>NC_053164.1:137729551-138979551 GCF_016835505.1 Polypterus senegalus
AACCTCTTATCTTTACAACGATAATGATAATCAAATCCTTGATGACAGCAACATTCAATAACACTCACAAAACAATTACTGTATATTGACAATCATGTTACGTTATTTTTAAAATGTTCCCTTTTCTTTTTCATAATTTCTACTTCTCCACTGCGATGCGCGGTATATAGATATATATATAAATGTATATATATACCCGATCTACAATACATACTTTAGCATTGACAAGCCACACGCTGTGGCTAATTGTAGAGTCTTCGCCTCTAATGCCGACATTCGAGGTTCGATTCCCCGAGAGGGATGTACTGACTATGTATGCTACGCTACCCGATTCATTTTACCTTCGATCTCCTTGGTTTGGGACGTATGAAAAATATTAGGTTAACGCAGAATCATGTTACGTTATTTTAAAAATTTTCCCTTTCTTAGCACAAGCACAGTTGAGAAGCTTCGATGCATGTACTCCATAACACGTTAAAAATAACGCATTTAATCACACTTTCAATTCCAAGCAAACGGGAACTTTTGTCAATGCATGATTTCCTGGTACATCCATTACACTGATGCACACATCACAGCTACAAAAATGTTAGAGTCGGAATAAAGCGCCCTACGACTGATCATTTCGACTACCCGAAGCCTTGATAAAAGCATGGTTTTGTGCACACTGAAAAGCAAGCAAAATTAGATGCATTACAGAAAGCGGACTTTGTGGCTCTTACTGGGGATCATTGGACTTCCGTGACCGTTAATAATTCTAAATACATCTAATTACAAAATGTTCAATTATCACACTGTTTTAGCCTAATGTACAAAATAATTTTGGCTAATGTTACTCAGAGTTTAGAGGTGAAGCTGGTCAAATTAACTTTTATGTTTCTGACTTATTTTTTTGCGAAGAAAAACTGTACTTTATGGTGAAATTTTGGTTATTATTTAAAGACAATACTATTCTGAAAATGTACTTAAAGTACTTAAACTACCACTTTATTTTTAAGTCTGCCCAATTTTAACCAGGGTTGATATTTTTGTTTCTGTTTTGAATTCAAATGCAGTTTAAAAGCTTTTTTCAGAAATTAAAACAGCTTCAGTTTACAATATTCATGTCCATGTCTATTATTTGATTCTGTCGCCCACTAAAACCGTTTTAAATAAAAAAAAAACATTTGCGATTTGGGGCAAATTTACGTGTCTTGATTACATACGATTAATATGTTGTATATACAGTATATATGTAGATATGTATATGTTGTATATACAGTATGTATATATGTGTGTGTGTATATATGTATATGTCTATATATGTATGTGTGTATATGTATATATATATAACTATATATATGTGTCTGTGTGTATATATATATATATATATATATATATATATATATATATATATATATGCCAGCAACACTCATGACAATTGCAAAACAATTACATTGTCAATCATGTTACGCTATTATTAAAATGTTTCCTTTTCTTTTACTTCTCGCTGCCAATCGCAGGTATTTTGCTATATATATAAATAGATAGATATGACAACAACACTCATATCAATGACAAAACAATTACATTAACAATCATCTTACGCTATTTTTAAAATGTTTGCTTTTCTTTTCATAACTTCTTTAACACACTACTTCTCGCTGCAAAGCGCTGGTATTCTGCTAGTATATATATATATATATCTATATATATATATATATATCTATATATATCTATATATATCTATATCTATATATATCTATATATATCTATATCTATATCTATATCTATATATATATCTATCTATCTATATATCTATATATCTATATATAGTATGGAGGATTGCCGGCTTTCCATGCCGGTCCGCACCCAGGCCGCCAGGAGGAGCTCTCCCGACAGCAGGATCATGCCCCGAGGTCCAGCAGGGCATTATGGACCTTGTAGTATTTTTACACAACCCTGCTGGATACCTTGGGGGCCATCAGGAGTCGCTGTGGGGGGGCTTATGGGCTCTTTCATGCCCTATGACCCGGGAGTACGTCATGGTCACGTGACAGGAACTAACAACGTGCTCCCGGGTTAAAGAAAAGGACTGATTGCCCTGACCCGGAAGGACTAAGGAACTATGGAATGTCGGGACAGGAATACCTCCGGGTCAGGAGCTATAAAAGGACGGTGCCTCAGTCCAGACACTGAGCTGAGCTGGGAGGTAGAGGAGCAAGTGTCTGGGCGAGGAGGAGTGTTTATAGTCAAGTATTGGATGAGTAGTGTGGAAGGTGCTTGGTGCACTGTGAGTCAAAATAAAAAGTATTGGACTTTTACCCGTTGTTTGGAGTCATCCCTGAGGGTTCAAGGGCGCTATATAGCGCCTTTTTCACAATAGATATATAGATATAGATATGACAACACTCATATCAATGACAAAACAATTACATTAACAATCATGTTACATTATTTAACATTTTTCCTTTTTTTTTTCATAACTTCTTTAACACACTACTTCTCCAAGCTGGTATTCTGCTAGTATATATATATATATATATATATATATATATATATATATATATATATATATATATATATATATATATATATATATATATATATATAAAATAAATAAATGAATATATCGACGATCTGTTCTTAGCATAATTTTTTTTTTTTTGTAAAAACTTGATTGCTATGTATTGATTGTAATAAAATAAATAAATAAATAAATAAAAAATAAATAAATAAATAAATGAATACATTATAGTAAAAAACAATAAAAAAAGCACACACACATTTTTCTCAGAAAAATTTATAAGGGTCATCAACGTATAATAAGTATATCTATATCTCTATATCTCTATATCTCTATATATCTATATATATAAATAAAAATTACCTGCTTTGTAAGATGAGGCTGACTGTTTCTGACCTTGACCCCATCCCCATCATATTTTTTTAAATCCTGCATTCATGCCGTAATCCTGACTGTTGTCAATAATAAATACATCTCTTGACACTGAATTTGTGCCAGCCACTTTTAAAACAGCTTCTGTAACCCCAATGTTAAAGTCTGGTCTAGATTCTGACAATCTTAATTTGTGGCCTATTTCTCACTTACAATTTCTGTCAAAAGATCAATATGTTCTAGCCTCCCAACTTACCAATTACTTAATTTCTAATAAACTGATTGAACACTTTTAGTCTAGATTCAGAGTACAGCACAGCTATAAAGCTGCTCAGGGTAACCAATGATTGGCTTATGTCAGCAGACTCTGGACAAACCAGCATATTACTACTGGTTCTTAGTGCAGTGCAGTTTGACACTGTCAAACAACATAAAATGATACTGTCAAACAACATAAAATGATACTGTCAAACATAACATTCTCGTGTCCAGAATGGAGAATATTCTGGGTATCTCTGGCACTGCCCTCCAGTGGTTTAAGTCCTATCTGACTGATAGGCAAGCGTTTGTTAGTCTTGGCAACAGCAGATCCAGCACAGTGCCAGTCACAGCAGTATCTATGTAATTTCCCTTGGCCATATCATTAATAGCTTTGGACTGTTATTCTTATGCACATGATACTTGACTCAATTTCAATGTTAAAAGTGAAACTTCAGAGCTTTCTCGCCTTACAACTTGCCTCAGTGAAATAAAAATTTGGATGGAGCATAATTCTTTAAAATTCATTTGTAGCAAAACCAAGCTAAAGTGCAACTTAAGAAAATAAGCTCCTTTTCAATCATTCGACAGAATATCAGACTTGCTGCTAATGCAAGGAATCTTGGTGTAATTTTTAATTTCTCATTTTCTTATTCCACCCACATAAACCACATTAAAAAAATTCTTGCTTCCACCTCCATAACATATCTTGTGTTCACTCATTCCTCTCCTATCCTAATGCTGAGAAACTTGTCCATGCTTTAATCACATCCTGCATCGATTGCAACCCTCTGCTGGCAGGTGCCCTTCAAATCTTATATCACAGCTCCTGTTTATTCAAAACTCAGAGTCCTCAGATGAACCAGCAATTGTTTGTCCACTATGGTCCTTTGATTCTGGAAATCTTTGTGTGCCCCACACTAACCTGCACCCTACAGTATGGTTAGTGCCTTCAACTGTATAGTGCCCAGGTTTTGGAATGATCTTCCTAATTAAAAATAGATCAGCTGACTCAATTTATTTATTTTTTTAAAAAATGAACCTTTAAATCCATCTGTTCAGGAAGGCTTTTAAACTTAACGTAACATTCTGCCTCTTCTTTCAGTTTACCTCTCTGTCCAGATGTTCAGGATAATTTGTTTGTGTGTTAAGGGATTTGTTCAGGCTTTTCTTTTAGTATTGAATTGAGAATTTTACTCTGGTTTATTTTCTTTAATTCTACTTAATGCTTCAAATACCTTGCATTTATCTACTGTAGTGTTCTATGCAGAAAATATTTGTATCCAATGTTACATATACCATGGTGTTCTTTCAGAGACTATTGCCTGGAGCATAGGAAAGGTGCTATATAAATAAAATGTATTATTAATATGACTATTTACATCTATCTGACCCAGAGGAATTTGATTATAGACACACAAGAAAAACTCAAAAACTTCAAAAGACTTTTGTTGGACAGTTAGCTTATCAAAAGATCTTGACAATACATTGTTCTCCTCTCCTGCTAAATTACTCTAAGGTAATGTTAATTTTTGACATTGAAGATGATCCACTTAATGGTTTTCAAATACTGTTTCTTTCCTAGTGTACAGTGTATATAATCAAGGAACTCCAGTTTTTGTACTACAGCTTGCCTGAAGGGGCCTGAGCTGCTTCAGAAGCTTGCATATTGTAATCTGCTCAGTTAACCAATAAAGGGGGAATTTTTATTCACTTCTCATTAGAAAAAAATTTTAAAAGGACCAATGCCTTGAATAGTTGAGGTACAAACAAAATCTGAATGTTGATATATTCTACTTTACGAATTTCCTTTCCTATTCTTCATGTACAGTACGTTAAAAGAAAAAGTTTGCATATGTTGATATATAAGAAAAAAAACAAGGTTATCAACGACGCTTCAGTGATAATGACATATTGTAGAAATGAAGCACATGTTAATATGTGCATTCACTTTTAACAGTTAGTGGTAATTTGATGTATCAACAAAACTTTTCATAAATGTATTGTAATTTTAGCATTAATATACTTGTGGCTAGATTATCAAGCCACTTGTTAAAGATCACAGGCATAGAGACTATATCAAGAAATACACACACTATATGGGAATGATTCTATCCCCAGTGTAGAAGTACGAGGGATCAAAACATATAAACTATGCTTTTGTGACATTTTAAAAGAAATTTAAGAGAGTTGTCTTCGAGAGATAAACTACAATTTATTAAAATTTGAACTAAAATGAATACATCCATAAGTTAATTAAAACTGACAGTAAAGAGAAGAATGAAATCTGTAACATCCTTCAATAGTTTGAGAAATCTTTGTTGATGTACTGTATATTTTTTTTAGTGCATTGTAATACTGAGGCAAATTTTTCAATCACGTGTTTAAAATGTAAACAGTATAGCTATTTTATTCCACTGGAGTGGTCATATATGGTATGTGATACAAGCCTGGGATTCCATCGGTAGTAAAAGGCAAAGTGTTCATGGACTTTAATGACATTTCGGTTCTGAAATGTCATTATATAGAAATGTGAGGACATCTGTTGGGTGCAAGGATTCACATGGTTGACTGTTATACAGGTTACAGAATGTGAAGTGTTCCTCTGCAGATTTAAAGAGTCGCCATGTGTGCATCTCATCGCTTTGTAATGGCAATCAGACTGTTTCGTTTATGTGATGCATCATCTGACATTTCTCTTAATGTGCTTTAGAGAAATCCACACAGAATGTCACCAGGTAAACAAAAAGACCATCTACAAACCACTGGGTTGGACAAGGAATGTATAGCAAATGAGGCATAATGATTTAAATAGTTAAGAGGGGCTTAAGGGTAGGAGGTCATGGGTTGTCCACAACAAATTACATGTAACTGTAAACCAAAGGGGAATATATCATCCTATAGGGAATCTGAGGAGGACAGAAATTGAGTTTAAGGTTTCTTTATTTAGTCATGTTTGAAAATTCTGTGAAACTTGTATAGACTAATTTGAATGTTCAGTGGGCTATAGATCTAGAAACAGCTTTGTAATCTGTTTATATATTTAATATGTCACTCTGCTCTGTACAAAAAATTTTATAAATCTGCTTCTTCTCACATGTACAGCTAACACGTAGCCAGATTTAGCACACAGGGGCTCATCATTTTGAAGTGCTAGGTAAGCATTAGAAGACAAGAAAGGGATTTCTGTGTGAAAGAGTCAGCATGACATTGGATCTGCTTTTCCTTGTTTCGAATGGCATGATTTACCTAAGGGGACCCTGCACATGGATAGCCGATGGACGGATGGGAGATAACGTCACCCGATCCTGAAAATCCTTCCAACACAGTGACGAAAATGGCAAACTTTACAGAAGTGCTTGCCATTGGCTTCCTCATCTGTTATGTCGCGTAAACCATCATTAAAGAAAGCCAAGTTATTTTCTCTTATGTGATTTCCTACCGCTGTATCACTAAGCCTTTTTATCATATATATCTGTTTAGGTTTAGGTTACTTAAGACGCTGCAATTGCAAAACAAATGTATTTCCAGGGAGTTAGTGCTACCTAGTGGAAAACAAATCGCACTGCGAGCAGGATTAATAACATATTATACAGTATATGTAGCTGCCTAAGTAGAAGGCGAGATCAAGCACGGGTAAAACACGTGCCAAAAGAAATCAGTCCAAAGGTTCATTTTAAAAATATTTAGTGAAAGTTAAAAGCAAATAATCCACACAAGAATAAAGAAAAAATAGTTACACACGTAGAATAAAAGGCAAAAAAGGGAAAAATGTAAATTTAGCTTTTCTTGAGAAACTTTACTTATTTCTGTACTTAAAAGTTCTTCTTCTGTACTTAAAGATTCGTAAATTCTTCTTCTGTACACTTTAAACATATGGTTCAACACTTAAATTACTGTTTTACGAGTTACTTCACACACTCAAAAGGCCCGTAGGCATGTGCACAGGCACGGTTTAAAACCATATGCCTTCTACACCTTACACATGGCAATGCTGGCCACTAACTGAAGAATAAGGTTTAGTCAGAGCAGATAGAAATGGCTAGAATATACAAATTTTACTCAATTTATGGGGGTTATAGGAACCTCCCATAGATTATGCTTTGTCATCTTGTAAAATATTTATGAATCTTACATACCTAGGAAAATGGCTCTTATTCTGAATAATCGCAGGGTGTTTTGCCTCTTCTGGCATAGCTTATTTATATATATGTGTGTGTATGAGTCTAGGGTGGCAGATGCTCTTATATGTCATTGTTTGCAAGTCTGTGTCTATTAAAAAAAGTCTGTGCTTCTGTGTTTAGCAGCTGACTAAATTAATAATTTGAAGCAAATCCAAAAGATGGGGGACACCCCACATAACTTAATAGCATAGTAAAAGGGGATCATATCCAAATTTAACTGTACTAGTAATACAAGTGAATGTCTAAAAAATGCTATAGCAAGTAATATCAAAAGTGATAATTAGAATAAATTTGGCATTGGTAATCCATCCTACACTAGTCAGTGAACCTGGAATGTCATTAAGCCTAGAAACACATGCAGTGTTAAATGAAGATGATATACTGTGACCCAATGACCCTGCTGAATCTTAGAAAAGGGAGAGGCTAAGCAGAAGGCAAGTTAAGAATTAAAAGATCTGAATTTCAATAAAGTATTAAGCATAAAAGATATGTAACTTCAAAAATATAGATGTTCGTTTTCTCCAGATTCACCAAACCCTTTTGACCAATGGATGAAACACACAGAATATTCATATACAAACTGTAAGAAATAGTTTAACAGCAAGTTTCGGCAGAGAAATTAGATATAATATGACCAACAGGTGGTGAATGTTTGCTTATCAATCATAGATTAATGAACAGCAATTATTGGAATTATTTCCTTACATTCTGATTAGTTGTGCAAGTGTAAGGTTATAGCATCCTGTATAATATTTAAATATAAAAATAATTGTAAAATGCAAAAAGGCTAAATGTTGCTATATTAAAATAGCATAATTTCTTTCTGTAATCTTCATATAAAATACAGTGAAGAGGGTTTACATATTGATGTATGGCAAATGATTATTATTAACACTTCAGTAATAATAAAATCTATTAGAACTGAATGCATGTATTCATTTGTATCTGTTAGTGATTCATTTTATGAAGATTTGTTGTTACATCAATGTACGTTCACTACACAATAAAGTAGATCACATTCAGCTTCTGAGATCTGTGCGGCATGACGTGAGGAACTGCTGTGTTTTTATTTTTATGGAATTTTGGCTTAATGACAACATCCCGGACTCTACTATCCAGTTAGCTGGGCTAACATGCTATCGAGCCGACCGAGTCTTTATGGAATGAGGTAAGACCCGCGGCAGGGGAGTGTGTGTTTACATTAGCAACGCTTGGTGCAGAAATACTATCGTTGTGCATAGACACTGTTCTCCGCTGGCTGAGTTTATTATTATTAACACTAGAATTACCAGAGCCTACGAAAAAACTCGTAAATCCGTCCCACCTTAAATCGCTTCTTAAAATCGTTCACAGCTCTCCACCAGCGTCTTTTGTCATCTAAATGTGCTGATAAAAATCAGGCGGCAAGCAGCCGGCTATTCCATCCCCCACCAACTTAGAACGTGCACAAACTTCTCCCAGCTCATGCCTTGATTGATTTTCTGGGAGTGGAAATAATAGATCGTTATTTGGAACACACGCATTTCATGTCTGTTTCATTTCTACAGTAATCTGTGTAAACACATTGTTAAAACAGAAACGTTTTTTATATTCTAGTAGTAGATGACAAAATGTAGGCATAAACTATATAATGTATGAAGCCTGAAGTATCACACAAATACTTTCACAAAAGGTACAAATCTAATACAACAATTGTGCTTTTATTCAAAAATAACTGCAGAAACAAAAAGCCGCCTTAACATGCGACATTGACACCCATTAATATGATTGCTTCCGTGGCACGATAGAATCAGCTGCCGAGTAGGATTCAAAAGGTTGCGAGTTCGATCCTGCACCCCTCCGTTTTGAGAAGTAAACTGCTCTTAGTCTTACTATTTTAGACTAAAAACACACACTTGATTTCAGTCTGTAACAGCTGGTGTAATTTATGATACTTGTAAAGGTTAGCTTTGTTTTTTTTTTAGTCAGTTTTATTATCTCAGCCGCGTTCACGAGCCCAAACACACCCCACCCCCGCATCTGACACTGATGTTTTCACATAGACGCGCTGTAACAGAGGTAAACTCAGCTCCCTTCTACATCGGAGTAAGAATGCACATACCATTGCTTGCATACTAAAGTGTCATTAGGCACTTTTCGTGGCATTTCACATGTATTTTTTGAGCATGCCCTCTGCACACTACTTGTGACTTTAGGCTTTAGGAAGTAAGTAAATAAATAAAGGTAAATCATGTCATAAAATGATTTCTTCAAAACGTCGAATGTTATTTATTTGGCACAGACATGCTCAAAAAATACATATGTAATGCCACAAAGTGCATGCAGACATGTCCGTGCCAAATAAATAACATTCGACGTTTTGAAGAAATCAAAAAGTGCCTGCTGACACTTTAGTATGCAAGCAATGGTATGTGCATTCTTGCTTCGATGTAGAAGGGAGCCGAGTTTCCCTCTGTTACAGCGCATCTATGTGAAAAGATGTGGGGGTGTGGTGTGTTTAGGCTCGTGAACTCGGCTGAGATAATAAAACTGACTAAAAAAAACAAAGCTAACCTTTACCAGTATCAAATTACACCGGCTGTTACAGACTGAAATCAAGTGTATGTTTTTATTCTAAAAATAGTAAGACTAAGAGCAGTTTACTTCTCAAAATGGAGTGGTGCAGGATCGAACTCACAACCTTTTGATTCCCAGTCAGCTGCTGATTCTATCGCACCACGGAGGCAGTCATAACAAATGGGTGTCAATGTCGCATGATAAGGCGGCTTTTTGTTTCTGCAGTTATTTTTTGAATAAAAGCACAATTTTTGTGATAGATTTGTACCATTTCTGAAAGTATTTGTTTGATACTTCAGGCTTCATACATTATATAGCTTATGCCTACATTTTGTCATCTACTACTAGAATTTAAAAAACGTTTCTGTTTTAGCAATGTGTTTACACAGATTACTGTAGAAACGGAACAGACATGAAATGCGTGTTTTCCAAACAATGATCTACTATTTCCACTCTAAAACTCAATTTCACTCCCAGAAAATCAATCAAGGCATGAGCTGGGAGAAGTTTGTGCACATTCTAAGTCGGTGGGGGGTGTGGTGTTATGGGTCCACAGCTCGTGGAGAAAAGGCCATTGATTTTAAATAAATAATCACCGCACCCGAGGCGGCTTGGTGAGGGGGGCGTTGTTGTAGCGAGCCGCGGGCAGTCGTCGATGTGGGCGCTTCTCACCGTGTGCACAGGTGAGGAACTGCCCACATTCGTGATTGCTCCCGTGGCTAATGCTGCAGCTGTGATGGCCCCTCACGCTTTTAAAAGAAGCGAGTCGGTTTTAGGGAGAGGTGGAAAGGAAACGATCGGAGAGAGAAAGGAAAGGAGAGGACGGAGGTTACCGGGAGCAGGAGAGGAAGCAGGTCGGTGAGAGGGAGAGAGCCGCAAAAGCGAGCGGACGGCGGCGAATGAGCGCCGTGGACAGCTGCATGGAAGCTGGGTGTTAGCCGACACCCACGTGTTTGTGTTGATGTCGCTCCCGCTGAGCGAGCAGGTAGCGGAGTGACCAAGGTGAAAGCGACGAGCCGCAGAAGGCCGCAGAAAGGCAGCGGAAGTCGGGAGGCTTGGAGTGGCAGTCCTGGTGTGAGCGTCCTGGAGACCAAGGAGTCCAAGTCTCGAGGCTGGGATGAGAGCCAAACCGAAGCCAGGGATCGGGAGGTCTCCAGTCTTGCGTGTGTTTGAGGAGGGCAGCTGTAGAGAGCGTCTTGCCTGCTGCTTGGCCCATACGGGATAAGCAGGTGAGACGCTAACAAAAGAGCACCAGATTTGTTTGTTGGGTTTTAAGACTGCTTCCAGGAGAATATTTTAACCTCCGATTTTAAAGGATTGTTGTGTTTTTCCAGTGGTTTTAACCCCACGTGTTCGTTTTATGGATTATTTATTTAATGGATATGAAGATCTGCACTATTTATGAACACTGTTTTTGTTTTGTTGACTGCTTTTAATAAAAGCACTATTGCACTTTTGTATACCTTCCCCTTGCTGGAATCATTTGCCTCCATTGACTAGCTCACTCGGTTACATTATCGACGGTGTTGGGTTCAAGGGTTCCCAAACATCAAAGGGAGTGTGGAGCCAGAACCCACATCGTCACAGGGGATGGAATAGCCGGCTGCTCGCAGCCTGATTTTTATCAGCACATTTAGATGACAAAAGACGCTGCTGGAGAGCTGTGAACGATTTTAAGAAGCGATTTAAGGTTGGACGGATTTAGGAGTTTTTTCGTAGGCTCTGGTAATTCTAGTGTTAAGTGCCGACCCTTCTACTTACCGAGGGAGTATGCATCAATTCTGCTTGTCCCTGTATACATCCCTCCAACCGCTAACACCAGCGATAGGAGTGAGGCACTTAATGAACTCTACCAGGCCATTAGTGAACAGTGCACCCAGATGGATTCTTATCACAGCAGGAGACTTCAACCACACAGATTTAAAAGCTTTATTGCCTAAATTACACCAACATGTGGACTTTCCTACAAGAGGGAACTCACTGGGTTTGGTGTACACAACCTGCAAGGGAGCCTACAAGCCCCTCCCCCACTTAGGTCTCTCTGATCACATCATGCTGAGACCTGCATATAAACCCAGAGTGAGAACCATCAGACCAACACAAAAACAGGTGCGTGTGTGGCCAGAGGGTGCCTCCAGTGCTCTGAGGGACTGTTTTAGCACTACAGACTGGGACATTTTCAGACAAGTAGCCACTTACAATGACCACACAGACATTGAAGAGTACACTGAGGTGGTTACAGCATACATTGCAAAATGTACTGATAATGTCACCCATTACAAAAATATCACTGTTCGTGCTAACCAGAAGCCATGGCTGACAGGAGAGGTCCACAGGCTTCTGAAGATCCGTGACGCAGCCTTTAGGGCCAGTGACACTTCCAGGACTAGCAACAGCCAGAGTCAACCAGTCACGTGGCATCAGGGAAGCAAAAAAGCAGTACAGCAAGAAAATATCTGGACACTTTAGCAACACCAGAGATGCACAGTCTTTCTGGCATGGCATCCAAACCCTCACAGAATGTGAGGGTGACATCACACTGCATAAATGACTTCGGCCTGTTCGAGACACAAAAGAGCACACCAGCACAGAAAACAATCCCCCGGGCAAGCAGGTCATATGTCTGACCTCTGCCAGCGTGAAGAGAACCCTTTCTAGGATCAACCCACGGAAGGCAGCTGGACAAGACAACATACCTGGTCGTGCTTTGAAGGATTGTGCTGAGGAGCTCAAGCATGTCCGTGCTGACATCTTCAACATCTCCCTGGATCAAGCTGCTGTTCCCACATATTTTAAAGTCACAACCATAATTCCTGTCCCCAAGAAGCCCCTCCCATCTAGCTATAAATGACTATAGGCCCGTAGCACTAACTTCCACCATCATGAAATGCTTTGAGCAGCTGGTTATGCAGAGCATTAAGTCCATTCTTCCCCCATCCCATGACCCGTTTCAGTTTACAAACAGGTCAAACAAGTCCATAGAGAATGCCATTTCTGCTGCTCTCCATCCAGCCCTCACCCACCTGGACTCAAAGAACTCCTATGTGCGAATGTTGTTCTTAGATTTTAGTTCAGCATTCAACACAATCCTTCCCCAGCAGCTAATATAAAATCTCAGCCATTTGGGACTCAAGACCTCTCTCTGCAACTGGGTGTTGGACTTTTACAGGGAGGCCACAAAATGTGTGAGTCGACAATAACACCTCTAAGACCATCATGTTGAGCACAGGGGCCCCACAAGCATGTGTGCTCAGCCCGTTGCTCTTCACCTTGCTGACCCACGACTGTGTACCAATCTACAGTTCCAATCACATCGTCAAGTCTGTGGACGATACAACTGTGGTCAACCTTATCACAAACAATGACAAAGCCAACTACAGGAACAATGTGAGCCAACTGGTCCAGTGGTGTAAAGACTACAATCTTTTCCTGAAAGTCGAAAAGACCAAAGAGATTGTGGTTGATTTCAGGAGAGGTCATTCACAACACCCCCACTGACCATTGACGGTGTAGCTGTGGAAAGGGTGAGTAGCACCAAGTTCCTTGGGATGTACATCTCAGAGGACCTCTCCTGGTCAGATAACACCCCATCACTGGCCAAGAAAGCTCAAACCCACCTCTACTTTCTACACAAACTGAGGAGAGCATAAGTTCCACTCCCATCATGTGCTCTTTCTACTGGGGCACAATCTTTTTAGGCAGGTGAGGGGACGCTGGCGTACGCATGTTGCTGCCGCTCCTCCCTGTTAACACTTTTAGCAAAATTCGCCTATAGTTTGTGGATACAGCCGACTTGAATTGCATGGATTTGGCTTAATATTTACAAATTTTATGGACTCTACTTTGACTGGGAACAGCTGAGTCTGTGGATCACAGGACAAGACCTACAAACATTTCTTTGTACCTGCCGATCTAGGACCTCGAGATGATCCGTCTCCATGATTATATTCGCTATGCTGATCTGCTCCCGTTTCATCTTACAGTACTCTATGACTGGGAACTGATCTGATGTTCATACTAACCTGGCTTATGGCTCCGGGGCGATCACGCCTGAAACAACCAAGCGTTACTGTTTGTGTCTGTGTATTAGAACCTCCAAATCCTGCTACCTCCTCCTGCTATACTTTCTGTTGCTTTGCTATCACCGCTTATCTATGCTACCACACCTGCCTGTCCTACCAGTTCTGCTGTGCTGCTTCTCCACTGCTTTTCAGATAAGTATTGCCCAGTATCATGCTAAAATACTCTCATGACAAACTCCTTATTAAACAGTTTGTCCAGAGCAAATGGTCTGACTGGAACATCCTAAAAGATGCCAGTGTTTTGCAGTACCCGAAATATGTACATCGTGGGTCAGGTCGCCGCCACCTCCGGGCAGCATTTGCTCAGGAATGAGCTGTCCTTCTCATGGCCCTGGAAATAGAAGTGTCAGTGTGCCAAATTTACATTATGTGGAAATAAACCCTCTCTGATCTGTGCAAAAAGAAGCCTCATTAACTAATATTGCACTGTTTAACTCAAGATCTCTTAATGGCAAAACATTGGTGCTGTCAGAACTCATCACTGACACCAAACTTGATATACTGTGTCTAACGGAGACTTGGCAAAAACAGAACGAATTTACTTCTCTCACGGAGGCGACTCCACCTGGTTTCGCTTTCCATACAGAACCTCGCAGCTCTAGACAAGGAGATGGGCTTGCAGTAATTATCAGAGCAGACTTAAACATGAAACGAATCCCAGTTGACTGTCCACTGTCTTTTGAGTGCCTGGCTCTTAAACTAATAACGGAATCAGGTCCTGTCTCACTCATTGTTCTTTAACATCCCCCAAAATACAATGCATCCTTCTTATCCATTTCTGATCTTTTACTGTCTCCACCTATTCCGTCAACACAAGATAGTCTTGTTGACTACTATAACTCACCCCTTCATTCAGCATTAGATAAAACAGCTCTTTTAAAAACATAAGGAGGTTTCCTTTAAATGTTCAGCACCTTGGTATAATTCAGAATTGCGATCTATGAAAGCAGCTGGCCAATGCCTTGAGAGAATGTCACGCAAGACTGGCCTTACCGTGCACATCCAGACTTTGTGACCATCAAAGAGCTTACAGAGAAGCACTAACTGCTGTCAAGAACACCCATTATGGCAGAATAGAAAGTGGCCATGATAATTAAAGGGTTTTCTGTAGTTAATAAACTACTCAAACCCGCATCTGGCCCAACTACATCTTCTACTGAAGTCTGTGAGGAATTCCTCCACTTTTTCCATAACAAAATATCTAAATAATTCAACTAACATAAATACATCTGTTTAAATCTCTCCCTGTTTTCCCACTCCATCCAGCTCCTTCTCTAAGTTCTCACCAGTCACATCTGCATTTGTTAATAACCTACTTTGTAAGATAAGGCCAACTACTTGTGTACTGGACCCCATCACCAGCACACTACTTAAATCCTGCGTTCATGCCATAATTCAACTGTTACAACAATAATAAACTCATCCCTTGACACTGACTCTGTGCCGCTCACTTTTAAAATCGCTTCTGTAACCCCACAATTAAAAAAAGTCTGGTCTTGATGCTGACAATCTTAACAATTTCCAGCCTATTTCCCCATTTACCTTTCATGTCAAAAGTTATGAGTTGTGTTGTAGCTTCCCAACTCACCAATTACTTAACCTCTAATAACATGATGGAACCATTTCAATCTGGTTTAAGGGCGCGGCAAAGCTGTGAAGCTGCTCTGCTATGGGTAACTAAGGATTTGCTTATTTCAGCAGACTCTGGACAAACCAGCATATTAATCCTATTAGACATCAGTGCAGCATTTGATACTGTCAGACATGACATTCTACTGTCCAGAATGTAGAACATGCTGAGTATCTCTGGCACTGCCCTCCAGTGGTTCAAGCCCTATCTGACTGATAGGCAAGAGTTTGTTGGTCTTGGCGAAAGCAGTTCCAGCTCTGCGCCAGTCACACAAGGAGTTCCACAGGGTTCTGTCCTCGGCCCTCTTCTCTTCTGTATTTATATGCTTCCCCTTGGCTATATTATTCGTATCTATGGACTGGGCTATCATTTTTATGCAGATGATACTCAACTCTACTTCAATGTTAAAAGTGGAACTTCAGAGCTTTCACAGCTCACAAACTGCCTTAGTGAAATGAAAACCTAGATGGAGCAAAACTCTTTAAAATTAAATTGCAACAAAACTGAACTCCTGCAAATTGGGACTAAAATGCAACTTAATAAAATGAGCTCTTCCCCAGTCCATCTTGGCGGTGATCTCAGACCTGCCTCTACTGCAAAGAATCTTGGAGTCGTTTTTGATTCCTCCAGCTCTTATTCCGCCCACATAAATCACATTAAGAAACTTTACTTTCACCTACATAACATATCCCGTGTTCGCTCCTTTCTCACCTTTTCTAATGCTGAGAAACTTCTCCATGCTTTTATCATATTCCGCATCGATTATTGTAACTCGCTGCTGGTAGGTGCCCCTTCTGATCTTGTATCACAGCTCCAGCTTATTCAAAGCTCTGCTGCAAGAGTCCTTACTCAAACCAGCAGCAGCGAGCACATCACACCCATCCTGCTCCGTCTTCACTGGCTCCCCGTGTCTTACAGAATTGAATATAAAATCCTACTAATAACCTACAAAGCGTTAAATAATCTCGCACCAAACTACATCAGTGACCTTCTCCATCACTATGTGCCTGCCCGCCCTCTAAGGTCCTCTGATTCTGGCAATCTTGTTGTGCCCCACACTAATCTACACTCCATGGATGACAGGACCTTCAGCTGTATAGTACCCAGACTCTGGAATGACCTAATGAAATTAATTAGATCAGCTGACTCCATGAATTCTTTTAAAAAACTCAAAACTCATCTGTTCAGGAAGGCTTTTAGCTCTACTTGATTTTTTTACCCTTCTCTCAGTTTACCTCTCTGTCAAGATGCTCATGTAACCTGTATAGTGGATGCGGCCAGTTTGATCATTGGTGCCCCACTGCCTTTCCTCAAGGACATTTTCCACACCCATCTCACCTGTTGAGCCATTAGCATTGCTGGTTACTCCTCCCGCCCCTTTCACTCCCTTTTTAGCCTCCTCCCCTCAGGGAAAAGGTACCGGAGCATCTCGGCCCGCTCCACAAGACTGCCTAACAGCTTCATTCACCAAGCTGTCAGGATGTTGAACTCTGTCCACTACCCTGCCCCTGGACTGTAACAAGAGGCACTAAGTACCCTACCTCGGCTGGTATTATATAAGGACTCAATATTATATCTGCTGTTAACTGTCTATCTTTTTGTACATCTCATAAGCTACTCTTAAAAAAAAAAAAAAATGAGAAGGTGCATTATAAACTGTAATTAGCATTTGCACTAATGACTATTGCACATTGTACACAGGTCTACTTTACAAGTCCTAATGTTTATCTTATGTTATACTTTATCCTTTTTATATTTTATTGTATTGTATTCGATTCTCCTGTATGTTCTGCACATATAGTGAATTAACAATAAAAGGCTATTTGATTTGATTTAAGGATAGTGCTCAGTGATAATGCACATTGAATGGATTAAGTCAGTTATACATCGTGGCCGCAGCTCGCAGCGGCCTCTCCGGACCGTAATAGTGTTTTTATGTAGTATTTGTGATTTCTTTTCTTCCGCTTTTTCAGTAGTACATGAACATCAGAACTTGAGTCCATGTATATCAACATGAGACGCTAGAGTCCATGTATATCAACATGAGACGCTTCTCTGCTACCAATATTCATATAAAAACAAAGAATGATCTGCAGGATAAACAGCGTGACCTTGGTCTGCTACGAGAACCGGACCTACAGCCCCCGGCATCGCCTGATGCAAATGGCCGAGGGAGAGGTACATCGAGGCAGTGCGCAAGGAGGCGGAAATGTGGGAACTGAGCGGGAGTCCATGCTAGGCTAGAAACTAACCCCAGCCAGCCGGCGCTCCCGTCCATATTACTTTCTAATGTCTGTTCCCTAGACAATAAATTAAACTGCATTCGACTCCAGCGAACTACCCAGCGTGAGTTTAAAAACTGTTGTCTTTGTTTTCACGGAGACGTGGTTCAGCGACAGAGTTCCGGATGCCGCCATTCAGTTAGATGGGCTAGCTGCGTTTCGAGCGGACAGAGATGCTACTCTGTGTGGTAAGACTCGTGGTGGTGAACTGTGTGTTTATATCAACACGGAATGGTGCAGTAACTCTGTGCTATGTAGCTCCATGTTCCTAGAGGAATGTTGCTTCATTTCACTGCTGCACTACTGTATATGGCTTGGGATGGTGAAAGTAGCCAATGCCAGAGCATTGTACTCTACTAGAATTTGAAACTAACTCCCAGCAGTCCCTGCAGTGGCTCTGAATGGTTGTCTGCTGAGGGTGCAGGGGCTGTTGGGGTCAAAGAATGTCAGCACGGCTTTTAAAAAGGAGGCCAGTGACCAACAGAAAAGAAAAAAGTCTGTGTAATTTGTGTTTCAAGTTCCTGTCTCTCTGCCTGCCTTCTGTTGGGTTACCTTTACTTATTCATTTTGTCCTGGATCGTTTTGTGGTTTTGGTCTGGATTGTCTGCCGTCTGCCTGTGGACATGAGGACTGTAAGTGGATTCATTGCTATCCTGCGAAGAAAGGAGCGCTCCTGAACCCGTCTTCACCATTTCAGGAACTACTGGTAGGCCATCTTTACATTCCCATTCAACGTGCGGATCTCTGGACTATTTTCATCATTACATTTCACCAAATGTACCTGGGAAAGAATTTTTTTTGAAAGCTTTAAAATTTACGTTACTGGGTATGAAAGCTCAGACTCCACCCCCACAACAAATTGCAATTAAGAACTGGACTGTTTCAACCTGATTTGCCTGTTATGTACACCATAAAAAGATGAAAACTACTGTTCTGGTTCAAAGTTTTGTATTCTGTCAGCCAGAAGAAACAGAAATCTACTGCCTCTCAAGACCTTATTCCACTGTCCTTGTTGTCACAAAAGCTGATAATGCCTTTTCTGATCATGTAATTAAAGCTTTATCTGAAATAACCTGTTATACTCTAAAAGACAATATCCCTCTTTCACCCAAGCAATATATGCATTTCAAGAAGCATACGAGATCTGTTATATGTGACAAAAAAACATCCTTTAAAAAAGAAAGCTATTTGAACCAGAAAGGTGCTTTTTTGGGTTCTCTTTGAAGTGCTGCTTTGCCCTTCGTCATCAGTTTAATTGCAATAGAAGGAAGTAAGAACATTGAATTTGCTTAGAAAATGTATCTGGCACCACAGTATCAAGTGGCTGTTTGGCAACAAAAGTGTTATAGCAAATTATCTTTTGAGTGTTACTGAAAATTAACTGGACAGGCAAATGAAAAACGTGTTATATTTTGCGCTCTAGCAAAAACAAGGAAAAACACTGAATTTGTTTAGCATTAAATGTTCATTAACCCTAATAGAGCATTTTCAAATAAACAAGGAGAGCTAGTGTTGGAAGGTAAACCTCTGGTTTTAGTGCATAATCTGACAGCCTTTCGTACAGTACCTAAGCATAGGAGACTATGTGATTGGAAGGAGTTTGTAAATGACATGGCCGGTTTGAATATTCCATTTTCCATTGTGCCTAAAACAAGAAAACTCCCTGAAAGTTTGAAGCTGCTTCCAGCTCCCACATCTGCTAATGATCCTGAAGACGGCCCGATTCTTAAAAAAAAGACATACAATAACAAGAAAATGAGTTGCTTGGCTTTTATTTATCCAAAAAAAAAAAAGTGTCAATTGCATAAGCAAAATTTCTTTAACAGTAGTTCTTAAAGTAAGCTAAATCTTAAATCCAAATTTAATACATTAATAAATCTTGTGCCTCGCAGTTAGGAGACCCGGGTTCACTTCCCGGGTCCTCCCTGCGTGGAGTTTGCATGTTCTCCCCGTGTCTGCGTGGGTTTCCTCCGGGCGCTCCGGTTTCCTCCCACAATCCAAAGACATGCAGGTTAGGTGGATTGGCGATTCTACATTGGCCCTAGTGTGTGCTTGGTGTGTGGGTGTGTTTGTGTGTGCCCTGCGGTGGGTTGGCACCCTGCCCAGGATTGGTTCCTGCCTTGTGCCCTGTTTTGGCTGGGATTGGCTCCGGCAGACCCCCGTGACCCTATTCGGATTCAGCGGGTTAGGAACTGGATGGATGGATGGATAAATCTTGTAATAAGGAAAATAAGATTTAATGGCTTAATATACTGTAAACACCTTTCACTTGCTTAGACTTTTGCTATGTACTGATGGAACTTCAAGAAAAAATCACTGATTAAAATCAAATGTCACTACAGATATATACTTTTTCTTTTAACTGTATTGAAATTTTTACAGGTAGCTGCTCTTTGCATGCATGGGATATAACAAACAACCCGCGCGATGAAAGCCAGGAACGAACAAGCTAGAGTAAACATAGCATCATTTGTTTACATCACCAAATACTTTATTACAGATGTATACAAAAGTCATTTATTTAAAATCAATATAGCCAACAATGTCAGGGTCATCAGACACTCTGATCCTATGCCCTGGTAGTATTTCCAATTGGAAGAGTAGAAACTTTCTAAAACTAAATAAGGAAAAAACAGAAGTCTTAGTGATTGGCAAATATGGAAATAGAGAGGGCAGTAGCCTCCTTAGCATTAAAACCGTGCTAAAATAGTTAGTCCCGAGTGTCAATCGGGCAACTGTAGAGATGCGTTTTGCATAAGCATTAAAACCGAGAATTATTCAGAATGTAAAAGTGCCATCAGTGTAGCCGAGTGTAGGTTTTCACCAATTACGAAATATCTGCATTTTACCCACAATGAAGACATTGATGACATACCTGAGACAAATTGAAGAGAATTTGGGAGATATACTGGGTCACTGTAGCAAAATTTTGGAGTGTTTACAGCATCAATGAAAGTCTCATCATGGCTTATAAAGGGCAGACTGTCATGGATACAGTGCATCGCATCAAAAATGGCAAGATTTGGCATAAAGTTTTACAAGCTTTGTGAATCTAAAAACAGGTTACATTTGGAATTCAGTTCGGTATACAAGGAAAGGGACAATGTTTGATCCAAAACACAAAATCAGTACAGCGTTGCTATGTCACCTGCGCTGACTTTGACAGATACTCTGCTCGATCAAGGTTACTGTGTAACCATAGACAATTTTTATACTTCAGAGCTATTTGACATCTTGTAGCAAAGAGATTGATGCATATGGAATAAAGTGTCTCAACCATAGTGGCATGCCTAAAGACTTTTTCAGAGCAAAATTACAGTGAGGTGCACTAGTAGCTTGGCAAAAGGGTAAGATACTTGTGCGGAAATGGAAAGACGATAAAGATGTTTGTCTTGTTAGCACTGTACATAATGCAGCTATGGTCACTGTACAGATAAAAAGCAACAAGCAGGTTACAAATGCCTCAACTACAGTAGCACACCAGGCAGCGCAGATCACGCGGATCAAAAATTGTCTTTCTATCCTGTTATGTGGAGGCAACATGCTACAAAAACATAGTTTGTCTTCTGGTGGAACAGTGCATTCGGAAGCTGGCGAAACTGTCATTACATGCCAACTTGTAGAACAAATCATTGCTGTACATCCATCGTCCACACTACCATTAAAGAGGTCAACCCAGCATATCATGGATCAATCCAGAGCATCTTATTGGTAGACATTTTATTGATTATATACTTCCAACAGGGTTAAAAAAAAAACTCAGAATCCAACTCATGCCCATGCAATTTGCTGTTCAAAAATTGATAAATTCGGAAATAAAATCCAAATAAACATGCTATTATTGTCCCAACTGTGAAATTGGCTTGTGTCTTTCACTGTGCTTTAAGATTTACCAAACTAAGGACTCATTTTGAGATTATATACCGTTTTGGCATCAGTACTTTTTATTGTTCATTTCATATTTTTATTAATCATTACTATTACCTGTATTATTATACTTTTGAGATTTAATAAAAATGGAATTTTTCAAACCCCCACCAAAAAAAAGCACTTTACACTTTTTTTTTGTTTTTAGAATAAAATGCAACGCTAAGGAGGTTAAATAAACTTGATCCCTTAGGCCTAAGAGTCAAGGCAGAGGTAAAGAATTTAGGTGTAATTGACTCTGACCCCTAACCTTTAAATCCCGTATTAATCAGATTTTTAGGATGACATTTTTTCACTTAAGGAATTCATATTCTACAGAGATTTGTTATCTTTAATAATGTCTGCTTTTCCATGCCGCCTTTTACAGTTCCTATTTAGTGGCGATTTGTGCCACCACCACCTGATCAAGGCACCATGCAGCTACCTGTGATGGAATAACTCGGGGGGCCCCAGCTATCCACAAGACCAGCTTCTTCAAATCCCATCATATGAAGCCCGAAACCAAAGAGAAATGAATCAATATTTTTTAGGTAGACTGCCCAATGGGGCCTGGGCGGTGTTTTGGCCTTGGAACCCCTGTAGATGTTGATTTTCTCCAGCCCTTGCATCATGACACTGTATATAAGGAAGATACCGATATTTATCTGCTTTTAAGATTGTTGATTCCCTGTTACTTATTCTTTAATATTACTGCCTAATCTTGTTTCTTTCCTTGTAACTATTTGAAATCTTGTAAAGCACTTTATACTCTTTGTATGAAAATACGCTATATAAATTATGTTGTTCACCCATTGTTCTGGGGGAGGAGGTAGAAATACTGACTGAATATAAAAATACTTGGGAACTAACCTAGATAACACTCTTGACTGGAATAGAAGTACAAAAAAAATCTCTACATGTAATTAGCACTTATTTCTCCTATGTAAAAAACTCAAACTGTTAACATAGATAAGAACCTCATCTTGTCCTTCCATGGCAGTACGATCCAGTCGGTTATCACTTTCAGCTTCAATTAGTAGTCTAACAAACCAAAATTTATGCCATCAAATTTATTGGTGGTTGATGTAGATGATTTGGTAAGTGTGTGTCAGAGGGTAATGCTAAAGAAATTATAAATCAACTCAACTAATGACAGACATCCAATACATGTAGAACAGTTGCTTTGAAAATCCACATAAAAAAATCACTCCAGAATTCTCTACTGCCATATGAATTTTTAAAAAAGGAATATCTGAGAAAATGATTGAGGGTTGATATATACCTTATAACCATGGTTGGGTAAAAACTGCCTTACCTTTAACCATTTAATTTCTTTGTCCATTATTAGGAGCAACTAAAAAGAGAAAAAAAAATAATAAAAACTTAAACCATAAAATATTGAATATGCATATATCCTCCCAAAAACATAGGTTCCAGTTTTCTTTTAATTGTTTTCATTTATGCAAATAGTTTTCCTTTATTTATAAACTTATCAATATTCCATATAAGAGATAAGAGTCCAGTCTTTCACAGAAAAAAAATTGTTACTCACTCTTATTTTCTTGGTCCACTTCCTCATTTTCATGGTAATCCATTTTATGTTGAGGAATGTCAGGGTCTTTCTTGAAAATCACCACTGTGAAAAACTACAGTCCTATCAAACTAAACTACATTCGATAGTTTTCTGCTATTCAAGCATCCTTCAAACCATGTTTGTAATCATTTTCCACCACCATAGGTGCGCTCACAAGGCCTTCCATTTTTACAATTCAAAAATTTACTTCAGTGCATTATGAGATCTCATTCAGCATGTTCAATTTTATTACAATACTTTGCATGAAAACAAAAACGTTAGCATAAAAATGCACGTAACATGTTTGTTTTCCAAACTTCTTTAGAAATAATGGATCAACATTTCTTTGAGGAGAACACTGTTCTTGGTCCATATGTTCAGGAATGGATGTCAGAACACATCACTTCCTTCAAGGTTGTTAAAAATAATCATACTAAAGTTATGCAATAGAACAATTGTATAGCATGAGATCATCATGTGCTTCATGTCAATTTTCCAAATGCCTTATTCAATGTTGCAGAATACTCAGCGGCTTAAAACTGTATAGGCAAGCAAAGAATAAAATGGGTTAAAACACCATTGGCATGAATAGTGCACTACTTAAACTTATGTAGATCTAAATCCCATTGAACTGATTTGGCATTCAGAGAACCAATACATTAGGTGGACTACAAACCCATCGACCAAGGACCAGTTCATGTGCGTGCAATAAAAAAAATTTCTGGGAATGTAATTAATGAGCCATCTTGTTCCTGTTACCTGTACATTGACAGACTTTGAAGTATTTTAACAAAAGTAGCTGAACATTGGTGATGTGAAACAAGACCCCAGTGCAGATTTCCTTTTAACCAGTTTAGAAAATCCAGAATGTTGACTCTGTTAGAATTTGAAAGGCACACCCATATAGTGTGTATGGATGAATATTACAGTTAGATGATTGTTACATCTCAGATGTGCTTAGTTTAGAGTGCGGTTTGAAGGGATCTTTCATCCAAGTTTATGATTTGACTTCTCGTAAAATACCTGCAGCAACAAGGCTGGGTTTTGGGAAGGAGTCTAGGAGCCAGTTTGAACAGTCCATTCTCCCATACCTAACGAAACAGGATTCTTGAAAACTTCAACCCACTAGCAGATCACTGAAGTATATTCCTTCTTTAACCTTGGGTTAACAAATTCTCATGTATGCCCACAAAAACAGTTAGCACTGACAACATGCACCTGCTTCAAATAGCATGTCTGTGTAAGGCCATGGAAGGCAAAAATACATTCTTTCAAAATTTTAAAGGCATAATGTCCTGTGAACATTACCTCAGTAACATCTCTGAACTCGAAGTCTGCTTTGGACACAAAGACTGGAACTTTTCCCATCTGACACACTTGGATGCATATTTAATCTAGGACAGCATGGACAAATTACTGTATGGACAACATCATTGTTAAAAAAAAAAAAAAAAAGAGTGTACTCAAATGTGAAAGTGTGGATAAATATTAAAACACTTTGCTTGCCTGTTATTTCCTTAGAGTTCCAGCCCACCAAGAAGCAGCACCATTACTGTTTAGTAGTTAACTAGATAGATACTATCAAATGGATGATTGATGACCTTAAGGCCCACCCCAAAATATGAAAATCTATATTTATTAAAATACTTTATAAAAATATAAAAATATAGTTTGTTAGTATAATTTATGAAAATATGAACATATGCAAATATGAAACTATAAAAGTATGAAAATATTTATGTTAATATGATTTATAAGCTGTAAACTTACAATACGTGGCTTTATTTTACACTAGAGTCAAAATTAATATTAAGAAATTAAATATACACTTATCTTGCTGTCATAGCTATACCTATGTGTAACTTTCTAAAAATTAAATATAGACTTTTCTTGCTGTCATAGCTATACCTATGTGTAACTTTCTAAAATATTCACACACCTGGTCTAAGTTTTAAACTTACGACACGTGGTTTTGTTTTATAAACACTAGATTCAAAACTAATATTAAGAAATTAAATATACACTTATCCTGCATGCAAAATCACGCATATGTGTGACTTTCTAAAAAAGCGCTATAAAATATTCACTCCTCCACTCACCATACACGGCCTCATTTTATAAACACTAGATTCAAAATTAATATTAAGAAATTAACTATACACCCGTCTTGCCGTCATAGCTATGCTGATATGCAATTTTCTAATATTCACAGACCCGCGCTAAGATATAAACTCACGACACACACATCATTTTATAAACACTAATCATGCTTTTTAGTCATGCATAGTCCTGCATAGCCTTAACTAGCCGTAACTGTCTTAAAAACTCTATAAAGTGAAATATTCACTTATCCTGCTCGTAAGACAAGTCCATGCAAGTGTGCCTCTTTTTAAAAATCGGGGGAAATACTCTTTTTCACCGCCAATAGACATTTTGAGACCCAGGAAGCCCCTCCGACCATATGCATCTTCACCATTTGTCCATCAATTTAAAACTGTGGGAAACAAACTCTCTCACAGGACACGGTCACCTTTGGTGTTAAACCTCAGCTGTTAAAACTAATCAATAGGCATAGCGATACCCAGGAGGAAGAACATCAGCAAATCCGCACCTATGAGCTTTCTCCCAAACGTCCCGGGTGTTTTGCTCTGCCCCTCCAAGGCGGTACGGAGCATGACTCGGCTAAATAAAGTGCTTTGCTGTCTAACATGCTAACTTTTTCAGCATTTTCTGTGCTCTTTATAAAAGGTAGGCCATTTCTCTTTTTCTTCCACTACGGCAGACAATGGAAAAAATTCTTTTGTGATTGTTGGTAAGTGCAGATTATCGAAATATGTGCTGTTAATGATTGTCTCTCTCTTTAAACTGATGAAATGATGTTCTTTTATAAATTCGATTTCTGGCCGGTTGGTTGCTCAAAAAGTGAGTCAATTCTTCTTTCGGTCGTACTTTTAAATCTAAATGTTGTTTATATGACCGCCTAGATTTATTACTTTTAATGTCTTTGTATGTACAAAATTACTTTTAAATGGTAATGCACATTTCAGGCTGATTACTTTTAAACATCGTTAAGTACGTACAAACTTCAGTCTTTATATCTTATTTGTAGAAGAATCGGAGGCCGACCTGTATTCTTCTTTTCACCTAACAAGCATGCAATTGACTTTTTGTGACTAAAAATCCTGCCTTGGACAAAAAAACAAGAGTCCCGTAAGTATTACTTTCACCCAAAGGATCGTGTGTATGGAAAATAAGGAGCTGGGGGTTGAATATATAATTTTTAACAGAAAACTTGATGCTTCTGAAGAGTGGTTATTCTTCCGAAGGATCCAGTCAGCCTGTAGAATTGGCACAGAGACCCTCAGTCTATTATTGAACATCTTTCACACAGCCGGGTAATTTGAGCTAATTGTGCCGCAAATGTTTATTTTTAAAGAAAACTTAGTCTTGCTTGTTTTTTTTCAGAACCCGCTTTGCCAGGATTACTGACTCAGATACTCTAGGGGGAGGTTCACCACCGTTTGTATCATCACCCGGACTTCTCACCCAAATAGTCAGGGAACCCGAAAGAATTGATCCTGGGGCTAAGGCTGCTGAGCTAAAGGCTGCAATGGAATGAGTGCTGTTGGTTTTTCAAAACTCTTAATCCCTTTCTCCAGATATACGTGAAAAGGTTATTTTATTGTACGCCATTTTAGAAAACTTGTTCCCCAAATAATGTCAGGCAATATGAGTGGCGATGGTCAAAGCAGGAAAAGGCGCGCAAGTGAGGACTTGGACGCTGGGAGCAGTTCTCAAAATACTGGTTTATTGAATGTTATGGTGAATGAACTTAGCTATTTTATTCGGCCCCCAAAAATGCCTACTCCACCACCCCGATATTTTAATGAATTGGAATATATTAATTGGCAAAATCAAAACATGATCCAAATGAGTAATAATAGCTACCATGAGAGTTCCTTCACCTGTTACCACTCCCATTGACTTTGACCAGCTTAGAAACCCTGTGTCCAGTAGCCACCCCCGATGAAATGCAAATATTAAATAACTTGTTAGAAAGGTTTCAGTGGTCTTTGAACGAAAATGTGAATGCTCAAACGGGTCATGGCTTAACAAACACCATGGGTTCTGTAAATGCTCAACCTTTTGTCTCCGAGAGTATGGTTACATCAGTCTCAGCTGCCCCTCTGGTTACATCCGTTTCAGTTATGCCATTTGTACACTCCACTTCTGTCTCGGTCACTGCAACCTCTGTTCCAGTCACTGTCTCCTCTGTTTCGGTCCCTGTAGCTATCCCTTCTTGGCCCTCTGCTTCAGTCTTGCCCCCTTCTGGTCCCTCTACTTCAGTAAACCCCTCTGTAGCTACTACTTCTGGTCCCTCTGCTACAGTATGCCCCTCCGCCCCCTCTGCTTCTGTCTTGGTCTCAGTGGAATCTGCTCTAGTCACAGTATTTTCAGGCCCTGTCTCCTCTGTTTCAGTCTCTGTAGCTACCCCTTCTGGGCCCTCTGCTTCAGTTACGGCTTCCTCAGCCCCTATTGCACAGCTATTTGCGGCTACCCCTTCAACCTCTTCAATCGCCGCCAGTTCTGTCCAGTGGTTCTGTGGTATCTAAACCCTCATCCGCCTCTACTTCAGGCGTAACAGGCATGGTTGGGTCCTCTGCTGTCTCTAGTGATGACAGCCGGAGAATTTTTCAGCAGATGGACAGACCGCTTTTTAATCATAACGAAATGAGACATCCCTTAAATTTCGCTGATGCCTATGAGCTAGAGTCTTATGAGGAGGTATTTAAAAGCATTCATGAGACGCTGCAAAGAATTCTGGATAGATTTTAAGGTACTTTAAACCCACAAGATGTTGTACAGTTAGAATTGCGTGCGGATTCCTTACCTATCAGCGTTTTTATACAGATGACTGGCTCGAATATTAATGTAGACGATTTTCGTCAGCATACAGAGAATCTTCAGAGTGACGCAAGTCTGTTAGCAGATGAGTCTCTGATGCTAGTCACAGATTGTTCGGTCACCTAGCGGGGGCGCTAGCAGCGCTCGCAAGGTATCAGCTCTACTCAATCATGAAATAATTAAATGCCTGATTTTCTTTCTATTTCTTACAATTACGGGAATCAGCTCTGTTTTGCCTTTTGTCTGCTTAGCCTAATGGAAGACCTGTACATGCAAAACCCGCAGTTATGCATGCATGAAGCGGCCAACCTTCAGAGCAGGGCTGGATTATCTCAGCATGAAAAAGTGTCCTTTGCAGACGTTTACAAATTTGAAAACTTGCTGGATATTAAAATTGTTGTCTGATACAGGTGCCTGAGAAATGAGAAATTTTTAAAATTTGAAAGCTCCCGAGGTAGAAACCCTAAAACCTATTTTATGTTTTTACATGATAACCATTACTATGGCATTTTTAATTTAAAGGAGTTTCTGGGGGTTAAATACTTGTGTGAGTACTGTTACACAAGCTACCACTCAATCCTTAGCCATTGTTGTGAAGGCCACTGCAACGTCCGTTTCTCCCCGATTGCAGGCCGATCCCTGAAGAACTTATCAAGTGTGGTGATTGCAACCGTTACTGCCGGCCCCAATTTTGTTTTATTCAGCATACGATTCCTAAATTTAATGACAAGACCAACGATATGGAAGAGGCATGTGACACTGCAAAAATGTGTCCCCTGTGTTACAAAACTTACAGAGAATGCCGCCTCAAAATCCCATAAATGTCAGCCCAAGGAATGTGATGTTTGTAAAGCAAAAATTGAAAATGCAGAAAATCATCAGTGCTTTATAGAAACCTTGAAGTCTGGGAATCGTTGTGAGAAATATGTATTTTATGATTTTGAAAGGTCGGCAGGAAACTGGTGTGCACATTCCTAATTATGTATACTGTAAGTCCTTGTGGGGTAAATTCTGCTTCTGGGCAGGTGAAGATTGTGTACACCAGCTCTTTGCCAAATACCGTCGTCCCAAGTATCAAGGCTCTACCTTCATAGCTCACAATTCAAAAGGTTACGATGGGTACTTTTTAATGAAGTATTTGCTTGAAAATGGTGTGAACCCTCGTTTCACCACTTAAGGAAATAAGCTGATGTGTTTCACAGATGATGGTTATCAATTACGTTTCATAGATTCTTTGAATCTTTTAACAATGAAATTGAGTGCCATGCCTAAAGCCATGGAGTTTGAAGCCACAAAAGGTTATTTCCCCCATTTCTTCAATACGGCTGAAAATCAGAATTATATCGGCCCCTACCCTGAGCCTGAATGCTACGGTGTCCAGAGCATGATGACCAAAGAAAAAGAAGAATTTTTTACAACATTTATTTATATAGCACATTTTCATACAAAAAGTAGCTCAAAGTGCTTTACATAATGAGGAAAAGAAAAATAGACAAAATAAGAAATTAAAATAAGACAACATTAGTTAACATAGAAAAGGATTAAATGGTCCGATGGCCAGGATGGACAGAAAAAAAAAAAAAAATCTGCATGAATAACATAAATGAAATAGTCCCCTTTGTAGTTGGGGTTCTCACGGAGTCACTTGATGTTGGTCATACAGACTTCTGGCTTTTAATCCATCCATCATTGTTGGAACATCACGGAGCTTTGCCACCAAAAGGATACTGGAAAAGGGAACAGAAGAGAGTAGAGGTTAGTACGGATTTTAGAGCCACCATGAATAGTTATTATAATGAGTTGGACATACAGAGTATCAGGATTTTGATTACAGTGAAGTTATGAGATGGCCATGTTAAAATAATGTGTTTTTAGCAGTTTTTTTAAAGTGCTCCACTGTATTAGCCTGACGAATTGCCATTGGCAGGCTATTCCAGATTTTAGTTGCATAACAGCAGAAGGCTGCCTCACCACTTCTTTTAAGTTTTGTTCTCGGAATTTTAAGGAGACACTCATTTGAGGATCTGAGGTTATGATTTGGAATATAAGGTGTCAGACATTCCGATATATAAGATGGGGTGAGATTATTTAAGGCTTTATAAACCATAAGCAGAATTTTAAAGTCAATCCTGAATGACACAGGTAACCAAGTGTAGTGACATCAAAACTGGAGAGATGTGCTCAGATTCTTTTTCTAGTTAAGATTCTAGCAGTTGCATTCTGCACTAGTTGCAAACAATTTATGTCTTTTTTGGGTAGTCCTGAGAGGAGTGCGTTACAGTAATCTAGTCAACTGAAAACAAATGCGTGAACTAATTTCTCAGCATCTTTTAGTGATATAAGAGGTCTAACTTTAGCTATGTTTCTTATGTGAAAAAATACTGTCCTAGTGATCTGATTAATATGCGATTTAAAATTCAGATTACAGTCAACAATTAACCCTAAGCTTTTTACCTCCATCTTGACTTTTAATTCTAATGTATCCAGTTTATTTCTAATAGCCTCATTGTATCCATTATTGCCAATCACTAAGATTTCAGTTCTCTTTATTTAACTTGAAAAAGTTACTATTCATCCATTCTGAGATACCAGTAAGATATTGTGTTTGTGAATCAAGAGAATCGGGGTCATCAGGTGTTATTGATAAGTACAGCTGTGTTTCATCAGCATAGCTGTGGTAGCTCACGTTGTGCCCTGAGATAATCTGACCTAACGGAAGCATATAGATTGAGAATAACAGCAGACCCAGGATAGAGCCTTGTGGAACGCCATATTGCATATCATTTGAGTAGTAATTACCACAACAAACAAAGAATTTTCTCCCTGCCAGGTAGGATTCAAACCAATTTAAGACACTGTCAGAGAGGCCCATCCATTGACTAAGGCGATTTCTAAGAATATTATGATCAATGGTGTCAAATGCAGCACTCAATCTAAGAGGATGAGAACAGATAAAAGGCCTCTGTCTGCATTCACCTGCAAATTATTTACTACTTTAACGAGTGCAGTTTCTGTGCTGTGATTTGTTCTAAAACCCGACTGAAATTTATCAATTTATCATTTACCTGGTATGAAAGTGTCAAGCATGGCATTTAATTTTAAAGAGATGGCTTTTTATTGTAAAAATAACTTAGAAATTCTTAGAACAGCAGGCATTAAATTCAGAGGCGAGGTCATCAAAATTGGCAATATTGACCAGTTTCAATGCATGACCCTGGCCTCTCTGTGTATGGCCATGTACAGGCAAAACTGTATGCCTCCAAAGTCTATCGGTATAATTCCTTCTGACCATTACAATAGTAGTCAGAAAAACTATTCGAATGCCTCTATTCAATGGTTATTGTATCTCTATGAAACAGAAAAATTGAACATTCGACACGCTCTAAACCTTGGTGAAGTAAAGAAGGGTTCCTTTTATCTTGACGGCTATGCCAGAATGAATTTGAATTTGCTGGTTGTTTTTATCACGGCTGTCCAGAATGTTATGATTTAAACAGTACCCATCCTTTAACCAGCATGACTTGTGCGGTTATGTACCAAAAGTTTGTGAAAATTGGAAATACTTAGGACAATGAAAAAAAAAAGACCTCAGGCTACAAACTTTCTTAAAACACTGATTTTCCTCAACGTATAAAACCGAGGGACTCGTTCGGCGGCCGTACCAACGCCATAAAACGGTACCACAAGGCCGTGGGCACAGAACAGATTCACTATTATGATTTCACTAACTTGTACCAGTTTGTGAATAAAACAAAAATGTACCCAGTCAGTCACCCCACTATCATTTTTTAGCAGTTTGGCGATCTCGGGCAGTATTTTGGATTAATTAAAGCCCCCGTCCAGCTTCCATGTGGTCTCAATTTTCCAGTCCTGCCTCTCAGGTTTTGCAGGAAATTATTGTTCACCCTCTGTCGCACCTGTTCGGAGACAGAAGCTCAGACTGTGGACTATCGTCACACAGAGGAGAAGAGGACTTTAACTGGTACTTGGTGCAGTGTGGAAATAGCAAAGGTCATTGACAAAGGTTATAAAGTTTCAAATAGTATTACGAAATTTGGTATTACTCTGAACATTCTTATGAGTTATTCTCGGACTATATTAAGCTTCATTTAAAAGGCAAGCAGGAGGCATCTGATTTTCCTGCCTGGTGTACTGATGAGGCTTCCTGAGACCAGTATATTTTAGATTATTATCAGAAGGAAGGTGTACAATTGGACTGCAATAACATCGCCATAAATCCAGCTAAGAGACAGATTTCAAAGTTGTTTTTAAATTCTCTTTGGGGTAAATTTGGGCAAAACCCTCTCCATCTCACTACTAGCTTAGTCAAGGACGGTGAGGAATTCTTGCAATATATTTTCTCCAAACCGTATAATGTTTCTTATTTTGAATTTATCTGCGATGAGATTGCTCAAATACAATGGAAGTACGCCGATGAAAAGTATACCCTACCTGGTAGCTTTAATGTTATCATTGCTGCTATCACCACTGTCTATGCCCGGTTAAAGTTGCACGATTTACTGGACAGTCTGGGGGAAAGGGTGTTGTACCACAACACCAACTCGGTCATTTTTACTTCTCAACCTGGTCAGTACAATCCTCCTCTGGGTGATTATTTAGGAGAGCTCACCAGTGAGTTAAATCCTGGCGATTATACCTGTATTACTGAATTTGCATCAGGTGGTCCAAAGACGTACGGGTATAAAACAGCACAATGCAAAACATGTATGAAAGTAAAAGGTATCACCATCAATCACGAAACCGGTAAAATTGTAAACCTGGAGTCACTAACCCATCTTGTTCAGAATTTTGCGACGTCTCATGAAACCCCTCCTCAAGAGTTATTGGTTCACGGTAAGCATATACGTCGAGATAAAAAACATTTCACTTTAGAAGACAGACCACTCAGGAAGAAATTCAGAGTGGTGTATAACAAGAGGGTTCTCCTAAAAGATTACAACACAAGACCTGATGGCTACTAAGATTGACACACGCCTTCAACACCCTTTTGCTAAAATTCTTGGGTCCCTCTTTGTTCCGGTAAATCCTAATATGTGAAAAAATTATTGGGACATTAGAATCACGGTGTTTCTCAACCGTTTCAAAATATAATTTGGTTTTATAGTTGCTGGCAGAAAATGTACGACAAGCTATCGGATAAATTTCAGAAATGAATTTATTGAGGGGCTCCCAAAGTCTTTATGCGACGACGAACTTCTCCTGCCGGAGAAAATAAATTTGGTTATCACACGTTTTTGAATAATCATAGAGAGCTGCTGTTAGAAGGTTAAACCTTTGGTCGGTTCCAACATGGTGGATTTGGTAAATAATCTGACGGCTTCTAATACAATACTTGAGCATAGAAGACCGCGTGGTTGGAAGGAATTTGTAAACGCCATGGCCGGTTTAAACATTCCATTTTCTGTCATACCAAATGATGAAATGAGAGAACTCCTTAAAAGTTTTAAGCCGCCCCCCTCCCTGTTCAAACTGAAGTTAGCCCCTACCGACAGGAACTGAGAAAAAAAAAAAAAGACTGAAATGGATTGCTTATTAATTTGTAAAATTGTTTATTAAATTCAATTTTATCTCATTACAGAGTGTTGTCATCCTTTAACCGTCTATTGAAATATTTATAGTTCTCTGATATTTGCACGCAAGGGTACTGATAAAAGCAGCATCCCGGTGAAGGAAGCCAGGAATGAACAATAATGACGCTTTGGTCTCTAAATTTGTTCATGTCCTCAGGATACTTTATTACAGAGGTGTATGGGAGACCTTTTCCTGTCTGATGCAGATAGAAGAGGTAGTGTTCACCGCATTAGTCCGAGAACCAACTTTGAAGCTGCCGGTTGTTGTAAATCATTTGTTTACAGTTTTTGCTTAAGAAATGGTAAATGTCATTCGGGAAATAGATAAAGTCCGGAGGATTTCCATAGGAATCAAAAAACTCCCCATTTCCATCTTCTGTGAGGTAAATTCTCAGCCAGTGTTTTCCGGGTTGGGTTTGACGGTGAGTATTCACTACAAACATGGCCGGCATGCCGTTATTTTTTTCCGGTATTTGGTCACATGCCAGCACACCGCAGAAATATCTTTCTGTGTAAGGATCTTGGTCTCTGGTCGATTTCAATGATGTTGTCAAAGACCGTAAATATTAGATTGACGGTCCGAGGGAGAGGGACGCTGAAGCATAATTTCAATCTCATGTTTACACTTTTAATAAAAAATGATTGCCGCATTCTTGGTCCGGGGTTAGATCAAAAGCGAAATGAGTATATCTTTGAGAGAACTCTGAACGGCTGAAAGACAGAGTTTGATTCTTCAAATGCTTACCACTGGCCAAAAGCAGGTTATAGTATTCTCTGGCACTGTTGCCGCTTGCCAATCTGGTTGAAAAGGTTTGGCCGGAATCTGTTCACCGTCCATGTACAGAGCCAGGAAGTCTACATCAATATGTTTGAAATTGAACGGATTCCGTGTATAAGACCCCGAAAAGGCCTCATTATCCACCATGCCAATTACCACATACTTTCGTAGTTGACCCAGAAACAGGTTTTCTTGATTGCATACTCCGATTCCCGTGGGCATACTGAATACTTTCATATTCACCCTTTCCACAGGGTATTTAGCATTGGCTGATATAAGGGCATGAGCGTGCCCTAATTTCATGGCCGGTGAAACTTACTTTTTTTCAGGTTCAGTTCAGATTTGACACACTCTTTGGACATGGTGTACGAAAGCCATCTTCTCTTAAAAAATGTCTCTTTGCTTGCTTTAGTCTTGTTCCTCTTTTGACAATGTTTAGAAAATGCTGTAAAAACAGTGCACTTTGCCTTTTTAGCTGGCAGGGCCTAATGCGACCCCAGTGGTCTCTTGCGTTTTGTCTTTCTCATGACCATCAAGCTCACTCCCTCCTGCTTTTCTAGGACTCCACCTGCCGCACTGGATAAAGCCCTGGTGATCACATCTTTTACAATATTTTTAGCTGCGGGATTTGATGTGGTTTTGCGATGTTAAAGCCTTTTTACAGGAGAGGTACAGCTCTTCTAAACAATCCTTAAAATATACCTCCAATCCCCCAACCATACATTACAGGGGACCCAGAGAACCCTGCTAATCTGTTACCCGCTTGGGTCTGATAATATTGGATGTAAGGTGTCGGGTCCTGGTAAGACCTCATTGTTTCAGTTGTGCATACAATGCCTGACGGGTCTGAAATGCAACTTCACTATCCCCTTACCAAACTGAAATGGCACGTTTTTGTTCTGGTCCGTCTTTATTTCAATAGTCACTGTGTCAAAAGGGCACCCCTGCTGTAGATGAAAATAGTGGAAGTGGGGGGAAAAAAAATCCTTTGTTGCTTCAAAAGAACAAACCTAGACATTTTATCATCATTTTTAGGTTCTTCATCCTACTGTCAGAAAAGGCTTTTGGAACATTTATCACAATACTTTAAACATTCCAAATGTATTTTTGGGAAAACATTAAAGTAGAGTAAGTGGCAAAATTTGGTAATTTGTAAAAACCAAAATTTAAGAACAGCAAATATTGTGAAAGAAATGTCTGCCTCTTATTGTGATAGGTAGAACAAAAAATGAAGCAAAGACAGTTAAAGTAACACTGCCAAACAATACAGCTGAGCTTAAAGAGCATTAGGATTTATCAATAACATTTACAGTAAATTATCATAAAAAACACTTCAGTTAGCAATGTATTAATAAACTTGCATTCTCTCTTTCTGGATGGTGACCAATGCATTTCTTAATGGAGCTTTCAGCACTGAAGATTCAGCAACCCCTTCCAGGCTGAAAGAAGCTTCAAAATCAAAAAGCATATTAAGACAGTTTACTTTTTTTTTCTTCCTTTTAAAAACACCCACACACACCTCAAATCAAAAACACAACCTTTACCAAAATAACCTGTGACAGTTGTTTCAGGTCATGTTCATAACTACATGACTGAATACCATGTAACAGGTAACAGGTGAGGGGACGCTGGCGCACGCTAATTGCTGCTGCTCCTCCCTGTTCACACTTTTCGCAAAATTCGCCTTAATTCTACACTTTCTCACGCTTGTTTTATCTCTTTTATTGTACATATAGTTCGTGAATACAACCGACTTGAATTGCATGGATTTGACTTAATATTTACAGATTTTATGGACTCTACTTTGACTGTGAACAGCCGAGTCTGTGGATCCTACAAACATTTCTTTGTACCTGGCGATCTATGACCTCGGGATGATCTGTCTCTGTGATTATATTTGCTATGACCCGATTCATTTTACAGTACTGTACAGGGATCTGATCTGATGCTCATACTAACCTGGCTTATGGCTCCGGGGCGATCATGCATGAAATTACCAGCGGGAACCTCCAAATCCTGCTACCTCCTCCTGCTATACTTTCAGCTGCTCTGCTATCACCGTTCATCTCATCTACTCCAAATGGTTCCGCTATGCTGTGCTGCCTCCACTGCTTTTCAGATAAGTATTGCCAAGTATCATACTAAAATACTTTCATGACAAACTCCTTATTAAACAGTTTGTCCAGAGCAAATGATCCGATTGGAACATCCTAAAAGACACCGGTATTTTGCAGCGCCCGAAATATATACATCGCAGGTCAGGTCGCCGCCACCACCAGGCTGCAAATGAAAAGGCAACCGGCAGCATTTGCTCAGGAATAAGCATTCCTTCTCATGGCCCTGGAAATACAAGTGTCAGTGTGCCAAATTTATATTGTGTGGAAATAAACCCTGATCACGGCTCTGTGCAAAAAGATGCCTCATTAACTAATATTGCTCTGTTTAACTCGAGATCTCTTAATGGCAAAGCATTGGTGCTGTCAGAACTCATCACTGACACCAAACTTGATATACTGTGTTTAACGGAGACTTGGCAAAAACCAAACGAATTGACGTCTCTCATGGAGGCGACTCCACCTGGTTTCACTTTCCATACAGAACCTCGCAGCTCTAGACAAGGAGGGGGGCTAGCGGTAATTATCAGAGCAGACTTAAATGTCAAACGAATCCCAATTGACTGTCCACTGTCTTTTGAGTGCCTGGCTCTTAAATAATGGAAACAGGTCCTGTCTCACTCATTGTTCTTTATCGTCCCCCAAAATACAATGCATCCTTCTTATCTGATCTGATTGAACTTTTAACCCACCTAAGCTCTTACTCTCAGAGAATTATCCTTCTTGGTGATTTCAACATCCATATTGACATTACTACATCTAAACTGAGAAACAAATTCCTATCCTTACTGGACTGTTTTGACTGGACACAACATGTTGATTTTCCACCTACTCTGGTGGTCATATATTGGATCTGATCTGCACTTCTGGACTATTTGTTGCCAATATTTACAGCACTGATTTGGGACTCTGACCATAAAGCAGTATTTTTACTGTCTCACTGCCTTTACCTTGTCTTACCTGTAAACGACAAATTTCTTACAGAAACCTTAAAAATATCTGTCCCTCTATCCTTTCTGGATCCATTTCTGATCTTTTACTGTCTGCACCTATTCCGTCAACACTAGATAATCTTGTTGACCACTATAACTCAGCCCTTCATTCAGCATTAGATAAAACAGCTCCTTTAAAACAAAGAGGTTTTCTTTAAACGTTCAGCTCCTTGGTATAACTCAGAATTGCGATCTATGAAAGCAGCTGGCCAATGCCTTGAGAGAATGTCACGTAAGACTGGCCTCACCGTGCTCATCCAGGCTTTCTCTGACCACCAAAGAGCTTACAGAGAAACACTAACTGCTGCCAAGAACACCCACTATGGCAGAATAATAGAAAGTGGTCACAATAACCCAAGGTTTTCTGTAGTTAAACTACTCAAACCTGCATCTGGCCCAACTACCTCTTCTACTGAAGTCTTGAGGATTTCCTCCACTTTTTCCATAACAAAATTAAAGATCTAAATAATTCAACTAACAAATACATCTGTTTATATCTCTCCCTGTTTTCCCACTCCATCCAGCTCCTTCTCTAAGTTCTCACCAGTCACATCTGCGTTTGTTAATAACCTGCTTTGTAAGATGAGGCCGACTACTTGTGTACTGGACCCCATCCCCAGCACACTACTTAAATCCTGCCTTCATGCCATAATCCCGACTGTTACAACAATAATAAACTCATCCCTTGACACTGGCTCTGTGCCGCTCACTTTTAAAATCGCTTCTGTAACCCCAATGTTAAAAAAGTCTGGTCTTGATGCTGACAATCTTAACAATTTCTGGCCTATTTCCCACTTACCTTTCCTGTCAAAAGCTCTTGAGTGTGTTGTAGCTTCCCAGCTCACCAATTACTTAACGTCTAATAATTTGATGGAACCCTTTCAGTCTGGTTTCAGGGTGCAGCACAGCTGTGAAACTGCTCTGCTACGGGTAACCAATGATTTGCTTATGGCAGCAGACTCTGGACAAACCAGCATATTAATTCTGTTAGACCTCAGTGCAGCATTTGACACTGTCAGACATGACATTCTACTGTCTAGAATGGAGAACATGCTGGGTATCTCTGGCACTGCCCTCCAGTGGTTCAAGTCCTATCTGACTGATAGGCAAGAGTTTGTTAGTCTTGGCAACAGCAGATCCAGCTCAGCACCAGTCACACAAGGAGTTCCTCAGGGCTCTGTCCTCGGCCCTCTTCTCTTCTGTATTTATATGCTTCCCCTTGGCCATATTATTCGTAGCTATGGACTGGGCTATCATTTTTATGCAGATGATACTCTACTTGAATGTTAAATGTGAAACTTCATTAGAGCTTTCTCAGCTCACAACCTGCCTCAGTGAAATTAAAACCTGGATGGAGCAGAACTCTTTAAAATTAAACTGCAACAAAACTGAACTCCTGCAAATTGGGACTAAAATGCAACTTAATAAAATGAGCTCCTTCCCAGTCAATCTTGGTGGTGATATCAGACCTGCCTCTACTGCAAAGAATCTTGGTGTCATTTTTGATTCCTCCCTTTTTTACTCCACCCACATAAATCACATTAAGAAGCTTTCTTACTTTCACCTCTGTAACATATCACACGTTCGCTCCTTCCTCTCCTTTTCTAATGCTAAGAAACTTGTCCATGCTTTTATCACATCCCGCATCGATTATTGTAACTCTGTGCTGGCAGTTGCCCCTTCCAATCTTATATCACAGCTCCAGCTTATTCAAAACTCAGCTGCAAACCAGCAGCAGCGAGCACATCACACCCATCCTGCTCCATATTCACTGGCTCCCTGTGTCTTACAGAATCTAATATAAAATCCTACTAATAACCTACAAAGCCTTAAATAACCTTGTGGCAAACTATATCAGTGAACTTCTCCATCACTATGTGCCCGCCTGCCCACTAAGGTCCTCTAATTCTGGCAATTTTGTTGTTTCCCACACTAATCTACACTCCATGGGTGACAGGGCCTTCAGCTGTATAGCACCCAGACTCTGGAATTACCTACCGAAATTAATCAGGTCAGCCGATTCCATGAATTCTTTTAAAAAAACTTAAAACTCATCTGTTCAGGAAGGCTTTTGGCTCTACCTGACTTTATTACCTTTCTCTCAGTTTACCTCTATGACAAGATGCTCATGTAACCTGTATGTGTGTGTGCTAGACAATCAATTATGTTGTCTGATAGTAAATTCAGAGAAAAAGCCTATCTTCTTTATTTATTTGCTTGTACTATGCTGTATACTGAATACCCTGCTGTTCGTTCTTATATTCTGTAAGTGCCTTGAGCAAGGGAAAGGCGCTATATAAATAAAATGTAGTATTATTATTACCTTGGTTAAAAGGGTCTTAACTAGCCAATATTTTTTTGGGCTATGCAGATTGAACCAAAGAATTTTCAAAAGGATAAACAGGGGAGAAAAGCAGAAAAGATTTGTTCCTGATGTCATAGCCCCACAAGAGTGTCATGGTCAACAAAACTAGGATTAACAGGTTCTCTATTAACTAGCCAGTGTTCTTGGCTTTCCAGACAGGTTATTAAACTTCTACATACAGTTAAACAAATTGGGCACAGATGAAACACTTAAACCATTAGTGGATAATTAACAGTTAAGCATTTAACAAAATCAGCAGGGTTAAAGATTGTCTCATTAGGCAGTCAAGTACTCCCACTTATATTACCACCATAGATAACCAAATTGTTTTATATTGGTCAACAAGGTAATTATTGTGCCTAAATGAAATTTGACACAAAAAACAAAACACCACACACACACACACACACACACACACCTCTCACCTATATAATAAAATCAAACAACATTAGGAGCTGAAAAGGCTTTTAACTTCTTAATTTCTAGTTCACCTAACCAAATACCCAATTCCAACACCAGTGGCTCAGCTCCTAATACAAATTGCCCACAGTCAGTCTAGCCAGTTGATCCTTAATGGACTCAGAAAGGCCATTTCTGAAAACAGCTTTGTTACAGGATACTGAACTACAATTTTAGAAATGATAGCTTAGGCATCCATAGAATGACTTATCTACCTTAAAATTGATCACTTAATGAGATTAAAAATACCTTGACCAGTGAGTAACAATCCCTCAAAGAATTGTTACAGGAGTGATTTTCTAAAAAGATATTGCCCAGTTCTCTGGTTTAAATAAGAGCCATATGCACCTCAGATAGGAAAATCATAGCCTACTAGAATAATCAATTAACACTACTTCAAAAAAACTCAACCCACCATCAGGATTAATGGCACAACGATGGAAATAATTAAAACTTAACTAAGACACACAGTGAATCTGTAAAACAATAGAGCTGCAGCAGCAGTCTGTTAGATAAGCTGAACTCCTGATAGTTAAGGGTAAACAGTTTAACACCAAGAATGGCTAAGAACATAAACTTCAGCTTTTATAAGATGTTATTAGGATCCAGATAAACTAGCCTCCTAAATTGACAGACACAAAGACACGCAAAATGAAAAAAGCAAATGCTGAAAAACTATTACTACTCTAAAAAATAGAACATAGTACTACACAGAGCTCACAAGAATCTGTTTCACCTCCTGACTCTAACACAGTCAGTAAAGATGGTTTCCTACTTTAAATCCCCTCTTAAAAAAAAAAATAAATATGTAAAACAGATGCTTTAAAAAAATCATAGATACATTTGAGATATCACATTAATAAAAGAAAATGCTTCAGAAGTTTAAAATCACAATCACTGTCTCCTGGTCTGCTTTTATAGAGTCTCAAAATGGCCAACAAGAACATGTGACTGTGCCCAGTGACATCACATGTTTGTCATGTGACCCCACCGATGTCATGGCCCCACCCCCAGCATGACGAAACACAGGCAATATTGAGCCCCTGAAGAAAATGACAAATCACCAGAAAAACAAGTGAAAACCATTTAAATTTTACAAAAATGTTCACTTTACACCCATAGAAAATATTTTACTTTCCTAAAACCCTACGTCTGTTTGTTGTTAACTTAATAAAAAGGTGTAGACATATGTGGCCAATTATTTTTAATTAATATAGCCAACAAATAAATAAATTAAAAATGAATATTTAAGTTTAGAAAACAATTCTACCATTGCCTTAGAAATCTGTAAGATATAAAGTATGCAACTAACACATCAAAAAAACAACAGTCAAGTTAAAAAAGATATAACTGGGATCTGTTCCAGAAAGCTGGATTAGTATAAAAATCCAATTTAAGCAAATCAAAATTCCACTCCAGAAAACCCAGATAAAGCAAAACCGATTAAACCAGAATTACATAATCCATGAGACCAAAGACGCAGATATGTTGCTAGTCCTCCTTTTTGGAATAGACTTAGTATTTCCCTGTTCCAGAAATAAAATCTGATGAAATTCAGCTCTGTTACTGGGTCAACCAATGCTCTGAACTAACCTACAAATAGCAGGTTTAATGAGATGGATTAAGGATCAGAGCGGTCAGTCATAAAATTAAAGGCCATAAATGTTCTGTCACAAATGTTGATCCCAGTTGCACTATTTAAGAAGCAAAAAAAAAAACCCCAGAAATGTTGAAAATTGAATTTTTTTTTTTTTTTTTACTTTGGTTATATTCTTGAATAAAAGCACACGTGTTTATTTGATATTTTGACTAAAGTCGTTACACATTATACACTTCACATCATTCTTAGTATATCATCATTCTGGCATTTCCTTTTATAAAGATATTTGTAGATAGATAGCACACATGAAATGCATGTGTTCCAAATAACAAAATACTGTATTATTGACCCTATACAACTCCAGGAACCTCATAACCAGATAAGAAGCCTTGGCTTGAGCTGGGAGAACTTTTTGCCTGAGTTGAGCTCTGTCAAGGGGGGAATATGGCACAGCAGGCTGCTTGCTGCTTGTGCTGATCGAAACATTTACAAAACAAAACACACTGATGGCGAGGTGCGAAGGAATTTAAGGTGGGTTGCGTTTTTTCGTATGCTTCAGGGATTCTAGTGTTAACAATATGCTACTCTTTGGTTCTGGTCACAAAATCAGTAATGATCACAGATACCAATGTCCAGGATCTGTGTTACATTAATACTATGCCCCTTTGATATAACTAAATCCAGCATATGTTTCACTTTATGTGTTGGCTGGTAGACATGCTGATTAAGATCAGAAAAAATCAGGTTTAGAAATTATCTTACCTTGGCATCACCCAGATCATCTATGTGAAGATGAAAATCACCAAGTATTACAAACCTATCATAAGCCATTATTATTATAGAATATAAATTTGAAAATCCATCAATAAAGACTGCATTATATTTTGACAAAAGATAAATGGTAAGTAGCAGAGATTGTGAAACTCCTTGAATAACTTGAGAAAATATTAGAAAGATTTAAAATTAGCGTTAGATTGATAACATTACAGTTTAACAGGTTAGAAACAATATTTGTGAGGCCTTTCTTCCCTTGAGGAACAGAATGAAAGAAAATCTAACCTGGAGGAGCAGTTTCTAAAAGGAGACTAGCACTATTTACATTTAACCATGTTTCACAAAGAATTACACAATCTATTTTCCTCTGTGTGATAAAGTCATTTATGTAAAACGTTCTACTAGTTAAATCCCTAATATTAACTAAGGTCATATTAAGGGTTGTGTTATCACACAGCTTTGAAGAAGCATTGGGTTGACTAGAGATACATATTAATTTGCTTGTATTTACACCAAGCTGCCTGTACTTTCTAGCCAATCTTTGTTTCTTTATAATGGGTTTAATGCAATATACTTCTTTAGATAAAGCCCCTATTTATTTATTATAGTTAATTATTCAATAGGATGGCACAGTGGTAGCGCTGCTGCCTCACAGTAAGGAGAACTGGGTTTGCATGTTCTCCCAGTGTCTGCGTGGGTTTCCTCCAGGTACTCCAGTTTCCTCCCACAGTCCAAAGACGTACAGGTTAGATGCATTGGCGATCCTAAATTGTCCCTTGTGTGTGCCCTGCGGTGGGCTGGAGACCTGCCCGGGGTTTTTTTCCTGCCTTGCGCCCTATGCTGCCTGGGATTACTCCAGCAGACCCCCATGACCCTGTAGTTAGGATATAGCAGGTTGGGTAATGGATGGATGGAATTATTCGACAGTCAAGAGGGGTATAATACCTTAGTGATGTTTTCGAATACATCCCTTTTCTGTTCTGTGTAGTCCCATACCTTCTAAAGAAACACCTCTGACAATTCTCATCTTTATTGAATATCTATAGCCAATATGTTTATTTACACAGTTTCGATTCGGGATTCTATCATGGAATATGGCAATAATATGACTTCTGTATTGTATTGTTCATTTGGCCGATGGTAATATTGTCACACAAGTACTGTATGTGTATCAAATGCTCAGTACTAATGTCAATTTGTCCTCTTATCCATTCTTAAAATAGTATGAATTGCCACACACATAAGTATTGTACAAATTTTGAGGCCTAATATCCAGGGTGTCATGTTTCAAAAGGGTAAGCTAACATACAAAGAGTGGGCACTATCAGTCTTCTTTTGCAGATGTGGGCCTGAAACTAATTCACCTTTGCTTTCTTTTGCCATGTAATTACTGGAAAATACAGTGTTCAGTGCAGACAGGGTAATGTTTGACATCTCTCACATTAACAATTATAACACCCTATGAATACTCAACACTTAATGTCAGGGGTTATCCTTAAAATTGCTAAAACGAAAAACAATGCTTATTTGTTGGCATATAATGTTTCAAGTACAGTAATATAGTCGGGGTACATTTTGCACAATGTAACAATTTACTATACAAGGTTTCACTAATAACCTATTTTAGGTTTCCCACTTTCCCATTTCCATTTCCTTAGCAGCTGCTTCTGCTGTGTTGCTACTCTTTTGTTGGATGTGATGATAATCTTTGTGCATTGGCTTGAAGATTGTTCCCTCTATTTCTCATACTAGTAGTACATGGTTGATTGACTTAAATGGGGCCAGTAAATTTTGTCATAAATTTGCATTGTCTGGATCCAAATCAGGGATTGCGTGAATTGATTTAAATCTGATGTTTTGGAAAACAGCTAAATTGATGGTGTGAAATAGCAAGCCGGAATTCTTTTTGATATCCAGGATTATCTAATCTCACTTTCTTGAACATACCTCTGATACACCTTAGAAACTATTTTCTAAACCATGAGGTAACATCAATCCATTAGTAGTATCAGGATTTAGCAGACATCTTTTGTTGTTCCTGCTGCAGAGAATAACCATTCAGATGATGTACTAGCAGCAGCAATATTCCATGAGACAAGAAGCTACTTGACTTACTGTAAGTTGGGCCACACATTGTTCTATCTTTTTTACTGCTTTTAAAGTAACAATTCAAATGTTGTGATGCCCTGATGTATCAAATATGCACCAATCCTTCAAAGTGAAATATTATTTAATTAAAATAATGATTTGGAATTAAATCAAAAAGTTTCCTTAAGAAATATACAACTAGGGCATACCAAAATCTCCTCATTTGAATTGCTGCTGCTGAAAGTTGCTTTTAATAAACACATCTCCAAAGAAGCCATTTTTACATGCAAAGGTACATGATGTGTGCTTCACTGCTGGTTCTGTTGTGTTAAATGCTGTCACTATAGATCCATCATTAGCCATCTACTGAAGAGAGATTATATGACAATTACTGTTTTTCTGTCTCAGATCCAACAGCAAAGTACTGAAGATATGTGATTTTACAGTAGAGGTCTAATTGATGCTTTACATTTAATTTAAGCTGTCCAGGAATCATCAGCTGTCTGGTGAAGATGTTTGGAGAATGGATGTCATGTTACTATCAATAAATGAAGTTTGTGCAGCAGGCAGAATGATAGTGCATGGCCATGGCAAAACGTTTAGCCATTGCAGTAGTGGTTATTACTGAAATTTTTTTCATACTTAATACTAAGAAGTCATCTTAATTCTTTGCTGATGACTTTAGAGTTTTTAACAAAATGTTTCATCTTGTAACAACACACTGTTTAATGTTTTTTGTTAAGAATGAGTTATTTAATGTTGCACACCTTGCAAGTAGTAATGAGTTGTGAAATTTCAGTAAAACAGGAAATGTTCAGTTTCATTATTATTAGTTGATTTTTGTAGCCCATGTGCTAACACCAAATTTAAATTATGTCAAGCACAACCAAGCCAACCATGCACTCAGATGGCGAGAAGGGTCTAGCTGCAGCTTTCAATACCTATGACATAGATCAGGTAATGCCGACAACATCAGTCATAAAACGCCCTTTGACTCAGATAATCCTCTTACAACCCTAATCTTAACCATAGTGTAATGGGGCCCTAATGTTAATAACAGTGTAATGTGATGGGTGTTACGTGACTGAAGTTGAGGGCGATTCGTGATACTGGGGCATTACATGACTGACCTCGTAGGTACTGCAGTCTGAAATTACACAATGTTCCAGAAGGCTGTCCAGATAATGTACAAAATATTTTCTTTAAACCAACAGACTGACAGAAAGCAGTAAGTTCCCACAGCAAGTTCAAATACTGTGACATTCTGAGCACTGCGGAGAACCAGCTTAAACTTCTATTTCAGATGGTATTTTAAGGGCCGGTTTATATGTCATGCTCATGCTCATGGCTGCCATGCGTTCCCAGAATTCATTTGACGTGTCCTCTGAGCTCGGCCTTAGAATTAACGCATGTATGAGTTGCAGTACTAGCAAAAGATCAGGGGGCACAGTGTCTTCAAGTTGGAATGTGACATCAGAATCTCTGTTTACAAAAATTGTAAAATTAGCCTGTTCAACAGGTTTACTGACTTCCGAACACTTGTGAATTAATGTGTCTGTTGAATTTACCAAAGATTTACTTTCTATCAATTAATACACAATGATCTTAATTACTTATATCAAAATTTTTACAGCTTGAGATGCTCATTTTTATCTGTGTGTGTATGTGTGGGTAAGTCTTAATTCCAGATACTAAATCTGAAAGAAAGAAAAGGCTAATTAGGATCTGAAGTTATATGTTCAGTGTAATTTTTGAGTTTAAAGATAATTACAAAAAATGTAAAAAAAAGTTTTTAAAACTAATGTGAAAATTAACATCATGTAACCATAAGATGATATCATGTGTATTGTATTGCAGCAATGCAAAACATCAAGGAAGATAAAATAGTAATGTAATTTAAAAACAGAATTATAGTAAAAAAAAAATTCCAAACAATAAAATCAGGACCGGTATAGAAGTTAATCATTCACAAGATATGCTCTTCTTCAGTTGGTGCAAGGCATGGCATAACTCTACTTCTACTTCTGGGTGCTGTGCAAGCAGCATCCATTTTGCAGATGCTCCATATTTCCCACTATTTCTCTTTTGTTTCTGTACTTATTTACTAGTTACCGTACTAGTCTTATTTAAAACTTGAATTGATCTGGTTTGTCACTGATAGGAGCTACTACCACTACAAATCACATAAATGGATTTTAAATTTACAGATGAACTGCAATGCATGCAATTCCAATAGTCGGCTTGTCATAACTACACTTGAAGCGGGCTGTAAACTTGGATGGAGTTGCGAAGAGAACCCAAAGGCTGCATTATGTTTTCAACACCTGAAACAGTAAGAGAGACTGAGAAAATAAAAATGGGATGTATTAAGTATTTTCATATTTGTACTGTGATTGCGAGAACCTAAGCAGCTCAGTTACACTTTACCGCAGGAGGAGTTTGTCCACAAATGGAGAGGGAGACATGTCGGTGCGGGAGTAAAAGCAAAGTATAAACTATTATAATGGGAACTATTGGATTGCTGTCAAATCAGAAGGATGAACGGTTTGCACTTATAGTGGGCCATGGAGCATACAAGTACAGTGGCATTTTGTGCTTTATGGAGAGCTGGCTTAAACCTGCTATACATAACACTGTTTTAATGATGGACGGATTTCATTTTATTTAAGCAGACAGAGATCCGGTTTAGTGTTAAAAAAAGACAGGAGGGAGCTCTGGTCATCTATATGAATGAGGAATTGTGTAAAAGGGAGCATTATTTCCCCAGGAAGATTAATTACCTCTGTAAAGGGGGACCTAGCAACAGAAATGCTTAATTCTGCCACCAACACTTTAATGATGACTCACTACATCCCTATAATATGTGGTGACTTCAACCATGTGACTTCAGCAGGAACGATGACATATTTCTTAATTTGTAACCGGTTTCACTTGAGGAAATAACAAGCTGGACCTGCTGTGTTCAAATGTTAAAGATGCCTTTAAGTGTAATCTATTGGCTCCTTTAGGGAAATCTGACCACAACCTAATTTATCTTATTCCTTGATACAACCTTGTTATTAAACAGCAACCTGTTACCACCAGAATAGTGAAGAATTGAAGCCTGGAGGCTGAAATGGCTCTGAATGACTGCTTCCAAAAGACAGACTGGGAAATGATGTGTGAGTCACATAGGGAAAATATTGAGGGACTCTTTTACTGCATGGCCAAAATATAATAACTTCTTTGTCAACACAGTGGTACCCACAAAGACAGTGCAATGTTTTCCAAACAATAAGCCCTGGATTACTTGGGAGCTAAAACGTCTTGAATGAGAAAAAAGAAAGCCTTCAAACCTGGTGACAAAGAGGCTCTGAAGGAAGTACAGCATGTGCTAAAGAAAAAGCTGAGTGAAGGAAAGGAAGTTTACAAAATTCACTCAGAATAACATGAGGATGTCTGGAATGGACAGGGTATAATTATTGGATTGAATCAATCCAGAGCTTAAGTGTTAGAAGGAGATGTGGACAAAGCTAATGCTCTTAACCAATTTTTTAATAGATTTTTCCCTTCCACTACCACCTTCTTTCAATGACCAAACTCCCGCCACCATCCCTCCCTACTACATCAACAACTCCTACCACATCAACTGGAATGGCATTGACAAGTCCACCTCTGGCCATCAGTGTGGACTGTCCATGGCTGAAGACCAAGGAAGGAGACAATTGAGGAATCTACACACAGGAATCACTGTGGGACCAGATGGCATCATTCCTTGAGTTCTTAAGGCCTGTGCTAACCAACTTTGTGGTGCCTTCTGTCACGTGTTCAGTCTGTCCCTAAGGCTTCAGAAAGTGCCACTACTGTGGAAAACATCCTGCATTGCTCTTGTTCCAAAGAAGGCATAAGCCTCTTCACCTAATGACTACAGACCAGTGGTACTTACATATCATATCATGAAGACCTTTGAAAGCCTGGTCCTGGACTATGAATCCTCTTGTGATAGACCATCTGGACTCACTGCAGTTTGCCATCCATCCATCCTCTTCCACTTATCTGGGGTCGGGTCACGGGGGCAGCAGTTTAAGCAGAGAGGCCCAGACTTCCCTTCTTGCCACTTCTTCCAGCTCTTCCAGGAGAATCCCAAGGTGTTCCCAGGCCAGCCAGGAGACATAGTCCCTCCAGCGTGTCCTGGTTCTTCCCCAGGGACTCCTCCCGGTTGGACATGCCCGGAACACCTCACCAGGGAGGCGTCCAGGAGGCATCCTGATCAGATGCCCGAGCCACCTCATCTGACTCCTCTTGATGCGGAGGAGTAGCGGCTCTACTCTGAGCCCCTCCCGGATGACTGAGCTTCTCACCATATCTTTAAGGGAAAGCCCAGACGCCCTGCGGAGGAAACTCATTTCAGCCGCTTGTATTCACGATCTCGTTCTTTCGGTCACTACCCATAGCTCATGACCATAGGTGAGGTTAGGAATGTAGACCGACTGGTAAATTGAGAGCTTTGCCTTACGGCTCAGCTCTTATTTCACCACGACAGACCAATGCAGAGCCCGCATCACTGCGGATGCCGCACTGATCCGCCTGTCGATCTCACGGTCCATTCTTCCCTCACTCATGAACAAGACCCTGAGATACTTGAATTCCTCCACTTGGGGCAGGATCTCTCCCCCAACCCTGAGAGGGCACTCCACCCTTTTCCGGCTGAGGACCATGGTTTCGGATTTGGAGGTGCTGATTCTGATCCCAGCCGCTTCACACTCAGCTGCAAACTGTTCCAGAGAGAGCTGAAGATCAAGGTCTGATGAAGCAAACAGGACAACATCATCTGCAAAAAGCAGTGACCCAATCCTGAGTCCACCAAACCGGACCCCTTCAACACCCTGGCTGCGCCTAGAAATTCTGTCCATAAAAGTTAAGAACAGAATTGGTGACAAAGGGCAACCCTGGCAGAGTCCAACTCTCACTGGAAACGGGGTTGACTTACTGCTGGCAATGCGGACCAAGCTCTGACACCGGTTGTACACGGACCGAACAGCTCTTATTAGGGGGTCTGGTACCCCATACTCCCAGAGCACCCCCCACAGGATTCCCCGAGGGCCTTTTCCAAGTCCACAAAACACATGTAGACTGGTTGGGCAAACTCCCATGCACCCCCCACCGACCAACAACGTCCCGAGTCGAGGTCAGCAGCGCACCATCCCCACCATATACAGTGTTGACACTGTACTGCTTCCCCCTCCTGAGACGTCGGACGGTGGACCAGAATCTCCTCGAATCCGTCCGAAAGTCGTTCTCCATGGCCTCTCCAAACTCCTCCCATGCCCAAGTTTTTGCCACAGCAACCACCGAAGCCGCATTCTGCTTGGCCTGCCGGTACCTATCAGCTGCCGCCAGAGACCCACAGGACAAAAAGGTCCTATAGGACTCCTTCTTCAGCTTGACGGCATCCCTCACCACCGGTGTTCACCAATGGGTTCGGGAATTGCCGCCTCGACAAGCACCGACCACCTTACGGCCACAGTTCGGGTCAGCTGCCTCAACAATAGAGGCACGGAACATGGCTCATTCGGACTCAATGTCCCCCACCTCCCTTGGGACGTGGTCGAAGTTCTGCCAAAGGTGGGAGTTGAAGCTACTTTTGACAGGGGACTCTGCCATCCGTTCCCAGCAGACCCTCACAACACGTTTGGGCCTACCAGGCCTGACCGGCATCTTCCCCCACCATCGAAGCCAATTCACCACCAGGTGGTGATCAGTTGACAGCTCCGCCTCTCTCTTCACCCAAGTGTCCAAGACATGTGGCCGCAAGTCCGACGACACAACCACAAAGTCGATCATCGAACTGAGGCCTAGGGTGCACCCATGGGGCTTGGCCGGGCACAGCCCGAAGAGGTAACGTGGCTCCTCCTTCTCATGGGCTCACCACCTATGGGAGAGGCCAAGGAGGTCAGGTGCAGTGTGAGTTGGGTGGTGGCCGAAGGCGGGGACCTTGGTGGTCTGTTTCTTGGCTACAGAAACTGGCTCTTGGGACGTGAAATGTCACCTATCTGAAGGGGAAGGAGCCTGAGCTAGTGCGCGAGGTCGAGAGGTTCCGGCTAGATATAGTCAGACTCACCTTGATGCACAGCTTGGACTCTGGAACCAATCTCCTTGAGAGGGGCTGACTCTTTACCACTCTGGAGTTGCCCCCGGTGAGAGGCGCTGAGCAGGTGTGTGCATACTTATTGCCCCCCGACTTGGAGCCTGTGCATTGGGGTTTACCCCGGTGGACGAGAGAGTGGCCTCCCTCCGCCTTCGAGTGGGGGGAAGGGTCCTGACTGTTGTTTGTGCGTATGCCGAACAGCAGTTTGGAGTATTCACCCTTTTTGGAGTCTCTGGTGGGGGTGCTAGAGGGCGTACCTTCTGGAGACTCCCTTGTTCTGCAGTTTACCTATCAGACAAATATTGGAATGGAGGATGCAATTATCTATCTGCTCCACAAGACTTATTCTCTGTGAGGATTATGCTTTCTGATTTCTCCAGTGCCTTCAGTCCAATCCAGCTATTCCTGTTAAGGGGTAAACCCAGAGATTAGAAGGTAGATGTGCCTATGGTGTCTCCTGGATAATGTACAATTCCAACTACAAATATAACATCAGGTCATGTCACTTGCGGAAATTCTCAGATGATTCTGTACTTATGGGGTGTGTTAATAAAGGGGATGACAGAGAGTACAGGAATCATATGGAGACATTTTTTCTTGGTGCGAAGAGAATTGTCTGCATCTTAATATAAGCAAAACCAAGGATCATTGACTTTCGAAGTACCAAAGAGTCTTTAGGTCAAGTCACCTTTTAAGTAGTGGATGTAGAAGTGGTCTACTCCTACAAGTACTTGGCATCCACATTAATGAGAGGTTGGAAATGTCTCAGAACACAGTGGAACTATATAAGAAAGGGTAGAACATGCTCTTTTTCCTAAGGAGACTGCATTCATTTTAATACGGGAAGTGTCATCCTTCACATCTATAACTCTGTGATGGTTTTTGATGCTGTGGTGTGCTGGGCTGGTAACATCACTTCAGGAGAGGACCACCAAATCAGGACGCTAATTAAAAGGGCAAGTTCAGTGAGAGGATACATTCTGGACCCCCAGGAGGCAGTAGTGAATGGGAGAATTAAACCAAAACTGAGCACCATTTTTAACAATGCTGCACATCCTCTCTCTGACACACTAACACTAATTAGTCAGCAGAAGTGTGTCTGTGAAAGCCATGTCAAAAGTTTTTTTTGCTATATAGTCATTCTGGTGTGTGTTCAGACCAAAGTTTGGGAGTTGCAGCAGTCATATGCATGTGCGTTACTTTTCACGCTGACCGGGATTTATGGAGCGGAAGCACGTGCCTCATGCATAATGCCGTGCGTAGAATTCGCACTATAACATGATGTACGAGTGTAAGCACAAAAGCTGAAATGTGCTTGCATGAAATTCCTGCATCTGGATTTTTCTGTGCTTACTCCAATTTCCACGTTCTTCTACTCCATAAATCCCGGTCAGCGTGAAAAGTAACACACGTGCACGCGTCTGCTGTCCCATCCCAATTCCTCCCAGAATTACTCCTCTTTGAATATGCAAATCAATAATAATAGCCCTTAAGCTCAGCGTTCTGTGAAAAGACAATGGCAAAACCACGGGGGAAAATAGAACAATTTTAGTGCATACCAAGTGGAGACAAAGAAAAACGTACTATTTGTTGGTTTAAACCAGGGGTGCCCAAACTTTTTCCTATGAAGGGCCAAAAAAGATCAAAAAGATCAAAAGATCCATTTTGCTCCCTCTTCCTCCAAAGAAAAATAGTCTGGAGCCGCAAAACATAACACAGCTTATAAACTTTTAAAAGTTTTAATCTTTTTTTAGATTTTACATGTTACAACCATGGAATACAACAAACAGAAGTGCAGTGTGTATGTGTAGGCCTACTTTGAAACAAATTAAACTGAACTATGCAGGCCTATTTGAGTCCCTCCTATACCTGTGTAAAATTTAAATAAAAACCAGCCCACTTTAATATAAATAAAACATTTAGCTGTAGCTTAGCACCTTTAAAAAAGTAAACATAAAATCACATTTCAGTGTGCTCTCATCCTCTTCAGGTTTCCCTCTCAGCCAGCAATCAACTGAAGCATCTGAACATACAAAAAAACCCACATCAGCTCCGGGTCTGAAATGAATGTGTTTTTTTTTTTTCTGAAAAATAATAGCCTATTAAATGCTATTGTTCTCACCTGTTTAATGTGACTTCTGTTTCTGAAGTACACTGCAGATCATCTCTATGTCGAGACTGTACGATGTGACTTTGACCTTCACAGGACTGCAGGCTCTCATGTGTGAGGCGGGAGCAATATTTGGAGTTTATGAAGTTAATGCTTATGAAAACTTGCTCACATAAGTATGTTGAGCCAAAGATGGACAGGACTCCAGATGCATATTTTTTCATGTTCATATACGTTTCGGGAATGGCACTCCATGTGTCGAAAACAAGTTTGTCGGGTTTGGGGAGGTTTTCAATATCACTCCAATTGTGCTCTTTAGTGAGAGTAGCCTTCTGACGGGCGACTTCTTCAAGATCTGCTGTCAGGCCTTTGAACTTGGACACCCATAAATCTTTATCTGCTATTTCGGCCAGTTCAATTTCTAGATCGGGCTCACTCCTGTGAATGCGGATGTGTTCAGCAGGGAAGTCCAGGGGTGTGACAGGGAAGGAGAGAGTGTGTTTTCCTTTCTGAACTCACTGAATCTTTCTCTAAATACAGCTTACATTGCAATAATTGTATGGTGGAAATAATCACAATTTATGTGGTTGTTCGCTCCTTTGAACTCTCTCAGGAAGGGGAAGTGAGAGGGCGCACCTATCTGTACATCTCTGGCAAACACTGTTATCTTGCACTCAAACGCCAAAACCATCCTCCAGCATCTGCAGGGCTGTGCTTCCCTTTCCTTGGAGATTTTTATTCAGCGTGTTTAAGTGACTTGTCATATCCACCATGAAGTGCAACTTCACCAGCCAGTCAAGGTCTCCTAGTTCAGGATAGCTGAGGGCTTTGCTTTCCAAGAAGATTCTCACATGCTTCAGACAGGTAGCAAAGCGTTTCAGCACCTCTACCCTGGACAGCCACCGAACTCTGTTGTGCAGCAGGAGATCCGAATATGCGCTGTCGACTTCTTCTAACAGTGAACAGAACTGTCAGTGGTTTAACCCGTTTGCAATTATTTTGTTCACTATCTTGATAACGAGGTTCATCACTTCCACACATTCAGCGGGAATGTTTGAGCACACAGTGCTTCTTGGTGGAGGATGCAGTGAAACGTCATCAGCTCTCGATCCAGTGACTTTTGAAATAGATTCACAAAGCCCTTCTGTGCTCCTCTCATACTGGGTGCCCCATCAGTAGACACTGACACCAGGTGAGTGGTGTTTATTCCTTTGGCTTTTAGACAACTCACAACAGTCTCACAAATATCCTGTCCCCGCGTTTGGCCCTTTAGCGGTATGAGTTCAATCAGTTCTTCTTACGGCCCATCAGAGTTCACATCCTTCTATATAAAAGCGGTCGAGATTGTCCTTCCGTCCCGTGAGTGCTACGCAGGCGCGGAGTTTCACACACGCCATGTCCATTTTGCAATGCACGATGGGATTTGTAGTTTTGCTTTTCCAGGTAAAAGATGATTTTCTACTCCAGACTGTGCGATATCTTCTTCTTCTTTCTTACTATATAAAAGCGGTCGGGATTGTCCTTTTGTCCCGTGAGTGGAAAGCCTAGCGGTATTCTGATTATCATAGACTTCTGGTGCTCCCATCGTTCCCTTGCTTTTGTGCGCGATGCGCAGGAAAAATAGACAAAATTATGTCTCTGGAAATAATTAATGTTGATGGAGTACAAATGCCTCACCGCGTAGTAAATATCAGGGGGGTTCAAAAGGGCGACCTCAATATAGAAAAAAAGTTTAAATTTCATCACAAAAATAACAGAAACTACGAGTATTAAAGTAATTAACTTGACTCATCACAAGCAATTGAAAATGCTTGAGCTGAATTGATGTCATCAATTTGCTTACTGGTGATGTTTGTTGCCATTTTAATGGTCCTGTCCTTGACGGTCTTTGCAGAGAGAGGCATTTCTCAAATTTTCTGAACAATTTCCCGTTTGTTTTTAAAGACGGAGAATAGATGCTCTGATATTTTTATGAACGATTCTTTCATGTATTCTCCGTCTGTGAACGGCTTACCCCTCCTTACGATCTCTTGAGCTGCCACAAAACTAGCAGCTGTAGTTCACTGTGGAGAAGTGATCCACTTTTTGAAAGTATGTTTGCTCTGTTCAGCTTTCTGTTGCAGTTCCGAAATTGCTCTCTTTTGCTCATCTTCACTTGGGTATTTTTCAGTGAATGATGAGTGCTTGTTTTGAAAATGTCTTTCAACGTTACATTTTTTGTTGTTCGATAATTTATCACCACATATTAGCACACCAGTAAGCCAGTGTCGTTGGCGGTGAAGGCAAATGCTTCTGTCCACGCAAAATTAAACACACACACATATATATATATATATATATATATATATATATATATATATATATATATATATATATATATATATATATATATATATATATATATAAATACAAATTAAATTAAAAATTGCCATTATTCATTTTCATGTTTTTTTTTTGTCAAGGCCAAAGAGAGCCACTACAAGGAGTCTGAAGAGCCGACCCCTGCCGACCCCTGTTCTATGTGCTCTATGTGTGTGAATCACTACGTGCTTTTTAAACCGGCTTTCTCTACCTCCAACAGGACACAGAATCTATTACATTCCTGATGTTACAGCTCTCTGAATAATTAAAATACTGAGATATATACGTGATATCATTTTCATAATGATTGGAATTAAAGCATGTTATTAAACATAGGAACACGATGGCGCAGTGATTGTTCATGTCTCACACAAGATGCTGCTGCGCCATGCACGACCTTCGATAAAATAATTTATTGTAGCAGTACAGTCTCTTTCAAACGTACTAACCTCCAATTCCTGTCATTACTTTTCTTTCACCAAATACCCAATTGCCACACAATCAGCTCTGTAATAGATGTTAAGCCATCTGTAAGCTTACAACAACGATTCCTCAAAACTTTTACGAAACATTGAAATATCTTCATAGTATGTGTTTAATTATTCTATCTGTCTATCCTTCCAGTGTCGCACCAGCCTCAGCAAATATACAGCGCAAGGCAGGAACAATACGTGAACTTGCTAGTGCTGCAGCACCGTGTCCTCACATGTTTAATTATTAAAAATACAGATTATTTAAATGAAGTTAAAGTTTTATCTGTATAATATAATCAACATATTTTGCTGCATTTCATCTTAAAAATGATATCATCATCATATGTGAATACGTGCTTTATAAAGTGGCGCAGGTTGTGCAATATTATAACTGTAGTGCAAGTTTACAGTGGGGTAATTTTACTTAGAAGTACAAACAGTTCTACAAGGAGCAATTGATTGAGGGTGTTTATAGTTCTTGGGATGAAACTGTTTCTGAACCGCGAGGTCCGTACAGGAAAGGCTTTGAAATGTTTTGCTGTGCCTGACACAGCATGCGCTTGATGCTGTATACCGACATTTCTCTTTCCAATCAGCTGCTGCCTTGATTCCCCACTCAGATACAGTGATATAAATACTCCGAGTGGTGCAGTGAGAGTAATATGGAAAAAGATGATCCGCTGTGGCAACTCCTAACGGGAGCAGCTGAAAGAAGAAGAAGAAGAAGAAGATGGTGCAGTGAGAGTAACAATGCTAAAGCAGTTATGGTATTTGGAATACTATGGCTATTCCCTGGACCATTATATTGTTACAGGTTAATTACAATCAGATGCATTACACTAATAAACAATATGCGGTTATTTTCAGTGTATTTATAAAGCCGCGTCAGGAATGTGAATCTAAGAAATAAAGGGTAACCACACAGGAACAGTAGCACTGCTTTGACGCTGGGTGCCGCCAGTCTGCAAAACCGAGTGCAGAACTTGTGTACGACAGGGTATGAGGTACCGTGGAAATGTGCGTGGTTTTACATGAAGTTTAGGTTTTATACATTGCGATTTGAACGTGGAAACGTTCTTACTCAACATTTCTGTGCATACGCACCGTTTATACATGAGGCCCCTGGATTTTATTGTTTGTACGAACATTTCCTCTTTTGTCAATACACCATGTTTTAGTGTGAATTCTATGCACGGCGTTATGCATGAGGCCCCAGGTCTGTGTGTGGATTCCAATGCTACAGGACAGTGATGGTAACACTGTGCTGTAAATATAGCACAGTCCTTCAAATGAGATGTAAAACCGAGGTCCTGACTTTCTTTGGTCTAAAAGATCCCTGGGTATGTTTCAAAAAGAGTAGGGTTTATCCAAATGTCTTGGCTAAATTGCCCGCCATAGCCTAGTCATTCTGGCCCCGTATTCATCTCCTGTCTCTATTTGGCTATCTCTCTCACACAACTTCACCACCTAACAGCTTATGTGTGGTGAGGATACTGGCACAAATGGCTGCCGTTGCATCATCCACATGGGTGCTACACATTGGTAGTAGTAGAAGTGGTTCCCCTCTGTCTAAGCACTTTGAGGAGCAAAAAAAGGTGCTATATAAATGTAATCATTATTATTTAACTCAGCTTGAAATTGTATGTTGCACATACATAAACTCCATCTGAAATATTTTCTGTGAGAAATATTGTAAGGTAGATGCATCAGTAGGTTATGTGTTCATCTGGATTTATAATTAGTCCTTGACCTTCAAAGTATTGATGGAATAATCTGATAAATAATCTCTTGTGATATTGCACATGAGCTCATTAACACATCTGTTTACTCAAATTAATTTTAAGAATCTTAAACTCACCCTGACCCAAATTAAATACTGAATTTAACAAAGAATTTAAAAAAAATGACAACATTTATTAAGAGTTGTTTAAAATTGTCACCCACTTTTTATGTTAATTCATTGATTAAAGAAAGTGAAACCTTAGGACTAAACCATCCTTATAATGAATGGGATCACGGAACTCTCAAAGCAAAAACGCCGAAAGTAATGCCAACAGGCTGAAAACGTAATGCTATTACTATGTGGAAAAAAATGTTGACAGGGTAAAGCAACAAAAAATACTAAAGAAGCAGCTACCAGGACTGGCTAAACAAACTGAAAAATGAGGTGAAATGACTGTTACAAATGGTGGTTAAGAACACATTTAAGTCAAAACCAAGGTAACCTTTTAATTATTTTTGAAACAAAACCTTGAGAAAATAATCATGATATCTAATAGGCATGCATAGGAATTATTTTTTTCCCTAAAATCCCAACTAATAAAACAAAACATCATAAACAGGAATCTCCAAACATCCAAAGTAAAACAAGACTTCCTTCTTATCATCTACATACAAATTAAAAAGAAAACCACGAAAAATAATGACAAGTGATAAAATAAAAACAATTCATCATCAACTCCTCTCTTTTTTACCTAGTGTAAGCATCACTGAATTTCCACTTAATTTGTGTAAGTAAATCAGTTTTATATTTTGTTGTTGTTGATTTCCTTAATTTTTACCTTAATATACAAAAGTATGTTTCATCAAGAAAACACCTGGGGCCTTATGTATAACGCCGTGCTTAGAACTCGCACTATAACATGGCGTAAGCACAAAAGCTGAAATGTGCTTACGCACAGAAAATTTCAGATGCAGGAATCTGTGTGTACTCCAACTTCCACGTTCTTTCGCTACATAAATCCCAGTCAGCGTGGAAATTAGCGCACGTGCACGAGCTTACTGCCCCACCCCAACTCCTCCCAGAATTACGCCTCTTTGAATATGCAAATCAATATAAATAGCCCCTTACCGTCAGCGCTTCAGCAAGACAATGGCAAAAGCACGTGGAAAAACCAAAAAAAAAAAACTTCAGCGATTGTGAAATGGAGGTCCTGCTATCTGAAATAGAGGCCAGGAAAAATGTTTTATTTGGCAACCTAGGAAGCGGCATCAGCAACAAAAGGAAAGTGATGGAGTGGCATAGCGTGGTGGATGCAGTCAAGAGTGCTGGGGCAGAAGATCGTACTGTGAGCGAATTAAAAAAGAAGTGGTCAGACATCAAAGTTGCCGTGAAAAGGAGGGTGGCAGCTCATCGTCTGCATGTTAGCTCCACTGGAGGAGGCACTGAACTCCCGGAGCTCACACCATTTGAACAGCGAGTTGCAGCAATAATTGGCGACACACTCATTGTCGGCATTCTACCTGCGGGTGAGGGAGATTGTGACATCACTGCAGGTGCCGGTGAGTTTTTATTTCTTTTTTGATTACCATTATCTATACTCGTGTAAAAACTTTGCATGAGTTATAAGACAAAACAATCAGGTATTAATTACTGTTTATTTACTTCTAGACAATAGTACAAAAACTGACCCAAATGAGCAGAACATGGTTCCAGGCGATGCTGGTGCTGCTTCTGTGCCAACCACATCTTCGGGCGCTGGCTGCTCACACACCCCTGCTTCAGAAACTGGTGGACAATTATCTGGCCGTGTACTGACTGATGCAGTCCTAGACTCACAAAATGCATTGGTGAATGCGGTGAGAGATGTGGCCAGTGCACAACGGGATGTAGCCAATGAACTAAGAAATATCAAGGACGTATTGCATGACATTAGCGAAAAATTAACTGTATTTGGTAAGAAAATAAATGATGAATCCACTTACCTGTTTTTACATTCTGTCTATTACATCCATTCGACATTGTAATGCTGTCCGGTGTGGCTGATCATTTGGTGGTCCAGGGTCAGGTTCATCATACCGCATCTCTTCAGGTACCGGCAAGTTACGAAGGAGTGCCATATTATGTAGAATGGTACATGCTTGCACGATGCGACAGACTTTGTGTGGACTATAGAGCAGCACTCCACCAGTCTTATCCAGGCAGCACCAACGGCCCTTAAGCTGCCCTATAGTACGTTCTACCACCGCCCGAGCCCGTGAGTGAAGGTCAGTATAACGTCGCTCTTGTTCAGTCAGTGGGTTGGCGAGAGGGGTGAGGAGCCACATCTTCAGCGGGTACCCACAGTCACCTAAGTAATTGTGTTATATGGTTACATCGTACAGATAACATACAACTGTAACGAAAATGGTAATGAATGTCTTTTCAAGTTTGTTCCCCACACTACTATGTCTCAGGATGAATGAATCATGAGTTGAGCCAGGCCATCTCGCAACAACATTAGTGAGGCGCATTTTCGCATCACTGATGACTTGCACATTAATAGAGTGAAAATGCTTTCTATTCACATACACAAATTCATTCTGTGAAGGTGCCTTTATAGCAATGTGTGTGCAGTCGATCGCTCCGATTACATTGGGAAAATCGGACATTGCTGCAAATTGCGCTTTGATGTTTGCCTGTTCAACCGTAGTGTACGGAAATCTTATATATCTGCTTGACAAGCGGATAATACCATCCCATACAGCTGGCATGGCACGACTCAGTGATGACTGAGAAATACCGGATCGGTCAGCCAGTTCACGCTGAAAAGCTCCTGTGGCTAAAAACCCGAGAGTGGACAAAGCTTGCAAAGGAGCAGGTAGAGCACAATTCCTTACGGTCTGCCTTTGTAAAGCCGGCGCCAGTTCAGCACACAGCTCCAAGAGGATTGCTCTTGGAAATCTAAACCGACTTAGAAGCCAGTCATCATCATGTGCCAAGAAATCAGTATGATCTCGGAATACGCGTTCTTTTCTAAGCCTTCCATTTGCGAGGTCCTCTAGCAACGCTAAAGCAGCCATGCTAGTGGAATAGTTTGGCCATTCTGTGCTCCGTTATATTACAGGTTGATTACAATCAGGTGCCTTAAATTCATGAATGATATGCGGTTAATTTCAGTGTATTTGATAAAGCCGCCGTCGTAGATGTGGATCTAAGAATAGGTTCACCACACAGGAACAGTAGCACTGCTTTGATGCTGGGTGCCGCCAGTCTGCAAAACCGAGCGGAGAACTTGCGTACGACAAGGCATGAGGTACCGTGGAAAAGTGCGTGGCTTTACGCCAAGTGTAGGTTTTATACATCGCGATTTGAACGTGGAAAAGTTCTTACGCAACATTTCTGTGCGTACGCACCGTTTATACATGAGGCCCCTGGTCCTATCTTGTTCTATGCAAAGCTTGCTTTGCTTCTTCTATTTATCTGTTACACTTAAATGAGAATTTCTTGAAGCTGAGCTTTCTGGTAATAGTGACTGCCTAATAGTGCATTGCTTTGAGGCTTCTCGCAAAAGATCAATGTGAGGACAGTGAGATGTGAAATGGATTGAAATGATGGTCAGCTCTATCCAAGAACAAAGGTTTATTATTTCCATCCATCCATCCATTTTCCAACCCGCTGAATCTGAACACAGGGTCACGGGGGTCTACTGGAGCCAATCCCAGCCAACACAGGGCACAAGGCAGGGGCCAATCCCGGGCAGGGTGCCAACCCACCACAGGACAGACACAAACACATCCACACACCAAGTCCAATTTAGAATCACCATTTGACCTAACCTGCATGTCTTTGGACTGTGGGAGGAAACCCACGCAGACACGAGGAGAACATACAAACTCCACGCAGGGAGGACCCGGGAAGCGAACCTGGGTCTCCTAACTGCGAGGCAGCAGCGCTACCCACTGCGCCACCATGCCGCCGGTTTATTATTTCATTTTGTGAATTTGGTGTAATGCAACATGCCCTGGTAAACAATATTGGCAACAATGGATAACCAAATGAAAGAAACCATATGTCATAAATAACCTATGATTAAAAACACAAATGTATTTCTCTGTCTGCTTGTACCTAACACTAGCTTCACAGTACATGTGTATGATTGCACTATGTTGCACCTATAATGCCAAAGTGCAGAAGGCCACTTTACCAGCCACGGCAGCACAACCTCTTAATGTGCCCAATTTAATAGTAACCACCAGTCCTGATTGACAGTGATGCTGTAATGTCAGTTTGAAATCTAACAGTATGGTGATGATGCCACATGGTAGATCAACTACATAGAGCCAGGTCTTGGCTATCAAAGAATATGCCACACTGGCTGCAACTATAAGCTAACCAAGAATCTGGGACTTCACAAGCAATTCTCCATGCTAGTGTTTTGATCTGGCAGTGCCAAGCTGATGGTAAATGTGCCCAAAAAGAAGAAGTCTGTCTGCATTCTTGGTACTATTGCTTGCATACTGAAGTGTCTATAGTTGCAGGTGGAAGTTACCACCACACTTTATTTATGGTGCGAAACAGAGATGTGTTGTGGTGCAGCAGTCTATTAGCAGATGAAATCGACGTGATTCGCGGATTTCTGCGGACAATGGGTCTTTTAATTTATGGTACATGCTTCCTCAGTTTGTTTGCCCAGTTGATTTCATACAAGGGAGGCTATTGGCGGATGGCTTAGAATCTACCCAATCAGAGCACGTATTACATATTAACTAAAACTCCTCAATACTATAAGATATGCCTCCTGCGCGGTGCTCGATTGTTTGCTTGTCTCTGCCTCTATCTCACCCTCTCTGACATTCTCTGCGCCTGACGGAGGGGGTGTGAGCAGAGGTGCTGTTTGCACAGAAGCTGTTTGCCTAGTGGATACGGACGCTCCTCTAAGAAATGCCGCTTTATCGAGGTGCATCCAAAAACACACTTATTGATTTTTTGATTGTTTGCTTTAATCTCGTGCTCTCTCTCTCTCTCTCTGACGTTCTCTGTGCTTGACGGAGGAGATGTGAGCAGAGGAGCTTTTTGCACAGTTGCTGTTTGCTGAGAAGATACGGACGCTCCTGTAAAAAATGCTGAAAGGCTACCTTGGCATTGATCCCTTCATTGCCGCTGCTTTATCGCGGTGCTTGCATACTTAAAAGCGCAACAGCCCTATTGATTTTTCATTGTTTACTTTACTCTTTCTCTGACATTCTCCGCTCCTTACGCGCACTTTGAAGAGAAGATATGTTTGCATTCTTTTAATTGTGAGAAAGAACTGTCATCTCTGTCTTGTCATGGAGCACAGTTTAAACTTTTGACTCAAGGGTGTTATTTCATGTCTAGAGGGCTCTAATAATGTTAAAAAACGTATTTAGAAGGTCGTAAACAGGTTTTCTATGCTCTAACTGCGAAAATATTAGATTTATAAATAAAGAATCCTACTTCGTGGAAATTCATTTATCTGTCTGGAGCGGATTAACCGCGATAAACGAGGGTTTACTGTATAACTGTGCGGAGAATATTTATAAACAGTGTGGGAGAGTTTCTAAGGGCTTAAAATATATAAAAATAATCATACAAACATATGGTTTCTACTTTGCGGATTTTCATCTATCGCGGGGGGTTCTGGAACGCAACCCCCGCGATCGAGGAGGGATTACTGTATTTCTTAATTTTACTGTCTTGTCATTATTGGCCATTATTATTTTTTTGGAGAAATTGGTGTCTTCTTATAGTCTTAGTCTTCTCTATTTTTCTCTTTCCAAATTTCTTCTTACTGTAGGCTCTTTCAACTATCACATTCAGGCTTTATGCTGTAAGTATAAAATTATATACTTTATATGTAAAACATGTACGCATTAATACTGTGTATGGAAAGTATGACAATAAAGTCACTTGACTAGAAATATTGGTAATATTATTAGACTATTTTTAAATTGTTTAAATTAACATTTTCTGTAGAGCTTCTCTTTTATGGCGTTATTTCAGTGCCACTATTCTGAGCGCACGTAAAAAAATATTGCAAGTGCAAGTGTTGCATTTTGAGGAGAAATTTATTTTGAGCGTACAAAAGCTGAATTTGAGTGAACAAAATTCATTGCTGCGTGCAAAAAATGTATTTCAGTGTTTGCACTTATCCATATACCCACACACACAATAGCACCCCTCTCGCTCAGTTTTTCATTTGCGCTTGCTCGCAATGTGTTGCTTAGCGCACAACATTCTCTGCTGCAAGCGCTCAACTCTCTGTACACCGTTATAAGTGTGCCACAAAACTAACCAATCACAGACTTGGTTTCAAAAATTCTCAGAATAGTGGCACTGAAATAACGCCATACTCTTTCTTCTTTATGAAATATTTACATTGAACAACAGTAGTCATACCTGTCTGCAGTGACTGCAACTATTCATTTCAACCACTTTCTAAGTTGAAAAACAATTCTTCCTCTTAATATTGCATCTTGTTTAATTATATTGCTTGATTTAGCTTTTATTTTTGGACAACAATAATTTTTAACAATATGTATTTTACTTATTTAAAAACATGAGCACAGTATTTTCAAGATTACACTGAATGATTACTTACTAGTAGTAATAAGAAACTCACTTGAGTTGCTTTGCTGTGAGATTGGTGAACTCAAGGAAATGTCCATAAAATGCTTTGGGTCAATTGGATTGGAGGGAATGAACTAGCTTTTACTGAATTAGAATGTTGCAATGTTCTTTTAAGTGTCTCTAAGGGCTGGGGAAAAGTCTACAACTATGCGGGACTGATTATGTGCTTCAAACAACAAAATATGCAGATGGTAAGAATACCACAAACAAAATACAGCAAACTACCATAAACTAGTAATATGTAAATAAATTAAAGATGGGTAGTGGGTAGCGCTGCTGCCTCGCAGTTAGGAGACGCGGGTTTGCTTCCTGGGTCCTCCCTGCGTGGAGTTTTTTTTCCTCCGGTTTCCTCCCACAGTCCAAAGACATGCAGGTTAGGTGCATTGGCGATTCTAAATTGTTCCTAGTGTGTGCTTGGTGTGTGTGTGTTGTATGTGTGTGCCCTGCGGTGGGCTGGCGCCCTGCCCAGGATTTGTTTCCTGCCTTGTGCCCTGTGTTGGCTGGGATTGGCTCCAGCAGACCCTCATGACCCAGTGGTCAGGATATAGCGGGTTGGATAATGGATGGATGGATGTGCTCACAGAGTTCCAATCTTGTGGCACATATTTTCCGTGCCACTAAGTGGTAGCATGGGACTGACTCATTCCATGGTTTGATGCAGCTTTGGGTGAAGTTAGAATGTCTAATTAGATTTCCAGTTTATTTGTGCAGATACTTTCATCAAGAAGAAAGTGATGCCTTGTAAATAGTACATTTTTTGGTTTTTTAGTACATAGCAAGCCTGTTGCATTCTGATGAGGGGAGGGTTTCTTTATGGCTTGTTTTGGGATCATAGCTGGACACATGCTAATTTGAAATTATAACTATCTATGCACTGCTCTGCTGTCGATCCACAAGTATCAGTGTTATATATTATATATATTTGGTGGCAGAATTCATAAAATTCTTATTATGTCCAGTTAATAATAATAAGCCTCTCAAAAGAAAATACTGCGACCCAGTGATGGTCATGTCGGCAACAAACATACAGGAAGATTATGGGAAAGTTCTGAGCATGGCTCTATAATGCCATGCTGGCCATGCAATGCATCATAATAATGTTCTCCTAAGCTGGCTGCGCAGCTAATTTTAAAGAAAATGTTCTGTGTACAAGGTCACTGCCGAGCACAACATATTTTCAGCAAAAAAGGCTTTGATGAATTTTGCTGATCAACATTACTCACCAGTTTTTTATAATTGATGCTTAGTAATAAGTAATTGATGCTTAGTAATAAGTAGGGATTAATGAAAAAAATGAAGAAATGGTGTGAAAGAATCACTGCAGCCACTTTGGCCTTCAAAGATAAGGTAGTCCTACTTTTGGTGTACAGCCTTGATGCTGCTGATTTTCTAGTTTTTTTCAATAAAAATACTAACTAATTGGTTCAGACTGTTGCATTTCGGTTATGGGCTTCTCAACAGTAATATAGAGCAAATGAAACAGGATAACTATGTATAAAAGTATACTTGCTTTGTTATACCTTTTGTGAAAGTGTTTATTTGATATTTGGACTCTTCAGTCTTCACACATTACTCATTTTATATCAGCATTTTTCATCAGTACTATAACATGTTTCTGTTTTAGTTGTGTTCAACACTCTTTGCCTCACATTTCCTGTCATCCTACATTCACCCTGATCATTACAGACATGAAACACACATGAAACGCATGTGTTCCAAATTACAATATATTATTTACCCTATACAATTCCAGACCTAGATAAACAGACTTTAGCTGGGAGAACTTTTTGTCTGGCTGTGCTGGTGGGGGATGGGATAGCAGGCTGCTTACCTTTTTTTATACATTTTATTGATTTTTTGTAATCATTCCATACAAATAGATCAATTTTTACAAAAAATAAGATTGAAAACAAATCAACCCCCACCCCTGAGAAAGAGAGCATGGCCAACGGAGTAAAACTTAAAGCTTGTAAAAATACATAAATTGATGAGTTTAATAGGTGGATAAAGATAAATGGAGAAGAAAAAGAAATGGGAAGAGAATTGTTTTAAGAGCTTATTCTAAAATATTACTGATTAGATCCTGCCAGGTTTTGAAAAAGTTCTGCACAGATCCTCTAACTGAGAATTAGATTTTTTCCAGTTTCAAATAATATAAAACATCAGTTACCCACTGACTTAAAAGAGGAGAGTTAGGATTCTTTCAGTTTAGCAAAATAAGTCTGCGTGCCAATAGTGTAGTGAAGGCAATCACCACTTTAAGCCCATCTGGAAGAACCCCAAACACAGCTTTTAATGGGTTAGGAGCGATTGTGACACCAAGGCTGTCTGAAAGGCACTTAAAATTTTTTATCCAGAATGATGTTAATTTGGTGTAGGCCCAAAACATGTGACCCAGTGAAGCTGGGACTTGATTGCAACGTTCGCACTTTGGATCTTGCCCTGGAAACATTTTGGACAGTTTTAAGCGAGACAGATGTGCTCGATATATAATTTTGAGTTGAATAATTGTAAGCTTTGTGCATATGGCGTTCGAGTGAATTATCTGCATTGCTACATTCCACTCCTTTTCTGATATGTTGAGTGAGAGATTTTTTTCACATTGTCCTCTTGGATCTTTGAAAGGAAGGGACTATAAAGTAATTTTATATATTGCAGAAATGCTGTCTGAGTCCTCGAAACTGAGCAATATTTTTTCCAGCATAGAGGAGGGTGCAAGATGAGGAAAATCGGGCAGGTTCTGTTTAACACTAGAATTACCAGAGCCTACGAAAAAACTTGTAATTCCGTCCCACCTTAAACTGCTTCTTAAATCCCTTCACACCTCTCCGCCAGCGCCCTTTGTCTTCTAAATGTGCTGATAAAGAGCAGCCGGCTATTCCATCCCCCCACCAATTTAGAACGTGCACGAACTTCTCTCAGCTCATGCCTTGATTGAGTATCTGGGAGTGAAGTGGAGTTTTAGAGTGGAAATAATAGATCGTTGTTTGGAACACACGCATTTCATGTCTGTTCCGTTTCTACAGTAATCTGTGTCAACACATTGTTAAAACAGAAACGTTTTTTATATTCTAGTAGTAGATAACAAAATGTAGGCATAAACTATATAATGTATGAAGCCTGAAGTCCTAATAGCAAAGAAGCATTTTCACAAGAATAACACAATTGCTTTTATTCAAAATATAACTGCAGAAACAAAATGCGCCTTAACATGCGACATCGACAGCACTTTATTGAAACTGCCTCCGTGGTTCAATAGACTCAGCCCCGCTTAGGAATCAAGGGGTCATGAGTTCGATCCTGCGCCCTCCGTTTTGAGAAGTAAACTGCTCTTATTCTTACTGTTTTAGAATAAAAACATACATTTGATTTCAGTCTGTAACAGCGGTGCAGTTTATGATCCTTGTAAATGTTAGCTTTTTTTTTTTATTCACTTTTCACTCTCTCAGTCGCGTTCAGAATCAATCCATACAACCCCATCTGACACGGCTGTTTTCACTAAAGACGCTATAGCTCTGCAGTGTACCACGATGCATACTAATGCCAAACACCCCGGTTCTGACACACAAACGCTGGCGAAGCTGCCTTCTTCGTATCTCACCGTCACTTGCTTTTCTTTTTATTCAGTTTTATTGAGTGTCCCCGCATGTTGCTGTATGCTTTTCTTTTGTACTCCAGGACATGCAGAGGAAAGAATGGTAAAGACCAACTTCGCGCTATATGCAATCATCAGACACTCCCCATCTGCCCGTGTCGTTCAAACACAGGAACATATATTGGTGTAAAAGTATAACAAAAGTGCACTTTTATTCAAGTGCACTTTTTCCATCGCCTTTTCCTGTAAGAAGCAATGTACACACTTCTCTCTATGCTGTGGTTTCTATTACACACCTGAAAGAAAGAGACAATACATGTGAACATATCCAGCATACAGCAACATGCGGGGACTGGCAGGAACACTCAATAAAACTGAATAAAAAGAAAATCAAGTGACGGTGAGATACTAAGAAGGCAGCTTCGCCAGCGCCTGTGTGTCAGAACCATGGGGGGATGCGTTAGTATGCATCGTGGTACAACGCAGAGCTATAGCGTCTGTATTCTGTTTCTTTTGTACTCCAGGGCACGCAGAGGAGAGAATAGTAAAGAGCAGTAAGTTCGGCGCTATATGCAATCATCAGACACTCCCCATCTGCCCGTTGTTTTGTTATACTTTTCAATACTTTTATACTGCTCAAACGGGCATGCTCAAAAAATACACGTGTAATGCCACGAAAAGTGCACGCAGACACTTCATTTCGCAAACAAAACAAGTGCACTTTTATTCAAAACTACCTGTATAACCGAAGAAAAAAGAAAGCAAGTTACAGTAGGCGATTGATACGACAGCTTGCATGGTGCAATGCTAAGAAGTGCAGATTTTCATTCCGTGCTATATAAAATCATCACATTCAAATATTAACAGTTCCCACACACCCAAGGACCGTCCTTCCTACATTTACGACACGTGTACTTGTTGCGTGTACACACCTCTCTGTGCTATGGTTTCTATTACACTGAATGAGCACCTGACACTGTACTTTCTTCCCTGGGGGAAGGTCCCGCATCAGAGAATTTCCAGTTCCTGCATAAATTCACACCCGATCTGACGCTGTTCGTTTTCAAATAATATTGCATTAGTGCGATTATATTTTCACATATATTGTCTCTTTCTTTCAGGTGTGTAATAGAAACCACAGCATAGAGAGAAGTGTGTACATTGCTTCTTACAGGAAAAGGCGATGGAAAAAGTGCACTTGAATAAAAGTGCACTTTTGTTATACTTTTACACCAATATATGTTCCTGTGTTTGAACGACACGGGCAGATGGGGAGTGTCTGATGATTGCATATAGCGCCGAAGTTACTGGTCTTTACCATTCTTTCCTCTGCATGTCCTGGAGTACAAAAGAAAAGCATACAGCAACATGCGGGGACACTCAATAAAACTGAATAAAAAGAAAAGCAAGTCATGGTGAGATACGAAGAAGGCAGCTTCGCCAGCGTTTGTGTGTCAGAACCCGGGGGGTGGGGGTTTGGTGTTTGCGTTAGTATGCATCGTGGTACACTGCAGAGCTATAGCGCGTCTTTAGTGAAAACAGCCGTGTCAGATGGGGTTGTATGGATTGATTCTGAACGCGACTGAGAGAATGAAAAGTGAATAAAAAAAAAAAGCTAACCTTTACAAGGATCATAAATTGCACCGGCTGTTACAGACTGAAATCAAATGTATGCTTTTATTCTAAAACAGTAAGACTAAGAGCAGTTTACTTCTCAAAACGGAGGGGCGCAGGATCGAACTCGTGACCCCTTGATTCCCAAGCGGGGGCTGAGTCTATTGAACCACAGAGGCAGTTACAATAAAGTGCTGTCAATGTCGCATGTTAAGGCGGCTTTTTGTTTCTGCAGTTATATTTTGAATAAAAGCGCAATTGTGTTATTCTTGTGAAAATGTTTCTTTGCTATTTGGACTTCAGGCTTCATACATTATATAGTTTATGCCTACATTTTGTCATCTACTACTAGAATATAAAAAACGTTTCTGTTTTAACAATGTGTTGACACAGATTACTGTAGAAACGGAACAGACATGAAATGCGTGTGTTCCAAACAACAATCTATTATTTCCACTCTAAAACTCCACTTCACTCCCAGATACTCAATCAAGGCATGAGCTGAGAGAAGTTCGTGCACGTTCTAAATTGGTGGGGGGATGGAATAGCCGGCTGCTCCTAGCTTCTCTTTATCAGCACATTTAGAGAATAAAGGACGCTGGCGGAGAGGTGTGAAGGGATTTAAGAAGCAGTTTAAGGTGGGACGGAATTACGAGTTTTTTCGTAGGCTCTGGTAATTCTAGTGTTAACAAAGTTTCTAATTTGAAGATAGTGAAAGAAATGTGTTGCTGGAAAGTTAAATTTGGAATGTAATTGTTCATAGGATGCAAAGATGTTGTTTATTAAAAACTGCATATGTTTGCGAGGGTTTAAAAAGATGGTTCTCATGCAGAGGTGCCACAGATAAAAGATTCACCATCTTTAAATGCTTCTTACATTGGTTCCATATTCTGAGTGAGTGAAACACAATTGGGTTATTAGTATATTGCCGATAACTTGCATTTATTGGGGCACAAAGCAGGGAATATAAAGAAGTACTGCAGGATTTTATTTCTATTGCGGACCAAGCCTGTGTATGTTCATCTGTTTGTGTCCAGGTTTTTAAAGCTTATATGTTTGCTTCCCAGTAATAAAACTGAAGGTTAGGTAGAGCCACGCCACCTTCTGCCTTAGGTCTTTGTAGGGTCGCTCTTTGGATACGTTGATGTTTTGAGTTCCAAATAAATGAGGTTATGGTTGAATCTAATTGCTTAAAAATTTATTTATTGATGTATATTGGAATGTTCTGAAATAAAATGAGAAGCTTGGGAAGAATATTCATCTTAACAACGTTAATTCTTCCAGCTAGAGTGAGATGAAGGATTGACCATCTATACAAGTCTTGCTTAATTTTTTCCATACAGATGGCGAAATTTTGTTGATAAAGAGCTTTATGTTTACTTGCGATATTTACCCCTAGGTATTTAAACTGATCTGCAATAATAAAAGGGAAGGTGTCCAATCTAATATTGTATTCTTGAGAATTCACTGGAAAGAGCACACTTTAATTCAGATTAATTCTGAGACCAGAGATCTTTTGAAATTCTGTAAGTGCTGCTAAGACTGCAGGCATAGTATTTTGTGGGTCTGATATATACAGTACCATATCATCTGCATATAGAGAAATTTTCTGTTCAAGTCCTTCTCTGATAATCCCCTTTATCTGATAAGCATTTCGACAGTGAACTGCCAGTGGTTCAATGGTGATTGCAAATAGCAGTGGTGACAAGAGGCATCCTTGTCTGGTACCACGTTCTAGTTTAAATTAGTCTGAGCAAATGTTAATACAAACTGAAGCATCTGGATTGGTATACAGTAGTTTGATCCATGCACAAATGTTTGGGCCAAACCCAAATTTCTCTAATGTAGTGAAAAGCTAGTTCCATTTAATCATGTCAAATGCTTTTTCTGCATCCAACGATAATGATATCTCTGGGGTGTTTGAATATATTACATCAGTAACGGCGTACTGCATGATAACATACAGTGAATACACTTGACTTGAGCATTCCAAGTTTTCATACTCTTTCTCTGTCTCTGTTTAGCATTCGTTTGCTCAGAGATTTATGCACTTGCTGGTTACTGAGCAGCTTTTCTTTTCTCCACCCTAGCGACCCACTGTTTCTCTTCTTTCGTCTGCATCGCATTAAAACTGATTAAGTTAGCTTTTGTGTTACAATTACTTAGTACGTTTTCTTTAATTTTTCACTTAAGCTGGCACTTAAGTCTTCAATTTGCATCAGGAATGATTAGCATAGATGGCAGGGAATGAGAACGGCACCCATACACACGTGGCACACAGCTGCCCTGCTGTGCACTGCCGAGAGTTGATTCTACAATAAAATAAGATAAAAATAAAAAGAGTAATAAAAATTATCACCCTGAAAGCGGATAGCAGACGTCGTGTAGTATATGTGTACCAAATTTCAAGTCAATAGGTGAAACGATTTGCGAGATACAGGTGATTTAAAATCCTGGACAGACAAACGAACAGCCACGGTAGGGTATTATATAAGAAGATTAAACAGGCGTCGAAGATTGGAAAATAAGTGTCGACCTTTAATAAATCCACCGTGATCTTGTGATATTACTGAAGGCAGCACTTTCTCCATTCTTCTAGCTAGGATATTTGAGAGTATCTTAACATCATTATTCAGAAGTGAAATTGGTCTGTATGATGCACATTGTAATAAGTTCTTATTTTGTTAGGGAAAGACAGTGATTAATGCTTGGCAAAAAGACAGAGGTAGAATTTGATTGTCTCTAGCTTCTGTAAATGTTGCTAATAAGAGGGGAGCTAGATGAGTGGAGAATTTTTTATAAAATTCTACAGGGTAGCCATCAGGGCCTGCTGCTTTCCTGCTTTGAAGTGACTTTATAGCATCTAGTAATTCAGCAGGCTGCTTTCTGCTTGTGTTGAATGACGCTTTAGCAAAACAAAGATGCAGATGAGGAGGTGTAAAGGAATTTAAGGTGACCTGGGATTCTGACTTTTTTCATAGGCTTCAGGGATTCTAGTGTTAATGCAAAGTGTGCAGGACTTTCAGTACCAGCAAAAATATGGGGTTCACGTATGTTCAAGTTTTGGTATGTGACATCATTGTTTATTATCAACATGTGAGAGCAAGCCACAATGCAGCTCCAACAGGATAAATCTGTGTGCTTAGATCTTTGATGAATGGTTTGATATGGTGAAGCAAACCATCAAACTTAAATGCTGATAAGAAAGACACAATATATGTGACATTTTGAAGAAATCAATAGTACCAATCAGAAAACATCATCACACTAATGCAATATTATTTGAAAATGAACAGCGTCAGATCGGGTGTGAATATATGCTGGTGCTGATAGAATTAGACAGGAGGGGTGCTGGAAGAACATGATCATGATTGAGAGAATAAAACTGAAAAAAGGCTAACTTTTACAAGTACCATAAATTTACACGCTATGTCACATATATTTTCTTTTTTTTCTCTGTGCTGTGTTGACGTCATGCACCAGAAGGCGTGAGCTTATTCAGTGCGAGCAGAAGCACGTGGGTGGCCAGTTGCTTGTACTATAACAAGCTTGACCTGGTAGCGATCAACGGACATGTACTGTGCAAAGCATGTACGGAGCCCACTGAGAAAAGAAAATTGTTCATGGCTCACCTTGCAGAGGAACTTCGTTGTCGCCTCTTACTAGAAAAGATGATGGAAAAAGAAAAGGAGGATGCAACATCGACAAGCTTCTTTTCCAAGACAGCTGCTTTCACCAGGAATTTCAGTGTCAGGTGTCCTTTCAATTTAATAGGAACCAAAGCATAGAGAGAAGTGTGTACACATGTCGTAAATGTAGGAAGAACAGTCCTTGCGTGTGTGTGAATTGTTATCATTTGAATTTGATGATTGCATATACCGCTGAACTGACCTCTCTGTACTATTCTTTCCTCTGCATGTCCTGGAGTACAAAAGAAACACCACCATACAGCAACATATGGAGACTGGCAAGATCGGGGAAAAAAAGAAAACACCCGGTCACTGATTACAACCCCAACATGTTATACAAATGAATATGAATAATATGAATAATGTTGCATCCGTGCCACAATGTTTTCCAAAATGTACTATACAGGTTATAAAATGAATAATTCCAAATATCATATATACCTGTGGCTTTGACATCATAGTCCATAAGGCGCATACTAATTCAGCGTGAACAGGAACACTCAGTAAAAGTGAATAAAAAAAAAATCAAATGACAATGAGAATAAGGTAGATTCGCCAGCGTTTGTGTGTCAGCTTTTATCCATCCAGATCAGAGAATGTCCAGTTCCATTGTCTCAAAACACCACTCACATCTGCAGTTATTTCCAGTTTCAAATAAAAACTAATAGCGTCAGATCCCTGGGGGGGCGGCAGTATGTATCGTGATTGTGACTGAGAGAATAAAAGTGAAAAAAAACACTAACTTTTACAAGTACTATAAATGTACACCGGCTGTTAAAGACACAAATCAAATGTATGTGTTTATTGTATAATATTAACAAGAAGAGCAGCTCACTACTCAAAACGGTAACTATATGAGGCAGTCAGGATCGAACCGGGGGACTCTTGATTACAAATCATCAATTTTTACTGCTGTGTCACGGAAACTGTTGTATCATCCTTGAACCTTTTGTGTTTATTTGATCTTTGGACTTCAGGCTTCACACATTAATTATATAGTTTCTGCCTACATTTTGTTATTTATTACTAAAATATGAAAAACATTTCTGTTTTAACAATGTGTTTACACAGCTTATTGTAGAAACGGAACACACATGAAATAAATGTGTTCCAAATAACAATCTATTATTTCCACTCTAAAACCCCAGCACTTCACTCCCAGATAATCAATCAAGGCATTAGCTGGGAGAACGTTCTGCGGCTGTGGCAGGATGAAAAAGTAGGCTGGTTGCTGTTTGTCTTGATCGGCACATTTACAAGACAAAAGACACTGACGTAGAGGTGCGAAGGGATTTAAGGTGGGCCGGATTTACAAGTTTTCGTAGGCTTTGGTAATTCTAGTGTTAAATGTCAATCCACAGTTTGTTTATAATTTTAATGTTTTACAATTCAAGGGTTTTGCTGAGAATCCCTTACATACATATAAATGATCACCTACCATCTCTTTAATCTCAACCAGGCCCTCTCTCCCAAATTCACCCCTAAAGAAAAGGAATCTGCTATCTGTTCAGGAATTGTTAAATACTGTACATAGAAAAGTACAAGCAGACGTTGACAACACAATAAAAATGACAACCATTACAAGATTGTTTCATATTACTCTCTCATACGGTGTTTAATTTAATCGTAGTAATTGCTTTTGAATTGCCTTCACTAAGTCTTTTACATTTTCTTTCTCTTCTCTGTGTCAATGGCCTGCGTTGGAGTGAATGCATCTCCATATACGATGATGTTTTAGATAATTTCTCTTAAAATTGTCTATGGAATGATCCTTTTCAGAATGTGGATGACTCATTTATGGCATTTAGGAATTAAGGACATGTAAACGTTAAAATCTCCAATTGCTGCAGGGACATCGAACTGTTGGCCGTAAGTCTGCGTCCCTATTACTTGCCCAGAGAGTTTGGACACGTGATTGTTGTTATTGTTTACATCCCCCCTCAACCGAACGCAAAGCGAAGCGAATAGCGAGTGACATCATCCATTCCGCAGTTGCTAAGTTACAAACGCAGCACCCTGAGGCACTTGTGCTAATCGCTGGAGACTTTAACCATGTAACGCTGGACAAAACATTACCTGCCTTCTCCCAGTATGTGGATTATAACACCCGGGGAAACAGGACTATCGACCTACTGTATGCAAACGTTAAAGATTCATACAGCGCCACCTAGCTGCCTGCGCTTGGGAAAGCAGATCAAAACCTGGTTCTGCTTCAGCCTCAATACAAACCAAGAGTGAGGGCGCTACCTACAACCACACGCTCATTCAGGAAGTGGTCCCCTGAGGCAGAGCAGACTCTGAGAGACTGCTTTGAAACTACAGACTGGGATATATTGCTGGGGTCACATAGTGAGAACATTGAAGAGGCTGTTGAATGCACAACTGATTACATCAACTTCTGTATGGACATTGTAGTTCCAGTAAGAACAGTATGCTGCTATGCTAACAACAAGCCATGGATTACAAGTGACATCAAAGGGCCTTTTGAACCAGAAGAAAAGGGCTTTTAAAGACGGTGATCAGCATGAGCTCAAGCGCGTGCAGAAGGAACTTCAGCTCAGGGCAGTGAAAAAGCAGTACAGGAGAAAGCTGGAGCAGAAGTTGCAGAACAACAGCATGAAGGAAGTGTGGGATGGGATGAAGATTATCACTGGCTGCAGCTCGAGAGAGCAAACCAAATGAACAACTTCTTTAATAGGTTTGATCATCCTAACCCACTCTCACCTCGGAGTACTGCATCCTCCAACCATCCTTCTGCTGATACCAGCATAGGTGAGACATCCCCACCCACAATTACAGCAGCCCATGTAAGCAGAGAGCTGAAAAGACTTCGTGCCAGCAAAGCAGCGGGTCCAGATGGTGTATCGCCACGACTGCTGAAGGCCTGTGCGTTGGAACTGGGGAGTCCTCTACAGCGCATCTTCAACCTGAGCCTGGAACAGGGTAGAGTCCCAAGGCTTTGGAAAACATCTTGTATCACCCCTGTCCCAAAGGTATCACGTCCTAGTGAGCTGAATGACTTCCGGCCTGTTGCTCTGACGTCACATCTGATGAAGACCATGGAGCGGCTGCTGCTTCACCACCTGAGGCCACAGGTCCGTCACGCCCTCGACCCTCTGCAGTTCGCATACCAGGAGAAGGTGGGAGCGGAGATTGCTATGATCTATATGCTACACTGATCCCTCTCCCACCTGGACAGAGGCAGTGGTGCTGTAAGAATTATGTTTTTGGACTTCTCTAGCACCTTCAACACCATCCAACCTCTGCTCCTTAGAGACAAGCTGACTGAGATGGGAGTAGACTCACACCTGGTGGCATGGATTGTGGACTATCTTACAGACAGACCTCAATATGTGCGTCTTGGGAACTGCAGGTCTGACATTGTGTTCAGCAATACAGGGGCGTCGCAGGGGACTGTACTTTCTCCGGTCCTGTTCAATCTATATACATCAGACTTCCAATATGACTCGGAGTCCTGTCACGTGCAAAAGTTCGCTGATGACACTGCTATTGTGGGCTGCATCAGGAGTGGGCAGGAGGAGGAGTACAGGAACCTAATCAAAGACTTTGTTAAATGGTGCGACTCAAACCACTTACATCTTAACACCAGCAAAACCAAGGAACTGGTGGTCATTTTTAGGAGGCCCCTCATGGATCCTGTGATCATCAGAGGTGACTGTGTGCAGAGGGTGCAGACCTATAAATATCTGGGAGTGCAGCTGGATGACAAATTGGACTGGACTGCCAATACTGATGCTCTATGTAAGAAAGGTCAGAGCAGACTATACTTTCTGAGAAGGTTGGCATCCTTCAACATCTGCAGTAAGATGCTGCAGATGTTCTACCAGACGGTTGTGGCGAGTGCCCTCTTCTACGCGGTGGTGTGCTGGGGTGGCAGCATAAAGATGAAAGACGCCTCACGCCTGGACAAACTTGTTAAGAAGGCAGGCTCTATTGTAGGAGTAAAGTTGGACAGTTTAACATCTGTGGCAGAGCGACGGGCATTAAGCAAACTCCTGTCAATCATGAATAATCCACTGCATCCACTGAACAGTGTCATTTCCAGGCAGAGGAGTAGCTTTAGTGACAGACTTTTGTCACTGTCTTGCTCCACTGACAGACTGAGGAGATCGCTCCTCCCCCACACTATGTGACTCTTCAATTCCTCCTGGGGGAGTAAATGCTAACATCATTTTTTTTTTTTTTACTATTTAATTTAATATTGTTTCTTTGTATCAGTATACTGCTGCTAGATTATGTGAATTTCCCCTTGGGATTAATAAAGTATCTATCTATCTATTTAGAATTCAGACCTGAAGCTGTCCAGTATTTATAGTTGTGTTGAATTTTTTTATATTTTATATTTGTAGTTATTTTACAGTATGATGTGCTTGGAAGTACAAGTGTGTTTAGTAAGAATACTTTGAATAATTTGAATTGAAGTGAATTGCCAGTTTTGTATTATTGGCATTTACTGTTTAATTTGTAGTTAATTGTGTTGAAATTTAAAATCGCTGATAGTTTTGGTTCTGTCATATATTTAAATTTATGATAGCAGGCCATGTATTTGTTTATGCATCAGATACTTACCCACCATAGGGCATGTGTTACTTGAAATGAGGGAGCTAAATCAGGCTGCCTTAAAGAGACAAGCTGCTATTCTTCTTGCTGACACATTTCAGTTGAGCTTTGCAGCATAGATAGATAGATAGATAGATAGATAGATATTACCTTATTTGTCCTAAAGAGAAATTTAGATGTTACTGAACAATATAAATATTATAACAAACAACAGCCCAAACACACAAAAGAAACTTCTGTCATAGATAATGATAAGAGAGCTGTTAACATCTGACAGGCTGATTTATCAGATTGTGGTCAGATTGGTCCAGTTGTACCACAGGTTTACATTTAAAGGCATTTAACATTTAAATTAAGCAGGCCCAGCTTGTTGGATCATGTTAGAACATGACATGTACTTATGAGTGTTTGTTATTATTCCTTGCAGTGTTCCCCTGATTTAAATCAACACAGTTCAGGGGATGGAATGATTCCTCATTAGAGTTATGGTAATGGAGTAGATGAGTCCCTGCTTGCAGAGAGAGAAAAATCTAAATTAATCAGGATGATGTATTTTTCTCTCTAGGCAGTAATGTGAACAATTTTCAACAGTAGGTATTTCAATGGGATTTTAGTTTCAATTGCAATGTATTCATTTTTATACCATTGCTCTTTCACACAAATGCCCAGTCACCCTCCTGCTTTTTTCATTTACTGTCTGATGATATCAGCTGAAGCCTGTCCAGCATTAAAATAGCATCTGGAATAAGATGTTTAAGTCAACTCTCCATAATGCACAAAATACATGACATGCCATGAGTTGTGACAATTCACCCTTCCATTTCTGGATGAGCTTGCCCTCTGATAAAGGTATAACAGGTACTCATGATCAATGTGCTACAAACTGACCATGGGAATATTTAATATACCCTACTTTATACACTGCAGAGTCTTTTATATTCTAAGATGTTGCAGACATTAGGTAGCCTTCACAGTTCTTTGTGACATCTCCCAAGTTTGGAGCTTGTCCAAAAAGCAGTTTTATGCTGATGGTCAGGTTTTTATGACAGCTTCATATTATCAATTTAACATGCATTTATAAATTCCTAGTGACAAGCCAGATGACAAATCACCTCTAATCTTAACATTAATAATTGTTTATAAAACAGATCAAAAATTAGCAACTACAAAGAAAAACACATGACTTCTGTAAAAGGCCACCCTCTGCATGGTACATGAAAGTTTAATTTAAGTGTAATCTTAATAAGTAATTTACTAATTACTGTTGGTGGGGGCAACTTACTATTCTATAAATAGAAGGTGTTCACTGTTTGTTGAGGGTGTTGTCAGTGTGAAATGTTGGGGAACTTGAAGCTGTATGGTACTATGTTCCATAATGAAGAAACTCTTTTTGGGAATTAAGAGTTTTAGTGTTCTATTCTTTAATGTAATTTTATTTTTGGGGTTTTACCATTTATATTGGCACATGTTGATGAGATCATGTTGCCTTTGTTCATTATTATGCTATATGTTGAAAGAAGGTGTACCTTTAGTAGGGTTGCATGACAAATTTTACATGTGATACCATTGCTGCCATCATATTTAATGATTTCCCTGCATGCTTAGTAAACATCTGTTATTTATATTAAGATTACAGATTAATGAAAAACTGATTTTGTTAGTACAGTAATCCCTCCTCGATCGCGGGGGTTGCGTTCCAGAACCGCCCGCGATAGACGAAAATCCGCGAAGTAGAAACCATATGTTTGTGTAGTTATTTTTATATATTTTAAGCCCTTATAAACTCTCCCACACTGTTAACATTATTAGAGCCCTCTAGACATGAAACACCCTTTAGTCAAAAGTTTAAACTGTCCTCCATGACAAGACAGAGATGACAGTTCTTTCTCACAATTAAAAGAATGCAAATAGATCTTCTTCTCTTCAGGAGCAGATAATTTCAGAGGGAGAGAGAGAGCTCAAAGAAAAGCAAACAATCAAAAAATCAATACTTGTGCTTTTAAGTTTGCAGCGGCATTTTTTAGAGGAGCGTTAGTATCTTCTAAGCAAACAGCCTCTGTGCAAACAGCCCCTCTGCTCACATCTCCTCTGTCAGGCGCAGAGAACGTCAGAGAAAGAGAGCGAGATTAAAGCAACAATCAAAAATCAATACGTGTGCTTTTAAATATGCCGAGCACCGCAATAAAGCGGCATTTTTTAGAGGAGCGTCAATATCTTTTAAGCAAACAGCCTCTGTGCAAACAGCCCCTCCGTCAGGCGCAGAGAATGTCAGAGAGGGTGAGATAGAGGCAGAGACAAGCAAACAATCAAGCTCCGCGCGGGATGCATATCTTATAGCATTGAGGAGTTTTAGTTAATATGTAATACATGCTCTGATTGGGTAGCTTCTAAGCCATCCGCCAATAGCGTCCCTTGTATGAAATCAGCAGGGCAAACAAACTGATGAAGCGTGTAGCATAAATTAAAAGACCCACTGTCTGCAGAAATCTGCGAACCAGCGAAAAATCTGTGATATATATTTAGATGTGCGTACATTTAAAATCCGCGATAGAGTGAAACCGCGAAAGTCGAAGCGCGATATAGCGAGGGATTACTGTATTAAAATGGCAATTGCTTTTGCAAGTTATTGGGGTTTTTTTACCCTTGTTTTTGTCTTTCCGAGTCCATCTCATTTTCGTAGCCTCTTTGATTTTGATAGCAATCCTGTTTGTCCTTTGATTAAATCTAAACCCCTGGCTTCTCCATGGATGAATGTGGTGTACTCTGAATAACCAAGAGTCATCGCCATGAAAGAGATGGTCTCAGCCAAAAAACAGTAACAATATTTTTTTTTAGCTCTGAGAGACTAGATATAATTCCTGTCTGTGTAGGCCCAGCATGTACTGTATATGTGGATTTTTCTCTGGGAATTGGACATTTCTTTCATATCCTGAACATATGCGGGCTAAGCTAACTCTGAATTGGCCCTGCCTGAGTGAACCTGAGTGTGTGCAGTGGTGTATTCTGCTGTATACTGGCACTCTTTTCAAAGGATGAGTACAGATTTTGATTCTGGTTCTTCACTTGTGATAATGGATGGAGAGGTGCATGAGTGATTTGTCATCTTTTGCATTCCTTTATCCCTTCAACCAGATGCTTAACTTGAGAGATGAGGGTGAATTATAGGAAGGGCTGATTCTAAGGGAAGCTTACAATAGGTTCAATTAAAAAATGGAAACCAAATAAGCACAAAAACCCTACTAATGTGTATTAAAAGATGTATTATGTGAAATCATTCTGTGCAATAGATTACCAGAGGAATTTAATCTCTTGGTTTTAATATCTGATGTAATGTTATCTGAGTTGTTCAAATAAAAAATGCAAATAATTAAAGAAGATATCATAGTTTTGTGTTAAAAAATAATCATATCAAGTTTTACAGCACTTTTAAATTAGAGGATTATAGGATTAAAGACTGAGCTACAGTTAAACAAGATTAAAAAAAATAAACATAGTAAAGCTACACTATAAAAGATGCCATACACTTTGCCAAAGACAAAGAATAAGAGTTAAGTTTAGTAAACATATATCAAAGAAAGATTTTAATAATTATTTTATTTCAAGTAAACTTGACATTATAAGATAACTCAACGGATAATATAAAATGAATTTGGGTAGTATGGAACAAGAGACAACATTTAAAAAATGTACAGTTGTGTGTACTATGAGTTGCTAGCCAACAGACCTGACAAGTGCTGTAAAAGAAAAACATGACTGTTCTGTGCTGAGACAAACCAATGGCCAGATAATTAGGTACAGAAGAATTTTGTTTAGCATCACCATTAAAGCTAAACTTACATGAATATCAATGTGTAGTGTGGAGAGATCAAAAATAAAAGATGAGGCAAATAAAAGAAAGAATCAAAGTTATTGGAATTTAAATATATAAACTATACCAACAGAATGGAAAATATGATTCTAAAGATCATTCCTTGTGCCAGTGTTACTTAGCATGATCTGCCATTCTCAAAGTCTTTATTATAACAGCAGTGGCCTCAGTGCTGGTCATGGTGCCAGTCCATTAGATAGAGTGTTCATTCAGCCATCCAGTCTCCCCACTAAACTAATCTATGTGTGTTGAGAGGAAAGGCCACTCAAACACAAGGAGAATGTGAAGATTCCTCAAATACTGGCAGGTGGATTCAACTACAGAATGCTGCCACTGTGATGTCCCAGTGTTTGTTCATTTTTACACTATTTGTACTACTAAACAGATTGTAAAAAATGGAAGAAAGCAATTTCAAGCAGGTTATACTGAGACTAAAAGTGGACGAAGAAGTTTGGTATTATTGTCTGATTTTGTTATTTGCAGTCAATTTGATTGATTTGGCCAAGTGTAAGGACAGTTCTTACAAAGGTGACTGTGGGCTGACAGAAATAGTTCCAAGGGAGCTGGGATAAATGGCTAAGGACAAAGGATGCGTGCCAGAAAAAAAATTAATTTCAAGGTTATTCTTTGCCTATGTTTAAACAAAATACATCACATTTAACTTTGACATATTTGAAAACATGTGTTTGTGTACGTGTGGTAGCCCAATAATAGTATACCTAGTAGCTTTTGTTTAGGGGGTGAATGGGTGGGCTATGCAGTAGCATTGGCATTAGTAATGGTTGGTTAAGCCCCTACCTTGTCTCTGAAATGGAAAAATCAGGCAATAAGTAACTGGATGCATGACACTAGTTGTTCCAGTAATTGCCTTCCTTTAGTTTTATTTTTGACATATATGAGCTTTCAAATGCTCAAGATCTTAGAAGACGTGGAAGGAATTATTCAAACATCCATCCATCCATCACCCAACCCGCTATATTCTAACTACAGGGTCATGGGGGTCTACTGGAGTCAATCTCAGCCAACACTGGGCGCAAGGCAGGAAACAAACCCTGGGCAGGGTGCCAGCCCACCACAGGGCACACACATACACACCAAGTACACACTAGGGACAATTTAGAATCGGCAATGCACCTAACCTGCATGTCTTTGGACTGTGGGAGGAAACCCATGCAGACACGGGGAGAACATGCAAACTCCACGCAGGGAGGACCTGGGAAGTGAACCCAGGTCTCCTAACTGCGAGGCAGCAGTGCTAATCACTGCACCACCGTGATACCCATTATTCAAACATACTTAGGAAAAATAACCTGATAAGAGATTAAGAAGTTCCACAACTCTCCACTGTGTAATCATAATGCAATACAATACTCAGTTACACTCTTGGATATTTGCACTACTAGTTTCTTTTCCATTGCATCTTATCTGAGTATATGTGCCTCCTTATTATATCTATTAGACTAGTCCAAGGTTACTTATGCACTCACTCTGTAGTCAATCATCCCGTTTTCTAAATGTCATACATTAGTAAATCTCAGGGTCGTAGTAGTTCCTTTCAGTGACTGAGTGCACCTACCCTTGATGGACATGCCACTGTTGGGGTGCTCATAGCACCCTAAAATTGATTAGCTTCAAGTCGTGTGGCTTTCTCCCCAACTGTTTCCTCTGTTCTCCATTTCTCATAAGAATCATTTACTATGTGAAATTTTATTCACAGCTGCAAAGTATCAACTGATGGTTTATTTTGTCTAATTACTGAAACATTCACAAGAGACACTCTAAATTCCCACAGTACTTAATTTGACTCTCACAAATCAGTATTTATTATTGTCTGAATGCCAAGTTTCTCTTCCCATCTCCCACAAGTTAATCTCAATGGCCCAGAGGTGTCTGGGTGTTCTATGATGATTAGCTGTGTTAAAATAATTATTTTGTTTTTGCCAAGCTGCTATAATGTATATAGATAAAAATAAGAAATAAACACACTATTTTATATTACTAGGCAAAAAAAACCAAAAGTTGTTCATTTCCTTGTCCACTTATCGAGTTCAGGTTTGGAAGATGCCGGTTCATCACATCATTTACACACTAACATCAGGCCAAATTTGAGTCATTAGCAACTAACCTGATTGTCTGAGAGAAAACTCCAGAGTGCCATGTGGAAAACCCACAAGGATATGGAAGAAAGTGCCCAAGAGCCAACGTTAAAAAGTAGCTAAATTATCATAAGGGCAGCTAGTATGCTGAAAGTAATGTCATTATTAAAAATTTGTTAATCCATTTCCTAGGATGGCTTAACCAAATGTAAGGACTGGTTTCCTCCAAGTATTTTAAATATGTGCATGTTGGATAAATTGGTGATTCTAAAACCACTCATTTGTCTCAATTAATGGACATTTGAAGAGACTAGAACCTTCTTCAGGGATTGATTCCTAACCTGTGCCTGATGCTGCCCTATTTTCATATATGAAAACTTTTGCACAGCATGGTCAAGCAGTGGTTTGTGATGCTGCCTCACAAGTCCAAGTAACTGGGTTGTCATCTGTACCTTTTCACTGTTTGTATAAAGTTTACACTTTTACTGTGTCCACGTGTTTTCTCCAGGTACTCAGGTTTCCTCCCATTTATAAAAGACGTGCATTTTAAATGTCACAATGGCTTTAAATTGACCCCAAATAAGCAAATGTGCATATATGTGTGCTCAGTAATGAAGTAGTGCCCCATCCTGGATTGGCTCTTGCCTTGCACCAGATGCTACCAGCTGACTATCCCAAGACTGTGTTACAAAACAGTAAGCTCAGAGAGTGAGTGTTTGCATGGAATGTTAAAAATTATTTTCAAAATGGTCCAAAAATTAAAATGGAACTTTTTCCATTTTACACAATAGCGTAGCCATGATATATAATGTTACTTGAGCTCCAATAATAGCTTGAAATAACCTTGAAAACGGAGACATACGATTTAAGGAGGCAAACCATTCATTAGAGTTTTTGAAAGTAAAGGCAAATGTTACATGGCAAAAGTGATGCCAGAGGACAATTCGATTTTAAAAGTTATTATCCTAAGCTGCTGGCCATCTTTTCCACTTCTACTTCAAGTTATCAAGCCACATATAAAATCACAAAAATCACACAGCATTAAAAAAAGAATTTTTTTTTTATCCCTTACAGGAATTTAGGCCAAATGCTTTATTTATTAGGATACTGCTCTAACATGAGCATTGCAAAAGATTTTAATCATATGAAGCACAAATGATTTAAAAAAATGATTCAATCTCAAATTTATTTTGGCAACACTCTGCACAGTTTCAATTTGCGCCGTCAACATTTTTTTCAAATGTTTTGTACATGTTTTTCCAAAAAGCCACACCACTTAGAGTATGATCAAGATATCTTTAAATAATTTCATATTTGCTTCAGAAACTGAATTTTGTAAAAGTAAAAACAGTATTCTTCAAAAAGATATATGTGACAGAAAAAGGCAATGTATGTAGTGCATGCGTAATTTACTTCTGCATATGTCAAATTCAGTATTTATCCTGAACAGATTTCCAGGAAGCAGTGCTAGCAAATCGCTTAACAAAAATAAAGAATTTCCACTTGCACTGATTCATTTTTTTAATTTAATATTTTATGCAATACTTTACTGTAAAGTGGCTCAGTGATTAAAGTTGCTATGCCACACATTGCGAGTCCTGGATGTGAGTCCCATGAGTGATCATAGGAATGTGGAGTCCATTCATCCATCCATCTTTTAAACTTGCTTATCCAAAACAGGGTCTGGGGCAAATGGAGCCAATGTCAGCAAGCATCAGGGAGCAAGGTTGGAACAATTGCCACCACTACTCCTTTTGTCTGTGTGATTATTTCTCTTTGTATCCTGCTGCGACCCTGAACTTGATTAAGCATGATTAAAATCTTACGTTACTTTCTTCAACCTTTTGAAGTTTTAGTTTAGTAACTAATAATGGTAAATGTAATATTATAGAATATTTAAATAGTGTACCACAATGTCAGTCATTATCCAACCTGCTATATCCTAACACAGGCTCACAGGGGTCTGATGGAGCCAATCCCAGCCAGCACAGGGCAGGAACAAATCCCAGGCAGTGTACCAGCCGACCGCAGGGCACACACACACATACACCGAGCACATACTAGGGACAATTTAGGATCACCAATGTACCTAACCTGCATATCTTTGGACTGTGAGAGGAAATCAGAGCACCTGGAGGAAACCCACGCAAACGCGGGGAGAACATGCAGACTCCATGCATGGAGGACGCGGGAAGTAAACCCAGGTCTCCTTACTGTGAGGCAGCAGCGCCACCATGCTACCCATACCACAATGTGTAATTCCTCAATTATAAGGTTGGGGATATTTCTTCCTCTCTGTGCACCAGAAGTTAAGAAGGAGGTGATTTATTAAAAAGCAAACATACAAGCTATAAAAACCTGGACATTGACACAAATAGTTGAACACACACTAGCTTGGTCTGCAATAGAAATTAAAGCAGTACTTCTTTATACTCTTTGCTTTGTACACCAGTAAATGCAAGGTATCGTCAATATACTAGCAACCCAATTGTCCTTCATTCACTCAGAATATGGAAACAATGTAGAAAGCAATTCAAATCTATAATAATAAAAGGCAAAGCCCTCACTCACTCACTCACTCACTCACTCACTCACTCACTCACTGACTCATCACTAATTCTCCAACTTCCCGTGTGGGTGGAAGGCTGAAATTTGAAAGCGGCAATCCAATAGCAAACTGCCACGGGTAAATATTCACGGGTGAAGGACTGTGCTTATGGAGAGGAAGATAAGATGGTCAGGGTGGTGTTTGACACAAAATCAGCGAAACTGCGAGAGAAAGTTTTAAGTGCCAAGACTAAGGTAACATTAAATACAGCCATGGACATAGCACGAGATGGCACCAGCACAGCTGGGAACCTTCGATGCATGTACACCGAGTGGCTCACGTGAACTGACGCAGTGCACAGATAAAAGGCAACAGTTCCAAAGAGCGCTGAACAAAAAACGAATTACGCAATTGAAAAGGCAGCAAAAAATATGAAGCGTCTCATACATACAAGCATATTCTTAAATCCAACTACTGCGGAAACAAAGCACATGTTGGAAAAAGTCAATGTCCCGCTAAAGGAAGACAGTGTAAAAAAAACCCGTGCATGCAGTGTGTCAGGTCTCAGATAAAGAAGAAGACGAGCTGTTTATTGATGCAGTAAGAAACGAATCGATGAATGAAACCTGTTATCTTTACAACGATTGACAAACACGGAATGTAACTTGAACACAACACATCCTACAAATAAGAACCTGATTGAAAGAAATAATGATAATCAAATCCTTGATGACAGCAACACTCAGTAACACTCACAAAACAAATACTGTATATTGACAGTCATGTTACGTTATTTTTAAAATGTTCCCTTTTCTTTTCTAGCTTTTTAACACACTACTTCTCGCTGCAATACGCGGGTATATATATATATGTATATATATATAACCCGATCTACATACTCGAATAATGGATACTTTATTCGCCATCAGTGATTGTTTTGGTAAAGCCATACTCAGTGTATTCATTAGATGAACGGTAAAAAAGTAAGAGCGAGGGGAGGATGACTTATTGAGGCATGCAGGCTGTAGTGCGCGTCAACTCTATCTGAATTGTGCGATCACATTTGAAAAAATATATCTTTTCAAGTTCTATTTAGTCCATATGTGTCAAACTCAAGGGCCATTTTATATACTGTATTATTGTTATTAATGGCCCGGGTATATGAAGCGCTGGTAACACAATAAACTACAGATCCCATAATGCAGCGCTTCAGCTGCCTTGCCGAACACTTACCGTGTTAATCAAGTGTAGCTTATGATGCTGCAAGTTATTGCGAAGCTAGCTCACACGATGCTGAAGAGAAAAGTTGATTCTGAAAATAGAGCCTTTAAAACCGATGGGAGGCTGAGTATATGTTTACTGAACCCGTGTGTCTCATTTGTGGAGCTAATGTGGCTGTAATTACAGAATTTATTCTAAGACGGCACTATAAAACAAAACATCAGGGTAACCTGAAAGACCTGAATGCAATGCAGAAGATACAGAAAGCAGAAGAATTAAATAAGAATCTGACACTTCAGCGAACGTTTTTACCCGTGCACAATCACAAAGTATTTCAATTGAGGCTGCTTTTATGGGAGACACAACCACTTGCCCCACTTTCCCTATTACCAAGTAATGTTAAACCAAGTCGTCACTACGGTGTTCCCAAATACGCACTTTGCTGATAAACTGAGTGCACTGAGTTTGCACGGCGCTTTGGTGACTTTGAAGAACAAAAAAAGTCCGTCTACATGCGGCTCGAACCTTGTGCATGTTTGGTAGCACATATCTGTGTGAGAAGCTCTTCTCAGTGATAAAGACACACATGAGTCGCCTCACTGATGAGCACCTGCAATCCATCCTGAGAATCTCCACAACACAGAACCTCACAGCAAACAGAAACGAACTTGTGGCCAAAAAGATGCCAGGCGTCCAGCTCTAAAATGACATATGAGCAAAGACAACTGAATGATTTGATTTGTTATTGCTGAAAGGAACACATTTTATTTATATTTCTAGGTTTTGTTATGCAGCATGTTCATATTTGAATTTGTATAATTTTGACAGGATATATTTTTATGGAGAGCAAAATCTTTTGGGATATTTAAAATCTAAGTTTATTTTTTATAAAATATAAAATTACATAAGAGTAAAGAAATTTGAATGTTTGTTCTTTTAATGTTTACTTTATTTCTAACTTGTATAATTTAGACAGGATATATTTTTATGGAGAGCAAAATATTATAAGTTGTAAAGGTTTGAGTTGATTTATTCAGGAATAATATTCCTGTCTGTTTTACCATTCCTACCAAAGATATTTCTGTCGACTAAATAAAAATTCCTTCTATTTAAAATTTAAATAGAACTTGAACAAATACGATAGTTCATAATATCCACGCAGACTTGCACGTAAGAGCGGGTGTCATCCGTTTTAACAAACAGCGTATTGCACTGATACGAAATAGCTGTGTGTGTATATATGTAGATATGTATGTATATGTATATATATGTTTATATATGTGTGTGTATGTATATATATATATATATATGTATTTGTGTGTATATATGTGTGTGTATGTATGTATGTGTGTGTATATATATATATATATGTATTTGTGTGTATATATGTGTGTGTATGTATATGTATGTGTATATGTATAGATATGTATATATATATATGTTTGTGTGTGTGTGTAAATATATATATTTATATTTATATATATATATGACAACAACACTCATCACTCACAACAGTGACAAAACAATAACATTGACAATCATGTTACGTTATTTTCAAAATGTTTCCTTTTCTTTTTCATTGCTTCTTTAACACACTACTTCTCCGCTGCGAAGCGCGGGTATTTTGCTAGTTAGAGAATATTTTCTCTGTGGCACCTCAGTTTTTAATATTTGAAAAACATATGGGATTGAATCATTTAGAGATTTCTATATAAATAATGTCTTTGCATCCTATGAACAATTACACTCCAAATTTAATTTCCCATCAACATAATTTTTCCACTATCTTCAAATTAGAAACTTTGCTAAACAAAATCTGTCCAATTTTCCTCACTTTCCACCTACTTCTTTTCCAGAAGAAATATTGATCAGTCTTGAGGATCTTTTAAAGATTCCATAGCACAGTGGAAAAAGGATCTGTTACTCAACGTTTCAGAAACGGAATGGAAGGCAGCCTCACACAGAATTCACTCTAGCTCCATATGTGCAAAGCATTCAATTATTCAACCTAAAATCTGTTATCAAGCACATCTATCTCATTTGAAATTGTCCATAATGTTTCCAGGGCAAGATCCAACCTGCAAATGTTGCAATCGAGCTCTAACCTCATTGGGTCACATGTTTTAGGCATGCACCAAATTAACATCATTCTGGAGAAAAAAATTTATATGCCCATCGGACATCCTTCGTGTCACAATCACTCCTAATCCGTTAATAGCTGTGTTTGGTGTACTTCCAGATGGGCTTAAAATGGAGAAGGACAAACAAACTGTGATTGCCTTTACGTCACTACTAGCACATAGACTTGTTTTACTCAACTCTACGCATCCAAACCCACCTCTTTTAAGTCAGCGGGTATCCAATGTTTTATATTATTTGAAATTGTAAAAAAAAAAAATTCTCACTTAGAGGATCTGTTCAAAATGTTTTTAAAACCTTGATGGAACTAATCAATAACATTTTATAATAAGCATTTGGGGAAAAATTCTCTTGTCTCTTTTCCCTGTTTTTTACTCTCAACAGTTTTGCTCTGGTTGTTGACCTTCCTCTCTTTCTCATGGGTGGGGGTTAATTTGAAATTAGTTTTGTTAAGTTTGACTTGATTGTATGGAATGTTATATGCTTTTAATACATTCAACAAAACATTGTTGGGCAACCGGTGCGCCATGGAATTTTCTAGGAGCACTGCGAAAACTTTTGGAAAATATTTAAAATTGCTAGTGTTTTTGAACTTTTGATTAATTAAAAAGATAATGTTTAAAAAAATATATTTTATGTTGGAAAAACAGATAACGGAACACTTACGGAAATGAAGTCTAAGAAACGCGAGAGACTTCAAATGATTGACAAGGAAATGCGCGTCTGTCTTTTGAAAATTGATCCTCATATCAATCTCATATGTGCTGAAAAACAATCTCAACGTTTACATTAATTAAATTTAAGATTTATCCTTTGATTCCTTTAATAATTGTCCATAGATTGTGTCGTCACGACTTTATTTATGGGCAGTCCCTCAGGTGCGCCATGAAAGAAAATTTTTGGACTTAGTGCGCCGCAACTCGAAAAAGGTTGCCTTTCACTGCAATAAAAGATAAAAAAAAGCAATGTATTACTTAAAAATAAGTTGAAGCACATATATTAAGTTATTGAGCTTGATGTTTTGCAGCCAATACCTTAAATTGAATAGCTTTCTCAGATAAAGTCATGATATATTGTGACAGTGCTACAGGCTGGCAAGGAGGTTCCATATTGAAAACAGGCATGGGAAAAAGGATCTCAGACATCACAACAGGGTTAAGATCTGTTTAAAGGTGTTGTCTCTTGTTTTACGTAACAGAAACACTGCATGCACATTAACTAGAAGCAGTTAATTAAAGATATCTCTATACCAGTAAGATAGTTGGCATTGAGTGAACTGCCTTTGATACTCAGCTCTTTAATTAAACCAGGGGTTCCCAGTCTTTTTCACCTCATTTACCTTATGGCAACATTTTTAGAAGTAAATTTACCCCCACTCTGTTTTGTCTAGTTATTTGAGTTTATACTTCTACCATAATAAAGTGATTGACAAAGGTGTAATTTTAAGATACTGCTTGGCGCAGTGGTAGCACTGCTGCCTCGCAGTTAGGAGATTCAGGTTCACTTCCTGGGTCCTCCCTGCATGGAGTTTGCATGTTCTCCCCATGTCTGTATGGGTTTCCTCCGGGTGATCCGGTTTCCTCCCACACTCCAAAGACATGCTGGTTAGGTGCATGGTGTGCTTGGTGTGGGTGTGTGTGTGTGCCCTGCGGTGGGCTGGCACCCTGCCCAGGGTTTGTTTCCTGCCTTGTGCCCTGTGTTGGCTGGGATTGGCTCCATCAGACCCCTGTGACCCTGTAGTTAGGATATAGCGGGTTGGATAATACATGGATGGATGGATGCTTTTAACATTTTTATTTTAAGTTCAAATAATAACACATACTAATGCTATTTCATTTATTTAAAAATAACTATTGATCAACAGATACTGGTATACCAGTACAAAACACACTGAGTCATTGACAACACATTAATTAGTGAAACACTTGTTCATGTTTTTCACCTACAATTCTTGACGTAGTTGCTGAATGACCCAGTCTGATCTTGACATTGGTAATTAAATTAAATCTTCATGACTCCAACTCGTTTAATCAAATTTAACTCTTGAGTAGATTAAATTAATCCTCGGTTGGGAACTCTGAAATTAAACATCAGGTATGGGGTTGCAGATACCTGGGACCGCTAGAGAGGTTGTGAAAGGGAGCCTTACATTTCCCTGAGGACGTCCCTGACATATTCAAGCAGTTTCTGGGATACTGGATATTGCCTGAGGCTGATTTATAGTGTCATCTCACAATCCCTCTTTGAAGTGTAGAGAGTAAAAAGATGACATGGGAAACACGATTGAGTAAGAAAAAAGCCACAGGTGAAAGTGTGAGTGAGAAAAGGGTCTATGGAGAGCTGTTTTGGCTTATTTGGTGGAGGGTTTTGGTGAGACACTTTTGGGGATTTTTTTTTAAAGAAACAGCTGAGAGAGATCATTATTACAACAGACCTGACAATTGAACACCTCACTTCCCTATGACAAGACTGAAGAAATATTGGAGAACTTTTTAACAATTTATGAAGAGTAGGACAATTTGTATAAAATAATGGTAAAACTCACAATCTGCATCAGTCAACACCCACCGAAAATTATAGCCCATCACACACTCCATGTTTTGTATAGATAGCAAGGTATCATATATCTAAATAGAATAAACATCTTTCACAAAAATCTTGTCAATACAGAGCCACTTGTTATATATAAATGCTACAGCTAATTATAAAAATGTTAACTGTCAGCTCTTCATCTACATGGTGAGCTCTCTGGAAATGATAGGAATAAGAAATCTTGGCTAAACAGCAAAGTATTCTCAGAAATGCATACAGAAAAGTTGCCTTACAGACATCCCACTGGACAGATGAAGTTTCAAAGCCTATTTCGTAATGTTCAGAGAGACAGTAATGTTTAATTACTGTTCATTATATTGATTTTTTGTGTTCTTGCTTTTGAATCTCCCCCCATCCCATGTTTAATCTGGTATAACATATGCACTAATTATTATTATTATTTTTTTTACTTTTGTTTCATTGGCATACTTTATGGTTTGGGGGTTCATCCCATGCTTAATTTGGCATAACAAGTGTTCTAATTATTACTATTATTATTATTATTATTTACTTTTGTTTCTTTCCCTAATTTTGTGATTTAGGTACCATAACTCTAAAGATATATTTGTTTGTGTATCTAGCATATTGCCATTCTTAAGGCACTTTATAAAACAAACAAGCCCACACAACTGTTGTATAACTTGGTATGTTTAAAGTAATGAGTTATAATAATGTCAGGTGAAGCATGTAAACAATATGGTTGCGCAGCTGGGTAAAGGCTCATCTAATGGTTGTATTTAGAAAGAAAAGAACGCATTGGTGGCTGGAGAGAGCTCCTCTAAACATCAATAGATGCTACTAGGGGATGTGCTAACCTAATCCAAGTCTCCACCATTCTCAATGGTGTTCATAAAATGAATCAATACAGATTCTTTTGAATAAATAGAGACTTGTTTAAAATAGTTATACCCAAAAGGAACTGCATTTAAGATGGAAACTAGAAACCAATTCCTCACAGAAGGTTCCATGGGAATTTGAAATAATGATATTTTCAGTTAAATTAGTTAAAGTGGCAATCTTGACAACTTTTAAAAAGTATCTGGATGAGATGTTTGGACCACTTATTTACTGTATTAATAAGCCAGCCAGGCCTGAGGAACTGAGTTTTCTCTGCATTTTTATAAAACTTCTTACTGCTTATGTATGCATTGTGCTTGCAATGGATACCCAATATATTAGATTAACACTTAATAATAAAATTAATATTTGCTTCATATCTTTCAAGTTTAACTTTATGTATTTGAAGTTAGATTTAAATATACAGTATTCTCTTGAAATTGTGTTTAGCTTTAAATATTCCAAATTCATTCCAAAAACATTTGATTTTATTTTTTTTGTATTCAAACATGATTTGATATATTCAGAATTAAACCCACTTATATCAGATTTTTCTATTTACTGTATATTCAGAATTAAGTCCATATATTTCAAATTAGATTTTATACGATTCAGGTTGCTCTAGATATGACAGAGTTTTAGATATTGAATGCATACAGTATAGTTTATATTTTGGTTTGTATATAAATATATTCTAAAATTCAATATATTAGCAACCACCATTTTTGATATAGTCCTTCTAGTTATTCTAGGGTTGTGAATATTATTCGAAGGATAGTGAAAAATCCACAATTAAAGATGATACTTTCTCTGCCTCTGTAACTGCTGGAAGCAGGGGCTGCTATTGAAGTCCATGTGGAGTTATTTTTGATAAAAATGACCCATAAGTCTGTCAGGAATACTTGGGGCTACTCTGGGCACATGGCTCCAGGAGTTTTGCAGAGACTATGTCTGGCTTGGAATGTCCTTAGATAAAAATGGAAGTTGTATCAGATATATTCTTGAGATCAGAGTTTAAAATGGACAACTACCATTACATTAGTGAACTTAGGGTGGGGCAGAGAGTGGACAAGAGTTTATCTGGCAAGATGCGGCAGTACAGCTGAGAAACTGCCCTGCTTTGAGTAACTAATGATTTTCTTATGGCAGCAGATGGACAAACCATCACATTAATTCTATTAGACATAAGTGCTGCATTTGACAATGTCAGACATGACATTTAACTGTCTAAAATGGAGAACATGCTGGGTGGCACCATCCTCCAGTGGTTTAAGTCTACTTGACGGATAAGCAAGAGTTTGTTAGTCTTGGCAATTGCAGATCCAGTGCCGGTCACACAAGGAATTCTTCAGGGCTTTGTTCTTATTCATCTGCTCTTCTGTATCTATATTGTATCATATCACTCTTAGCTATGGACTGAGTTATCATTTTTATGTAGATGATACTCTGCTCTGTTTCAGTGTTAAAAGTAAAACTTCATGAGGCCTTTCTCAGTTCACATCTTGCTTCAGTTAAATTAAAACCTGGCTGTAGCAGAATTCTAAAATTAAATTGCAACTCCTACAAAATGTTCACTCATTAATCTCCTTTTCTAATGCTGAGAAACTTGTCCATGCCCATATCCCACATAAATTATTGTAACTTCTTACTGGCAGGTGCTGCTTCTAATCTTATATCACAGCTCCAGTTGATTCAAATTTATGCTGCAAAAATCCTAACACGGACCAGCAAAAGTGAGCACATGAAAGCCCTCTTGCTTCACCTCCACTGGCTCCCTGTGGCTTACAGAATTTAATATACAATTCTATTATCAATCTACAAAGCATTAAAATGCCTTGCACCGGACTACATCAGTGACCTTCCCCATCACTATGCTCCTGTTGACCCATTAAGGTCTTCTGATTCTGGCAATCTTGTTGTGGCCCACACTAACCTGCATTCTATATAGGGCCAGGCGACAGGGCCATCAGCTGTATAGCACCCAGACTGTGGAATGACCTCTCAAAATTAATTAGATCAGCTGACTCAATTCATTCTTTTAAAAAATAACTTAAACCTCATTTGTTTGGGAAGGCTTTTAAATTAACCTAACATTCTGCCCCTTCGTTCAGTTTGCCTCTCTGTCCAAATGCACAGTATAATTTCTGTGTGCATTATATCACAAATGATGTTATTTGTTAGGTTTTTATTTTAAAAATGTAGTATTTTACTCTGTTTCATAGTCTTTTATTCTTTTAAATGCTTTGTATATCCTGTATCTATCTGTTTTAGTGATCTATTCAGGAAACAATTGTATCCTATCCAATGTTACATATACCTGCTGTTTCTTTCTGAGACTCTGTTATATGCTGAAGATGCTAAATAAATAAAATATAGTATTGTTATTATGATAGGAGCAGAAGTCAGGGAGAGGTGTGAAAATGGGGTTTGACCTATTCTGCTATTTTTGCAAACCCCAAAGACCTGAACATTGCACTGATATTCTAGTTGTAACAAACCCTTTCTTATTCTTCTATTTCTAGTTTCCTTGGTGTTTTGGATATTGGGTCACTAGAGTTCCCCCAAGGCCTCTCTATATGTATGTATTGTGTCTGCTTAGGAAACAAAGACTTGAATTTAAATGTGGTTTGAAAACCAGACATACTTATGAATTTACTGCCTATTCCTGTTTGCAGAGTGGGACTTTCTTATTTAGTAATAATTGTTCAAGCAGAATAGATCCTATTTGGAGAGCTTTACATCACACATGGCCTTTCAGGCGTGGCTTTCTACTCACAAAGCAAGTATAGCAAATGGTTATTTCCCTCACCTTATTTATATTCTCCCTGGGGACAGTAACAAGTTGGTTTGTCTTCTCATCTCCTATATGATCTTCTCATGCAGCATCAAGTCACCCTTATGATATATTGTTGGGCATGTGATCCTTTGGCTGAACTTATGGAAAGTAAGTTAAAGGAGAAACAGGGAAGTATGGTTATGGTTTCTGCTAAAATAATATACTTGTGTGTTACATCCATAATCTAAAGGTGATTGATCAACAGTATCCCGTATAGACGTTACTGACTAGCTGCCACCAATATAAAATGTCCCTGATCCCCTAATGCAATGTCTGTTTCCATCTGTGTCTACGATCCTGACCATAATACACTGGTCGTGTGTGTGTGTGTATTGTATAACCCGGCACAGCAAGCATCTTGTGGGAGGCAGGAACAAACTCTGGACGAGGCACAAACTCATCACTATCACTGTGCCACCGTGTTGCCATGTTTAATAACATGCTTTAACTCAAATCATCATGAAAATGATATCAAGTATGTATCTCAGTATTTTAGTTATTCAGAGAGCTGTAATATCACAAATGTAATGGATTCTGTGTCCTGTCGGAGGAAGAGAAAGCCCGTTTAAGAAGCACGTAGTGATTCACACACATAGAGGACTTGGAAGAACACATACAAAACAAAGCATTTAATGCACTACTTTAGTTACGAGGGTATTTGAAAAACTAGTAAATTAAATGATTTAAAGATGATGTTTATGTTGAGAAACTATTAAATTAAATGATTTAAAGATGAAGTTTATGATGTTCTACTTTAATGACAAAATAAACTACATGATTAAAGTGGAAATTTCGAGATTAAAGTTGACATTTCAAGCTTTTTTCTCACTGTGTCCCTATTTTTTTTTTCTTTTCTCTTTACCCTAATAAGCTTTCATATGACACGGTGGGCTACGACTTTTCACAGCGACTTTGATATCTGACAATTTCTTTTGTATTTCGGGCACTGTGTGATTTTGTGAACTTGAGCTTTCGAGACACTCTATTTCACTTGATCAACTTCCTTTTCTTGTTTATACCACTGTTTAAACCAACAAATAGCACGTTTTTCCTTGCCTCCACTTGGTATTCACTGAAATTCTTCTGTTTTCCCATGTCCTTTTGCCATTGCCTTTTCACAGAACGCTGAGCATAAGGGCTATTTATATTGATTTGCATATTCAAAGAGGCATAATTCTGGGAGGAGTTGGGGTGGGGCAGCAGGCGCATGCACGTGTGTTACTTTTCACGCTGACCGGGATTTATGGAGTACGCTGACCGGGATTTATGGAGTCGCACAGGCTTATGCATCTGGATTTTTTTGTGCATACGAACATTTTCACTTTTGTCCGTACACCATGTTTTAGTGTGGATTCTACGCACTGCGTTATGTATAAGGCTCCTGGTGTTTCAGTCGGTCAATGGCCTGGTCTACTGCCTGCATCGCATTCCACTTGCGTCTTGTGAGAACTTTGATTTTCTACTTAGGATGGACAGGTCAGGTGATTCTCTCAGTTTGAACACAAGCCTCACCTTCTCCTGTTTGTAGCCCAAGCTGATGGAACTCATTGGAAGCTTAAAGGTATTTCTTCCAAATAGTACCCTGTTAGAGAGACATTGAGGAAGGCCCAGGCATTTTCAGATTTAACTGTTGGCTTTTGAGTCCATCCCGTCAACTTTTGAGGGGTTGATGTCACACAGCATCAGGAACCACATCAGGTGTGGGTATGAGGTCAACTGGTAATACCAGACCTTGAATTTCCTTGGTTGTTGACTCTGGTCGATCTTACTCAGGCCATCTGACAGCTGAAATGTAACAGAGGCAGCCATATGCTTATCAGAAAGATCACCCAAGGATATGCATGGGTTGGTTTGTCTAAAGTTTAATCGTCTCTCCATCAACTGAAAAAAATGTGCTGTTGTTTCTGATCCCTTTCCAGATTGAGAGACTATGGGACTTGGTTGGTTTCACTTTCATGCAAGCCCATGGTAGCAGCTCCCTGAGCTTTTTCAGAAGTCTGGAAATGCATGATGCAGTCTGAAGGAGGGTGCTGATGTCATCCATATAGTTTCTAATAGCAGGCAGCTGCTGGCCTGACTGGGATCTGACCCCTGAACTATCTGTCTGCCACAGATTAAGATGATTTCAAATGCTATTTAAAAAGGATGGGAGAGATGGAACAACCCATTGCTATCCCTTTTTCCATCCTGTGCTGCTACAAGCTACTGAATGCACGATGGTGTGTGGAAGAAACTGACAGCAAACATGATTAACTTGGGGAGAACCAACCTTTGAACATTCACAAGATCCAACCATACCATGTGGAGATGTGATTTGTTTCACTTGGCTGTCTGGATTTGTTCCCAAATCATGGCTTAGTGTTCCACCCAGCCAGGGAAATCTTGGTTGCCTACCTTCTGGCAACTGGTGTCAATGTAGTTGTTTGTCCAGGAGATAGTTAGTCATACGTTTTCCCACCAATGTGAAGAAGATCTTTCCTTCTGCATTTAGTAAAGCAATACCTCTGAATTGGCTGATGTTGTGGGAATCTTGCTCCTTTGGGATAAAGGTGTTATGTGGGACAAAGGTGTTATATATATATATATATATATATATATATATATATATATATATATATATATATATATATATATATATATACACATACACTAGCTGATTACCCAGTGGCTTCGCTCACTGAGTGCAAGGGATAAAAATAAAATGTAGTATATAAATGATTAAACAGTAAAACATTAACATGCAAGAAGTTAAGATACATTGAGCAGTACTGGAGTGCTTTCGGATAAAGTACATTTTAAAGGCACAATAACACAATGGGTAAGTAGCACTAACAGCAGCTTAAGTGTATTTGGATCATCTCTCAGTAGCAGATCCCTTGTGAAAGGTGCTACACGACCTCTGTGGTATAGAAATTACATTTTCTATGCGATCCTGCAAATTTCTGCCTGACAACCTTGCACTACGTGCCTGTGATTTAAGAGAAAATGAGAAATGTGGACACTGCCATTCCGTGCTTAACGGGTCCAAACAATTCCCAAGTCCAAAATTTAACAAGAAGAGGTCGGTACATATTCTTAGATGTAAACCTGTGGTGTAGCGGGTCCACAGTGCACGACAAAAGGTCAATTTTTAAATAAATAATCACCTTATTCGCGGCTTAGTGAGGGGGCGTGGTAGTGTGGCTGAAGCGGTTCTTGGGGCTATTCGCGGTGTGGGCGTTTCCCACTTAAGTGCACAGGTGAGGAACTGTGATTGTTCCTGTGGCCACTGATTTGGCACAGCTGCCATGCCTTCTTGATAAATAGAAGTACAAGTCGGATAGAGAGGAAGGAAAAGAAAGGAAAGAAAGAACGAACAGACGGGAGGTTGCAGGAGGAAAATGCAGGAAGCAGTGGGGAGAGAGAGAAAGCCAGTGCAGGAGAGCAAGCAAGTGAAGGCTTGCATGCAGCTGTGCAGGCAGCCTGGGTGCTTGGCCGACACCCAGGGCGTAGTAGTTGTGGTCGCTCCTGCAGAGGCAGAGGTGGATGACTCACCGCGGAAGGCAGTGGGAGTTGGGACTTGGGATGTGGTGTCCCCAGCGTGAGAGCCTTGGTCGTTGGGGAATCCCAAGTCACTGTTCATAGAGCCTACCAGAGCCAGGGATCGGTAAGGTGACCGACCAGCAGGAGAGTGGACAGAGGGACAGCAGTAGGTAGGGCGACTCCCTTGTTGAGAAGCCCAGATGTGAGGAGTAGGGGAGTTGCCGCAGGAAAGAAGACACGGGCTTTGTTGTTTTAAAGGATTGCATTCTGCATTATTTTAACCTTGTTGTTTTTAGAAGATTTGTTCTATTTAATTTTAACCTCCACAATAACACTTGTTTTAATGGATTATTTATTTAATGACTTTTGAATGCACTGCACTTATTTTGAACACCTTGTTTTTGTTGTTGTTTTTAAATAAAAGCACTTGACACTTTTTCTCCATACCCTTGCTTTGTTGTGCCTCACTGCTAAGCTCATCGGTAACATTACCGATGGTGTAGGGTTTAAAGGCTCACATGAAGACAGTTGGGAGAATGGAATCTTCTTAAAAGAATGAATCACAAAAGCAACCTTGAGTCTTGCGGGGTTTTAGTGACCTGAACTCACCTTAAGTGCAGTAAGTAGCCTTGCACCGCAATTTACAAAGAGAGTCTTGCTTCGATGGTGCACTCATTACACTCATTTGGAAAGATTTCCACTCTCCCAGGAGCCGACGGGGCACTCGAAGTGTCACAAACAGTGCAAGAAGACAGGATGCTGCCCGAAACTGCGAAGCTCTCGACCCGGCGGAGCAGCCCAACATTCCGAACCTCTAAGCGTCCACTTTGTTCTCACGACCCCTCGCTGCTGAAGGCAGTGTCACCTTCATATTGTTTACAGCTCGGCGCAGTTAAAAAGTAGAAAGACGCAAAGCTGTTTTCCTCATCTCTTCTAATATCAAGTACTGCCAATTAAAAAGAAAACTTATAATGTGGCAGTTTCTGTGACAGTCGTGTGGACGAATAAATAAAACTTCTCGCATGGCGACGGATGGCTCAGTGCTGGAGTCCAGAGAGGAGGCCTGGGAGAGGGCAACGCTGGGCGGACTTCTATGGGATAGATCGGCATGTTTGTGTTTACTTTTTTTCAATATCAGTAAAATAACTCTCACACAAATAATAACAATTTGTAAAGACGATATAAAAATGTCATCCACAAACGATGTGATTAGTTCCTGTATTATAATATGTTTTCTGGTCATATGTAATTTCCGTTTTGCGTGGTCATAAGTAATTTCCGTTTCAAACGCGAAAAGAATTTTATATATATAGATATACTCTGCATTCCTTACACAAATACACATTGATAAATTTACACCTAAACTGAATGTTGGTTCAAGTTAAGCAAAAGTGTTGCTTTCTTTTAGCTAAAGAATGCAGACTGAAAAATATAATTATCTGAGCATATATTTGTATGCAAGCACAGGCACTGTTGTGTACTTTATTTCCACATTGAAAACCACCACATTTTTATTTTATAGTTTTTGTTTTAACTTGTTAAAATAATAATGAAAACATTTAGAATTAAATTGCCTTTTTTAATTATACAGGCTGCATTTTTGTTTTCAAGTGCTGAACAAGGTGAAGTGCTTCAATCTGACTAAATAAACACCTATACAGCTTGATGTCAGTGAGTAAATTTTGTGCATGATATTTTTTAATTAAAATGATAAATGGAGGCTGATAAAAATATGCAAAAATGTAATCGTTATTACATTACTTAATATTTTTCCACCCAGTTAATCCAAATCAGGGGTGCAAGTGATCTATTCTAGCAGCTTCCAGTGCAAGGAAGGAAGGACAGAACTGTGGGTGCAGAGACAGTCCAACATGAAGCACAATCATGTACAACCCCACATGTGGCCAGCCAACCTCCTCTGTACATCTTTGGGATGTAGAATGAAAATCAGGCACCTACAGGTAAACTCACACACACATGGAGAACATCCAGACACCATATCGACATGTTTAACATGTTGGCAAATAATAGGAAAAGAGACTCTTTTTTTAAGGATTTTGTTTATTTGATCATGTATTTAATTTAGGCATTTAACACTCGAATTACTAGCGCCTACGAAAAACCTCGTAGATCCGTCTCACGTTAAATCGCTTCTCACCTCTATATCAGCGTCTTTTGTCCTGTAAATGTGTGGATAAGCAGCAAACAGCAAGCAGCCTACTATCACATCTCCCCACCCTGCACAGTTTTCTCAGCTCAAGTCTGTTTACCTGCGTGTCAGTTGCTTAGAGTTGTGTAGAGTGAGAAGTCAAGCAAAGTGACACCTTTTATAAATACTATATCGTTATTTGGAGCACTTGCATTTCATGTGTGTTCCGTGTCTACACCGATCTATGTAAACACATCGTTAAAACGTTTTTCATGTTTTAGTAATAATTGACAAAATGTAGACATGAAGTGTATAATGCGTGAAGCCTGAATTCCAAATATCAAAGAAACACATTCACAAAAGGTACAAATATAACAGAACAAGTACGCTTCTATTCAAGAATATAACTGCAGAAAAACAACCTGTGTTAGGGTGTGACATTGACATGTATTTGTTACGATCGCTTCGGTGGCGCAACGGTATCAACTGTTGACAGGTTATCAAAATTTCTTTTTTTTTTTTTTTTTTTATTTATTTATTAATTTTATTACAATCAATACATAGCAATCAAGTTTTACAAAAAAGAATTATGCTAAGAACAGATCGATCCCCACCCTTGAGAGAGAGAGCAAGCCAAACGGTGTAAAATTTAAGGCTTGTAAAAATACCTAAATCAACAAATTCTCTGTGCTTTATAAAATCATTTCAAAATATTACTGATTAGATCTTGCCATGTTTTGAAAAAAGTCTGCACAGATCCTCTAACTGAGTATTTGATTTTTTCCAATTTTAAATAATATAACACATCAGTTTCCCACTGACTTAAAAGAGGAGAGTTTGTAATCAAAATTTCATGTGTTCGATCCTGGATGAGTCCATTTTGAGAAGTGAGCTGCAAGTATTCTTTCTATTTTAGAATAAAAATATACATTTAATTCCAGTTTGTAACAGCCGGTGTAATTTATGATACTTGTAAAGTTTAGCTTTGCTTTTTTTTAAATTTATTTTTATTCTCTCAGCCACGTTCATGATCTCAACACCCACCTCATCTGACACAGCTGTTTTTACATAAAGACGCGCTATAACAGATCAGATCATGACGATGGTTCTACATTGGAGCAAGAATGAACTTTTGCTATCGCTGTACTTTGTATATGTACATGGGAAACTCTGCACTCTACTTGTGACTTTACGCTGTAGGAAGTAAGTAAATAAATAAGGTAAATAGGTAAATAACATTCTACTGCCATCTCTTCTAAACACATCCATGCTTCCATGGATATGTCATCTGGACTAACAGACTTTCCATTCTTCATCCTCTTCATAGCTGTCCTTACTTCCTCCTTACTAATTCGTTGCACTTCCTGATTCACTATCTCCACATCATCCAACCTTCTCTCTCTCTCTTTCACATTTTGTTAATTCATCAACTATTTAAAGTACTCTTTCCATCTGCTCAACACACTCTCCTCACTTATGAGTATGTTTCCATTTTTATCCTTTATCACGCTAACCTGCTGCTCATCTTTCCCAGCTTGGTCTCTCTGTCTATCCAATCGATATAGGTTTGTTTCTCCCTCCTTTGTATCCAGCCTCGGTGTCATAGAACTCATCATATGCCTTATCTTTGGCCTTTCCTCTTCACCTTACACCTTATCTCCTTGTACTCCTTTGTACTTTCTTCATTCTTCATTTTTATCTCACTTCTTCTTCGCCAGCCTCTTCCTCTGTATACTCTCTATGAAGTAAGGTGATGATTAGTAACCAGCAGTATGGTTTCATGCTGGGAAAGAGTACTACAGATGCAGAAGTACTGAGAAATCCAGAAAGAGATGAATTGTGTCTTTGTGGACATAGAGAAACATATGGCAGGGTACCTAGAAAGGAGTTGTGGTATTGCATGAGGAAGTCAGGAGTGACAAGAAAGTATTTCAGAGTGGTGCAGGATATGTATGAGGGAAGTGTGACAGTAGTGAGTTCTGCGGTGGGAGTGACATATACGTTTGAAGTGGTGGTGGGATTACAACAGTGATCAGCTCTGAGCCCTTTCCTATTTGCAATGGTGATGGACAGGTTGACAGACAAAATTAGACAGGAGTGTCCCTGTGGAATATTATGTTTACGGATGACATTGTGATCTGTACCGAGAGTAGGGAGCAAGTTGAGGAGACCCTAGGGAGGTGGAGATATAATCTAGAGAGGATAGGCATGGAATGAAGGTCAGTAGGACCAAGACAGAATATATGCATATGAATAAAAGGGAAGTCAGAGAAATGGTGAGGGTGCAGAGAATAGGGTTGGCAAAGGCGGATGAGATTAAATACCTGGGAACAACAATACAGAGTAATGGGGAGTGGGGAAGAGAGGTGAAGAAGAGAGTGCAGGCAGGGTGAAGTGGGTGGAGAATAGTGTCAGGAGTGATTTGTACCAGCAAGAGTGAAAGGGAAGGTTTATAAGATGGTAGTAAGACCAGCTATGTTCTATGGGCTGGAGACCTTCAAGTCAAGTCAAGTTGGGGAGCATACACTGGTACAGTGCGTTGCCGCACACACTACACGGCGAAACAACCCAGCATCCCGGTTTGCAACCCCCCAGGCAGACACGTGGTCCAGTCCCACCCTCCGGAAATGACTCTCTATCTGCCGCAGCCAGATGTTACGTGGGCGACTCCTTGGCCTGGTCCAGCCAATCTTGTCCCCAACAATGAGGATCTTATGAGCTGGATCACCCTCTGGGAAATGCGCCACATGGCCATAGTGCCGTAACTGACACTCCTTTACAATGCAGGTAATGTGCCTCATTCGGGACTCCATGAGCAACCGCTCATTCAACACAATGTGAAACAAACGGTACTCAAGGCTTTTTCTGGAGAGACACAGTACCAAAAGAGTCCAGTCTTTGTCTCAGGTCACTAGATAGCGTCCATGTCTTGCAACCATAAAGCAAGACAGGAAGCACCAGGACTCTAAAGACTTGGACCTTCGTCCTTTTGCATAGATATCGGGAGTGCCACGCACCCCTTTCAAGTGACCTCATGACCCCCCCGCTCTCCCAATCCGTCTACTGACTTCACAGGAAGAGTCACCAGAGATATGAATGTCACTGCCAAGGTAAGTAAACTTCTCAACAAGGTCAACACTCTCTCCACAAACAGACACACTGCTGATAGCTGTGCCCAAGAGGTCATTAAAGGCCTCGATCTTGGTTTTAATCCAGGACACTTGCAAGCCCAGACACTCAGTCTCTCGAGCGCTCTGATCAGATCCTCCATTGACTCCATGAAGATCACAGCATCGTCAGCAAAGTCAACACCCGTGAATCTTTCTTCACCAACAGATGCCCCACAGCTGCTGGACACCACAACCTTGCCCAACACCGTCCATACAAGCATTGAACAGAGTAGGAGCAGGAACACATCCCTGACGAATTCCAGAATCAACTGAGAAAAACACAGAGGTCCTGCCTCCATCAGCACAGCACCAGGCCAGCCATGATATCCAGCAACCTCAAGGGGAACCTGCAAACCCTCAGGATATCCCACAGGGCAGCTCAATGAACCGTGTCGAATGCTTTGCAAAAATCGACAATGGCTGCAAGAAACTCTGCCGATATTCTTGTTTGCGCTCCATGAGGACCCTCAGTGCCAGGATGTGGTCGATGGTAGACTTCTTAGGTGTAAAACCAGACTGTTCCGGTCGCTGGTAGGTAAGCAACAATAATAATAAGTGATCATGGATCCTATTGAGGACAACTCTAGCAAGGACCTTACCTGGCACCGAGAGCAGTGTTATCACCCTGTAGTTGCTGCAATCCAGGCGATCGCCATTTCCTCTCCAGTAAGGGATGATAAGTCCAGTTTTCCAGTCACCTGGGATGATGCCAGTCTCCCAAGTGGAAGCAAAGATTGCTTGCAATGCCAGGAGGACAGCATTTCCACCAGCCTGGAGAAGTTCACCCCTGGATACCACAGATCCCTGCAGCCTTTTCCCCCCCTCAGCTGGTTCACCACCTGTGCAATCTTAGTGAGATTGGGTGGTTCACAACTAATTGGAGGATCAGCCTCAAGAACCATGGACCCAGAGATATCCAACGTCCTAGCCGGAGGATCATCTTTAAACAACTGCTCAAAGTAGCCAGCCCAGTGGGTCACAACTGCAGTGTCATCCGTAAGGACTGTTTCATCAGCTGCACTGACTGCGACTCTCTGAGGAACAGATTTGGATGTGCGTAATGCTTTGATTCCTCTGTAAGCAGGAAGTGGGTTGCTAGACCACAGATGGTGTGTCACTTGGTCACAGATTCCTCTGACAAACGCCTCTTTATCTGCCCTCAGAGCTCTCGCAGCCGTCCTTCTCTGTTCCTGGTACAGACCAGAGTTGCCATTGAGCCGTGCGTTGCCACTCCTCTTGATGATATCCAGGGTGGCCTGCGAGATGAAACACCTCCTTCTGGGAACACCAGTTACACCAACACAACCCTCTGCAACCTTCAGGATCTTGTCACAGAAGGTCTCCCACATCACAATAGGATCAGCAGTCGTACTCAAATCTGAAAGTTCCTCACATAAACTGCATGCAAACTCATTAGAAATAGCCTGGTCTTGGAGTCTGGCCAAGTCCAGGCTCATTTTCCTAGTAGGTGGTAACCTACTGGACCTAAGCTGGAACATAAGAGTAGCAACAACAAGTCTGTGGTCAGAATTCACAAACATAGCACTTCTGTAGACCCTGCAGTTTTGCAAGAGCCTCCAGCGTCTGCCCACATGGATGTGATTGATCTCCTTCACCGCACCACCAGTATTGGAGTTTCCAAGTCCAACGATGCAGTTCAGGGCGCTGGAACTAGGACCCAGCAATGCGCAGCCCCTAACCTTTTGCAAAGTCAAGGAACATGGAGCCACGGTCACCAGAGAGATGTTGCACTAACAAACAGACAGGAGGCATATCTGGAGGTGGGAGAGATAAAGATGTTAAGATTTGCATTGGGTGTGACGAGGATGGGACAGGATTAGAAATGAGTTAGCTGGTCAGCTCAGGTTTGGAGACAGAGCCAGAGAAGTGAGATTGCATTGGTTTGAATATATGCAGAGGAGAGATGCTGGGTATATTAGGAGAAGGGTGCTAGGGAAAGAGCTGCCAGGCAAGACGAAATGAGGAAGGCCTAAGAGTAGGTTTATGAATGTGATGAGAGGGGACATGCAGGTGGTGGGTGTGACAGAGCAAGATACAGATGACAGGAAGATATAGACACAAATGATTTACTGTGGTGAGCCCTAACAGGAACAGCCAAAACATAAAGAATAAGCTACTGCATAAAACAAAATACCTAAGTCTCCTTCAGAAGTACAGTCTGCTCTGGCCCTTCTTTTACAGTGCCACAATTTTGCCACACAAGTTCAGCTGACTGTTTACATGAACCCCTATGTACTTGTAACTGCACCACTTCCACTGCCTCCCTATAAATAGTGACTGGTCTCAGAGGCTCTTTGGCATGCTGAAAGCCCCACACCAGCTCTTTTGTCCTGCTAATGTTGAGTTGCAGGTAGCTGGGATAAGATAACAAAGTCCTCCACAAGCCTCTCCAACTCATCTGCAAGTATTAATGCAGCATATGATGGAGGAGTTTGAGAATTTCTGCAGATGAAAATCGCTGGTATTATTGTGGAAGTCCGTTGTGTAGAGAGTGAACAGGAAGTAAGACAGAGCAGTTCCCGAAGGTGTCCCAGTGTCACAAACCACCTTTCTGATAGACAGTCCATGAGCTTCACAAACAGCGTTGTTGGTCAGGTGGAGTAGATTTTGTGGAGCATGTAGATCAGAGCATCCTTCTATCATATACTGTATATGCCTGATAGGCAAACTGCTGTAGATTAAAACATTCTGAAACCAGGATTTACAGCTGTTTTAGGACCAGCCTCTCAAAGGTCTTTATGATGTTTGAAGTAAGAGCAACTTGTCTAAAGCCCTTGGGATCAATGTAATGTTTTTTTGGGGGGACAGAGACCATACAGGTTGTTTTCCACAGCTAGGGAATCCTCTGCTGATTCATGCAAAGAGAGAGCAGGTGCTGAAAGACCCCACAGTACAGGGTTCCATACATTTTCATCACCCTGGGGCTGATTCCATCTGGTCCCGCAGCCTCCTTGGTATAGAGTTTCCCCAGCAGTCTGGTCACTAGATAAGCAGAGACAGTCATTGCAGGAAGAAGATGGGAGCTGGAGACCACAAATGTGATATCATTGTAGTTTGTGCAGGGTAGAGATGGCAGCTGGGATTCCAGAACTTTCTCAGCTTGCACACAGAGGCTAGCAGTGTTAGGGTAGGGTTGAACTGACTTGGATGAAAAACTGGTTCAGTTCATTAGCTCTGTTCTTGTTCTCTTCATCTGCAATTTTTAAAGCCTTGTTGTAACCAGTGATAATTGTAATCCCACTCCATACTTCTTTCACATAGTTCTGCTGTAAATTACGGTCAAGTTTGTCCCTCTGGTGAACCAGCTCCTCATGGAGCTGCTTCCTCATTTCTGGCTACACTGCTTGGTTTTCTCCTGGTCGCAGAAGTGAACACCCTCATCTTCTTATTTATTATATTTTGGTTTGTGGTAGAGTAAACACCACACTGTCTTTGTGGGAACTGTGTTATTCACACAAAATATGATGTAGTCTGTGATACACTGGCTGAGCCCCTCAATGTCCTCACCATGTGACTCAGAAAGCATTTTCCAGTCAGTGTTTTTGAAGGCATCCTTTTGAGCCTCCATTGTCCATTCCTGCACAGTCCTGGTGTGACTGGAAGCCGCTGGGCAATGGGTTTATATGTAAGTATCAGCTGTGACAAATTATGGTCAATCCTGCCCAAAGATGTGGAAGCAAGTTACAGTATATGTCTCTTTGACATTGGCATATAACAAGTCCAGGATGCTGTTTTCCTTTGTTGTAGTGTCCACAAACTGTTCAAAAATTGGTGAGGGTGGAGGTGTGTACCCAATTAATATAATTACTGTATATGATAATTGGGTAGAATGAAAAAGTCACCAGATTTGGTATCATTATGTACACACCTTCCTTTTCAGGTACTGGCCACACTTCAAATGGAAGGTGGTTGTTTTAATAATTTTAAAGTAAAAAGGAGACAACTTCTTTCATGAATAAAAACTGCTACAAGTCATTTTGGGTGTGAGGTTGAGTGCCAGATTGGGTGCTTTTTGAAAGTATAGATTTTCTTGTTTTGTTTATGTGCATTATATATGTAAAGTTTGTATAAGGACTCTATTTAATTGACCAATTTTTACATAAAATATGTATTAATAAGACATATAAGACAAACATAGACAGGTTGTTGGGAGCTTAACAAGATGTTTAACATGTTTAAAAATTAGAAAGGAAAGGATGGTATAGTAGCACATGGAATAGTACTGCTGCCTTGCAAAAAATAAAAATTAAAGTTTAAGTCTGAATATAGTTTGCATGTTCACCCTGTGTGCAAGTGGGCTCTTCAGGTGCTTGACTGGCTATAGAATGTGTGTGCTCGATAAACTGGAATCATGTCCGGATATTGTTCCTAACTGGGATATACTCTAGCAAAAAGGGTAGTGCATAAGTAATCTTCTTCTTTTGGCTGCTCCCATTAGGGGTTGTCGCAGCAGATGATCTTCCTCTGTTACACCCATCACCTGTATGTCCTCTGTCACTACATCCATAAACCTTCTCTTAGGCCTTTCTCTTTTCCTTTTCCCTGGCAGCTCTATCCTTAGCATCCTTTTCCCAATAAGTCAATATCTCTCCTCTGCACATGTCCAAACCAATGCAATCTCGCTTCTCCGACTTTGTCTCCCAAACGTATAACCTGAGCTGACCCTCTAATGTACTCATTTCTAATCCTATCCATCCTCGTCACACCCAATGCAAATCTTAACATCATTAAATCTGCCACCTCCAGCTCTGTCTCCTGCTTTCTGGTCAGTGCCACCGTCTCCAACCCATATAACATAGGTGGTCTCACTACCGTCCTGTAGACCTTCACTTTCTCTTGCTGATACCCATCTGTCACAAATAACTCCTGACACTCTTCTCCACCCTGCCTGCACTCTCTTTTTCACATCACTTCCACAAACCCTGTTACTCTGTACTGTTTATCCCAACTATTTAAACTCATCCACTTTTGCCAGCTCTACTCCCTGCATGCAAGATAACATTTTTAACCAACAAGGATAGACTCTGCTGTTTCCACAGAACCAAAACTCTAAAAAAAAAAAAAAAGAAAATAATGAAAACATCAAGGTATCACTGACAAAGCATGCATTGACAGCTAACTTTAATGGGAGGTTATGGGGAAAGAAATTTATTTTGTCAAGCATAGAGATTTTTTTTTATTAATTCATTAGTCTATTTTCTTAAATTAGAATAAAAAATAATTTTTAAATAAAAAAGGAGCAGAACCTCTATTCTCAATATGCAACAGTGTGATGCACTAACTACCCTGAAGGCATTTTAAATACAAATATACTGAATCATGACACATTTGTTGCATATAATATATTGATTTTTTTCCCATACATGTTTTTGTGTGATAAGTAATTCGTATATTTTGAAAGTGAAATAGAGCAGAATAATATTTGTGTGACTACATAACTAATGGATGACTAACGAATCATTCTGAACACCCTGTTAAAATTCTAAAGCCTAAGGTAGAAAGTATGTGTAATAGCCAGTCTTAGAATGTTAATGAGAATGTTTCCTTAATCTTAATTTCAAAAGAATATCAGTTTCTCATAGTTACCTAGATAAGGTATAGTCTTTTACCCCCTATAAATTAAAACGAAACAGAACTTCCATCTGTAATTATGTGAATTTCCCCTTGGGATTAATAAAGTATCTATCTATCTATCTATCTATCTATCTATCTATCTATCTATCTATCTATCTATCTATCTATCTATCTATCTATCTATCTATCTATCTATCTAAATCTGAGTGTTAATTTAGCCAGTTAGTAAATAGTATCATTGCTAGCATGGACTGTTGGATAAGTCTGCAAACAGGAGATGGCATACAGTTTTCCCACCACAGTTAACATTCTATACATGTTGATATGAACATTTAAAAGTATGACTGTATGACCAAACTTAGAAAGAAATGAAACAAGATAAATCAGCCTTAAAATGAACTTTTGTTTTTAAAATATCACCTTTTTTTTCTCTATTTTTGTGAGAACTGTTTTGCTTTAAATTGTACTAAACATATTTAAACAAAGATATTCAGTCTGTGGAATTATTTGAACACGTGTCAGACAATTGCTAGAAGTATCCTATGAAGCAAACTAAAAGATGCAGAACTTTGGTGACTTTGGGCAAATGAAGCTAGAGTATGTGTTAATTTAATTAGTAGTAAAAATACTAGCTTAAAGAACCATAACTGGGACATATAAAAAGAATTTGCTTTAGCTTTACAATGACATGTTAAGAGATAAACTTGATATGTTTTAAGATAATTTTTGCTGATCTAAATAGCTTTTGAAATTATTTTAAAGAACTTTCTGTAGGAAAAAACAAAATATACAGCATAATGTATGAATTACCTATTAGTTTTAGACATAGTACAAATCTTTTGTAAATTATTTTAAAATCTGAGACTGAGATATTAAGAAAAACATGCACGTACCTGAATAATATTTTGTAATTAAAAAAATGAAAACAGGAATGTGGAGCATAACCAGTTTAGCTTATTTTGATCTTATTTGTAAAACTAATTCAGAGTGTATCAGTCCTTGACTCATATCTTCCATGACTTCTGCTTGCTTTGCTGACTGAGAGATGTGTTCTCTGGAGGACACTGGTGCTATATTGCTGTCTAATAACTCCTAGCTTACTTGCCTGCATTGACCACTCCCTATCTTTAAAGTGTACGTTGAACATGGAGACAAACAAATTTGTACTAATAAATAATAATGTAATAAACTGGAGTTTTCCTAATTTCTAAAGGAACCTCCATAAAACATGTCTCTTTAACTAATAACCTTCATTCTATTCTCTACTCATGTATTCTGTATTTATTTTTTATTTTGTTTCCTACGTCTGAACCCTGTAGAAGGGCTATAACATTTGGCTCTAATCCTACAGATTTTATTTTTTTCTCCAGCCTTTGGAGTTTTTTTTTTTGTTTTTTCTGTCCATCCTGGCCATCGGACCTTACTCTTATTCTATGTTAATTAATGTTGACTTATGTTTATTTTTTATTGTGTCTTCTATTTTTCTGTTCATTTTGTAAAGCACTTTGAGCTACATTTTTTTGTATGAATATGTGCTATATAAATAAATGTTGATTGATTGATTGATTGACCTGTATGATGGTTTTTCCTGACTGATACCCTGTGTCTCCACATTCTCTCTAATGAAAAATATAGCAAAATTGACACAGGTTGACACAATTGACATTGTGTTATCCAAAATGAGTTTTAGGTTACAAGGTACTTTCATAGCAGCAAAGATTACATGCCCATAGTCTGAATATTGTAAAACCAACTAAATGCCTCTTCCCTTTGTATTTATTCAGATAACTTCACTTTTTGATTGTTTAATTGTGCATGCTTTTCATTTGAGTGGAGGTCAAAACACCATCCAAAGCATACAACTATAGTGGTTAAGTTTAAAATGAAGATTCTACACTTTAGATTATAAATAGAAAATAACATTAAAGCATACTTATACATTATGCTTACCATCTGCAGAATTCAATTTGACCATTAAAAAAATGAATAAGCTAAGACACAATTAGAAACTGGATTAAAATGACTGTTTTAAAATCTGTTTTACCATTAGCGGTCATATTAATAAGTGGCACCCCCCAACAAAACAGGGTTTAACACCTCATTAGATATTAGGAGGAGGAGGACCAGTACACCAGCTGAAATCTTTTCCTCCTATATGAAATCCATCAGAAATGTTCAGCGATTTTAGATGGAGTATTGAAATAATAACTAATACTGAGCAAAGTTCTTAAATCTTTATACCTCCAGGAAAAAGCTTCTTTTCTAGCCCATCAATGATAAGAGTACATTAAAGTAGTCTGAACCCAGAGATCGGGCTATAGTAAAGGTCTGCAAACAAATAATTGCCTGACTGCAAGGAGAAACGAGCCATACCAGGATCTTCTAACTACTAACACTGCACTAAATCTTGAAGGGAGGCCAAACTGGGTCCATGCAGCTCACTGCTGAAAGGTTCTCTCTACAGAGAGGGGGTTAAGCTATGGATCAGGCCATTGACCAATTGACTACTGAACTCCTTATTTGGATCACGCTTATTGTCAAAACAGTCCACAGCCTGTATGAGTAGATAAAAAACAAAACAGTTAATTGTTTAGTCATGAAAATAACATTAACATACCAGGAACACTTTGATTTGGAAGTTCCAATGTGTTAATAAAGTTCTTATTCTTACAGGAGGACTTCAGTCTATAAAGATGGACTGTTTATCCACACATAAACATAAATATGAACTCCTTCTAGCGGTACAAATTGAAATCTGCAGATTTTTTCAAAGGTATTCTTAGTTGTAGAAGTTAATGAGTTATATACAGTAGTTACATCTCTATACTGTATACATTACATTACCTTCACCAACCCACTTAATCCAGTTCTGGATCATTGGACTGTTTTATACATAACCATATGGTCAGTTTGGAATCCCTAATTCAAAGAACCTGTATGTTGTTGGGGATAAGGAAGGAGAACTGGAGTATTTGGAGGAAAATTCATACAAACATATAAAGACTAGGCAGATTCCACATAGAGACTGTCCTAGTGGAGGATTCGAACCCAGGAAGCAGATTCAACAAGGTAGTAGCGCTAAGCATTGCAATGTCATGTCATGTTACATTGTTATACAGCTAGTACTGACTATACTGCCAGGATAGGGTCTGGACTAGGGGCCTTTATTTATAAAATGTTGCATAGATTCAAGTGTGAAAATATGCATACAAAAAAAACAAATAAAAAAAAAAAACAGGAAAATAAATGTGTGTTTATTAACATGCCTCAATGCTAATCAGCCTCATACATATGCAAATTCAATGGCTGGTAGAGCAGCCTTTTTCTTGATGTGTGGAGACCCTGCCACCTGCATTAAAGTGCATCTACTTGCACTCCTCTGTATTTTGGGGATCTGGGAATACATATGGAGCAAGTTTCTCTGTGGATAAAAGCTATTAACAGGCACATGTGATAACATGATTGCAGATACATCGAATAGTATATAAAAATTGAGGTTTGCCTAAGCTGGCTTACCTCAAAATAAATGACCAAGGATATGGTGATGTGATGTTTTTCACCTCATCTCAGCATCACATATGACATTCACGTTAAAATAATCAACGGCTTACGGCTATCAAAATCAGCTTCATTCTTGTTAGATGCCTTTATTGCAATATGAGTGCACTAAAGTAATAAGATTGCATTAGGAGAACCAGACACAGCTGCAAATTTCATTTTTATGTTGGCAAAAATATGCTTTATGTATGTTCACCCACACCATATGAAAACTGGATGTAGTGCCTCCACAGTTAGCTGATGGCTTTCAGCACAGCGGGCACAAAGGTGTGATGCTTGACTGAGACATTCCTAACATTTTGGACAGTTCCCTGAGAAGTGGCAACAGGTAGTCGGTATAAGCTGTACATAATATTCATCACTTTGAGGTTTAATATATTTGTCACGTTAAAACACATTATTCATATACAGTACAGCATACTATAATTCATATACAGTATATAATTCATAACACCAAGCCATCATTATAATATATTATATCATAATTAAATTATTATAATAATGCATGCAAGTTGTTATTTAGCTAGTGTAGATGCCACATGGACTGGATGGGCATCCCATCAGGGGAGGATACAAGAAGCAACCTGGAAGGAAGGATTGAAAAGAAAGGCCGGACAGCCCATGGAAAAGAAAAGATATTGCTGTGGGGTTTTTAATACCCTAGCACACTAGATGGCAGTACCAGATACTGGTGCTTAGAGGAAAGCCAGCAGAGCATGCAGGGAAATGTAGTCCAGCAGAGCAACCCTGCTGGAATCACTGGAGGGCGCAAGAGGGCGATGCAGCAAGATAAGCTCCCTGCTGTAATAGACTTCAATATGACCCAGCATGGGAAGTATTTCTGGGTCCTTAATAAAAGGGACCTCACTCCTTTATTCAGGCAAGATGGAGCTTGAAGGAAGAAGGGCAACACTTGACTGGAGGAGGACAGTGTGGTGGTGACAAGAATTTTGGCAAAAGAGAGGAATTTCGGAAAGAAAAACCTGTGTTTTGTGCTTTTTGTGGCATATTTGGTGAGGTGATTTGATTAATGAACCAACTTTAATTTGAACCTGGGACTGTGCTTGTATGTTTGTGTTGAGGTCTGGGTCATTGACGGTTTCCATCACACTAGTTTGGCTGCATTTCCCTACTTGATCGAGAATGTTATAATTTCCCAGTTTCTCCGAAATGTTGCGTACGAGAGTAGCTGTAAATATACACATGTACTTCCAACAGGTTTTCTTTTACAAATCCCATTATTTGCATGAGAAGTTGCATATACGGAATTTCAGTTTCTCTTTGTATAAATGCAAGCATTATAGATGTGGTCCCAGGTGATTCAATATGTGACTAAGCGGATTTGAGAAGAAATGAATTGTGTCTAACAATAAGAAACATTATGAACATCATGCATATTCAAATGATTTGTTTATTCCATCATAGTAAAGCACATATAATTGTATGAATTTGTGTGATTGTTATGAAACCCTAACCATAGACAGTGTACTAAAAATAATTATGATTATAAATATCAGCTCTTAGATATCCCTAAAACAAACAGCTCATACATGATACTACATGCTTAAGCTATGGTTGCTTTATGAATGCTTTCTGTTTATCTTACATGTGGTCTATGTTGTCTACAGTTCAGCATTAAGAGGACTGCCTATAAATAGAGTATGGAGGAGCCCGTTGCCAAGGGAACACAAATCATACCACAAAGAATAGACCTTATTCAACATGGGACTTGTCAGTTTCTATTCTTGGCTGCAATCACTTCCAGCCTCTGGTACAATAGTGATGTTAAATTACTAATGGCTTTATTTTCTGATAATAATTAATGTAGATGGTCATACACTGCCAGTGCAGACGATCTTTTGCTTTTGTATTCTTTTCTTGTTATTTCTTTTTCATATATATTTTCCTTAATGACTTCTGAACCCCTGTCAAAGTTGCCATTTATATTATACCACATGCATTATGAAATACAAGCACTGCTTTGCTGAAGGGATGAGGTAGCACTGTGTGTTCTCTTCCAGAAAAGGGTTTCAATGCCTCTGTAACCATGATCCAGAAAGAAGTCAGAAAACTTTTTAGCTACATTCTTTTTTCGAAAGCCAATTGGCCAAAGTTAAAAGTTAAATTTTGTTGTGATAACTAATGATACGAAGATAACATACTATTTGATCTTGCTCAACAGGAAGAACCAAAGCTGACTTGCCATAACATAATGGGCTAAAGTACAGTAGACCATAGTTGTTATTTTAAAATAAACTCTGCAACAATAACACTGGGACATGGGGGAGAACTTAAGTGTAGATTTCACACAAATCTTATCATATTTTCTTCCCTTAAAGAACTATAGACACAGGGAATAAATTACTAAGTAGTGTGATGGAGAGTAGGAATTTATGGGCCTTCAAATCAAAAGTCTGGGTTATTTTGGACAAACTAGTTGAATAGGATGGATGAGCTTCTTGCGCTTAATGGCCTGTTCTCATCACAGTTTTTCTAATTTTCTTCTAATGACCTACAGGATGTCCTGTTTTATGTTTATATTAGAAAAAAAATTACATTTATAAGGAATACTTCAAAGATTCTTTAGAATCTGGCAGACATTTATCTACTGCATGTTGTCCTCAATGAACTACACACACTGAAGCACTGCTAACCTTTTGGATGCCTCAGTATCTTTGATTTATTACTTTAGATTTTATCTTTTTCTTTCTCTATCCTCTAGGTATAAGAAGTGGTAACTAATCTGATTTCAATAAAATGTACAGTAATCCCTCCTCGATCGCGTGGGTTGCGTTCCAGAACCCCCCGCGATAGATGAAAATCCGTGAAGTAGAAACTATATGTTTGTATGGTTATTTTTATATATTTTAAGCCCTTATAAACTCTCCCACACTGTTAACATTAACATAACTAGACATGAAGTAACACCCTTTAGTCAAAAGTTTAAACTGTGCTCCATGACAAGACATAGATGACAGTTCTTTCTCACAATTAAAAGAATGCAAACATATCTTCTCTTCAAAGGAGCGCCGTCAGGAGCAGAGAATGTCAGAGAGATAGCGCGAGATAAAAGCAAGCAATCAAAAAATCAATACATGCTTTTAAGTATGCCGAAGCACAGCGATAAAGCGGCATTTTGTAGAGGAGCGTCCGTATCCTCTAGGCAAATAGCCTCTGTGCAAACAGCCCCTCTGCTCAGACCCCCTCCTTTAGGTGCAGAGAATGTCAGGGAGGGTGAGAGAGACATAGAAAAGCAAACAATGAAGCATCGCGCGGGAAGCATATCTTATATCATTGAGGAGTTTTAGTTAATATGTAATACATGCTCTGATTGGGTAGCTTCTAAGCCGTCTGCCAATAGCATCCCTTGTATGAAATCAACTGGTCAAACAAACTGAGGAAGCATGTAGCATAAATTAAAAGACCCATTGTCCGCAGAAATCCGTGAACCAGCGAAAAACCCGTGATATATATTTAGATATCCTTACATTTAAAATCTGCGATAGAGTGAAGCCGCGAAAGTCGAAGCGCGATATAGCGAGGGATTACTGTAGTACTGTGTGTCTTATTGATCTGTAATGTTAATTGTACAACAATATGTAAAATCCAAATTGTAAAGGGATATTTAAAATCCAATCCAATAAAATCCAACCACAAAACCTTCCTATGCAGTTTCATTTTTCTGACTAGTTTTAGATCCTGCCAGGGTCTTTTGCACCACATGACTACTGCAATATTAGCAACTCAACTGCATATCTTGAGGACTTCGACAGTTTTTATGTGGCTACTGCATGTGGTATCTGAGACCACTGAAACCCTAAGATCTAAAGGGACCAATCTCTTCTTAGGTAGTCTCTTTACAACACAGTGTCATTCCTTACAGTTTGCCACTGTGTACTGTCACCTAACAGGCTAAAGAGAACATTACAGGATTAGCATAAATTTGACAAGAACAGGCCATTCAACCCAACATAGCTTGCCAATCTAATCTGCCTAATTTTCTTCAAAATAACAATGAATTGAGTTTTGAAGGCCCCTAAAGTTCTTCACTTTACCACACTACTTGGTAGTTTATTCCATGTGCCTGTTCTGAGAGTGAAGAAAATCATTCCAATGTACTGTATGTGTGAAATTTCAATCCGTCTCCCTAAGTTCTTGTTGATGAACTCAAGTATTCACTGTACCGATTGTAGAATTTCAATAACTTCAATCATCATCTTCCAATCTCCATTTGTTAAAACTAAAAAGGTTCAGCTCTTTCAGAATATCCTCATAGCCCATAGTTCTCATAATCAATCTAGTTGCTAGCTTCTGGACTTTTTCTAGTGCTATTATGTCTTTTTTGATAGCAAGGCAATAAAAACTGCACAGCACACTCCAGATGAGGCCTCCTTAGTGTGATATATAGTATAACTCTTGACTTGTACTCTATACATTGTGCTATATGACTTAACATACTATTAGCCTACTTAATGGCTTTGATACACTGTCATGATATAGCGATTGATTGAGTCCATTTGAGGAGTTTGAAGTCTCCCATTATGTGTTTAAATTTAAAATTTTTACTTCCTACTTGTAATACCTTATGTTTACTTACATTAAATTTAATTTTGCCACAAATCTGCCCCAGCCTGTATTCTGTCCAGATCTCAAAAAATGATTTGGCTTATCCTATGTTAAATGTCATTGTACCTAGTTCAGGAAAACTATTGTTGTCATTCCAGTCTTTACTTTTAGTTCTCTTGAATCAGGAACATGTGCTACCATATTGTTTGCCAAGAGGTGCTACAAACACCTGCCAACCCTTTTAGAACTATTTAACAGAGAGTTAGGCATCCCTTACACATGCAGTGTCATTTACCCTCTTGGGGAAACATTGCCCAGTTCTAACTAAATTGTGCTGTGCTGTCTTATTTTTTAGCACCCCACACTGTTTCCTCCTGATTGGTTACAAAGTGCATGCAGCATAGTGTCTGGTGGTGTGCATCTTCCTCCTCTGCCATGATGACATGCATTGCCTCTGATATTCCATAGTCTTCTTTTTGTCTCTTTCTAAATATTGCTGGGCTGCGTCCCTGTCCTCTTCCACCCATTTCTTATTGGCAACTTTTTGTCCATTTGGTAAAGGCATTAAATCATTAAGGGCAAATCAAATTATGTGTATTTTTTGGTAGACGCTGGTTGTCTACAAGTCCAACATAAGTCCTTGCTATCTACTTCAGCATTTATGACAGGCCATGACAGCTTGGGTTAATCTAAAGTACAGTACATTTATTCTTTATTTAGTTTAGTACCTGTATTATAGTAAACAGACTTTGTCACAATGCAACTATTAATATGAAAAAGTAGGTTCGCCATGCAATGCTAAAGTATATGAAAAACTACTAGAGAGACTATACAAGGGATTATGTAGTTTTCATATTTACAAACAAAAAATACTCAAACTGTTTATGATTTATTTCCAGTCAACATGATTACTCTGTATAAATGCAGGTTCTCCACTAGCTATAACATAGCCCTGCTTTCTATACTGTCCTATGAGGCGATCCATCCCTCCAGTTCCAAGTCAGCGTAAGCACCTTTTTTCTTTACTAAACCTCCAATTCACTTGTACTCCTAGGAGTTTTTAATAAACTAACTCATGTTTAGCTCTTGCAATTTCCACCTTTACTTTCAAAGATCCATTTCCAGTTGTTTTTTTTCTTGGGCAGGCAAAGGAGTGGGCAACGCCCCTGCAACTGATTCATCTGTTCACCCAATGAAAAATTATGAAAGTTTTCACTTAATTTTCATTTTGTTGTTCTTCCAAATGCCAGCCACTTGATGTCATCCTAGTAAACTGATCAAATAAAAAAGTAAATAATTAACTTATTTTATGTCAAAAGTTACCATAAATAGTAAATAAATATACAGTGGGATGCAAAAGTTTGGGCAACCTTGTTAATAGTCATTATTTTCCTGTATAAATCGTTGGTTGTTACGATAAAAAATGTCAGTTAAATATATCATATAGGAGACACACACAGTGATATTTGAGAAGTGAAATGAAGTTTATTGGATTTACAGAAAGTGTGCAATAATTGTTCAAACAAAATCAGGCAGGTGCATAAATTTGGGCACCGTTGTCATTTTATTGATTCCAAAACTTTTAGAACTAATTATTGGAACTCAAATTGGCTTGGTAAGCTCAGTGACCCCTGACCTACATACACAGGTGAATCCTATAATGAGAAAGAGTATTTAAGGGGGTCAATTGTAAGTTTCCCTCCTCCTTTAATTTTCTCTGAAGAGTAGCAACATGGGGGTCACAAAACAACTCTCAAATGACCTGAAGACAAAGATTGTTCACCATCATGGTTTAGGGGAAGGATACAGAAAGCTGTCCCAGAGATTTAAGCTGTCTGTTTCCACAGTTAGGAACATATTGAGGAAATGGAAGACCACAGGCTCAGTTCAAGTTAAGGCTCGAAGTGGCAGACCAAGAAAGATTTCAGATAGACAGAAGCGACGAATGGTGAGAACAGTCAGAGTCAACCCACAGACCAGCACCAAAGACCTACAACATCATCTTGCAGCAGATGGAGTCACTGTGCATCGTTCAACCATTCGCACTTTACACAAGGAGATGCTGTATGTGAGAGTGATGCAGAGGAAGCCTTTTCTCCGCCCACAGCACAAACAGAGCTGCTTGAGGTATGCTCAAGCACATTTGGACAAGCCAGCTTCATTTTGGAATAAGGTGCTGTGGACTGATGAAACTAAAATTGAGTTATTTGGGCATAACAAGGGGCGTTATGCATGGAGGAAAAAGAACACAGCATTCCAAGAAAAACACCTGCTACCTACAGTAAAATATGGTGGTGGTTCCATCATGCTGTGGGGCTGTGTGGCCAGTGCAGGGACTGGGAATCTTGTCAAAGTTGAGGGACGCATGGATTCCACTCAGTATCAGCAGATTCTGGAGACCAATGTACAGGAATCAGTGACAAAGCTGAAGCTGTGCCAGGGCTGGATCTTTCAACAAGACAACGACCCGAAACACTGCTCAAAATCCACTAAGGCATTCATGCAGAGGAACAAGTACAACGTTCTGAATGGCCATCTCAGTCCCCAGACCTGAATATAATTGAAAATCTGTGGTGTGAGTTAAAGAGAGCTGTCCATGCTCGGAAGCCATCAAACCTGAATGAACTAGAGATGTTTTGTAAAGAGGAATGGTCCAAAATACCTTCAACCACAATCCAGACTCTCATTGGAACCTACAGGAAGCATTTAGAGGCTGTAATTTCTGCAAAAGGCGGATCTACTAAATATTGATTTCATTTCTTTTTTGTGGTGCCCAAATTTATGCACCTGCCTGATTTTGTTTGAACAATTATTGCACACTTTCTGTAAATCCAATAAACTTCATTTCACTTCTCAAATATCACTATGTGTGTCTCCTATATGATATATTTAACTGACATTTTTTATCATAACAACCAACGATTTATACAGGAAAATAATGACTATTAACAAGGTTGCCCAAACATTTGCATCCCACTGTATAACAAAAAAGAGCATACATCACAGCACATAAACATAATAATCGAATATTTGTTTAGCACACTTAGCCTACAGTGTCACTTTATGTTGCTGCACGAAAATAGTTTAATAACCTAAAGCAGTTCATGAAACTTAACAGTTTTAGTACAATTTAACAATTCAACTACTATCTTGTGAATAAAAAAAAAATGAAGAGAAGGGCTGACATTTTCCAGCTCAGCTTGGAGTAATTATAATATTAGCCTGTCCTTATCTGAATCAATGATTGATGAGACAATTTCTAGGAAGCTGTCCCAAGCACAGTATTAATGTATGTAAATTGGTTAATTAATTACTGCAAGTGAAATGCCTCTGGTTGCCAAAATTGAAGCTAAAAATATAATGTAGCTATAAATTTGCATTACAGAGTGGAGCAAAATTGAAACACTTGTATAGATGTTATGGTGCAAAATATGGAGGTGAGTAACCTTGACCTAAAGTAAGCCATTTTCATGCAAATTAAAGTGCTTTAACACAGTTATATTGAATATGTGGATCATGAAAAAGTATTTTTTTGTTCAATTTATTTAGAAAGGCAGATGTTTACTGTAGATTTTAAAGTGATAATAATGAGTTCATGATGCAATGACAGATACAAAGTGTAAGCAACAAATGGAAGCTTTTCCAGTAATCTCATTGATAATTATTGCAAACGTTCTCAGATTACTCTCATCTAGACAGGTATATTGACAAGGTGGACCAAGTATAGGAGTCAGGCAGAAAATTTTATTTTTGTGAAAAAAAAACAGTTGTCTAAAAGCCAGAATCAGCAAAATCAAGAAACTGGTTATTGATTTCTGCCACACCCTTAGAGCACTTCTATGCCTGATTACTATTCATGGAATGGATGTGGTGGTGCATTGCTACAAGCACAATGGGAGTTCATATTTATTACAGGCTGGACTGGCCTAGTAAGACTGATGAACCATATAAGAAAGGCCACACGGAGATTGTGCTTCTTTAATGCAGGTAATAACATCCTTTACATGATCTATCTATCTATCTATCTATCTATCTATCTATCTATCTATCTATCTATCTATCTATCTATCTATCTATCTATCTATCTATCTATCTATCTATCTATCTATCTATCTATCTATCTATCTACGAGGGTTGTCAAGGTCATGATTATCTGCATGAGCCTCCTGAGAATCAGCTGAAGTGACTAAAAGATGAAATTTTAGATGACTCCCATGTAACTCTGTTTCTTTTTGCACTTCTGAAGTGTGAGACTCAGAGGAAAATCTCAGACACACAGCTAACGCTACGTGTCTCTCTACCCATTGCCACTCTCACCCCGTAAAAGGATCTCCATCACACTCAATGATTCTCCATGATGACCATCAAACAGAAGACTATTTGTGCTGACAGTATGGAGTTCTTTCCCTAATTGGGACCCCCTTCGTTTTTTAATTTATTTTCAGATTTTCTTTACAATAGGCAGAGGAAAAAGTCACAAATATGGTAAATTGGTTATTCAACTATAGCACAAAACAATATTATTTGTGTATCGTAGCACAAGCTTGCCAAATTTCATTATTCTTTTTTATTCCATTAGCAAGGCACAGATTGCAAAACTAACAAACAGGTTTTCAGATTTTTTTTCTTTTTAACATGATTATACTTTTACATAAAAAAGTGAAATAGTGATTTCTGACTAAATGATAGATTTCTGCAGTACCTAAACTAAAGTGTTGCCAATAGTTTCTGTTACATCAAAATACAGTTAATATTTAGACATTATTATTTGTGGGCCTACCATAGCTAGAATTTTGGCAAAATCTCACCATGGCCTTTCCAGAGGACTTTCACAAGATACTGTAAACAAAGTTACAGTGTAACTGGTATTAAAATATTATTTTCAGGTATCATCCATCCATCTGTTTTCTAATCTGTTAATCCAGTGTTCAGTCGCAGATTGCAGGTACCTATTTAATCAGTCCAGAGTAGGGAATCCATTTCTGGATGGGCTTATCCATTCCCGGGAATTCGGGAATCCTGCATGTCATTCCCGGGAATCCCGGGCTTTAGAGCGGTTTTAGAACGACCGACACTTATTTTTAATAAAACTACTGCAATATGTTGACACCAATAAAAGACTAACCATATCTACAAGCAGTTCATGCTATCATATAAGTACAGTGGAACCTTGGTTCACGAACGTTTCGGTACACATACAACTCGGGTTACAACCAAAAAGTTCTCCAATCTTTTGCCTCGGTTCACGACCACACACTTGGTATATGAACAAGCCAGTTTCCCTTTAGGTTTGTACATGTTCAGTCTCTCCCTGTGCATTTCCTGTGCAGCGAGTGAGCGAGCAAGAGGCCCGCGAGACAGAGGCACACACACACACAGGCGCACAAGACAGAGGCACACACACAGATGCTCCAGGCTCGCGAAAGAGACACACGCACACACGAAAGAGAGAGCGAGCGAGCAAACAAGCGAGAGAGGGATGGCTGGACGCATAAGGTAGAAAAGGCTTGTTTTTGTTTTCAGTTCTGTTTACAGCGATCGGTTCATAGCGTGCATTGTGGCAATGTTACTTTTCTTGGTGGTTTAGATAGATAGATAGATAGATAGATACTTTATTAATCCCAAGGGCAAATTCACATATTTATTAAATTACGGATTCTTCAAATGTTAATTTTTTTCCCTGTGCTTAAAACTCATTAAAAAAAAGTGTTTTTAGCGAGCGGTTCCTAGCACTATAGCGCAAACTATTGCAGTGTTAGTTTTCTCTGTTGTTCAAGGTTTTCTCAGTGTTATTCAATGTTTTTACATTTAGTTTACTATTATGCTGTGCATTCTATGGTATAATTAACTATATTTGTGCTTAAAAACTAAAAAAATATATATTTTCATACAGTTCATACGGTCTGGAACGGATTAATTGTATTTACGTACAATCCTATGGTGGAAATTGCTTCAGTTCATGACCAAATCGGTTTTACGACCAGAGTTTTGGAATGAATTATGGTCGTGAACCGAGGTTCCACTGTACATGTATCTAGTTCAGGGGTGCCCACACTTTTTCGGCTTGCGAGCTACTTTTAAAATGACAAGGTCGAAATGATCTACCTACAAATGCTATATATATATATACAGTAAATATATATATTGCATAGTTTTACTATCTGATAATGCAAAGAGTACGCGACACGTGTTTCGCCCTAATTCTGGGCTCATCAGACATACACACTCAGTGCACCCCTTCTCGTGGATCGAACCTCAGACGTCAGCGTCAAAGCCTCTTTACGTTGCGCCACGGCGTATGGTTCGTTTATTTGACAGCATGTAGATCGGGGTAATTACATTCATGGCATTTGTAGTCTGAATCACAATCTGATTGTATGGGTGGTTACCTACCAGGTAACGCTTGTAGTTGGTCTGCAAGTCGGCAAACATCCGCCACGGTGCCCTCTTCAGTTGCAAGAAGCAGATCATAGAATGTTGCATAGTTTACTGTCAAATAATGCAAAGAGTACGCGACACATGTTTCGCCCTGATTTTGGGCTCATCAGGTGTACACACTCACTGCACCACCTCTCGGGGATCGAACCTTAGACGTCAGCATCAAGGGCGAAGCCACGGTGTGTGGTTCGTTTATTTGACAGCATGTAGATCGGGGTAATTACATTCATGGCATTCGAAGTCTGAATCACAATCTTATTGTATGGTTGCATGTGGGATGACCAGTGTTTTAGAAGAAAAGAGATCTTAGACTGGCTGCTCTGTATGTCAATCAAATGGCAAATGCCATAGGGAGGATATATGATAGACTAACATTTAAAAAAAAAATTTTGAATGCAACGCAATCTACCTGCACCACCTTTCCGATCTACCGGTCGATCGCAATCGACGTATTGGGCACCCCAATCAAGTTAGTTGCAGTAATAAGAGCGTAGAAAGCACAACATGTTCAGCGTGCAGTCATCCAGGTAAGAGCGCACCTTTGTGCAGAGTGCGCCAGCTCCTGAGAAAGCACGTTCTGCCTCCACTGAAGTAGACGGCACAGTCATCAGAAACTGATACACTTCTTCTAAACAAATCCCCTGCACTTGCCATTGCTCTGAAACACCGCCAGCTTTTACTGATGCTTCCAGTTTCTTGTCATCATTCTGTAATGGCAAGTTTCTTGGCACAGATAATGCGGATGCAACAGACTAACGCATTACCATTTCAAGTTGCTGTTCAAAGCTGTTGCCTGACAGACATCAATGAAGTCTTCCCCGTCCCAGCATTCGTGAGCTGCAGAGTGCAGACTCCTCCCAGTCCACTGTGCTCAGTCTTAGTCAGAGCCGGGAGACTGACTGCTGCTGGTCTGTTGTTGACTGAATTAATCGGCAACAGACTACACCGTGGGCCAAAAAACTGTGCTACTTAATTATTTTCAGCTATAGCTCTGTTATTTCTTGATCAATTTTTACAGTTTTACATGCTATATATACGAGCTTGGCCGTTCCTGGTTTCCCGGGAATTACAGAAGCTTCATTCCCAGGAATGCGGGAATGAAATATGTCCGGGAATCCCTAGTCCAGAGCTCAGAGTGGAAGACAGCCTTGGACAGGATGCCAGTGTATCGCAGGCAACATTCAATTCCACCCACCTACTGACCAAACTTGCAAATCTTTGGAATAAATCTCAGAGCTCGGTCAGCATTGACATTGAAGGTCTTATGGCTGTAGGCATTGATTCCAACAAGTTTTATCTTAACATAAACAGGGATAACTTTGGAGGTAATAGTATAAGTTTTTAATCGAAACAGAAGTGCAAATAAAAGCAAGAATTGACACTGTGCCTCCCCAGCTCCTGGCCAGAGAACCCCAGCTTTTTAGTCAGTTTGTATTCCCTGTGCATGATGGTTGGCAAGCTATTGTATGTGTTGTAGGCATATCTTCATTTGGAGCCCAGGACCTCTTTTTAGAAGTGAGTTTGGTGTCCACTGCATATCCAAAGTAGTATCACTGGAATGGCATTGTCTTCATAAGTAATATACTATATCCAGACTTGCACTTGGAAACAGTATGGAAAAAGAAAAATGATTTGACCTTGCAAAGACTGTGGTTTGGCACCACCTGTTAAACATTTGTGCATGCATGGGATATATTGCAGTTTTTCACATCTTGTGGTAGCTTAGTCTATGTCTCAATGTCTATTAACAGATTTTGGGTAATACAGAAAAAACATAATATGGTTAAATTGCATAAGCCAATCCTTCTGTAAATAAATAAAGCATGTAAAAAGCCAACTCAATATGTATGATATTCAATTAACTGAAATCATCCCACGACTGCTTATAACCTACACAAATAAGAGTTACTGATACCTTCAAATTCAAATTAAATCAAAGATTTTATCCTTCAAGGCATCTGAGGACGACACAGGGCATTTCCATACAGGAAGTCTTTCTCTAAATAGTCCAAGTCAGGAAAGCTTATCGTGTCCACTTGTATGTCATACTGAATATCAGGTGAGCCTCTCCCAAGCCTTTCATCCACTTGCTTGCTCAAAACTGCTCAAGCAGGAGAAACAAGACAGAAAAATACCATAAATGCTCTTTCAATGTTTTGTACATTTTCAAAATGATGTGGCACTATAATGTTTGTACATATGAGGGAAGTTCAAAAAGTTTCCGCACTTTCTTTAACTTGTATTAAAATATAAATTTAAGGTAGCATCCATCCGTTTTCTAATCTGCTTATCCAGTGTCCAGTCAGAGATTGCTGGTGCCTGTCTTATCAATCCACAGCTCAAAGTGGAAGACAGCCAGAGACAGGATGCCAGTCTATCGCAGGGAACATTCATTCCCACCCATCTACTGACCCAACATGCAAATCTTTGGAATACATCTCAGAGCTCAGTCAACATTGACATTGAAGGTCTTGTGGCTGTAGGCATTGATTCCATCAAGCTTTATCTTGACATAAAAAATGGGTAACTTGGGAGGTAATAATATAATTTTTAATTGCAGAAGTGCAAATAAAAGCAAGAATTGACACTGTGTCCCTCCGGCTCCTGGCCAGAGTAAACCCCTGTTTTTTAGTCAGTTTGTATTCCCTGTGCATGATGGTTGGCATGCTATTGTATGTGTTGTTGGCATATACAGTGGGATGCAAAAGTTTGGGCAACCTTGTTAATAGTCATTATTTTTCTGTATAAATTGTTGGTTGTTACGATAAAAAATGTTAGTTAAATATATCATATAGGAGACACACACAGTGATATTTGAGAAGTGAAATGAAGTTTATTGGATTTACAGAAAGTGTGCAATAATTGTTCAAACAAAATCAGGCAGGTGCATAAATTTGGGCACCGTTGTCATTTTATTGATTCCAAAACTTTTAGAACTAATTATTGGAACTCAAATTGGCTTGGTAAGCTCAGTGACCCCTGACCTACATACACAGGTGAATCCTATAATGAGAAAGAGTATTTAAGGGGGTCAATTGTAAGTTTCCCTCCTCCTTTAATTTTCTCTGAAGAGTAGCAACATGGGGGTCACAAAACAACTCTCAAATGACCTGAAGACAAAGATGGTTCACCATCATGGTTTAGGGGAAGGATACTGTCTGTTTCCACAGTTAGGAACATATTGAGGAAATGGAAGACCACAGGCTCAGTTCAAGTTAAGGCTCGAAGTGGCAGACCAAGAAAGATTTCTGATAGACAGAAGCGACGAATGGTGAGAACAGTCAGAGTCAACCCACAGACCAGCACCAAAGACCTACAACGTCATCTTGCAGCAGATGGAGTCACTGTGCATCGTTCAACCATTCGGCGCACTTTACACAAGGAGATGCTGTATGTGAGAGTGATGCAGAGGAAGCCTTTTCTCCGCCCACAGCACAAACAGAGCCGATTGAGGTATGCTCAAGCACATTTGGACAAGCCAGCTTCATTTTGGAATAAGGTGCTGTGGACTGATGAAGCTAAAATTGAGTTATTTGGGTATAACAAGGGGTGTTATGCATGGAGGAAAAAGAACACAGCATTCCAAGAAAAACACCTGCTACCTACAGTAAAATATGGTGGTGGTTCCATCATGCTGTGGGGCTGTGTGGCCAATGCAGGGACTGGGAATCTTGTCAAAGTTGAGGGACGCATGGATTCCACTCAGTATCAGCAGATTCTGGAGACCAATGTCCAGGAATCAGTGACAAAGCTGAAGCTGCGCCGGGGCTGGATCTTTCAACAAGACAACGACCCGAAACACTGCTCAAAATCCACTAAGGCATTCATGCAGAGGAACAAGTACAACGTTCTGGAATGGCCATCTCAGTCCCCAGACCTGAATATAATTGAAAATCTGTGGTGTGAGTTAAAGAGAGCTGTCCATGCTCGGAAGCCATCAAACCTGAATGAACTAGAGATGTTTTGTAAAGAGGAATGGTCCAAAATACCTTCAACCACAATCCAGACTCTCATTGGAACCTACAGGAAGCGTTTAGAGGCTGTAATTTCTGCAAAAGGCGGATCTACTAAATATTGATTTCATTTCTTTTTTGTGGTGCCCAAATTTATTCACCTGCCTGATTTTGTTTCAACAATTATTGCACACTTTCTGTAAATCCAATAAACTTCATTTCACTTCTCAAATATCACTGTGTGTGTCTCCTATATGATATATTTAACTGACATTTTTTATCATAACAACCGACTATTTATACAGGAAAATAATGACTATTAACAAGGTTGCCCAAACTTTTGCATCCCACTGTATTCATACTACAAATGCTCTTTAAATGTTTTTTACATTTTCAAAATGATATGGCATTATAATGTTTATATATACAAGGGATGTTCAAAACACATAGAAAAAACAGAAACGTAGGAAACTAGAAGTCAGATAATGAAATATATACAGAGTGAGGTAATCTCATGATAAGAACTTGTATTAAAATGAGATACTGCTGGACTAATGGCACTCACTTCATTGAAGTGATTTGGCTTTGTGCTCTGTGCCGTTCCAAGAGGGAACAAATCCTTCTCCAGAGAACTTATCAACACTGGAATGCATACTCAGTCATCAGCAAAAGGAAAGCCTTTGATCATACAGTATGCTTAGTTTTGTCATGACGCATTCCAAAGTTGATGTATTTCCCATCTGTGCAGAAACTAATGCAAATACCTATTTTGCAGTCTCTAAAAGCACTAGTCAACATGTCAGAGAACAACAAGCTGTGTAGGTGCCAAGACACAGCCCTGCTTGACTTTATTTAAGAAAGTGAAGAGCTCATGTGTTTCACCATTGTCCTGAATTTCAGTTTGCTAGTCATCATGAAACTGCCGCACCATAATGATGAATTTCCTTGGGCATCAATACTTTGCCATGACCGTCCAAAATCCGACACTATTAACAATTTTGAAAGCCTCAGTCAAATCAATATAGTTGGAAAAACATCAATGTTTTACTCCTGACGTTTTGCTTGCAGCTGTATAGCAGCAAACACCATATTGATAGTCCAAGACGGTTTGGGTCTTGGTCTCAGTTCAGAGTCCCAACGATGAAATGTAAGATAATTAAGAAGAAGCCTGGAGAGTGTCTTACCTGGCACAGACAGCAAGAAAATACATTGATGGTCATCACAGGAATGTTTTCCCTTGTGCATGTACAAGCAAAAATGATTGATGCATGTTTATAGTCCTTTTTAATTGTCTCTTGCTGCCAAATACATTAGAAAAGCTATTGGAGTTTTAATATTAAGATTGCAGCACTTTTCTTCTAGACCCTTGCAGGTTTTGCATTTAATCCACATACTTGATACTGGAAATGTGTTGTGTCACTTTCTGAGTTTCAGCTAAACTTGGTGAATATACTTCATTACTACATTGACAGGCACAGGGGGCAGGAGATTGATGACTTCATTTACTATTGTATGACAAATCAGAAGAATTTTAAAGTGCTCAGTCCACATTTTTAGAACTTTGGGTTTGTCAGTGATCAATACATACTCAGTAGTATTGAGGTAAGGGGATGATCCTGATGATTTGGTGGCCAGAGACTACTTTAAAGGTGTGGTGGAAATTTTTCAAATCATGCTAGTCTGCATATGCCTTGATCGCATCAACTTGATTTCTTGTGTTATGCCCCTGCAAAAGGGGAATGATTAATAAAGCAGGAATTCCACAGCACAAGAAAATAACATTTTCAGTACTTAATTCTCTTTTTCAATTTTTTAAACATAACTCCCACCAGTTACGAACATTAAGACTTATATTCTATTCTTTATCTCTGTTTCTTAAACTTTCCTTATTCTCATACATTTGTAACAATTATTTACATCATATTACAATCATTCTACACTTTTCTCTTATTTAAGTTTCCCAAGGTTATTTCTTTATTGTATTTATTACATACATTAGTGTATATTAATATTCATAACAAAACCATATTAAATATGTAGGAAATACTGTACATACAAATCAAATATAAAAAATATATAATATATATACAAAGTATATATATATATTGTCACATACGTGCGTGTGGGAGGCAGCTAAAGAGCTTAAATGAAGGCAGTTCGGAGGCATGCCAGGATGGGGCAGAGTGCACTGACTCTTTTTCTCACTTCCCTGTAGACCATTCCTGGGAGACTCCACCTGGCTCTCTTGACATCACTTCCGGGACCGAACCAATGGAAACAGACCTTACCAGCTCCGGCCCCCCTGATGTCACGTCCAGGCCTGATCCAATGAGCGATGAACACATGCCCGATCCTTATGACCTCACTTCCTGTCTTCCCCTTTAAAAGCCTGCCCTTTTCCCCTTTTCCCTCAGTCTTGTTTTGGACTCCATTGTATGCACTTCAGTGCTAATTATTATGATAAAAACGACTTTTGCAGCTGGGATACCATATTACACGGGTGGCTGCCCCAAACCTTTATCTTGTTCATGTCTCGTTATTGTGACAATATATATATATATATATATGTATACAGTATATACACTACATATTATATACACACATACATGTAAAATAAATCATAAAGGCATTTATTATAATATCCTTAACAAAAGACTGTATTATTTTTCTTTTACATATTGAATTACTTAGTTTTGCTTACAAATATTACAGTATTAGACAGTAAATATTTAAAGACAATCAACGGTTATTTTAAAAAGCTCTTCCCAGGCACAGACTGAAGCACATTTTTGAGTTCTACATCATGGACTGGCGGTATTACAGATAAACTCTGTCTGAGTGTTTGCAGCATTTCCATAAACAGTGGTATTCTAAGACAAACAAATAGCTTTAAACCTTTTACAAAAATCATTGAATGCTGCACTAAACTTTTAATACATTTGAAGATAAACATTTAGCCTAACTAGTTGGCTAAATGATGTTTTATTTGCTTTATACCTGCAAAAGGGAATGATTATGTAATAAATCAGGCACTGTGTTTCCTCAGCAATGTCTGCATAACAAGTGAGGAACCAGAATTGCACCCCATATTGTGTCTGGCAGACAGCTCCAATCAATTACTCAATCACTTATGATTCCAGAACCACCAAGTTGATTTCCAAACCTCTCACACATACACAAAAAAAATATTTTATTGTCAGCATTCAAAACAAACACTTTTATACTATTGTTCTCTTTAAAAAAGCATACAAGCATTGTACATGAATTCAGACTGCTTTAATGTATCCTTTTAACATTGTATAATGCTTAAACTACATTTAAACATGAAATACTTTTGAAGTAAATAGGTACACAGTTATCTCAGTCTGTCACACTTAGTAGGCCTGGTTGTGGTGCAGTTTCTGTTGTATAAATCTACGTATTTTTCTTGAAGACATCCTTCTTTCAGATGGGCTCAGAATTCTTGACAAAAGCTTTGTAAAGATAGTGTCTCATATCCAGTAGTTGCTTTATATTGGCACAATTTCCTTCAAACCAATCCTTGTACTTTTCAAATGGGAGGCTCAAGAAACTATGTAAGAAAGTTGTAGAGCAAATCATGAAGGTTCAACCAAGCCGAGTGATTTTCCAGAGTGGTGGAGTTTAAGTGTTCTTCCAGAGTGTTAACAAAAGAAGGCTTGATGTTATTACTCTTTAGCTTGGAGACACTGAAACATCTTAGGGCTTTCTTTCCGATTGGAATGGATATAAAAAAGCAGTTTGCAAATGATGAAGCGATGATCTGTTAAGTTTTCATCAGCACACATGAACTTTGTCACACATACATCTCTCTTCCTCATGATGATATAGCCAATTTAATGCTAATGTTTAAAATAAGAATGCTTCCATGACATCCTATTATGAGTGGGGCCATGGGACACAGAGTCTGTAAACAACAATGTATGATTTGTAGATCATTGCTGTTGCAAGAGCCAATCGTCAGACCCAGGTCTTGTGCTGAAGTCGCCAATAATCAACTGCAATTCTTTGTAAAATTTGACTTTGTCATCCACTGAATTAATCATGGTTGGGACATAAGCACTCAGAATAGTGACGTGCGTTCGCTCTGCTTACAGATCAGTGTCAATGTTGTATTGAGCTAGCTCCCTTCCTAATAGGGCAGTTCTCCTCTCATTTACCAAGTGTAAGGAGAATGGTTCCTAATTTCTTCTATAGTATACTGTATATCAATTGCTATAATAGGGTACCCTTCAGCTTCAGTAAACTGGCTGTGAAAGTACTGGAACTGGCAATTTTCATGGAACCCTTTCTAGCTCTTTTTTCAACCATGGAGGTCAGAGGTGCATTCCTAAAAAGGGTTGCTCAGTTGCTCAGATGACTGCAGAGGTTCACTACTGCTTCTTATCAGTGAACAACGACCCTATGGCTTGAGCTACCTGCCTGCAGGTTTGTAGTTATGACTAACAGTATAAGCAAACCAGCCACTCTGATGCTAGGTTATTGGCACAGAACTATAGTAGATAGAGTAAGTGGAATGAAAAGATGACAAGAGTGATATTGGGTTACTTGGTTTAAAGTGAGGAACAGTTGCACTTTGTTGATATCACTCTCTCATCTGAGACCATCTGTAACCAGTGGCAAGATGGCTGGAGATGTAGTCAGATACACTGGATGACCATGACATCTTTAGTGCCTTGCCATGGTTCAAATGCTACACAACGACTTGCTGAGTCTGGTTTCCTGCCCGTCTGGGTTTCCATTAGCCAGATCAAGACTTCACATGCTTGAGTAGGCAATTCTTGGCTCACCAAGGGTTGGCAACCCATTGGTTACTCTCACCTGGTTTAGTCCACTCCTCGAAGCAGTTTATGACAGTGAGGTCACTGTCACACAAACACACAGTTACTACAGGAGCTATAGAAGCTACAGATGAGGTGGGGTGTATGGGGTTCCAGGAAGGGGTATTAACTCTGGTGTGCTCCCTTGGGAGTAGCTTCTCTACAATTGGTTCCCACTTGACATGCTTCACGTAATACATGATAGTGAAATTTGCAAAAAAATTATTTTTAATAAAACTCCAAGACATCTGACAAATTTTAACACATCGAAAAGAACAGCAAATAAAAATACCTTTATTATAATTGATTTGAGTTCAGTATTTAGTGGTTACTTTTTTATACTATGTTTAATTATGATTAGAAAAGTAATTTATGCTACAGATTCATACTAATTGTGACTCATTATATGTGAGTGTAAGTTTTGCTCCTTGAGTATATACCATCATTGACAAACCTCATTTTCCAGGTTGATTCCTACCATTTGCATGAGGCCTTCAATGATAATTCTATGATGTGCACAGGCCTGAAATCAAAGTGTGTTAGGTAATGAATAGATGGATGTTCCTCATTTTATCATGGAAGGGTTTTAGTGTCATCCTATACTAAAATATTATATACTTTCATTCCCACTCCCAGATTGTTTGTTACAAAGACTCACACACATGTCCTCCTCCCCAACTCTTGTTCTCTTATTCTTGCACTCACCCGGGGCCTCATGTATAAGTGGTGCTTACGCACAAAAATGCTGCGTACCCCCGTTTCCACGGTCACATCACAATGTAAAAAAATGAAACTTGACATAAAGCCACGCACATTCTCATGCCAGCTCAAACCATTGTGTACATTGTGTAACCATTGGCTTGGTTTTGCAAACTGGCAGAACCCAGCGTCAAAGCAGTGCTACTATTCCTCTGTGGTTTCCCTCTCTTTTTCAAATTCAAATCCCTGACACGGCTTTATCAAATACACTGAAATTAAATGCATATCATTTGTTAGTTTAAAGCATGTGATTGCAATCAACCTGTAACACTATAATGGTCAATGGAATGGCCAAACTATTCTAAATACCATAGTTGCTTTAAGGTTGTTACTCTCAGTGCACCACTCAGAGTATTTTAACCCACTGTATGTGAGTGTGGAATCACAACTGTACAAAGTCTGATTGGAAAGAGGATTATCGGGATACAGCATCTAGCACACGCCGCCTCAGCCATGCACCATCTTTTTGAACTGTTCCCATAATGGCAAATGCTTCAGAGCCTTTCCTGTAGAGACCTCGCGGTTCAGAAACAGTTTTATCCCAAGAGCTCTAAACACACTCAATCATTCCATCAATTGCCCCTGGTAGAACTGTTTATACTTATAAGTACAATTACTTCACTGTAAACTTGCACTACAGTTGTAATATTGCACAACCTGAGCCAATTATGCTTTCAAAAATGTATATTTTTCATTGTTTTTTATCATATTATTATTATTACTGTTTATCATTTTATAGGAAAATAAGTTTATGGGGGATTTGCAAATTGAATCTAATTGTACTATACAATAACAATAAAGGAATTCAATTAAATTCAATAGAAGAGAGTGTGTATTTATATATGAGGACAATTGGCTTCTAAGTCGATTTAAATTTCCAAGCGCTATTTTCTTGGAGCTCTTGATATCATTTTTAAGATAAAATGCAGTAAAGTATGTGTATTACATTATACATATACATTTTTAAATTCATTTAAATAATATATAATATTAATTATTAAACATGTGTGAACAGTGGTGCAGCGGTAGCGATGAGCTGGAGCCCTGTACAGGTATTGTTCCTGCCTTGCAGTGTATGCTTTCTGGGACTGGGGCGACTCTGGAAGGATAGGTGGATGGAATAATTAAAAATGTACTATGAAGATATTTCAATGTTCCAAAAAAGTTTTGAAGAATCTGCGTTTTAAGCTTAGAGATGGTTTTACATTTATTAAAGAACTTATTGTGTGGTGATTGGTTACTCAGAGAAAGAAAAGGAAGGACAGGAATTTGGGGTTAGGACATTTGAAATAGACAGAACTGCTGCAATAAATTATTTCATCGAGAGGCAAGCAATACGCAGCAAGCATCTTACGGGAGGTAGGAACAATCTCTGAATGCCAGCTCAACACTACCACTGCGCCATTGTGGCCCCTTGTTTAATACATACTTTAATTCATTTCATAAAGAAAATTATATCAAGTATACATCTTAGTATTTGTTCAGAGAGCTGTAATATCATGAATGTAATGTATTCTGTGTCCTATTGGCATAATAGAAAACCCATTTAAGAGGCACATAGTGATTCACACACATAGAGTACGAAGAACACATAGAATACGAAGCATTTAACATGCTACTTTAGTTGTAATGGGATTTGAGAAACTAGTAAATTAAACAATTTTAAGATGAAATCTATGACATTATACTTAGATGACAAAATAAACCATGTGATTAAAGTGGAAATTTCAAAATTAAACTTGACATTTAAAACTTTTTTTTCCCACTGTGTCCCTGTTTTTTTTTTTTTTTTATACGCTAATAAGCTTCCATATGAGCTCAGACAGTGGCCTATGACTCGACTTTTCACAGCGACTTTGATATCTGACCACTAGATTTCTTTTTGCTGTTTATACCACTGCTTAAACTAACAAATAGTATGTTTTTCCTTGCCCCCAGTTGGTATTTGCTGAAATTCTTCTGTTTTCCCCATGCTTTTGCCATTGTCTTTTCACAGAACGCTGAACTTAAGGGCTATTTATATTAATTTGCATATTCAAAGAGGCATAATTCTGGGAGGAGTCAGGGTGGGGCAGCAGGCACGTGCACATGTGTTACATTTCATGCTGACCAGGATTTATGTAGCGGAAGAATTTGCAAGTTGGCGTACGCACAGATTTTTGCAAATAACAAAATAACATTCGATCTTGCTCTTATATACAAAGTACAGCGATGGCAGCTTCCACCTGCAGCTATAGACTCTCCACTCTAGTGTTTAGATCTGGATGGTGCATGTGCCCAAAACATTAACATGTATATGTTACTTACATAAAAGCCAGATTGAATGTTATTTACCTTTATTTATTTACTTACTTACTTACTACAGTGTAAAGTCACAAGTAGACTGCAGAGCTTCCTGTGTACATATACAAAGTACAGCGATGGCAAAAGTGCATTCTATATCCGATGTAGAACTGTCGTAATGATCTGAGTTCACCTCTGTTATAGCGCATCTTTATGTGAAAACAGCTGTGTCAGATGGGGGTTTGTGAACGCGACTGAGAGAATAAAACTGAATAAAAAAAAACAAATAAAGCTAACTTTTACAAGTATCACAAATTTACACCGGCAGTTACAAACTGAAATCAAATCTATGTTTTTATTCTAAAATAGTAAGAACTGACTCATCTGGGGTCGAACTCGTTAAGTTTTGATTACCAGTCAACAGCTGATATTGTTGCGCCACCAAAGCCGTCGTAGTAAATACATGTCAATACCGCACCCTAACGTGGATTCTTTTTCTGCACTTATATTCTTGAATAGAAGCGCATTTGTTCTGCTCTATTTGTACCTTTTGTGAAAGTGTTTATTTGATATTTGGACTTCAGGTTTCACACATTATACACTTCATGTGTACATTTTGTCAATTATTACTAAAACATGAAAAACGTTTCTGTTTTAACGATGTGTTTACATAGAATGTTGTAGACGGAACACACATGAAATGCATGTGTTCCAAATAACCCATCCATCCACCCATTTTCTAACCCGCTGAATCCGAATAGGGTCACGGGGGTCCGCTGGAGCCAATCCCAGCCAACACAGGGCACAAGGCAGGAACCAATCCTGGGCAGGGTGCCAACCCACCACAGGACACACACAAACACCAAGCACACACTAGGGCCAATTTAGAATCGCCAATCCACCTAACCTGCATGTCTTTGGATAGTGGGAGGAAACCAGAGCGCCCAGAGGAAACCCACACAGACACGGGGAGAACATGCAAACTCCACGCAGGGAGGACCCGGGAAGCGACGCTACCACCGCCCTTCCAAATAACGATACACTATTTATAAAAGGTGTCATTTTGCTTGACTTCTCACTCTATACAACTCTAAGTAACTGACATGCAGGTAAACAGACTTGAGCTGAGAAAACTGTGTGACGGTGGAGGGATGTGATAGTAGGCTGCTTGCTGCTTATCGACACATTTACAGGACAAAAGACGCTGATGGAGAGGTGAGAAGCGATTTAAGGTGGGACAGATCTACAAATTTTTTCATAGGCACTGGTAATTCTAGTGTTAAATAAATAAATAAACAAACACACATTTAGTCTGAACAAATACCAGCATGACTATAAAGCAAGAAAATTAAAAAGAAATAAAAAAGAGTTCTGACGACTGTCACAATTATTATAAAGAATCCCCAGTAGCATTTCTTAACGCACTTCTGCTGAATAATTTGTTGGCTGAAAGTACTCAGTGTTAGTGTGTCAGAGAAAGGATGTGCAGCATTGTTCATAATGGCACTCAGTTTTGTTTTAATTCTTTCATTTGCTACAACTGCTGGGGAGTCCAGAGTGCATCCCAATAAATCAACATGCCCTTTTAATTAGCCTGTTGATTTGTCTGCGCTCTCTTGAGCACATCACAGCATAGAAAATTGCATTGGCTGACAGAGTTATATAAGATGTGAAGGATGTCAAATCCCACATTAAAGGAACACAGTCTCCTAAGGAAGAACAGCCTGCTTTGCCTTCACTTATATGGTTTCTCTGTCTTTCAAGACCAATCGAACCTGTCATTAATGTGGACTCACAAACACTAATAGGAGTGGAACAGCTCTACATTCACTCCATGAACAGTGACTGGATTTAGAGGCTTCTTCGGTGTGGTGAAAGTCAATAACCAGTACCTTAATCTTGCTGATGTTAAGATCCATCTGACTCCCATACTCTGTCTCATCTCCTTTATCAATACACCCCATTAGTGCAGAATCACCTGGGAATTTCTGCAAGTGACATGACCTGATGTTATATTTGTAGTCAGAGGTGTACATTATCCAGGATACCACAAGCTCATGCATTTGAATATCTTTGAGTTTACCCCTTAATAGGGATGGCAGGATGGTATTGAAGGAGAAGTCTGGAGAAATCATAACACATAATACTCACTGCACTGGCAGCTCTCTCCAGGTGAGAATAAGCCTTTTGGAGCAGATTGATAATTACATTCTCCACTATAGTCTTTGTCTGATAGGCAAACTGCAGTGTGTCCAGGTGTCAGAAAGTTACAGGATAGGCTTCAGCCTCAGCAATTATTTATTGGATTAAACTAGCACAGGTAATAGATGTAATTTACTTAATGACATCATTCAGACTCATTTTCTTCATAAACAGATCAGAACTACATTTGTTATATTCAAAGATGCTTGATTTTGATTTGGAGTCATTGATGTCGGTTACAACAGTAGAAGGTGGTTCCTGACTGCCATCTAGTGGTAGTAGGTTTTAGAAATGCCTACCCCTTCATGTTGTTAAAAAAAGTTCTTCCTGCATAGGCCTGCTATACTTGAACTCCCACTTTAAAAAGAATGTATCTCCAATATTTATTTGTAGTATGCGAAAGAAGTCTTCTCATGCTTGTACTGAGTCATCAGTAATTTTCTCTAAACCTATAAACTTACTAAGTGGTGATTAGGTTGTAGAATTGAAAATTATTTTGCATACACAGTTAATTACAAGCTTTAGTATTTGTTCACAAAGAAGTGAAGTTCTTACAGCTTCAAGTGATACTTAATTATCCACCAGGCTCCTCTATAGTCACTTTCGGTGACATTCTCAAAGTTAACATGAGTGTGAGAAATGTATTGTTTCAAAATAACTTGTTCCTTTGTTTATTTCTTTAAATATTCATTTGAATAAACTTGTATTATGGTTGGCACCATGACAGAATGGTTCAGGCTGCTGTGTCACATCTCTGCAAACCTGGGTTAATTTCCCAACAGCCACACTATCTATGGAATTGGTTTGTTTTTGCCTTCTTTTAAGCAGTTTCTCTGGGATGTTTTCTTCTACATGCCAAAAGAGTACAAGTAAGGTTAACTATGGTCTCTGAACTGAACCTGCCTAAGTAGAAAAGGCTCTGTGTGTGAGAAAGGGTTCTGTATAATGTACTAAAATTCACAGTCAGTTTCCGACATTCTGCAAAAACTCAGGAAATGAGCTGAAGGATCACATGTAACTTATTACATGATGTATCTTAGAGTTCTTGATTTCTAAGTACCATTTAGTCTATAGGCATGTGTTTTAGGTAAGGATAGGTATCATTTTCGAAAAACTTAACAATATACAACTGGATGAGATGAAATTAAATATGCCTCATGGCTCAGTTTTCTTCTTTTTTTAACACATTCACACTCATAGTTAGCTTTGTATTTGTCTCAGCATGAGCTTATACCCTTACACCTTCTTTTTATGTAATTCATTCAAAGTTCCTCCATTGCCTAACTTCAAATGTATTTCAAGTGCCTTACACAGTCACCTCATTTTTCATGTATTACTAACATTTTCTGATACTTTGCATTTTCCAATCCACAATGCATTATTGCCATGACAAAGGGTAACTAAAGGTATTCTGGTCTTTATAAAGGGTTAATACAATTGAACACTTACTTAGACTTGATGCTGAGTGCACTAGCTGGTAGATAAATGTCCTTTATTTCTTCCATTACCCTCTGCCAATACATTCAGAACAGTTTTGAAGCAGTTAGCCTGGATTTTGAGCATCGCTGTGACATTTTCAAGGTAATCACATGTTTCACTTTGCCTTTTCTGTCTATATTTTAAAACCACAGTCTTCTATTTTTCATTTTCCATAGCTTTATGAAAGTATTAGGAATAGGATGTAAACAAAATGTATTTAGCAATATAAATGAACTGTTGATAAAGCCCAAAGAGAATAAAGTCTTTGATACCAAAACCTATGACAAAGTGATGAGTCATATGTATATATTTTCATTATATCTTTCTTTTTAAATTTGATAACATTTCTTTAAAAACTATACAATTACTTTTATTTACTTAAAGCCCTACAAAATGAAAGGAAGAATGAGCTAATTGCACAAAAGATCAGACTTCATAAACTGGAGTGACAAAAAACAACCAGCCACCCTGAGTTGTTGAGCTGAGACACCTTGACTTATAAATACATACATTTCAGTATATAATTGGTATATAGACAAAATACAAATAAAGTAGACCGCAACAAATGTATTTGTATAGTATTTTTGTTGAACAAACACAATTCTGAGGAAGTAACTTGTTAAGGTTATAATAAATGTCTGAAAAGCAACTTTTGTTTTTAACAAACTGAAGCAAAGACAGGTTTATTTGACTTGATTAAGGTCAAATAGCAAGTTAATAATAAAGTTTTCAGTTTAGTACTTTAGGTACTAGGCCACAATGTCTTTAAAGTATTTTATTTATGATACAGGAACAAAGGACGTTCTTAAAAAATGAGTGGTACAGTAAATAACATCATACCCTGATGAGAGTCTGCTTTGTACCATTCATTATAACACTTTAATCATTCTTGACATAGAAATACTAAGAAAAAAAGTATTCTGGGCTACATTTATAAAATGCTAGGACACAAATGAGAAGAGTTTTTTTTCTGCCCATGGTGTACTGGCTAAGGCAACCTACATTCAGCTACAAGGCTGCTTATTTATCTCCCACCTCAGACCCCCCTATGTCACAATAAGCAAGTCACTTAACCTGCCTGCACTACAACTTTAAAAAGTATGTACTAATTGTGTACATACTGTACACTGATTTTATAAGTCATCTTGGACTCAAAATATGGAGAAATAACAGCATTAATAATAATAATCAAAATATTATGATATATCACGGAGAAAAATCTTGAAAACCACAGGTTTTTCTATTTGTGGGCAAGCATATTCTTTGTGTACTATTTCCTTCCTTTGTGTCAGAATATTCGCAGACATGGCCTTAACTTGCACTGTTATGCAGACGATATACAGTTATATCTTAGTACACACTCCCTTACAGACTCGCCTCCCGGCACACTCACTGACTGAATCGCTGATCTTAAGCTATAGATGGAAAATAACATTCTCAAACTGAGGTGTTACTAGTAGGCCCAAACTCCCAACTTTCTAAGGCATCCAACTTCTCTGTTTCTATTGATGGTACACTTGTCAAACCTGCTCCTGTTCTCAAAAATCTTGGTGTTTTGTTTGATTCATCACTTAATTTTGAACTACACATTAGGTCTATTTCCAAAATTTCATTCTATCATCTCCATGACATTGCCAGCCTCCATCCATTTCTGTCCTTTAATGATGCTCAGACTCTGGTTCATTGTTTCATAATGTCTCATATTGATTGCTGTAATTCCCTCTTCATTGGCCTTCCTGCAAAATCTATACAGATGCTACAGTACATTCAGAACTCCACAGTCAGAGTCCTCACCCGCACAAAGTGTTTTGTTCACATTTCTCCTGTTCTCTCCCAAATGCACTGGTTACCGGTTCCATCAAGGATTAAATTCAAAATTCTGCTTCTCACTTCAAAACCCTAAATAACTTTGCCGCTCTCTGCCTCACTCAGCTCCTAGCTCCTTACACTCTTTGTTGCTCTCTCAGGTCCTCGATCAGTAATCTCCTTACTGTCCCACACACCAGATTCTCCAACCTGGGAGGCAGGTCCTTCAATGTTATGGCACCTCGACTCTGGAACTCTCTTCCTTAGTCTAAGTCCGAGATTGCTCCTTTTTCTCCACCTTTAAATCTCAACTCCAATCTTTCCTCTTCTATGAACTTTTGCCCTTTGTGTGATTTTTTTTTTACTCTGTATGTAAAGCGACCTTGGGTTTGCAAAAGGCACTCTATTAATGCAACTTATTATTATTATTATTATTATTATTATAAGAGAAGAAGGATGACCTCACATAACATTAACTGAAAGGGAGCTGATTAATTTATACTGTAAGTAACATAACCAACCAATTACCATATTTTACTTCAACAAGAGCCACAAACTATTCTTTTACTATCAATAATTAACTAATAAGTAACTGCAAACAAACTGGTTCCAAATTGCAACTGGTTCTAAATTTCCAAAAACTGGGGATTTGAAAAGGCACTTGAATTATGATTCCATTTATTGATTCTTACACGTCAATCAGTTGTATAACTGTAATGCCGTGGACTCACACCACGAAGCATCTCAGCTCAAAGATTTGTTTTGTAGTAACTCTCAACGATTGGTCATGAACCCCTGGCTTAGAAGTAGCGTTTGCTAAATGAGAAACTCGTCTTGCATCAGCTGCTCACAGACAATTTCCGACCAGTGTGAGTAGAGTGCTTCCTGGTGAATTGATCTGACCTTGCTCTCTCTCTCTCTCTCTGTGTCACTTGGCCCGGCCCCCAACTTCTCTGTGTAACTCTGCACTATGTCATACATCAACGGTGTGTTGATTTGTTTTACTCAGCACGTGAAGTATGGATCACAGCAAACGCTCAAAAGCGTGGTTATATTTCAATAGAAATAACAGCGACAACACAAAATGCAGAAATTGTGGCAAGATCATTTTTGGTAGTTTAGGCTGTACAACAAACATGTCAAAACATTTAATACAAGATGGCATTAATTTAAAGAATGTATGGTCTCCCAACCCAAGTGCCTCAGTAAGCGCTAGCACATTGCACTCATGTAATATTATATGATGTAACTGGTCACAGTATAAGCAACTCTTATTTTAAACTGCAAGATAGCACATTAGCTCACATTTAATAAACAATATTTTTTTTAAGTGATCGTTCATGGAGCTGTAGTTACACCACTTGTCATTCACCTCCAGTGCAGGCAAAGATCCCAAGCTGTGATACTCTGTTCAGTTTAGCAATGAAGGCAAAAATAACTACAGAGAGAGCTGAAGAGTGTCACAGAGCAGTCACGGCATTTGTAATAAAAGGGATACACTCTTTCTCAGTTGTTGAATCACCGTCATTTAGGTCGGTAGGAAAGTAGGTAATAAAAAGTATATCCATCCATCCATTATCCAACCTGCTATATCCTAATCACAGGGTCACGGGTGTCTACTGGAGCCAATTCCAGCCAACACAGGGAGCAAGGCAGGAAACAAACCCCGGGCAGGGTGCCAGCCCACTGCAGATAAAAAGTATAATAAACTATAATTTGACGATCTTGGGCCGCAAAGTGCATGCTCAGTGGTATCAGTGGGGAACTGGACATCCAAGATTCAGAGTGTGGTTGTCTGGATAAAGATGTCATCTATGGCAAAGACTGTGCTCTGGGAGAAGCAACAACCTCTAAGTAAATTCACATTATTTTCCCTTGGTAAAGAGAATCTCAATAACATATAACCTATTTTTGTAGCACTGCATTATATGCAATTTACAGATCAAAATTTGTTACAACAAATAAAGGCTTATGTATCATTATATAACTACAATATATTAAGACTGCATGTTATTCTTAATTCTCAGCGCATTTTCAGTTTAAAGTTTCCAAATGTCATAGATCTGCCTCTATACTCTCTAATACTTGATGTGAGAACACATTGATTTTCTCTACTTGATGCTGGAGCGTTTTTGGAGCAGTATACTGCAAGTCAAGCAGCCAGCTTGGATCAACACCTGAAAACGGCAATGGAGAGAGACAGGTAAGAACAGGTCACCTTGGACAGTGGTTGGCTTTATTATATACTGTATCATGGGATAAATTTATGAATGAAAAACTAAGCTTCCTGGCCTTGCAGCACAGAAAATATATTGCCTTTAACGGACTTGCTCAACTGACAGATGAAGACATCAGAAAGGAAGATTTTGTCCATCTGAAGAAAATTTTATCTCTTTGTGTTTCTTCTGAAAAGTGTCCCATATGTGGTCAGATCCTGACGATTCTTCAAAATCTTGAAGAGAACTTCATTGTTATGAAGGGAGACATAGTGTTTGTATCCAACCTTAGGCAGGTTGTTTGGATAAACGGTACCGGGTAAATAGGAGTTTAATCCAATAAAACTAAATTTTAATTATGTATATAAACTGATGTGTTTATAGAAGTTTCGTATAACAGAGTCATGACATTAGAAACTTTCTTGAAGAAGCCACTGCATTTTACCCACATTTTAAACACAAAGTGGAGAACAGCACCATCTAAGACTGGGTCAAGAAGTAGTTAAAAGCTGAAAACTCTATGCAGATAAATAGTATGACATTTATTTACAAAACGTATACATTTACACTCCTTTGAACTTAAAACTTTAACTTAAAACTGTCAGGTACTGTAGTTCAGCACTTCCTTTCTGCTTCCCTTTTACATCTATAATCTTGGGCAATTAGATAGAGTAAAAGAACAGGCAGGAGTTAAATTACACATTAAAATATGTATCATTGATAATATGCCCAAATTATAAGAAACCAATGTACAATGTTAGTGTTGGTTATAACCATACAACCTGGTAATGCTATATATGTATTTTTAAGTGGCACAATATATTATAGTTACTCTTAATTGTTTCTGGTCACTTCTTCATCTGCATATGCCCAAGCAGACTGCTGGTCAGAGCATGCCTTTGTATGCCTCTCTCTATATTGTCCCTCTGCAGCTCCTGACACACACACACACACCTCCTAGATATTTCCTGGGCCATTTACCAATGAAACAGATTAGGCACACGTTCCATCCCAGTTCACATACTTTACAGTTTGTGTTTAACAAGTAAAAATAAATCAACTTTATTCAAACACTTCAAACAAACTCTTTCAGGAGTGAACTGGGCTCTGTGTGTACCCAAAGGGCACAGCTCTGTCTCTCAATTAAAAGAATAGAAAATCTTCCTCTTCATAGGGGCACGCCTCAGGAGCAGGAGCCCCAACAGGAGCTGAGGATGTCTGGGTGGGAAGAGAGACAAGGCAGTGAGACAAAAGGACAGTTGCAGTACAGGCTTTTAAATGCTTGATGCACGGCGTGAGATGCAGATCACACGGCACGGCAGCAGCAATAAATCTGCAGCTGATCTAGCAAAGAGGAGGTAAAAAACTGTATTTGTTTCTCATTGAATCACTTTTTAAGATGGGGTTTTAGAGGAGTGACCACATCTCCTTTGGGATGCGTTCAGCCTGTTCACACCCCCACCCTCACGGGAACATGCTGCTCAGTCAGTCACATCTGATAACACAAAGGTCACTACCAGAGTCCAACAAGGCAGGGATCTTGTTGCCCGCCAGTGTCACTGAGATCATTAAGCCATCCTTTATTAATGAAGAAGAAGGAATTCGGGAGCAACATATCTCAGCTAAGCTGACTTCCATTGACTGAGCATTGACATTCTCTGGCGAGGTGGCCGACCTGATCACACCGGAAGCATCTGCGCTTGGCACCACTGCTGAAAAAACCCATGGCGATGTCTATGACCAGTAGCCTCTCCAGATGCGGTCACATCAGTAAGAACAGGAGCCCTGAATGGCTTTTCTGAGGAAACTGGATACTCAGGGCCCTGAGCTCGCTGTTCAGGGCGACGATCTCTCCGGGAACGATCTCGCGCAGGTTGATAGTGTGCTCCAGGCGGAGCAATTGTACCACCTTGAATCCAAGCAGCCTGGGAGCCTTCCAGTCGTTTGGCTAAGGTTGAGAACAAGTCAACGTTGTGACGAAGAAACTCATCCATGAGGACTTCGGGAATCCTTGCCAGCACCATATCTATGGCCACTTTTTCCACAACTCACTCGAGCGGGTCTCCTTCAAACCAGTTTTAAACCTGTAATGAATTAAATCTTGTAACTGAGCTTGAACAGGGCGGTCCATGTCCAATATCCATTGGTGACATGCAGAACCCTTAGCCAGGAATCTTGTACTTTTACGTAGAACAAGTGTGGTGTTATGGGTCCACAGCTCTTTCAGCAAAGGCCATTTCAGTTTTAAATAAATAATCACTGCGCTCAGGATGATCTGCGGTGTGGGCGTTTCTTACCTAGAGCACAGGTGAGGGACTGCCCACATCCGTGATTGTTCCTGTGGCTAATGTGCTGCAGCTGCTATGGCCCCCTTTTAATATAAAAGAAGCGCGAGTCGGTTGGGGAGATCAGAGAGAACAAATCGGAAAGAAAAAGTAAACGGAGGTTGCAACAGGAAGCAGTGAGGAGAACGAATGAACAGGAGAGAGAGAGAGAGAGAGAGAGAGAGAGAGAGCAAGTCGGTGCAGCAGGAAGCGGGCGAGCTAGCGCTCGTAGGCAGCTGAAGGCAGCCTGGGTGTTTGGCCATCATCTGGGAGAAGTAGTGGTTGTGGTCACTCCCGCAGAGTTTGTTTTGCAGGGCGGGAGTGACCATAAGGTGCAGTACTCTCCGCGGAAGGTAGCGGAAGTCGGGACTTGGGATGTGGTGTCCCCAACGTGAGAGCCTTGGCCGTTAGGGGATTCCCAAGTCACTGTCAGTGGGAGCCGACCGGAGCCAAGGATCGGGAAGGCGACTGACAGTACCAGTAGTGGCAGAAGCAGGAACAAAGAAGGTCAGCTGCTGAGAGAGCGTCTCACCTGCTGTAAAGCCCAACCGGGATAAGCAGGTGAGACGCTAGCATAGAAAAGCACCAGGCTTGTCATTGGTTTTTAGAAGACTGCTTCCAGAGTTATTTGAACCCTGTTGATTTTAAAGGATTGTTTTTTTCTATTTTTTTACCTCCACGTTTTTTCTTATGGATTGTTTATTGAACTTTGAATGACTGCACTTTGTGTACACTTTGAATATTTTTGTTGATTTGACTATTTTAATAAAAGCACTTTGCACCTTTTGAACCATCCCCTTGCTCACTTGTTATTGCCTCCACTGTCTAGCTCATCTTGGTGACATTATCGATGGTGTTGGGTTCAAGGGCTCCCGAACAGCGATGGAAGCATGGAGTAGAACCCGCATCGTCACAACAACTTGTTGCTTCAAGAAATTATAATCTCCAATCTTATCAAGAGGCACATTTCACAATGCAAGTAAGGCATCCCCAGAAAAATATGGGACGACAATAGCAGCTCAGGTTCGTCTATCCCAGCGCATCCAAGTCGCAGAGTTTTCAAAAACTAGAAGGAACATCTCAGGGTCATTTGTAGGACCTTTGCCAGCAGATCCTTAGGAGTAAAAGCAGGAATAGGAGGCAGATCATCTGGGTCGGGAGTAACCGGAACATTCTGAGCTCGCCAAAACAGATCGTCCTGAGGATCAATCTGTGCAACCACTTCTGGTACCTCTTGTCATGCTTGGGTCACAAAGTTGCACAGATACACTCAGGAGATTCTAGAGACAAGAACTTTATTCAAGCACTTCAAACAAACATAACTCTGTGGCGATGTGGGTTTGGCTCCATACTTCCATCGCTGTTTGGGAGCCCTTGAACCCAACACCGTCGATAATGTCACCAAGTGAGCTAGACAGTGGAGGCAACAACATAGCAACATAGCAAGGGGATGGTATAAAAAGGTGCATAGTTCTTTTATTAAATATATCAAAACAAAATCAGTGTTCAATAAATAGTGCAGAGTCAATAAATAAATAATCCTTAAAAGACAAACGTGGGGGTAAAAACCAATAGAAAAAACAATCCGTTAAAATCCGTTCTTACAGGGAGCAGTCTTTAAAATCCAACAACAATCCAGGTGCCATCTTTTATGCTGGCGCCTCACCTGCTTCTCCTACTTGGGCTTAGCAGCAGGCAAGATGCTCTCTGCAGCTGCCCTTTTTCCAACACTCACACACGAGACTTGAGACCTCCCGATCTCTGGCTTCGGTCTGGCACTCATCCCAGCCTCGAGACTTGGACTCCTTGGTCCCCAGGACGCCCACACCAAGGACTGCCACTCCAAGCCTTCCCATTTCCGCTGCCTTTCCGGCCTTCCGCGGCCAGTCGCCTTCCCCTGGTCACTCCCGCTACCTGATCGCTCAATGGAGCGACATCCAACATCAACACCTGGGTGTAGGCCTAATACCCAGACTTCTCGCAGCTGCCCACGAGCGCTCGATCACTCGTCCATGCACACACACCACGTGTCTCTCTCTCTTGCACCGACCTGCTTCCTCTCTCGCTCCCATGTAACCTCCGTCCTCTCTTTTTCTCTTTTCTTTGATCCCCTTCCCAACTGATTCACGCTTCTTTTATACAGCGAGTGGCCATAGCAGCTGCAGCACATTAGCCATGGGAACAATCACGGATGTGGGCAGTACCTCACCTATGCAATTGGTGAGAAACGCCCACACTGCAGATCGTCCCGCGGCTTGATACAACCACTACGCCCCCTCATGAAGCCACCGTGAGAGCGGTGATTATTTATTTAAAAAAAATGGCCTTTGCTCAGCGAGCTGTGGACCCATAACACCACAAACTCTCTTTCAGGAGTGATCCAGGCCTTGTGTACCTGGGGGGCACAGCTCCCTCTCTCAATTAAAAGAATAGAAAATATTCCTCTTCATAAGGGCGTGCCTCGGGAGCCTGCAGCTGATCTAGCAAAGAGGAGGTAAAAAACTGTATTTGTTTCCCATTGAATCACCATTTAAGAGGGGGTTCAGGAGGAGTGACTACATCTCCTTGAGGGTGTGTTCAGCCTGTTCACAATATGTACGCTCAAAGCCCTAGTCTAGCATTTTCTGTAGAGCCAAACAAACAAGCAAGAAAGGAAACAAACCATAAAACTAGCCCAGAGGATGTTTTCCTTATCAATTAAACTCTAGGGGTAGAAAACTGGTTTGCCCAGCTTCCTGACTCTTTAACATTACAAATAAAGACGTAGAAAATATTTATCATCTTATATGCTATACTGTATATCACTCATTTTACATGCCACCAATATTGTCTCAGTGAACATTAAAAGCAAAACTATCGGTGACACAAAAGTAAGTGATACAGGTTATGACACAAAATCTAGACATTGCACAATTAACAATTTAGAATATAATGAATAGCAAAGAAACCATTGATGCATAGAGCAGTTGACCATTGTTTGATATTTAATATAGGTATGATAAAGTGCCTCAAAAGAACAAGCTAACAGTTGCTTTATTGCCAGTAGGTTACAGACTGATGCATTTGTAGCCAAGGATTTGTGATGAGATATTAAGTTGTAGTAATGTTCTTAATTGTATCTGCCTCCTAAATATAAAGTAAATACATGCAAATATTTTGATGATCTCTTGAAATGGGAAGGAAGAAATGTGTGAACAAAACTACCTAGATGTAAGAGGTGATGTTTTCTGCTCAAGTGTAATATTCTTTCACTTTAAATATAAACTCCGCGAATAGAAGGGCAAAATTTCGATGTATCCATCATTTGACTTTTCCTACATGAAGCTATTATTTTTCGCAGGCATACATTTAAAAAACATTTAAAAAAAAATAATAATTAATTAAAAAAAAAATTTCCACTGTGCCAGAGTGCCCTAACACAAATGTTTGCAAAAACCAAAATTACTATATCTGTACAGAAAATCTCTGCTAGTGCAAGTTTGCCCAGATTCAATAGGTTTCTAGCATTTAACAATGCTAATAACTTTGTCATGTTTCATTTGGATTGAACGGTTCATTTTTGAATCGTTGTGTTCACTAACTCATATTCTGACACACAAAAACAACACTGAAAGTGGAGAAATCATGTTTGTGGATGTCTAGATTGTGTAAATCCATCATAGTTGAAATTTGACCCCACCCCTATGGTATAGACGTACAGTATATACACAGAATATTACATTTCTTATAATGTAGCCTGCCCTTCTAGTGCACTGTAGCTGTACTAGATATACTGAGCAATTTCAATGACTTATGGTGAAGCTCAGGCAAGAGTAAGGGTTGCATGATGTTGATTAAAGATACTGGACTATCAACTAGACCACACTATTTGTAGTGTTTTAAGGTGTCATTTTATTCAGTTTATACATCTTTATGTTGAGGACTTCATTTCCAAGGTTTAAATCTTATTTTGACTTGAATTGAAACAGTTTATTTTTATTAATGTCAAGTTTTGGTGTTTACACAATGTTCCAAGCAGTGTTACCTGACCAATTCAGTCACATCAGTGATGTCATCAGATATGATGCTATAAATATGTCAGTGTTCATATCTTTAGTTATCTCTTAATGGATATTTTCAAGAAAACCCTCAAAAGAGATACCCCAATGTTAGGTTTTCTAAAATCCTTTTGTTCCTTGGCTTTGATTTTTTTGCTTTGCCCTTTGGTTTTGGTTACTTGTGCTTCTTGCTTTTAAGGTTTTTCACCTTGACCCAGTGTGTGTTTAGCATCTCCTGGTTTACTTCCCTTCTCACAAGATTTCTGAGATGCTGTCTCATAATAGTACCAATCTCCACCCAGGAATTACAATGTGAATGCAAGGTAATTCTTTATCCTGCCAGGGGTTTGTACGTTAGAATATTCAAAAACTTGGACTGTACAAGACATGTAAAATGTTTAGGAATTGTATTCACATGGGAAACAAATTAGGAAATATGCAATGCATATCAAATATAATTTAGTGAATCATGTGGGATTCATTTAACTCTTGCATTTTTGTGGACATTGGATCTGAATTATTTCAGTTGGGTTCAATTAGAAGCATCTGCATTGGTTTCTTGTTCTCCTGTAAAGAGAAGTAACACAACCTGTTTATTTTGGATCTCATTCGGAAAACTTTTCAACTCATTTATACTCATTGCAGTCTGTCTTTTTGCAATGACAAATTCATACGTGGAAAAGAAGTAAAGTTACTTAAAGAAGGGTGAATGACAGTTTGAACATAGCTGGTTGAATTTTTTGGCAAAAACGTGCAGCAAAGAACTATTTAAACATATACAGTACAGTACAGTACAGAGTTCAATATTTCACCTCCGAAGGATTACCTAGACGTGCTTATGCTTTATTTATTTAAACACTTCAAGCTTAAGGCCATGCAGAATCTGAATCATTCCCAGCATCAGTGGGCACATGGCAGCTAGACATTTGTGGGGAACAGTTTCACCCAGTTACTCATAATCAACTTTAAATTTCTATTCAACCTAGAGTTGATTATAATTAGGATGTCAGAGAAAAATCTTTATAGAGTACCCAAAACAAAGTAAGAAATGGGCAGCGCAGCTGGACCCTGGGCCAGAATTCAAGCCCAGCCTTCTGAAACTGTAAGTCATATTAACTATTTAACTATTTACATTTATACTCCAAATATAATGTAAAACAAATTATCTGTACATTATATAGGTGACATATTTAACTCTAAGATGTTCCTTTATATGTAACATTCAATGATGATGCTATAGCATGTGAGAATAGGATGTTTCAGATGTTGTTAGTTTCTTCCTTTCTTTTTTGTTAAAAGGGAGGATGGGCACTGAGTAGCATCCCTATTAATGATATTCTGATTGCTACTGAACAGTAAAGAGAATCAATCACAAACCTGGGTGTTTATTAATTAGCAGCTTGAGAAGAAAGTGCAGCGTGAGCAATCTTTAAGTAAGGACATTCATTTTCATGTCGTCCTTAATTTAGTGAGCAAGTTAAAGCTCAAAGTTAAGGTTTAAACATTCCTTCCCAGCAGCTTTTACTTCAGTAAAGAATAGCTAATCACATTTGGTCTTCATGTTCAACTCTGGTTTTGATGTTGTTTGATTGTTTCCATGACAGTGTTCCAGCTAAGTTTAATGAGCTATAATATTATCTATTAATAGGACCTTGGTTTGAAATGCATGCTTCCCCTGAACTAACACTACAGAAATTCTCATTAAATATTGTACTAATGCACTGAGGCTTAAGTCTTCCTTTCAGCCCTCTTTTGCAATACTAGATTGTGCTTAGATTGTGAGTTTTTAAAGCAATGAATCAATCCTTATTTAGTGGCTTCCTTAATGAGTGCTTTCTTAGCTCTGCACTAAATAGGTATAATTACATCACTGCATTGAACATTGCAATACATGCGGCTTCATAAGTAAGATGGGAAGCCATGTAGAATTCTATACTGAGGAAAAAAATATGGGCAGCTCATTAACACAGTGGTTACCGCCTCACAGCTCCAGGGATCCAAATCTGAAACCTGTTATGGTGGATTTTGCATGTTCTCTCGACAGCCAACAGTAGTTTGGTCTCCTCACCCATCCTAAAGACATATGTGCTACGTTCACGGGAAATATTATACTAACAATGTCTCGAGAGACTGAACGAAGAGTCTGAGTGTCTGGGCTTGCATGTGTCCTGGATAAAAACCAAGATTCAGGCCTTTAATGACCTGTGTGTCTGTCTGCGGAGAGAGTGTCAACCTTGTTGAGAGGTTCACTTACCTTGGCAGTGACATTCATGTCTCTGGTGACTCTTCCTATGAAGTCAATAGATGGATTGGGAGAGCATGGGGGGTCATGAGGTCACTGGAAAGGGGTGTGTGGCACGCCTGATATCTATGCAAAAGGACAAAGGTCCAAGTCTTTATAGTCCTGGTGCTACCTGTCTTGCTATATGGTTGCGAGACATGGGCGCTATCCAGTGATCTGAAATGAAAACTGTAATCCTTTGGCACTGTGTCTCTCCAGAAAATCCTTGGGTACTGTTGGTTTGACTTTGTGTCGAATGAGCGGTTGGTCATGGATTCCCAAATGAGGCACATTACCTGCATTGTGAGGGAGTGTCAGTTACAGCACTACGGCCATGTGGCGCATTTCCCCGAGGGTGATCCAGCTCATAAGATCCTCATTGTTGGGGACCCGAGTGACTGGACCAGGCCAAGGGATCGCCCACGTAACACCTGGGTGCGGCAGATAGAGGGTTGTGTGTCTGCCTGGGGGGTTGCCAACCGGGATCCCAAGTTGTTTCGTCGTGTAGTGGGTGCGACAACACAACTTGACTTGACTTGATGTGAACATACAGAGTGATGGAGTGGTGTCTTGTTTAGGATCTTTACCTTCCTTGAACCTAAAGCTGTTGCAAATCTTGTAATAGAAAAAAATTAACATTTGTGAAACATCATAATCAAGTTACTGTTTGCAAAGTGCCAAAACACACTGATAGCAGTATCAGGTATTAGCCAGAAACCAGACCTGGATGGGGAAGTTCAAGATCACACAAGATCGCACATAACCACAGCCACACAGGGCCAATTTAGACTTACCAACCAAATAATGCACATGTATTTGGGGTGCAGGAAGAAAACAGGAGTATCTGGTTGTGATGCTCTGTGCCAGCTCCCCATGGCACCCTTTGCTTTTGGAGCATCCACTGTCATGACCGAGATGAACCAGTGGCAAGTGAACAGACAGACAGTAGCTCAGTGTCCAAACTGTAAACTTTATTAAAATGCAAACAAATAAGTCACGTTTTAAAATAATAAATACATTTTCCTTAGATAAAAACACAAGAATAGTGCATGAAGAGTCACCACCAACTATGATTGTCATGTAAAACTCTTCAGAAAGAGTTTTTCTTCCCGGACAGGCACCACCTGTAACTGTCTTTGCACACAGCACTGTTACAGCTCTTCCACCATCTAGGACCTCCAGGGATATTGGGTAAAAACCCAGCAACTTTCGCACACTACTTCAGTCGCCACATTGTTTCCGAAGCTCATCCCTTCCAGACTATTCTTTTCGTCCAGGCCTGCCCTAAGTCCTTTGCTGCTTCTACATAAATAACTCAATAGTTCTGGATCTACGCTGCAACCAGGGCTCCATTGCCCCAGGAACCTCATGTATAAACAGTGCGTATGCTCAAAAATGTTGCGTACGACCATTTCCTTGCACACTTTGAGATGTATAAAACCTAAACTTGGCATAAAGGCACACGCATTTTCATGGTAGCCCCTTACCTTGCATACACAGTTTCTGGTCAGTTTTGCAAATTGGCGACACCCAGCGTCAAAGCAGTGCTACTGTTTTTGTTTTCTTTTTTATTCATATTTGCATCGATGCCGAGGGATTTATCAAATCCACCAAAATTAATTGCATATCGTTTACAAATTTAATTCACTTGATTGTCATCATTCTGTAACAATATAATGGTTCATGGAATTGCCAAACTATTCCAACTAACATAGTTGCTTTAGTATTGTTAGAAGACATCACAAATTGAAGAATTAGAAGTGCATATTTACAGATGATGATGTCTGGCTCTAAGTTGATTTCAATTTCCAAGAGTTATCCTGTTGGAGCTGTCTTCTGAACTGGCGTTGGCTTTCAATGTGAACTGGCTGAACAATCGAGTATTTCACAAATATCACCGAGTTGCCCCAAGCCAGCTGCACAAGATAGTATATTCCACTTGTCGACCAGATATATAAAATGTCCTTACACTGTGTTTGAACTGTGAAACATCAAAGGGCAATTTGCAGCAGCATCTGGTTTTCAAAATGTAATCGGAGCGGTCAGCTGCATGCACATTGATATTGTAATGGTGCTGAACAAGTTACATCAGCCAGGGATGAATCACCAAAAGAATCAGTTGGCATTACATCATATTTAGCTGGAGAACCTTTGAAAATGGCAGCTTCATACAGTTGCAGGTGCTTTTTCCAACCAGTGTGGCAAAAGGCAAGCAATTCATTTAAAAATAGTGAGTCACCTCAAATATCCATGTTAAATGCTGTTTATTGAACATTCGCTCTCTTGGCACTAAAGCTGTTTTGGTAAATGATATAATATTAAGTACAAAATCTGATCTGTGTCTTCTTACTGAAACCTGGCTTAGTAAATATGACACTGTTCCCCTAGCTGAGGCGTCACCAGATGGATACTCGTTCCTTCATAAGTCTAGAGATTCTGGTCGAGGAGGAGGCCTTGGAATAATTCATTGTAACAAAATGCAAATCACTCCTAAAAATTTAGGCAACTTTACATCCTTTGAGGCATTCATTTTAAATATTAAAACAGATTCCAACACAATTATAGTGCTAGTCTACAGACCACCAGGGCCATATTCATTGTTCATGACTGAATTTAGCAACCTTCTGTCTGATTTGGCTATAAATTATGATCACGTAGTTCTGATGGGGGATTTTAATGTACACATTGATGTGGAAACTGACACTTTTAGCAAATGTTTTACTTATTTGTTAAATTCAGTAGGATTTTGTCAGATTGTCAAAGGTCCAACTCATAATCATAACCATACATTAGATTTAATTATAACTTACAAAGTTGAAATTCAAAATTTAAATATTACTCCATTAAATGTAGTTATTTCCGATCACTTCTTAATTACATTTGATTTAGTTCTGCCCATGCCAGCGCACTCGCAGATTAAAACAAAGACAGTGCGACATCTAGATTGTAATTCTGCTTCAAAATTTATAGATACCTTGAGTAAGTCGAGTGTAATTGTGGAAAACCATTTAGATCAGTTAACATCAAATGTAAACGTGGAAAACAATTTAGATCAGCTAATATCACATTATAATGTGACCTTGAGAGATGCTCTGGACACAGTGGCTCCCCTCAAAACAAAAGTGATCAAAGCACATAGAAACTCTCCCTGGTTTAATGAAAATACTCGAGCTCTTAAATTAGAGTGTCGAAAACTGGAGCGCAGATGGAGAACAACAAAGCTACATGTCTTTCAAATTGCATGGACAGAGAGTGTAATAAATATAAAAAGCCCTCTTTAAAGCTCGCTCAGAATACTATTCTACATTAATAGATAGCAATAATAAAAATCCTAGGGTACTTTTTAGAGCAGTGGCTAAATTAACAAATGGGAATTCAGATCAACAGTGCAAAATACCAACAGATATTAGCAGTACAGACTTTATGAACTTCTTCAATGAGAAAATTAAAAATATAAGATCCCAGATCTCAGCATCACAGTACAAACCAAATACTAGCTTAGCAGACCCTGTCACATTGCATTCAGCACTTTAATAATTTTAATCCTGTAACTCACCAGGAAGTCTTAACTTTAATTACTAAAATGAAGCCCACTACTTGTTCCCTAGATCCAGTGCCAACAAAACTAGTAAAAGTGCAATGGATGTTCTTGCAGCCCTATTCTAACCGTTATCAATAGTTCATTACTGCATGGCACAGTACCTGATGCACTAAAAGTGTCAGTCATTAAACCTTTACTTAAAAAGTCAGACCTAGACCCACACATACTAAATAACTATAGGCCTATTTCAAATTTACCATTTCTCTCTAAAATACTAGAAAAGTAGTCGCCAGTCAGCTTCAGTCACACCTTACGCATTACAATTTATTTGAGAAATTCCAGTCTGGCTTTCGCACTGGTCATAGTACAGAAACGGCACTAACACGGGTTGTAAATGACATTCTGATATCCTCTGATGAAGGAAATTCCACTGTAATTATGTTGTTGGACTTAAGTGCAGCATTTGACACCATTGACCATTCTATTTTACTGCACAGGCTAGAAAACGATGTTGGGCTTACAGGCCCGTGCTCGCTTGGTTCAGTTCTTATTTATCAAATCGATTCCAGTATGTACAGAAATGTGCTGACAGTACTCCATCATTATACACAGAAGTTCAATATGGTGTCCCATATTGGTGGCTCAGTACTGGGACCTTTACTGTTTTCACTTTACATGCTTCCACTGGGATCTCTCATTAGGAAACATAATGTTAATTTTCACTCGTATGCAGATGACACCCAGTTATACCTTTCATTTAAATCAAATGAAGTTTCTCCGATGTTGTCTTTAATTAGTTGTGTTAGTGAATTAAAGGAATGGATGAATGAGAACTACTTGTCTTTAAATACAGATAAAACAGAGATGTTAATTGTTGGAGGGAATGACGCTGATCACAGCAATATTTTGTCGTCATTTAACTCAGTTGGAATCCCAATTAATTTTACTGAATCAGCCCGCAATCTAGGAGTTATCTTTGACTCTAGCATGTCATTTAAAGCGCATATTACAAAGTCGTCCAAAACATGTTTTTCCATCTTAAAAATGTTAGGAAATTAAGGCGCTTTCTAAATAAACAGGATTGTGAGAAATTAATTCATGCATTTATCTCTAGTAGGATTGACTACTGCAATGCGGTGTTCACTGGCTGTTCAAACTGTTCTCTATACAGCCTCCAGTTAATCCAAAATGCGCTGCAAGAATTATTACAAGAACAAGAAAATATGAACACATAACCCCAGTTCTTAAATCTTTACACTGGCTCCCAGTTAAGTTTAGGGCAGATTTCAAAATCCTCCTTTTAACATATAAAGCATTAAATGGCCAAGGTCCGCTTACTTGTCTGAACTTATCATGACTTACAAACCTGAGCACATTAAGATCTCAAGATGCCGGTCTGCTTAGGATTCCAAGGATTAATAAAATAACAGTGGGAGGTCGAGCTTTTAGTTACAGGGCCCCTAAACTGTGGAATGGTCTTCCTGCTTCCATAAGAGATGCCCCTTCAGTCTCAGCCTTTAAATCCCGGCTGAAGACTCACTACTTCAGTTTAGCATATCCTGACTAGAGCTGCTGATTAACTGTACATACTGCATCTCTGTTGTTAGTCATTAGCACTATAACATAAGTAACATGATAATTATATTTGAATACTAACCCTCACCTATTCTGTTTCTTTTCTCGGTACCCAAATGTGGCAATTGGTGCCACGGCCCACCTGCCAAGTTGTTTGCCTGCCTATGGTAAAGTCATCCCTGATGGAGGATCACAGGAATCATGGGAAAGGGGTCCTTTCATCGGAGCAACGTTTCAGCCGTGGCATGGCCAAATGGGGAGGCAGCTAGATGGATGAGGTCTCCAGGACTCTAAAAATATCCAAACCTAATTATGTCATATCATCTACTGTTAAACCGTACTTCTAAAATTTTTATTATTATGCTGTCTTAAGGAATTGTTCTGTTCTGTATATTGTATTGTATTGACCCCCTACTTTTGACACCCATTGCACGCCCAACCTACCTGGAAAGGGGTCTCTCTTTGAACTGCCTTTCCGAGGTTTCTTCCATTTTCCTACAAGGTTTTATTGGGAGTTTTTCCTTGTCTTCTCAGAGAGCCAAGGCTGGGGGGATGTCAAAAGGCAGGGCCTGTTAAAGCCCATTGTGGCACTTCCTGTGTGATTTTGGGCTATACAAAAATAAACTGTATTGTAAAGAGAAGAGAATTAATATGTTGTGGTGCTTAGTGCCATCTCTACACTATAAAAGCACCTTCCGAGAATGAATTTGCTCATGTAAATAGAATGCATTTCCACTATATTAATGCTTCTATAGTCCACAGAACTTGTGCTGCATTGTACCTGAAGTGATGCGCTATGATGAACCAGACCCTGGTCCACCAAATAATCGGCCAAATTGGACAGGGTTACAACTTCATTTGAATGTAATTACCAGAATTTAAAAACAGGTAATCAGATGCAGCATATATTTTTTTAACCAAATCATTTAAATTGTGGTCAATATCACATAGTACAGCCCTTATATTCCTCATTTCTTTGGCCACATCTCTTACAACATCCAATATTGCATTTTGTGACTCCAGGAAAGTGTCCGTCAGCACACAGCCAGATGGCCTCCCAGCGGTTTCCGAGACAGAGGTGTGATATCTGACCACTTCTTTTCTATTTCTGGCACTGTGCGACTTTCTGAACTTGAACTTTTAAGTGTCTCCACCACGCTTTTGTTGCTTATACCTCTGTGTATGCCAACAAATAGTTTGTTTTTCCTTGCCTCTACTTTGCATTCGCTGAAATTCTTTGTTTTTTCATGTGCTTTTGCCATTGCATTTTAACTGTACACTGATTGGAAGGGGCTATTTATATTGATTTGCATATCATAAGTTGGGGTGAGGCAGCAGGCACGTGCATGTGTGTTACTTTTCACACTGATTTTTGGAGCTGAACATCATTATTAGTATGACATAGAAAAAAATTCTACTTTAGGTACAGTATGTGTTCAGCATTTCTTGCCTCACATTTATTTCCTTTCATCCAACACTTACCCAGATCTTCGTAGACATGGAACACACATGAAATGCATGTATTCCAAATGACAATATACTGCATTATTTACCCTATACAACTCCAGGAACCTCATAAGCAGATAAGGAGACTTGGATTGAGCTGGGAGAACTTTTTGCTTGCAAGCTGAGCTCCGTCAAGTTGGGGGTTTACGTGGGATAGCAGGCTGCTTACTGCTTGCGCTGATCGATGCATTTACAAAACAAAAGACGCTGATGGAGGGGTGCGCAGGGATTTAAGGTGGAACAAGATTATGAGCTTTTTCGTATCCTTCAGTAATTCCAGTGTTAATCCATTACTCAAACACACATTGTTGAGTTCTTATTAGCCCCAGGTAAATGGGTTCAGCTATGATCCTCATCTACAGTAGTACGAGACATGGGGTGAAAAATCAATTCAGACACAATGAGAAAATGTAAACACCACATACAATACAATACAATATAATTTATTTTTGTACAGCCCAAAATCACACATGGAGTGCTGCAATGGGCTTTAACAGGCCCTGCCTCTTAATAGCCCCCCAGCCTTGACTCTCTAAGAAGACAAGGAAAAACTCCCAAAAAAAAAAAACCCCAGTAGGGAAAAAATGGAAGAACCCTTGGGAAAGGCAGTTCAAAGAGAGACCCCTTTCAAGGTAGGTTGGTTATGCAGTGGGTGTCAAAAAGAAGGGGGCCAATACAATACACAGAACAGAACAAATCCTCAATACAAATAAAAATTTTAGAAGTACATAGCAGAATTTAACAGTAGATCACATATATCACATAATATGATTTGGATTTGTTTAGAGTCCTGGAGACCTCATCCATCAAGCTACCTCCCCCATTTGGCCATTCCATGGCTGAAACAGTGCTGGGCCAGCCAATCCGATGAAAGGACCCCTCTTTCCCACGATTCCTGCGATCCTCCTTCAGGGATGACTTTACCTTAGGCAGGCAAAGCAACTTGGCAGGTGGGCCGTGGCACCAAGTGCCACATTTGAGTACCGAGAAGAGAAGCAGAATAGGTGAGGGTTAGTATCAAATTATAACTATCATGTTACTTATGATGACAGCTGGACACATTGTTGCATTTGCAGTACTACGGCAAAGTTGCAAGCATTTACTGTATCTGTACACTAATAGAAGAGTAAGAGAAAAGAAAAAGATATTTCTGAAAGGTGAGGCCATTCTGTGCGATCAAAGTAATTAAAAAAGTAGCTCCATAATACTGGACGCTTCTATCTAGGATATGGATAATTTTGAATCAAGGTGCAGTTTTCAGTGTCAAATGTCACCTAGGCTACCCTTTATGTCACATTACATACTGGTAAAAGTATAGTTAATTATGCATGCATTTCAATGCATTTTTTTTGTTGTTGCTGTAAACAGTGCTTATGCATTTCTGGCAGAGCACACCTCTTTTCCTGGTACAGCTTGCTGCATTTTTTGCCTAATCATGCTTTGCTCCAGTTGTGTCTATCAACACTAAGTTGCATTCTGGAAAAAAAAACTTTGTATACCAGCCATAGGCTGGACAAACTAATCATGAATAAATATTGATAAAGAATAAATATAATCTACAAAAAAATAAAGTAAAAAAAATGTATGATGAACGTGTGAGTCTGCTCCTTTTATTTCTCTTTCTATGCCAGTCACTTTGTCAATGAAGCCCTTAATTATAAGACACGTCTTTGTTAGTGATGTCTTTTTCAGGTTAGTCTCTTTTAGAGACTTTTAAGAAGTAGAAGAAGATCGCAAAGGTAGTGCAGATAGATTACGTTGCATTCCAAAAAAATGTTTTTAAACGTTAGCCTATTATATATCCTCCCTATGGCATTTGTCACTTGATTGACAGACAGGGCAGCCAGTCTGAGATCTTTCTTCTAAGACACTGGTCATCCCGCATGCACGATCAAACGTGCGAGCTTCTGCAAAACTCCGGCTGTGATCTAGTTAGCCTTCCAATTTATATCGACTAAAGAAGGGATTTAAAAAAAAATTGTTTGGGGAGGGTATGGGCTGGATGTGGAATTGGAAGAGGATTTTTTTTCTCACAATGTCACAATCGAAGCGCGTTTGTCTGATCTGTCAATCTATCATTGCTATTCCAAAGTAGGAAAATGTGGAAAGGCACTTTCGAACTGTTCATAAAAACTACGAAACTAACTTCCTTCCAAAAAGCAATCTGAGAAAGAGAAAGGAGAGTGAACTAAAATCGCAGTTAATCAGACAGCCGTCATTTTTCACTTGGCTGAATTCAAAAGCTCCTTGACTGCATTATTCAGCTCTACTTATTTGTGCGATTCAGCCTTTTCCCACATGAAGATGATTAAATCCAAATACTGTAGTGACCATAAATGTATTGAATTGTTATTGTGCCATAAAGGTTATTCAGTTATGCAAGGTACAACAACATATATTTTATGTATAAAGTATACTTGTGTGTATATATATATATATATATATATATATATATATATATATATATATATATATATATATATATATAAGTGTGGGCAACTTTGCTTTTAAGGGTACATCTAAAAAAAACAAAAAAAATAATAGGTTGCAAAGGATAGTGAAAGTGTCCAACAGCTGAAAAGTTCTTGGTTCAGATCAAAGTGCAGTCATGGCTTGCGTGGTCTTTGCTCAGTCTTTGTATGCCTCAGTGTTTTTTCAAAAGTACTCTGGTGTTTGCATACTAAAGAAGTGAAGGATAACTGCCCAGTCTAAATTGACCCACTGAGTATCAATTAATTTTGGTTTCATTTACCAAACTATGAATACTGTAACCTATTTAACTCCTTATTTCTGCTCAACAAATTATTTATTTTGCATTGACTACTTTTTAGTATGAACTATTTTTTACACCAGTCTCTTTATTGTTATAAAAAGTCCTTAATTGTATTCTTGATTATGTACTTTATTGTTAACATCCTATTTGTCTGTCTGAATGCAGTATAGGATCAGAAAAGCCTCAGATGACAATCAATCATTTAGAATATAGTTCATTTGATTTTCCTAAGGCATATAAAAAAAATGATCCAAATGACAAACTATCCTTTCACTTCATAGCACAAATCTGTGTTCAAAATAAGCATTCATTCTGACTTTTTTCTAATTGTTCTGCAAAACAACAGGCCTAAGTCAAATGTGATGGAAATAAAAATCTGCAAAAAATGAACAGCATCTTTTGTTTTCTGACAGTCAGCAATGAATAGAATCAAAAAATAACATTTTGCTTGTAATTCTATGTGGTACAGTGGTTACCTTTGATGCCTAAAAATACCATTTTCCTAAGTATGATTAGTAATTGTGGCACTTTCTGTGTTGCGTTTGCAGATTTCCATTGAATGAGTTTTTCTTGGGTAAACCATAATGAAAAGACATGTATTTTTAGGGTTGACTGCTAACATGCATGAAAAGAGCCCTATGATGGACTACTGTATCATCCTGTCTTGCATTTAGTGTTACCAGGATATGTTTTGTGACAAAGCTATGGACTAAGAGACTTCGGGAAATGGAAAGATGGATATTACATGTGTTACAAAGGTTAACCTGAAAGTAATCTTAGCATCAGATATGTGCCCTTTAGATAAATTGTTCCAATATTACACTAGCAACAAATAGGCTAAAATATCAGTTTTTGTATAAAGTTCCTAACCTGAGGGCAAGGTTATATTTTCGCAGACTTAAATTAGTACTGTCACATTCTGCTTTCTTTTCATTTAGTTGTATGCCTGGTGCTGCTCTGATGGTAAAGTTAAAGAAATGTTGTTGCTTTGTACCTGACCCTTTACATAGTGTTTGAAACAACTATGAGCAATGTATACTATAATAAATCGTTACTGCACATAATCTTACCTACATGCATACTTACCTGCATATCATACTCCAGTCTTTGAAATGAACAAATGATGTTAATGAGCTGATTACCTCTTTAAGATAGATAGATAGATAGAAAGATAGATAGATAGATAGATAGATAGATAGATAGATAGATAGATAGATAGAACGTCATTGATCTCCAAGGTAAGATTCAATATACTGTAGAACATAGAGTAAATATAGTAATAGTGCAAAATAACATACAAACAAAGGATAAACTAATGTACTGTATACTGTGCAGCACCCAAAACTATACACACAGCACACTTGATGTACATTCATAATCTTCTGTACCTAAATAACCATTGTCTGAATGTCTTTCTGTTCAGTATAACAGGTTTGGGTGAATATAAGCACAATGAAGATATGTAGTCTGATGTCTTTTGGCAAAAAATGAGCCCCAGTTGTACATCTTAGCACACCATAGAGAATGTGCAGCATTAGTCAGAATGGTCTGCAATTTTTCCATCATTCTTCTTTCTGCCACTGTCCCTACTAAGTTAAGGGTCAGTGCTACAATGCAGTGAACCTTAATGGACTACTGATTCAGACCACTGGCATCCCCCAAAAGCAGAACAATAAACAAGCCACTATGGACATATGGAACATCCCCAGCAGTTTTTGCCTCAAAAAGAAAAACCTGCTCCTGCCATTTTTACACAACAGGTCTGTATCTTCTACCCAACCCCATCTACTGTTCAGATGCACCCACTACTATTTCTAATCCAGTGCTATTGTCATCTTTTCCCACATTATGGTGACTGACCTCCTATGCTTACTTTTGTCTACCAACTCCACTATTTTGGCAATGTTCATTCCAAATGCTTCCCCTACATCATACTAAAAGCCTCAGCACATTTTCACTTCTCCTTTCTTCTTTCTCTCCTCAACTCTATTGTCAATAAAGTCCACAATAGAGGTTCATGGCATTAAGGAAAACTATAGCTGGTATAAATTGAAATTGCACCTAAAATTGATTGTGTGGAGGATGAAGAAAAACTGAAACCACTCAACATCCCATTAACTTTCCATGATAATTAAGCTATAACTGCCATACTTGGCAGTACACTTTAGGAATGAACAATACTTGAGGGCCTTATCCCCCAAAACGGGGCAAATAATTAAATAAAAGGGAAAATGAAAGCAAAGCAAAGGAAAGGGAAGCTAGGAATGGAGCTTTGATCTAAATAAAAACCTTAAAGTCTGAATGTTTTCCCTGTATTTTATGTCTGCATAGGTTTTTTGCTGTTGTTATGGTTTTCCTCCTAAATACACACTACTACTACTACTACACACATATATACATGTTAGATTAATTGGTAACCTTAAGCTGGACATGTGGTTATGTGTGCACATGTGAGTGAGTCCTATGACTGGTGCCTGATATGATATTGTCAAAATAGACTCAAGCACTCTGTGACCGTTAATTTGATCAGGCAGATTTCAGAATGTTGTTTTGTCATTTTGGTCGAATACTGATTATATAAATTATTTTAAAAATGACTTAGCATAATCAGTCTCTTTCTTTAAAAGAGAAAAAATATAACATGTGCAAATTTATAGCAAACCAAGTCCCATGCTAAACTTTAACATTACATATTTTAAATGTATTTACTTTTATTGAGAACAAAAGATCTGTTTCAATTCAGAAACGATGACAGTGCAATTCATGCCAAGAAAATGTCAGAAAGGTTAGAATGCTCATATTCTGCTTTACCAATAATAACTTTACAAAAACAGCATCCTGTGACCCCTGGACTCACAAATACTACCTGGACAAAGATCCATAAAATCTAAATTGACCCACCAGCTTTCACTAGTCTCAAGACACCTGCAGGTCACTGCAAGTCTCTTATGGATTAGTCTACGTGCTACCTGTGAACAGCTTCTTGTTAAGGAACATGTGCTCTTAATGGACTGGTCCACTAGCTATTTCACAGCCGCCTCAAATTATAGCAACAACAATGAACTGCCCAAAGCTCCTATTTCAGGCATCTTATACAATACAATGTTAGAGCACACGCACTGATAGATCTGTTTAATTCAAGAAATCTTTTTAATTGGAAATAATTTATTTGTTAACAATCTAATGGCTACCTTATCATTAGCATTCCACTAAAAGATACAATGTGATATTCTGATACAAACTGTGTCAAGTTTATTCTTGCCTTGGGGAAAAAGATCACAGAGACCTTCTTTACAGTATATTATTCTCAGAAATTATCACTTTCAAAGCTCTTTGACTATCCTAATTACAAATATACATTGTTTATTGAAAATTTAAAACTTACCCAATAAAATATTATTAGAATTTATAATAAACCAGTAATGGTGGACTGCATGATAATGTGCAGTTAATACACTTGACTTATAGCTCTTGTTTTCTCCACCCAAGCAGCACACTTCTTCTCTTCTTTCATCTGCATTTTTGAGGTTGATATGCTTGCTGCTTCCTGAACAGCTCTTCTTCTCTCCACCCTAGCAGCCTGCTTCTTCTCTTCTTTTGTTGGCATCTTTTCATGTTAAAACTTATTAAGTCAGTTTTTGTGTTGCAATTACTTGGTACATTTTCCTTAATTTTTCACTTAATCTGCACTTAAATCTGCCTCAAGAATGATTTAGGATATGAAGAGGTAGGGAACAAGAACGGCACCCATAGGCATTTACTGCACTGCCACCCTGCTGCACGCTGCTGAGAGTTGATTCTACAATAAAATAAAATAAAAATAAAAAGAGTAATAAAAATCATCACGCTGAAAGCGGACAGTAGAGTTTATGTAGTATATGTGTATCAAATTTCAGGTCAATAGGTCAAATGATTTGCGAGCTACAGGTGATTTAAAATCCTGGACAGACAAACAAACAGCCATGGTAGCGTATTATATAAGAAGATACTAATCAACTTATATAGCTTAGGTGTATAATATACAAAAACTAGACATTAAGCCCGTTACAATAACGGGCGCTAGAACAGTATTGCATAAACATTTATTAGGAACAGTCTATATTAAATGGCAAGGGACCTTGTTGTCTTAATCTTTTTGTTAAAAATATTTTTGCAAGAAGCCTAAAGTAAAATAATATTAAAAATAAAATAGAAACGTATATGACAATACAGTAAGTATAATTAATATTGCCTTAGTGTAAAACTTTATAACAATCTGTAATACACAATATCTGAAGAAGATATTTAGGAAAATAATTTTATTTTTTTACCTCAGAAAATTTTTCAATAAAATTTCATTATAGACAACATTTTTTGTAAACACTCTTGTTCTGGACCATCTACAACATTGACAACAACATCTGTAAAACTTCTAACTCTTGATAATGCAACATATAACTGACCGTGGCTGAATACTGGTTCTGGCAAGTAAATGGCAACTTACTTGCTGAGCGAACAGGTAGCGGGAGTGACCAGGGAAAGACGACTGGCCGCAGAAGGCCAGAAAGGCAGCAGGAGTCAGGAGGTTTGGTGGTGGATTCCCCAACGTGTGTGTACTGGCCGTTGGTGTAAACCAAGTCTTTTGGCTGGGATGAGTGCCAGACAGAAGCCAGGGATTGGGAGGTCTCCAGTCTCGTGTGGATGCGATATGGAAAAGTGCAGCTGCAGAGAGCGTCTCGCCTGCTGCAAAGCCTAGTCGGGAGAAGCAGGTGAGATGCCAGCATAGAAGAAGCACCGAGCTTGTTGTTTTTAAAGATTGCTTCCTATACAAACGTTTTAACCTCTAGTTTTTAAAGGATTGTTCTATTTATTGGTTTTTTTAATCTCCACGTTTTGTTTTTATGGATTATTTATTTATTGAAAAACTTTGGATCACTGCACTATTTATTGATCACTTTGTTTTTGATTGTTTTTTAATAAAAGCACTTATGCACATTTTTACCATCCCTTGCTCAATTGTTATTGCCTCAATTGTCTAGCTCATCGGTGACATTACTGACGGTGTTGGGTTGAAGGGTTCCCGAACAGCGATGAGAGTATGGAGCCGAACCCGCATCATCACAGATCCTGAAAGCAGAAGGAAACCGATTCCCTGGTCTGTTGATGCAAACATTGAATTGGTGGGCAGAAGCACTATAGGGTGGTCCAGATACAATTATGCAGTTTTCATTAGGCTATAACTTATTAAGTTTATTACATAGAAAATCACCTGAAAAATCCCGAACCATTGAGAAGTGTGTGAACTGATGACATGAATAATCATCTTCGTGCCGAACTGGAATCGTCCCCATATAAATCAAAGTCATCCAGATGATCTGGATCTGCATAATTAGATCTGAACCACCCTTTATGTATAGTAAAGACTAAGCACTGATCATCACCTGCCTAATATCTTCCCTACAGTAAAGCATGGTGCTGGGTGCTTCTCAGAATCAGGGACAAGGAGACTGGTCAGAATCAAGGGAAGAAATAATACAGCTAAAAACAAAGATGTCCTTGAAGAAAGCCTGCTCCAGATTGTATGTAACCTTAGATTGAGGTGATGGTTTAACTTTTAGCATGACAATGGACTGAAACATGTAGCCAAGACAATTCTCGTATGTCTTTGGAACAAGACTCCGACTAGCTTTGAGTGGCCCAGCCAAAGCCCAGAATTAAATACCATAAAACATTTGTGTAGAAATTTGAAGAAGGCCATTTACAGACAATTCCTGTAAAATCTAAGGAGCTTAAGAGGATATGCCAGGAAGAACTGGCAGGTTGACACTCAAATTCAGGTACATAAAGCTTGTAGAGACTTTCCAAGAAGACTCAAAGCTAGAATATTTCTATAAAAGGGAAATTTCATTTGTTGATTTTTAACAAACCTGCAAACATTTCTAAAAACTTATTTTCACTTTGTCATTAAGAGTTATTGAGTGTTGATTGCTGGGCAACAATGGCAATTGTATCCATTTAAAATTAAATCTACAACACAATAAATTAAGCAGAAAGTATAGGATGTAGCTGCATTTGTCCCTAATTACCAAAGTTCTGCAGCTTTTAGTTTGCATCATAGGATGATACAGGCGATAGTGTAACATGTGTTCCAAATAGTTCCACACACGAAATATCTTTGTTTTAAAAGCTTTAGTAAAATTCAAAGCAAGACAGTTCACACAATAAGTAGAGAAAAAAAATTTATTAAAGAAAGCAAAGTTCTGTTTAGGCTTATTTACCTTGTTTCATTTCTCTAAGTTTGGTCATACAGTCATACTTTAGGCACGTTAAGAACATTAGACATGTTAAACACGGTCAGAAAACTGTATGCCTTCTCCTACTTGCAAACTTGTCTAACACTCCATGCTATCGGTCTTCTCTCCTCCAGAATGAGTGTGCTCCAGCCACTGATCTCTACCCACTGAACCTACCTGACAAGGGAGGCTATCTGTTCCTAAATTGAAGAAGGGAATTAATGCAGGACAATCGGTACCATCACTGCTTGATTGCTGTGTTGGCGTGTACTAAGGTAGCAGTTCCCATTTGAGTAAATGCTGAGACTGCTCCTATTTTCACTACAATTAAGCTGATTAGCTTATTGGAAACCTGAACTCACCTCCTTCTCTCTTGTGCAAGTCAGTGACCCAAGTCTTGAAACTCTTGTGTAAGTCGGTGATGTATATAACTGCTCAAAAAATAAAAAGAACACTTTGAAAACACATCAGATCTCAATGGGAAAAAAATCATGCTTGATATCTATACTGATATGGACTGGGTAATGTTTAAGGAACGAAAGGATGCCACATCGTTTGTTGGAAATGAAAATTATCAACCTACAGATGGTTGAATTCAAGGACACCCTGAATATCAAAGTGAAAAAATGATGCGGCAGGCTGGTCCATTTTGACAAAATTTCATTGCAGCAACTCCAAATCGTACTCAGTAGTATGGCCCCAACGTGTTTGTATACATGTCTGACAACGTCGGGGCCTGCTCCTAATGAGACGACAGATGGTGTCCTGGGGGATCTCCTCCTAGATCTGGACCAGGGAATCACTGAGCTCTTGGACAGTCTGAGGTGCAACCTGGCGGCATCGGATGGACCAAAACATAATGTCCCAGAGGTGTTCAATTGGATTTAGGTCATGCGAGGATGGAGGCCAGTTAGTGATATAAATTCTTTCATCCTCCAGGAACTGCCTGCATACTCTTGCCACATGAGGCCAGGCATTGTCGTGCACCAGAAGGAACCCAGGACCCACTGCACCAGCATAGGTTCTGACAATGGGTCCAAGGATTTCATCCCGGTATCTAATTGAAGTCAAGGTGCTGTTGTTTAGACTGTGGAGGTCTGTGCGTCCCTCCATGGATATGCTTCCCCAGACCATCACTGGCCCACCATCAAACCGGTCATGCTGACCGATGTTACAGGCCACATAACGTTTTCCATGGCTTCTGCAGACCCTCTTACATCTGTTACATGCACTCAGGGTGTGCCTACTCTCATCTGTAAAAAGCACAGGGTGCCAGTGGTGGACCTGGCAATTCTGGTATTCTGTAGCAAATGTCAATCAAGGTCCACAATGCAGGGCAGTGAGCACAGGGCCCACTAGAGGACATCGTGCCCTCAGGCCACCCTCATAAAGTCTGTTTCTGATTGTTTGGTCAGAGACATTCACACCAGTTGACTGCTGGAGGTTGTTTTGTAGGGCTCTGGCAGTGCTCATCCTCTTCCTCCTTGCCCAAAGGATCAGATACCGGTCCAGCTGATGGATTAAGGACCTTCACAGCCCTGTCCAGCTCACCTAGAGTAACTACTGTCTCCTGAAATCTCCTCCGTGCTCTTGAGACTGTGCTGGGAAACACAGCAAACCTTCTGGCAATGGCACATATTGATGTGCCATCCTGGAGAAGTTGGACTACCTGTGCAACCTCTGTAAGGTCCAGGTATCGCCTCATGCTACCAGTAGTGACACTGACCATGGCCAAATGCAAAACTAGTGAAAAAACAGTAAGAAAAGATGAGGAGGGAAACATGTCAGTGGCCTCCACCTGTTAAACCATTCCTGTTTTGGGGGTTGTCTCATTGTTGGCCCTCTAGTGCACCTGTTGTTAATTTCATTAACACCAAAGCAGCCGAAACTGATTGACAACTCCCGCTGCTACTTAACTGACCAGATCAATATCCCAGAAGTTTAACTTGATTGCTATTCTGATTAAAAAGTGGTCCTTTATTTTTTTGAGCAAATATGAAAAGCAATTATAGGCAAGCTTGGATTACACCAGCAAACGTCACTGTGTTCTGAGCTCCATCCCTAGGCCTCAAGTTTCATAAATTTTAGCAAGAGTAAAGTCTTCTCATGGAATGAAGATGAAAGATATATAAAGAAGATATAGATTCTATAATTAACAATTAATAACTGCACTTTTAAGAAATTTTGATTTCTAAAGTTAAAAAACATTTTTTTTCCTGCAAAAGATGAACCCATAAAAGCCTGTACAGTATATTGTATGAATGTATTGATTATTGACAATTGTGACCACAAGGGGCACTGGAGAGCCCCAAACCACACACAGTATACCACTAGACGTTATATGAATAAAATAAAGGATATGTATTCCACAAAGCACCTTTTACAAACCTCTTTCCACCAATGTGCCACAATTATACAATAAATCACCAATTCTTCTTCCTTCTCTCCTCTGTTGAGCCCACTGCCTCCTGTTTCTGATTCGTACATGTGTGGCAGCAGCCTCCCTTTTATGCTGGAAACACTCCCGGGCCACAAGAAAAGTAGGGAGGTCCTCTCACAACAGCACCCTCTATTGATACCTAGGAACTGCAACAGGGCTGCTCTTCCGCATTCCAGTTCCCAAGCATCCATGTGGGTGTCCCGACTGGGTTTCCATATGAGGGCCGCTGCCGCCTAACATATGGGTTATAGAACACCTCCTGATTTCGGGTTATTTCTGGTCCATCCATTATTTCCTACTGGCTGGACACAAAGTTATTTCTCAGGTCCGCCAGCCAATGTGCTTTTGTCATCACTCTGGCCTTCTGTCTGGGTAATGTACATTTCCCAGTCTCATCCGGGATGCCCGTTCTCCTCTTACACAATGTAATAAAACTTGAATAAATATAGTGAAAAACATAATTTTGTTTATTACAAATGTTTGTCTAAAAATTGAGAAAGTAAAAATGTGTCTGACACTACAGGGCAAAAACATCTCTATTTTTAAACAATATAAGTTGATATAATTTCAAAATAAAATTTGTGTTTCTTTAATCACAAGAAAAAGCATGCTTGTCTCTTTTTATTCTCAAACAGTCCAAACTAAACTGAGTCACTTTTTATTGATGGTGTCATAACAGTTCAAATATTTAGGAGTAACTGTCACAAGAAAATTTAACTTGTTTATTTGTAATTCAAATTGACCTTGTACAGTACCGAAAAAGCTACGTTACAGAGAACTGAATGGCATTACCTAATTTTCTGCTCTATTAATAATAATAATAAATTAAAATCTTCTTCAGTTTATTTTTTTTTTATTTTACAGAAGTCATTAAGCATCCCATCCTTTAGAGCAGGGGTCCTCAATCACAATCCTGGAGGGCCGCAGTGGCTGCAGCTTTTACTTCTAACCCAGTTGCTTAACTGTAAAGCAATTCTTGCTAATAATTTAATTTCATGGATTGTTAGTGCTTTAACTCTACCATGTCAGGTCATTCTCATATTCTAGATTTTATTCCCCTTTCTAAGGATACCATCCACATGATTTGAAGGCTAAAATGGATGTAGTAATTCTCAGTCCTTCACTTTTTTCTCTTCACTTTCCTTCCAAGTATTTAAACCCAATAGTGCATGATAAACACATACAGGTGTAAATGGTAACAAGCTAAATGAAGAAATGCTGCTCTCTTTTGTCATTTGCATGTTATTGCTAATTAGAACCAATCAAAAATCAAGAATACAGCAGTTGAAGACTAAAATAAGCAATAAGGGTTCAAAATCTTAATGACCAAGACAACTAAAGTGAAACAGAAGTGTTAATTAAGTAAGAAATGCTTCTTATTAAGCAATTGGGTTGGAGCAAAAACCTGCAGCCACTGCGGCCCTCCAGGACAGTGATTGAGGACTCCTGCTTTAGAGATATAGACAGTCAGTTGTTCTTTTAACTGCTTATCTTATAAATATTTCAGCATCACATTATTTTTGTATTTAAAAGTTATATATCCATCCATCCATCCATTATCCAACCCGCTGAATCGAATAGGGTCACGGGGGTCTGCTGTAGCCAATCTCAGCCAACACAGGGCGTAAGGCAGGAAACAAATCCTGGGCAGGGCACCAGTCCACCACAGTAAAAGTTATACACTTTGGGAAAAATAAGATGCCAATCAGTGCCATCACATGCCAACCTGAAGCAATGCTGGCTTGTTTTGGTGAAGATATAGATATTATTTCTAGATTTAACAGCAACATTTTAAGGAATCCACCTCTTGATGATCTCAGTGGACCATGGGAAAAGGATCTAATAGAATTTTAGCTACAAAATTGAATTTAGCTATTCACAAAATACATTATTTTACAACTTGTGCAAGGCATACTATAATTAAGCAAAAAATATATATTGGGCACACATATCTCATATGAAATAGTCTAAAATGTATTTCAAATTATTAACGCTTCTAAAAAGTACCCGTCTCACTAGGGCACATGTTCTGTGATGGATCAGCACTCACATAATTTTAGTGTAAAATATTTGTATATCTTTTAGAATTCCTATGATGTACTGTATATTACTCTTAACCTCTTAACAGTAATATTAGAAGTAACAAGATACCCAAATAACATTATATAAGAAAGAATCTATTGTGGCATCCTGTACTAAGTTGCTCACATTAAAACTCATCTTGCTCAGATGGAAGAGCTTACTGGGAGAGTAATATCTTCCATCCATCCATCCATCCATTATCCAACCCGCTATATCCTAACTACAGGGTCACGGGGGTCTGCTGGAGCCAATCCCAGGGCATAAGGAAACAAACCCCGGGCAGGGCACTAGCCTACCGCAGGGCACACACACCCACTAGGGACAATTTAGGATCACCAGTGCACCTAACCTGCATGTCTGGACCATGGGAGGAAACCAGAGCACCCGGAGGAAACCCAGGCAGACACGGGGAGAACATGCAAACTCCATGCAGGGAGGACCTGGGAAGCAAACCCAGGACTGCTTACTGCATTGCAGCAGTGCTACCACTGCGCCACTGTGCTCCGTGTAATATCTTATATTGATTTAAACTTGAAAAATGCAATCTCTCCCAGGAAGAGTTCCAAAATGATTTAAAATTTGGCAAAAATTCATTATTGTTACCATAAAATAGATTGCCTGGTATTTGCTTGACTTTTGCTGTTGTTTTTATAAGGAAACACATTTTTGTCATTTAACTCTCAGATGCTGTTGGTGATGGAGGTTGTATGTTTTCTTTTTAGTTTGATGTTTTTTTTATGTTCTTTTTTGGAACATGATTACTGTACCAATGTATTGCTTACATGAGTGCAGCTTTGACTGAATGGTATGCTCCATGCATTTCTTTTGTTGTCTTAAAAATATCTACTGTATAAAAAACGTTAAGGTCTGTGTGTGTATTCAGTCAGTCATTGGTCACTTTGGCTTTGGTGATGTGATCGAAAGAGGAAATGCAATTGTGAGACGCACAAGGAAGATAAAAGGCATAGAAGGTACACTGAGGTGGTTGCCATCAAATACGGGATGTATAAACGCAGACAGAAGGCAAGAAAGCTGCCTCAACAATAATGACAGAGGCTAAGAAACCAGCTTTATGTGAATGTAATCAATAGAGGGAGCACCTGTGAAAAAAGTTCAGACACATGCAGATACTCAGGAAAGACACTGAAGATAGACCTAGTGAAGAAATAGAAAATATTTTTAAATTATTCTATTAACCTGTCTTTGATAGGTAGCATAGCTAGAAAAAATCTAAAAGTCTACAGTTAGCAGTGGCAAGATATCCAATTAAATAATAACTTGGGTTTTCAATTAGCATTAGCATTGTAGATGCTTATTTATTATTATAAGTGTCACTATTTGTGCACATCAAAACAATAATTAATTTAAAAATGAAATAACCAAATTTATAATTAGCAAAAAATAAAATAAATAATTTGACTGGACTCTGATTATCATTAGATTGAAACTTATCATTAACTCACTGCCCCAGCAGAAACAATTAAAATGAAAGTAAGTGAAAGAGCATAGAAGCTGGTCCTGCATGAAAACAATCTTGTTAATACAAAAAATGAAAAAAAAGGATTCATTAGATAGCTTGAAGGCTTACTTGCATGTTTAAGATAAGGTCAGACCCTAGTGGCAGATGCTGGGACAGCTGTTCACAGTGTCTACAAAAACGTTTTTTCTACATTTGCCCCATTTTGTTAAGTTAGTGCCCATGCTTGTTACCTTTGTTGGGCATTAGGCACACATACAAGGCACACCATCTCTGTTGTTACTATTCTTCCTATTTTGGCTGAACACCATACAATTTCCATACTGCTGCCCCCCACCCCAATCCCCTCCAAGTGTAGTAACTCCCTGCTCACCTTCACACAATTAATGTAATTATTCTCAGGTCTTCTTTTCTGTTCATGACAGTACAAAATAAAACATTCATTCAACTTTTTGTATTTTTATATAGATTTTTAACACTTTGTGAATTTAAATTGGGGACTGAAAACTGTTTTACAGCACCAATGACTTTTACACAGGTAATGAAGACAGGATCGTGTGAGGACATAATGCTAATTCAATTTAATTTAAATATTGCAACCGATCTTTCTTTTTGAAATGTTCAGAATATAAGCAACACCAGGCTTATAGTACATCACAGGTAATAGACAGATGTAGCACATGCCAATTTCCTTAATTTGGAAAATAACAAAGTCAGTTATTAGTTCAGGGCTGTTGTCTGCCTAATGCAGCATTGACTTTTATCAAGTTGACCTTTCTTCCACTCTTCCCAGTACTTCTTTTTTCTCTAAATTTATCTCCAAGTCTGAAACTGATGTTTCAAGTAAGAAATTACAGTTCTTGTTCGTTTTCTTGCCAGTAGTTATTTCTGTACATTGGCTCTATTCCACACTCACAAAACCTGATATTTTTCTTATTTTCTCTGAAGCACTCACTCAGCTAAAGCCTTCAAAATAATTATAAAAAGGAAGCGGCTGCCCATGTCCAAGTGAATGGGACACAGAAATGCAGCTGCACGATTTCGCTTTTATAACTTAGCAATGAACAGCATTAAGTATGAATTTTTTCCCAAATTAGTCAAGCACGGCCATTTATGAGGAAATATGCATTCTATAAAATGATGATCTGAGGTTTAAACAGTATATTATATTACAACTACATATATATTCTTAAAAAATGACCTAAATGGGACATTAATGTGTCTTAAATTGAAGTCTATTTTGTGTTTTAGAGAATGAGAGAATGGAGAAGATGCCAGCCTTTTGGGGGTACACACATTGCTAAAATCCCATCAGCACAGTTTGGGTGTTTAAATCTTTCTGAGTTATCTATCTATCTATCTATCTATCTATCTATCTATCTATCTATCTATCTATCTATCTATCTATCTATCTTAAAGAGCTAATCAGGTCATTAACAATGTTTGTTCATTTCAAAGACTGGTGTATGATATGCAGGTAAGTATGCATGTAGGTAAGATTATGTGCAGTAACGAGTTAATATAGTATACATTGTTCATAGTTGTGTCAATCACCATGTAAAGGGTCAGGTACAAAGCAACATTATCTCTCTATCTATCTATCTATCTATCTATCTATCTATCTATCTATCTATCTATCTATCTATCTATCTATCTATCTATCTATCTATATTACATATCTACATTATATATGTGTGTATAAATTGCAAGAAAAAAACACAAATATAGACAGCATATTGATGTACAACAAGGGTAATGAAAAGAAAAGCAAAATAAAGCACAATTTGAAAAGGAAACAGTGACCATATAGGTTGTAACAAAACAGTTATTTTTCAGTGAATAAGTTGTACCTGGTGTGGTGATACAACATACTCAGTGCCAGGTTCCAAAGTAAAATTGGCGTTCATTTTCTTTATATGCCATCCAATGTGGAAAGGGCAGGAAATACAGTCTAATAGTAGCGGATGTGATCTTAGTATTCTTGGCTGGTCTGACCTGGAGGTAAACGACCCAAAGGTGTTACCAAGAATGTCTTCTTAAGCTCAGGAATGGTAATAGAAGTTTTAAAAAATAATGGATAATGGATAAATGATCTAACAATTCATACAGTAACCACTCTGCAAGCAACATAAACTATCTGGAACTAACAACATCAGTTATTGTATCTTGAATACTAGGTTTATAGTGTCTGTGCAAATAAACCAACAACATATATGGATTAGCTAAGAGGCTTATATTTTCAACTTTATATAGACAAAGACTGAAACTGTTAGGAACTGAAAGCAGAGTGCTTATGGCAGGAAAGTGGAAGTGTTTCTGTTTTTACAGCATACAATATGGAGTATTCACGTGAGGCAAAAAAGGGACAGTAAGTTTTCAAAAATTAAAAAGATACTGATATAATGCAAATGCAGATTTAGCCATTTAGTGGTGTAACAGAGCAGTGGACAAATGTCCACATTTTACATTTAAGTTGAGAATTATTTGATAGCAAGCATTGTTATTTCTTGATCTATAGTATAATTTAAGGTGATTGATTTTGACTTCATACATCTTTTTGTAACATCCTGCTTTTTAAACCTAATAATTATGTTTTGCTTAATCCTGATTATAGGATGACATTTTGTTATGACCTCACCATCTAAAACAATCTTTTCTGATATTTCTTTAACTGCATTTCTAAAATTTGAAAGGCAAAAAATATTTCACAGAAACAATGCATCCAGGATGATTTCTAACATTACGTAATGTTCTCAAGTCCAGTCAATCCAATTCATGGTCACTTGGGGGGCCAAAGCCATTTGTGGCAGCATTGGACACAAGGCAGGAAACAACCCTGGAGAATGCACCATTAATCCATTGAGCCTGCACTCACACACATTCGCAGTCGCACACATTCGCACTCACACAGGGTCAATCGTCAATTAAATAAACCGTCATGTTTTTAATGATCTGGGAGGAAAACTAGAGTGGCCATGCAAACTCCACGTGGACATTTGAGCTTGGAGTTCAAATTCAGTGCTGCCCGTTGTGGCACCCAAAATAAATTTGCTATGAAATAAAATAAATCTGAAAATGTGTCATTATCTTTTCATTTCTATTCCCTTTATGTGTAAAGATTATCTGGGTGCATAGAAGACCACATTAACCCAGTGGTATTACTATTTGTGATTTGTATACAGTTAGAAAATCAAACATCAACTTAATTGGCAAACAGTCAACAGCTACTATTAATAATACATTGTCTGCTGGAAAATAAACTGCATTTTTAATTGTGGACAAATGTGGAGGGGCAAACCCAAAATATATTGTACCACTGCTAGTGGGGACAATCAAGAGGGGCAGACAGATGTGAGATTGTAGCTACAGTGGCTAATCCCTGTCTTGTGTCAGAATACAGTAAGTCTTTTCTTTACTATATACAGTTGATGGTCCTCCACAAATTAATGAAAAAAACACCACTTATCATATAATACACCATCACAAGCTATGCCTGCTAATACAACCAATGTGGTAGAGCTTTTTTTTTTAATAACTCCTTTAATTTGCTAATTCAGTAATAAACTTTTCTGGCACCTACATCCTTGCATGCACATAGGGATTAGTAATCCCAGCCAGTACCAAGTAGCTACTGGCCTATGACACTCAGAGACTCAGTAAATGTCCTGCTTTAGTGCTTAGAATTTTTCATACTACATGCATGAAGCTAGAATACTTCTAGTGATATACCTCTACAAATCAGCTATTGCTATATTAAGTCTTCCATTTTACCTATCTATATTAATTTTAATTATCTATAATTTTATTTTATATAATGTGGTCTGAATTTTAGCAGAGAAATAACATGAGAATTCTTCTTTTTCTTTCAGCTGCTTCCCTCTATCCTTAGCATCCTTCTCCCAATATACTCAGCATCTCTCCTCTGCACATGTCCAAACCAGCACAATCTCGCCTCTCTGACTTTCTTTCCCACCCATCCAACTTGAGCTGACCCTCTAATGTACTAATTTCTAATCCCATCCACCTTCATCACACCCAATGCAAATCTTAGCATCTTTAACTCTGCCACCTCCAGCTCTGTATCCTGCTTTCTGGTCAGTGCCACTGTCTCCAACCCATATAACATAGCTGGTCTCACTACCGTCCTGTAGTCCTTCCCTTTCACTCTTGCTGATAACCGTCTGTCACAAATTACTTCTCCACCCATTCCACCCTGCCTGCACTCTCTTTTTCACCTCTCTTCCACAATCCCCATTACTCTGTACTGTTGATCCCAAGTATTTAAACTCATCCATCTTCACCAACTGTACTCCTTGCATCTTCACCATTCCACTGACCTTTCTCTCATTCACACACATGTATTCTGTCTTGTTCCTACTGACCTTCATTCTTCTCCTCTCTAGAGCATATCTCCACCTCTTCAGGGTCTCCTCAACCTGCATCACCATTGCAAATAAGAAAGGGCTGATCCCTGATATAATCCCACCTCCACCTTGAATGCATCCATCACTCCTACTGCAGACCTCACCACTGTCACACTTCCCTCATACATATCATGTACAACTATTACATGCTTTTCTGCCACTTCTGACTTCCTCATACAATACCACAACTCCTCTCAAAGCACCCTGTCATATGCTTTCTCCAGGTCCACAGAGACGCAATGTAACTCCTTCTGGCCTTCTCCATCAACATCCTAAGAGCAAACATCGCATCTGTGGTGCTCTTTCTTGGCCTGAAACCATACTGCTGCTCACTAATCATCACCTCATTCCTTAACCTAGCTTCCACTACATGACAATAACATGAGAATACAAATGAAAATATATATCAGAAATGTATTTTAGCTTGTACCTTGCATTTTTCATTACTCCCTGGAATTTCAGATGTAAATCCGGCATATATATTTTTCCCAGTTCCATTTCTTGTAGATACAGTATTATTTGTTTGATTTCTTTGTTATACTGTAATTCTTTGAATTCTGTATTATGTTCTCTAAAGCTATTATGCTATTAAGATACCTTTTTATATGGGGTGAGTTTAGGAACCACCAAGATTTTCGTGGTCCATGACAGTAAACTAGGAAATACAGTTAGTATGCAACAATATCTGCCTGAATGAACTTGCAAAAAAAATAGAGAGGTGATGGGACTCCTCACCAGTGCATACCAGTCAACTTCAAGGCCTGATAATAATTAGATTTTGAGATTTTTCAAGTATGAAAGATGAACATTTCAAGGTAAGGTTGCTATACTTGCTAATCATGGCATTGGAGAGCAGCAACATGTTGCATGTTGATTAACACACACAGGCATGAATTTCACTTTACTCTGTACATTTGAAAATAATGACCTGTAAAACGTTGTTGCTTTTTCAGTAATTTTGCCAGTGCTTTCATATCTTTGATGGATTTCATAACAACTTGCAGTGGGGGGATGCCATGGTTAGTGTTGCTGCCTCTTGGATTCAGCTTCCTAAGTTTGAATCCCACACTTAATGGTTGTCTGTGTGGAGTGTGGACATCTTCCTTATGTCCATGTGAGTTTTCCTCTGTATTCTACTCTTTTTCTCCTACTCCTACAGAATTCATAGGTTCATCTTCCTATATAAATCGCTACCGTGGCTGTTTGTTTGTCTGTCTAAGATTTTAAATCACCTGTAGATCACAAACCGTTTCACCTATTGACTTGAAATTTGGTACACATATACTATGTGACTTCTATTATCCGCTTTTGGGGTGAAGATTCACCTCCAAGGTTATTCCTCTTTTTATTTTTATTTTATTGTTGAATCAACTCTCTGCAGCAGCCAGCAGGGCGGCTGTGCGGCGCATGCGTACGGACGCCATTCTTATCCCTACCACCTTCGCCGTCACTTCCCCTACCTCTTCATATCTTAAGTCTTCAATCTGCCTCAAGAATGATTTAACTGCCAGCTTAAGTGAAAAATTAATGAAAATGTACTAAGTAATTACAACACAAACACTGATTTAATAAGTTTTAACATGAAAAGATGCCAACAAAAGAAGAGAAGAAGCAGGCTGCTAGGGTGGAGAGAAGAAGAGCTGTTCAGGAAGCAGCAAGCATATCAACCTCTGAGCAAACAAATGCTAAATGTACAGAGTATGAAAACTATGAATGCGCAAGTCAAGTGCATTCACTGCACGCTATTGTGCAGTACACCATTACTGGTAGTTAATATTGTGTGTGTGTTGAGTGGATTTAAGTCCTTAAACTCACCTCAGTGTGAGTGTGTGTTTCTATGTGTGTCCCCCAATGATATTTTCTGCTTTGCACCCTATCCTGCTGGAATAGGTTCTGATGTTGGGTGACCTGGAATTGGATTAAGTCAGGCGGAGAATATTAGGATGTAATGTGCAGCAACCCATTTCTTCTTCTGTGGGTGGGTTTTCCTCAGAATATTTGGTCTTCCACCAACACAACCAGAGATTAATTGCAAGTTTTAAATTGGCCCTGTATAAATATGAGAGTTGGTGCAAAACAGGTCCCTGTGACAGACTGGTGTTCTGATCTGTGTTGGTTTCTGCCTGGTGCTCATCATTGCCATGATAGGCATTGGCCCCGATGACCTGGCATTGGATAAATGTGGTTTGATAATTTTATTTTTTCAATTTACACGTGAAGAGAATGAGAGAGACATGTCAAGCATTTGAAAGTATAATGAAGGAACATGGTTTAGATCAAGTGCTGATGTGGCATTTTTTTTTAGGGAGATGTCTATTTAGTACAATAATAAAGACATTTAATCTAAGTCTCAAGATGTAACTGATCATATTGCATTAAGAAAGATGCAATAAAGTATCAGAGAGAGACGAATAAATACTGCTGAGGCGGATCTCCTGTCAGTGAAACCTTGAAGGCAGAGAAATGATGGATTCACACAGACTATTTATTAGCAAATGTTTAGCCTAACTGCACCAAGTTAGATAATTCAAGGAACAAATGGGTGTTAAAAAGCAATGCATGAATATGAAGAAAAATAAATGTTACAGTGTAATACTACAAAATGCAGCATGTTATTCATTCATACTAAAGTAAAGCTCAAAGACATTTAGTAAGAAAGATCTTAATAACCCTATTTATGACAAAAACATTGCTTGGTGAAGTAAAGATTTTGAGCATAACTAAGGCCTGGGAAAATTTGTCAGAAAAGAAAAAAACAACACACACACAAGGTTGAATTCAAGTTCTAAATTTAAGTAAAGAAAGTTGTAAAGAAAAATATTATTATACAAGAAACCCAATGTCAAATATTAATTAGTCCTTTGCTAGTTACATTAATGTGTTGTGTCACTGATTTACGCTCTGAATACCTTAATCATCATGCTGTTGGCATTTGCTTTGTGTTCTTGCTCTGATGTCTCATAATAATTTATTGACATCAAGTGGCAAAAAGCCTTGGGTACAACAAGACCATTCCCACTAAGACTCATTAAGTCATTAAAGTTATTGTCATTGATCTTCTTAAAGTAACTACAAATAGTTATTTACTTTCGAGCACATTCAGTTCCGATAGACCTGTCTTAAGTAGATCCGGATGTAAGACTGACCAGTATATGTATTCAAACATGATCATATGTATAGTACTGTATAATAAGTCCCTAAAGTAATTTGGTTTGTATTATCATTTCTTAGCACATTGTGTAGAATTTCTATCATTTTTTTGTAAATTATTTTTTTAATTTTATTATTTTGTTTCATTATTACTGTTGCTTGCATGGGTGCCGAACCTTTAACAGCTTCATGAATCCTTTCTTTTTCCTTCAAAAATCAACAACGTATCTAAAATACTAATTTTAGTTATTTGGACCTTCACCAAATTCTAATAATATTCATGATGTTGTATGTTTTCCTGTCGTGTTTCTGTTGTACTGTATTTCTCTAATTCCGTTTACTGTGTTATGTTACATCATCAGTGTGAAACTCTCCCACTCTTACAAAAGGATAAGTCACATGCGATTGCATTCGCTTTCTTTCCTTCCTCACACTGCTTGATCACCTACATTTTTGTGTCGAGATCAATTGCCTTTTTTCCTGTAATTGTAAGACAAATGTAACTTAATGTAGTTGAAGCCAGTGCAGGTAATAAACTGATTGAGATGAATGAGTCATGGCATATGGAGCTGGCATGGAGAAATCTTTTATTTCCCATTAAGACACGGTACCGGTAATATGACAATGGTCATAAAGTGTATATTTGAGTTGATGACTACTTTGTACATATGAAGAACTATTCTTTCCCAGAACAATTCAAGGTTAATAAATCTACAGTACAAATGAACCGCATGGTGGTGTGATACAAATGAAGCAAATTCCTAATGTCTGTAAATTTGGGAGTGTTAATGCTAAGAGATGGCTACTAACAATGGATTCCACTCACAGACCAAAGTAATATTTTCTAACTCCTGTTAAGTCCTCAGTAGTCCCATGGTGAATACTATTTTTGTCCCAAGATATTTGCAGTGCGGTGATGGTATTTATGATTTCTGACCTTGTTAAGACATAAACCAATATTGGTAACTGTGGACTGTACCCAATATGTTCTTCAAATATTCTATGAATCTGGCAGTTTTTTGTTTTGTGTCTTGTAGTAAATATAAAGTATATTATAAATAATTACATGATTTGACTTTTTTGCCCAAGCACCAAAACCTGTTCCTTACCAACTGCATTCTGCTATGCCTTTAGCTATGCTTTAAGGTTGAAGTTTTGGAAATTCCAACATGCCTTTGTAAAAAAAAACTTCCACTTCAGGATTTTCAAATATGATATTTATATCTAAAACTAATCTCAGAAGGTGACTTTCCCTGTAGGCAGCATTGGGATCGACAGAGGGGGTTAAAAGCTAGAGGGCGTAAAAAGCCTATAAAAGGTAAAATTATATCAGGCTATAGAGATAAATGGTCTGAAACAGGTAAGGCAACTTCCTTTAAATGGCTGCTTTTAAAGGCAGAGATTTAGTCATAAATTTGGAGATCTACAACTTAATTATTAATTCCTTGATGGCTTGGGGCATAACCATAAAATCCAAATGAGGTAGACTGGGAGTCAGAGGTAGCATGAAAAAGCAGGTAAGATGAGAAAAGCAAGTGAGCCACCCAACACAGTTAAGAATCAGTGCATCTACCAGTTATCCTAACTGAGCAAGCTATTTTAAATAAAACAGTATAATGAGTTAATAAGGTAGGCATGTCTGTTTGGCAACTTCCAAGGCACCAGAAATCTGTTTTTAAAATATTGTAAAACTGATTGATTCTTCACTTTTGTGGAAATGAATCAGTAAAACAACTAAAACATTAGACAGATTTAAAGCACTACATGCATCACTGCGATATATATGGTTCATAAAGTATATTTAGGCTTCTCCTTATATGGTATACCTTTTTCATTTTTACAGAAGAAAATGTTTCCCATACTTCATCTATCAGTGTTGGCCCTTTCTTAAACATAACTGATGTTTTTGAAACTAAGTGCTATATATAACTCAATTACAGAAACTTTATTTTTATATACTGCTCTTACAGAGTATGTACTCAAACGAAGTAGCTAACCAACACCTTTAATGCCAATTACAAGATGATCATACATAAAAATTCAAATTAGGTTAAATTCATGCTGTGAGGTTTCTGAACTCTTTTAGGAAAATGGCAATGGGACAACACGCCTAAGCGTGACTGCCACGTTTTTGGAAGACTGCTCATTCATTACCGAGGCAACCGCAGGTTCGCAGAGCAGCAGCATAGCACCACAGAAACAACTACAAGCCAATCGAGATTGCACGATTTGCGCCTGTCGCCAATGGGTGATGCAAGAAACATTATAAAGGCAGGGAACAGTATAACTTGGCCACTGACCTGGCCCCGACTACGCCTTTTTGCTTTGTCTGTGTATAGGAGAGTGGTAGCTCCCGCTGCAATAAATAACCCTGCTGCTCCAGTTTCAAGTTGAATAAAGCTGGCTATGCTAAAAAATAGAGCAATTTCAAATTCATTAACATACTGTAAATAGATCCTGACATTCATTATATAGCTGAGCTACGGCCAGCTGACAACAGAGGAGAGAAACACAAGAACTCTAGTCAGAAACATTTCTGGAGAAAATAAATCTCTGGGGGCCAAGTTATAACAGACATAGTCACAGTTTTGATTATTATAGCCAAAAAGACTATCTCCCTGGTATCTTGCAATATTTTATTTGTGCTGTGCAATGTCATAATGTTATTAAATTCTTTTATTACTGGGATTCCAAGGCCTAGTATCTATGTTGTCTGAAAATAGTAAATTAAGATGCCTCTATGGTGTTAAAGGAATTATTTTATTTTAAACTTCTAATTCCTAAAACCTTTGAGAAATTGGTCCTGGACAATATGAGTCCTCTTGTGGTAGACCACATGGACTCACTGCAATTTGCCTATCAGACAAAGACTGGAGTGGAGGATGCAATTATTTGTCTAATTCACAATTCTTACTCTTACCTGGACAAAGCTGGCAACACTGTGAGGATTATGTTTTTCAATTTCTTTTGTGCCTTCAATACTATCCAGCCATTTCCTGTTAAGGTTAAATTCAGAGACATGTAGGTGAATGAGCCTATGGTGTCCTAAATAATGGACTATCTGTCAGACAGACCACAATTTGTGAGACTCAACGTCTGTGTTTCTGATGCAGATGTGAGTAACACTGGAGTACCACAAGGAACCATCCTGTTTCCTTTTCTGTTCACTCTGTACACCTCTGGCTATAAATATAACACTAGGTCATGTCACTTACAGAAATTCTTAGATGATTCTGCACTTATGGGGTATATTGAAAAAGAGGATCAGGGACAGTATAGGAGTCAGATAGAGAAGTTTGTTTCTTGATGCCGAGAGAATTGTCTGCGTCTTAACATTAGCAAAACCAAGGAAGCAGTCATTGACTTTTGCTACATCAAAGAGCTTCTATATCTGGTCACTATTCAGGGAGAGGTGGTCCATTCCTATAAGTACTTAGGGGTCCAAATTCATGAAAGGTCATAACACAGAGGACCTATATATGAAAGGACAAAGCAGGCCCTTTTTTCTTATGAGACAGTGTTCCTTTAGTGTGGGAAGTGACATCCTTTACATCTTCTATAACTCTGTGATGGCCAGTGCGATTTTCGGCACTGTGGTATGCTGAGCTGGTAACATCACTTCAAGAGATGCCCACTGAATCAACAAGTTAATTAAAAGGGAAGGCTCAGTTTAACAGACACAGGACATAATTAAAACAAAACTGAGTGCCATTATGAACAATGTGTGTCAATTCCTGTATAATACATCACTGTGACTGTGACAGCCAAGTCAGAGGTTTTCTTTCTTTTTAATTTTCTTGTATTTTCGTTGAATTGGTGTATATATTTATCTATAGATAAATAAATATGTAATAAATAATATCTATCTATCTATCTATCTATCTATCTATCTATCTATCTATCTATCTATCTATCTATTGTCGCAGTAGGGGGCAGTAGTGCTCCCTTGAACCCTCAGGTACCACGCCAAACACCTGGTAAAAGTGCTACAATTATTCTTTTTATTATAACAACGTGCACCAAGCACCCTCCACTCCACACTATTCATAAACCACAATAACAATAATAATCACAATCCTCCACTCCCAGACGCGTTGCCCTCCTACCACCCAGCTCAGCTCGCCGTCTGGGAGTTCCCTCAGTCCTTTTATATTCCCTGACCCGGAAGTATTCCCAGTCCCCAGTCCATGTGATCTTGTATCACTTCCGGGTCAGGTAAAAGTACTTTTCTTCATCCCGGAAGTCCGTCGCTCTTCCTATGACGAACTTCCGGGTCATAGTGTACAAATAAGTCTCTGGTCCTCCCTGCAGCTCCCTCTTGCGGCCCCTGTGGTATCCAGCAGGGCTGAGAATAAAAACTACATAGTCCATGACTCCCTGCTGGTCTTAGGGGCACCTCCATACTGCAGGGAGGGCTCCATCTGGCGGCTTGGGGGACTTGGCCGGAATAAACTGCCGGGCACAGTCCACAATAATTCCCCCCCAGCGAAAAATTATAATTTTGAGCGTCCTGCTCCGCGAGGGATTTCTTCCTCCAGGAGGATCCGAAGGTCGGGTCCTGGCAATGTTGTCTAGCCTCCCTGGAGAACCTTGGGGGAACGTTATAACGGGCATCCCTCTGATCCCTTGTCCTCCAAGGACAGCATCGCCACACATGACCCCTCCGACGACAGTTATAGCAGATCCGCTGTCCTCCTGGTCGCCCTCCTCCGTGATACTGGAAGCACCTTGGTACTCCTGGCTCACTCCATCTCTCCGCTGGGACGGGATTATCAGCCGCTCTTACATTTTCCAACTTGTCAGGAGAGCCCCGTTTTATTTTAGGGATCTCCTTTTTATTCTTGGTCTTATCTGCAGTTTGAGTCTCTCTATGGGAAAGAGAGACCCCTTTCACTGCTTTCTCGCCCTTTAATTTATTTATCGCTGGAGGTGGCGTCTTTAGCACCGCAGCGTCGCGAGAGACAGCACTTTTCAGCTGCTCCGTTCCGATCGGCGCTTCCTCCTCTCCTTCGGTCATCACGCAACAATCCCTTGTTGGGTTTGCAGTGACTTGGCACCCGGTACTTATTAGACGCGGGGCCAGTTCGCACTGCGTCCTTTTATACTCTACGATACGGGAGGGACTTACCTGCGCTCCCGCATCGATCATCTCTGGAGGTTCTCGGCGCAGCCGCTGCACGAATCCCCTCAGAGCCTCCAACAGTGCTGCTGCCATCGCTCCCAACTCATCCATCTGTTTCTTAACATCTGCCAATGTCTGTAAGAAAATATATACGGGTTCGAGCAATTTCTCGAGATCCCGCAGTCCCACAATGTCATTTATTTCGGCCAAAGGCAAGCTACTTTCATTATTCATCTTACCTTTCGGCCGGGAGCCAATGAGCACGTCCGCTCCTGGCACGTGCTCGGCTGGGTCTTGCAAAGGCTCTTGGGAATTGGAGTTTCTTTTAGAGGGCCGGGGTGGCGCTACTGGCCGACTGCGATCCGCCTTTTCTATTTTATCGGCGGATCGTTCAGTCACATCCCGTCCCTCTTTACTTTCCTGAATAGCTGGTGCTGCTTCGCCTGCCTCCCCCTTCCCCTTCAGGGAGCTCAAATCCATCGCGGAAATGCTAACCTCACCTCTGGACTGTTGCCGACCTTCTCCTTCCCATAATCCGTTTGGATAAATCACGTGCCCCTTTTCGGCAAATGAAAGGGGACCCTCCTGGTCATATGATCGACTGTAGTCCTTTAGTTGCTCCCAGCCAGCTCCGGGATAGATCACATGACTTTTTTCGTCAAATAGAATCCCTTGCTGTCGACTCCTAGATGGACTAGCCGCTTCGTCATCGTGGCCATCTTGCCTAGGTGGGAAGTATTTCTCCGACTCATCGTCAGAAACGAAAAGACAGGCCTCTGAAAAATAGGAATAAATCCCGGCAGCGGCGTTTCTTCGCACCTACCTCTGAACCTTGACTACGGTTTTTCAGTTCATATAGGTAGTCCTTTGTGTCCGATGTCCAGCAGCCATCCCGCTGCCGTAACGCACGTGCCCTTTCAGCTTCAATCATTGCCCGGTCTTCCTCGCTTCCCGTCAGGTAGGTCCACGTACTCGCGGCATCATCTAGGGGCTGTTCTTTTGGGTGATCCTCATTCTTCCTCCCAGATTTTTTCCCCATGGCGTACCGAGGTCTAGACAGGCTTTCTAATGCAGCTCTTTGTAGAGGGTAGCGTTTCTACCGTCCGGACGTTCGAGCGGGACCTTCTTAGGGTCGTCTGCGTACACAAAATTTGTTTTAAATGCAGGTCCCCTGCCAACGGACGGCCAGAGAATCCTGCCGACTACGCCAGTGTCGCAGTAGGGGGCAGTAGTGCTCCCTTGAACCCTCAGGTACCACGCCAAACACCTGGTAAAAGTGCTACAATTATTCTTTTATTATAACAACGTGCACCAAGCACCCTCCACTCCAAACTATTCATAAACCACAATAACAATAATAATCACAATCCTCCACTCCCAGACGCATTGCCTTCCTACCACCCAGCTCAGCTCGCCGTCTGGGAGTTCCCTCAGTCCTTTTATATTCCCTGACCCGGAAGTATTCACAGTCCCCAGTCCATGTGATCTTGTATCACTTCCGGGTCAGGTAAAAAGTACTTTTCTTTATCCCGGAAGTCCGTCGCTCTTCCTATGACGAACTTCCAGGTCATAGTGTACAAATAAGTCTCTGGTCCTACCTGCAGCTCCCTCTTGCGGCCCCTGTGGTATCCAGCAGGGCTGAGAATAAAAACTACATAGTCCATGACTCCCTGCTGGTCTTAGGGGCACCTCCATACTGCAGGGAGGGCTCCATCTGGCGGCTTGGGGGACTTGGCCGGAATAAACTGCCGGGCACAGTCCACACTATCTATCTATCTATCTATCTATCTATCTATCTATCTATCTATCTATCTATCTATCTATCTATCTATAATTTTTTTTGTTTGGTGCATTGGTGAGTTGCAAGTATTTCTGTTTTAAAACAGATTATTGTTCTGTGTGAAACAGTTCATTATTTCACTTTTACGTTGAGGGCGGTTACACCAAATAGTATGTTTTCCTCTTTCTCACCTTTGATAGACACTGCTGATGGCAAATGAGTCCTCAACACATTAATGAAAAATCAGCAGACTGCCTGTGTGGTGTGGGAAGTCTCCTTCACTGCCCACTGTTTAAGCATGCGCAGGACTTCAATTCTCGTATCAGAAGGTCAGGCAAGGCGTGTAGAAAATGCTGCATGTATCTTCCTCTTCCCTGTGCTTTTATTAGTAACAGGCAAGTTAAATGATCTTACTAACTGTAAAAGTAGGCAAGGAAAACAAAGGGTTGTCTACATATGAAGGAAGTACCCTATGACGTGTAAGCCATTATGCAAAGAGCAAATAAATATTTTGTCAGTACTGTTTACCTTACATTAAACCAAGCTCACAGCTCCATTGTCTGCACATTATAATGATTCAGCATTTCACTGTCACTGTTATTTACTATGGTGGCCAATTGTCCGCGTGTCAGGAACAGTCCCAATTTTCAGGTAATGTGTCGGGACAAGTAACTGAAGAATGTCAAAATGCCTAGGTCTTAACAGGCTGCCCATCTGTGTGATCAGAACTCTGACAGTGTTATGCTTTTTTTTGGCTTGAGCACTGAACCCTTGTTGTTGATGATAAGATAAAGCAGGCATTAAACAAATAAGGATGTGCTTCATGCACAGGTATACAAGCTACACAAGTGTCCTATAATTTACCATCAGAGTACCACTTTCACCTGCTGTCCATAATAATCTGTTACTGTAATAAAGTTTGCCTTTCACTTCTGTTTTTTGCTAAAAATTGTCATATCTGAATAGATCTACAAGTGTCATTTCATGAAAATTCTAACTACAACCCAACATGCTCAAGCAAATAAAGAATAAATTATGAAATTTTTTTAGTTTTTTATTTAGGATATGTTAATTGGCAACTGCAAATTGTCACTGTCTATGAATATGATGTCTGTGCGTGTGTGTTTATGTGTGTGTGAGAGTGGTTCTTGTGATTGACTAGGGTCCTGTCCAGGCTTTTTTTCAGCCTTTTGGCCCCCAGAACCTTGAATTAGACTGAGCAGGTTGTAGAACTGCCCTACTGAACTCAGTCTATTGAAAGATACATTGTCTGCATAGCCCTAGAACTTACCTGAATGTTATGCCATTCGTACATTTTCTTACTTTTTTAATTTAGTCTTTTCAACATTTATTTATAGTATATTGATTCAATAAGACTACAGTTAATTCTGCATCATCACATATGTTAAGTATTATATTTTTTCATGGAAGTAACAGTAGGCATGATTGTTTTCATAGATTACAACTATTAGACAAATCTAATTACTAATATTTAGTTATTTCAAGTATTAATCTCTACTTCTGTCTTTTTTATCCTTTTATGCGTCCTGAGGTGCACCACTGCCACCTGCTGCAGCCACCATCATTGTAGAAAAATAAGAAGGATACTACAACTAACATAATACCAATCATCAAGATCATAGCATCATATCCTGATGTTAATTAACTACAATCTGGATATAACGCAAAGCACTTTCACTTTCAAATACTGTAGACTGCATGAAGTTTGGGGGTCTGTTGGCCTTGGAACTTCTTGAGGTTTATCTTGTCTCTTGTATTCGAGCTAATGTAGCTTTTGTTTGTCTCTCCTAATTGGTCATTTGAGCATAACATATATTACCCAATTGGCAACTATAACCATTAAAGTCTTTCTATTGTAATTTGTCTATTGTATTGGTAAAACATCCTGAACTATACATCTGTTTGAAAATGTGCTATATACTGTAAGTAAATGTTGTGGCTTACACACTCTTCATTTAGTGCCATATAGCTATGCAGTTAGCCTACACCACAATTGGTCTTTATCTCCTCATCTCTCTGTCATAGTCAGATCTCTCAAACAGATTTTGGCCAAGCATCTGAAGTGTAAAGCAAGGAGCCAAACAAGTAAAAGATTGATTCATAAAAATAACTGAATGATCAAATCTGAGTGAAATCTATACTAGCAAAATCATGTTTGTTTTTCTATAGTTTGCCAATCATAGAAAAACAGCTGATTTTCAGAAATTTTGCATGTACATTGCTATTGGTCCAACGTAAAAAATATGGGCTACATAACATATTGGGGGATTTGTAATTCGGGGATTGTCACCCAACAACCAGTTCCAATTCTGGAAATGTAGGATTGCGCTGGGGTTTTTATCAGTGTGCACAAAGTTTTGTACCAGCGATTAAAAGCTGCAAGTACAGTATTTTCTTCTCCGATATTTTGGATAACAATTTTATTTGCACACTGGATTATATCTATTGTCTGTATGCTGTTGCCAAACTTTTACTGGCAATATTCCCTTCTTTCCACTCCCCCAAAAAACTTTTTAAAAAAACTCCAAAACACAACTTTTAGTGAGTGTGGTGTAGCGGGTCCACAGCTCACAACGAAAGAGCCACTTTTAAGTAAATAATCACCGTGCTCGCGGCTTAGCAAGGGGGCATGGTAGTGTGGTTGAAGTGGGTCCTGGGTGGATTCATGCTGTGGACGTTCCTCACCTAAGTGCACAGGTGAGAGACGATCCGCTTTGCAATTGTTCCCGGGAACTGTTGATTGTCAGCTGCCACATCCATTATAAAGAGAAGCCCAAGACGGTTAAAGAGAAAAAAAGAAAGAATGAATGAAATAACGAACAAACGAGCAAACAAATGGAGGTTGTAGAGGAAAGCAGAAAGCAGTGGGGAGAGAGAGAAAGCCAGTGCGGGAGACCGAGCGAGTGAGTGAAGGCTCGCGTGCAGCTGTGCAGGGTGTTTGGCCGACACCCGGGAAGTAGTAGTTGTGGTTGCTCCCACAGAGTTTGTTTTTTTGAAGGACAGGAGTGACCGGAAGACGGATGACTCTCCGCGTGAAGCCGCAGAAGGCAGCGGGAGTCAGGACTTGGGACGTGGTGTCCCCAGCGTGGGAGCCCTGGTCGTTGGGGAAATCCCAACTCGCTGTCAGGAGGAGCCGACCGGAGCCAGGGATCGGTGTGGCAATCTTAACAGCTGAAGCAGGCACAGAGAAGGTCAGCTGCAAGTAGGGCGACTCCCCTATTGAGAAGCCCAGATGGGGGAAGCAGGGGAATCGCAGATATTAAGGCACCAGGCTTCTTGTTGTTGGTTTTTAAAAGAATGCTTCCTACAGAATTTTAACCTTGTTGTTTTTAAGACTTTTTTCTATTTATTGATTTTAACCTCCACGTTGCACAATTGTTTTTTTCATGGATTATTTATTGAAGATGTTTTTGAATGCACTACACTTTATTTTAAACACTTTGCTGTTGTTGTTTGCTTTAAATAAAAACACTTGACATTTTTGCACCATCCACTTGCTTTGTTGCTGCCTCACTGCTAAGCTCATCGGTAACATTACCGATGGTGACGGGTTGAAGGGCTCCCAGACATCAAATGGGAGCATGGAACCAACCCACATCGTCACAGTGAGATTCTGGATTGAAATCACATTGTATGGTTTCTAAACTCTTTGGGGACTCCCCCCAATGGGACAACACACAGAAGAGCCTCCCAAAGCTCGATTGCCATGTTTGTGGAAGACAAGCAGGCAAGCAGAATCTCGTCGTGAAAGCCAACCTGAACCAACTGCAGTTGCGCTATAAGTGTCATCGTCGAAGGGTGATGCAAGGAACATTATAAATGCAGGGAACAGTATTATTTGGCCACTAACCTGGTTACGACTCTGCCTGATTGCTGTGTCTGTGTATACGAGAATGGTAGATCCTGCTACAATAAATAACCGTGTTGTTCCTGTTTCAAGCTGAATGAAGTTGGTGTTGTGATGAGAAATGTTGCATACAAGTTGATAAATATTTTGTATGTCTTTATTTGTAACTTAGACAAAGCAATGTAATATTAGTGTTACATTATTGATAAAAACAGCAATGGTTTAAAAACCCCTTTTACCCTTTAGGACTGAGTCTCTTTGTAATTTTACGGCAGGCTTGGGGGAAGTGCTTCAAACAAGTTTGGTAAATGTTTCTCTGCTATTTCTCAGTCAACCCCCACAGGAAAGCCAGGCTGCCTAACTGCCAAACTTTACCTTAACATACTGTTTGGAGGGCAGGTGTGAAGGTGTTCTATTCCCCCATTGGTCTGAAGTATGGCTGTTTGGAACTGTCTTGTATCAGAAGCCTTTAAGTACCATGCCGTCCTATTGGCTCTAGGGGTTGGACAGAAAACCTATAAATTTGCTTGCTTTACCCCACTCTCTTAACAAACTGATGAAAGACCATCTCACATCATGAACTGAAAAGGACAACACAATGAAGAGCACAGCTCGGCAGCAATATTGAGACAGGCATGTGGCCTGTTCTAAAGAAAGCTGACCACAAAATGATGCCTGAACTAAAGACATTTTAAGTAACTAACAAGTCTATGTGCCACCTGAAACTACACATCACCATTTTACAGGTTGTATGGTTTCCAATATTTAAATGTACTTTGCATATTGTTATTATTTATGAATATTATCAATCATACATTGTTTAAGTTGTAACTTAACTCCTGCTTGTCTTTTACTACACCTAATTGCCTGAGATTATAGGTGTAGAAGGGAAGGTGGGGAGAAGTTATATGGTACAATACCTTATACACAGTGGTAAGTCTAGGAGATTTGAGGCATTCTGCAAAGGCTACAGATTAATAATACAAAAGGGGAAAGTACAGCAAAATAATACTCTACCTAGACAAAACAGTTCGTTTTACTAAAGTAATGGGACTAAGCCTCATGTTTTGGTGTGCAAGACAGGGACTCACACATCACAAGATCTTGCACGAAGTTCCGTGTAAATTTTACGAAAAGGAAATTTGGTTGTTTCACTCACCACTACCTATTATTTGTGATTTTATATTTTACATAACCTACAATTGGAGATTATTGCTGCCGGACAAGGACAGTGATGGGTATTTCATTGCATTGTGTACACCTGACAATAACTCTGAAATGAACTGATGGTATATTTTTGAAAAAGCCAACACTATTGACCACCTGCATAAGTGCGATAGTGATAATCCACGATTAAATTGAATGAAAAGGGTCAGATAATAAAAAAATATGTAATTATATGCTTTCTGATGCATGTCCTAGCAGCACTGACCTCAACCAAGGAAGCAATTAATGGGTTGGGCACCAGTTCATGACAGGCACACACATACAGTATGCATATATCCCAGCCTAACTAAGTCAACACAGAATCTCTAATTAACCTAAAGGTTCCATCTTTGGGGTGTGGAAAGAACACCTAAATATACAGTGGGAATATGCACATTGGAAGCTGCAATAGTGCTAACCACTATGCCACCATGTCATTACTAATAAATTACTTAGTTATCAATTCATTGATATATTGTCCATCCATCCATCATCCAACCCGCTATATTCTAACTACAGGGTCACTGGGGTCTGCTGGAGCCAATCCCAGCCAACACAGGGCTCAAGGCAGGAAACAAACCCTGGGCAGGGCTCCAGCTCACTGCAGGGCGACTGATATATTGTATTTAATAGAAAATATTAACAAAATTCCCATTTTCAAAAAATTGTAGTAGTTGCTAATGCTTTATATTTTAAAGACTCTAACCACATTCCTGGTTGTTGCTAGATTGCAGTGAATCCTGCCAGGGGAGGATCCAGTCCCCTTGGACTTTAAACTGTGGTCTAATGGATGGGCACACTTCTTCAAAATGGAAGGATATGTTCCTAAAAAAATATTATTCTTTCTCAAATAACAGACATGAAAAGAATTTAGTCCAAAAAAATAGAAAAATATAATTAGGGTAAAAACAGGTTCCTGAAATGGCCTGTCTTCCAAGTCTGAGGCCTCTTTGCATTCCCAGCTATTACAGCTATTAAAGATGGAGCCCTGGATTGTTGCCTAGGCTACCTCCGTCACTACTGTGCATTGTGTCAGCATTACCCACCTAAAGATACTAGTTGTAGCTAATCTAAAAGAAAGGTATGGGCTCGCAACATAAGGTTTAAGAGCTCCCAAAACTATGACAGCCAGGCCTCTCATGTGATACCCTCTCATCTCATCTCTCCTGTACTCACTTCTAAGGCTCTTTCTTTGTGACATTGTAGTGAGAGGCAAGATAAAAGCCTCAGTGGGATACAGTATACAATTTACAAAACAACACAATTAAGACTTCTGTAACGGCACGGAAAGTAGTAACATCAGGGTTGTAATCATCTTTGAAATAAAAGCTGCTGAATCAAAAAGAGAGAGAGAGAGAGAGAGAGAGGGAAAATAGGAGAGAGGAAGACATCTAACAAGAAATCAAATATCAGAATAATGGAATGAGCAAAGAGGTAATTTTAATCCAGAAATGACAATAAATTAAACTAGGTAGTACCAAAAAATGTAAGAAAATGCTGCATTTATTATGAGCTACTTTACCTAATTAGAATCTGCACTGGTTAAACGGAAGATCCCTCAATTGAGACTGGTCAGGTGACATATCTAGTGGCAAATTTAGGAATGTTATTCAAGTGCTACAATACTATGTTCATTTGTAGTTATTTCACAGAAGTAATGAAGTAAAATTTTTGGTGGCAAAATTATTTAATGTGAATGCATTTAGCAGATGAAACCTATTATGTTCTGGTACCATAACATTTAAAATAAGAATTATCCTATTGCAGCATTTGCATTCCATAAGGCATCCACCATCAGGGGATACAATGGAGATCCTTTGACTTTATTTGATTACCTCACAGTACAGAATACAGAAGACGCATGTCTAACACATTGGGCATGCTGTACAAAGAGCATATGAAAATACTTGTATTCATAGGGCATTTCAAAATAAAAGTTGTCTCATATAACATATTACAATGCCTGCATGCACATATTGAAGTATCAATAATTTTGTAATATTTCATTTTCTACCAAGTATTGTTACGTAGCAGTCTCAAGTTATGTGTATTTTACATTTTATTGTCATTTTTAAAGATTTATTTCATATTTTTATGTATTTTCTGTTATGTTGATAATTGTATATTGTCCCTTTATCTGTGCCACCATCAGTTGTGTAGGCCCCCAGAAGAAAGAATGATCACATTCTCTGGCTATTTAAGGAAAGCTGATTATGCTCATTTAAGGAAGTTGTGTTTATTTGGACATATTGAGAGTTTTGCTGTTTTCTTTGGATATTTTTTAGTTTCCCTGACTTTCTTACTTCTGTTTAAGGATTATATTCCAGAATTAGTGCTTATTTAGTTGCTGTGGGATGGCCTTTTAGTCAGTTCCATTTTGCTTATTTTTATTTTAAAAATTCTTTGTTTGTTATTTAGTGTACAAGATGATGGGTTATGGTCACCCTCCCACTTGTGTGGCTTATGTTATATTTTGAGACTTTTTATGTTATTTTGCCAGCACTGCCTATTTGGGAGCCTGCTAGACCAGAAGCCTACTTGTCATAGTTCTGAGTAAGCCGGACTTGGTGAGGCTCTTTTGGAGTCATATTTAGAAAACTTGTGTATGCACAAAAAATGGGCTCAAAATGTATATATGTGACTTCCTACACAAACATCAGAATTTATAAAAGAATGGGGGAACATGTGCATATTTACAATAGCTGTGACTAATCAAGCAATTTCAGAGAAACCGGGAAATGGCTACACCCTTGATCAAGTAAGGAAAATGCAGACAAAATGACGACTCATGCAAGTAATAATCCATTACACTAAGCCATTATTAAAATATGCGTTGACGTGACAAATATATTAAACTTCAGAAGTGATATGATGTCTATACTTTATTGTAGTTCCCTTTTAAGAGGGCCAATGTTGCGTACAGTATTTGCATTGAAGAACTTAATTGGATTTTCTTCAGTCTGTATCAGCTTTTTGATGTCACTTCTCAGGGTTAGAAATGAATGCAATGACTTGCTGTCAGCAGGTGTTATTCACTCCCTGCATACAGAAATCTATAAATCTCATGACCTAGAGCCTATAGACAGCCCAATGTTCAGACACAACATGTCTTGCTTGGCACTGCTTTAAGACTATTAAAGCGGTTCTTTACAAAGAGAACAAGGATTTCTTCACCAGCTGGATTGTTTTGCTCACAATGATCACTGGCTTATATGTCAGTTATGGCTCCCAGGAGCCATTCTCTTGGTACTGAACTGGGCCCGTCATTAGAAAGACAGACAGCCCGAAATAAGGCACTACCTGCTCATATCCAACAATTGGCAAAAGAAATCTACTAAATAGAACTGACTGAAAGGTCAGGAATATCTCAGCCAAAATTCAGTTCCATCATATCTGCTGTGCTCCAGCCATAAACTGACTGATGAGGCGCTACATTCAGCTTCCATATGGTAAAAATGCAATTTGCAGCATTGTCCAGTTTTCTTAATGTAATTAGAGTAATTGACTGCACTCATTGCAAAAAAGGTACCTGGCAAAAATGAAGCTGCCTTTGTTGACTGTAAGCTTTTTCATTTCATTAACGTACAAATCATCTGCAATGCCAAGATGAGTTTGATAAACATTGTGGCTTGATGGCCTTGGTCAACCTATGATTTGTTTATTTTGAGGCAAAGTGGCTCTGGCAGACATGATGGTATTGCATGTGGTGACTGGCTTACTGGTAAGGTTTGTACTATTTATTGTAACAGCAATCATGTCAATACATGTGCCAAGTACTGTAATAGTGGCTACCTGGACAGATGTTAGCACTTTACGCCTTTCCTAGACCCACAGAATGCAGAGGAATTGTGCAATATAGTGCCAACATTGTTTTTTTCTTGGTGGTTTTGACGTGTGTATATTTTCACACTCTAATTGATGCAGAGTTTTATAAATGAGACCCCAGGCTTGCCAGTGAAGCTCTGGGCCTACTCCTCGGCTGTTTTTGGTGGCCTTAATCCCATTTTACCATGTTTAAGACTCCCATCTCACACCAAGTATAAGAAGTTATTCTTCTACAACATAAGGTAAGCAAGTCATTTTTATCAAGTCAATATTTTTTCTAAAAAAAAGAATTGACAGATGAAAAAAGACACAAAATGTTTTGGATGTTTCCATGTAATTTTCACTCTCAGAAGACACCTTTACAAACTGGAAGATTTTGTAAAACTCATTATCTTAAACACCCCTAGACAAAAATAATAATGTATATATTCAGTGAAAGGGTTCAAAGCTTTAGCAAGCAGCATTTATTTATATGTCTAATTAAAAGTTGCTTTTATTAAATGTGATTTTTATTAGATGACAGAGAATATTATTAATAAGTTTAAAAGTAGCTATAATACAGCCATCTCTCCACTAGAAGCTCATATTATTGATTATAGTTGTACATATTATTTTCTGCATATTATTTTTAAATGGAAGTGGTACAGTGGTTAGTGCAGCTGTCTCACAGCTTCAGATTCCTGAATTTGAATTCTGCACTGAGGGGATGTCTGCATGGCTTCTGCACATTTCAGGTTAATTGGCAAGTCTACAGTGATCTCATGTGATTGTTTATGGATGTGACCTATAAAGAACTGGAAGTTTTGTTTATGGTACCAATTGAAGTGGTCGAGTGAAGTGCTGCAAGTTCCAAAGATAAATATAAGGCCTCCAACCCATTCATCCCGATTTAATTCGGACCAAAAAAAAAAAAAACAATGAAATGGGCCACTATGCTTGCCAGTACAAGGTTCAAACAAAAAGCAAAATAAGATAGCCATCAGGCTAAGTGAATGGTCGCGTTTTGTCAGGTTGCAAGGCACTTAGCCCTTCAGTGCAGTCAGCTGGCTCTATTGGCAGAGGACCAGAAGGGGTGGAGTCAGTTGCCCTCACTGGGCATCTTCTCGGTATTGCGGATGGAACAAAAGAGGAGAAGATTAGTGTGAGTGCCTCCTCTCAACCCAGGGTGGTATTACCTTCCTCAGATGAGCCCTCAGGTGATCCATAGTTGTGCATGAGTGACACTACTCATAACCTTGAAGTGAATCAGCAGATTAGAAAATGGATGAAAGTTTGGATTTTATTTTACAGTGTCCTTCTTTGAACTGGCATCTCATCTAATATCTATTTCTGCCTTGAACTAAATGCTGGTATGATTTGATCCTGCTTACCACAATCATATGTGAGATCAGGTTATTGATGGGTGGACTAATATTATAAAGAAGGGGCCACCATAATCCACTTTTAACAAATGCATTTAATAATATAATACAATTTAAGTTAAATATGATCTTAGACAGCAAAATCAATTATAGTCAATCCGATATGTTACTATTGCATAAATATGAATATCAACAAATATGAATAAATATATTTTCAATAGTCTCTAAAGCAACTGAAGCAATGCTGGGACACTTTCATCCAAGTCTCATCCTGAGTGAGTAGCAGCGTAAACATAAAGGAATCTAATTTTTAAAAACTACATAAAATTAGTATTACAGAACAGAGTATATTGCATTACTGACTGTGAACATTCTTTTTTTCCCTGAATCTGTAAGTCCCACTGAGAATGACTATGCATGCTTGTACCCTGTAATGAATTGCTATTTTCTTCATTAAAATGGGCTGATAATGAATGTGAGTAAATTATCTAGTGATAAATCCATTTTCTGATCTCTTTAATTATGAGAGGGGTCATGGGGAGCAATGGTCTCTGTCAATTACACTGGGCACAGTGCAGGAAATATCCTAATAGAGATGCCAGTCCATTGGGAAAATTTTCCACAAGTAGAGAAAATCCCACACAGACATGGAGAATACAGAAACACCACATAAGGAGAAAGTTACCAGTATTCAAATTCAGTCCTTTAACTCTCAGGTAGTATTTCTAACCAGCATTTCCAAGCCACCCAGCTACTATATGGTAAAAAAAAATTCAGTATTAATTCCATAAGATTTTCAGACAGGGTGGCGCAGTGGTAGCGCTGCTGCCTCACAGTTAGGAGACCCGAGTTCACTTTCTGGCTCCTCCCTGCATGGAGTTTGCATTTTCTCCCCATGTCTGTGTGGGTTTCTTCCGGGTACTCCGGTTTCCTCCCACAGTCCAAAGACATGCAGGTTAGGTGGATTGACAATTCTAAATTGTCCCTAGTGTGTGCTTGGTGTGTGTGTGCACCCTGTGGTGGGCTGGCGCCCTGCCCGGGGTTTGTTTCCTGCCTTGCTCCCTGTGTTGGTTGGGATTAGCTCCAGCAGACCCCCGTGATCCTGTAGTTAGGATATAGCGGGTTGGATAATGGATGGATGGATGGATTTTCAGACAGCTAAGCATAGAATTTTGCCAAAGAAGCAGGATTCCTAATTGACTTGCTAAGCCCAAAATTCAGCAAGCAGGATTGTTTATGTATGACCCAGGTAACAGATCTAATGGCTTGTTTCTTTCCATTATTTAAATTGTTATTAATCAGAATATTCTACTACTAATTTGCTAATGGTTATGAAAAATATGCACTGTCGACTAGACACACAATTTTATAGCTAAGCTGCATATAACCCTAAGCATTGCAAAAGTTGACTTTTTCAACAGCATCCAGTTTTTTAATCTGCAGTTCATTCAGACACTTTATTGAACTCCTTGTTTAATTCACTTGTTTGTAACCTTATGCTCTCTCAAGAAGATGAAAAGTTGCAGGCCATATAGTTTTGGCTTTTCTTAGCAACAAGAGTGGGGTTCATTGTGCTTAGTTCATTCTACAATTTTTATTTTCGATCTTAAAAGAAAATCATTTTGTAGAGCAAATACACGGAAATGTACTCTAAATCACAAAGCAACCTGTACAAAAAATTGAGAGTCTCGTCCTTGGTTGCTACAAACTTTATATTGTTTTGGTTTATAAAAACGTTAAAGCAGCAGTCTATAAACTAATGTTTGTGTTTCTCAATAGGCAATATATGTTTAGCTTCTATGTTGTAAATTTAACAGTTTTCTTCTTTCTTAGACTAAGCGTGTATATTAAACAACAACGAGTATAATTAAATTGGAGCTTCAAAAAAAGGATAAGAAAAGAATCATCTTTACATGATTCAGTCATGATAGAATATATTTATTATAGGGGGCTACAAGACAGATCTCAAATTCATTTATTTTGTAATCACTTATAACTGTAACCAGTTTATAAACTTCAAATGTTTCAGCAGCATTCATATTTGTTAACCTTTTCAGCTGTAGATTTTTAGTTGCACTCAGAAAGTCATATTTTATACAGTAAACATAAAGTAAAACTTGCTGTAAACCGCAACAGTAAAACCTTGAAATGATTAGTTGGATGAAAAAGAAACAAGCTGAGAATGTCCCTCTGTCCAGAATACAACCCCCCATTAAAATAAACTAATTACTTATCAGTCAGACATACTGCAGTACATCTTCTTCAAAGTCCAATTAGATACCATGTCTCCTACCCTTCTTTATTCAACCACTGCAAGACCTTAGAGAGCTGTATTAATGTTGAAAAGCACTATAGCTTTATAGTACAGCAAGTATAGTATAGCAAGTTCAGTCTGGTCTTATAAACTGATTGAAGGAACACATTTCTCTGTTCTGTTTGGGAAACTTTGGCAACATCAATGCTTAATGCAAAAACTGGAGAATAGAATAGACATTCTCAAAGATTTCTGTTTACCCTTGGAAAATATAAAATGGTGTCTGATTTTTTTTTTGCAAAATTCAGAATGAAACGCCTACCCAAATAGCCTTTTTATTCCACCTAGGTTAATTTTTAACATTTCAATCATTACAGATTAAAATATAAATGTATGTGCTGACCACAGACTTGTTGCTACTCTGAAGATCCACCTTAGGCCCATTAGGCTGCCACCAACTAGGAGAATGAGGCTGGACCTGGACAGTCTCCAAGATCAGGCTGTTTCAATTGAGTTTATATGCAGTTTGTGTGAGGAACTTGAAGATTAGGGTGCAACTGTCAATGTTAATCTGATATGGGAGACCTTCCATGACAAGACCATGAAGTTTGCTGAGGGTTGTGTTGGTGTTGCCGGTGTTCCCAGAAAGAGGCATTTTATCAGTCGCAGTCATGGCGAGTAATGAAACAGACCTTACGGATGATGCCTCAGTTGTGACCCGCTGGGCTGGCTACTTTGAGCAGCTGTTTAAAGGTAATTCTCTGGCTAGGATGTTGGACAATTCTGGTTCCATGGTTCTTGAGGCTGATCCTCTAATTAGCTGCAAACAACCCAATCTCACTGAGACTGCACAGGTGGTGAACCAGCTGAGAGTAGGGAACCCTGCAGGGATCTGTGATATCTGTGGTGAACTTCTCCAGGCTGGTTGTAGGACTGTCCTCCTGGCATTGCAAGCAATCTTTCCTTTAATTGGGAGACCGGCATCATCCAAACTGATTTGAGGTCCCTTTCTGGAAATGGAAGGGTGATTCGCCAGGATTAAGGCAACTACAGGGAGAAAAACACTGCTCTCAGCAACAGGTAAGGTCCTTGCTAGGGTCATCATTGCTAGGATCCATGATCACTTGCTCACTTATGAGTGACTGGAGCAGTCTGGTTTTATGCCTAAGAAGATTACCATTGACCACATACTGAAACTGTAGGGTCTCATCAAGCACAAACATGAATATTAGAAGCATTTCTTTGCAGCCTTTGTTGATTTTTGTAAAGTGTTTGACTAGGTTGATGCACTGTGGGACATCCTGAGACTTCACAGGATCCCCATGAATTTGTTAAATGTCTTGGCTGGTACTGAGAGTGCTGTGCAGAATGGAGGCAACATTTCTATGTTTTTCTCAGTTGATTCTGGGGTTCACCAGGAGTGCGTGACAAAGCTAATTTATCTCAAAATAAATGAATCACATGTTGACCCAGGCCATCAAGACACCTCACTACTTCTACTGAGTATACCTCCACAGGCACACTCATATACTCACAAATTATGAACATCACACATGCAAATAATACATCAGGTACAGGAATTAAAGTAGGAAAAGGTTAATTTCATCTTCCTTTTTTTGTTTGTTTCTATATTGCAGTGAATGTAACAAACTGATGAGAGCATCTGCTAGAATTTAAATTTTGTTAAGGATTTTTTTAAAAGGTGATATGTAACAGTGTTTTAGGGCAAAATAAAGCAAAAGACTACCAAGTAGTCCTTCATTCACATTTTGCTTTATTTTGTATGTATTGCCTCCTGCAGCTGCCTCATTGTCTGCCACATTGTTAGTTGTTCATGTCTACTGTATGTTGGTGACTTCATAGGACTGGAGTGCATGTTGATGGTATAAAGCTGCTAGAAGTAGTGATACCAGCCATCTCTTCCCTATCTGTAAAGTCATTCTCAATGGTGATACCTGCCATCGCTTGACTATCTACAAAATCGTTCTCATTAGTTTCAATTGCAGTATTTCGGGCTTTTTAAGGTATTTACTCCAATGATTATTTTAATTACTGTTTAAAATGTCTTGTACAATTTTCAGCAAAACAGGGTGTTTTACTTTCCTCTGTTTTTAATGTTTCACTGCACCACTAGATTGTTGTTTTGAATGACTAAGTATCCATTTGGACATTTTCTATTTTTGCAGCACTGTAAAACATCAAATGTACAATCTCGTAATGGTGACCTGTGAAAAACCTGCTCTGACCGTGTCCCACTCATATCAACTGACCAGGGCTCATATTGCTCTTATGCATGCTTTCTATTTATGTCTCATTGGATAGGTTTATAATCATGAGATCAAAATGTGTCAGGGGTGTGTGTTATTGGGAGATTTCCTGCATTGTTAGTGAAAACATTCACTTTTCCTATTTCCAGGCCTTTTTTCTCACATATGCACATATGTGAGCAGGACTACAGAGTGTACACCCAAGTAACCCTCTTCTCTATTCAGCCACATAGTCTTAGACTTTACCTGTTTATTGGAATATAATATCATTAACTGAAATTCTTCTTATAAAATTTACTTTTAAAATCGAGAAATAAATCCTCGAACATGGGAAAAACATGTTTTGGACAGTTTTGTAACTTAAGGTTTACATGATATGCTAATGTCAAAGATAACACCTAAATTGTGTAATGAATGATTCAGTAAAACCAATGGCGATTCCAATCAAGTTAAAGTGATTGAATGTTGTTGTGTTTAGCATTATTCCCTGAAATAAATAATATTTCTGTTATTTTCTGTATTCAGAGACAGGTAGTTCTCATCCATGAACTCCTTTATCTCACTGACCCAACTAATTAACACTAGAATTGCCAGAGCCTACCCTATACATTGGGTATAAATTTATGGTACTTGTAAAAGTTAGTTTTTTGCAGTTTTATTCTCTCAATTATGATCACACTCTAACACAAAACAACCCACCACCACTCCTGATCTGACTGTAAGTAACAGCGCCAGCGTAAATTCACACCCAATCTGACGCTATTCATTTTCAAATAATATTGCATTAATGCGATGATGTTTTCTGATTTGTCATAAAATGATTTCTTCAAAATGTCACATATATTGTCTCTTTCTTTCAGGTGTGTAATAAACACCACAGCATAGAGAGAAGTGTGTGCATTGCAACAGGTACACATGTCGTAAATGTAGGAAGGACTGTCCTTGCGTGTGTTTGTGAACTGTTAACATTTGAATTTGATAATTGCATATAGCACTGAACTGACCTTATAAAAGGTCATAAAATGAATAATTCCAAATATCATATATAGCTACGCCTCTGTTTTTTCTTTTTTTTTTAAATCATAAACCATCAGGTGCATATTAATTCTGTGTGAACAGGAACTCTCAATAAAACTGAATAAAAAAAAATAAAGTGACGGTGAGATACAAAGAAGGAAGATTCACCAGCATTTGTGTGTCAGCTTTTATCCCTCCAGATCAGAGTATGTCCAGTTCCATTTACTCAAAACACTACTCACATCTACTGTTACTCCCAGTTTTAACTAAAAACTTAACAGCATCAGATCCCTAGGGCGGTAATATGTATCGTGATCGTGACTGAGAGAATAAAAGTGAAAAAAAAGGTAACTTTTACAAGAGCAGTACTATAAATGTACACGGTCTGTTACAGATGCAAACCAAATGTATGTGTGTACTGTATAATATTAACAATAAGAGCAGCTCACTACTGAAAACAGTAAATATATATAGCCAAGGACTCTTGATTATAAGTTGGCAAATCTTACTGCTACGCCACAGATCTTTTGTCAAAGTATTTATTTGATCTTTGGACTTCAGGCTTCACACATTCTATAGTTTATGCCTACATTTTGTAACATTTATTACTAAAATATGAAAAAGTTTCTGTTTTTACAATGTGTTTACACAGATTACTGTAGAAACAGAACACACACGAAATGCATATGTTCCAAATAACGATCTATTAGTTCCACTCTAAAACTCCAGCAGTTCACTCCAAGATAATCAAACAAGGCATGAGCTGGGAGAACTTTGTGAACATTCTGCGACGGTGGGGGGATGGAATAGCAGGCTGCTTGCTGCTTGTCTTAATCAGCACATTTACAGGACAAAAGACGCTGACGGAGAGGTGCGAATGGATTTAAGGTGGGCCAGATTTACGAGTTTTCTCGTAGGCTCTGGTAATTCTAGTGTTAAGGACAGCATCAGAGAAATGCCATTTGGTCTTAAAGAAAGGTGAAACTTGGGTGCCATCTGCATAGGAGTGAAACTTAATGTTATGTTTTGTAGTGATAGTTCCCAATGGAAGCATGTAAAGTGAAAATAGTGCTGAGCCCCGTGGAACACCATATTTAACTTGTGAGTATAATGATGGAGTACTGTCAACATATGTTTGTATGTACTGGAATCAATTTGATAAATAAGAGCCAAACCAGGCTCTTGGTGCTAGTGAGAACAATGTAATTTTCCATCTTGTGTAGTAAAATAGTATGGTCAATGGTATCAAACACTGCATTCAAATATGACAACATAATTATTGTAGAATTGTCTTCATCATAGGATATTAGAATGTGATTTACAATTCAGGTTAGTGCTGTTTCTGTTCTATGACCGAAGCAGAAGCCGGATTGGAATTTCCCAAAAGGTGTGATGTAATAAATGAAACTGAAGCTAAGTGGCAGCAATTTTTAAAAATATTTTTGATAGGGTAAATCTGAAATAAATCTATAATTATTAAGTGTATGTGGGTCTAGATCTGAATTTTTAAGTAATGGTCTAATAACTGACACTTTTAGCTCATCAGGAACTATGCCATTCAGCAATGACCAATGATATGCTAAGAATAAGTGCTGCCATTGAGCATTTTACTACTTTAGTTGGGACTAGGACTAAATGACAATTAGTAGGTTTCATTAAAAAAAAAATAAAGTCATGATTTCCTGTTCTGTTACCAAATTTAAATTACTAAAGTGGTGCGCACAAGATGGGTTTGCTAATCTAGTATTAAGTTTATGAGGAAACACTGAAATCTTAAAGAAGTTCATAATATCTGTAAGTATTTTGTATTGTAGATCAGAATTTCCTTGTGTTAGATTAACCATTGTTCTAAACAATACATGAGAATTATTACTGTTGTTATCTATTAATATAGAACAATAGTCCAAGTGGGCCATAAAGAGTGCTTTTTTATACTTTTTAACACTCTCTGTTCATGCAATTCAGAAGACCTGCAGCTTTGTTGCTGTTAATCTACGCTATGGTGCAATATTTACATTTTGAATCTCATCTCCATAAGTAATAATTAGACCTAATGTGTGGTTATGACTATATGTAAATTAATGTGTATATTAAATTCCCCTTTCAGTACTACATGATCATAATTAATATCTTAATTGGATAAAAGTCTGCCGAATCAGACTGTGTTGGTGAAATAGGAGAAGTTCCAACATCAACTTTTCTGTTTATTGGTTAACCAACATCTGTGTCCTCATTTATAGTCAGAAGCTATGGGTAGTAACAAAAAGACTAAAACTTTTAATTCAAACCCTCAAAATGAGGTTCTTGCACTGAATTGAGGAACACATCATGATAAGTTAAGAAGTTCAGCCATACTGGAGGGGAGCCAGTAGAAATGGTTAGGAGATATAATTAAGATAGGTACTTGGTGCTTTCCATGGACACTTTTTCCTGAAATAGACCAAATAGGTTAAAACAGTTGCAGAAGTGGGTTTGAAGGCCTTGTTTTAGGAAATTCAAGAAGAGTTATCTCCACAGAGCAGAAGTCAGTTGCTTAGCCTGTAAAAAATGATTAAGGAAAATAAGCTCAAAATTAAAAAATAAAACTGTCAAAAAATCCTAGAAGAACAAAAAATGTTAAAAAGTGAACACCAAAATCAAATGATCATGTCCTTGTGTGGCGACAGTCACAAACACATTGTCATGATACAGTATGTGCTGCTTCATAACAGTTAAAACCCAGTATGGCATGTTAAAATAAAATGTTATGATTTCAGCTTCAGTTGTAGCATAGCGTACCCTGCTTGGTTCAATGGGAGAAGATCCAGGGGCAGAATATAGGCACACTGGAGGTAATAGAACCTTTTTTTAAGAGTAGGATGGCCTGGTGTGGATTGCTATTGGTTGGTAGCAAAACTGTATCTTGCTAAAGCTCATGAAGTTATCTTAAGCATTACAAACACAGAACATTGTACAGGTGAGAATCTGTTTATTGGTTGTATAAAAACTGCTTTTAATATGTGCACTTCTTGAAAGAATACAGTATATTGGACCCATTGCATCTTTAAAAGAAAACAACTGAAATACCCCTTGATCTCCAGAATGTACTGAATAGACACTAGCAAATAACATATACAGCCTTGACACTCCCTGTAGTCTCCCTACATATTTCATGTTATTTTGGTTTAATGGAAAGGAAATACCACTGATCGCCTTGTCACATGGCCTCCAATTATTACCAACACATATTGTATGTTTTTCTATAACTGCACTGCAATGTCTTAGGAAATGAGTAACCCTCCAAATGCTACTTCAGTATGGACAGTTTACCTCAGCTAACATGTAGCCACAGATATCTCTAAACATGACAGATGGTTAATAATTAAGTAGACATGGGGTACTGATGTTTTCCAGTTTTCACATCAGAGCTGAGGAACTTCCAATATCAAACAATGCTGTGCGATATCTTCCTGGTTGTGCATGCTACTGTGAATTTGCTTTGCATTTTCAGTAGCTTTTAGGCCACATCATCTGTGTTCTCATTCTATTGTAGCAAGCCCAGTGGAAGCTTTGCAAGGAGTAAACTGTGAACTTACACTGTTTTTCACATAATGCTGAAAAAACTGGTACTGTTGTAGTAAACATTGATATGATAATTATGAAAATGAAAAGCAGGTTTGATTGCAGGCTAAGGTTACGGCTGATTTTCTCTGAAATGTTTTCAGTTCTTTGAAGCATAGCGTATACCTCATAGGTACCCAGTACTTACCTATTCTCTAGAAAATTGCTTTGTTGTCTGATACTGAAAAAATGGATATGCACTTACTGAGCACAGTATATGCAGCAAGAGATAGAATTAAGTACAATTTGGTTTTCAATTGACAGTTTGCTCTGAGCCTGTATACAGTTTTTTTTTTTTTATTGTACAAAACAAATACCAAATTTACTTCTATACATTCAACATTTTAACAATTGACAGCCCTTAAGTTTTATTCTAAAAATAAAAAATAATTTATAAATACTTTTTAATTTTCTCTAATAATCACTGGTGATATTTTATCTCAGGGCATAACATTGCCTCCTATCACATTGAAGGCTACATAGACTTCAAAAGGAGGTTTGGAATCTTCTATATTCACTGGCACACACTATGCTTCATGTTAGAGCTGAGCAGCCCAATGCAGAGTCAAGAAAGGCCAGAACCAACCCTGTCAGCATCCAGTGAAAGACCATCTTAAATTTAGATGACACAAGCAGGGAAAATGATTGCTTAATGTGGTGCAAGCTCGAGTGCATGAAGTTATATGGTTGTGATGGTCTGGGTTGGCTCCACTTTCCCTGGTGCTTCCAGCAGTCTCTTCAACCCGTAACCGTCAATAGTCATAGACCAAGTTGGGCTAGGCAAATGAGGACACATTCATTCAGCAAGGGATTGGTGAGAAAGGGTACAGTGCTTTTATTTAAAACAAAATAAAAAGTGTTCAAACACTTCAGTGCATACAATTCTTCAATAAATAAATTATCTTTCAGATCAAGTATCCATGGAGGTTAAAATATCCAATAAATAATTATGTTAAAATGAGGTTTAAAAAATCAAGGGAGAATATATCTTCTTTTATAACCATGAGCCTTGATGCTTCCTTCTAAAATCCAGGGTCTCCCTGGCTTACCATTTCCACACAAGGAGATGTCCACCAGCAGGTTGAGACAACCAGACCTACCAGTTAACACTAGAATTACTAGAGCCTACGAGAAAACTCATAAATCCAGCCCACCTTAAATCCGTTCGCACCTCTCTGTCAGCATCTTCTGTCCTGTAAATGTGCCGATTAAGACAAGCAGCAAGCAATCTGCTATTCCATCCCCCCCACCATCGCAGAAGTTCACAAACTTCTCCCAGCTCGTCCCTTGTTTGATCTGTTTATCTGGGAGTGAAGTGCTGGAGTTTTAGAGTGGAAATAATAGATTGTTATTTGGAACACATGCATTTCATGTGCGTTCCGTTTCTACAGTACATATTTTAGTAATCAATGTTACAAAATGTAGGCATAAACTATAGAATGTGTGAAGCCTAAAGTCCAAAGATCATATAAACATTTTCACAAAAGGTTCAAGGATGACATAACAGCTTCCGTGGCTGTTAGGCTCTGGTAATTCTAGTGTTAAATGAAGGAAGGCAGCCATGTGATAGTAACATCTGCACCTAGGGTTCATCTGCCCACATATGATGGACAGATACAACCTAGATGTCCATCATTTAGTACCTCTGCTGCACCACATGAAATGCGCAGCACTCAACACCTCTGCTGTGCCATCCGGCAGCAAAGCACTCAACAACACTATTGATGTATTTCAGATTTTGTCAAAGTTCATGACCCTTCTTTAAAGTTGCCTGCTACTTTTTTGCATTAGTCACTGCTTTTGCTCTTTATGTTTCCAAGGTGAAATCCTCAGTTGATTAGGAAAATACATTGGCACAGGATCTCTTTGTTAGTGCTGCTTTTTTGTGTAATTATTTAATGCATTCTCTAATTGATTGTCTTATCGGTTACATGTGTTTTCTCAAGTTATTATTGTTTATTGTTAACTAAGTCAACTTTCAATTAAATGCATTTTATATAATGTTCCTGAAAGCAAGGGTGATTCAAAGAGACAAACATTTTCAAAAGTAAAATAAATTTAAAATATAAAATGACACATTCTAAAATCTGCTTTAACCAGTTCAAAATCTGGACTAAGTCTATCCAGACAGCACTGCATAAGGCAGAAAGCAACAGATAATAGGGCACGCATACATATACTGGGCTAGTTTAGTGTCTCCATTTAACCTAACCTGCATATGTGTGTGGATGTTCGAGGCAAAAATAAATATGGGGAGGTTTGGGGGTCCCATGTGGACTTGTGGAAAACATGCTAACTCCACACAGACAATGACAGGACATGGGATTCCACTGTCATTATCAGACGACTGTCAGGTGTTTAACTAATCTGCAGCTAGTCTTGTTTTGGCATTATGCTTCTCCTCAGATTGCACACCTGGCTATCTGATTGGCAGTTAATGGCAGTGTGTTGCCAGTTAAAGCTTCTCTCACATTTCTCTCAATTTAAAGGGATAGAATGCAGGGAAAAAGTATGTCCTAATGTCTGAAATGTATTAAAAAATAATTGCAATCTTTAACACTAGAATTACCAGAGCCTACGAAAAAACTCGCAATTCCATCCCACCTTAAACTGCTTCTTAAATCCCTTCACACCTCTCCGCGCCCTTTGTTTTCTAAATGTGCTGATAAAGAGAAGCTAGGAGCAGCCGGCTATTCCATCCCCCCACCAATTTAGAACGTGCACGAACTTCTCTCAGCTCAGGCCATGATTGAGTATCTGGGAGTGAAGTGGAGTTTTAGAGTGGAAATAATAGATCGTTATTTGGAACACACGCATTTCATGTCTGTTCAGTTTCTACAGTAATCTGTTTCAACACATTGTTAAAACAGAAACATTTTTTATATTCTAGTAGTAGATGACAAAATGTAGGCATAAACTATATAATGTATGAAGCCTGAAGTCCAAATAGCAAAGAAACATTTTCACAAGAATAACACAATTGCGCTTTTATTCAAAAATATAACTGCAGAAACAAAAAGCCGCCTTAACATGCGACATTGACACCAGATTACTGTATCTGCCGCCGTGGTTCAATAGACTCAGCCCTCGCTTGGGAAACAAGGGGTCTCGAGTTCGATCCTGCGCTCCTCCGTTTTGAGAAGTAAACTGCTCTTAGTCTTACTGTTTTAGAATAAAAGCATACATTTGATTTCAGTCTGTAACAGCTGGTGCAATTTATGATCCTTGTAAAGGTTAGCTTTTTTTATTCACTTTTCATTCTCTCAGTCGCGTTCAGATTCAATCCGTACAACCCCATCTGACACGGCTGTTTTCACTAAAGACGCGCTATAGCTCTGCAGTGTACCACGATGCATACTAACGCCAAATAGTAAATAGCAGTAAGTTCGGCGCTATATGCAATCATCAGACACTCCCCATCTGCCCGTTGTTTTGTTATACTTTTCAATACTTTTTATACTGCTCAAACGGGCATGCTCAAAAAATATACGTGTAATGCCACAAAAACTGCACGCAGACACTTCATTTCGCAAACAAAACAAGTGCACTTTTATTCAAAACTACCTGTATAACCGAAGAAAAAAGAAAGCAAGTTACAGTAGGCGATTGATACGACAGCTTGCATGGTGCAATGCTAAGAAGTGCAGATTTTCATTCCGTGCTATATAAAATCATCACATTCAAATATTAACAGTTCCCACACACCCAAGGACCGTCCTTCCTACATTTACGACACGTGTACTTGTTGCCGTGTACACACCTCTCTGTGCTATGCTTTCTATTACACTGAATGAGCACCTGACACTGTACTTTCTTCCCTGGGGGAAGGTCCCACATCAGAGAATTTCCAGTTCCTGCATAAATTCACACCCGATCTGACGCTGTTCGTTTTCAAATAATATTGCATTAGTGCGATGATATTTTCACATATATTGTCTCTTTCTTTCAGGTCTGTAATAGAAACCACAGCATAGAGAGAAGTGTGTACATTGCTTCTTACAGGAAAAGGCGATGGAAAAAGTGCACTTGAATAAAAGTGCACTTTTGTTATACTTTTACACCAATATATGTTCCTGTGTTTGAACGACACGGGCAGATGGGGAGTGTCTGATGATTGCATATAGCGCCGAAGTTACTAGTCTTTACCATTCTTTCCTCTGCATGTCCTGGAGTACAAAAGAAACAGCATACAGCAACATGCGGGGACTGGCAGGAACACTCAATAAAACTGAATAAAAAGAAAATCAAGTGACGGTGAGATACGAAGAAGGCAGCTTCGCCAGCGTTTGTGTGTCAGAACCCTAGGGGGGTGGCTGGAGGCGGGTTGGGGGGTGTTTGGCGTTAGTATGCATCGTGGTACACTGCAGAGCTATAGCGCGTCTTTAGTGAAAACAGCCGTGTCAGATGGGGTTGTATGGATTGATTCTGAACGCGACTGAGAGAATGAAAAGTGAATAAAAAACCTTTACAAGGATCATAAATTGCACCGGCTGTTACAGACTGAAATCAAATGTATGCTTTTATTCTAAAACAGTAAGACTAAGAGCAGTTTACTTCTCAAAATGGAGGAGCACAGGATTGAACTCGAGACCCCTTGTTTCCCAACTGAGGGCTGAGTCTATTGAACCACGGCGGCAGATACAGTAATCTGGTGTCAATGTTGCATGTTAAGGCGGCTTTTTGTTTCTGCAGTTATATTTTTAAATAAAAGCGCAATTGTGTTATTCTTGTGAAAATGTTTCTTTGCTATTTGGACTTCAGGCTTCATACATTATATAGTTTATGCCTACATTTTGTCATCTACTACTAGAATATAAAAAACGTTTCTGTTTTAACAATGTGTTGACACAGATTACTGTAGAAACGGAACAGACATGAAATGCGTGTGTTCCAAACTACGATCTAATATTTCCACTCTAAAACTCCACTTCACTCCCAGATACTCAATCAAGGCCTGAGCTGAGAGAAGTTTGTGCACGTTCTAAATTGGTGGGGGGATGGAATAGCCGGCTGCTCCTAGCTTCTCTTTATCAGCACATTTAGAAAACAAAGGGCGCTGGCGGAGAGGTGTGAAGAGATTTAAGAAGCAGTTTAAGGTGGGACGGAATTACGAGTTTTTTCGTAGGCTCTGGTAATTCTAGTGTTAAGATACATTAGATTGAAATGAATGTCAATGTCGTTATTATAAACCTTATTCACTCCTAGCATATGAAAGGGCACTAAAATCCCTATGGAAAGTAATGCCAACAACAAATGCAAGTTAGTCAAATCATATCTGAAGGATAGTTTTCTTTCTGTAACTCATTTCCCAATGACGTACTGTAGATAATACAGAAGAGTTGATATTTGGTATTCATTACGTAGCCGGCTTATCCAAATAACTGAATTACTATAATCCAACAGTCACCAAAGCTTATAAAATAATATGTCAGAGATGGGACCATTTTTGTAAGAAGGTTTGCTTACTGTATATATACTGTATGAGATATTATTGAATCTTTTGTACAGTATATATTGATCTCCTACCCTATAATCATTGAGATACACCCATATTGGGTTCCGTCCCCAATGCCGGAGTGTAACCCGTCCATAAGTTGATGGATACTTATATACCATCCAACAGGACATCGACCTATCTAATCATAAGTCGTCCAAATAACAACCAAATCACTTTTTCACCTCTCTAACCTTTATCATGAAATAGCAAACTCCTATTTGCTTAATTCCATCAGGACAATCTAGTCAGCCTGCTTCACCCACAACTTGCCTTCACAGGTATTTTTAGAGGATAAGTTTGTTAATTTTCAATTCAAAGTTGTTTCTTCTCAATCATGGCATATATTAATTTGCCACATAAAATTGTGTTCTAAAGCAAAGAAACATTAGTTATGCCCTGTGAGTGTACAGATTTGGTGTATTCATTTCTATATGAAATGACTCATGAATCACAATAATGTAAGTTTTTTCAGATAATATACATGGCATGTTGCCTTTATAAGTGACTTGCTTTGTAGCACATTGAGTCAGTGTAAAACTCCAAATCAGTGTTATAATGTGATTTCTTTATTGATCAAGAATATAAGTGTGCCAATTGAAAGGGCCTACAAACATGTTTTTTGTTGTTGTAAAGTTGTGTTTCCTCTGCCTAACTCACTGTGAGAGTAATGTCCTCTAAATAAAAATGTAACATATGTCAAATTTTAGCTTATTTTTAAAGTGACCATAGTAATTATCATCAGCCTATTTATCATGTTAAATAAATGGCTTCACTTGTTTAAGTAGTACACTCAGTCCAAACTCTAATTGATAAAAATGAGTGACAGAAGCTTTTATCAAGTGCAATTTTTAATTCTGAATGGTTAAAAGCTCACTTTTATTGGCTGACATTGTATCTCAAAGAACAGACTGGCTCAGTGGGGAGCACAGAAGTTTAATCATTGAAAGTGTTGTCCTGGCAACAATATTTAAGTAAGAAAACAATAATATTAAAAAAAAAAAAAACTAAAAATGATAATTAGGTCATTCTTTTAAAAGAGTTAAAAACAAGATAATTAAACCGCTAGATTTCTTAAAAAAAAATGACAATAGTAATCATAATAATTTTTTTATATTTATAAGGATGGGTATTGCACTTTGGGGTTTCTGTGCATTAATAGCTATGATCCAGAATTCATATCTTTGAAAGGCACAGTCTTTTTAAAAACAGGAAAGCACACTGTGTCAAATTAATGTAAAACATTTTAGATGCATCAAATATTACATCCCAAAAAGAAAATCCAAATTATCTATGTGAACCCTGTAGTATCTATCACTACATAAAAAAACTCAAAGTTGTAATTTCCAATCAACGTTTATTAAAACAACAACTCTATATCAAAACTCTTTCTCTCTAGGAGTTCTTCTACCATTTCCTCTTTCAGTTCTTTATATATTATTTCTTACAGCGCCACCTACTGTCCAACATTAAAAACATTAATAACTCAACATAACATGTTCCCTTTTCTTAATTATCTAATTTCTCCATCTAAAAACTCCTTGGCAAAAGAGAAAATAGCAACAGCAAATAAACAACAAAATAATCTGTCTGACTTGGGAATCTCATAGTCATTTAACCATGCAGGACGGTAGCTTTTCTGGCCCCACAAGGTGGTCTCCCCATTTCCTCAGAGGCCAACAAAGAAGGTGGTTCAGTGCTGCAAGCGGATGCGGAAAATGCTCAAGGGAAGAATCAAGGGAAGAAATGCCTAAATGGGTAGGCATTTTTACTTACAATTTGTCCCCCTTTTCCCATGACAGAACATGAGCTCCTCTTTTATCATCTGTGTACTTCTTCATCTTACAGTGTCCTGTTTAGCTGCTATTTGTTGTCTTATGCTTGCATTGTTTAGTCCAACAGATGTTGACAAAGGCAACAAATTCAATTTAGTGCACATCTTGCACCCATGAAAGAGTTCAAAAGGTGAAACACCCATTAGCCTATGGGTGGTAATTAGCACATTTAGTGTTTTGAATGTCCCTCTCTTGTTGGAATGTAGACAGCATAGAGTGTCAGAAGGAGAACATTTTTGTATAATGAATTTAAAAAAGCCAGCAGATAAAGCGGCAATAGGCACTCTTTGTTCAGACTGGGGTGATAGGTGAAAAGGCAAATTCCTGATTAATTATCTTACAGGTTACTGTGTTGGCTGTCTACAGGACATAAATATTTACCTGTCTGCAAAAGAATCACCTGCTTTGAAAATCATACTATGTTGTGATACAGGATGGCCTGCTTTCTTTGAAAATGAATGTGCTCTGGGGACATTGGTCTCTAATCAGCATACAGTGGTATATGTACTTTTTGATAGCTGACAACAATACTCTTTTTAACCAATTAAAATGTGTTTACACTATTGATAACATAAGGAAATTTGATGTACCATTGTTTAGTCGATTGTCATGTTGATCTAAGTAGAGACTGAAGCAGTTATATACTTCTGGGCAGTGGGTGGTGTTCGGACTGTGCAAAGAGAGATAGCATGAGCAGAAGGGATAGGGTGAGTCCACACGATGGTGTGAGAGGGTAGACGGGACGAGACGAGATGGTCCATCGTGAACGCTGTCAAGATCAATCGCATTGAGCGCAGGGAGTCACAGGCAAACAAGGGTATGTGACTGACAGGACACAAGGCACATGGACAGTGACATCTACCTCCAGGGAGAAAGAGACAGTTTCACCAGAGAGGCTTTGGGTCCAATGCAAGAGAAGACTCAAGAGAGGACCAAGTGAATTTGGCAGACAAGAAGCAAGACTTCTATTGGAAAACAAGCATTTGGTGAACAGAGTGTTTCAGTGAGACAGTTGAAAGATTAATTGTTCTGGTACCCAACTTGGACTTCACATCACCAAAGGTTGTATCTTCCATTGTTATGTTTTAACAGACTTTTAGATTGTGGACTGTGTGCTCCCTTTTTAAAAGATTTTTGCTACAGATACTTTTAGACTGTTATCTACAGTACTTTTATCTTCTTGGTGTATTTTATATCGTCATGTATAGGACAACTTACAGTTGTTTGTCTTGAAATTGGATTTCAGATACTTGGTTCAATGATTTTGATATACTGTATTTCCTTATTTTACTTATGTAATAAGTTAATAATTACAGTTTTGTTTTGTGATCCAGACCTAGTGGAGTACTGGCCTGACTTTTGTTAATTTTATGGCCTGCAACACTTTTTGCGTTACTGATTCCTAACAGAAATATTGGCTTATTTACTATTTTTAAACTGAGGTATATAATTAGTTTATTATTTAGAAAAGTTCAGGATTTCCAACCATCAAAACATACTATTTTGCTACTTTTTATGCAATCTAGACTATGTTTTTATCTATACTAATAAAAGGCAAAGCCCTCACTCACTCACTCATTCACTCACTCACTCACTCACTCACTCACTCACTCACTCACTCACTCACTCACTCACTCACTCACTCATCACTAATTCTCCAACTTCCCGTGTAGGTAGAAGGCTGAAATTTGGCAGGCTCATTCCTTACAGCTTACTTACAAAAGTTGGACAGGTTTCATTTCGAAATTCTACGCCTAATGGTCATAACTGGAAGGTATTTTTCTCCATTAACTGTAATGGAGTAGAGCTGCAAAGACGTAGGGGCGGAGTTTCGTGTGACATCATCACGCCTCCCACGTAATCACGTGAACTGACTGTCAACGCAGTACGTAGAAAACCAGGAAGACCTACAAAAAGCGCTTAAGAAAACATGCATTATATAATTGAGAAGGCAGCGAAACAATAAGAAGCGAGCGAGTGGCATATACTACCATATTCATGAGTGCTGCTACCTCGGAAAGAAAGCAAGGTGTAAACCTAAACTTTAAATTAAGTTCATAGACAGGCCACCGCTGGCGTTTCACATGCCCACAGGTAATGCGGGATACAAGTTTAATGAGAGGACGCAGGATATAAACGAGAGTTTTGATCACTTTGTAACTAAGTTAAAATTGTAGGTGAAGGGGTGTGCTTATGCAAATTCAGAGAGACTGTGTTTGTGGGGGATTGACAGTTAAGGCGTGGGGAGTCACGTCATCATCTCCCTCCCATTTACCTCAAGTTAATACACACGCTGTCACTAGAGTTTCAACACACTGAATCCTCCAGGCACTACTTACAAAAGGTCACATTGACAAGCGTGTTACGCTATTTTTAAAATCTTTCCTTTTCTTAGCACAAGCACAGCTGAGAAGCTTCGATGCATGTGCTCCATAACGCTGAAAAATAATGCATTTAATCACACTTTGCATTGCCAGCAAAGGGGAGCTTTTGTCAATGCATGATTTCCTGGTACACCGATTACATTGATCAGCGTATCCCGATTCATTTTACCCTCGCACCACCTTAGTTTGAGAAGAAGTATGAAAAATATGAGGTTAACACAGAAAAACAGATCACCAATTCAAGCTTTATGAATAATCGATTCGCCATCAATAATTGTTTTGGTAAAGCCATCCTCCTTCCATTTTATAATTTTTCCGCCACTAGCCATGATTAAATGAACGGTAAAAAGTAAGAGCGGCGAGGGTGACTTATTTAGGCAGGAATATATATGATAGCAACACTCATGACAATGTCAATCATGTTACGTTATTATTAAAATGTTTCCTTTTCTTTTTCATTACTTCTTTAACACACTACTTCTCCGCTGCAGGTAGGGTATTTTGCTATATATATAATATATGAATGACCTCCAAAGAGCTGAGACTTTTGATATCATGAACGTGTCTGCAAAACTGTAGTCTCCTGCCCAGCAAAAGTCGAGCAGCCAGCGCGTGCATAGCTGTGCCGGCCTTTGAGACGCTGACTGCGCTTCTGCCTTAAGTCAAAGTGAGCACTTTTAATTTTTTTCATCCGCCCCCTGAGCTATAGCCCAGACAAGTGCAAACACGGGACCCCTTTTCTACACCACAGCAAAATAATATTAAGGCGATTCACACTTTCTTTTGCACGTATACGATTATCAGGTCCTCAGCTCGGATTATGAACACACGCATACGAGTGGAGGACTCACAGTGCCATCACAGCCGATTAATGGCGGGACGTCTCACCAGTCTACACAAGACCCACATGACTGTCGCCAAAAGGCGATCATAACGTCAGCGAACACATCTCTCTATACTATATAAAAGAAAAAGGCAACTTTCCTTTCTTTACACCTTTTCCTTTTATCCCAAACCAAAGCCTTTTTCTCTTAACACGGCAGAGGACACAAAAATAATTTTCTTTAATTGCCGGTAAGGCACATTACCAGAGGCACAAATTTGAACGTTCACATAGAAAATGTAATTTCTATACCACAGCCGTCGTAGCGCCTTTCAAAAGGGATCTATTACCGAGAGATGATCCATATACATTTTAGCTGCTGTTAGTTACTTACCTGTTTTGTTACACAGTCTTTAAAATGTTGTTTACCCGCAACCACTCCAGTAGTGCTCAATGTACCTGTACTTCTTAAAACGTTAATGTTTTACTGTTTAATAACTTATAGACTATATTTCATTATTTTTCCCTTGCACTCAGTGACCAAAGCTATACACACACATATAGACACATACAAACATACACACAAGTATATGTATATATATATATATACACACACACACCCCTGTCTAGATTATATATATATATATATACACACACACACACACACACACACACATACATACATACATACATATAATTTGTGTGTGTAGATATGTATATAGATATGTAGATATGAAGATATATATATGTATATTATATATATATGAATGTATGTGTGTATGTGTGTGTGTATATATATATGACAGCAGCAATCCAAGCTGTGAGAAAACAGTAAAAAGGAGGCGTGTCAGACGTCGTGGTACATTTTCTGATGCAGCTACCGAAAACAACTTTGTGACGCTGCCACCAAATACACAAAACAATTACATTGACAATCATGTTACGTTATTTTCAAAATGTTTCCTTTTCTTTCTCTTTCCTTCTTTAACACACTACTTCTCCTCTGCCAAGCGCGGGTATTTTGCTATATATATATATATATATATATATATATATATATATATATATATATAGATAGATAGATAGATATGAGAACAACATAGATAGATAGATAGATAGATAGATAGATAGATAGATAGATAGATAGATAGATAGATAGATAGATAGATAGATAGATAGATAGATAGATATGAGAACAACACTCATATCAATGACAAAACAATTACATTAACAATCATGTTACGTTATTTTTAAAATTTTTCCTTTTCTTTTTCGTACCTTCTTTAAAACACTACTTCTCCGCTGCGAAGCGCGGGTATTCTGCTAGTTTTTTATATATGGGATAAGTGTGAATTTCTCTCTGTAAATAGTTTTTGTTTTTTGAATTATGTACTTACATTACTGCTGGTTTACTTGTTTTGTCTAAATGTTTTCTCTCTATTATAAAATAAAAAGACAAGACTATTGCCAAGAGATTTTTTGAAGTTGTTAGAGGGGGCCCCTGGCCATTGTCCTCTCATGTCTTATTTGTGTCAATGCTTTGGTCAGATACAGTTCTTGCTTTCCCAGCTCTTATAAATTTTTATGTTTTCCTCACTTTAAGTTCCCAATAAAAGAAGACTTACTATGTCCAAATTTAAATTGAAGAATTTAATCCCGAAGGGTTATCAACAGAAGAAATGAATACATTGGCAATCCTAGCACCGAGAAACGATGAAGTCAAATGAATTAGCACGGAACTTGTCAATCGGTTACATGGCAATTTGATTTAATGTGTATTAATAGACTATGCTGAAAAAGTTGTTGGTGATGGTACAGAAGATGAAAACATCAACTTACAATTTCCGTAGAATATCTACAACCGCCGAATTACTGTTGAAAGAAGGATGTGTCGTAATGTTATTGCATAATTTATGTATGAGTGATGGGCTATGCAATTAGACAAGATTAGTTGTATTGAAAATTGGTCAAACAATTCTAACGTAAAATTTGAACAGGCAACAAGAAAGGTAATATAGTAAACATTCCGCGGATAACATTAGACACCAAAGGAGATCTTGTTATGCCATTCGTATTAAAACGTTTACAGTTTCCTGTTAGAATAGCTTTTGCTATGAAAATTAACAATCACAGAGACAAACATTCGAAATTAAACTTTGCATTGTCATGATGTAAGTCCAAACATGGAATCAAAATTCAATGCGATATGGAAGAAAAGTTAATTCCATATATTGTTTTTTACTGAAGTTTTACAGTAAAAGTGTAAGTTTAAAAATAATTTGCATGTTAATTTCAAAGCCAAACAGAATGAAAACGTATAAGGCAAGAATACCTCTAATGCAACATTAAACATAATTTTCTTTCAATTTATTACGTTTTACTATTTTTTACTATGGTTAATTACTCGCTGTAATGTAAAATAGATAGTTCTATTATGCATATGAGTAGTATAGGGGCGGCACTATTATACATCATCAGATTTTGACAGGTGTATGTCCCGCCCCCCTGGCATTTCCGGTACCCACCTGCTGCCACCTGGTTCATGGGCATTTCCCCCCGCGGTCTGATCTCTGCCTGTTGTCGGGTGCTCTGTTTGACCGGCATCGGACCTTTGTCAGTCGTGCGCAAGGAAAATGGTCGGCCGATCTTAGCCTTGATGCTAAAAACTGGGGGCTGATCATCTTTGTGATCCGAGACGGACCTTTGGGAGCCTGTAAGGTGTCATAAAAGGTAAGTCATCAATGGGGCGGAGCAGACATCCTGCTCCTATCTCTATGCAGCGCCCGGGGTGTGTACAGAGAGTACAGAGAGCGTGATTGACAGACCCCGGCGAGAGGATGTACAAGAAAACTTTAGAGAGAATCTATTACACACCCAAGGAACCTGGCAGTTTTGGTGGTGTTAACAGCTTGTTGAGAAATGCATCAAGTCGTCGGAAAAATGTTAAGCGAAAAAACGTATTGGAGTGGATGAATAGCCAATATACCTACAGTGTGCACAAACCAGCACGGCTCAGGTTCAAGAGAAACAGAACAATTGTTTCAACGATTGATGACCAATGGCAAGCAGATTTGGTAGAGATGTGTTATTACTCAAAATTCAATGATAATCATAAATTTATCCTTACCTGTATCGATGTGCTCTCAAAATATGCTTGGGCTGTACCATTAAAGGCCAAGACAGGGAAAGAAGTTTCTCGGGGTTTTAGTTTGATCTTTAGAGAGGGCCGAGTTCCTAAGAAGCTACAGACAGACCAAGGCAAAGAATTTCATAACACATTGGTGCAAAAACTTCTAAGACAGAACAATATTGTACATTTTGTCACAAACAGCGATGTAAAGGCCAGCATAGTAGAACGGTTCAATAGAACCTTAAAGTCCAAAATGTGGAAATATTTTACATATGCCAATACTTTTCGGTATATAGATGTCCTGTCAGACTTTCTCCAGAGTTATAACCACAGTTTTCACACCACGATTAAAACAAGACCTGTAGATGTGACTCCAGAAAATGCTCTGAGTGTTTGGAAAACAGTCTATGGTAGGAGCCGGGCAAAGAAAATCTACTCCGTGCACTTTCAAAATAGGTGATCATGTCCGCGTTTCAAAATTAAAAGGTGTATTCGAAAAAGGCTATGAGCAGTCGTTTACAGATGAGATATTTATTATCTTGGACTGTTTTAAACGGATCAAACCTGTCTATAAACTAAAAGATTACGCAGGTGATGAAATTCAAGGGCGTTTTATGCAGAAGAGTTACAAAAATAAACCCGATGCTAATCAGGTGTACCGCATCCAGAAAATTCTAGCCACTCGTGGGCGTGGTAGAAATAAGCATGTATTGGTAAAATGGCTTGGCTGGGACAAGAAATTTAACAGTTGGGTCAAGGCTTCAGAAGTGAAAGACATAAGGAGTTGAGAAAGCAAGAAAAAAAAAAAATGTCTAAAGTCAGAAATGGATTTTATGTGACACTGCCTAGTAATTCATCGGCCAGGACTTTTCCCAAGAACACGATAGCATCATTCACCGTGCAGCTAGCCAAGACAATAGAACTGTCCAGAGACTGGGAAGTGGCATTGGTGGAACTGACTTACCCAAAAACGTTCAATTCCATCACTCAGCCAACACAATTTACACTAATGAATGAGGAAACAAGATCAACAAAATGGACATACACTTTAAACAAAGGTTATTTCAGGAATATAGAAGCATTGTTGTCGGAAATGAATCATGTTATTAATACCAACCCGTCATCACCTAAGACAATACTTAAATACAATCCAGCCAGTAGAACCGTTCGCCTGATGGGTGATAAAGGCATTTTGCTTCAAGTGTCTGGGGAGCTGTCTTACATTCTCGGTTTGATCATGATAAGCCGTCTTACAAGTCACCTAACTCGGCTGATATCACAGGTGGTTTTTCCACCATGTTTGTGTATACAGATATTATCGAACCACAACTTGTTGGAGATACGCATGCGCCATTACTGAGATGTGTAAACATAAAAGGTGAAGACGGTGCAAATGTCACCATATTTTTTGAAAAGCCACACTACATACCTCTCGCCGTGCAAAGCTTCAATACTATAAGGATTGAAATTAAGACGGACCAGAATAAACCAGTTCCGTTCCAGTATGGTAAAGTAATAATCAAGTTGCATTTTCGTCCAGCAAGATCTATCAATTTTTAAACATGCTTGTAACAAAAACTATGGAGATCCACGCACCTACGCATCTTATTACAAGACACAAGCTGGCAATGGTCTACCAGGGTTTCATGGTCTTCCGGTCCAGTACGGTGGTGGTATTGGTGGTATTTTAAAGCTCTCTTCAGAAAAGCAGTGCCTCTGTTTAGGCGTGGGCTAGAAATTGCTAAACCTCATGTCAAGTCTGCAGCGAAAAGCATTGCTAATGATGTCATGAGTCACGTGGCAGGTGCTGTAATGAATAAAGTTGCAACACCCCAACAAGAAGGTTCTGGTATGATTGTTATAAAGAGAGGTGTCAAGAGAAAAGACACACACCCCATCTAGCACTGCTCGGGCCACCTGCACGACCCAGGAAGAGAGCAAATAGGAAAAAGCTCGACACTCTGCCAAAAGAAAAGAAAGTCAACCAAGAGAAGATCCAGAACTAAGCAAAATTCTGGTGATATATTCTAAACATGGCTTTTGTACACTGTCGTCAGATGAATGTGCAAAATCGAACTGGACGTATTTCAACTGTCGCCAACACAAACCAGCATTGAAAAAGCTACTATGCCGAAGTGCGCCTCTCACAGCATTGTCAGAAAGTGCTCCACTTGAGTTTTCGATTGCCGGAAATGATCAATACCTGGACCTCAACAACACACTCCTCTTCTTAAGCTGTAAAATACATAAAAATGATGGAACAACTCTGGCTGCCGATTCACGTGTTGCCCTTGTAAACTACCGATTGCTTCTTTGTTCAGTCAGGTGGACATCACCGTGGGGACAGACTGATTAGCCAGAGCAATAACTGTTACCCATATCGAGCTTTTATCGAAACCGTACTAAATTACGGAGACGAGACCCTGAAAACACAATTTTCAGCTGGACTGTTCTATAAAGACACACCCGGTCACCACGAAGTCACTGCTCTGGATGGCCCAAATTTGGGGTTCAATAAAGGGCTGCTTACTCGACCAGAAGCCGCAGGATTGATTTATTAGGGCACATCCATGCAGATCTGTTCTTTCAAGAGAAATTATTAATTAATGGGGTTGATGTGAAAATAAAGTTGGTACGGAATAAGGATGACTTTTGTCTGATGAGCAATGGTGATCAATTTAAGGTCACCATATTATCAGCATCATTGTTTGTGAAAAGAGTTCAAGTCAACCCTGGAGTCAGACTGGGTCATGCAGAGGCCTTGATGACCAGCAACGCAAAATACCCAATCGACCGGGTTCAAATGAAGGTGTTCAGCATACCTACTGGTAGTCGTGTCTGCAACCAGGAAAATCTGTTTCTGGGACAGCTGCCAAAATTGGTTGTTTTGGGATTTGTGGACAATGCAGCTTTCAGTGGCAACTTTACACACAACCCCTTTAATTTTAAACATAACAACATTAACTTCATGGCTCTTTACCTGGATGGAGAGCAGATACCTAGCAAGCCTCTGCAGCCTGATTTTGCTAATGGTCACTGTGTCAGAGAATATTTTCAACTGGTGGAAACTGCAGACAAGAGGATGAAAGATAAGGCCCTGTTAGTCGATCGTGAAGAGTTTGCTAAAGGCTATTCACTTTTGCATTCAACCTAAGCCCTGATATGGAATCAACAGGACACTATTCACTCATCAAAACAGGCAACCTCAGGACTGAAATAAGATTTGCCGAACCGCTGCAAGATACAGTGAATATGATTGTGTATGCGGTTTTTGATAACATCATTGAAATTAACATGCGTCGGCAAGTCATTTATGACTACAGTTAAGCCATAGACATGTTCAGACATGCAGCCTCTGGACACCGAGCAGCTCAGGACCACCCTTGTATCTGGGGCACTGACACGCAGCCATTTTCTGGATGTATTCCCTTCAGATCAACTGCCCAAGGAGAAGTTGGCTGCTAGACCTCTGTTTATGGTCGTAAACACAGATCCCCATGATAAACCCGGAAAGCATTGGATTGCCATTTACCTTGCGGATCATGGAAAAGCTGAATTTTTTGACTCGTATGGATTTCCCCCAGATTCTGAAATATTTCCCCAAGTTATTATGAAATTTTTGAAGATTAATGCTAACTGCATTACTTATAACCGTATTCAGTTACAGGAGTTTTTCTCCACCACCTGTGGTCACCATTGTATTTTCTATTTGAATCAAAAAAGCAAAGGACTTACCATAAACCAGATATCGGCCTTGTATCCAGGAGATGTTCATCTAAATGACCAGATGGTTGTTAGATATTTTCATCAAATAAAAAGGGGACAAACTGAAAATATGAAACTGGACATGTTTACCCAGAAATCAGAAATAAGTCAGTCATGTGTTTGCTTTTGCTGAATTATATATGCAGAATATTGTATGCAGAATATTGTATGCAGAAAAAAAAAAATGTTACAATTATGTGTATTCCCTTTGTTTAAAAATAAAATAAAATAAATGAACTATTAACCAACATAAAAGTGTCTGTGGTTATTATAGTGAATAATCCAATAATCAGACAGATAAAAATTAAAAGGGTTTGTATGTTTATATTTTATTTTATTATTTTTTTAAATGTTCACACAGTAATAACACATGATGTAAAGTATTTTCACAGAATTAACAGAGTCATGATACAATCAAACAAAAGAAATGATACAATCAAACAAAAGAAATGATCTAAATGAAAATACTAATAATAGTCATAATACACAATAATAAAACACTGTACATTAAAGAAGTTGCTTCCTTAATTTTCTAATCATTAATACAGTGATATAAAAGTATTTTCAGAGTTTTGACACAATTAAACAAAATGATCTAAAATTAAAATACTAATAATGGTCATAATACACAATAATAAACAGCCATATTAAAACACTATTTTCTACATTTATTTTTAAAATACTTTTATTCATACGGTTAGCCAGCTGTGTTTTTTAAATAGTTGACCTTTTCTAAAGACTGTCCGTTTTCTTATCTGTCTAGATAATCTGGGTGTTTCAGGGGTATAGCTGGAGGCCTGGTCGAGCGTTGATGGAAAATCACGTGATGCAGGCAGGCCAAGCTGTTTACTGGTTGTTTGAATCGGCTTTGTATCACTTTTAATCTCTTGAAATAAAGCCCGAACGCCCATGTTCGGAAAAATGGACCCGGCACGTTAATTTCGCCATAGCGTTAAAGAATAAATCCCAACCTTTTGGTTTTCCACTCTTGTTTAATGTACGTGTTTGCGTAGCGAACTTGATCAGATCAACCATATTTGTGCCAATAACAGGTGTGCCTTTATATAAAAATTCCCCTCTTTCATTCCAGGCCGTTGTGGACGGGGTTTTGGGTCATTTTCGAATTAGCATTTCCGTATTTTTCCGGTGTCTCTGAGAGACGGATTCCAAAACGTCTCTTATGACAATATCACCCGTGTCATTGGTCGGGTGCAACGCTGTGGTCTGGGATGGCGCTTCAGTTTCTGGTAGAAATAGAGTCAATGTAGACTTCTGTGATTCCCGTTGTCTCAATAGACTCAGATAACGCTGCAAAGTATGAAAATACAGTTCCACTTTTTCATGTGGTGATAGGGCGCTATTTTGTAAAATACTCCTCATTTCATGGTCAAGAGTTTGCATAGTATTTTTTGTCATATCTGTTTCTCCACCGACAGGTGTTTGGACTTGCCCCAGTTGCTGTTCTGGTACAAGATACATTTTCTCAGTGTACTCCATTTACCGATTCGAAATTAGACCGGTGAGTAAAGGGATTGCTATGCCGAGTAGTTGACCGATAAATCCACCAGACTGATTTATAATACGTTTCTTTCGTTTAATAGTAACTTTTTTATTGCTCAGATTTTTATAACAATGCGTTTCTTTTAAGAATGCCAATCTGTCTGGAATTTAAAGGTAAGCTACCCTTAATTGCATTGAGTGCAATTTCACAAATAGCCAGAATTAAATCGTCAGAAGCTGCACACAAAATGGACTTTCTCTGTTTTGGTTTTGCCTTTATAAGCAATCGCATGAGCTGTAAATTTCGTTTAATCCTGGACGACATGTTGATCAGGATGACGTCTTTTACCAAATGACGTCGGGGCCACTAAAATCACATTTTTTTACCCTTGGGCTTTTTAAACACGTAAGCCACTGGGCTGCGATGGGTATGTGGATGCTCTGAGACGAAAGTCATCTGGAGTATTAGTATTTAAATCGACCAGTAGGAACCCAAAGGCTGACTTAGTGGCATCCTCATAAGCTTCGAGAAAGTAGCGCCACCTTGTGGGGTACATTTGACGGGCCAATATTGATATTTGTTGTCTGTCTCTCGGATTCTTAAACAAAACAATGTATTTAGCATTTAAAGTAATTGTTCGGTTCTGTTTTCCCTGGCAAAAAAGATTCTGAACAATATAGATTACGCTCAGATTTCTATGATGAACATACTTTGTGAATGCCAATTCCAACTCATTACTTTTACAGGCCGATTGCATGAGATCATCCACGACAACTAAGTTTATTTTATCACGGGCAACAACACATCATCATTTAGGGAGTCAGGGAGACCTTCTATAAAATTTATGTGTCTGAATTTTTTCATCAATTCTGTATAGAGAGGTTGCCAAACGGAATAACAATACAGGATATTTTGTGGTTGGTGAGACATCATTTTAGTCCCCGATTCTAGTAATGTTTTCACAAAATAAGATTTTCCGCAGTTACTCGCCCACTTAAGATACAGGAAAATGGGTGTTGTAAACGAACGTCCATTACTAATTATGTATTTATCTCAGAATCAATAGCCAAAAGGTAATGAGGTGAAATTTTTTGTTAATACGCGCTTGTCATATACAACTTTTTGTGTTTTTTTTATTTTTCTGGTTTCTATATGCCAGCTGCGTTTTACCGACAATACCAAAATCTTCAACTTTGATATTTTTATGTTCTGAAGACAGTTTTTTATTTTCTGCATAGTCAAATAGCAGTTCTTTTAAGCTTTGAAAATTAACCTTTTCACAGTTCTTAACATTTAATGTTATACCTTTAACTTTTAGACAGGTTTCACCGTTGGATAGCTTATAACCATAACTTTTGGACCCGTGCTTATAAATTCAGTGATGTATTCATTCGCTGGTACCTCGCTCGTCAATTCTCCTAAATAGCATCCAATTTCTGGGTCCCATTCGTTTGCTCTGGAAATATAAAGAATTGAATCCGTGTCATAGTATAGTATTCTTTCGTTCAGTTTGTTTAAAAGATTATACAATTCTAATCTTGCATAAGCTGTAGTAAAACTAGCAATAAAAATGTTTACATTGGCGGTGTGCTGTAACGATCTTTATCGTATGTCCAAGTCACACAGGCACATTCATCATCAATAAAATCACAAGTAGATACCTCATAATTTGGGGCAAACAATAATTCAAACAGTTGTTCTGGATCCGTAACTAAAGATGTATGTGGCAAATTAGGTCTTTGTGCAAACTTACCCCATAAGGAATTTAAAAAAAGTTTTGCAATTTGTCTTCTGGCGGATTTTTTAATAAGGTGCTCGCTTAATTGTACACCTTCCTTTTCATAAAACATGGATACATACTGTTTACACTGTTCTGTGTTTAGACAGCTCTCAGGATAACCTGAAGATTCTTGCTTAGCTTTTAAATGGGCATTAATATACTCTGAGAAAAGTTCAGTAGAACTTTGCTCAAAATGCCATATCTCATATATGCTTTCAATTTTGTATCCCTGCTGAATGGCTGCAAGCAATTCCGGTGTTGTCCAGCAACCGGTAAGCGCTCTCTCCTCGTGAGTGTGTGTGCAGGGTGTCTGCTGTTGTGTTACAGCACAAGTTTGACAAAGTGTAAAGTACAGCTTTTTGTTTATTTTGCATGGCAAAACAGGGAATAGAAGATTTCTGGGTGGGTACACCCTAACCCAGGCTAATCCGAAATACGTTTCTAATGGTTCAAAATCCTTATAAATAATTTTTGGATGACCGATTGGATATCTTTTGGTTTTATTCACATAAGGATATAAACTCGTAAAATCATAGTAATGGATTTTCTCACCAACGCCCACCTTCAAAATTCAAATTCAAATTCAAAATCTGAGGCAGACGTGCTGTTTTCAGAAAATTCTGCACACGAATGTTTTCACGAACCAGACGCCGCCAATTATGTTCCCAGATTTGATGCACCTGAAACCCCTGCATTTTTAAGTAGTTAACTTTTTCCATAGTTTTAGAATAAAGCCAACCGAATGTCGTGTTTGTAACACTATTCCATGATTTTTCACTGTAACAGATATTACAACCATGGTAAAAGCATCCGTTAAATTCAAAAGCCATCTTTATACCATTATTTTCTGCATACCCGTCTAGATAATATTTTCCAATACGCATTTCACCTCCAGGTTTTAACGCATGCCGAATATCTATTTTATCTTCGGCCTCTATATACATGAGCCATTGAATGGATGGAGTAGAGTACCTCTTTTGTTTTCGGTGATAACTGTCTTGTAAAGGCAAAGCTATGGTTTGCTCACGCAAAAATTTAAGTCTAAACATTGCCATACAGACGCTCGCTAGAGTAACATATTGAAAAGGATCAATAGATAATATGTTGTATTTGGCCTGAAACTGCTCGTTTAAATCAATACGTGTCGTTTTGGTGATCTCCATAACCTCTTGCCTGAACAAGATACACGCCGACCTTAGAATTTCAACATCTAAACGGCAGTACATTTTTAATTCCTTTTGAAAATCAAATACGTCATTCTTGTGTTTAGAATACCATAAAAGAAAATCTTTCTTCTCGTCTGGCATCATACTTTCTACACCATAAAATTCTACAGCCGGTCTAGGCCCAACATAATTTTGGTTTTCTGCAGTGTTAAAAAAATGAGGAAAATAACCTTTCGACCCTTTAAAACCCAAAGCCTGTGGTAATTTACACAATTTTGATGCTAGAAAGTTCAAAGAGTCTATGAATCTGATGTTTAAAACTTTCACTGATATCGACATGATTTTTCCACCGATCGTTAACAAATCCATTTTCATTTTTTCTTTTATTAATTGACTAATTACAAAATAACTGTCATAGGATTTTGCATTGTGTGCAATAAAAGTGTAATTCTTAAACTTTTATCTATAAACGTAGAGATAAATCTTTCAACACAATCGTTTCCGGCAAACTCCCAGCTTCTGTTACCATCCATGTGTAATGCATATATGTAATTCGGTTCATGGATTCCTTTTTCTTGCTTGCATTCAAATCATAAAATATATATTTTTTGATACCGGAGTCTTTAATAACGGTTGCATATAACATAAGTGACTGTCGCAGCTGGTGATAGCTTCTTTACAATTTGGACATAACCTCGGTTTGCAAACGTGGGTAAGGGCCGTGTAGCACTGACAACTAACACAGTATTCTTTCCGCTCGCAGGTTTGTTTATTTTGGTGTTTACCGAGGCAATCGTTTGATTGACAGATGATTTTGCATATCGGACATCTAATTAAGCAGCCTGTTACTTCAATGCAAGAAGCATCTAGGCAGGCCCTGCAAGTATTGGCACAAACATGGCGATCTTTGTGAGAATATGCGGCATGACAAATTTCACAAAAATAATTAGCCCGATAAATTTCTTCACATCTAAAATCCCAAAAAAGTGATCGCTGTGTAACAGAAGAAAAATCACTTTATTATCGGTCGGCGTAGGACCCGTTGTGAAGTATTTCCATGCACTCTCATGCATGTATAGCACCTTTATAGAAACATTTAATAGACGCTCAAATTTTTCTACATCTGATAATGATATTTTCTTATCTTCCGAAAACCCCAATTGCATATGCATTTGTCTAGCTTTTTGCAGAATGTCACTATCCGGTCTGTCTTTCTGGCTGAGTAAGCGGATGACAGCGCCTGCAAAACATAAATTACCCGATGTGAGAAATCCACTAATAGACGTCGTTTAGTATTAATAATTTTACTGAAGAGCAATGTGTTGATTCTAAGTCTTGCTCCACCCTGCATGTTTTTCACAATGGTTACTACAAACCGCAGAGAGGAATCTGTAATTATCTCAGTATTACTTTGCAGCATCTGAGACACATAATTTAAAAAGCTTCTGGCGTCAAAGCTGTCTAGATTCTTTTTGAGAATAAAGATTGTTTTGCAAACTCGAGAAATGAGTCGCAATTGAACAAAATCACATGGCGCAATATTTGGGGATAATGTGTCTAAAATATCCTGAATACCTTGATGTACAATGTTTATGGCATGCGTATATGACTTAATTCTATCCAAATTGATAAAACGGAATTCATAGTTATGCTCTGTAGCCCTAAATCTTTTCATCCGTCTTTCAGATTCCCTTACAATTTCTACATGTGCATTAAGACCGGAACAATCACTTTGATCTTTTGCCCGATGAATTCTGGGTCTACGGCAACACTGCAGTCGCCTTTTCCGCTTATTGGCCAAAAGTTTGTATTTCTTTTTAATCTTTCTGATCGTATTTAAAAGCGTGTTATGAGGTTTCATTTTATAATGCCTTAGTCATATAGATTTTGTACCTGAACCGACACCCAGACTTGTACAATCTTTTAAGATCAAGCTTTCCAGCCTATACAATCTTTGGAAAGCTGTTTCAAGTTCCTGTGCTGGAATGTGGTCAGAGTCATAAATGGCCCAAATAGACGTCAGAAGATATTTTTTTAAAATATCACTATGAGGACATAATATATCCTCGATAAAGTTTGATAAAAACTGTACACCTTTATGTCTGTTGCTAAATGAATTAATAATTCTTATAGCACACATCAACCATTTCTCGATTAAATGATACACAGGGTTATCAACTTTATCATGTGAATGAATGGTTTGCTTCCCAGACTTCACTGTTGCTTTCTCTGTTTTCTTTCCTTTGGAAATGCTACCAACTGATTGCCCAATATCTGAAAAAAAAATTAAATTAACTACAATCTTAATAGCTATATCATATAAATAATATTACATAATCCATTAATTAAACACGCCGATCCCCAAAGGCCTCAGAAATGGTCAAATGGGTTAGAAAAAAGGTTGGGCGTGTGTCGCTATTTCTGAGGCCTTTGGGGTGGAAAGCTCTTATCGGTAGGCTTTGTGAGAGACAAGCAAGGGGTCAACGCGGGCACGTTAGGGTGTTGTCCGCCAAAATCTTATCACCGGTTTGCACACATTGGCAAGCCTTGGGGCACTCGCCAATGCAATGCACATGGCTAACACTAGGGTTTTGTAAGCGCTATGCATGGACAACTGGGTTTACAGATTACAGCCCGCTTTTACTTGTTATGTGAATGCAAGCATACAAAATAGAGCAGCCATATTGGTACTAATAACTAAATAATTCGTTAAACATCAAACGTTTTTTCTTTTTATTTTCATACCTGTAGTCTGCTGAGGCGTCGTCACAGTTCCTATTAGGGTAGTTGAAATGCGTCTTGTTGACTTTTTGGTGCTCTTTCTCGGTGAGGCCGTCGTTAATCGAGATTCAAGCAATTTCACACGTGCTGAATGAAAATCATTGTTAAATAATAATGTTAATAATAATAATAATAATAATAATAATAATAATAAGGTAGTGGTTGTATTTTAAAATTTTAACATGGTACATACAAACATCCTTATAGCCATTAGGGAGTAAATCAATGGAATTATTATTTTTTTTTTTTTTTTTTTTCACTAATTACATATATATATATAAATCTTACCGGGCGTTTCGGTAGTAATTCTATGTCGATCTGAAAAGTGTGCATCAAATTCATCCGAATCCAAGAAGCGAGCCATAACGCTCCAGGAAATGCAGAATACATTAAAATATTTTAATGTGTAATTCCGTCCAAGTCGATTATATATATAATAGACAGATAACCATCTAACATGACATAATTAAACATTATCGTTTATGGACACACGGTAAAATATAACTGTAAAACAGATGCTACAATTAAATTGCATCATTTATTTTATGTAATACCTCTGGAATGTTCAACCGTTATCAGTTATAGACAGACGGTGAAACGTATTTTCCAATGAATTTTATTATTTCATTTTATGTAATAGGGTACATCTAGAATGTTCCAACTAGGCCCCGGGTGTTAGTACACGCGTCTTATCGCAACGAGTGGCAACTGTTGTAAAATTTGTAAAGAAACCTAGAAGTCCATTTACCTTTTTTCATTTTTTTTTTTTATTTTTTTTTTTTTTTTATTGGGTTATAATTGAATGACATCGTAATGCACAATCATGATAAATATACACATTTTACTTCTTAATATATCCTAGTTAATTAATAAAATGGTTGATATGCACCAAAATAATGTTTTTTTCTTCTTTTTAAGGTACAAGCTAATCATGCCAGGAATAAAAAGGCTAAATAAACGTGTACACACATTCATGACTATATATACATAAATATTAACGCTTTTACCGGATTTTTAGTTATTTACAAGACCATCTGCCCGGCGTGTCCAACTTCTAGGCGTATCATACATTAAATGGCGCGTATTAAGAATAACAACAAGATCATTCCATTTTACCTTTTCATTTATGGGTCTATGATGTAATAAAACACCGTAATCCATAATTATGCTAATATACAGAATTTAAAAGTACATGGCTTACTTTTGTTGTCTGCGGGGCCTTGAACCCCGATTTCCTTGGCTTAGAAAAACGACCGCCCGAATACCCGTGCCATCATTGTATGTGTTACGATATTTTTGTCTGTTACTGTTTAATTCATATGCTGATACATTTTTTTTTTTCCATTAACATAGTTCATACATTTGACAGTAGCGCCATGTTGTTTTTTCACGCCTAGGCGCTTCACAGCCCGCCGACCTTTCTGCTTCCTGATTGGCTGTTATGAACATGTGAGCGCTCAGTGCACTCAGCGCGTCCGAATCAGCATGGTGTAATTCCATTGGATAGTTCAACATGAGGCCGGTGTTTGTTGATTGGTTAAAATATGTTGGCGGGTTATCTAAATAAAATCTTATCTTTAAACGTTTTGATTGGCCCTAACGTTGTAAAAGCTTCCCAAATGCATATTTAAAGACGGGTAATTGGACTCAAAGCCTCAGGCCTCCTCCATAACAAGAATCGGGTATGTTGTGGTATGCGCTGTTGGTCATCTCCCTATGACTGATACCTAGCAGGCTGGCATTGTCCCCGCTATTAAGGTCAGAAGGAGACCCCGGCGCTTGTTTTACAGCTAACATTTCTTTTGACCGAGCTGAAGTAGGCTGGCTGAGTCCACCACTTTTGCAAGGTTTTAATCGGCTTGTTTTACGCTTACCCTTCTCCCTGTGTTGCCTGGCCAGTCAAGCGTTCTTGCTGGTCCCTGTGTTGCCTGGCCAGTCAAGCGTTCTTGCTGGTCCCAGTGTTGCCTGGCCAGTCAAGCATTCTTGCTGGTCTCTGTTTTGCTTGGCCAGTCAAGCGTTCTTGCTGGTCCACCCGGAGCTTGCTGACTCCGGCTTACCCGTGTCCCTGTGTCGCTTGGCCAGTCAAGCGTTCTTGCTGGTCCATCGCAGCTTTGGAGCTTAACGTTCCCATCTTACCTGTGTTGCTTGGCCCGTCAAGAGTTCTTGCTGGGGGTTAATAAAGTATCTATCTGTCTGTCTGGGGATTAATAAATTATGTATCTGTCATTGGGTTAATAAAGTATCTATCTGTCTGTCTGGGAATTAATAAAGTATCTATCTGTCTGTCTGGGGCTTAATAAATTATTTATCCGTCTGGGGGATAGTTGGTTAATAAAGTATCTATCTCTGTCTGGGAATTAATAAATTATTTATCTGTCATTAATAAGGTATCTATCTGTCTATCTATCCATCTCGGCGACACACCATCATCTGTTTTGTTTTAAGAAGCAAGACATGGATTCTGCAACAATGAAACCAGCCCATAATGCAGATGACGATGTCATCATTATAGGAGAATACCAGTCTGTAGAATGTGGAGGTGAAGCAGATAAGCCTAATCAGGTAATTTTGAATGTATGCCTTTTATAAATGTTGTTGGCTTTCACAGGTGTATTGCCTTTTTTTTTTTTTTTTCCTTGACTTTTCACACCTATTTTACTTTTTTCTTTAAAGGAGGTGCCAAAACAGAAACTTCGCCACCTGAAAAGACTGAAGCAGCTGCTGGATGCAGCACGACTTTTGACAAGGCAAAGACGGACACACCTGACCTAGACAGCACGACCTTGGACATGGTGAGTCTGGACTTTAAGAACATTTCTGTTAAGTCTATTTGAATGGCGGTACAAAATAGGTTCTGATTTTATTTTATTTTAACTTGACAGATTACATGCAGAGAGCCCAAGTATTATACAAAAGAACAGCTTTCAGCAACTTTGAAAGGTCTTATCAATAAAAAGAAAGATGATTTAAAACCAGATGTTAAAGATTTAATTTGCGACATTGAAAGCCTTATGGAAAAAATGCCTGCCTTAGTGATGTGTTTCCTTTTTGGACAGAAGGGCCGATTTAAAACCCTAACCGCTATTTCACGTGTAACTAGATGTATCTATAGATCAATAGGGAATACTATTCCTGTAATGACACGTGAATGCGTTTTGTGTCTTTTAAGGCGTGTGGCTTATATCTGCTCCAACAGTGATGATGATTCTGTTGAGAAAGCTGTCCAGTTGGCTTCTGAAATAATGTCCAGAATTCTATGTTGTGCTGATATCCCGTCAGGAATATGTATGTTTCGTGTAGGAATATAACTTTGTTCTTTTTTCCCCATATTAGACTGACTTTAAGATGGCGGTGAGGTCTTTAAACATGGTGTAAAAGCTTGTTCAACTTCAAATCTGAAGTCTCAAGACCTGTGTATATATTCCCAAACACCTGCCAGCCATCGCAGTCACAGAGCGGATTGATTTTAATGAAGCATTGTGTAAAGTCTGTTGTAGCTTACGTGGTCAGTAGTTGTGTAAGAGATGTATTAACGGGGTCTTTAGCATGCCGTTTGGGTGACGAATCTCAGGATGGGCACAGTTGTCTTTACTAGAATCTGATTCTGAGGAGATGCACCCTTGTGTTTCCAGCATCTGTCGACAGATCAGTATTAAAAGATTAATTCAAACGGTGTTTTCTATGTTTAATCCATTGTGCGGGTTAAGAATTGTGAAACCGACAAAAAATCATATTCTCAACTGTCTGAAGCTGTTTGTTGCTGAAGTAAACACTTTTCAGCTTATACAAAAGATGCAACGTGCAACAAAACCCAAGATTCGAACAGCAGCTTTTGAACTTGTCTCTAATCACCATTACAGTTATTTTTAAAGCCAAAATCGATTTACAGAAACTTAAGCAAATTGCATTATCCATGCTAAACAAGACCTGTTTGTGTTGTATTTTCTGACGGCTAACTGTTTGTGTTTTGTTTCTGTTGTCAGAGGAACCAAGACTCGGAAGCTAGAACAAGGAAAACCAGGTCCCTGCCCAGCGTGACACGTAATGCAACCTATAGAAGGTTTTCTCCTTATATTATATCTGCTAGAAAAGATTCATTATGACCACAGTTGGTCGCTCAGTCATCTGGGCTTATGTGTTTAGCTCTGTTGAACATTTAGGGGAAAAATGTGCGGAATGTCAAGAGAACAAATACATACCAGATGGACACATTTGTAGTATTTGGTTCTCTAAACCAATTATTGCATATAAACATAGCTTATTTATGCTCAAAAGGGCTAGAAGAGATAGACTTGTGTCCTGTGTGCGTGCTTTGTTAAAAATGTACAATCTCCCTTGTTTTCGTAAAGCTATCAAGATTGATATGGATGATATTATAGCTGAATTTGAGCAGGGAGAGATACCCATTGATGCATACGCAAAACTGATTCAGCCTGTGAAGACCAGCTTTATGTGGTCGGCTCTGTTCCAAACAGAGAAAATAGGCTTACATAATTTAGTGAAGTATAAATATATAAAGTATGTGCTGGTTTAAACATTTTTAGGTGTATTACCGACTCACTGATGGGTTTGGACCTGGTTTTGAATTTTCATTTGCGTACCCCTATATGTATACATTTTCTTGTGTTTTTGTTTCTTTTCAAGTGAATTGCAAATCTGTATACAATTAAGCTTGTGTGATTATTTTACGGCTGTTTCTCCTGCTTTTATTCATACTTTAAACAATTTTAATGTATAGCAAACAATTTGTAACTCAAAGTGAAGACCAGATCTTATTTTGCTATGTTTGGAATTTTGCTTCAATAAAATTTGATTTTTTTAAGACACTTTGGCATCTTTTTTGAATCATTGAATAAAACTTGTTGTTTTAAATCACTTTTGGTATCTGAAATATGCCTTGCTTTATAAAGGGCATGGTTTTACAAGGTGGGCAAGGTAACGGGATGCTCAAGAGGTGTTTTGGGCTGTACTGCCAGGTTCCTTGGGTGTGTAATAGATTCTCTCTCTAAAGTTTTCTTATACAGCCACTCTGAAAGTTATTGTTTTAAACACTTGGGCATATGCCTTGCTTTATAAAGGGCATGGTTTTTTACATGGTGGGCAAAGTAACGCTATACCCATGGGTGTGTTTGGGATGCACTGCCAGGTTTTTTTCCCTGGATGTGTCCTAGATTCTCTCTTAAACCTTTCCTTGTACATCCACTCTGAAAGTTATTGTTTTAAACACTTTTGGTATCTGAAATATGCCTTGCTTTATAAAGGGCATGGTTTTACAAGTTGGGCAAGGTAACGGGATGCTCAAGGGGTGTTTTGGGCTGTACTGCCAGGCTCCTTGGGTGTGTAATAGATTCTCTCTAAAGTTTTCTTGTACATCCTCTCGCCGGGGTCTGTCAATCACGCTCTCTGTACTCTCTGTACACACCCCGGGCGCTGCATAGAGATAGGAGCAGGATGTCTGCTCCGCCCCATTGATGACTTACCTTTTATGACACCTTACAGGCTCCCAAAGGTCCGTCTCGGATCACAAAGATGATCAGCCCCCAGTTTTTAGCATCAAGGCTAAGATCGGCCGACCATTTTCCTTGCGCACGACTGACAAAAGGTCCGATGCCGGTCAAACAGAGCACCCGACAACAGGCAGAGATCAGACCGCGGGGGGAAATGCCCATGAACCAGGTGGCATATGGTGGGTACCGGAAATGCCAGGGGGGCGGGACATACACCTGTCAAAATCTGATGATGTATAATAGTGCCGCCCCTATACTACTCATATGTAACAATTCCCAAGAAAATAACAATATTTAAATTGTACATCCACTTACGTGAGTGGCAGAGCTGCGAAGTGGCTAGCACATAGCGCCCTGCCAAGGGGTTGGTGAGTGAAGCGAGCAGGGGGCAGACCCCGCTAGTTGCCTAAAATATGCATCTGGTGTATTACATTATTTTTGCCAAATAATAATAATCAGGTAACTGAAGGTGTCAATCGTAGTGGTGGGCGCTTCTAGAAGATACATATAATAATCCTATATTTAATTTTTGACTATAACCTATGCAGTACAGGTGGCTATTACTTATCCCAGCTACTCTCGATCTAGCAAAGGTTTTGCCTTTAGAAGTCAAACTTTTACTCTTTCTCAGTTTTCAATCTTCATTTCTTGTCCAAATAAACATATTTTTTATTTCTTTGTAATTTACTTGGCACCTAACTGACAACTATGTGTGGATCTTTACATTCAGAGCTTTGGTCTCATTTCAGCCCTGGGCCACTTGGCATTGTGAATGACTTCCCTTTTTAATGATGCCGAAACTCCCTCTGCTCTGCTTTTTTGACTGTAATTCTTTCCTTGGACAGTGTTGGCCATAATACCACCCTGAAATACCTGAAGAATGTAGCTAGACTTACTGCAATGAGCTTTTTGAGTACTCTGCTTTAGTTGCAATGAATTTTAATAGGTGGTGATTCAATTTCTCTACAGCTTCCCTCCTGTGGTTTCCCTTAAGGTCCCGTGCCACCAAACTATTTGATTCAGAAACATGATTCTATGTTTAAATTGTTTGCTGATCATGCACTCCTAAATAAAAAGTCACTGCTAAAAGCACACTAACCATGAGCAAGCTTAAAGCCTGTCTAAGTGACACTGATGCATGAATGTCTGCTTACTTTCTGCAGCTGTACTCAAATAAAACCCATCTTCTGTAGAATCTCCACCTCCACTGAATAAGCGTGTCTTATTCCATCATTCTTAATAAGTACATAGCCTTTGAGTTATGATCTTCAGGAGCCCAAGGCTTGCATTTCAGCACCCAGAATTCCTTTCTGTTCCTAAAATACCATTGAGACCAACCCTATTCTCCTACTACGCTGTCATACTTTCATTATCTTTTGGTTGTATTACTACAGTTTTCTTTATTATCAGATTCTGAAAAATGAAAAGAACATGGTAGTTAAAATCCAGTTTGACTGCTCTGGCTTTCTGTCTGATACTGATTGATACTTGAAATACTAATAGCTTACAGAGCTAAAAATTCCAGTTCCGAAGAGGATCTGCTATTAATATTTGTATCTGGCTGTAAGAAATTGTAAATGCTTTTATGTCAGCATTCTTGCTATTGTACAAATTCTGTTTGCTCACTTAACTTTGTAGCTGTAATTTTACAAGTTACTGCTTAAGTGTACTTTGGTTAACAGTGACCCAGCTTTTCACTCTTGTAGTTAAAATTGGATGTACTTTACATGTACTGTACAGTGGAATGCAAAAGTTTGGGCAACCTTGTTAATAGTCATTATTTTCCTGTATAAATCGTTGGTTGTTATGATAAAAAATGTCAGTTAAATATATCATATAGGAGACACACACAGTGATATTTGAGAAGTGAAATGAAGTGTATTGGATTTACAGAAAGTGTGCAATAATTGTTCAAACAAAATCAGGCAGGTGCATAAATTTGGGCACCACAAAAAAGAAATGAAATCAATATTTAGTAGATCCGCCTTTTGCAGAAATTACAGCCTCTAAACGCTTCCTGTAGGTTCCAGTGAGAGTCTGGATTATGGTTGAAGGTATTTTGGACCATTCCTCTTTACAAAAACATCTCTAGTTCATTCAGGTTTGATGGCTTCCGAGCATGGACAGCTCTCTTTAACTAACACCACAGATTTTCAATTGTATTCAGGTCTGGGGACTGAGATGGCCATTCCAGAATGTTGTACTTGTTCCTCTGCATGAATGCCTTAGTGGATTTTGAGCAGTGTTTCGGGTTGTTGTCTTGTTTAAAGATCCAGCCCTGGCGCAGCTTCAGCTTTGTCACTGATTCCTGGACATTGGTCTCCAGAATCTGCTGATACTGAGTGGAATCCATGCGTCCCTCAACTTTGACAAGATTCCCAGTCCCTGCACTGGCCACACAGCCCCACAGCATGATGGAACCACCACCATATTTTACTGTAGGTAGCAGGTGTTTTTCTTGGAATGCTGTGTTCTTTTTTAGATAGATAGATAGATACTTTATTAATTCCAAGGGGAAATTCACATAATCCAGCAGCAGTATACTGATACAAAGAAACAATATTAAATTAAATAGTAATAAAAATGAAAAAAATAAAAATAAAATTAATGTTAGCATTTACTCCCCCGGGTGGAATTGAAGAGTCGCATAGTGTGGGGGAGGAACAATCTCCTCAGTCTGTCAGTGGAGCAGGACAGTGACAAAAGTCTGTCACTGAAGCTACTCCTCTGCCTGGAGATGACACTATTCAGTGGATGCAGTGGATTATTCATGATTGACAGGAGTTTGCTTAATGCCCGTCGCTCTGCCACAGATGTTAAACTGTCCAACTTTACTTCTACAATACAGCCTGCCTTCTTAACAAGTTTGTCCAGGCGTAGAAGAGGGCACTCGCCACAACCGTCTGGTAGAACATCTGCAGCATCTTACTGCAGATGTTGAAGGATGCCAACCTTCTCAGAAAGTATAGTTTGCTCTGGCCTTTCTTACATAGAGCATCAGTATTGGCAGTCCAGTCCAATTTGTCATCCAGCTGCACTCCCAGATATTTATAGGTCTGCACCCTCTGCACACAGTCACCTCTGATGATCACAGGGTCCATGAGGGGCCTAGGCCTCCTAAAATCCACCACCAGCTCCTTGGTCTTGCTGGTGTTAAGGTGTAAGTGGTTTGAGTCACACCATTTAACAAAGTCTTTGATTAGCTTCCTGTACTCCTCCTCCTGCCCACTCCTGATTCAGCCCACGATAGCAGTGTCATCACCAAACTTTTGCACGTTGCAGGACTCCGAGTCATATTGAAAGTCTGATGTATATAGATTGAACAGGACCGGAGAAAGTACAGTCCCCTGCGGCGCCCTGTATTGCTGAACACAATTTCAGACCTGCAGTTCCCAAGACGCACATATTGAGGTCTGTCTGTAAGATAGTCCACAATCCATGCCACAAGGTGTGAATCTACTCCCATCTCAGTCAGCTTGTCTCTAAGAAGCAGAGGTTGGATGGTGTTGAAGGCGCTAGAGAAGTCCAAAAACATAATTCTTACAGCACCACTACATCTGTCCAGGTGGGAGAGGGATCGGTGTAGCATATAGATGATGGCATCCTCCGCTCCCACCTTCTCCTGGTATTCGAACTGCAGAGGGTTGAGGGCGTGACGGACCTGTGGCCTCAGGTGGTGAAGCAGCAGCCGCTCCATAGTCTTCATCAGATGTGACGTCAGAGCAACAGGCCGGAGGTCATTCAGCTCACTAGGACGTGATACCTTTGGGACAGAGGTGATACAAGATGTTTTCCAAAGCCTTGGGACTCTCCCCTGTTCCAGGCTCAGGTTGAAGATGCGCTGTAGAGGACTCCCCAGTTCCAACGCACATGCCTTCAGCAGTCGTGGCGATACACCATCTGGACCCGCTGCTTTGCTGGCACGAAGTCTTTTCAGCTCTCTGCTCACATGGGCTGCTGTAATTGTGGGTGTGGATGTCTCACCTATGCTGGTATCAGCAGAAGGATGGTTGGAGGATGCAGTACTCCGAGGTGAGAGTGTGTTACTGTGATCAAACCTATTAAAGAAGTTGTTCATTTGGTTTGCTCTCTCCACGTCTGTCTCGATGGCAGCACCCCGCTTCGAGCTGCAGCCAGTGATAATCTTCATCCCATCCCACACTTCCTTCATGCTGTTCTGCAACTTCTGCTCCAGCTTTCTTCTGTACTGCTCTTTCGCCGCCCTGAGCTGGACTCGGACTTCCTTCTGCACGCGCTTGAGCTCATGCTGATCACCACCTTTAAAAGCCCTTTTCTTCTGGTTCTAAAGGCCCTTGATGTCACTTGTAACCCATTGCTTGTTGTTAGCATAGCAGCATGCTGTTCTTACTTTAACTACAATGTCCATACAGAAGTTGATGTAATCAGTTGTGCATTCAACAGCCTCTTCAATGTTCTCACTATGTGACCCAAGCAATATATCCCAGTCTGTAGTTCCAAAGCAGTCTCTCAGAGCCTGCTCTGCCTCAGGGGACCACTTCCTGAATGAGCGTGTAGTTGTAGGTAGTTCCCTCACTCTTGGTTTGTAGTGAGGCTGAAGCAGAACCAGGTTATGATCTGCTTTCCCAAGCGCAGGCAGTGGGGTGGCGCTGTATGCATCTTTAACGTTTGCATACAGTAGATCGATAGTCCTGTTTCCCCGAGTGTTACAATCCACATACTGGGAGAAGGCAGGTAATGTTTTGTCCAGCATCACATGGTTAAAGTCTCCAGCGATTAGCACAAGTGCCTCAGGGTGCTGCATTTGTAACTTAGCAACTGCGGAATGGATGATGTCACTCGCCATCTCCGCGGTCGCTTGAGGGGGGATTTAAACAATAACAACAATCACGTGTCCAAACTCTCTGGGCAAGTAATAGGGGCACAGACTTACGGCCAACAGTTCGATGTCCCTGCAGCAATTGGAGATTTTAACGTTTACATGTCCTGGGTTGCACCACTTTGTATTGACATAGAGAGCGAGTCCGCCTCCTTTCTTCTTTCCACAGGTACTTGTGTCTCTGTCCTCTCTAACTGTGCTAAACCCGGGTAGCTCCACGTTAGCATCTGGGATGGTAGTCGTTAGCCACGTTTCACTAAAACACAGCAAGCTGCATTCTCTGTAGGTTCTGACATTTTTCACCAGCACAGCCAGTTCGTCGATCGGTTTCTAACGCCATTTTCTCTCAAGTTGTCTCGATTTAATCTTATCTTTTATCTTTGTGCCGGCTCGGCTGCCCCGTTATCGTCTTCTTACCTCGTCAGGTAAATAAGGAACCACACCGGCATAAGCATTTCTTCTCAGTGCTTTAAGCTGACTACTTGAATAGGCGATTCTCGAAGTGTAAAAATCCATGTTAAGTAGTAAAATAGTAAACAGTAAAAAGTGTCCAGGGAGCAATTCCACATAAAAGAAAGTGGTAGAAGTGATCAGTGAAATAGAGAAAAATAGAGATAAAAAGGTAAAAAGATAGTCATATACGGAGCTGCTGGAAAGGCTGCCACTCGGGTGCGGCGCCGGAACTAAGGCTAACTAACTAAACTAACTTTTCCTCCATGCATAACGCCCCTTGTTATGCCCAAATAACTCAATTTTAGTTTCATCAGTCCACAGCACCTTATTCCAAAATGAAGCTGGCTTGTCCAAATGTGCTTGAGCATACCTCAAGTGGCTCTGCTTGTGCTGTGGGCAGAGAAAAGGCTTTCTCTGCATCACTCTCACATACAGCATCTCCTTGTGTAAAGTGTCCCGAATGGTTGAACAATGCACAGTGACTCCATCTGCTGCAAGATGATGTTGTAGGTCTTTGGTGCTGGTTTGTGGGTTGACTCTGACTGTTCTCACCATTCGCTTCCGTCTATCCGAAATCTTTCTTGGTCTGCCACTTCGAGCCTTAACTTGAACTGAGCCTGTGGTCTTCCATTTCCTCAATATGTTCCAAACTGTGGAAACAGACAGCTTAAATCTCTGGACAGCTTTCTGTATCCTTCCCCTAAACCATGATGGTGAACAATCTTTGTCTTCAGGTCATTTGAGAGTTGTTGTGTGACCCCCATGTTGCTACTCTTCAGAGAAAATTAAAGGAGGCGGGAAACTTACAACTGACCCCGTTAAATACTCTTTCTCATTATAGGATTCACCTGTGTATGTAGGTCAGGGGTCATTGAGCTTACCAAGCCAATTTGAGTTCTAATAATTAGTTTTAAAAGTTTTGGAATCAATAAAATGACAACGGTGCCCAAATTTATGCACCTGCCTGATTTTGTTTGAACAATTATTGCACACTTTCTGTAAATCCAATAAACTTCATTTCACTTCTCAAATATCACTGTGTGCGTCTCCTATATGATATATTTAACTGACATTTTTTATCATAACAACCAATGATTTATACAGGAAAATAATGACTATTAACAAGGTTGCCCAAACTTTTGCATCCCCACTGTATGTATCCACCTTCTTGACTTTTCTGTAAATTTAAGTTGTTGTTGCTGTACACTAATTCTAATTGTCTCTTTGCTTCAGACCATCTTCATCCTTTACTGCTACAATAATTTAAGGAATTTCTTATTCCCCCTTTCAAGTTAATTTCTACTATTCATTTACATTTTTGGTTCTTTAGCCCTTTTTACCTTTGAGTTTCTTCAACTTCAGTTCCCTTTGCTTCATTCATGTGTGACACTCAGCTTCTTTTATCTTTTGCAATACGATATTCTTCTTCATTTTAGTGGTAGCCCTTATTTCTTTCTAAAGTCTTTAGGTTTTCTGCTATCCACATCAATACCATTAAGTCCCATGACACACTTTTGAGATTTACTGTTCTGGCATGATCTAACAGTCTATGTCCAGCATTGACTTGAAACTCTTTAAAATATAGTATGATAAGGCATCATTACATAAAGTTCTTTTTCCTTGTTTGTCAGAGGAACATTTTAACTGCAAAAAGGTAGTTTATTACCTGCTTCAGTATATATATTTAGTCAAAATTTCTCACAATTGCCAAAGTCTGCTTTTCCTTAGATGTACCCATTTTGGCTGCAGATACTAAATCTTCTTCAATCAGTGATTTATGTTTCCGTGATTTGTAATTCAGTTTTACACTGTTCTATTGCATTTGTAGAAATCACCCGATAAATGTCCATCCATCCATCCATCCATTATCCAACCCGCTATATCCTAACTACAGGGTCACGGGGTTCTGCTGGAGCCAATCCCAGCCAACACAGGCCGCAAGGCAGGAAACAAACTCCAGGCAGGGCGTCAGCCCACCATAGTTAAATGTCCATTTTAATGTTACTTATTTTTTAATTTTTATTTCACTTTTGTCTGAATTGTGTTTTCATCCTTTTTTATCTCAGATATATGTTGTAAAATTATGTGGAGTTCATTCAAAAGGAAAGAGTTTTTCAATAAATCGGTGTGGCTACAGTATATTTCCCTCTACAAGCATGATAAAAGATACATCTCTTGGATGTGCTGGGACACATCATCAGTGATGTAACCTGGGGTCATTGGGTATTTTGGGTGTGATAGAAATTTAACATCTTATTAAAGAAAGAAACATCTTCTAACAGAACAAATCAGTAATCAGTCAGGAGAAAAGCTGTTCATTGTGTCTTTTAATTACTCCTTGGCAAAATGTCTTAGAGGGAGCATTCTTCCAAAGCAGTCTTACAGCATGATCAGAATAATCAGAGGAACAAAGAATAGAGGTTCATTTTATAAACTACTGAATTTACATACATTGTCAATCAATGCATACATTTACTCTGGCTGGTTCGTTGGCCAAATGACTTATATAAAATAAAAGTCTATTATATTATATTCTAGTTCTTCTTACACCTTTGAGTTGAGCCACCACCCTTGAAATTTCTGTGCGTATAACAACTGTACATTCTAGTTCTTTATAGGATATCTGCTCATTTCATAGTCATCTCTTAGTCATCTTTCAGTACATATTGTTGTTCACTTGTCCTTTATGTGGTTTCCTGATATGCCTGCAAAGGTTTCTGGCATTTATTAACCGTTTATGCTATTTCTTGAAGATGAACATCAGACAACCTCTCCCAGGCGAACTTGCTGAGGTTGATCAGCAGCATTCACCCACTGATCTGCTGTCTTGATCCAAAGATATCTAGTAGCTTTCTCCGCAGCTTCATTTGCAAGTCTAATGGCTCTTCTCTTCACCTTCCCAGTTATACCCAGAATTATAAATGCTTTGCAGATTTAAAACCGTGTAAAACCCCAGAAGCCAACCTCCACAGGTTCACACCACATATGCCAGCTGCTCCTTTGGCGCACATCTACAAGCTCCTGACATGTGGCACGTTTTCTCTTGTTGGCTTTGTCCATATGCTCTTCCCACGGCACTGTCAACTCTAGCATAATCAGTTGCTTAGTGGATTCTGAAATGACAAGTGTGTTTGGCTGCAGCTGTGATGATGTTATAGAGACTGGGAACTTTAGCATCTTGTCCAAGTCCACTTCCATATGCCAGTTATTGGCAGAATTGGGGCGACTGGCTTTCAATCCAGTTTGTGAGCAGGGCTTATCTCTGGCTCTCAGGAATTTGATTTTCTTTGGCTGATGGTGGCCCTTGGGAGTTTTTTTTTTGGCCATACTACACTATCAGCAATTGCCTTTAGGATATGATCATGGTGCGTGGAATAGTGCCTGTCTTCAAGGGCCTTTGGGCAACTGCTGAGTAGGTGTTGCAAGGATCCTCTTCCAGAGCAACGAGGGCAAGAAGGTGATTCACTCTTACTCCAGACATGGAGGTTTACTGGACTGGCTAGGGCGTTATAGACAGCTTTTACCGGTTATCTGATGGTAGTAACTTATTATCAACTGTAATACATTTAGTGATGTATTGATTGCAAAAGATAGTACTGAAAGTAAGACAATTTCATTCATACATATGCCTTTATCAATTGCACACCTCAGATAGGCAAATTTAGCTGTTTCAGAAAGGTTGCCACCTACTCTATATTTCAGTATCTGTCCTTCGCCTCTTTAACAATACAAGTCACTTGATGTAGCTGCGTTTTTCCAAAATTACCAAAGTTCTGCAGCTTCAACTCAAAAAATGGGATTCAACAAAAGCCTGATGCACAGAAATGATTCCACAGACAAAATATCTTGATTTTTGAAAGTTTAGTTAAGTTTTGAAGTAAAACAGTTCACACAAAGAAAAGGAAAATTAAAATAACAAAAAGGGAAAAATTAATGTTAAGAAAAGTTCAGTTCTAAGCGTAATCTTGTTACATCTCAAATCGTTACTTCTTACTTAACATTTCTGAACCATTTCAAAACGGTCAGAAAACTGTATGCTTATCCCATTCCTAAGCTTAAAATGGATCTTTCAAGTCCCTGTTTAATGGGAGCTGTTCCAAACAAACTGAGCTTATTATCACACTGTTATTCAGTTATAGTAAGAAGGTTCTATCTCTTGTTAAACTATAGGGGGAAAAGACTATACCATACGTTATGACTATGAAAGGAATTTCTATTCTATTCAGATTAAACAAACATTAATATGAGTTTAACTCAAAACTTTAACTTTCTAAGATTGTCTCTTACACTTGAGCAAGTATTTTTTAAAGACAGTTTACGACTGAAATATGGCAATTCAGCCATTTTGAGGTGATTTACTGGAATTTTTAATGTCATTATACAGTTATAAGTTAATAATGGTTTTTGTGTATTGTGTAACAGAAGTTTTGAGGTAAGCCAGAAGACAGACGTTTAGAAATGAGAAGGATGGTTGCTTCAAGTTCACATAGGTATACTCATTAATCATGGCACCGGAGACTGGCAATATGTCACATGCTGATTAGCATGTATAAGTAAGAATTTTACTGTAAATGTCACAATATTGACTATGAGTTTATAAAACAGACTGTACACCGTAAAAGGGACAGGTTCTTCTCTGAGCAACCTATTAAATAGCAACAATGCTAAAATATGTTGAAAATAAAAAACAAAATGACATCTGAGTTACAGTTCAGTGGGCTAGTGTGGCTCTGAAAGATACAGCTTTGATAATGAATGTAAACTTCTGTCCACTTCTGTTCTTTTATACATTCGAGACCAGAAGAGGCCGGACTTCTGAAGCATGTTGGAAGAGAGGTCGTTCCTCTACTGTGGGGTTTTCCTCTGCTCCACAAAGGTAAATCCAAATCATTAAGAGCGTCAGTCAGATGGCCTTTTAATGACAATGGGTAGTCTAATTACATCAGAGCTATCAGGAATCATAGCACCTACATGTTTAACATCAACATTTGTCAACAGCATATGAACAAGGAACAGGAAAATTAGGTGCATTTATTAATAATTATGTATTCTTCTTATTCTTTCCATTGTATACATAATGTAAATTAGTAACAAATATTTTTCTAAATAAGGTACATGTCTTCTTTTAGTTTCTATGTAATACCTCTTCCTATGAAAAGGAACATTTATTCATATTTACTGCTAGTCAAGGACCAATTTTACTGATGAAAGAGAAAGAGAATTTACCAACCAAACCTGCATGTGGAACATACTAATTAATGGACCATCTTAAAAAATGGGCAAAGACTGACATAATTGTACTATGCAGTCATTTCACTTGGCCATAAAATGAAACATAAGGCTAATATTATTCCGATGAAAGAAATGTTGTCTGACATAGCATATAATACCTGATTAAAAACAATCGTGGTATCTTAATTTCAGCACTCATGACATTCCCCTCAGGTTACAGTTTGTTCCTCTGCTTGACTTGAATGGCACAAAGGATAACAAGCTGTACATTATATTTAATAACTAAACTGGACTTTCTTACAAATCTTAGAGTGGGTAAAGCTTCAGTGGGTATTGTCACCATGACCAAAATGAAGGTTTACTAGACTTTTGCAAGATCTTTCAAGTAAGTGTGAATGAGTCAAACAGCTATTTGTTAATGTTGTATGCTAGAAGAAGGGCTCAATGAATTGTTTACTACATGGCAGTCAGGTTCCTGGGAGCAATTGAGAATAAATTTATACCCAATATCTTCTGCAGTTTGCAAAGATTTGCAATGCCTCAGTTTGACTACAACACTAAAAATCAAATCTTGTTTTATTACATCTTTTCTTACTAATTTCACAGGATACTGTAAGCACTTTTTTTTGTCAAAGCTGCACAATAATATAGATATATATTATATTTTATATCTATTTTGGTGTTTATGGAACTCAAAACATAACGAATAGTATTTTGCAGATGCAAAAGGGAGCTATGAATTACTGTAAGAAAAATGAAGTGAGATATTTTAGTAGTGCCACAGCACGCATTTTATTTTAGAATTTTTCCCATTGATTTAAACCAGTGATGTGTATGTTCAGTCCTGGAAGGCCACTTTAGGTTTTTCTTACATACAGGTAAGAACACAAAAGCATACGAAATTTGACAAACAAGAGGAGACTATTCAGTCCATCAAACCCGGTTGTTTAACTAATAGCTAAGCTGTTTCACTATCTCAGTTAGATCTCATCTCATTTTCTTAAATGTTGCCAACATTTCTGCTTTAACTACGAGTCCTGCAACTCAGCGTAAAGAAGTGCTTCCTGGCTTCGGTCTTATGTGCACTTCCCCTTAATTTCCACTGATGTCCTTGAGTATGTGATTCACACTTAAGGGAAGAATATTGCTGGATCTACTTTTCTTACCACTAGTATCATAAATAGTGAATCATTTTACATCACATTGATCTCATTATTTAATTAGCTGTTTTTTTTCTTATTCTAGAAATCACATCAGTGTGAGATTTACATTTATAAGAGACTATCAAATTACCCGTGCTTTGCAGCGGCGAAGTACTGCCTTAAAATTTTTATTAAGAAGAAAAGTAAACCTTTTTAAACTGAGGGAAAATATACCAATAATTATTTGTTAAGGATCTCTTTGTATACCACATTGTCAGTTCAGCCCTCCGGTTATAATATGACCAAGCTGTGCACTGAGCTTACTCTTGAGCATGCAACATACAGTTGGCCATGTGAAAAGCAATCTTGCCTCAAATCTCACAGCTTGGATTGCTCCTGTCATAATCGGTTTGAGGTTCATGGTTTGTTTAAATTACGATAGTATTTGCAGCACTTGTTGTGTTGAAGTGACATTTGGCATCTGTCAAGCGTTGTAAGCATACAACTGGTTTCATCGATAACTTCGCATCCAGCTTTTGAGAGTTTAAACATTCATAAACATCAAAGTGTTCACTACTGAAATCATCACCTGTGCATCTATGTTTAATATGTTTAAGAGGCATTGGCGGTTGTCCAAAGGTGTAAAATATTTGGCCATTTCGGTACACTTGAAAGCGACAACCGAACAATTCAGCAGCAGCCATCAACTCACATGCAGAACCATAGGTGAAGGGCTTAAGCATTTCACTCTTCTAGTGCTCCTGTGTAGTATAATTATCTCCTGTACCGTCATCAGTCCACAACTTGAACCTTGATTCAGATGGCATGGTGGCGTAGTGGGTAGTGCTGCTGCCTCGCAGTTAGGAGACCTGGATTCACTTTCCGGGTCCTCCCTGCATGGAGTTTGCATGTTCTCCCCATGTCTACGTGGGTTTCCTCCAGGTACTCCGGTTTCCTCCCACAGTCCAAAGACATGCAGTTTAGGTGCATTGGCGATTCTAAATTGTCCTTGGTGTGTGTGTCCTGTGGTGGGCTGGTGCCCTGCCTGGGGTTTGTTTCCTGCCTTGCGCCCTGTGTTGGCTGGGATTGGCTCCAGCACACCCCCGTGACCTTATAGTTAGGATATAGCGGGTTGGATAATGGATGGATTTTTAACTTCATTTAAATAATGTATATTGTTAATGATTAAATATGTGAGGACTCGGTGGACAGCAGTAGCAATGAGCTGGTGCCCCATTCAGAGATTGCTCCTGCCTCGTGCTGTATGCTTGCTGGGAATGGTGCGACCCCGGATGGATAGATGGATGGAATAATTAAACATGTACTACGAAAATATTTCGATTGGTTACTTGGAGAATGAAAAGGAAGGACAGGAATTGGAGGTTAGTATGTTTGAAAGACATAGTACTGCTGTAATAAATAATTTTATAGAGGGTTGTGCACGACGCAGCAAGCAGCTTGCAAGCATCTTGCGGGAGGCAGGAACAATCTCTGGATCACTTATACATGCTTTAAATTCTGTCATCATAAAAATGAATTCAAATATACATCTTAGTATTTAAATTGTTCAGAAAGCTGTAATATCATGAATGTAATGTATTTTATGTCCTGTCGGCGTAACAGAAAGCCTGTTTAAGAAGTATATAATGATTCACACACATAGAAGAACACATACAATACAAAGTATTTAACGTGCTACTTTAGTTACGATGGCATTTGAGAAACTAGTAAATTAAATAATTTTAAGATGAAGCTTATGATGTTCTACTTTAATGACAAAATAAACTATGTAATTAAAGGGGAAATTTTAACCTTTGTTTTCCACTGGGTCCCTGGTTTTTTTTTTCTTCTTTCTGTACCCTAATATGCTTCCATATGACACTAAAACAGTGGACTACGAATCGCCTTTTCACGGCGACTTTAATATCTGACCACTTCTTTTTTATTTCGGGCACTGTGCGACTTTCTGAACTCGAGTTTCTCTGTCACTCTATGTCACTCAATCAACTTTCTTTAATTGTTTATATCACTACTTAAACCAACAAATAGTACATTTTTCCTTGCCTACACTTGGTATTCACTGAAATTCTTCTTTTTCCCCCGTGCTTTTGCCATTGTCTTTTCACAGAATGCTGAACTTAAGGGGCTATTTATATTGATTTGCATATTCAAAGAGGCATAATTCTGGGTGGAGTCTGGGTGGAGCAACAGGCACATGTTCATTTCACGCTGACCTGGATTTATGTAGCGGAAGAACATGGAAGTTGGTGTATACACAGATTTATGCATTTGTAGTTTTTTGTGCATACACATATTTCTGTTTTTGTCCATACACCATGTTTTAGTGTGAATTCTATGTATGGTGTTATACATGAGGCCCCAAGACACTGGCCTGAATACTGAATGCGTGGCATTTTCATATTCCTCCATGTCTATTTAGGTTTTTTTCTGGGTACTTTGGTTTTCCTTTTACATATTACTTTAAACTGGCCCTTTGTGAGTGAGCGTGGATATATGTATTAATGTGTGTGCTGTTGGGCACTAGTGCCTTTCCAGTGAGGATTCCTGCTGTGTGCCACCTTGATTATGAATATAATAAAGGAGATTCAGCTATCTTATCTTGAAGTTTTCAGGTAGACTACTGTTTATTTTAGGGCTAGGTTTTCAAATATTTTCTGGCGGCATGTATTTCTAAATGGTGTAAACTTAACAAAACTGAATTAAGGAGGTCATAAAGCAACAGTATTTGTGTTTTTTTGTGGTTGAATACCTATAATCGTCACAAAGATTTACTCTTTAACCAGCTTCTTCCAGCCACCAAAGAATACATTTATAGCAAAGCCTGTTTATTAGTATTATTCATCTTCCACATCAGTTTTGTCCATAAACAGCTGTATTTTGGTTTTCCTCTACTGAGGCATATCATGTTTATTATATGAAAAACTCAAAGGTGCAATGCATATGTGCTACATTATGTATGTACATGCATTTCATTATTTAAGTAATGAGGTTTTTCTCTAAACACAGTTGATTGATTACTATAAAATTTTTTTCTGTTTACTTTTTGGCTGTATTTTCTGAGTTCTGAGTCAAAGCTTCCGAAATATGCAGAGTGAACCCACATAGCAAACTAAAGAGCTGTATCAGGGCTGTCAGTGATTAATTTTCATGAAGCTACATTGTTTTCTAATTAATCTCCCAGTTGAGCTTCTTAATTCTTCCTGCCACTTTCTAAAAATGAAGCATTGCCAGTAATTTGGTAAATCAATTCTTTTCAAACATGAGCCCATTGAGTGAACAAAGTGTCTGCCCGTTGGGGGAAGGAAACAAGCCTTGTGTTGCATTCTTGTTTGCCTTGTAAAGTGCCATATAATTGTTCTTTGTGTAAATTTGTCATATAAAACAAAATCTGACTGATATGCAAAACCGCTTTTGCAGGGAAATATTAATTTATTTCTGGATCTGTACTTTCATTCACTTTTGTGTTAAGAAAGTCAATGATGTCAACTGGCAGCTTGTTGATTTTTAATGTATACAAGTTTAGACCTAAATTATCCTGACAGATTCAGGCTGAATGTCTGACACACTTAAATACTGGAGTCTTCAAAACAATAATGTTTTCAGTTAATCATTTGAATTCTTTATTGTTATTACGTCATATTTGTGAAGAAAGGTTAAAAAAACTTTTTACATTATATCTTGTATAAATGTTTAATAGCACTGTGGTAATTTTACATAAAACAGAATTACAAACAAATCTTCGTCCCCTTTCAGAATAGACCTTCCTTTTGACAGATGAGAAAACAGTAGAACTTGTTTTATTTGTTAAGAGAAATACTGATAGATTTTACATGAAAACTGCAGTGCTTGGTGGCTAGGGTCAAACTTTCTCCAGTGGCCTCATGTATAAACGGGGTGTATGCACAAAAGATGTTGCATATGCCTGTTTCCACGCACACTTTGAGATGTAGAAAAAAAAAATTGGTGTAAAGCCATGCACATTTTCATGGCAACCTCCTCCCCATTGTGTATGCTTGGTTTTGCAAACTGCTGGCACCCAGCATCAAAGCAGTGCTACTATTTCTGTTTGGTCTCTCTTTTTCCAGGTTCACATCAACGAAGCAGGATTTATCAAATATATTGAGATTAAATGCATATCGTTTACAAATGTAAGGAGCTTCTAGGAGATTTTAATCATTCTTTAACAATATAATGGTGCACCCAATGGCCGAACTATTACAAATTCCATAGCTGCTTTAGTATTGTTACTCTCAGTGCATAAGTCAAAGTATTTTAACCTATTGTTTCTGTGTGTGGAATCACAGCTGTACAACAGATGATTGGAAGTCTTTGGAGGGCATTTATAGTACATGCTGCCTCAGGAAAGCCACCAGAACCTGCATGAATTGCACACAGCCATGCACACAGTCTATTTGAACCACTCCCATTTGACAAACATTTTAGGGTTTTTTCCTGTTTAATCCCAAGAGCTATAAGTGCACTCAATCTGTCCATCAAGTGCACTTGGCACCTGGTAGAACTATTTGTACTTATAATTGCAATTACCTCACTGTAAACTTGCATTACAGTTGTAATATTGCACAACCTGAGCCACTTTATGAACCATTTGCACTATCTGCACTATATGTACAAGTATATTGTACTTACACTTTCCTACTAAATATTTTTCATTGTTTTTTATTGTATTATTATTATTGTTATATCATTTTATAAGAAAATAAGTTTATGAAGGATTTGCATGTTGAATCCCATTGTACTATACAATGACAATAAAAGAATTTGATTCAATTCAATAGAAGAGAATATGTATTTATAGATGATGATGACTGGCTTCTAAGTTGATTTAGATTTCCAAGAGCTATCCTCTTGGCGCTGTGTGCTGTTAGAATGCTAAGATGTATACTTGATGTCATTTTTATGATGGAATGCTTTAAAGTATGTAAATTACATTTTACAGATAAACTGTTAACTTCATTTAAATAATGTATACTGTTAAAAATTAAACATGTGGGGGTGTGGTGGCACAGTGGTAGTGATGAGCTGGCACCCTGTCCAGGGATTGTTCCTGCCTCACTTTGTATTCTTGATAGGACTGGTGCGACCCTGGAATGAATGGAATAATTAGACATATATTACGAAGATTTTTCAATGTTCCTTAAATGTTTTGAAGAATCAGTATTCTAAGCTTATAGTCACTTTTACATTTATTACAGGGGTTATATTGTAGAGACTGGTTAAGTGGAGAAAGAAAATGGAAGGACAGGAATTGGGGTTTGGTACGTTTGACAGACACAGTACTGCTGCAATAAAGTATTTCATCGAGGGTCACATATGTCCCAACAAGCATCTTGTGGAAAGCAAGAACAATCCCTGGACAGGGAACCAGGTCATCGCAACCGCTGTATCACCGTGCCCCCATTTTTAATACATGCTTTAATGCATTTCATCATGATAATGGTATCAAGTATACATTGTAGTATTATAAAATATTCAGAGAGCTGTAATATCATGAATGTAATGTATTCTGTGTAGCGATCAGTGCCTGATTCACACACTTAGAACACATAGAATACGAAGCATTTAACATTCTACTTTAGTTAAGAACATCAAGTTTAAGATGAAGTTAATGACGTTTTACTTTAATAACAAAATAAACTATGAGATTAAATTGGAAATTATTATTTCAGGCACTGTGCGACTTTCTGAACTTAAACTTTTGAATCAAATTCCATCAAGTTCCTTTTTGTTGCTCATACCACTGCCTAAGCCACCAAAAAGTAAGTTTTTCATTGCCTCTACTTCACTGAGTAGGACCTCCACTTTAAATTTGGTGAAATTCTTGTTTATACCTGCTTTTGCCATTGTCTTTTAACAAAACACTCAAGGGTTATTTATATTGATTTACATATTCAAATATGAAAAATTCTGGGAGGAGATGGGGTGGAGTGGCAGGTGCATGCCCATTTCACACTGACTAGGATTTATTGAGCAAACGTGTGTGGAAGTTGGCTTACAAACTGTTTTGTACATCCAAATTGTTTTGTGTGTATATGCACATTTCCACTTTTGTCCATATGCCATGATTTAGTGTGACTTCTACACACTGTGTTATACATGAGCCCCCAGGATTGTATAGGGTGTGGACGTGGCCCGGACACAGACAGGCAGACATGTTACAAATCACCACCACACGTTTATTTACAAATACTATATACAAGTTTCAGGTGCACACACAAACCCCCATAAAGTCCTGGCCACTCAACGCCTTCTTCTTCGGGCCGCCTCCACTCTCTCTTCTGCTTTGTCCTGCTTCCACCCGACTCCAGCCTCGAATGAAGGGGGACGGCCCCTTTTATTTCATCCCGGATGGGCTCCAGGTGTTTCCCGGCACTCCCCTGGACACGCCCCAGTGTGGCGGAAGTGCCGGCTGTTCTCCTGGAAGCTCTCCGGGTGTCCCTGCTCCTCTTCCCCCCAGCACTTCCTGGTGTGGCGGAAGTGCTGAGGTCCAGGGTCCCCAAGGCATTGGGGCACCCCCTGGCGGTGACCATGGGTCCCGACAGGGTTGGGCTTCCAAGCCCTCTACCCGTGGCCCCCAAAGCAACCAGGATGGCGGCCCCCACGTGATCCAGGGCATGCACAGACCCTCTTCCAGTCCCTCAAGGCGTCCCGGCTGGGTCGTTGCCCCTGGCATCCCTGACAAGGGTAAAATATAACCCTGAGTCATCAACTGGTCATCACATGGTCATCAACTGATAGAAGTGAAACACTGGTGCCCGGGTTGTACCTTGAACCAAAACAGCTTACCTCTTACACAGAAAGTTAAGATTAAAAAATGTGTCTGGGTGAAGACTCACTGATGGAAGATAGAGGCCAGCACATGACAGTGAGAGAAAGGAAGTGAGAAGGGAAAGATAAGAGAGAGGTGAATTTATGGACAAGTCATCCTGACTCATAGACAACTATTTCCAATGGGACAGCTGGAGATATGTATTATATTTTTATATTTACAGTGGAACCTCTATTCACGACCATAATTCGTTCCAAAACTCTGGTCGTAAACCGATTTGGTCGTGAACCGAAGCAATTTCCCCCTTAGGATTGTATGTAAATACAATTAATCCGTTCCAGACCATACGAACTGTATGTAAATATATTTTTTAGTTTTTAATGCACAGCATAATAGTAAACTAAATGTAAAAACATTGAATAACACTGAAAAAACCTTGAACAACAGAGAAAACTAACATTGCAATAGTTTGCTATAGTGCTAGGAACCGCTCGCTAAAAACACTTTTTTTAATGAGTTTTAAGCACAGGGAAAAAAATTAACATTTGAACAATCCGTGATTTAATAAACCACCAAGAAAGTAACATTGCCACAATGCACGCTATGAACCGATCGCTGTAAACAGAACTAAAAACAAAAACAAACCTTTTCTACCTTATGCGTCCAGCCCTCCCTTTCTTGCTCGCTCGCTCTCTCTCTCTTTCGTGTATTGTGTGTGTGTGTGTGTGTGTGTGTGTGTGTGTGTGTGTGTGTGTGTGTGTGTGTGTGTGTGTGTGCCTCTGTCTCGCGCGCCTGTGTATGTGTGTGCCTCTGTCTCACATGCCTCTGTGTGTATGTCTCTCTCGCACGCCTCTGTGTGTGTGTCACGCTCTCTCTCTCTTGCTCGCTCGCTGCACAGGGAGAGACTGAACATGTACAAACCGAAAGGGAAACTGGCTTGTTCGTATACCGAGTGTGTGGTCATGAACCGAGGCAAAAGTTTGGCAAACTTTTTGGTTGTAAACCGATTTGTATGTGTACCGAGACTTTTGTGAACCTTTGTAGTTCAGATTATTCCTACTTGTATGTTATAAATATATACACCTCTCTCATTTTCCTATATGTATACAGGTATTATAGATAGAACTATCATGTGTATAGAGTACAGTGACATTCTTATTTGCATGTCCCATCAACAAATAAACATTGCCACTCTCCAGCGCAATGATAAGCAAGAATATATTAAATACATAATATCATTCTGGTTAATAGGAAATACAAGCAACCTTATCTGATGTACTTCTTACTGCTGTTTTCATGTAACTTGTTCAGTTATTCCTCAATTTATATATAGTGTTGGCTGACCAGGTATGGCTTGAGTTATGAGGAGCAACATTGCCTGCTATATGAGCCCACTGTGGAATAATTTGTGTATAATACTGTTAAGTGTTAGGGGGTAATGTAGGCTCCGGGAGGAGGAATGCTGGAGGGGAACTGGAAGAGGGTGAGGGAGGAGCAAGGGGAGGGAGGAAGTGCATTTGGCTGTAAGACGTGGTTTTTGTTAAATAAAAACTTGTCAAGTTTTCTCAGCACAGTTGAACTTCACTTGTAAAACACGACACCCACGACCATCCTAGGTACCCACCCATGAATACCTCTTGCACATAAATATGCCTGGTGGATAGCGTTGAAAGACACATTATAGATGGGAGACCCCTTAACTGTTAGGCAGAAGCAGAGAAAGCCTTTTAAGAAATTTCTTACAATGAATAAAACCCTTAGAAGATGGTTCCTTATACTTCTTTGTTCACAAAAAATTAGTCCTCTTGCCAGGCTTCTCTCTTTCAGGATGAAATGGTTTGTGACCAGGGGTCAGATTTAGAGAGGCTCAAAATGTGCATATGCAACTTTTCATGCAAAAGTTGTGGTTTATAAAAGAAAACCTGATTGGAAAATGTTTGCATATTTATGACAACTCTGACCCATCTGCGCACAACATTTTGGAGAAAGTGTGAAAGATAACAACTTTGATAAAGTAGGGAAATGCAGCCAAACCAGCTAAATGGCTATTCACATGCATACTAATCGATATCATCAAGCCTTTATTATAACTTACTCTGATATGACAAAAACATTTAAATTTCAAAAGTGATGAATATGATGCATATACTCTATTTTATTTGCCTTTTAAGAAGGTCAATGCTGTGTTTTGCACTGAAGAACTTACTGGGGTTTTCCTGTTTACAGTATATCGACTTTCTGTTCTATTTTCTCAGGATGAGAAACCAATGCAATTCCTTGTTGTCAATAAATGCATGAAGTAAAAAACACAACTGCGATTCATTTCCTGCATATGTAAAGCTTTAAATGCAATGCCTCACAGCTTATTCATAGTCTTAATTGTTTGACACCATATTGCTTTTTGGCAATGCTTGAAGACTATGCAAATGACCACATATTGAAGGGACAAGCTTTTAAGAACCAATTTAGCCTTTTAACTGTTAGAAATGTGTGCTAAATTGGTCTTGGAATTAGAAGGACAAAGAAGCTGCTCTACCAGCCAGCGAAGGTTTCCGGCATTGTGATTGCATGGACTGTAGCACAGTAATAATAATTCTCCACCCCCTGATAATATGGAGCCAGATGACCCCAATCTCTACTCATGTACTGAGGCAGCTTCCCTTCCCACTGTGAGGCAGCGTGAGGATGTGATGTGTCATTTGTGAAATGAACAAACAGGTGCACAGGTATATTTTCTAACGACATCTTTAAATGACTCAAATATTCCAGTTAGCACAAACCCCCAGTTTCCCAGAGCTCCCTGCTGGCTGTTATTGTCTCTCATTGTCTCTACAATACCACATCTATGAAGACACAGCTACAGCGACATGTGGAGAAGCTGCAGAGTCTACTGAGACCAGTTACACAATAGTCCTCCTGAATGGCTCTACTGAGACTGGTTACACTCCTGAATGGCTCGAACACTAGCAGCCTTAACCACCTATGTCATTAAAAAAGTTTGTCATTAAAAGTCTGACAACGGTATATATTGAGCTAGCGTGGGTATTTCAAAAGCATATGTTAAGTGTTTTACCTAATTCCTCTGCAGCTGTGTCATATGCCACATCTGTATCTCCAGACAGCTGTGGTATAATGTCACATAATAAGGCATCTCCAATTACAGAAGCCATTCACATTTCAATGTAGATGTGTTTTTTTCTCTCTGCCGTTGCACTCACACAAGCCGGTGATGTGTAATCTATTTCAACTCTATATTGAAACCAGATCACTTTATTGTTTTATTTCAGGCATGTTGATGTCACTGCATTGACGTCAGTAACAACATACTGCCATTCAACATATTTGCGCTTGTTGGTGACACCCACACTTAGGCCACCAAATAAAAGTTCCTTGCGTGTTCTCTGTTTCAGAGATGAGGACTTTTATCCGTCAGTCTTTAAATTTTGCGTTTTATTTCTTTTCTCTGTTTACACATTACAGGCATATCTGTTCATTATAGATGTATTAGGTTGATTAGCAAGGTCCATATGTGGTTGTTTCACAAGTAAATGAAATTACAAACTTTACAAAATACGATTTACATAACAAATTACATAAAGACACACACAAACGGATTAACCTAACAACAGCTGTCCATTAACATAATTTTTGAACTATGGCCGGTTGACAATGAAGGAGAGGAAAACAAAAAACTCCAGTCAGACCAGTCTCTAGAGAAAATAAATCTCTGGTATGTCTCATCGTATTACCAGTAAAATTAACTTTGTTGTGTAATTGGCACCAGGCTATTTACAATATTTGTGAGTGGTATAAAATAGGTGAAGTAAAATACTGAATGTTAATGCACAGAAAGACAAATACATCCATTATCTAACTTGCATACGTGCAATGTTGTTGGAAAATGTAAAATACAGTTATACACATTTAAATGTAAAACAAATAAATGCTAAAATTCACTGGCATACCCAGCATAGCCTAGCCAGTTTTAAGTGCCAGAAAATGATGAAATATAACTCAACAGAGGGAATTTATATTTAACACTGTAGGTTATTTAACTCATTCAAGTCCAATAATGTTTATCTTAAAAATCCAAAATGCTCACCTGCAGAGAAGCTGATCTTTGCAATTCTCTTCTTCTAGCAGATGGTTTGACAATTTTTAATGCTGTGTACTTCAAGTTTTACATTTTCTAATTAAATTAATACAAATGTCAGGAAACTACAATTTTAACAAATGCAACATAAGCCGCCATTTTAGTTTTGACTGTATCTAATGTCTTGTCACATACAAATCAAGATAACCCTGTGTCTTACATAAAGAAATTTGTGTAACAGACAGAATTTGGCAAGAAACCAATCTCTTTTAAATGCATCATAAGCAAGGAAAATACTCAAGTTTGAAGAATCAAACAGGCAGTTGTATATTAGTATGCAAAATATTGGGACCCCACGAAATAGCAAAGAGAGGCAATACTCTGATAAAAGAAATAAAGTGTTTAGCAGTAGTTCTTACATTTTTGGAGGAAATAACTGTACAAAGTAATCTACTACTTAATTTGGCAAGTAGATTAAGAAGACAGATTGACTTAATCTATTGTTTATTTACAAGATGAGTTAATATGCTAACAGAATGAAACTCTATCTACAAAGCACCGTACCTTGTAACCTGCCAAGGTGATAAATTTATGGTATTTGGAAGAAATATGTCATAGGCAGAAAAATGGATGACTTGATAAATTAAGCATTAATGACCAAGGAAGGAAATTCAAATAATAATGTTGAGGTATTGGTGCATGAACATCTGCTTACAACAAGACATGAAAGAAATGGATAAATACACTATTATATTTAAGTGTTGAAAAAATATTATTAAAGGGACTGCAATTGTTAAGAAACTGAAGGACCAAGCTAATCTTTCCCCTTATGAATTATCAAAGTGTATCAAACCAAACAATCAAAATAGGAAAACATCATCAGTATAATATAATTGACTGATGGAAGATACAGCACTGGTATTGTGAGGTTAGCGCTTGAGAAAGGAAAAGGAAAACCATGACACCCTGAAACACCTGAATCAGTGATGTTAATAAATACATTTTTAAAATATTCAGATAATTCTTAAGCAAATACAGGAGTAGTAATGGACAAGAAACATTTTAAAGTAGCTACAGTGCATCCAGAAAATATTCACAGCGCATCACTTTTTCCACATTTTGTTATGTTACAGCCTTATCCCAAAATGGATTAAATTCATTTTTTTCCTCAGAATTCTACACACAACATCCCATAATGACAACGTGAAAAAAGTTTACTTAAGGTTTTTGCAAATTTATTAAAAATAAAAAAACTGAGAAATCACATGTACATAAGTATTCACAGCCTTTGCTCAATACTTTGTCGATGCACCTTTGGCATCAATTACAGCCTCAAGTCTTTTTGAATATGATGCCACAAGCTTGGCACACCTATCCTTGGCCAGTTTTGCCCATTCCTCTTTGCAGCACCTCTCAAGCTCCATCAGGTTGGATGGGATGTGTCGGTGCACAGCCATTTTAAGATCTCTCCAGAGATGTTCAATCGGATTCAAGTCTGGGCTCTGGCTGGGCCACTCAAGGACATTCACAGAGTTGTCCTTAAGTCACTCCTTTGATATCTTGGCTGTGTGCTTAGGGTCGTTGTCCTGCTGAAAGATGAACTGTCACCCAAGTCGGAGTTCAAGAGCGCTCTGGAGCAGGTTTTCATCCAGGATGTCTCTGTACATTGCTGCAGTCATCTTTCCCTTTATCCTGACTAGTCTCCCAGCTCCTGCCTCTGAAAAACATCCCCACAGCATGATGATGCCACCACCATGCTTCACTGTAGGGATGGTATTGGCCTGGTGATGAGCAGTGCCTGGTTTCCTCCAAACGTGACGCCTGGCATTCACACCAAAGAGTTCAATCTTTGTCTCATCAGACCAGAGAATTTTGTTTCTTATGGTCTGAGAGTCCTTCATGTGCCTTTTGGCAAACTCCAGGCAGGCTGCCATGTGCCTTTTACTAAGGAGTGGCTTCTGTCTGGCCACTCTACCATACAGGCCTGATTGGTGAATTGCTGCAGAGCTGGTTGTCCTTCTGGAAGGTTCTCCTCTCTCCACAGAGGACCTCTGGAGCTCTGACAGAGTGACCATCGGGTTCTTGGTCACCTCCCTGACTAAGGCCCTTCTCCCCCAATCGCTCAGTTTAGATGGCCGGCCAGCTCTAGGAAGAGTCCTGGTGGTTTCGAACTTCTTCCACTTACGGATGATGGAGGCCACTGTACTCATTAGGACCTTCAAAGCAGCAGAAATGTTTCTGTAACCTTCCCCAGATTTGTGCCTCGATACAATCCTGTCTCACAGGTCTACAGACAATTCCTTTGACTTGTTGTTTGGTTTGTGCTCTGACATGAACTGTCAACTGTGGGACCTTATATAGACAGGTGTGTGCCTTTCCAAATCATGTCCAATCAACTGAATTTACCACAGGTGGACTCCAATTAAGCTGCAGAAATATCTCAAGGATGATCAGGGGAAACAGGATGCACCTGAGCTCAATTTTGAGCTTCATGGCAAAGGCTGTGAATACTTATGTATATGTGCTTTCTCAATTTTTTTATTTTTAATAAATTTGCAAAAATCTCAAGTAAACTTTTTTCACCTTGTCATTATGGGGTGTTGTGTGTAGAATTCTGAGGAAAAAAATGAATTTAATCCATTTGGGAATAAGGCTGTAACATAACAAAATGTGGAAAAAGTGATGCGCTGTGAATATTTTCTGGATGCACTGTAGCTACTTTAAAATGTTTCTTGTCCATTACTACTCCTGTATTTGCTTAAGAATTATCTGAATATTTTAAAAATTAATTTAAGTAGAAAGACTAATGAGATCAATTGCTCCTTGTAGAACTGTTAGTACTTACAAGTACAATTGCCCCACTGTAAACTTGCACTACAGTTATAATATTGCACAACCTGCACCAGTTTATAAAGCACATATTTACATATGATGACGATATTATTTTTAAGATGAAATGCAGCAAAATATTTTGATTATATTTTACAGATAAAACTGTAACTTCATTTAAATAATCTGTATTATTAATAATTAAACATGTGAGGACACGGTGCCGCTGCGCTAGCAAGTTCAAGTATTGTTCCTGCCTCACGCTGTATATTTACTGAGGCTGGCGCGACACTGGAAGGATAGACAGATAGAATCATTAAACACATATTATGAAGATATTTCAATGTTCCTTAAAAGTTTTGAAGAATTGTCGTTGTAAGCTTACAGATGGCTTAACGTCTATTACAGAGCTGATTGTGTGGCGATTGGGTATTTGAAAAGCAAGGACAGGAATTGGAGGTTAGTACATTTGAAAGAGACAGTACTGCTACAATAAATTATTTCATCGAAGGTCACGCATGGCGCAGCAGCATCTTGTGTGAGACATGAACAATCACTGTGCCACCATGTTGCCATGTTTAATAACATGCTTTCATTCCAATCATCATGAAAATGATATCATGTATACATCTCAGTATTTTAATTGTTCAGAGAGCTGTAATATCACAAATGTAATGGATTCTGTGTCCTGTCGGAGAAAGAGACAGAACGGAAGCACCTAGTTATTCACACACATACTGTAGAGCACATAGAAGATCAAATACAAAACAAAGCATTTAACATGCTACTTTAGTTACGATGGTATTTGAGAAACAAGGAAATTAAATGATTTTAAGATGAAGTTAATGATGTTCTACTTTAATGACAAAATAAACTATGTGATTAAAGTGGGCTACAACTCACACTGTGCGACTTTGTGAACTTGAGCTATGTCACTCAATCAACTTCCTTTTGTTGATTATACCACTGTTTAAATCAACAAATAGTATGTTTTTCCTTTGCCTCCACTTGGTATTCGCTGAAATTCTTATATTTTACTCCATGCTTTTTCCATTGTCTTTTCACAGAACGCTGAGCCTAAGGGCTATTTATATTGTTTTGCATATTTAAAGAGGCGTAATTCTGGGAGAAATTGGGGTGGAACAGCAGGCGCTTGCAAAAGTGTTACTTTTCATGCTGACCGGGATTTATGTAGCGGAAGAACGTGGAATTTGGAGTACACACAGATTCCTGCATGTGGATTTTTTTGTGCGTAAGCACAATTTGGCTTTTGTGCTTACATCATGTTATAGTGCGAATTCTACGCATGGCGTTATACATGAGGCCCCAGGTCTGTGGGGTGAGAGACAGACTCACTTTTTCTGGAGACCAATGGTTCAAGAAAGTCTGATTTCAATTTAACTTTTTGGTAGTGATTGTTTAGTTTTTGTTTTTTTTTAAGTGTCTTTATTTTCCAGAATATGTGTATATCTTTTGTGTTTTGTTTAATAGCTGCAGTACTGCTGGTAGTACAGTATAAAGATGGAAACCACTTTGGACAATTGGTTGTGCTCAGAAGCCAAAGTAGAACAGGTGAGTGAGAAATAGCTTTCTTTTTATAATGACAGCAATTCCAGGAATACAGGGTCAATTGATCTACCGAGTAGAGCAAGGGTGCATTATGTGAGCAGACTTAGCCAACTGAAGAGTACAATACAATACAATACACTTTATTTTTGTATAGCCCAAAATCACACAAGAAGTGCCACAATGGGCTTTAACAGGCCCTGCCTCTTAACAGTCCCCCAGCCTTGACTCTCTAAGAAACCAAGGAAAAACTCCCAAAAAACCCCAGTAGGGAAAAAATGGAAGAAACCTTGGGAAAGGCAGTTGAAAGAAAGACCCCATTCCAGGTAGGTTAGGCGTGCAGTGGGTGTCAAAAAGAAGGGGGTCAATACAATACAATACACAGAACAGAACAAATTCTCAATACAGTATACAAATAAAAATTTTACATGTACGTAGCAGAATTTAACAGTAGATGATATCACATAATATGGTTTGGATTTGTTTAGAGTCCTGGAGACCTCATCAATCAAGCTGCCTCCCCCATTTGGCCATTCCACAGCTGAAACAGGGCTGGGCCAGCCAATCAGATGAAAGGACCCCTCTTTCCCACGATTTCTGCGATCCTCCATCAGGGATGACTTTACCTTAGGCAGGCAAAACAACTTGGCAGGTGGGCCGTGGCACCAAGTGCCACATTTGAGTACCGAGAAGAGAAACACAATAGGTGAGGGTTAGTATTAAATTATAACTATCATGTTACTTATGTTTTAGTGCTAATGACTAACAACAGAGATGCAGTCTGTACAGTAAATCAGCAGCTCTAGTCAGGATATGCTAAACTGAAGTAGTGAGTCTTCGGCCGGGATTTAAAAGCTGAGATCGAAGGGGCATCTCTTATTGTAGCAGGCAGACCATTCCACAGTTTAGGGGCCCTGTAACTAAAAGCTCGACCTCCCACTGTTATTTTATTAATCCTTGGAAATCTAAGCAGAACGGCATCTTGAGATGTTAATGTGCGCTCTGGTTTGTAAGTCATGATAAGTTCAGACAAGTAAGCCGGACCTTGGCCATTTAATGCTGTTGTGATGTAAGACTTTGCATATAACTTGATAAATGTTTTGTATGTCTTTATTTGTAATTTTGGCGAAGCAATGTAATTTAGTGTTACTTTGGTGAGAGGCAATTGTGTTTGCCCCCTTTACGACTTTTCTTTGTAATTTTACGAGAGGATTTGGGGGATGTGTATTAAACCAGTTTGATGAGTATTTCTTTGCTAAAGTCTTTCTCCCATCCCCACACAAAGCAAGGTTAGCTAAACATGTGTTCTTGGGGGGTTGCAGGTGTTAAGATGTACTATTTCCCCCATTGGTCTGAGATATGGCTGTATGGATTGGCTGTAGTGGTTGGACAGAAAACCTATAAATTTGCTTGCTCAACCACATTCTCTCTCTCTAACCAACATATGATGAAGAAGCATCTCTCTTGCTAACCTGTGATGATATAGAAGTATCTTTCTCTTGTTAACAACTGATGAAGACCATCACACCATGAACTAATGAAGACAACACAATGAAGAGCACAGCTCAGCAGACATATTGAACAGACATGTGGCTGAAAGCTGAGCACCAATGATGCCTTAACTAGAGACATTTTAAGTAACTACGTACAAGTCTGTGTGCCACCTGAGTTACACATCACCATTTAATCAGGTTGTATGGTTGCCAATATTCAAATGTACTTTGCATTTTGTTATTATTTATGAATATTATCAATAATATATTATTTTATGTGTAACTTAACTCCTGCTTGTCTTTTTACTACATCTAATTGCCTGCGGTTATAGATATAGAAGATAAGGCAGGGATAAGTTATAAACAATAATACCTTATAAACAGTGGTAAATCTGTGAGATTAGGCAATCTAAAACTACATATTAATAATACAATAGGGGAAAATAGAGCAATATATATTAATCTACAAAGATAAAACAAGTGCTTTATGTGTTAAAAGGAGGATTTTGAAATCTGTCCTAAAATTTACCCGGGAGCCAGTGCAAGGATGTAAGAACTGGAGTTATGTGTTTGTATTTTCTTGTTCTTGTAATAATTCTTGCAGCAGCATTTTTGGATTGGCTGTATAAAGAATAGTTTGAACATCCGGTGAACACCGCATTGCAGTAGTCAATCCTACTAGAAATAAATGCATGAATTAATTTCTTAGAATCCTGTTTATTTAGAAAGCACATTAATTTCCTAACATTTTTAAGATGGAAGAAATATGATTTGGACAACTTTGTAATATGTGCTTTAAATTACATGCTAGAGTCAAAGAGAACTCCGAGATTGCGGGCTGATTCAGTGAAATTAATGGGGATTCCAACTGAGTTAAATGATGACATAATATTGTTGTGATCAACGTCATTTCCTCCAACAATTAACATCTCTATTTTATCAGTGTTTAAAGACAAGTAGTTTTCATTCATCCACTCCTTTAATTTACTAACACAACTAATTAAAGACAACATCAGAGAAACTTCATTTGATCTAAATGAAAGGTATAACTGGGTGTCATCTGCATACGAGTGAAAGTTAACATTATGTTTCCTAATGATAGGTCCCAGTGGAAGCATGTAAAGTGAAAACAGTAAAAGTCCCAGTACTGAGCCCTGCGGGACACCATATTGAACTTCTGTGTATAATAATAAAGTACTGTCAGCACATTTCTGTACATATTGGAATCGATTTGATAAATAAGAACTAAACCAAGTGAGGATGGTGCCTGTAAGCCCAACATCATTTTCTAGCCTGTACAGTAAAATACAGGGTGGGCCATTTATATGGATACACCTTAATAAAATGGGAATGGTTGGTGATATTAACTTCCTGTTTGTGGCACATTAGTATATGTGAGGGGAAACTTTTCAAGATGGGTGGTGACCATGGTGGCCATTTGGAAGTCGGCCATTTTGGATCCAACTTTTGTTTTTTCAATAGGAAGAGGGTCATGTGACACATCCAACTTATTGGGAATTTCACAAGAAAAACAATGGTGTGCTTGAGTTATTTACCACAAACAGGAAGTTAATATCACCAACCATTCCCATTTTATTAAGGTGTATCCATATAAATGGCCCACCCTGTAGAATGGTCAATGATGTCAAATGCTGCACTTAAGGATTAGTGTAGTGGCACAGCAATTAGCTGCCATATAGGAGCTGTATGTTTACTCCTATAAGCCATTTTATTCAACTACTGTGACGGGAAGCTATAGCTGGGTATGCCTATCGATCACTTCATTTGCATGGATTCAGCGTAGTGCTCGTCATGCAACAAATTTAAGTTTTGCTTTTTGGAATTTTCTGGATTTTTTTTTTTTTAAGTATTTTTGAACCCACGGATATGGAGGGCAGTCTGTATATTTGCAAAACTGAAGCACTTACATGCCACAGTTATCTGTAAAAATAAAAGATCTGTAATTTGTTATGTTTTACATATCATCACACAAATAACCAACTTTTGCTTATGGCTGTACCGCCATAACACTACTTTAGAATGTTTAGCTGGTTGGTTGTAGATCTGATTTTGGGGTAACACTTTTCAATGGGTCTTTGTCTTTGCTAACTTTCAATTGTTGTGTACTGTTGTCTCACTGTTACAGATGGCAGATACAGTATGTTCACACATTTCCTCTCTATCTGTTCTCCTTAAGTCGATGCAGGCTTTTTTCCACATAGTACATTCTGATTTCCTCCCATATCCTAAAACCACAATGATAAGTTTTCAGAATTACATGAGAATTACATGAAAACATGTGGCAACTTAGTTGATTGTAACGTATTTGACATGCCACTATGTGACATCTGCATTACTACAACATTGGTGTAACCTTGACATGCATCTGTTGTGTTAAGGGTATGTGAAATGAACCTTCTAGTAAAGCAGACAGGAGGATTCCTGTGGAGCTTGAACTTGAAATACCATTAACCAAGAGGAGTAATGGGTTTAAAACAGAGATAAGAAGTTTATTTTTTTACATCACCCTCATTCCAGTGGTTAAATATAATCAGACTGCTCATCTCACAAAACATAAAATCAACTCTGTTCAACTCTCATTATTCTTACTCCTGCTGTTTGGTCGTCTGTAGTCAGGATCTGACTTTCTTTAACATCAGCAGGAGCTACTCATCAAGCGTTTTTAAAGATAACATTTAAAATAAAACATTTTTTTTCCAGTTTTCATTTCTCACATCATGGTCAAGAATCCTCGTGGTTTTAATTGCTATATTAATTACATATGTAAAAAGCTAGATTTCTTGCTGTGTGAGGCTGATAGTTCTGTTAAATATTAATGAGTGAGCAGTAAAAGAAAGCCGCAGCAGACAGTTAGGAGATTGTGGTAGAACAGGTAAAGCCCAAGTATTTACCAGGATATACAGTAGCTTAGTGTCAGTAGTGATAAATAGTCTATAGGGCTAGTTGTGTCAAATAACTGGAACTGTATAACAAAGATGCATAAGCACTGAAAATAATGCCTCAACTGATTATCAGTTTCTTGAGCATGTCCGCCCTTTCTTAATTGCTATCTGAAGAATGTGCTGTATTTATGGCTGTATTTTATACACTTTATACGCTTTATTTTACACTTTATAAGCATTCTAGATCACATTAATCCTTTCAGTTTACTGTATATATTTTTTTATAATGATGAGGCATTTAGACCCTCCTTTTTTAGCTAATGACTGCAGCATTGTTATGTGGCTCTTACTTAACTAAGAAGGTAATATTGAGAGGTTTTCTATTTCCAATTTTATTAATGATTTAGGGTCTTTTCTGTATTTCTGTTTTTTAATAGAAAAAGGTCAAGTGAGGTGAAGACCCTGCTGAGAGACTGTACACGTAAAGAAAAAGAATGACAGGGCATCCAACAATTTTTTTATTTCTAAGATGAAAGCTGCACTGCTCACTAAATATAATTTTTTGAATTCCAAATCAGATTGAGAGATAACGGATTTATTGATGCTTTAAACAGTTTTGAGTAACAAATTTTTTGAGTAACAAAGTTTTGAGTAAACATTGATGTTTAGAATTGGCACTGATACTAGAAAGAATGCACATGAGTAGCTTCAGACTAGAAAACAGAAAGTGAATAGGAAGCGAAAGAGCTCTATGCATGTATTCAGAAGGCTTTTAAAGAACTCAGACTAGCAGGAAATAGATGGTACTGTATGAATGGCTTCTCTCACAAAGAAGCACATCAACAACTGCACCCACAATGCAAAAGAAGCCACTGTGTGTGACCCAAACTCAATTAAGTGGACTTTCTCTTTCTCAGTTTTTCTCTTTCCTTCTTTTCTGTTTTATTGCTCCATTCTTTTTACTGCTGATCACGTATAGTGAGAGGCGTTGTGTCAGTGCTGGCTAACCTTGGCCTACAATTTTCCAATAATGGCCAAGCTGCCAGCTCATCTATTCTTTCACAGTAGAGTTTGGCTACCCCAGTTTGCCAAGTGAGGCAGACAATTTGTTTAAATATAACAGATTGTTTAAATCTATAAAAAAAAAAAAACATGTTCTCAGGGTGGATGCTTCGTGCAATGAATTTCTATTTGGTTGCATGTGTCTTCATAACTTACTGTACTATCTTTCTCCTCTTGATGGTAATTCCCCTGTGTGGAACAGTTTTGTTTGCTTATATCACTTTCTTTTTTAGGACCACAGTAAAAATTATTTTATTACAAAATACACACAGTGGGGAGAATGAAGAGAGAAACATATATTATCAAAATGAAATAAAAGACAAAGCCGCCCCCATGGGCATTTGTTTTGCAGGCTGTAACAGTTTCAGCTGGAGTGACACACTGTTTAAAACAAGGTACTTCATTCTCCAGTCTCCTCTCTTCTTCTCTCTACACTGTTACTTCACTGTCACGTAAGCCTTTGCCCCTAATTAGCCAATTGGAAGTTAAAATAGTCATAGACAACATAGTATAGTGGGATTTGTGGCAAAATGATATTTAAAATAAAATTAAATAAATATGAGCTCAGGCTTATATGGGGTTTAGGTGTGTGTGGTAGCATGGTGGAGTGACTCCGGAATGTGAAGTGGGGTGATTGGCTGAGGGTGTATTCATGTGCAAGCACACATAGGTTCAATCGATTGCCTCATTTGCACTCATCAGCACCAGCACACCTGAAACCCTTGTAAATGCATAAAGAAGTCTGAGCAGGAAACAGAGAGAACAAAAAGTACTGTGAGTGAGTGGACAGTATCAGGTGCCACAACCAGTGTGAGGGAGAAGTGGCACAATGATCAGTAGCCCCATATAGGAGCAAGCCACCAGTTCTCTAGTGTTGGATCATCCCTTGCTGAATTTATAGAGAAGCAGGGTACAATGGTGGTGCCATTCTAGGGATCTCAAAGACAGTGGAAGATGGAGGGACAGCTGGCTAGGAGCGTTTTGGTAGATGCTGACAGAAGCAGTCAGGGCAAGAGTCAGAAGTGTGGACCACAGCTGCAGACGTCTCTGCTGGTTGCAAGATGGTTATGGTGAGCTGTGGAGAAAGACACACTGGGCTCAGTGGAGAAAAGAGAGTATGAGTGCGGGAACAGAAAGTACCCAATGACCGTAGATTACGAAACACAGTGTAAGATGTTATTATCCTTGTGCAAGCATGTACAATAGGTTCAGTTACGTTTGTTGAGAAATGGTGAATGGTAGACTTAGAGAAGTTTGTAGAATACAGTGAACCCTTGTTTATCACGGTTAATCCGTTCCAGACTCTACCGTGATAAATGAATTTTCACGAAGTAGGATTCTTTATTTATAAATCGAATATTTTCGCAGTTAGAGTATAGAAAACCTGCTTACGACCTTCTAAATACGTTTTTTAACATTATTAGAGCCCTCTAGACATGAAATAACACCCTTTAGTCACCATTACACTCGTATTACCCAATATATTAGACAAAATAAGAGAAAATAAGACATATTAGACGTTACAAATATCATATTACTAGGCGCACTCGCCTTTTAAGACGACCGACTTTTATCCTCAATTTTTGTGTGCTCCGTGTGTACATCAGGCATGTAAGTGTAGGGAATGAGAACATCAAAGTGCCCATTCATAACATCTCCCGAAAACCTACGTTTTTTTTTTATCCCCTCAAGTGCCCGTCCAAAGTCGTACAATGTCAGCCCAAATCTGTACCGCTAAAGATGGAGTTTCATGCACTAAATAAGCTATAGATGAGAATAAGCAAGCACCATCTCCCCTGATATTTACTACGCGGTGAGGCATTTGTACTCCATCAACATTAATTATTTCCAGAGACATAATTTTGTCTATTTTTCCAGCGCATCACGCACAAAAGCAAGGGAACGCTGACAGCACCAGAACACTGCTCAAATCGCATTGCTTTGTACCTCAAGCCGCAAGTAGTAAGTCTGTAATAAGCTGAATACCGCTACGCTTTAAACTCACGGGACGGAAGGACAATCCCGAACGCTTTTATCTAGTAGATTATTGTACTGTACATTTAATTGCACACAACCACTTACCTATGAAGAGTCTTCAGAGGTGGTGCAGTATCTTCAGCAGGTGCGTTTTTGTCTTCAGTGAAGAAGTACTAGGCAGTGGGTGTCTGGGTGTGTGGCTGAAGAACATCTTGATAGGCAGTTGCTGGTGCTGTCTTTTCATATGCGTGAGGAGGCTTTTGTAGGGTATTGCTATCTTTAATCATATCCAAGAGTTTCACCTTCTCCTGGATAGTAAGCATCTTCCTCCGGCACTTAGTTTTATTGTCAGAAGGCTTAGAAAAACCAGCACATTTAGGAGCCATCGTAGGGCTTAGATAAAAGTTCTCAGAAAGCACATGCGTAGTGATGTAAGCGTGTATGAGAAAAAAATCGCAATAGAGTGAAGCCGCGAAAGTCGAAGCGTGATATAGCGAGGGATCACTGTATTGGGACGCATCATCAGTAGTGTTCCTTTGGCTCATAGGGTGTTTCGGCCTTTCACACTATACACCCTCACCAGAGGCGGCCAGCTATAGGGTGATCAGCCCTAATCTTGCGTCCCATGCCCAATTAGTCATGAGAGCCATTTTGGTGTCAAATGACTGACATCTCATGAACGTACAGTATGTATGGCAGCCTAAGCTTGTTACTTGGGGGCCAAGCAGGGGGCATTCCTCTTCATCCAAAGCCACTGACTACTTCTTTCCGCTGCCTCTGATGCAGCTTTGATGGCTGCGCGCTGGCTCTGGCCCCTAATTCCCAGGTCTCTCACCAGTTTGATGGTAGATGTTGCCACAAACCCTCTGCATCCAACTTCCACTGGGCAAACTTGCGCTTCAGCAGCTAACTCAGCATAGCGTTACATTTTCACTCGTATGCCTTATCCATGGAATCCTCCCAGGGTACGGTGAGCTCGATAATGTAACAAGCACCATATCAGGTCTCAAGGTAGTAGTGGCAATCTCCAGAGGAAACACCAACTGTTGGTTAATATCTACCAACAGTTTCCAGTTGCGCGCTAAGCACAGCTGGCCTCTCTCCGATGGTGTGGAGTTGCTCCTGGTAGCTGTTGCACCTTCTTGGACAAAGGCAGTCGTCCATGGGTTCATTACCAGTTGGAATTACTGTTGGATTATTTATTGTATTTTAACTCACACACAGACACTGTTTTTTATGGATTATGTATTTATTTATTGAAAGAAGCACTACACTTTTCACACTTTATTGTTTTATGTAATAAAAAGCATAGAGTGCTATCAGGGTTACATGAGCCCCGATTTACAGTTTAGAGGGCCCTTGTTGGCACCAGTATTTTCACCTGACTCATCTGTATGTCTTAGCAACACTTGGGAAAGGAATGGAAAATTAAAGAGGAAGCAGGCAAAAGCGTTGATATTGGGTTGACTATATCAGGGATGGTGCCCAAGAAGTGCAGTGAGCAAAATATTTAACCAGAAATCTACTGGAGACTAAAAGGAATGTAGCCTAGAACGAAGGAAGCCTTTTTTGTCATTGTACCAGTGCAATGAAATCGAATGTGTCAGGTATGCCTAAGGATTTACTTTAATTGAGAGGGGACAGTGGAGTGTTCCTCCTTATAAATAGGACTGTTCCTTATATACCCAGTAAAGATGTTACTGAGACCATTAACTAACATGAGAGAGTTTAATGAACTAATAATAAATATGGTGTGGGATAACATAAGGGAAAACTCAAAGTATTGATAACCAGACAAAGCAATGTACATCTGTTGGCTTTCAAAACCTTACTAACACTTAAAGGCTCCTGTCTTACTAAAGGGATGTCCACCTTTCCTACCTCAACTGAAAACTATCTTGCCACCTTCTAAACCTTCTCTAAAATGTATCTGGCCTTACTGTTTTTCATCTGTTGAATCTTTGGCTAGCTTTCTTCAAAATTTTACAGTTGATAGTCTCCTGGCCAAGTACTCTTTTAAGTTACAACATTTAAGTACAATACTTCTTGGGTCACTTGAAGTCCCCTCAGAAGCAATTCCAGGCTGGGAGCTTGGTGAGGGACAAACAGTCAGAGTTCTCTTTAATAACAATAATAATAATAATTCTTTGCATTTATATAGCGCTTTCCTCACTACTCAAATTAATGGAATCTATTGTCCCCACAAACCTACAGGAGTCTGTCTTTAGTAGAATTGTTAGGATAACTTAAGGCTCCTTGCTGCCCCTAATGGTGCTGATAATCACAAACCAAAGGATCAGGGAGATGGAAAGAAGGTTCAGTCTGCTGTTGCTAAAGTTAAGGAAGCAAACAATAAATTTTCTTAAACAGCACAGTTCATGTTTCTCACCTAATGCAGCCTGACACGAAACAGAAACTGCTTGAAACATCTCAAGCTAGAAACTTTCTGTAATTATCAGAAAGCTATTTCTGTATAGGTCCCTGAGGAGACCCTATGCTGTCTCCTTATTGGTTTAGAGAAATTATCACTCCTTTTTGTGCCATTCTCCTTTAACATCTCACTGCAGTGAACACAGAATAACATCCACAGAGCCTTGTTTATGCCCTCTGGCAGTTCTGCCCTGTCAATAATATGTCTGTCTCTCTATTTATCGAAATAAAAATAAAAGAACATTTTTGACAAGAATAGACCTTTCTGCTAAGAATAGCTTGTTAATTCTTATTTATATAATATCTGCAAAATATCACTCAAATTTTGAAGGTCCCAAAAGCTCTATTATCTTTTACTCTGTTTGGTCATTTTTTCCACATAGCTATAGTTCTTTTCTTGAAAAAAAGCTTCCAATTTTGAAACTGAACTCTAACATTCTTGTTGATAAGTTCTGTAAAGGAAGTTATATATGTATCTATATACTGTATATATATCTATCTATATTGTAGGAGGAGAAAAAGCATCCTGGGTCAAATAAGGAAATGTACACAACCCAGACGGGACGAGGAAAGCACATTGGTTGGCACTCCAGAGAAATAACTTTGTGTTCAGCTGGCAGGAAATAATGGATAACCAGTAATAGCCGGGAATTTGGGAGTTGTTCCATCCCCAGTATGCTAGGAGGCAGTAGTCCTCATACGAGTGTCCAGTCGGGACACCCACAGAGATACTTGGGAATTGGAGTGCGGAAGTGTTGCTCTGTTGGGGTCCTTACGTACCGGTAGGGGATGCTGTTGGGGGAAGACCTCCCTACTTTTCTTATGGCCAGCAAGTTTTTCCCAGAGGATATGATATGGCACCGGAAACATCTGTGTGTCCAGCATAAAAGGGAGTCCACTGCCACACATGGTTGTGTCAGAGTTGGGAGGAGGTGGGCAGCACTCAGCTTGAGGATGGAAGGTGGTTGTTTTATTATTCATTAATTGTATAATTGTGGTGTATTACTGTGAGGATTGTGAAGAGAGGCTCTGGGAGACAAAGCCACGACTGCCCACGAGCGTTAGTGCGCCAGTTGCTAGCATTCAGTGAACAACCCACGCTATAACTCACTGTGAACTTTCACGTGTGTGATATAGCGGGTCCACAGCTCTTGTCAAAGTCCAGCTTTAAAATAAATAATCACCATGCTCGCAGCTTGGTCAGGGGGCGTGGTGGTTATGTGGCTGAAGGTTGTCAGGGCGATTCGCAATGTGGGCGTTTCTTACCAAAATGCACTTGTGAGGGACGGTCTGCATTCATGATTGATCCTGGGGCTGCTTATCTTGATAAACAGAAGCGCGAGACAGCTAGAAGGGGAGTAAAAAGAAAAAAAAGACGGGAGGTTGAGTGAGTGAGAGAGAGAGGGCTGCTTATCTTGATAAACAGAAGCGCGAGTTGGCTTGAAGGGGAGTAAAAAGAAAGAACGGACGCGAGAGAGAGAGAGAGTGAGCGAGAGCGCGCATGGATAAAGTGGCTGAAGCAGGCAGAGCGAAGGTCAGCAGCAAGTAGGGCGACTCCCCAGTTGGGAAGCAGGCACCGGGCTTCTTGTTTTTTTAAAGAATGCTTCCTGCTTTTAACTTCGTTGTTTTTAAGAAGACTTTTTTCTATTGTTTTTAACCTCCACGTTTCACTTCTGGATTATTTATTGGAACTTTGGAGACTGCACTTTAATTTGAACACCTTGTTTTGTTACTTGTTTTAATAAAAGCACTTTGCACGTTTTCACCATCCCCTTGCTTTGTTGTTACCGATGAGGTTTAGCAGCGAAGCACATTACCGATGGTGTAGGGTTCAAGGGCTCCCCGGCAGAAGATGGGAGCATACAGCAAACCTGCATCGTCACGACGTGATTTTGTGTTTTTTTCATGTAAATTTGAATTGATTGTTGAAAAGTATGAAGGTGACATGCGTATCCGGGACATGGCTGTTGCATACCGTTTGCCGAGAACGACGGTATCTACGATTGTGAAAAACAAAGATGTTATTAAAAAGTAAAGTGAGGTAAAATTTTCATTTATTTCATCTAATTGCTTTTGTATTTATGTATTTTAGTATTATGCAGTGTTTAAATTATTTTTTACAACCCCATCAATGTATAATATGCCAATAGCAATAGGATTTTTTTTTTTCATGGGAACGGATTAATCATTTTCCCATTATTTCTTATGGGAAGAATTTGTTTGGTATATGTCCTGTTTGGTATAAGTCAAAGGGTCTGGAACGGATTAAGGACGTATACCGAGGTTCCACTGTATTTTATTTATGTATTTTAATACAAATCCTACTTGATTAACATATCAGTTGATTATAAGCTTACACGTCAAAATCATCATTTTTAACTTTATCACTAGAAAAGTTTATGTAACTCTTAAATATTTGGAAAGTGCATATGGTGATGATACATCTGCATAACAAGGGTTATGAAATAATATTGACTTAAAATGTTGCGCAACAGCTCAAAACATGTGCCATTACCAGTGTCATATAAACGAGTCCAAGACATTATAAAGGTTTGGGGCAGCCGCCCGTATATTGTTTTTCCCAGCTGCAAAAGGGTTCTCTTAATCAAATACATGATGTGCATATCACAGAGTCCAAAGCAGAACTGGCTATAGTAGCCCAAGATGGAGACTTTAAAGCTCTGGAGAAGAACTGATGTCATCAAAGGGGCCGGAAACAGAAGTGACGTCATCCAAGGGGCCGGCTTTGGAAGTGACGTCATCCAAGGGGATGGCTTTGGAAGTGACGTCATCAAAGGGGCCGGCTTCGGAAGTGACGTCGTCAAAGGGGCCAACTTCGGAAGTGACATCTTCTGAGGCGTCGGAACCTTGCAGGATTTCCTGGGAAAAGTCTGTAGGCAACTGAGAAAGACAGTCAGCGCACTCCGCCGCCCCCTGGTCAGATGTTTTATTACAATTACTCAGGCCCTTTAGCTGCCTCCTACTCGCACGTGTGTGACACCAGCTAGAAACTTACTGAATTACATAGTACTCTGGTTAAGCTCCACTGAATCAATTTTTGTGATTCAATTAAAAGAGTTGTTCAAAACGAACAAATTGTCTGTAAATCACCCATCACTAGTACTACTGTTGAGCTATTTGTGAATGATTCTGTGACAAACAGTCATTTTAGGTTTTATTCACAAAAGGAAGAAAACAGAAGTGCAAAACCTGTCAGAGTCTGATGTTGAAAATTTTGGTGATGCCCCAATGACAAATATAAGTCCTGTAGCTAGCTGTGTCCACTTTGGTGATGTGTGTGCTATCAACACTATTACTGAGGGTGCTGGAAAATCTTCAACCACTAAATGCCAGGTCAAGCATTTGTCTGATATCCACAAACCGCCAACTCAATTGGTATTAAAGTGTCCAACTTCTGCTAGAGTTGGTAAGGTGCACAGCATTGCAGCTTATTGATATAAGAGTATGCGGCTGAAATAGGGAAAGTTGCGATTTTGGCATTTTTGTATGCAATGGCATTTTTTTAATAATCTATTTGAGGATAGATTCACTAATGCATTCAGAGACTGTAAATGCATGAATCGGATATGCATGCACAAATTACAAGAAATGGAAAAATAGTAACTGGACTGTTAGCTGCTACAGTATATAATGCTATTCTGATCAAAATTATAATGGGTATTATTTGGCCGTTTGTGAGTTGTGATGAGCTGGTATGTCTTATGTATCAACAAAAGGAAGGTAGTTACTTTATCTTCACCATTTGTAAGTGGATTTAAATTACAGTTACAAAAACTATTCAAACTATGCAAAAAAAAAGGCCATTTGCGTTAATATAATTGGACTTCTACATTTTTTTAATAACTGTAAATTTAACAGTAATAAAAATAACAATAGACCAATTTGTGACAAATTTAGACCCGACCTAATATGAAATCCTGGCTCTACTACTGATACAAAATATTTGGCAAGAAAATCATTATGCACTACCTGGAACTAATTATTGTGTAAATTGAAATAATTTGGCCTGTGCACCTCACATTTTATAAAACAGTAGACTCCATAATTTCTTTTAGAACTATTTGGCTTTTACAACAGCTATAGAAAAGTACTCCCATGACAGCAGAATTAGAATCTTTGCATCCTTTTTTGGAATCCATGGATTTTGAAGCTTTGCTCTTATGCCAATACAACAGATCTACAATTTTTTTTAACAAACAATGGGCTTTACTCTAGAATCTGTCATGAAAGAAACTGCAGAATGAGTGGTCCAGTTTACATAAAAAGATGTATAGAAAGGCTAAAACAAGAAGTAGAAATAATTCAATAACTGAAGCAAACAAATAATATATTGGTACATAAAAAAGCTACAAAATGATGGCTAAAGTATTTGCTAAACTTAATGAATTTGATAGAAGCAACCATATACTGTATACCATGTTGTTGCATCATTCAAGGTCCACATACTTATCTCATTTCATGCCAGGCCAATAACTGTGTAATTGTACTTCTAGATATCTGGCATGTTGTTTGTGTTTTGGAGGGTAATTGGCATTGCTGAATGTCCCACACGTATTGTATCTTAAGTAAGCAAAGAAGGCTCCCATCACATACAATGTCTTGGTAAATGGCAGGAATGTCTGATTTAGCATTATGTTAGTTTAAAATGGCAATGGAGATACTTGACACAATAGCTTGCAGGATCAGTAAAGTAAATGCTTTACCTTAAACTACTCTTAAAAACAGTAGATATGGTAATTGTAGAAAAAAAGAAACATTAAGCAGGATCATGTGTAAGAACAAGAAACCAGATGTAGACACTGGATTATCACCATGTCTACCTTCTTTCTCCACTAGACTTTTCTTTTACAGTGCTTTGTTTAGTGGAAAGCAAAGTTTTCCAAGTTTTCTTTGTTTCAAGAAATAAACTTGATGTATTAGGATTAAAAGTTAAGACGGAAGTAAAAAACTTAGGGGTAACTGTTGACTGTAACCTGAATTTTAAATCGCATATTCATCAGACCACTAGGACAGCATTTTTTCACTTAAGAAACAGCAAAAGTTAGACCTCTTAAATCATTGAAAGATGCTGAGAAATTAATTCACGCTTTTCTTTTCAGTAGACTAGATTACTGTAATGCAGTCCTCTCAGGACTACCCAAAAAAGACATAAATCGTTTGCAACGAGTGCAGGATGCAGCTGCTAGAATCCTAACTAGGAAAAGAAAATCCGAACACATTTCTCCAGTTTTGATGTCACTACACTGGTTACCTGTGTCATTCAGGATTGACTTTAAAATTCTGCTTATGGTTTATAAAGCCTTAAATAATCTCGCTCCATCTTATATATCAGAATGCCTGACACCCTATATTCCAAATCGTAACCTTAGATCTTCAAATGAGTGTCTCCTTAGAATTCCAAGAACAAAACTTAAAAGTAGTGGTGAGGCGGCCTTCTGCTGTTATGCACCTAAAATATGGAATAGCCTGCCAATAGGAATTTGCCAGGCTAATGCAGTGGAGCACTTTAAAACACTGCTGAAAACACATTACTTTAACATGGCCTTCTCATAACTTCACCTTAATTTAATCTTGATACTCTGTATTCATCATAATAACTATTCATGGTTGCTCTAAAACCCATACTGACCCCTACTCTCTCTTCTGTTTCTTTTCCCGGTTCTTTGTGGAACCTACACAAAACATTATGATGCTACAACATTGATGGACTAAAAGCCAGAAGTCTACATGACCATAATCATCAAGTCCTTCCGTGAGAACCCTACATACAAAGAGGACTGTTTGACTTACGTTAGGTAGATTGCCCAGAGGGGACTGGGTGGTCCCTTGGCCTGGAACTCCTGCAGATTTTATTTTTTTCTCCAGCCGTCTGGAGTTTTTTTTGTTTTTTCTGTCCACCCTGGCCATTGGACCTTACGCTTATTCTATGTTAATTAATGTTGATTTATTTTATTTTCTCATTGTGTCTTTTATTTTTCTGTTCTTCATTATGTAAAGCACTTTGAGCTACATTTTTTGTATGAAAATGTGCTATATAAATAAATGTTGTTGTTGTTGGATGACCTTTTAACTAATGTTTAAACCTACTATTATGGATTATCCTATTACAAAGAGTTGAAGTGGTAGCCAAACCTGCTTTATTAAGATAAGCAAAGAAAAGCAGCAAGAAATTAACTCATAGGATACTCAACAGAAGCTTTTCTAAATATTATAGGTAGTTAACAAAATAGTCTACAAAGAAACACATTGTGGACCACGCAGGCTGGCACTGTCACCTGAAGAGTGGCTCACAAGTTCAAGGGACACGCAAGTTTTTATTTTATTTTTTTTATCCTTGTGGGAAATGCCTTCCCCATTTCCCATAGGCTCAACACTGTCTAGCACATGCACAAACCCCAAAAACAATTATCTTCCTTCTCTTTCAATCCTTTCTCCTCCACTCTTCTGGTCAAGCTTCATCTTCCTCCTCCCGACTCTGGCTCTTCAAGTAGTGGCTGCTGGCTCCTTTCATAAGGTGCTCGAAAGTGCTCCAGGTGTTTGATTACTCATTTCCAGCATCACTTCTGGGTGTGGTGGAAGAACAGCCCCTAAGGGCTCAACAGCTTGCCTGCGGATCCCAACAGGGCTGCACCAAAGTCCGAGGCACCTCTGCATCCCAAGGGATTTGCCATCTAGCATCCCGGGGGAGGTAACGCTCTGGCCACGCTTGCTCCCCTGGTCCTTCCAGTGTGGGGGCGTCCCGGCCGGGGCCTACAACATATATTCACGGTTTTCATAGACAAACAAATTGGGCAATGTATAACATTGACGGGACATCTGATAAAGCAGAGATTCACTAGATCTCAATCTATCAAGAATTTTTGAATGTTTAATTTATCTTTGTCGTTGTAAACTGGACTATTGAATCATGCTCTCTTGGATCTCAAGCTATTGTTGCAGAAGATGGTTTTTGTAACAGAAGATTGATTTTTTTTTGTATTTTGGGAAAATAAATTTCTTTGATAAGTGTCAAGGACAGGTTGGTACTAGGAATCAACAGATATATAGCTTCAGTTCGATTTTGAATATATTTAGATTTTTTTCAATACTTTTTGTCAAGACATCACAGCCTTGACAGCTGGCATTTTCAAACTATCCAGGCACTCTACAGGTGATCTGTAACATTAAATTAGCTTTCTGAATGGCTGAGTGGCAGATATGATTTATGCACCTTCAAAAAATCAACCTTGCCAGTTGCTTACACGTCAATGTTGTTAGGGATGACTGGTAGGTGACTTGCTATTTGAGGTATTCATGCAGAATTAATTTGTCATTTTGTAATCCACATCTCCATTAATTAGAAAATGCACAACACCAGTTCAATAGTATCCTTGTTTAATAGTCTTATAACTCTGCAGCTGATCCTTCTACACTGCAATGCAGATGACAGCATTAAGACACATATTTTCTAATGAGTATATCATGTTATGCTACAATGGAACTTTATGTTAAACTGTGTGCTACAAAATATACCATAAAATATATATGTATTAATGTGTGCATGTATTGCATTCCTCCGGCCCATCATCTCTAGTTCATGCTATATCTATTGCAAGTTCACCGTTTCAACTAATTTTAGGTCACATTATTTTTTTCTTTGCCCTGTAGACAACTGATTATAAATGTCATTTTTGTCATGATGCTTTGAGTTTTTATACTGTGTCATGCATGTGTGCATGCTGACCATTTTCCAGGCTCTGAAGAGGTAAGCAGTTCCATCCTGTTATGAAAGGGGGCGATGACGCTAACAGTATCTTCTCTTTCTCACTTTTCCCCTGTAGCACTGAAAAGCTACTCAGCGATGATACCTAGCACTGCCCACAGTGCCCTGAGAAGGCTCCACCCCTTCGGGCACTGATGTCATAAAACTAAGCCACTCCCAGAAGGTGGCGTCTCAGACTTACCTGGTAGTTGAGGAGGACAGAGCTCCATCTTGTGTTTATTTCTGGTTACCTGAAGCTACCTTGTTTGTTTGTTTTGTTTTGAAGCCCAAATAGTTGTCTTTTTTATTTAAAGTAAAAGCGGTAACCTGGTTGGCACCCCAACCTTTTCTCTGTATGTTCTGGTCTGCTTTCTGGTCTGCTGCCCATGTTATAACTGCAAAATTTGAAATGGATCAGATGCTGATGGTAGCAATTGATTCAGACAGGACTGTAATGTAAATATTTGTAATACATAATCAACATGTTGCATTCAATGGTGTGATACATATCCAGATTCAGTTGATGCAGTACCATTTGATCACCTTCAGATAAGTGTCTGAATGTTCTGCTGAATCACCCTGCAATTGTCACTACCATGTTGTACCACTTACTACCCACTTGACTCTTATAAATCTATCCCTCTCTACTCTGGCTTCTTTTCCTCCTGCCATGTGAGTGTTTGTTCTCATTCCCCAAGTCTCTGACAGGGAATGGTCTTTAAATCCTGTGATGAGTCCAATTTTGGAGTCAGGAGAAAAGCTTCCTATGTTCCAGGAACACCTGTACAAATGTATTCCTAGTGTCACATAGTGTCCCTGCACACTTTTGCTCTCCACAGTTCTTTAAAGGTCAAATTTTTCAAGTTAGCTCTGTACTCAATTGTGCTGCCTTAGGAACAAAATATATAGAAAATAAATTTATTAATCATGTATTAGCATAAATACATATAGGAAATTATAAGCATTAACTTTAGTGTAAATATTAATGCAAGTTAGGCCTACTAAGCAAATGGTTAAACAAAGGCATGTGCCATATTTCTTTTTTAATTGCAGCTGAGCTCTAGCTACCAATATAATCTAGCGAGAGGACCCAGGAACGGAGGAAAAAGAGGTAAAGACAGCCCAAGGAAAAACACCTGTTGGCTCTCAGCCGACCTAAAAATAAGCGAGGCAGAAAAATAAAGATAATTGACAGAAAATAAGAAAAGTTGGTGGTTCTACTTAAAGTTAATTAGACCAGCTGCAGATGGGGAGTCAGGAAAAGCAGCGAATGGGCTGCTTCAAGCGAGGTCAGAATGATAAGAAATTATGATATAAACTGTGATTTTTGAACTGTTCGGGGCTCAGCTTGATTTGGCTGAATTGGGTTGAGTCCATGTTATTGTTTATTGCAATAAACCAATATACTCTGTTTGCCCTTCCTCTTGACTCCTGAGAGCCTTCATTCAGGGTGAAGACCTTTGGGTGCATCTTTTGCTCTGGCAATTTTCTCTTCGACAAATGCTCCCACATGTTTGATGCTATGATTGTATGCCTTCTAGCAGCCCAGAGATCTTTTCCATCTCTTGTGTATCCTCTTTGTCCTCTGTCTTACCTTTAAAACATGATCGGGCAAGTCAGGTTATGCCTAGGTAACTGGTCTCTTGGTGTTCTAGAGTAAAATTGTGTGTGTGTGCACCTATATTCATATCTCACACTACTCTCTGGCAGTCTTTCCAATATTATACTAGCATGGAAAGTTTGGTTGCCATTACCAGCCTACCACTTCCAAGGGCCTATTTTCACCTTGTGCCATATTTTTCTTCCTGCAAATCCCATCCTGAACACAGACTGTATTAGTGCCTACCTGAGGTGATACTAGAGCATTAAAGAAATCATTTAGGACCACTGAATGACAGTTTGCTATTTTTGCTATGGGAAGAAGGGAGCACTTTCTAATACTTCACATTGAGTGATCAGTAGCAAAATGCAGCTTCTTCCATATACCACCAAACTAGACATAATTAAAAATATAGTTCAATATTGTAAAAATATTGTTGGTTTTTGTGAACTTTTTAAGAATTCTCTGAGGTTTTGAAGTTCAGATATTCTTTCTGTATATTTAGTTTTGTAAGTTGTGACCTGTGGCCCAATGTTTACATTTTTATCACTATGTTTTTGTTTTACCACACCTACATTTTGACTCAATCACAGGATTCTCTATTTTGTGTCATCTTTGCATGACCTTCTATGCAATTGCTTGTGGTGTGTACTGTAGAAGTAACCCCTGAGGAAGACAGGAATCAATCAGTCTTTATTTAGTCACAGATGAGTACATGGATTCCACGTTGAAAGGCAGAAGAGTAAAGTTCCCCTGTTTCAATCGGCTTTTAATATTTTTCCTCCCTCCCTCTTCCCCTTGGTTATCAATAAGCACAATATGTTTCATTCATTTCATCTTACATTGCATGAATTGGCTAATTTTTCTATTTGGTGTACATTGCAAAATTGGCCATATGAAGGAAAAGTCATCTTTCCTGTGGACGAGTTCCACAAAAAGAAATTGCCCTTGGTCAGCTTATGATAGAGCAAAAACAGCTTTTAACCCTTAGTAGCTTGCAAGCAGTTCAATTTTCTTTGACAGTACCTAGAAGTCGCACTGCCCAAAGTCACCATCGTAAAGCTTTGAAAGATTGCATACGCTAGAAAAATGTCTTTGTGAGTGATTTTGATGTAGTTTACATTACACTACTTTGACAATTCCTTTTGACAATGAATTCTAGATTTAGCATTTTGGTTTTGGCAAAATCATCTTCCTTATGGTTTACACTTTGGTGATGTTTTCTGACTTAAGGTTTTCCTTGTGGTGGACCCAATTAGGTTTACAGTGCTTGGTGTATTCCTTAGCAGTACAATTAGAATGATAGGTACAAAAATAATTAATTGGCCTCAAGTTTAAGATGTGATACATAGTCATTTCAAGGGCTCTACGGTTTCTTTTGAAACTCCTACAAGCTTCAAAATCAAAATGGGGGCTTAAAATAATTTTTAAAAGCAAGTTCTTGTGAAAAACTCATGAAAATCCAGTAATGGGTACTGAAAACAGGATGACAGGCAGATTCATAAAAACTTAATTGTTAAGGTGTTTCCTTTTATGTTAGCCTGCTTTACCATCCAAATAATGTGCTTCTGCTGCTTTAACTAACCAGACCATTAATCACTTTTTGTTTAGCCTCACTCGACAAAGAAAATAAAACAAAGTTGGTGGCTTGCAAATTTTGGAGTTACTTTTGGAAGAACCCAACTGAACAATAAAAACGACCCAAAAGAAGAAATTTCAGTGAAGGGTTCTGTTGCTGTTGAAGAAAACATCAGCTTTGCCACAGCACAGGAGTTGGTGGCTTCAGCTCCCCTGCCTATACAGTAAGTGTCAGGAATAATGGCTAGTCTACATGGCAGGGGAGCTGATGCAGGTCAGAAGTACAAGGGACTGTGTATCTAATTGATGTGTTTAATTTATTTAAGATATTCATATCCTAAGTGATTACAATCTTTATAGCCAATTGTATATTACATGGGAAGATTTCCGTGTTCAACCAACAATAGATCAGAAATGGGACTCACTAATTAACTTGGCCAGTAAATAAACTGCTCAAAAAAATTAAAGGAACACTTTGAAAACACATCAGATCTCAATGGGAAAAAGAAATCCTCCTGGATATCTATACTGATATAGACTGGGTAATGTGTTAGGAACAAAAGGATGCCACATCGTTTGATGGAAATGAAAATGATCAACCTACAAAGCCCTGAATTCAAAGACGCCCCAAAAATCAGAGTGAAAAAATTATGTGGCAGGCTAGTCCATTTTGCCAAAATTTAATTGCAGCAACTCAAAATTGTACGCAGCACTTTGTATGGCCCCTGTGTTCTTGTATACATGCCTGACAATATCGGTGCATGCTTCTAATGAGATGACAGATAGTGTTGTGGGGGATCTCCTCCCAGATCTGGACCATTGCATCACTGAGCTCCTGGAGAGTCTGAGGTGCAACCTGGTGGCATTGGATGGACCAAAACATAATGTCCCAGAGGTGTTCTATTGGATTTAGGTCAGGAAAGTGTGGTGGCCAGTCAATGGTATCAATTCCTTCATCCTCCAGGAACTGCCTGCATACTCTCACCACATGAGGCCAGGAATTGTCGTGCACCAGGAGCCACTGTACCAGCATAGGGTCTGACAATGGGTCCAAGGATTTCATCCTGATACCTAATGGCAGCCAAGGTGCCTTTGTCAAGCCTGTAGCGGTCTGTGTGACCCTCCATGGATATGCCTCCCCAGACAATCATTAACCCACCACCAAACTGCTCATGCTGAATGATGTTACAGGCAGCATAATGTTCTCCATGGCTTCTCCAGACCCTTTCACTTCTGTCACGTGCTCAGGGTGAACCTGCTCTCATCTGTAAAAAGCACAGGGCACCAGTGGTGCATCTGCCAATTCTGGTATTCTATGGCGAATGCCAATCGAGCTGCATGCTGCTGGGCACTGAGCTCAGGGCCCATTAGAGGACATGGGGCCCTTGGGTCACCCTCATGAAGTCTTTCTGGTTGTTTGGTCAGAGACATTCACACCAGTGGCCTGCTGGAGGTCATTTTGTAGGGCTCTGGCAGTGCTCATCCTGTTCCTCCTTGCCCAAAGGAGCAGATACTGGTCCTGCTGATGGGTTATGGACCTTCAATGGCCCTCTCCAGCTCTCCTAGAGTAACTGCTTGTCTCCTAGAATCTCCTCCATGCCCTTGAGACTGTGCAGGGAGACACAGCAAACCTTCTGGCAATGACACGTATTGATGTGCCATCCTGGAGAAGTTGGACTACCTGTGCAACCTCTGTAGAGTCCAGGTATCGCCTCATGCTACCAGTAGTGACACTGACTGTAGCCAAATGTAAAACTAGTGAAGAAACAGTCAGAAAAGATGAGGAAGGAAAAATGTCAGTGGCCTCCACCTGTTAAACCATTCCTGTTTTGGGGGTAATCTCATTGTTGCCCCTCTAGTGCATCTGTTGTTAATTTCATTAACACCACAGCAGCTGAAACGGATTAACAACCCCCTCTGCTACTTAACTGACCAGATTAATATCCCATAAGTTTCATTGACTTTATGCTATACTCTGATTAAAAAGTGTTCCTTTAATTCTTTTGAGCAGTATATATTAATCTTGTGAGTTTATATGGGATCCTGAGTAATACTGGATTTTGAGTAAATTAGCACTCTTTAATGGAATTCTTCTGCAAAGCATAACATTGCAATAAATATTGTGGCAGATGGCTGGGGCTCCGCCCAGCAATGATGCTTCGAAGATGGAAGGACCAGGAGAGGGACAATACCTCCCCTGGGACACGAGAGGGCAACTACCCTGGTTTGCTTTGGGGCCACAGAGCTTGGAAGCTCATCTCTGTGTGGATCCGTGGCCACCGCCGGGGGTGCCTGGATGGTTCCACAGCCATGGACTGCAGCACTTCCGCCACACCAGGAAGTGCTGCCGGAACAGGAACCAGGTACACCCGGAGTGCTTCTGTGTGCCCATGCAGCACTTTTGCCACACCAGGAGGTGCTGCAGGAAGGTCATCAGGGAGCACCTTGAGCACATCCGGGTGCATTATAAAAGGGGCCACCTGACTCCATTCAGGGAGCCGGAGTCGGGAGGCAGAGGATGGAGCTTGCAGAAGAGGAGTGGAGGTGGAAGAAGAAAAGAGTAAAAGAAAGTAAAGGACTGAATCTAATTGGAGTGATGTATGCAGGTAAAGAAGAATAATTGAAAGTGTGTGCTCTTCGGACTTGGCTGTCTCAGTGTATGCCTGTGTCCAGGTTTCTTTCACAATGTGTAACAAGGCACACATAAAGAATTTAGGATTGTTAAAGATAGTTTGCTCATCAGGTCTAAGTGCAAATGCAACTGTTGATTTGGTGGCATTTGAGTCAGATCTAGTTTATTGACAACCTTTATGAAAAAGAAAATGCTTTGGTGTAACCTGAGAGCAACCTACTCACAGTAATTAAAATGCTTTCTAGTCTACATCTTGTTCATACCATGAAAAGGTTTTTGATTTCATTTATATTTTTGGTGAACTATTGAAACTAAGAAATTAATATTAATATAATAATGGCATTGATTTATGTTAATTCTACTCAAATATGCATGAGAACATTATAATGTAGACTCCAGCGCCTGCCATCCTTAACTGTTGGAAATCAATAGGATCGAACTCAGGGTCAGTTACTATTTATTATCAGACAATCAAATGACACATTTGGATGGAACATAAATCAGCCATATCATTTCTTCACATTGATAGTAATGTTTATAAGCATCTCTGAAATTAAACCCCAGATGAACAGAAATCAACAGAGGGCGGTTTTATCTTCTACAGAAGTATCCTCAAAACAATATACTGTGTGTTATGCAGTAGATTTATAATATTCAGCAGAGTTTCCCTGTCATGTTTCTTAAGTATTTCCACAGCATTGGTCATCCTGGAAAAAATAGCTTTCTAAATGGAGGTAGTTGTCTTACCAAGTCACCGAGGGTATGTTATGGTCAAGGATAGGTTTATAGTAAATCAGCCAGGAAATATGAGAATGTTTTTGTATCACTTTGTAAGTAGCACCCTTTCAGTTTATTTCTTTTACAGTTGAAACAACTCCTTTGAGAGCTACAGCTTCCAGCCAAGGGCCTGCACTAGAACCCTTAATCATTTTTGATTGCTCTTTGATGCTCCCAAAGCTCAACTAGCCTTTATACCACGACTGCTGTGGAGATTTTCTGAGTATCTCTGTCTAGTACTAACAGCCAACACATTTCATCCGTCATGAATGCTTTCTCATACTACTAATTTAAAAATTTTAAAATATTCTTGGTAACTTTTTCTTAAAATTTCTGTTCATAACAGAACACACTTCTTTTGCTTGTGGGGTATACGCTATCCTTGACAGAGAATGTATATTTAAGAGATGCAAATAAATAAAAGCTAAGGTATACTTTAGCAAATATAAATAAATGATGGCTTATAGTCAAAATTGATGGCAGGCAAAAACACTTACTGAAATCCCAGCACTGAGCTATGATGTCATTACCAAAGCAAAAAAAACATTTTAAATGACAGACAGCTTTTATTTTTCTAACACTCCCTGTACATTGCTAATAAATGAATCACTTATCTTCATTTTCAAGAGCTTGAAAGTACAACTGTAAAAATACCTTTTTCTCTTTCTTATTGAAATAAAAAGACCTTTCAAAGCACACATTTGCAAATAGTCATAGAAAGTGTCAAGACTTAGACATGCATGGTAAACAAGAACACACTGTCATTATTAATTAATTAAACACCATAAACATGAGAATAAAAAGCTAAATTAAATGGCAATATGCTGTAAGCATCAGCGCTCTCAACATTTTTTTTCGGCTGTATTAGATAAAAGGATTTTAATAAGGGAAACATTTTGCTTTCTCAGCCACATCACTTGCATTCTTTTTGTCCTGAAACAAATTGATTCTCAAGAAAGGTATTAAATATAAACATGAGAAAATAGGACTTTAATGATGTCTGCTTTTTCCTTTACAGCCAACCACTATGATGCCTTAAAATATTTTGGGCAAAACAACATTTTTTTTAACATATTAATATTTCATTTTTGAGGCTTTAAACTGCACCAAGGTGTCCAATACCTAGTGTATAGTTTGAACATATGTGGTGAATAGCAGTTTCTAATAATAAATTTACATACAGCACTATGTTTCATCCATCCATCCATCCATTTTCTAACCCGCTGAATCCGAACACAGGGTCATGGGGGTCTGCTGGAGCAAATCCCAGCCAACACAGGGCACAAGGCAGGAAACAAACCCTGGGCAGGGCGTCAGCCCACCGCAGGGCAGCACTATGTTTCCTTTTTTAAAATTGTATCTTAAGAATAATGTCAAAAATAATTTTTGTGGATGGCTGGGGAATAGAAATTTGTGAGCTATAAACACAGAATTCTTTTTTATTTGCTCTAAGTTTATCACATTTAGTCACTGCAATGCTGACCATGTTAGTGACGTGCAATCACAGTCTTAGTAATTGTCACAGCTCGGGGCAGCACACTTGAAAGGGCAGAGCTGGATCAATAGGCTGTGCACTTGTGTGTTTACTTGCAATGGCTCATATCACTTCTCATGCATATTTCAAATGTCTTCTCACATTATCCTAAGTATCATGACTCCAAAAAAGATCATGAAATAGTTGGAAAAGGCTCAGAAAGTACAAACTGCCATTCTTTTGAATGTGAAACTTGGAGTGATCAAACTTAGGCCAACAGCTTTATTAAAAAATATTTTATGAAGGGCAATGATTTAATTTATTATGATAATTAAACAAATTCTGTCTATTTTATATATTTTAGTGTTATATAAGGCAGAGTGGTGGCTCTGAGGCTAGGGATCTGCACCAGCAATTGGAAGGTTGTTGGTTTGAATCCCTTAAACACCAGAAGTGTTTCTACTCTGTTTGGCCCTTGAACAAGGCCCTTACCCTACAACTGCTTTGTCATGGGTATGATGTTAATCTGCATCCAGCCCTGCAGGTCCTCCAACTTAAAGGGAAAATATGGGGGTTGGTGGCAGGATTAGCACTCCAGGCACCATAAAAAAACCTCACACTGTTCCAGTGGGTTGCTGAGGTGTCATGTGCTGCACTCGGGTCCCAATCCAGATGGTTCGAGGTGTGTCAATGTGCTATCAGCACCTGCTCCCAACCTCTCTCCCTCTCTCAAAACAAAAATGTGGGTTATTTTGAGGGACAGAGAACATTTAACATGTTTTTCGTTCAAATTAATGGTTTTTATGTGTCAGCATTAACACATTTTATCTTATGAAATGATTTTCAGGGCCAGATTACCTTTCATAATGTAGGGGACACCTGAATCCCAAAGATCAACAAGTCTCTAGATTAGTGACTAAGATCCATTATCAAATAAAGTAATATATACTGTCAAAAAAAGGCAGTTGTATAAATCAAATTATTTTTATTATACACTACTTTGAAATACAGTTGTCACACACGTGCGCATGGGAATCAGCTCAAGGGCCTAAACACTAGTAATTCTACGCCAGGCCAGGGGGTGGCGGAGTGTACTGACTATCTCTCTCAGTCCCTTGCAGACCTTTTCCAGGAAATCCCGCCTGTTGCTGGCTCCAAGGATGACGTCACTTCCGGGCACAAGGACACCACTCCCAGTTCCGGCATAGATGACGTCATTTCCCTTCCAGCCCTTTAAAACTGCCTCCTGGCCTCAGAACAGGCAGTTCTGTTCTGGATTCTAAACTAAGCATATTGTGCTATTTAAACCTACTTTTTGCAGCCGATTCAATTATACGGGTGGCTGCCCCAAATCTTTATGATGTCTCCGACTTATTCTTGTTACACAGTATAACTCACATCCACAGTTTACATTTATAAGAGTGGGGAAAGCATAGACACTGAACACCGCATGTGGATGTCATATGAAACTAACTTAACATTTTATCAAGCTGCAAAATTCAATTTATGGACAAATGGGCTAGACATTAATATTCAGGGAACACTTGTTACAACACAGTAGATAGGCCTGAACATGATGCCAGTTCATTTCAGGACCCACTTATACTCAGACAAATGCCAAATGAGACTCTCCAGTTCCCCCAACCTACATATTTTTGGGTATGTGGGAGGAAAACTGGAATACCTGGAAAGAAACCCACAGAGACATGAGCAAAATCTGCAGGCTGCATATAGACAATATCAGGGTGTGGAATTTGAATCCAGGACACTGAATCTGTGAGGTTGTAGTGTTCCCAAATGCAAAACCATACTGCCCTGAATGCAACTGCTTATAAATCCTAGTTTTACCAGTGATGCGAGATTTGAGCAAATTAGTCACTCATAATCAGGGCCGGATTTAGGCATAAGCTAAATAAGGTCACGGGCACTTCAAAATTTCAGATTTTTTTTCATTTGTATGAATTTTATTATAATTTAATTTCTGTTTCCATATAAAACACCCTTCTGTACAGCTAATATGACCCTCACTAGATTAAAATATGCTTTGTGAGTACGTGCATCTTAGAAGGACTGGTAGCCTGTCCAGGGTTTGTTCTTTACCCAGCACCCTGTGCTCACTGTGAGAGGCTCTAGCAGACCCGGCAGCCCTATTTGGGACTAAGTGGGTTAGAAAATGACTAACTGACTGGCCAACTAACTATGTGAATTCACAATTTCTATTCAAAGAAATAAGTACAGTTCTACTCCCATGTTTAGATAATTATTATCAACAATGACTTTTCTGGTAACAAGTGATGACAAATTAATGATTATTAATTTGTTTGAAGAGACAGAACAATACACAAACCACAAATTGGATACCAGCATGTTACCCTTAGGAATAACTATAACTGCTGAAACTGTCTCTTATTTGATAACATATCTTGACCATTAGAATTTGCCCAATATTAACACAACTAAACTGTAATGTACAACAACAATTTGGCTACACATTCTAAAACTCCCAGCTATCCTGAAATTCCTAATAATCCCATAGTACATTGTCCTATACTTCATTAAAATGTCACTTGCTTTTCCGTTTAATGTTTCTGTTTCTTTTATTATCCAGCTTTTACTGATTTACAAGATATTTTAAAAGTATGACATGTTTAGATACTGTTTAGAGGTGATCGTTCTATAATCCGGCATTTTAACTAATCCATCACTAGTTAGGCCCCAAAGGTGCCAGATTAGTGTCTACCTGTATTATCTTCCTATTAACAATATCCTGAAACTGAATATTTTAAATGGAATAACTCTTCCCCTCAACTCCTGCCAGTTTTTTCTCTTGTGTTCTTGCCAAGTTCACTTGTTACACAGCCTTATTCACCATTAGCACATGCCATACAGAGTCTCAATAGCTTCCCATAGCTTTGGACCTTACCATGAAATAACACTAGGAGATGAATGTGATAACCAAAAAACAAAATGGGAGTCACAACTTGAAAGACTACTGTTTATTTCACCAAACTCAATACATAAATCAAGAATTTAAGCCAGAAGAACCTAGTGATAGGCGCTATTCCTAAAGTTTAAATCCAAGCAACACTCACAATTTTTTTTGTTTTAATATTCATCATCTTACTTGTACTTCCACTTGAGCTCAATTATTTTGCTACTGCAGCAACATGGTGAAGCTTCACATGACCAACTTTTTTTTTCTTTTTTTTTTGATTTTATTAAAATAAAATACTGTAACATTCCATACAAATAACTCAAGTTTTACAAAAATGGGTTCAAAACAAATCAACCCCCACACCTGAGAAAGACAGCTAGGCCAGCAGAGTGAAACTTTAAGCTAGTAAAAATAAGTAAGTAGAAAAATTAATAAATGGATACAGATAAATGGAGTAAAAGAGGGGAGAGAACCTAGTTTTTCAATATAAATGCTTATTCTAAAATGTTATTGACTAGATCCTGCCAGGATCGGAAAAAGTTTTGTATAGATCCTCTAAGTTCATGATGGACTTTACCGGGTATATCATGGTAGTTCATATCATGCATGAGTTTTCTCTTTCCACATCAATGTCAAACGACCAATTCATATCATCATCACTATTGCTTGATTCAAAGAACAGTTGAGTTTCAGTTTGTTCTAAAACTGCGTTTACACCTTTTTGTTTGCCATTGTGTTTTTCATTAGAGCCTTTGCCCTGGGTAATTAATACTGATGAGTTACCTTAGAGTTCCATAAAGTGACAGAAAACATAGAAATATTTTTTTTTTTGCAGCATGATGATATTTTATCCACTAGATGGTAGAAGAGTGCCTTCCTGAGAGTTTTTTTGGACTTAACACTATTAAGCATATCATTACACATCAGTGCATAAAATTAAAGGCATATATAGGGGAGAGTACCCTGATGTATTAAGGAATCTATTAAAAATCTTAAAAAATATGTCCACAACCTTTAACATGTTTGATTATCCAATATTGCTGAATGATCCATCCAGAAGGCTAACTTCATGCTTTATTTCCCCTTGAAAGTTTATTGAATGCAATCATACAGCTTTGCCCAGTCTTGTTTGAAAATTGACTGAGCACATGTTGAGTTGTGCGATATCACTCAAATCTCATGCCTCACCTTCTGTTCTGATAACTGGTCATCGCTCGTGCAAGGCTTAAAAGTTCTTTGAGTCTCACAGGGTTAGTGGTTAGTGTAGCAACCCTGGCTGAATGATGGTCAACTCTCAGAGTGATGGTTTATGAATGTTTATTACTGTTTCGGTGACCTTTTTCATAAACACACCATAAGAGCTATAAAAGCAAAGTACAAAATAAAAAGCAATCATAAATATTTGTAATCTTTGTATTACATATAAAACACAGAAATTAATACCTTTTACAATTTTCAGCAAGGTGCTTGTTTGTTAAACCCAATATGTTAAAATTTTCTTTTCCTTCTCCCTGCAAGAAAACTGCACAAGTAATTATGTGAGCCAAAGACACCTGATAATTTTGTCAAAATAAAAGTAATTTAAACTCTGTGATTCAAGCCCTGCTGCACCATCATGTGTCCTTTGCAGTTAGGTGTATAATCTTGTGCATTGATCCTGAAGAAAGGTCTCAGTGTCGCTGTCTTGTAGCTATTGCACCATAAATATGAAGGCATGCTGAATGGTACATTTGGAGACTGTACCTTTGGAAATGGACTCTGTGAGGTTTCACTATTCTTGCTGGTGCTTTATTTATTTATTGTTCTTGGGATTGTCCTGCCGTCTGCCTCAAACACTCTGACCGAGTTTACAGTCAGATAAAATCCATTCCATTGACCATACTGACAGGAGTTTCCAGTTTGTTTTCTTTACTGAAGCCAGTTGGAATTTGGTAAACACAATAATGTGAGAAATCCTTACATACATACTCATACAATAAACTTAATGGCAGAATTACTTATTCTTTACAAATATATAAAAAATAAATAACATTCAAATAAGTGGCAGACATTCTCTGTACATACTCTGGCAAAGCTACTAAGAATGTCTGAAAATGGTATGCTCACAAATAAGCTCTCAGAACAACGTAAAAATATAAAACACTAGCCAACCCGCGGCGTAGCATATGCCGCATAATCAGGCCAGTTTGTTAATGATTTTTAAGCACAGGGAGAAAATTAACATTTGAAAAATCGGTAATGTAATAAATCAGCAAGAAAAGCAACATTGTATCAATGCGCGGAATGAACCAACACATAATCGTCCGTGACTGAAAACTGGCGGATCGCCATCGCGCTTCTCCTGCCAGACGGAGGGATGGGGGTGCACGGCGCGGAGTGTGGAACGGGAGGAGAGAAGGACGTCCATTCAGCTCCGTCCGTCATGCTAGTCTGCTGATTTCTTGTTCAGTATGCACTGCCCGCTCATGTACCCACCTCCAACTCGTCACTTGAGTCGTCGTCTTTACACAGTCCAGATGTACCTGTGACTGACGTAGACTTTTCATTGCTCTGTGCGGATCTGGCTCCTTTTCTATATATAATCCACCAAGACACCCGACCACGGTAGTAGCAAGGTGGGAGGGGTGTGTGTACAAAGGGTTTGGACGCAACCAGTGGGAGCGTATGAGTCGCACTTAGTTGGAATTCCACGGTTTGCAGCCCGAATGGGGTTCAACGGCTTACCCACGCCGGGTAAACACACGCTCAATGTCATGCATAATTATTTATTGAATGCTAAACACTTCTGGAAAGACACGGTTGTCTAAAACGGGTTAATGTGAGAATACAACAGTAAACGAATGAAAAGATGGAACTCTGGAGAGAGCAAAATACAACACAATAGTGAACCCACGGCATAACAAACGCTGCATAATTATTTATTGATGGTTGAGCAAGACACCCGACCACGGTAGTAGCGAGGTGGGAGGGGTGTGTGTACAAAGTGCAGGAGCATCTAAGAAGATGCATGTTTGTTGCGGATGCAAATTGCTGTATGTAGTGTGTAAAACAGTTTTCTATGGTGCACGTGGTCATGCATCGTAACCGAAAACTCGGTTTTTAAAGACATTCATTGTGTATACGACTGTAGGTGAATGAAAAGATGTAACTCTGGAGAGGGCAACATACAATACAGCATTTTACACACTGCATACAGCGATTCACATTCGCGACAAATTGTTTTACACGCTGCATACAGCGATTCACATCCGCGACAAATATGAATCTTCTTAGATGGTGCTGTCGCATCCACCCATGCTCTCGAAGCACACACACTGCCTGGTCAAGTGTCCGCTCGCAAGAGCAACTAACAGAGACCCACCCACCAACTGTAAGACTATGGGATACTCCTCGCAAACTGCTCTAAACGCCGCATACAGCGATTCACATATGCGACAAACAAACTGTTTTCCACACTGCATACAGCAATTCACAGCCGCGACATGATTTTTCTGAGATGGTCCTGTCGCATCCACCTTCGCACTCGAAGCATACACACTGCCTGGTCATTTGCCACAAGAGCAACTGACAGAGACCCTGCCACCGAGTCTAAGACCATGGGAAACCCCTCGGAAACTGTTTTACATGCTTCATACAACGATTCACATCCGCGACAAACAAACTGTTTTACACGCTGCATACAGTGATTTACATCCGTGACAAACATGCCTCTTCTTAGATCATCCTGCCGCGTCGTGTGGTGCCTCTGTGTGAACCGGTCAGGCACAGAGAAGGTCAGCTGCTGAGAGAGCGTCTCGACTGTTGCAGGGCCTGCATTGGTGAAGCAGGTGAGACGGTAATGAAACAGAGGCACAGGGCTTATTGGTTTTTAAAGACTGCTTCCTCCATTGTGTTTTAACCTCAGTTTTAGAGGATTGTTTTAAGGATCCCATGGGATACCACTCGCAAACTGTTTTACACGCTGCATATAGCGATTCACTTCCACGAGAAACATGCCTCTATGAACAGTCAACGTGGCTCAGAGCTGCATGTGGACTCTATGACAGACGAACATAAATGACGCCATTTTTCCTGTGTTGTCGCGTCCGAGTTGGTGGGTGTGGTTCTGCGAGTTGTCATCGTATCCAATGGTCTTAGAGTTGGTGGGAGTTCCTGCGTGCGCCATGGGCGTCTTACTTGTCGGCAGCTTAGTGAATCCACGCCCCTTCCGGCGTGCTTTCCATGGGCATCTTGCCTTAGTGAATTATATATATAGATAGTTTCCTGCTGGTAATAATGAAACAAATTATATTTAGAGTTTCTTTTTCAATAAGCAAAGCAATAAGTTAATGTCACATATTTATAATTAAGGTTAGAAGGCTGGCTTCTTGAAATCCCACCATTTTCTGTGTAACGGAATATTGCTGTTCCTTACACAGGGATGAAATGCTTGTAATGCAGTCAATATATTCAACACTTAGATATACTAAATCCTCTTTACTATGTAATGGAATAGGAGAACTGACATATTCTCAGGAAAATGTTCCCCATAATGTTATAAAAAATGGCTTACAAGCAGAGAGCTGAAATTGTTGACATCATTTAGCAATAATTACACATATGCACATTCAGCATAAAGTATGCAACTTTTAAGGCTAAATTCAGAAGTCCATGGAACATTAGGTGGAGAAGCCAGACTTTACAAACTTGCAGCTTGTTAACCGCTGCTAAGCTATGTCTTTTGTAAGCTGAATTATTTCTTTCTGACCAATTTTGATAACCTAATAGCCTCCTGAACTCTAAAACCAATTATGTCTGCCATTGCCCTCCTCTTTATTTATGCACACTGTACTAATCCCTGAGTGTCTTGATAAAACATTATTTGCAATCAGCTGGCATTCATGTTGCATTTTGATTTGTTTACTTGTTTCTCACAGATTGAAATCAGTTGAAATATTACAACATTCAAAAAATAATTATACTTCATCAGGCATCTGAGGTCTCCTCATGTTACCATACTAGCTTGTATAATCATTTGTGAGATGTAGGATGCTACTATGTAAGCTGAAACAGGGTTGCTTGAAAGATACTTAAATATGTAACATTAAAGTCATCGGCTTTATCATATTTGTGATGGTCACATAATCTGCACATGAAGCTTGTAGCAATTGTTCCTTGCTGTCCAGTTTTTATAAAATGGGAGAAAATCATTTAAAGAAATTGGTAGATGAGACAGACCAGTAGAACATGCTGAATTTTCTGAAGTTCTGCAAGTATAATCGATAGCAGCAGGGTGGAACAAACCTTCTGTCAGTCGCAACATGATATATAGAGATCGCAGAGATCTTCCGTGTTAGCTTAAAAAGTCTTTAAATGCAAACACTTATCCCAGACAGTTTTAATGAGCATTACCTGCTGCGAGCTTGAATTGTTAATAACAGCTTGCTCCTCGGATGAACCTACCTTCTATTGTACTTTTCTTTTTTGTCCCAGAAGCTATTATTAAAGTAATACTTTGCTTTGTCAATGTTTAATGGATTCATAATTGCTTATACAAAGAGGAGCAGGTGGGGTGGCAGAAGATTGTAACGTATATTAATCTCAGAGAGCAAAAGATGAAGACTACCTCTTGCCGTGTTCTACTTTTTAGAAATAAGTTTGGAAGACATTTTTTTCTGAATTTACTCAATAGTATTTTTAATCCTGACAATGAAATTGGAGGCAAATTAATTTACATGTAATCACTGTTTGGAGAGGATCCTTTCTAGTTTGATTAAATCAGCTAATGTGTTAGCAAGTTCATGTGCTTCCTCTTAGATATAGCTTTTATAACTGATGCCCAGTGTGTATCATAGGTACTCATGAAGAAAATGGTCACAAAATCAACTTCTTTAGAACCGCACAGTTACAACTTTCAAATGATTTCTGAAAGACAGCAGCAGTGACAAGTGTATTTTAAGTGTTACATAGAAAATAAGAAAAAACAATCATCACATCTATTGGGCTAAAATCAAGCATTTTATATTATAGATAAATAATGAAAGAATAAATCAAATACACAGTCTGAGCATTTATATAAAATGGAAAACATGCAGCTTGCTATAGATATCATCATCCATGAAATTCACAAACCTACAGCAAACCCAGTGAATTACTCTTGCATTCTGAAGAATGAAAAAAACATTATTTTTACATTGTCAGTCAAGAGGCCTAAGTAATTTAGTGGATATTAAAGGAATATGTATAACAATAGTCTTGTAAGCCACTCACCAAATAATGGTGTCTTGGAAACTACAAAAGCCCCCAGAAAAACAGCGCTATATAAACTGACACTAGATATTTAATAATTACAGTTGGAGACAGAATCACACATAGTTTGAAATTTAATATGAGTCTGCTATACAGTGCAGAGAAGTCAATATTTAATAATGAGGTTGTGAAACAGCTTTGATAAAAACAAGCTTGAAGCAACACATGTACAGCATTCACTGGGTTATATTATTTTACTGCAAACTGTAGAGATCAGAGAAGCAGTGCCAATAGGAAAAATGAAAAACTGCCTCATAAAATTAAGAATTTACTTTTTGTAACACATGGGGCAGCAAGCACTTCTCACAACCTGGGTTTAAGTCCCAGAATGGTTACTGTTTTGTGTGTAGCTTGCCTGTTTCCCCCCTGAGCCCATGTGTGTTTTTTCCCTCTAGGTACTTTGGTTGCTTTTTTCTTATATCCTAATGATTACAGGTTGACTGGAAGTACGAATGGGTGTAGGGGTGTGTTTGAGACTACTTGCAATTCGGCTGGCTCATGACTCAGAACAGGTTTCTGTCTTGTGACGACAGTAAATGACACCTTTGGCCCTATAGTGAAATATAAAGGTTCAGAAAATGACTAACTAAATTAATAAACAAGTGAAAAAATATCCATCCATCCATCCATGCATTATCCAACCCTCTATATCCTAACTACAGGGTCATGGTGGTCTGCTGGAGCCAATCCCAGCCAACACAGGGTGCAAGGCAGAAAACAAACCCCCGGCAGGGCGCACACACACACCAAGCACAATTTAGAATCACCAGTGCACCTAACCTGCATGTCTTTAGACTGTGGGAGGAAATCCATGCAGACACATTGAAAACATGCAAACTCCATGCAGGGACAACTCAGGAAGCGAACCCGGGTCTCCTAACTGCGAGGCAGCAGCGCTAAACACTGCGCCACTATGCCGCCCTGAATACAAATCTACAAATTAACAATGTAATATGAACAACATTAACTAAATTTGCATTTCTTTCTTTCTTTCTGATTTGGTAATGCATTTATTTTTAGTATTTTTGAAAAATTATAAAATAATTACGGTTTCACTTAATTGGTTAGGTAAACATTATGTCGGTATTTTTGTTTTTTAATTATATATTATGATTAATAGCTGAAAAAGGGAAGCAAGAATCTGTCATGTCTGTTTCTAGTTGAGTTACTGGCCTCAGGGCTAGGTTAACCAGGGCCAGGTACAAGCCATTGTGGCTAGAGGGTGTAGCTGAAATGGTAAGGTGCTGAAAGCATAAAAGAAGCAGGCAGTAGTTAGGAATCTCTGACCATAATTGACTTTATTTGGACTTTCCCATGTGTAAGAAAGTTAGAAAGTTAAACGTTTGAGTTAAACTCTCATTAATGTTTGCTTAATTTGAATAGAATATAATTTCTTTCATAGTCATAGCTAATGGTATAGTCTTTTCCCCCTATAAGTCAGTAAAAGATATAACTTTCTTGCTATAACTGAGATACAGTGTGATAATTGATTCAGTTGTGTCTAGAACAGGTCCCAGTACACAGACACTTGAAAGACCCATTTTCAACTTAGAAATGGGATGAGCATACAGTTTTCTGACCGTTTTGAAATGGTTCAGAAATGTTAAGTAAATAGTAATGATTTGAGATGTAACAAGATTTAAGCTTTGAACAGAACTTTTCTTAATAAGAATTTTTTCTTTTTTTTGCTATTTTAATTTTCTTTTTTGTGTGAACAGTTTTACTTAGAATTTTAACTAAACGTTTAAAAACGAAGATATTTTGTCTGTGGAATCATTTCTGCGTGTCAGGCTTTTATTGAATCCCATTTCTTGAGTTAGAGCTGCTGGACTTGGGTAATTTTGGAAAAACGCAGCTACACCATGGTATATAGTCTCTGCTTAGATCAACATGTTGGCCGGTTAAACAATAGTATACACCAATTTCCTTTATATTGTATACTCATTTTAATTGGTTAAGTAATAGTACTGTTGCTCAATATCATGAGGTACTGTACATATACCATTGTATTTTGATAAGAGACCAATGTTCCCAGGACATGTCAATTTTCAAACCAAGTGAAAACAAACATTTCCTAAGGAAGCAGCTAGTTCCATTATCATAGGAGTTTGCTGATGAGATACGAATCAAAGCAGTTTGATCTTCAAAGCAGGTGACTCTTTTTCAAGACAGATAAATACCTATGTCATACAAACAGCTATCACCAATAGCTTTTAACTGCATTATTCGGGGAATTTGCTTCTTCACTTGTCACTCCAGTTTCAGACTTAATGGTGCCTATTGCCCCTCCATCGATTGCCTTTTACATTTTCTATTTACATGTTTTTTTTTCCTAAAAGCAACACACAAATTTTTTTAAACATTGATTCTTGGCACATTACACTTGAAACATTTTTTTTCAACATGTGTAGAAATACTTTCCAGTTTCCAAACAGGTTAAATTGTGAGTGTCCTATTCCTCCTTCTTGCTGGATTGCCATCATTGGGAGAGCACTTGCATTGCATGCTGACTAATACCTCTCACAATAAGGATTTGCTTAAATTAATTGCCAAAATTTTATATTGCTGTGCAGCTTAAAGGATGCCAGTTCAATAATATAATGAACCTTATAGTTACTCAAGAGTTGACCTGTAAGTAAAAAAATAATAAGATACAGCATAAATGGTTGTAGAGTTTTTCTAAAGACTGCTCATTTACATACTTACAGAACAAATTAAAATTAAATAAAGAATGGCATGTAAGAGACTCTGCAGGTTGTTAAGTGGATTTCTAGGCCAGTGGAACAGCAGATTTCAGGTCATCTTTCATTTTAACTATACATGACTGAGTTATTTAACTCACACTTCTATTGTTTAACATTTTAGGTAAATTTTAGTGCTTTTGAACTGTGTTTGGTTACTCCTACACTGAATTTAAGTAGGTAGGTTAGGTAGGTAGGTTAGGTAGGTGGGTAGGTAGGTAGGGTAGGTAAAGTAGGTAGGTAGGTAGGTAGATAGATAGATAGATAGATAGATAGATAGATAGATAGATAGATAGATAGATATGAAGTAGGTATAACAATTTAATTCCTGGCTGTGTAGTGTCTCAAGTCCTTGAAGGAGTTCCCAGTTAAGATTAGAACTGATTTCAAATTACAGTGATCCCTTGCTATATCGCGCTTTGACTTTCGCAGTTTTGCTCTATCGCGGATTTTATATGTAAGCATATGTAAATGTATATTGCGGATTTTTCGCTGATTCGGATTTCTGGGACAATGGGTCTTTTAATTTATGGTACATGCTTCCTCAGTTTGTTTGCCCAGTTGATTTCATACAAGGGACGCTATTGGCGGATGGCTTAGAAGCTACCCAATCAGAGCACGTATTACATATTAACTAAAACTCCTCAATGCTATAAGATATGCCTCCTGCGCGGTGCTCGATTGTTTGCTTGTCTCTGCCTCTATCTCACCCTCTCTGACATTCTCTGCGCCTGACGGAGGGGCTGTTTGCACAGAAGCTGTTTGCCTAGTGGATACGGACGCTCCTCTAAGAAATGCCGCTTTATCGAGGTGCGTCCAAAAGCACACTTATTGATTTTTTGATTGTTTGCTTTAATCTCGCGCTCTCTCTCTCTCTCTCTCTGACGTTCTCTGCGCTTGACGGAGGAGATGTGAGCAGAGGGGCTTTTTGCACAGAGGCTGTTTGCTTAGAAGATAGGGATGCTCCTGTAAAAAATGCTGAAAGGCTACCTTCGCATTGATCCCTTCATTGCCGCTGCTTTATCGCGGTGCTTGCATACTTAAAAGCGCAACAGCCCTATTGATTTCTCATTGTTTACTTTACTCTCTCTCTGACATTCTCTGCTCCTTACGCGCACGTTGAAGAGGAAGATATGTTTGCATTCTTTTAATTGTGAGAAAGAACTGTCATCTTTGTCTTGTCATGGAGCACAGTTTAAACTTTTGACTAAAGGGTGTTATTTCATGTCTAGAGGGCTCTAATAATGTTAAAAAACGTATTTAGAAGGTCGTAAACAGGTTTTCTATGCTCTAACTGCGAAAATATTAGATTTATAAATAAAGAATCCTACTTCGTGGAAATTCATTTATCTGTCTGGAGCGGATTAACCGCGATAAACAAGGGTTTACTGTATAACTGTGCGGAGAATATTTATAAACAGTGTGGGAGAGTTTCTAAGGGCTTAAAATATATAAAAATAATCATACAAACATATGGTTTCTACTTCGCGGATTTTCACCTATCGCGGGGGGTTCTGGAACGCAACCCCTGCGATCGAGGAGGGATTACTGTACTCCTTTTAACATATACAATGGGCAAGGTCCTACTCACTTAACTGAACTTATCACTACTTTCAAATAAGAACACACATTTAGATATCAAGATGCTCTCCACTTATAATTCCAAGGTTTAGTAAAATAATAGTGGGAGGTTAAACTTTTAATTACAAGGCCTCAGAGCTGTGGAATGGACTGCCTGCTAATTTAACAGGTGCCCCTTCTGTCTCAGCTTTTAAATCTGACTAAAGACTCCCTACTTAAGTCTAGCATACCCTGACTAGAGCTGCTAATTAGCTGTGCATACCAAATCTCTGTTTGTTAGTTATTTGTACAAAATGTAAAGTTTTAAACTGCTCTTAACCCTCCTCTATTGTGTTTCTGTTCTCAATACCTTGGTGCCACTACTCTACTGCCAAGTCATTCTTCTGCCTATGGAAAAGTCGTTTCAGATAAAGGAGCATTGGAATCATCGGATGGAAAGACTGTGTATGACTTAATCTTTGATTTTCTTTTACAATTTGCATCTCCTATGCAGTCTGATGGCCATAGCCCATCAATTAATTATTATATATATATTGTTGGTTTCCATTTAAGTTGATCAATTTCTACTTTGTTTTCTGTGTTTTTTTAACAAATCTGCATCTTACGTTGTGAGTGTTTGTACAAATTCTGTGTTTAGTAAATAGTATAATCTATACTTTTATTTTGCCTGGATATCTGATTACAGTGCTTTGTACCTGCACTCAGTGAAGAGTGATCTATAAAACAATTGTTGCATTTTATTGTATTGTACAGGGGCAATTTTAATATACACATTTAATCTAAAGCAATCTCTCACTCAAAGTTCTGTCAATTGGGGTGACTGTAGTTCCTTTGTCCTCTGTTATATTGTTTTGGGGCCATGCTGATTGGAAGGGACAAATATTTGGCACTCTGTTGAGAGAGACTGTCACATTTCTGCTCCCCTCCTAAAAAGACACCAAAACAAGCTCTGAGGCACCTACAATTCTAAAACTCCAATTACAGTGGTTTTGCCTGTGTCCCCAGATCATTTTGCGCACATGAGAAATCAGAAGGTGTGATAAAAGGCACATAAATAGCTTGTAATCTTTTTGCTGACATACTTCAGACTTGTGTTTTACTGCAACATTTTAGCTAGCTGGAGGTCTTATTTACTTGCTTGGTTAAGATTCTACAAGCCAGATAGGTATTGCTAACTCGCCCCTTCCCAAGAAGCAGATGGTTTTTGGCATAATGTTTTATATATGGTCGTTCTTCATGACTGTGGCAGATTTCTGTTCTTGGTCATATGTAATTTATGTGGTGAAGTGTAGGTGTTGTGGCTAGGTAGAAAAACAGGGAAATCTTGAAAGTAGCGATAGGGCAATTGTAATCTTGTACATATTTTTACAGTACATGTGTGATCAAATTTAAACTTTTTGTGTAGTAGTTTCTGATCAGTTGCCTATTTAAATTGATTTCTAATTATTATAAATTGTTATGTATGTGATTTTTTTATAGTTTGATCCTATTGAAATAAGTTAGGAATACGGAATACCATCAGTACAACATTCTAGACATTAACATTTAAACTTAAAACAAATCATATTAACATTCCCCAGCTAATTAAGAGTGCTATGTGAACAAAAAGCTCATTCTGAGTGTGTCATATACTGTATATTAAACACTAAAACAAAAACACAGGAGAGAAACCAGCTAGGTAGACTTATTTTAGAAAAGAATTAATTTATTCTTGTCATATTGTGAAGATCTGTTACACCAGTCATTGTTATAGAAATTGCCTTTTTCTTGTTGTAGATAATATAAGACATCACTTTCCAACTGGGTTATGTGTTAGGATTATTCCAGTTGAGTAAACTGTAAAACGTTGATGTGTGAGCATTGTACTATAGTAGATCACAACAGATATTCAATTGTATAAAGTTACCCCTTCTGGTGTTTCTCCAAATAATGTTAGGATAACTAGTAATTTTAAATAAAACAATACATGACACATGAGCAAATTTGTTTTAGTTAAAATGGTCTGGCTGTTGAGCAGTCAAAAAATGTGTGACCAAGTGACAGCCCTGCTTTATGACATCAATCACAGCTAGGATTTTGTACCCAAAACAGTTAGTCAGGATTGTTGGATGTGTTGAACAATTTTGTACACACAGTTTCAAAAAGAATATATTTTGTGAATAACTGAATTGAATTTCTTACCTGACATATTAGCTGAATGGTCTATTTCCCATTGTTGCCTAAGATCATCTAGGGCAGGGGCGCTCAATCACGGTCCTGGAGGGCAGCAGTGGCTGCAGGTTTTTGCTCCAACCCAATTGCTTAATAAGAAGCACTTATTGCTCAAGTAACATTTCTGCTTCAATTTAGTTGTCTCGCTTGTTAAGATTTTGAACCGTTATTGCTTATTTTAGTGTTAAACAGCTGTATTCTTGGTTTTTAATTGTTCCTAATTAGCAATGACATGCAAATGACAGGGCGGCACCGTGGCACAGTGGTAGGACTGCTGCCTCGCAGTAAGGAGGGTTCGCTTCCCGGGTCCTCCCTGTGTGGAGTTTGCATGTTCTCCCCGTGTCTGCGTGGGTTTCCTCCAGGTGCTCCGGTTTCCTCCCACAGTCCAAAGACATGCAGGTTAGGTGCATTGGTAAATTGTCCCTAGTGTGTGCTTGGTGTGTGTGAGTGTCTGTACCCTGTGATGGGCTGGCGCCCTGCCCGGGGTTTGTTACGGCCTTGCACCCAGTGTTGGCTGGGATTGGCTCCAGCCGACCTCCATGACCCTGGGTACAATATATAGCGGGTTGGAAGATGAATGACTTACTGACTGCAAATGACAAAATAGACCAACAATTCTCCACTGCAGCCCTCCAGGACTATGATTGAGGACCCCTGACCTAGGGGTTTGCAATTGGAATTATTACCTAGCACTATATATATTTAACAGTAAATACTGACACATGGAGATATTCATTTGACAAAGTTTCAAACGTATAAACAGAAAAACTAGTATATCGCTGGAATGGTATATTTGGAATACAGTTTCTCAAAGTATGAAAGCACATTGTCAATACAGAGATCTCAAAATGTTTGGATACCAAATGACTTCCAAGAATTAACAGTATGTTGGGCAATTAATGTTTTTATAATTAATTACAAGTAACAAAGGTATACTGTGTTTTATGGCTACACTTTGAAACCCAGAAACTAGCTTTGGCTTAAACACTTCTTCATGTATCTATGGAATCATACCTCCAGCAAGACAAAAATCTGTGACTTTCATTTCACTGTGCACTTCATATTAGACCATGTACCGTATACAGTATATATATATATATATATTACAGGTCTGAGGAAAGCTGTAGCATTTCCTAGCAATGTGGAGCAAAAGGCTGGAACAAAACTTGAACAGAATATCAGACCATCAAAGTGTACACACACTCTCATCCAGCCAATGTAGTGTTGCAACCAGTCAGCAGAATTTGATCTAAACCCACGATTCCGATACATCACCATGACTACCAGTCAAGAGACTGGGATACCTTGAATGGTAAGCTGCTACCACATTTACAATACCTTTCACAAATTCAAAACATAAATATTACCTTAAATTAGATATGATGCATTATAAAAATGTAATGTGTATGTTGGCTGAAAACCAAATGAAATGTGATGGGATGCCTTTAAGAAAATGCCAAAGCAAAACCTAGGCATGACTAAATTTTGTTTTTCACACTACCAGAACAGATTTTGGAACAGAGGTTAAAAATTTCATGATACCTTATCCACAAGGCAGACATGGTAAACAAACTACCACATATTATTTAAGTTAGGAGTTTTTGAAGAAAGTCATAGGCCCTGATCTTGCCTTATTGATTTTGGTCCAAAGCTAGATGGCATCTGGTATTTGTAATGACTTCCACAAGTTTAATAATTTGATGCCTTTAATGCCTTGAGCAAAGAAAGCCTCTACTACTCCATTTCCTAGCAAGTAAAGACTTGAGCAATGACTTCTAATAATACAAGAAAGCAGGGTGCTCCTTGGGGACCGACATGGAAACATAGACACCTGAGTGGTTTCACTAGAAAGGCATTTATAGTTATAACACATAATTTATTTAAAAAAGTATAAAAATTCACAAGTTCAATGAAGAGAATTAAAACATAATATTATCAAAAATAATAAAAAAGGCTATATATCTAAAGAGAATAAAGATTCACTAGTTATTGTACACAGGGAGACATATTTGTCTGCTGCTTTGTAGATGATCAAAAGTGCTAATGTCAAAAGCCTTTCACAATTCCTCAAGACTTCTCTTAAAAAGTATTCTGACAAAAATCCATTTTCCTTTGTATTAGATTACCTCTAGGGTGTTCATCTGGACCACTGCCATATTTAATTGCAGACAACCTTGTCACAATTTGGTTGTCTTTTTAAATGAATTCAAATGACGTGTTTTTTTTTTTTTTGTGTGAAAGACTGTGTCAGCAGCTGACAGGGACTATTTGGGGTGGTGGTATATCAGAAATTAAACTAGAAAGAAAAATTAGCCAAAGAGGCCTAACTGGAATCCATTAAATCTCCAGAGCCTGGGGTTTCACTTCTAAAAATTAGGGAGTAAGTTGCCTCCTATAGAGTAGGGATATGTACAGTAATACACAATACCTCAAGGTTGTGGTGGGCTGGTGCCCTGCCCGGAGTTTGTTCCGGTCTTGCACCCTGTGCTGGCTGGGATTGGCTCCAGCAGACACCCTTGACCCTGTATTAGGATATAGCAGGTTGGACAATGACTGATTGACTGACAGTACATCAAGGCTAAGGAATGGTACCTCATTGGCTCTGCTTAGGAAACTGGAGCTTATATTCACCATAATCTCTGTGACACAAAAGGTGACACTGTCATTCTTCAAATGGAGTGTTGTCTTGTATTTCAATTTTGAAACTGAATGCTTTACCACTGAAAGATAGACTGTGAAACCAGCAAACTAACAAAAAAATCTCAGATTTGTCCCATTAGTGACTGTCTAAAGGATTATCTTGTTCCACGTAGAGGCCTTTACAATGAAAAAAGTTTGAATGTGGGACACTTATTTACAGTACCTGCAACTCTGGCTAACAATGTTAAAGTTGAAAAACTTGCCAAAGAAGCCATGTTTAACTTTGTGAGAAAAGTAGCTGAATAAAAATTATTTCTATTTTTAGAAATTGTGAAGACATGCATATTTTTAGTATGAGGTATGCAGATAAAAAACATTTAAATGGCTATCACAGTCACTGTGATTGAAAAACCTGACTATACAGAAACAAACCATGCATAGATCTCTAAATGCCTGCATGTACTAATATCATTGTCCCTTTTACTTATTGATTCAAATAATTATTTATAATTGGTCATTTTAATTGTTCACATTATAATTTATATTAATAGTTATTTAATATGAGTGTTGAATTGCACCATAGACCCATAAATATCACCTTCCACTAACATTTTAAAAGTTCATGAAAAACAAACCATTTTTCTATGACACCAATAGCTGTGTCTTATCTTCAGTAACACACCATGGCTAAAGACACAATAGTTGTAGTGGTAGTGGTAGAAACTTCTCACCTACTAATCGTGGATAGTGCTATCAAGTGCTCTTTATTTGAAAGACACATTCAAAAACAGTAATTCAATTACACTGGGAAAAAGTACATGCTGACATTATCAAAACCAACAAAATAGTTTCTTATGTGAATTGACTTTGCAATGAAAAGTAGAATTATGGCTGCAAGGTTATTCCGATGTCCCTGAAATGGATAAGTGAATTAGAAGATGGATAGTTTGATGGATTTTTGTAATCAATATTGTGTTACTTACTTACTTCACACATATGTAAAGCAAAGTAAAGAGTATTATTTTCTATCAAATTGTAGCTATGTTGAAATACCATTTAACATTGCCTGGAATATAGGAGCAGCCAATCATTCTCTTTCACCAAGGATCTAAAAAGTATAAACATATAGTTTTCTAAATCTCTGTGCTTTTCTTCGTATAAACTCTCAAGCATTATAAAACAACAATGTGATTGCAAGTAATTTGCATGTGATTTCTAGCAAGTAAGACTGCTATTGTAGGAATAAATGTATTTGTTTAAGAGAAAATCTCACGTGTGTTGTATTTATGAATGCATTGTATTTACGAATGCATATCATACAGTAATACAGCCCAATATAATAAACAGATGAATCCATGTTAGTCTAGAAAGATCATGTAATATTTTTATAGATCTGGAAAAACATCAAGGCTGGAATTCTTGTCTGTCTGTTAAATGATTGTCTAAAAGGCAAACCTCTTGAACATATCATTCTGCCCTAAAGTATAATTGCTCCAGTCTTGCTTTTTTCTGTCAAATAGTATGTAGTGACACAAAAAATGGCAGAACTTCTTGTTAATATTAGTTCTGTGTCCACCCCTTCTTTACCTCATGTTTTGTTCCTCACTTGGTCATGATTGTTCAAAACCAGACTGTCCAACATCTCATTGCATCTTCACTTCCTCTTTTCCTGGTTAAGGCCGAATTGGCAGCAGGCCAAGCAGGTGAGCCTAGTCTTTCCCGTCTCTAGCTACAGATTCCAGCTCTTCCTTGGAAATTCCCAGGTGTTCTCAAGCCAGCCAAGAGTTATAATCCCTCCACCATTTTCTGGGACTGCTGCAGGGAGTTACCTTGGGCTCACTCTTTTGACATGACCAAATCACCTCAACTGGTGCTTCTCAATCCAGAGGAACAGCGACTCTACTCTGAGGCTCTTCCATATCACTGAGCTTCTTACCCTATTACAAAGTCACCCTGCAAAAAAAAAACCAAATTTCTGCCCCTTGTATTCACAATCTGATTCTGTTGGTCTTTACCTATAGCTCATGACCATAGATGAGGACAGGGATGTAGATCAACTGATAAACTGAGACATTTGACTCAGCTCTCACTTCTGGACCACAGACAGGTACAGCACAAGCAAAGCAGCTGTTGCCGCTCCAGTCCACTTGTCAATCTCAAGCCCTCTTTTTCCATCACTCATGAACAAGTTCCAAAATCTACAAAACACATATAGACTGGGTTATCATACTTCCTTTCACTTTCTGGCAACTGTGCCAGGAAGAAGAGCTGGGGCCTCATGTATAAACAGTGCGTACGCACAGAAATGTTGCGTAAGAACTTTTCCACGTTCAAATCGCGATGTATAAAACCTACACTTGACGTAAAGCCACAAACTTTTCCACAGTACCTCATGCGTTGTTGTACGCAAGTTCTCCTCTCGGTTTTGCAGACTGGCGGCACCCAGTGTCAAAGCAATGCTACTGTTCCTGTGTGGTTACTCCTTATTTTCCTGACGTGGCTTTATAAATACACTGAAACTAACCGCATATTGTTTATTAGTGTCATGCATTTGATTGTAATTAACTTGTAACAATATAATGGTCGGTATACAGTTTCATGGACACGCTGTCTCAGCCACTGCAAAACGTTTTAAAGCCTTTCCTGTACAGACCTCGCGGTTCAGAAACAGTTTCATCCAAAGAACTTTAAATGCACTTAATCTACAATCACCCCACTGTAAACTTGCACTATAGTTATAATATCGCACAACCTGAGCCACTTTATAAAGCGCGTATTTACATATGATGACGATATCATTTTTAAGGTGAAATGCAGCAAAATATGTGTATTAAATTATACAGATAAAACTTTAACTTCATTCAAATAATCTATATTCTTCACTGGGAGTGTCGTGAAGGATAGAATAATTAAACATGTACTACGAAGATATTTCAATGTTCTTTAAACGTTTTGAAGAATCGGCTAAGCTTACAGATGGCTTAACTTCTATTACAGAGCTGATTGTGTGGCGATCGGTTACTTGGGGAAAGAAAAGCAAGGACTGCAGTGGCGGCTATGCCAATATATATTGAATATAAAACAGAAAGAGAAAATAACAACACAGCTAAAAACGCAGCGACAAATTTCAGCAAAAGTTAAATGCTTGTGTCATGAGCACGAGGCGGCTATGCAGTGTCTGCAATAGACGAGGCCATCCACCGTGCATAAGCTACCTTACTGACATTGGTGGGCGAAGGAGCCACCGATTCTTCCTCTGCCCAGTGCCACCACAAGCCTAGAGCCGCCCGAGTACTGCTGCAATAAATGATTTCGTCGAAGTGAAACACATGTTTAATAACGTGCTTTAACTCCTATCATCATGAAAATGATTTCACGTATACATCTCAGTATTTTAGTTATTCAGAGAGCTGTAATATCACGAATGTAATGGATTCTGTGTCCAGTTGGAGGAAGAGAGCCGGTTTAAGAAGCAAGTAGTGATTCACACACACATACACATAGAAGATCAAATACAAAACAAAGCATTTAACGTGCTACTTTAATTACGATGTGATTTGAGAAACTGGTTAATTAAACGATTTTAAGATGACGTTTATGATGTTCTACTTTACTGACAAAATAAACTACGTGATTAAAGTGGAAATGTCGAGATTGAAGTTTACATTTCGTGCTTTTTCCCCACTGTGTGCCTTTTTTTCTCTGTACCCTAATAAACTTTCATATGACACTCAGACAGTGGGCTACAACTCGTCTTTTCACGGCGGTGATATGTGACTTCTTTTTAATTTCTGGCACTGTGCGATTTTGTGAACGTGAGCTTTCAAGTTTCTCCAACACGCTATGTCACTCGATCAACTTCCTTTGTTGTTTATATCACGGTTTATTTGAACAAATAGTATGTTTTTCCTTTGCCTCCATTTGGTATTCGCTGAAATTCTTATATTTTCCCCCATGCTTTTCCCATTGTCTTTTCACAGAGGGCTGAGCTTAAATATTTGATTTATATTCGTTTGCATATTAAAAAAGGCGTAATTCTGGGAGGAGTTGGGGTGTTACATAAAGCGCGTGCACGAGCGTTACTTTTCACGCTGATCGGGATTTATGTAGTGGAAGAACGTGGAAGTTGGAGTACACACAGATTCCTGCATCTGGATTTTTCTGTGTGTAAGCACATTTCGGCTTTTGTGCTTACGCCATGTTATAGTGCGAGTTCTACGCACGGCGTTATACATGAGGCCCCTGGTCTACTGTTTCACAGCCAAGGAATCCACATTTTTCCTCCTGTATCTTTGACTCAGCCACTTGATTAATTATTCCCTCTAGAACTTGCACAGACTGAGGAGTGTGATTCCTCCTTTAGTTGGAAAACAGCATCTGCTCCCCTTTCTAAAATATGGAGACCACCATACCCATCTGCCATTCCAATAGTACCTTACCCACTTTTCATACAGCACTGAATAAACACATTAACCACACTATCTCAACCATGTCCAATGCCTTCAGCATCCCCAGTTGGGTTTCACCCACTCTGGTAGCCTTACCATTACGGAGTCCTCAGACCACCATAGTGACTTTGGCAACAGTGATGGAATCTCCCCCACCAGCCATATCCAATGCTACCTCCTGGTAGGAGTGTATGTACACTAGGTTGAGCAGTATCTCGATCTGGACAAGGTCACATCTTCCTCTTCTGATGCATTAAACAGTTTGCCTGAACAACCTCAAGGCCATCTGATAGTATGTCTCCATGGCTTCTCTAGACCCCTCACATGCTTGAGCTTTTGCTTCCACAAACACTTTTACAGCTGTACTCTTAGCCTCTTGGTACCTCTCAGCCAAGTCAAGAGATCCCACATATAGCATTTTCCTGAAAGCCATCTTCTTCAGTCTGGCAGCTTCCCTCACTTCTGGTATCCACAATCAAAGATGAGATGCCCCAACCACCTTAAGGCCCTAGCTTAGCAACTACTTCCAAAACAGGGTCCATTCGGACTCAATGTCCCTAGCCTCACTCTTCACCTGGGAGAAGTTCTTTTGCAGTTAGGAGATGAACTCATCACAAATGGAAGACTCAGGTAGATATTCCCAGGAAATCTGAGTATAGCTTTGGCTGTACGCCTCCAGATCATTCTGAATATTTTTTGTCTTCCTAGGGTCTCTGTTGTGTATTCCTGCCATAATACACCACAAAAATGGGAGAAAGCCTCAAACCCACACCAAAGGAGACAAGCCTTTCCCTTAATTCAGGTCTAGGCTTTTGGATTAGGCATTATCCTAGGCAGCCTACCTCCAATTTAATTAGTTGGTTTTGGCCTGCACCATCCCAGAAATTTGGCTGAATACAACACATATACTACTTAACCTCAAGACTACTGTCTTCCTTATCTCTAAACTTTGGTCTGCCTCTATCTTTATTATCTGAAATAAGTAACTTACCTTGAAGTTAGAATTCTAATAATATAATGTTTTTCTGATATTTTGTTTTAATTGTCAGTAAAGCTTTTTTTTAGTATAATGTCTTACAGTCTGTGGACTGAAGCTGTCACCATTAATCAGGCTCCCAGTAAAAATCTATTTTTATTTGTGCATTCATGTCTTGACAGTCTTATTTACACAGATGATTATTTGTCCTTGTCACAGGCATGGATTGTTTGTCCTCCATTACTTGGAATTTCTGATAGGTTCTTAGCCTTGTGCTTTGTACCTTCTTAGGAAATGTCATACTTATCTGATATCTGATCTGGTGGTCTCTTAGATGATGCTTAGATCCTCTTCTTGAATAATTTATGATAGGTAGTCAGGGTATATACATGTTTGGCTTCACAGTAATTGTAAATCAGAATGGACCACAATTTATTTCCTGAGCTGTAAGTGTTGAAACTTTTGAGTGAAAACTGGTGCTGGTCTGTTCACCAAGGCTTTGAAAAAGTGAGTTTTTGGTTAATCTCCCTTGCATGCCTATACAGGAGAATTCACCACCAGGGTGTGTTTCTGTCCAAAGAAAATTCTGATTAATGACAGATATCAATCTGCATGCAGCTTTTATATAAAAGAAACCAGTTCATTGTCCAAGGCAAGTAACTTACTGTATCTCTAGATTGGTGGCATGCGCTGACAGCGTGTTACTGCACCCACCTCATGACGAACCACCTGGATTGGGACCTGAGTGCAGTGGGTGACATCTCAGCAACACACTGGATTTCTCTAGGCTTCTTAAAAAATTCAGCTTTAATGTGCTGTTTAAGGTTTAATTTGAAACATAGTTTTGTTGTACAAAAGGCAAATAAACCCTCCCTCCAGCATAACTTGTAATTTGTTATTTACCCAATATTTTCATTACACTGTGGAATAAAAAGATACTGGCTTCCAAGTGGTTGGTGGCTGTGAGGCTAAGGATCTGCACTGGTATCCAGAAGATTGCCAGTCTGAATCACCATTACTGCCAAAAGAGATCCTACTCTGCCGGGCTCTGCTTGAGCAAGGTCCTTAACCTGTATAAGGCAAAATAAAGAACAAAAAAAATGTAAGCTACTTGGTTTGTTTTCATGTGTTGTATAAGCAGGTGATTGAGAAGCATTTTGTAAATTAACCTTAAGTCGACACATTGAAAAGACTAAAGCATCTTCCACCAAATTTAAAATGGTATGCGCAATGAAGAAAAGCTAGTTTTATAATGTGTGACAAGCTTTGTCTGTTACCAAGTCTTTCCTATGATCTTTCTTTTCCTTGTTCTCTGTGCTTGATCTTGATGTCAATGTCATTTTTATCAAGCTATTCCGTTTACCATTACAATGGGGCCTTAGAGAAGACTATCATCTTCAGAGATGGAACTGATGCAAGACTTTCATTGCATTCAGTTAGAATCACTGGTATTTTACCTACTCTGCCATGGATTGTTTTCTTCTTTTCATTTTTCATTTCCTCAATGTATTTTGAGTCAATTATGAGTATTTAGGCTCATTAGGAACCTTTTTTAAAAAAAAAGTCTTAAATACCCATTGTAGCGTGCGACCGGGGCCCTTGCCCGGCTGCAATACCTCTATGCTGGGAGGACCGGGGAAGCAGGCGTGGCCAGAGTGTTACCTACCCCAGGACGCTAGATGGTAACCCCCCTGGGTTGCAGTGGTGCCTCAGACTCCCGCAGGGTTTCATGGGAGTTGGAGTATGGTGCAGCCCTGTAGGAGCTACTGAGCCCTTATGGGCAGTTCTTCCGCCAGACCCGGAAGTGCTGATGGAAATGAGTAATCAAGTACCTGGAGTACTTCCAGGTGCCTTATAAAAGGAGCCAGCAGCCACTATTCGGGGAGCCAGAGTCAGTAGGAGAAGAGATGAAACTTGACCCGAGGAGTGGAGGAGAAAGGAGAAAAGAGAAAACAAAGAGGAAGAGTATTGTTTGTGTGCTGTGCTTTGGACTGTGTTGCTGTGCTTGTGGGAGATGGGGAAGATGTTTCTTACAAGGGAAAAGAAAAAAAAATAAAACGTGTGCGCCTTGAACTTGTGTCCCACGTTTGTCTGTGTCGGGTTCAGCTGGCGGTACCAGCCTGGTGTTCCACACCATATATTTGTACAAAACTAGGTACATGCTACATGCAGCTTTTGTGTTGTTTATATTTGCTTCTTCACCACTTGATGTCTCAGACTGAGTGTACTGCTCTGTCTATGTGCTACTTCCCAAGTGTTGATGTAGAAAAACAGCAAGTTAAACTCCATTCACAAGTCAGGAACCGAGTGCCATTACTTCTTTAATTAACTTACCAAACAACATAGATGAATAAGTATAAAACTGCATATAAATGGAAATACAGTAATTAGACTGAGCAGTTACAAAAGTCCTATAATACATATTATATCAACAACTCCACAACAATAGTACCAAATGAATAGAAGTCAGATGCAATAAATGTATTATATTACAACATTATCATAAACACATGTGTTGACATATAAATGTAAAATGCTTTCAATTGAAAGATGTGTTCCCCTTGTTAAGTACTCACATGATTTTGGTTCACTTGTGGTGCGTATGCGCATGTAAAAATTTTTTTTTATTTTGTAATAAAAGGAGACTACATGACCAGTGTATTTTTACCCTGGTCAAGAAGCTTCAGAGAGTGTTGTTATTCTTCCGATGTCACTATATTACCCAAGCGTACGCTGTTAATAGTTTTCTTGCCATCGCAAGTACATTTAGTCCACTTGTCAACAGGTTATGGGCCCAGGACACGCGTGAGTTAATTGGCAAGAAATTTCGAGTAAGATGGCATGGCGGGTACTGCAGATGCACGGGCTACTGGAATTAAAAAGAGAGAGCAGGTTAACCGATAGAGTAGGTTAGTGTTCGATGGAGAAGAGAAGAACTATCAACTGTGGGAAACAAAATTTTTGGGCCATCTGTGGTTACAAAGGTTAAAAGAGACGATACTGCACAAGCCAAATGAAGATGAAGACAGAGAGGAAGACGCCGAAAGAAATGGTGAGGCATATGCTGAATTAATACAGTTTCTAGATGATAAGAGCCTTTCCCTTATTATGCGAGAAGCTGCAGATGACGGTAGAAAAGCACTAAAAATCTTAAGAGACTATTACACTGGTAAGGGCAAGCCACGAATAATTAGTTTGTACACTGAGTTGACCTCATTACAGAAGGCACAAGGAAAAAGCGTAAGCAATTATATAATACGTACAGAGAACTTCCATTACAGCGCTAAGAAATGCGGGGAAAACATTAAGTGACAGTCTCCTGATAGCAATGATTTTGAAGGGCCTTCCAAAAATATTTAAGCCATTTACTGTGTATGTAACGCATAGCGATGAGACTATGACCTTTGCAGACTTTAAAGTAAAATTGAGAAGTTACAAAGACACAGAGAAATACAGTGTTTGTGCATTAGATGATCACGTGATGAGAGTACAGATAAAAGAAAGGCCCAGCAACGCACCAGCACAAAGTCGTTATGCTATAGTTGTGGTCAGAAAGGACATATAGCCAGAGCCCAGTGGTGCAGCTATTGCAAAAGTAAGACACACAGAGATGCAACTTGCCGACAAAGGCGTAGCTAGGGTTTTCAGCGCCCGGGGACAACTGAAGATTTCGCACCCTCTCCTGATTGCCAAAATGCAATGGGGAAGGGAAAGAAATTTTTTAAAAATGTATTTGAAATAATAGTATTTTAAGAAAAAAAGTTCATATAAGTCTCTGAAAATGATAACGCTGCTTCATGTTCTTTAAAATCTAAATCCGACATAAGTTTTTGTAAGAAAAAATTTGTTATCCGCATTTAAAAATGATTTTAAAGAAAGTATATAGCAAATTATATTGCAAAATAATTATATATTTATAAAAACTGTATTACTTAAAATTTATTCGTACAATAATATGATGGGGAAACATCCAGACTTTTGCAGCCATCTACTAGAATGCTTCACCACAGCCCAATCAATTTTCTATCAAACACATAAACACTAATCACTTGGCATACAGAAATGGTGTTTGCAACAATGATACACTAATGCCTCATGTCAGTCGTGCAACCTGTTTAATAACGTCACAAATGTTTATGGGTGGAAGTCAAGCATGTTAGAGTAGTGGAGTGGATAAATTATTGCCTGTTGGGTATATAGAACTAATACGTGCTTCGAAATCAGAAAGAGACAAAAAACATAGGAAAAAGATATCCTCATACTGATTAAGTGATGGACTGAGTATGCAAATGTTTATTTAATTTTTAGTGCATTTAAGAATGGAAAACATTTCATTCTAAAATTTCATAACATCAATTTGGCACCCCTTGGATGCAGCGCCCAGGGACAGATGTCCCCCCTAGCCCTGTCCTAGCTATGCCACTGCGTGCCGAAGGAGATGGCAGGACAATGACAATGCAAAGCAGATGGCTGAGGAGGACAGCGAACACACTTATGCTTTCAAGACAAGTGAAAACCTGGGCCAGCCAAGGCTGAAGCTGAAAGGCTTGATGGTCGACACAGGAGCAACATCCCATATCATTATAGACATCAAAAGGTTTAAAACATTTGATGACAAGTTCCAGCCAGGGAGGCACACCATGGAGCTGGCTGATGGAACCAATACCAGAGGAATCGCGCAACAGAGAGGAGATGTGGAAGTGGAGCTGATTGACAGCAGACGACGACAGTGCATAGTGACACTCAGAGAAACGCTATACATTCCCTCGTACCAACAGGACATTTTCTCAGTGAAAGCAGCGATGGCCAGCAGAGCATGATCTTCCAGCAAGACAGAGATTTAATTCAGCTCAAAGACGGTAATTCATTTGACATCAAAGAGTATAACAAACTGTACTTCTTTAACACGGTACATGATGGAAACGATGACAGTTGTAATAGTTGTCAGGATTTGCAGACATGGCATGAAATTCTTGGCCATTATAATTATGATGACATATTGAAGCTAAAACATGTTGTTGGCAGGTTAAAAATCAAGCGTAAAGGTGATAAGACCAGTCTTACCTGTGAAGGTTGCTTTCAGGGAAAATATACCCAGAGTAGAAACAGATGTCTTGACAAAAGAATCAAAGAAGTACTTGAATTAGATCATACAGATTTAGCAGGTCCAATTGACCCAGTATCAAAGGAGGGATATAAATATGTGATGGTATTTACTGATGACTTTTCCAGTGTAATATTTATCTATTTTTTTAAAGGATAAAAGTGATACCGTGGTAGCTTTGGAGAAGTTTATTGCTGACAGTGCCCCTTATGGGAAAATCAAATGTGTGCGGTCAGACAAGGGTACAGAATTTATGTCTGAAAGCTTTAAATCACTGCTGACCAAAAATGGTATCAGGTATGAAACTTCTGCACCTTACTTACTTCACCAGAATGGTACTGCTGAACGACAGTGGAGAACACTATTTGACATAGCCAGGTGCATGCTCATTGAGAGTAACCTCCCCAAAGAGCTGTGGATGTATGCAGTGCAAACAGCAGCGATAACCAGGAACAGGTCCTACTGCAATCGCACTAAACAGACACCATACTTTCTGTTGACAGGGAAAAGGCCTAATTTTTCTGGGATGCATAAGTTTGGGTCAGTATGGGTCAGTATGCTATGCATACAAACAAGACAAAAAGAAATTAGAAAGTAGGTGTGAGATTTTTGTTGGCTATGACAAATATAGCCCAGCCTACATAATCAACTATCTAGATAATGGCAGGGTGCTAAAGCACAAACTAGTGAAATTTATTGAGAATGGTAGGATGGAGCAGAGCACACAAACTGACTGGGAACAGATTGATGACAGTGATGATTATGACCTGAGGAGGGGTAATACTAGGCAGATTAGCAGAATTATAGGTAGTTCTGACATTACTGATGAAGGGCCAGTACAGGTTCATGGAAATCAAACTGGAGCAGACAAGACAATTCACAAGCCAATCCAGGTACACGCTAGGCCAGCAGAGAGCATAGGAAGCCAGCATACTTGGATGATTATGTATTTGATATAGATAACAATGACCAAACAACAGTTAATATTGATTATTGTTACAATATTATAAGTAAGGTGCCACAAACATTTACACAAGCCATAAATTCCAATCAATCCAGTGAGTGGAAGAATGCAATAAAAGAAGAAATGAACTCAATGAAAAAAAATAAAACTTTCATGTTAACCACCTTACCTGAGGGTAAAAATGCAGTGGGGGGTCGATGGGTGTATGCCATTAAGAACAATCCTGATGGTTCTGAGATAGCTAAAGGGTACAATCAGGTGGCAGGAGGATTATAAAGAGACTTTTTCTCCAACTGCAAATATGAAAAGCATAAGAGTTTTGATCTAAATAGCTGCACAGAATGGTATGTTGTTACATCAGATGGATGTAAAAACTGCATACTTGCATGCACCGATAGACTGTGAAGTGTATAGGGAACAGACTGAAAGATTTGAGGTTGATTCTGAGAAAGGAGAAAGTGATGTAGAGGTAATGAAAAATGTAAAAGAAATGCTAACAGAGACCTGGGGAAACTGAAACATGTTTTGGGAATAAACTTTGAGCAAGGAGTGTTGACATATAAATGTAAAATGCTCTCAATTGAAAGATGTGTTCCCCTTGTTAAGTGCTCGCGTGATTTTGGTACACGGTGGTGCACATGCGCATGTGAAAGATTTTTTTTTTTTTTATAACAAAAGGAGACTGCATAACCGGTGTATTTTTACCCTGGTCAAGATGCTTCAGAGAGTGTTGTTATTCTTCTAATGTCAGTATATTACCCAAGTGTACGCTGTGTAGGGAACAGCCCGGACACAGACAGGAGGACATTGTTTTAGGTACCACCACACTTTTATTTACAATATTATTTACAATGAGTCCTGCACACAACCCAGTGCTCCTGCACCAATCATCCTTCAGTCCAGGCTTCTTCCAATGCCTCTTTCTCTCTTGATCGCCTCCACTCCTCTCCTCCAGGCTTCGTCCTCTTCCACCCGACTCTAGCTTTTGAATGGAGGGAGGCGACCCCTTTTTATATTCCCCGGACGTCCTCCAGTTGCCTCCCAGTGATCTTCTGCCGGCACTCCCTGGTGTGGCGGAAGTGCCGGCTGTGCACCCGGAAGTACTCCGGGTGTCCCTGGTCTTCTTCCCCTCAGCCAGGGCTCCTCAGGCATCCGGGCACCCCCTGGTGGTGACCACGGGCCCCTACAGGGTTGAGCTTCCATGTTCTGTTCCTGTGGTCCCCATACCAACCAGGCCGGCTGCCCTCTCATGGTCCAGAGGAGGCATAATCCCTCCTTCATTTCCTTCTGCGCGTCCCAGCTGGGTACCACCCCAGCCGCTCGCCACAGCTGTTAATAGTTTTCTGGCCATTGCAAGGACATTTAGTCTACTTGTCAACAACGTGAGATAATAAATTTTACACTTAAAACAATAATATTTGACAATATGGAATGTAAAAATAAACTTATACCCATTGATTACTAGGTACTGCAACAGGAGGATTCCTAAAGATTTTGTTTCCATACACCATATGCTTACAGCTGGCTTCCCCTCTGAAAGAAACATGTCAAAGAATACTACTTTCTGACCTTTCCCTTTATCAGCAACCAACTTCATAACAAAACTCCCACACATCAGTACCAATAAATATACAACAAAACAACAATCAATGCAGATGGGCAAAACGCTGAGCACAGTCTCTGTGGAGTTTGCATGAATTTTCTCCTCATGTAACCCCGTTTCCTCTCACAAGAGCTGCATGCTAATTTAACTGTTGACTCTTAACTGAACTGACCTGGAGAAAATCAATGTGGGTAAATATGTGAATGTTCCTTACTCTAGACTGTGCAATTTTGAGAGGATTTTTTCATATCTGATCCTGGTGTACGTGACTCAGTCTTGCTGCAACCCTGTATTAGATAAGGCAGGTAAAAAATTGCATAAAAGAATAATTGAGTGAATTGATCTAAAGTGAACTAAAACTACTTTTTAATGAAAGTGAACAACTTTATTTTATATATCAAAATCTATTTTTCTCATGATAAACACTAAGTAGTATTGTCAGACTGCATCACTAACGTCAATGCATTTTGCTTGACATACCTCATAACTGACCCTTCTTATGACTCTTGTCGTTGTGCTGAATACTGTGAGCTTTTATCAAAAGAAAAGTGACTCATCCAACCTGAAAATACAAATATTTTTGGAAAAATCTTTCGGCCTCTAAACTCAGCTAGTCAGCTCTCTGTGTAATTCTTTAAAAGAGAAATGAAAAAGAATGAAGATGCTGTTCTAGTTTAAAGAGTATAATAATAACTATATTTGTATAGCAGTTGTGAAATATTTTTATAAAGGACTGTGATTGTCAGTTTTTTCTAGTTTATTCAAATCCACTGTCACTGTTTTGAAGATATACGATTTCATATTCACAGAATTACATGCATACACTTACATGCATTTTCAGATATGTTTATAAAGGTAAAGCACAAAAAATTGTTTCAGTGCAAACCACAAAGATAGACAATGCACTCACCAGTCAATCTTTATTTTATGTAGTGCCTTTAAAAGTGAAGAGCTATTTATGGAGAAATTATTTTTTAATACTGTGTTGAATAAAATGAAATGTGGCATAGACATATTTTAGCAAATATACACAGTACTATTTCAAGGATGAAAAAATGTAGATAAAATTATTATACAATGAGAAACACAATTATTATACTAGGAGACAATTGTCACTGAAGAACTGAACACAAGAAGAGATACACTTTCAGCTTAGAAGTCAATCTAGACATTGAATAGGTTTAATATCAGCTTCATTAAAAGATATGAACATTTGCAGAATTTAGTGATTTATGAACTCGGTGCAATAATGGACAGATGACTCTAAGTGGATCGATTATGAGTTATGTTGGTCAGTGCATGAATGTGCCCTGCAGTTCTATTCAGTTTTAATTACAGTCTTTTATTCAGTTGTACCTAAAAGGGCTTCTACACTTCACAACATTGAAATGTTTCTACTGAGATACAAAAAGGGAACAGACTGACAGATTTTTTTAAAATAATTTCTTTACATATTTATATTTATTATTTAGTCTCTATAGTAGATGTAATCTTTGTTCACATTAGTATGGAGTTCAGTTTTTCCCACTGGAGTCTATATTCTTAGAATCATGCCCAAGGCAGCAAACAACCCTGGCTACTTAATTTCAGGGCATGGACGCGTATGCACCCACACTGGGCAACTGTTCAGTCTGAGTAGATGCCTTTAGTGTGTTCGAGGACACAGCTAGATCATTTATATCTCATATGTAGGAAGTAAGAACCTGGCATCAAATCATGTACTGTGAGGTGGCAACACTACTAGCAAAAGTACCTGGGCTTCAAAAATTCATGAAGGTCATAAATATCCAGAGTGAATCAACTTCTTCTATTGTTATGACCAGCCTAGTATTACTAACTGCTTGTTGTCTGAAATGACTGAATTGACACGAGCAAACAAGAGACTACTAATAAGACAGCTGATGTTCAAATATCAGAATGGAAAGAAGTTTTCTTAATTTTATACTGCTTGATTAATGAGATGAGATTTCTTTACAGAATGTAATGGCCACCAGAAAAATAAAAACTCAAAAGTTTATATACTGATGTTAAAACATAATCATATTGGTCGGTTTCTTCAAGTATAAAGAACATGTTTTCAAATACAAAATCTTATCTAAGAGATGTGGGTTGGCAAATGCATTGCTGATATTATAAAGGCATGCTTCTGTCAAAAAAAGAACAATTCTGGTAATAATAAAATGCCAGCGTTACCAGAAGTGTAAACCTTGCACGTATAGCCCTACTACCTTAATTTTCAGTATTTGTAGGTTTATTATATTTCAATTTTATTTTTGCTGTGTACAGTGAAATTCATAGTAACATTCCCCTATTAGTAAAATAAGCAGAATTAAATAAAAAGGAAAAGTACAAATATATAAAATATACAATGCTACCAAAAATTAGTGATGAAAAAATACAAAATAAATGTAAAAGGCAGTAAATTATAATGTGCAAAATGTATGTTCATTCATGAGCCACAGTATACCTGTACTATTGTTTCTTCAGGTGATTCTTGATGTTTTCAGACATACACAGGGTAATGGATATCTGAAATGCAGGGTATAAGCAAGTGCCATTTTTTTTTTTAATTTGTTTGAGACACTTCTTTAGAAAAACGTTTGCTCAGACAGCTTTGGAGAATATGATTTCATTATGTAGCATTATTAAGAATATATTTTAGTTACTCTTCTCTTCAGCTTTAAGATGCTAAAAGTAGTAAGACAATATGTATGTAATGAAGTATATATGGATGTAAGCTCTCTCTGCTAATTTATTGTGAAGATGTATATTGACCACTTGCACACTTTGATAATATAGGAACTGGTTTGAGTCAGCTAATTAGGAAGAACTTTTCACGTGATCTGAGGTGCTCAGCATAAACATCTAAGCACAGGCATGAAACATGATAATTAGGTCGTGACTACTGCTTAATTTAATACATGATAAGTACTTTTAGGACCTGAAGAGCTAACAAATCATCCAGTAAAAGCAAACCAGTACACCATCTCAGGGGCAGAACCACACATTAGACCAACTTTTAATGGCAGACAATAAGCTGATTAAGAGAAAGCAGCAGGAACAACAAAGCCTCTAAGAGACATCCATGCCGTGGGTCATCGAAGCACAGCAGCATTATCACAAGAGCTGACAAGCACCTGAATGCAGTAGGACATTGGGTGCTTCAGTCAGCAATGTCTGTGAATGCTGCTAAACATCCAGGATGTATGGTGTGATTGTCACACTCATTTGCTTAGATTCCACTAAATAGTGACTAAATAAAGTATCTAAACCTGCTCCCCTACATGTCTTTTGCTCTGTTAGGGAATAAAGTGGGCACCTCTTAATGAGAAGAGACACAATAGCAGTTAGTTCTGGGTGAGGTATGGCTGTGAGCTGTGCCTCCTTTAAAATGGGTAAGTGCAGAAATGGAGCATAGACAGGAAGAACACCTATAACTGTGGAGTCTGTACATTTATGTCTTAGGAAAGGTCAGCCCAAAACCTTTCTAAGATAGAACAGATTGCATTTATTTTTTTTAATTTATCATGTTAAACTTTTATTTTTAATATTTACTTTAACATTGTGGCATACACCATTTTTTTTTAGTTCACTAAATAGTTTTCATCATTTTTGCAGATCACATCTACAGTAGCTATTAGTTCATACATAAGGCAGCAGTAAAAGATGTTTTTATTTTTTTAAATTTGAATGTTGCCTAGGTTTGCTTTTCAGAAGTAGATAATCTTACTGTCTTCACAATACTTTCCTGACTCAGAAATGCTAATGGATGCATTACATCTTTAGACTTGGCGCACATGCCAGGTTTGGAGGCAAGAGGACGCTGGTGTAGAATGTTCGCCACTTCTCCCTCTGAGTTTAATATGACTAATATTATTTATATATTACTAATATCACTAATTTACTATTTTATTTTTAGTTTTAGTTAGAAAGTTTCATACTTTTTCTGAAAGTTTTCTTGTACTGTTTTACCGTCTGCCGTGGACTTTATGGATTTTATCAAGTTCTATCAAGTGTTTGCTGTCTACTCACCTGTTGCCCGGATATACTGTTTTACCGTCTGCCGTGGACTTTACGGATTTTATCAAGTTTTATCAAGTTTTTGCTGATTACTCACCTGTTGCCTAGATATATTGTTATACCGTCTGTTTTGGATTTTATGGCGGTGTCTGGACAGTATCCCTCCCTTCTTCTTCGGTCAGAATGGCGTTTAGCTATTCCAGCTCACAACCCCGCTGACTTAATCCCGCAACCACTCCTGAAATTAACATCCCCAACATTAAAGAACTTGGACTCCTTTGCCGTCCTCGTTATACTCATGGAGGCTCCGGTCAAAAGTTCATCTTCCATAACCAGCCAAAGTGCTCTGCTACCAACATTCCATCTTTCTGGTCACCTGTCGCACGTCTGATGCGCCATCAGAGCACCGTTGCTCCAACTACTATCAACACTGGAAGTATAGTATTGGATCTCTACACCCCAGTATGGGAAATACCCGAGCCATTGAGAGAAACATCGCGAGATCTTCACATCCCTGGCTGGATTTATTTTGTGGAGTGGATTCTAAGCTGCGTGGAGTGGAGTTTAATGTTTTGCGACCTGTACAGAGACTTACTCCACAGTCATTGGTTAGGTTTGAACTTTTTAACTCTCAATCCATCAGCAATAAATCCACACTGACTGAAGGGAGAAAAGACGTGACTTCATGTGTCTGACAGAAACCTGGCACCAGTCAGAGGTTTACTCTGCCCTAAATGAAGCGTGTCCATCTGGCTACAGTTACTTGGAGGCAGCTCGCAGAACTGGGTGTGGTGGTGGCTTAGCTATCATCCACCGTCAGGACCTGGGGTTGTCTCCTATCTTGATACCTGCAACATCTTCCTGCAAGTGCCTTGCATTTAAATGTAAGCCACCTTTTCCCATGAATGTTCTCCTTATCTACTGACCTCCAAAACCCAACTCTGCCTTCATCCCGGAAATGACTGATCGTCTTACACTTTGTGCTACCTCTGCTAACATCATAATCCTAGGAGATATAAATATTCATGTTGACAATCTCACAGGTTATCTCACTGCTGATTTTCTTGAGCTGCTAGATTCTCTCAACTTACAAGAACATGTTGATGTCCCCACACATTCTAGGAGTCACACACTTGACTTGGTCATTTCAAACTTTGCCCCAATCAGTAATCTACAGGTATACGATCTTGGTATTTCAGACCACAAAGTAGTGTCAATGGAGCTGCCCTTTCTTTCCCCGCGTACCAAACCAAAATGACAGATCTATTTCAGAAATCTGAAGAACATCAATGTGGATGCCCTGGCCCTTAAACTTCTCTCCTCTGACCCTACCAGTTCCCTTTCTGTTGCTGATCGTGTGGATTTCTACAACCAATCCCTGAGCAGTCTCCTGGACTTCCATGCCCCCCTAATATCTAGGTCTGTCTCATTCTCGTGCTCAGCACCTTGGTACACCTGTGAGCTGCAAAAAATGAAGGGGGCTGGGTGTGTCCTTGAGTGGCGGCTCAAGGTTTCTGGGCTGACCATCTACAAACAGGCTTACAGGGAACACAAGAGGGCGTATGCAAAAGCTCTGAAGTTTGCATGGTCCAGGTTCTATTCTACCATCGTCAGAAACAGCTCCAGTAACCCCAAAAAACTTTTTTCAATTATAAATCTCCTTCTCAAACCTCCTTCACCTGCCCACTCCGAGGCTACCAACGAGAGGTGCAACATGCGCATCAATTTTTTTAAACAAAAAGCTGATAACATCCGCTTACATCTCTCCATTACGGATATCCTGCTCCCCTCAACTGTCGACCCACTGTCTGAGACTGTTCAGCCCTTTTGCTTCATCTCTGTTGCCACACGGGAAGAGGTGGAGGACGTCATCAGGAAAATGAAACTGTCTACCAGTTCCCTAGACCGTTTCCCCTCAGCCTTGCTGAGGGCCAACATCTCTGCCGTCTCTCTACTTCCTTCTGCACTAAAAACTGCCGTCATCAGACCTTTACTAAAAAAACCCACCCTGGATCCTGAAATTCTCTCTAACTATAGGCCCATCTCCAATCTTCCATTTCTTTCCAAAGTTCTGGAAAAAATAGTTGCAGCACAACTTCATGATCATCTCAAACTGAATAATCTGTTTGAAAAGTTTCAGTCTGGTTTCTGCCCTGGCCATAGCACCGAAACAGCCCTGGTCAGGGTCACCAATGGCCTTCTGATGACAGCAGATGTTGGTTCCCCTTCTCTACTCATCCTCCTTGACCTGACAGCTGCTTTCGACACAATAGACCACACCATCCTTCTTCACCACCTGCAATACAACATTGGACTCTCAGGAAATGTTCATAACTGGTTCACATCATACCTGACTGGTAGAACTGAGCATGTCGCCTTGGGCAGCGCAAAATCTCACACCCATAACGTCACCTGTGGTGTTCCACAGGGCTCTGTGCTAGGCCCCATCCTTTTCACCATCTACATGCTCCCTCTTGGAAATGCCATTAGCAGACATGGTTTATCTTTCCATTGCTATGCTGATGAAACTATCTCAGGACTACCCCCACCTCCTCTACTGCTCCTATGCCAACATCCACATTGACTACCTGCCTGGAGGATATAAAGGCATGGATGAGGCTCAGCTCCCTTCAGCTGAACAGATCTAAAACAGTTGGCACACCACACCATCTACGCTCTTCTACCATCACCAGTATCACTTTCTCTTACCTTTGACACCCACATCAAACACCTCTGTAAGTCATTTTTCTACCACCTCAAGAACATTGCCAAACTCTGCCCAACACTCACCCTGGCAGACGCAGAGAAGCTTGTCCATGCATTTGTCTTCTCCAGGCTGGATTACTGTAATGCGCTCCTCATCGGGATTCCTGGCAAGAGTATCCAGAGACTCCAGTGTATCCTGAACAGCGCTGCCAGGATCTTGATGAGGGTGCAAAAGCATAATCACATCACCCCCATCCTGAAAACCCTTCACTGTTTCCCTGTCCCACTCAGAATAGGCTACAAGGTCTTCTGCCTCACCCATCAGTGCATTCATGGACATGCCCCCCTTTATTTACAGGAATTTCTCACGCCTCATACCTCCTTGCGCTCCCTCCGCACTGTAAACACTAATACTCTCCAAGTCCCTAGAACCAAGCTCAGCAGCATGGGTGATAGGGCTTTTTCATCTGTGGTGCTGAGGCTGTGGAACACACTCTCTGACTACCTGAGAGCTCCACAGTCAACTGATGCTTTTAAAAGAAACGTAAAAACTCATCTTTTTTGAAAGACATTTTGTTAAAGTATTTTATAAATTCTCTTGTTTATTACTTTATTTTTACTCTGTAACACTTTGAGATTGCTAAAACATAAAGTGCAATACAAATAAAATGTATTGTTATTATTATTATTATTATTATTATTATTAGACTAGTCTGTAGCAACTCACCATTGCTGCTTCTCTTGGCTTGGAACACCTACACAGCTTGTGATGGACGAATGTCTTGAAATAAAAATATTCCAAAGTGTTTATCATAAGACATTATACAGTATAAAGAAAATAAGACTGCAACTGAGAACATAACAAGACGTAAAAGCAAATTATAAAATAATTTAAACATGATAAATTGCAGAGAAATCTTACAGTCTTAGTCAGCCTGCCAAGAATTAAAAGTAAGTGCAGTAAGATCAGCAATAGTATGGAAGCAGAGTCAGTCTTAAAAACTAATTACTGTAACAGTAGATTAAAAAAAAACAAATTCAAGTACAATTTAAACATTATGACTGAAAAAAGCTTCATGGACAGGCCTAGAATTCTTCTCTGGACTGCCTCTACTGCTTCTATGTCTTTTTGTAAAATGGTGTCCAAAACAGCCCACAGTATTCTAGTTTTTGTCTCACAAGTATGTATATATTCAAATATAAAACTTTTACTTCCTATGTGTAATGTTTTGCATTAACATACCTTGAATTCATCTACCACAAAACCGACCAAATATTCAGTTTGTCCAGATCATTCTATAATAATTTGTCTGATTCTAGATTATTTGCCATTACAGCTAATGTACACTAGCTTAGTATCATTTGCAGTCTTAAACAGTTTGGTACTTACAATTTTGTCTACATAATTTATTTAAATTAGAAAACATGGTAACTCCAACACTAACCCCTAAAGAAAAACATTTTAAAATCATCTTATTCTGTTAAGGATTCCCCAGCCACACCCATTGGCTTCCTATCTTTAGGCCAGTTTTGCACCTCTTCATGCAATGTGCCTCCTACTTGCTTGTCTGCATCTATAATTTTTCCTAATAAACTTCACCTCTTTCTTAAGCATATTTTAACTACTAAAATAATGAAAGTATCTCTGGAGGTAATTTTTTGCATATTCCAATTATTTCTCTATTAGCTTTCCTAATATGCTTTTTAACATTGTTCAAGCCCTAAGTTAGTTGTCATGAAGAACTTTAGCTTCTTATTTATCCACCATAGAGTTCTCCTTAATTTCTTACTATTGTAAATTTTAGCATGAACTACAATGTATGTAAAATGCTTTTAAATTAATTCTCCACATTAAAAATTTGGTCTTCATTTTTAGACTCTGTTGTATCTACATAACATTTGCTTTACTAAAGTTAACAGTGCCAAAGCACTCTGAAGTATATTATATTATAGTCTTAAGATCCTTATGGTTTTATCATATTGTGACAGTAGGGGTCGCTGTTGCTCCTCCAAGCCCGCACACAACACGTTCAGACACCAGGTAAAAGTCCCAGAAGTGATTTTAATCTCTTCAATAATGTGCACAAAGCACCTCTACCTTCTCAATACACAACAATTATCAATAATCAATGCAATAATAAAACCTCCTCTCCACCCAGCAGCTTTGTCACACTCCCTCCCAACTCCGGCTCAGTCTGCTGGGTTTCCCACAGTCCTTTAAATAGTGCTCGACCCAGAAGTGCTTCTGTCCTTCAGTCCATGTGATTCCATAGAACTTCTGGGTCAGATGAAAACTCTTCTTTTTTTTCAGCCCGGAAGTACTTTATTTCTTCTGTCCCCATAATTAGGGAATACTTCCAGGCTATAAGGAAAATATAAATCCCTCTGCCTCCCTGCAGCATCCCCTGGCAGCAACCATGGTATCCAGCAGGGCTGTGAAACCGAACTCCATTGTCCATGATGCCCTGTTGGAATTTGGGGCTCCTCCATGATACAGGGAGGACTCCATCTATCGGCCTGGGTGTGTTGGCCGGGATAAACAGCCGGCCATCTCTCACTATGTTTAATGTCTATTATATTCTGATTATTACAAAATAATAAAGCTGGGGAGGTGTCTCCTTTAATGGGGTGTAACATTTAGTGTACACCATTAGTGTATTAGTGATTCCAACTGAGGATCTAAAACTGCTCGTCAGATCTAGCTCTCCAAGAGTCTGGTGTTAACTGAAATATATAGCAGATTTCATTGCTATTTTCTAGATCAACCGTGGTTTGCATTATTGCTAGCCAGAAGTAAGCAGTACATTATGTTTAGTATACAGAGGATGTAATGTATCCAAAATTAATGCACAGGTCAGACTAATTACAATGATAAGCGCTTGTGTAAGAATCCTTATCCATAGTTATGGTGTTATTGTTAGTGAAGATACACTTTTATTGTGTTTGTTTTTCTTCTGTAAAGAATTAATGTGTGTTAAAGTCCTGTCCAGAGCTTGTTCCTGTCTTGTAACCAGTGCGGCCAGGATAGACTTTGTCACGCAAGTACCTTTTATTACAATAGTTGCAGTAGTTGTTTCATAAAATGGATGGAGAGATGATCAGAGACATAGAAATACTGCATTAGTTGTGACTCCTATGTGACAGAAGCAGTTCATCCCCTTTGGCATCCACAAATTTTACTAAAGCTCCAAGCATTAATGTATCTTATGGTAAAGGAATAGTTCCTCAAAAGTTCACAAGACCACCAGTGTATCCTCCAGTTCAATTTCTGATTGAAAGTAATGGAAAACGTGGGCTATAATGATCCCTAAGAACAAACCAGCACAAATAACCATGACAGCATGGACCACTATAAGTACAGAATGGCTCCAATGTATCCAACATATTGCTTTAACATGAGACACCCTTTATGCTACATCAGGGGTGTTAAATTTCACCAGTATAGGAGAAATCCAGAGTTTAAAATGAAGATTTTCTTGCAAACAAAATACCAAAATTGGATGAATATATAAGTGTGTTGTTTCTTTGCGCAATGGTTTCATGAGCCATATATTTTAGACAGTAGAAATAATCATTTTACTACATAATCAAATAATACATAATTAAATGTTTGAAACCCCAAGTTTGCAGAATATAATGGAAATTCTGAGCATATTATAAAGTTTTCTTCAAAAATTAAACTCTGCCGTTTAGGTCAAAATAAATACAATCACTGATACATTGAAAACCGTGTTCCTTATTTAAAAAGTAGTTTGTTTTCGACACTGTAATTACTTTTATTGGATTTGTATTCCATTTGAAGAGTGAATTACAACTTTGGAGTGAGCTGCAGGAAATGGATTTCTCCTGTTGAAAAATACATCTTCAAAAAAGAGAAGGCTTTTAAGGTAACACAGTGAAAAGGGAAATAAACCACATAATGGCATGAACTGACAAAAAATGAAAAACATAAAAATAAAAAAAAAACAGTCCAGACACTTATAGTAATCAACAATTTTTCTAAATTGCCTTAACTGAAATTATCTGTTGAGGTAAACATGCTCAATACTTTAAGACCAAAATTCAAAATCAGCCAACACTCTGAAAGGCAGTCTTAGGGAAAACCACAGCTACAAGAATCACAGCATTTCCCAAATGAAGTGTCATTTCTCAAGGTTGGTGTGCTGAATAGTACTCAAGATTCAGATCTGGGGATCATAAGATGAAAACATTGTCAAAGATTTGTGCATTGTAAAGACACTGGAATTATGAAAATGCATATATGCACAATGCTGCTTTTACTATAGTATATTAGTGACAAATAATATGTACTTTTGCATAAATTTATGAGAAACATTTTGACTCTGTGACAGCATAAATTGGAGTAACATTCTCACTGCTGGAAAAGAGTTATTGTGGTAAGTCGAGTTGGGCGGTGTTTTAAGGTCTGTTTTATTAATTGCTTTTAAGCATGGTTACACGGCTTAACTCCTGCTAGTTAATAACATGCTCATTTGTACACTCACTTGATTAAAGTAATTACCAGGTAAGAGGTGCATAATTAACAGGCTAGAGCTAAGGGTGGATTAAAGAGAGGGGGCATTAGTTATAGAGAGGAGAACAAGGAAAACATTAAACCTAATGATTGAGAGCAGAGCAGTTTTTGAGATGTGTTCCCTGACGCGAGGACAGGATGGGAAGCGCTGGCTTTATTGGGCTGTTTCCGCAATAGGGCTGAAGGCTGGTGTAGAAGTTTGAAGGCTGGTATAACAATGTTCGAGGGTGCTGATTTTAGTAAGCAAGCAGAGGAAAACAATGAGTGGCTGCAGGAACATTTCACAGAAGGAGAATCTAGGGCATAACAGCATCAATAAGGAGTGGCAAAGAGCTGAGTGGGCTGCTGAATACTGCTGGATGTACCAGTTAGAATGTGCAGGCACCAACGAAGCTGCTAGATGGGGGAGATGAATATATCACAAAGTTTTTTTTGGATTTTTACAAAATGTAGTTAACTAATTACTAGTTGTGCTACGCATCTAGGATGGGTTCAAATCTAAGTAAACAATGGAGACTTTAGTGTTGACTTATGCAATGCACCATGCAATGCATATGTCTCTATTATATGCCATTTGGTATTGGATTTGTAAAAGCAGTGTTAATGTTTGTGATGTTCCATCTATTGGAATGGCAGAATTATTGCACTCCTGAGGATACTGTTTTTATGGTTATTTTTACAAAGAGGCATTTATTGGATGATATAGTTCTTTAATTCTTTATTTTTAATAAACCAGGGGGCTTCTCCCCCTGCTCGCTTCGCTCGCCAACCCCCGTTTTTATTTTTCCCGGATACACACTTTTAAGATTTTTTTTTCCTCTGAATTGTTGCCATTTCATTAGTTTCACTTTTATTTCAGAAACTTCTGTAAAAACAATATTTGGAATCTTTTGAGTCCCAATTTGCTGAATCTTTTTAATGAGGTCAGTGATAGGGAATCCATTCCCAGGAATTCAGGAATCCCACATGTCATGCCCGGCAATCCCGGGCTCCCAGGGATGACACAGTGCACGAGCATCTCACATGTTTGAACAGTTTTAGAATGACCGACACTTATTTTTAATAATACTACTGCAATATGTTGACACCAATAAAAGACTAACCTTATCTATAAGCAGTTTATGCTGTCATATAAGTACATGTATATATTTTATGGGTGCCCACACTTTTTCGGCTTGCGAGCTACTTTTAAAATGACCAGGTCGAAATGATCTACCTACATTAAAAATGCTATATATATAATATATATATATATATATCCATATATATATATATATATATATATATTTTATATATATATATATATATATATATATATATATATATATATATATATATAATGTACACACATAGCATTCGAAGTCTGAATCACAATCTGATATTATGGGTGGTTAGGGTTAGGGTGTGGTTGGTCTGCGAGTCAGCAAACATCCGGGTGCCCTCTCAGTTGTCAATTAATGCAAAGAGTACACGACATGTTTTTCACCCTATTTTGGGCTCATCAGGCGTAAACACTTACAGCACCCCTCATCGGGGATCAAACCTCGGACATCAGACAAACACACTTCAATTGTGACATTATGAGAACAAAAAATCATCTTCCAATTCCACATCCAGCCCATACCCTCCCCAAACAATTTTTTTTTAAATCCCTTCTTTAGTCAATATAAATTGGAAGGCTAACTAGATCACAGCCGGAGTTTTGCAGTAGCACGCGCGTTTGATTGTGCTTGCGGGATGACCAGTGTGTTAAAAGAAAAGACATCTCCGACTGGCCTGAATGTCAATCAAGTGGCAAATACCATAGGGAGGATATATGATAGACTAATGTCTAATGTAACGCGATCTACTTCAACCAGTCCGTCACGATTGACACATTGGGCACCCCGATCTAGTTAGTTGCGGTAATAAGAGCATAGAAAGCACAACGTGTCCAGCGTGCGGTCGTCCAGGCGAGAGGACACCTTCGTGCACAGTAAGCTGGCCAGTGAGAAAGCACGTTCTGCCTCCACTGAAGTAGGCAGCACAGTCATCGGATACTGATACACTTGGTCTAAACAACGCCTGTGCTTGCTGTTGCTCTGAAACACCTCCATTTCAGCTTTTACTGGTACATCTAGTTTCTTGTCATCATTCTGTGATGACAAGTTTCTTAGCACAGATAATGCGGATGCAACAGACTGACGCATTGCAATTTCAAGTTGCTCTTCAAAGCTGTTGTCTGACAGACGTCAATGAAGTCTGCCCTGTCCCGGCATTCGTGAGCTGCAGAGTACAGACTCCTCCCAGTCCACTGTGCTCAGTCTTAGTCGGAGCTAGGAGACTGACTGCTGCTGGTCTGTTGTTGACTGAATTAATTGGCAACACACTACACCATGGGCCAAAAAACCATGCCACTTAATTATTTTCAACTATAACTCTGTTTTTTGTTGATCGATTTTTACACTTTCAAAATGATCGACGTCATCAGCAGTTAATAATTTTTTTTGCAAAGTAACCAATAAATGCATGTGAGGTAAACTCCGTTTTTGAAATTCTCTTGACTTGAACTTCAAAGCTTTACAATATTTACATACTTCTGACAATTTTACATACTTCTGTCACCTATGTCCATATATTCGATCTCTATTCGCCTTTTCCTTATTTCTCAGAGTAATAATTTCTCTTTCTTTGCGCTAATGCGGTTTACTTTCTTTGTTTTGACACTGTCATTATTTTCTGCTTTCATATTCTGTATCTTGCTCTGCATGTGTTTCGAGCCTCCATTTCTTTTGAGTGTTTTGAATTCCAGTTTTCATTATCTCTAACCTGCTCTGCATGTGTTTGGCCCACTTGTTTTTTAAGCTCTTTATGACGTTTTACTTTGTTTTCTACTCTGTCTTTTATTTCGGACCTCGCTTTATGTTTCAATGACACCTGGACCGTGGTGATTATTTTCTCTTTTTCGAGTAATAATTTCTGTTTGTTTGCGCTACTGCGATCTTTACTTTCTTTTTTATTTATACTTTCTAATTTTCTTACTTTCATATTCAACTTTCTCCACATGTGTATCGCGCCAACTTTTTTTTTTTTGAGCCTTTTGAATTCCACTGCTTTCATAATCTCTAACCTGCTCTGCATGTGTATAGCGCCAATCTCCGGATTGGACATGCTTTTTTTTTCAATTCCACTTGTTCCGGGTTCATAATTACTTTCCTTATTTTCTGAATTTGCACCTAGATTTTTCTTTTTCTTTTTTCTCTCTCCAACACTTTTGAGTCTCTTTTCTCCACGCTGCTTTCTTCTTCGCTTAGTCGTTTACGTTTCATTTATAACCTATTGTCCTTATATGCTTTATATGTGTTGAGAGCCTTGGATCTGTGTGTGCTCAAAGCCAAAACACAACTGAGTGTGTTCCTGCCCATGCTCCTATTTGATTGTAAGTAGGGCATGTCTTGCAAGAATCTCATGTTTTACGTCATCGCGAGACAGTCCTGGGTCAATCTCTTGGCACAAAGTCTCATGTTTAAGGTCCCTTTAGTCTTGCGGGTCTTTTAAGTGTCTTCCATGATCTTAACATGAAGATCACGTCTCGTTTTCCTACTGTTTCTCTCCAGGATTTTTTTTTTATAATAGAGAGATGTCTGCACGCATGTTTGCAAAGAAAGCCTTGACTGTCTCCTCACTTGCTTTGGTCCTTCTCGGTTCATGAGATGATCCATAAGAGGTTGGAACCCACTGGCGGCAGGCACGGAGCATGACAGTTATATAGAGTGATATAACTAACAAAGGCTTAGTTTCTTTTGTGATTAATAAACCATATTCTCATTTCCAAAAAAATAAAATATAAAATAAAAACCTAAAATACAAATAAGTCAGTTATTTAATGAACATTTTAACATGATAATCATTGGTTGCATTTCTGTTGTAGCACAGGTAAACACAGGTACTGGAAAAAAAACAGTTTGAAGGAATGAATTAAGATTGATTTAATTTTTATATGTTATTCAATGTCATGTAAAAGTAGGCAGAAAAGGTAATGAAATCATAAACATACATCCATTTTAATACTAGCTTAATCCAGAGTGTTAAGGCTTGGGGTCTGTCTTAGCAGCATCTTACATTAGGCAGGACGTCTCTAGATCTCCACACCACTAAAAGTGTATTAGGCAGGTTTAGCAAGTAGATGAATTTAAGAAATTAAAAAGATAAATATATTGTCAATATGCAGTATTTTGGTTTTAATTTTGCAAGCTAAGGTGGAAGCAGCATGATATAGGATGTCATCTCTCTGCTAATGAAGTACATGGTGCTATGTCACATCTGACGTTTTACTATGTGTATCCTAGTCACACCAAGTTCTCATTTTATAAATTAATAGAAAAATCAACTTGTCATTTGGAAAGCTAACAGCAAAAAACACAGAAAAAAATATGATTGTGCCTCTTATTTTGCTGACAAATGTTACCGGATGATCCTCTTCAACCCACCCTTCAAATGCAAGTAAACTAATTAAATGTTTTTGCTGTGCTAGCGAATATAAAATTACTTTAGTCTAACTCATTATTGTTTTTCATTCCATTTAAAAAATGCTGGTGTGTTTAAAATTTTGAATTACCATTTTGAAATTTCTAAACTGAAAACTTGTGTTTTAATAAGCTATGTGTGCTTTTCCTAATGTATGTTGCTGGTACCCATTTAACTACATTTTTTGCTTTTATTTAACAAGAAAAAAGACAGTAGTGCTGCCTAAAATACTTTTTCTACATATACCTGATTTTTTGACAGCTGTGATTCATGTAATCTAAGTATCACAGATCACAGAAAGCACACTGATTTGTCATCATTGTATGTGTTAATTCAAAATACTCACTACAAGACTGAAAAAAGACTGTAAAGGATTAGCTAACACTTGGGGGATAGTGCTTCTCTGCACTGTACAGCCTAAACCGGTAGGAATATCCCCCCAATATGATCTATACTAATAAAAGGCAAAGCCCTCACTGACTCACTCACTCACTCACTCACTCATCACTAATTCTCCAACTTCCCGTGTAGGTGGAAGGCTGAAATTTGGCAGGCTCATTCCTTACAGCTTACTTACAAAAGTTGAGCAGGTTTCATTTCGAAATTCTATGCGTAATGGTCATAACTGGAAGCTATTTTTCTCCATATACTGTAATGGAGTTGAGCTCGATGGCCGTGGGGGGGCGGAGTTTCATGTGACATCATCACACCTCCCACGTAATCATGTGAACTGACTGTCAACGCAGTGCGTAGAAAACAAGGAAGAGCTCCAAAAAGCGCTGAAGAAAACATGCATTATACAATTGAGAAGGCAGCGAAACAATAAGAAGCGAGCGACTGACACATACAACCATATTCATGAGTGCAGCTACTTCGAAAACAAAGCACAGTCTAAACCTAAAGTTTAAATTAAGTTCATAGACAGGCTGCCGCTGGCGTTTGTCATGCCCACGGCTAATGCGAGATACAAGTTTAATGAGAGGACGCAGGATATAAACAAGAATTTTGTAACTTTGTAACTAAGTTAAAATTGCTGGTGAAGGGCTGTGCTTATGCAAATTCCGAGAGACTGTCTTTGTGTGGGGATTGACAGTTAAGGCGGTTGGGGAAGTCACGTCATCATCTCCCCTCCCATTCACCTCATTTCGCTCTGAGCTGAGCTCCGCAGCTAACACAGTCATGCGGAAGCAACTTTGTGATGCTGCCACCAAATACTCACAGAAAAATCCACAAGTTAATACACACGCTGTCTCTTCAGTTTCTCCACACTCTGAATCCTCCAGGCACTACTTACAAAAGGTTACATTGACAATCGTGTTACGTTATTTTTAAAATGTTTCCTTTTCTTAGCACAAGCACAGCTGAGAAGCTTCGATGCATGTGCTCCATAACGCGTTAAAAAATACCGCATTTAATCACACTTTGTATTCCAAGCAAAGGGGAACTTTTGTCAATGCATGATTTCCTGGTACATCGATTACATTGATTCACACATCAGAGCTACAGTCGGAAGAAAGCGTGTTGCTACGACTGATTGGAGGAAAATTTCATTTCAAAAGACTACCCGACGGAAGCCTTGATAAAGGCGTGGTTTTGTGCACATATACTGTATATATATATATATATAGCAAAATACCCGCGCTTGGCAGCGGAGAAGTAGTGTGTTAAAGAAGGAAAGAGAAACAAAAGGAAACATTTTGAAAATAACGTAACATGATTGTCAATGTAATTGTTTTGTCACTGTTATGAGTGTCGCTGTGATATATATATCTAGCAAAATACCCGCGCTTCGCAGCGATGTCGTGTGTTAAAGAAGTTATGGAAAAGAAAAGGAAACATTTTAAAAATAATGTAACATGATTGTCAAAGTAATTGTTTTGTGTATTTGGCGGCAGCGTCGCAAAGTTGTTTTCATCCAACTGCATCAGAAAATGTACCACGACGTCTGACACGCCTACTTTTACTGTTTTCTCACAGCTTGGATTGCTGCTGTCATAATGGGTTTGAGTCTACATATATATACATACATATATACACATACATATCTTCATATCTATATACATATATACATATCTATATATATATCTACATATAGATATATATATATATATATATACATACCTATCTACATCATATATACACACACATACATACATACACACACACAAATTATATATATGTGTGTGTGTGTATGTATGTATGTGTGTGTGTGTATATATATATATATATATATATATATATATAATGTAGGTAGGTATATATATATACACATACATACAAACATACACATATATATACACAGTTTTTGCAGACACGTTCACGATATCAAAAGTCTCAGCGCTCTTTGGAGGTCATTCATATATATATATATATATATATAATAGCAAAATACCCGCGCCTCGCAGTGGAGAAGTAGTGTATTAAAGAAGTAATGAAAAAGAAAAGGAAACATTTTAATAATAACGTAACATGATTGACATTGTCATGAGTGTTGCTGTTATATATATGCCTGCCTAAATAAGTCACCCTCGCTTCGCTCTTACTTTTTTACCGTTCATTTAACCATGGCTAGTGGCAGAAAAATTATAAAATGAAAGGAGGATTATACTGAGTATGGCTTTACCAAAACAATTATTGATGGTGAATCGATTATTCATAAAGCTTGAATTGGTGATCTGTTTTTCTGTGTTAACTTTATATTTTTTCATACTTCTTCTCAAACCAAGGTGGTGCGAGGGTAAAATGAATAGGGTTGCGCTGATCAAACTAATCGGTGTACCAGGAAATCATGCATTGACAAAAGTTCCCCTTTGCTTGTAATGCAAAGTGTGATTAAATGCATTATTTTTTAACGCGTTATGGAGCACATGCATCGAAGCTTCTCAGCTGTGCTTGTGCTAAGAAAAGGAAAGATTTTAAAAATAACGTAACACGATTGTCAATGTAACCTTTTGTAAGTAGTGCCTGGAGGATTCAGTGTGGAGAAACTCTAGAAGCAGGGTGTGTCTTAACTTGTGGATTTTTCTGTGAGTATTTGGTGGCAGTGTGACGAAGTTGCTTCGGAAGACGGCGTTAGCCGCGGAGCTCAGCTCAGAGCGAAATTAGGTAAATGGGAGGGGAGATGATGACGTGACTCCCCCACCCACCTTAACTGTCAATCTCCCACAAACACAGTCTCTCGGAATTTGCATAAGCACACCCCTTCACCTGCAATTTTAACTTAGTTGCAAAGTGATCAAAACTCTCGTTTATATCCTGCGTCCTCTCATTAAACTTGTATCCCGCATTACCCGTGGGCATGAGAAATGCCAGCGGCTGCCTGTCTATGAACTTAATTTAAACTTTAGGTTTACACCGTGCTTTGTTTCCGAAGTAGCTGCACTCATGAATATGGTAGTATATGTCACTCGCTCGCTTCTTATTGTTTCGCTGCCTTCTCAATTATATAATGCATGTTTTCTTCAGCGCTTTTTTGAGCTCTTCCTGGTTTTCTACGCACTGCGTTGACAGTCAGTTCACGTGATTACGTGGGAGGCGTGATGATGTCACACGAAATGCCGCCCCCCACGGCTTTCAAGCTCAACTCCATTACAGTAAATGGAGAAAAATACCTTCTAGTTATGACCATTACACATAGAATTTCGAAATGAAACCTGCCCAACTTTTGTAAGTAAGCTGTAAGGAATGAGCCTGCCAAATTTCAGCCTTCTACCCACACGGGAACTTGGAGAATTAGTGATGAGTCAGTGAGTCAGTCAGTCAGTCAGTGAGGGCTTTGCCTTTTATTAGTATATATACATATACATACATACACACACACATTATATATACAGTATATATATCTATATATATATATATAATATGTATATATATATCTATATCTCTCTCTATATATATACACATACATACTGTACATACATACACACACACATATTATATATATATATATATATCTCTATCTATCTATATATATACACACATACACACACATTATATCTACATCTATATATATATAGCAAAATACCCATGCTTCGCAGCGGCGAAGTACTGCCTTAAAAGTTTTATTAAGAAGAAGATTAAACCTTTTTAAACTGAGGGAAAATATACCAATAATTATTTGTTAAGGATCTCTTTGTATACCACATTGTGAGTTTGGCCCTCTGGTTGTAATATGACCAAGCTGTGCGCTGACCTTATTCTTGAGCATGCAACGTACAGTTGGCCATGTGAACAGTAATCTTGTTTCAAATCTCACAGCTTGGATTGCTGCTGTCATAATCGGTTTGAGTTTCATGGTTTGTTTCAATTACGACAGTATTTGTAGGACTTGTGTTAAAGTGACATTCGGCATCTGTCAAGCGTTGTAAGTATACAACCAGTTTCTTCAATAACTTCACATCCAGCTTTTGAGAGTTTAGACATTCATAAACATCAAAGTGTCCACTACTGAAATCATCACCTGTGAATCTAAGATGTTTAAGAGGCATTGGTGGTTGTCCAAAGGTGTAAAATATTTGGCTGTTTCGGTACACTTGAAAGTGACAACCGAACAATTCAGCGGCAGCCATCAACTCACATGCAGATGCATAGGTGAAGGGCTTAAGCATTTCACTCTTATAGTGCTCCTGTGTAGTATAATTATCTCCTGTACCGTCATCAGTCCACACCTTGAACCTGTCCCAGTCATTCAATACATAAGACACAATGTTTCTCCAGATATCAAGAGTGAGCCTGATATGGCCGTGCAATATGTAACAAAGAGAATGGAAAAGATAGGTGCCATCTCCGGGCATGGAAACCACTCGGTAAGTGGCAGTTCTTTGATCGATGGTGATCACGTCGATAGACATGTTAATGCGGGTACGGTTGGAATGATAAGTCTAAAATACCTACACAATAACTATAATCATAATAAATGAACAATAAAACAGCGGAGAAGCCGTGGATTAAATAAAAAGGCTGTAGTTATCAGCAGGGAGATGTGAAACCCGTGGCGAAGCAAGGAAGGGAATGTAGAGACTGGGGCGATGGACGGCCTTATAATGGCTGGCAGCCAACAACGTGGGAGGCGTTGGGATGGGGGACCCAATGCCGCCTCACACGGTGACTGAGCTGCAGGCTATGGATGTATATATGTACGTAAGTAGGATTCAGTTAGCGTTAGGAACCCGCGTACCAAATTTCTTGAAGATGGGCCCATAAGTAACAAAGACTGTTGAAAAGTTCAATATGGCGGCCGACAGTGGCATCATACCACCTAAATAAGTACCAAATTTCAGCCTACACGGGAATTTGGAGAATTAGTGACATTGGAAAGTTCAATATGGCAGCTGACAGTGGCATCATACTACCGAAATAAGTACGTACATTGGTTTCGGTTAGCGCAGGGAAGCCGCCTACCAAATTTCGTGAAGATGGGGCCATGAATAAGAAAGTTCAACATGGCAGGCGTTGTTGACCGTTATGCATAGAATTTCGAAATGAAACCTGCTTAACTTTTTTAAGTAAGTTGTAAGGAATGAGCCTGCCAAATTTCAGCCTTCTACCTACACGGGAAGTTGGAGAATTAGTGACGTTGGAAAGTTCAATATGGCGGCCGACAGTGGCGTCATACCATCGAAATAAGTATGTACATCGGTTTTGATTAGCACAGGGAAGCCGCCTACCAAATTTTGTGAAGATGGGGCCATAAAAAAGAAAGTTCAACATGACGGATTTTGTCGACCATTATCAACCGTTATGACCGTTACGTGTAGAATTTCGAAATGAAACTTGCTTAACTTTTGAAAGTAAGCTGTAAGGAATAAGCCTGCCACATTTCAGCCTTCTATCTACACGGGAAGTTGGAGAATTAATGATGAGTGAGTGAGTGAGTGAGTGAGTGAGTGTCAGTGAGGGCTTTGCCTTTTATTAGTATAGATATATATGTGGATGTATATGTATATACAGTATACTGTATATATGTGTGTATATGTATATATATGTTTATGTGTGTGTGTGTATATATATATATGTATATATATATATATATATATATACATGACAGCAACACTCATGACAATGACAATGTCAATCATGTTACGTTATTATTACAATGTTTCCTTTTCTTTTTTATTACTTCTTTTACACACTACTTCTCTGCTGCGAAGCGCGGGTATTTTGCTAGTAAATGATATACAGTAAGCATTTAACCTGGAATAAACATAGTGTTTTAAGACAATTGTCTGAGACTTACAAATGGAAAGCAAGTTAGGAGTAGTCTCTCTGAAGATAGGAAAGAATATACAGTAGAAAGAAGAGATACAGACAAGTAGGAAAACTACCTTATTATTACGATAAAAAGCCACCCTGAATTTTGCAGGATATCAGAGTTTTTGGCTCTCTTTAGAGGCATCCCAACACCATTTGTCTCACTGAAAGAAGCCTGAGGAGAAGACTAAAGAGATGGATTGGAGAGGATGAGGATGTGGACGACGTGGAAGTAGGTCTTGGCATTACTCACCTTCCCTACCACTGCACTCCCACGGGGTGGTACAGTAGAGTTAGTCATGAGTCAGTGTTGTAGCATTACAGCAGGAATAACAGAAACAGGAGAATGCAACTGCATTCCAGAATATTATATTAGCACATTGCAAGTTATTTATTTGTTTTATTGTTTTAATAAAATTTAAAAATATATTTTTATTTTAATAAATTATTTGTTTCAGTTCAAAGGAATATATAGAGCCTCTGAAGGTACATTGTGTAATTTGTTTTGTTTTTTTGGGGAAACAATATGGTGTGGACCACATGTTATGTTGTGTGCACCATATATACTTAAATGATACCAAATACTATTGCATGCACCTATACATCATTTTCTGTTAACAGAACATATAGGTTAATAGTCTGATTTTACGTACATAATTGTATGTATCAAAAATGGACATTGGTAAGTGTATGTACATTGCGGGTGGCCAGGTCCCATGCCTGGCCAGGACGCCCCTTCTGCTTATGTTGCGGGGGAGCAGCCATGGGCTCCTCAGTACCTCCCCCGGGACGCTTGGTGGCAATCCCCCTGGTGAACGATGGTACATCAGTCTCCCGCAGGGTTCCCTTGGAGATGGAGTTCTCCCCAACCCTGTGGGGATCTGTGGTGGCCACCAGGAGGTGCGGCATGGATCACGGAGCCCATCTGGACTAATCTTCGGCCCCACCCGGGAGTGCAATTGGCAACAGGTGAGCAAGCACCGGGAGCACTTTCAGGAGGGCCATAAAAGGAACCAGCAACCACCACTCAGGGCCAGAATCGGGAGGAAGAGGAGGAGGTTGCCTGGAAGGAGTGGTGGTGCCAGTGGAAGAGTGTGGTCTGTGTATTTGAAGTGCTTTGGGACTGTGTTGTGGCTGGAGGGATTACGGGGAAGCTATCCCAATACATCTGTCAATCTTTCAATCACTTTTCCCATCATTTGTGAACAGTAACCTGAGGTACTTAAACTCCTCCACTTGAGGCAGTAACTCACCTCCCACTCAGAGGGGACAGTCCACCTTTTTCCTACTGAGGACCATGGCCTCAAATTTGGAGGTGCTGATCCTCATCCCTACTGCTTCACATGCAGTCACAAACTGTTCCAATGTATTCTAGAGTCAATAACCTGATGAAGCCAACAGGACCATGTCATCTGCAAAAATCAGTGATGTCATTCTAAGGCCACCGAACTGGACCCCTTGCCCTCCCCAGCTGCGTCTTGATATTCTGCCCATGAAAATCACACTCAGGATAGGAAACAAAGCACATCCACTGGAAACAGTGTTGATGTTTTTCCGAGTATGCAGACAGAGCTCTCACTGTGACTATACAGGGACTGAGTAGCCCTTATTAGGGACTCTGGAACACCATACTTTCCCATCAACCCCCACAGAAACCCCTGAGGAATAGAGTCACATGCCTTCTCTAAGTGCACAAAATACCTGTAGACCAAATTAGTGTATTTTCATGCTCCCTCCAGAATCCTCATTAGGGGAAAGAGCTGGTCCACTGTTTCACGACCTGGATGGAATCAACATTGCTGCTTTAGGATCTGAGGTTCCATGACTCGGCAGAGTCTCCAGTACCCTGGCTGAAACTTTTCCAGATAGGCTGAGAAGTGTGATTCTTTCATTAATTGAAGCACACCCTCCTGAACCCCCTTTTTTAAAAATGGGTACCACCACCCCATTCTGCTACTCCAGAGGCAGAGCTTCTGATGACAATAAAACAATGAAAAGGCATGTCTGCCAAGACAGCCAAACAATGTCCAGAGCCTTCAACATTTCTGGACAGATCTCAGACTCTCCTGGGGCCTTGCCACTGCGGAGTTACTTCACTACCTCGGTGACCACCCACCAGCAAATAATCATTGATTCCCCCATTAGTTTCTGTCTCTGCCTTCTCCATAGAGAATGTGTAAGTTGGGTTTAGGAGCTCCTCAAGGTGTTCTTTCCACTGCCAGACAACATCCTCAGTCTGGGTCAGCACTTCTACATCCTTAAATAGTACAGCCTAGGTGCATCACTGACTTTTATTTTTGAGTTGGATTGATAGTCAGTTTCCATGATCTCTCCAAACTCTTTCCACACCTGGGTTTTTGCTTCCCTTTTGGCCTTTCGGTACCACTTTGCTGCTTTGGGAGTCCCACATGCTAGCTATACATGGAACGCTACCTTTTTCAGCTGATGGCATCCTTCACCTTTGGGGTCGACCATTGAGTCCTTGGGTTGTCACGTCTAGAGACACCTAAGGCCTTCAGGCTGTAGCTCTTTGCAGCCATTTCTACTTGAAGAAGGCCCATTCAGGCTCTGTGCCCCCAGCCTCAACAGTGATATGAGAAAAGCTCTTTCAGAGGTTGGAGTTGAAAGTCTTCTGAACAACGGCCTTCCCCAGATGTTCCCTGTTCACCTTTATTACTTCCTTGGGCTTTGTTGGTCTGTCCAGAGACCTCTACCACCATTTGATCCAACTCACCATGAGGTGATAATCAGTTGACAGCTCTGTCCCTCTAACCACCCAAGTGTCCAGATGATACAATTATGAAATCAATCAAAGATTGTTGGCCTAAGGTACTGCAGTACCAAGTACACTTATAAGCCACGTTATGTTCGAACATGGTGTTCGTTTTGGACAAACCATGCCAAGTCTAATAACAAAACACTGCTCAGGCTCAGGTCAGGGAGGCATTCTTTTCAATCATGCCTCTTCAGGTGTCTCCATAATTACCCACGTGGGCGTTGAATCCTGCCAGAAGTACTATGGAATTCCCAGCTGGGACCCTTTCCAGGATTCCATTCACTGACTCCAAGAAAGCCTTGTACTCTGAATTGACATTTAGTGCATAGGCACATATGGCAGTCAGAGTCCTCCTTTCAGCAACTTTCAGCTACACAGAGGGAGCCCTCTAGATCTTTGGGACAAACTCCAATATGGCATCAACCTGGAAGGGACTCAGTAAGAAGCCTATTCCTGCCTGACGCATTTCTCCCGGGCAACTCCAGAGTAAAGGAGAGTGCAGCCTCTTTCGAAGGTTTTGGTTCAACCCAAGTGAGTGAGTGGACATGAACTCAATTATATCTAGTTGGTAGCACTCTGCCTCAGCCACCAACTCCGACTCCATCCCTGTCGTGGTAAGCCTAGTCACCAGACGTTCATTTGCAGAAAAGTCTCCCAGGTATGGCTCCAGGAGAAGGTCCCAGTATCCCTATACCGGGCAAAGTACTCTTTTTAAATTCATAGGTTTGCTTCATTAGGGGCTTTTCCTTGGGATGCCCTCCCAGGAGCTGCTCTGGACAACAGCTCCCAGATTCACAGGGACACACAAACCTCTACACCATAATAAGATAGTGATGTTTGGAGAGGATATATACTGTAAATACGTTAATATTACAAGTTATTTTATAATCTGATCTACCAATGAAACAAATCTTGATTATATTAGTGGTGTCCCGATTTTTTAAAGTTGATAACCCAAAATTGGCAGATCAAGGGTTGGTCATCTTACTCATCAGATATTGAAAGTAGATACTTAAAGTGCAATGCCAGTGTAGCAAAAACTGGATTTATATTTTCACGTTTCACCTATTAATATATGTTTTCTCAGTGATATATCCTTCCATTGAATATAATTTTCTTTATATAAATTTTACTGTTTCATTTTTTTATATTAATCTTTTCGAGTTAAGAGACTAGGTTAAAGAAATACTCCACCCAAAAACATTTTGTTTAAATGTTACTTAACCCCATGTGCTTTATATAGTGATGGCCAAGAAAAAAAAATAATCTCCTGTTTTTGTACACAGTCAGAGAAAATAGTTTTTATCATATAACAGTCACCAATACCAGACAATAACATGAAAAAAGTCTGTGGAAAACTGAGAAAAATTCTCACGTTACTCATGTCACAAAATCCATATGTTTGTTATCCAGCTGATGCTGAAAAACATGAAAAAAGGATGCATTTTTTGCTAAAATATTATGAATATTTACTTCTGGAAAAAAACAGCATGTTTTATAAACAGTACAACACATTCCCACAATTCCGTGCTTTTGAACTGAAGCCAGGGCTCTTGACCAATGAATAAGGGGAAGAGGCCTGTCTTCAATTCAGATGTTTGCTCGAGTGTGTGCATCACAATTGATGTTGTGAGCAAAGGAATGAATGACTTTGCATGTGAATTAGACGATTCGAGTAACGTGAGATTTTTCCATGGACTCTTTGATATTGTTTGTTGTTGTCCCTTGTTGGTTGCCTACTGTGAACATTGAATCCTGAAATTTCTGCATAAAAATGTGACATTCAAACATTTTGTCAGCTGTCACTATAAACCACATGATGTAAGCAACACTTAAACAAAATATAATTTTTTTAAGTGAAGTATTCCTTTACTTTGCTGTTAAAAATGAATTCCAGGAAGGGATATACTGTACACTGAAACTTTTTGTATGTACTGAACTTGCTGACAACTGGCATACACCATTCTCCATCACTTCTGGCATAAATGTAATGTGCAACAGTTATTTTGAAATTTTTTCCCCAATACATAATGCATAACAACATGAAATTATGATGCTTCAAGCAGAATGCATGGTTTATCGTGACACATTATTATTAGTATTTCTTTGTAAATCAGTAAATCGGCAATCACTTCAAGAAAAAAAGTTACAATTTGATAAACGGGTTCATTCAGTCATCTTTTGAGCACACATTTACATTGCAGAGTTGCAGCATTGGGTATAAGGCAGGATTAATTTGTGATTACTCTGATACAAGTGCATTGTATATGTGCATATATAACTGCACACTCATCTCAAGATAATTTAGTGTTACCAAACAATCTTGCTTGCATGACTTTGGTAATTAAATGGAAAGCAAAGTACATGTACTGGCTAAAACTCAATAAGAATTACAAAGGGTTAAGAGTTTCCATGAGGTGTGAATCATAAACGCGGAACTACTGTGCCACTATGCAGTAAAAATCGGTGTGCTGAACAATTAAAGGAAAGTGGTGCTCTCATTTCATGTATTTCTTGCATGACTTAGAACTCAAGGCAGGCCCGGTCTTAGGTATTATGGGGCACTAGGCGAAAGGGGGGTCCAGGGGCCCCCCTGGAAGCTCTGCGAAATGCGTGAAAATTAGATCAAGGAGACGTTTTCTTGTAACGTTACGAGGTCATCATTCGACGAATGATGATGAGGGCTGATTCACTGATGTGAACATTTGACCCATAGAGAACTTGACTCAAACCACTCCGCTTTTATAGAGACACGCCCCCGCTGGCCCACGTGATTTAAACATGCGAGGGGAGGGGCGGGCCGGGGGACCCCCGAACGCCGGGGCCCTAGGCGTTTGCCTACTTCGCCTATGCCTAAGACAGACAGTTTCTCATTATCTTTAGCATGAATTAAATTGTTTTTTATCAAGAACATGTAAAAAGAATGACCCCATTTTTTTTAACTATTCAGCTTTCTAATACTAATGCTGATTAGTATAAATAGTACTAATAACACTATTTTCATTTATACTATTAGTGAGCTTTTTGCTTTGTACTTGGATGAATTATTGCATAATTTTTCTATTATTGTTTAGTGCATTTTATTAATTTTTTTTTAGGGAATAACTCATGTTAAAGCTGTCTGAAGTTGTATTGTGGATATATATGATACCTTTGGGTGTTCATGCACTATCTGCATTCAAGACTGCTTTGTTAACCACTCCATGACTCACTGCAGAGGTGCATTCCAATACCTTATTTGGAAAAGGAGGGCAGAGGGATCCGTATCCTCATTGTAAGGCTGCATTCTTGGCTGCATTCTCTCTAATTGACAGCATGCAGCAACTCATATGGGAGGGTAATAATGTTGTGAAGTAGTCACTCACTGAATGCAAGAGTGAGGGGGCACTTTTGCATGGGGTTAGTACAAATATTTAATAGTCATTAATAGATTGCATCATTGAATTACTCTGAACATATTAGTTTTTAGCCCATATTTAAAAAAGAAAAGTCTGTATGGTGTAACAGTCAGGTGTATTGAGGAACTTAGTGAACTGTTTTGAAAGTTGGAGCATTTGTTATTTTTATTTACTTCGTCAAAGACTGGTTTTGTTTATTTTTATGAAATATTTTTTCTAACAATGAATCCTAAACCAGCAGTGATAACAGAATGTCATTTACATTTATTAATATGAGGGTATGTAAAATATGTGTTTTTAAAAGATAAGTTGGGTATTTTTCAGATGATAATTTATTTCTTCACAGTTATGGTATATGTTAATTTGCCACATGAAATTGCTTCCTAAAGTGAAGCATTTTTTGTAAATATTAGAAAATACATGGCTTAGTATTGCCTTTTGTGTAATTTTACCTTTTTTTACTGTGAATGTCTAAGCATTTTTCACTGGTCTTAATTTTTAAGCTTACTTTATGTGACTAAGTTTTATTGTGTATGTCTTTGCAATGTGAGGAAACAAATCTTTGCATCCCAGCTAGTGTAAACCTCATTCCCTTACCCAGCCAGGAGGCCTTGATAGCTGAAGGTCAAGATGGGAATGGCAACATCTCCTTTCTGTGTCAGGACCCAAATGTGGAAGGAATATTACAGTAGCTACAGCAGGATTGTCATCCTAACAGCCACAAAACAACACCTGGGATGGACCTGGGAATCGGGATGGACAACACAGTGGGTGATTGGCTGCTATGGGCAGAGCAACTCCCTGTACACTGGGAGACAGCATTGCGTCTGGCGAACCCCATTACGGACACCTGCAAGGCCTGCCTTGGCTGGTTTTGTGGAGGCCACCAGAGAGAGCTTCCAGGAGGCAATAGCTTGAGCACTGGAAGTACTCCCAGAGTTGGGAGGAAGAAGACAACACTCGTCTGGAAGACAAAATGAGGGATTAGGAAAGTAAGGAATGATTGTATTTTTGTGATAGGAGAAAGAAGACCATGGAAAGGTACTTTAATTTGGTAAATAAAACACCTTCACTTCAACCTGGACTGTCTGTGTATAGTTTTGGGGCTCAGAGACACCCCCTACAGGCCACAGCATTTTATTCATGGTTTTAATGTATTAGCTTGCTTTTGTGTGATTGTAATGGCAGTGTGTATAATACCTTGTGACATTTGTTCTTGAAAAATTCTATACACATAAAATTTACTTACTTGTATAATGGAGGTGAAGGGTACAGAGGTCCAAATGTGAAAACAAAAGCCTTAAAGCTATGTCCATTTTGAAGCAGCGAAGATTTTGATTTAAGAAAATGTGCCATCCTTGTTTCTGCAGCATGCTGGTGACAACAAAGGTAAACTGGAAAAAATACATTTAATCACAGATTCTTTGTACTATTTTCTTGAGGTAAGGATATTTTTCCTGTTTGCTAGTCTGTTAACAGACTTTCCAAAGTTTTGTCTTTACAATTCTATTTTTTCAACGCTAATGTTCTGCTTGTAACAACAGATATAGTACATGCTCAACTCACTTGTACTAATCAGTTCATAAACACATGGGTAGAACATGCAAACTCCATGTAGATCCTAGTGCTACAAAACAGAAATGACAGCACTACACTACCACTCTGACTATGCAAATACATCAGAACTAAATCTACTAAATTTCAACCTTATTAAAACTCAATGTATATCTATAAACTCTGTTCAGTTTTTGTATCCTGATTGCTCGGTATGCGTGTGCTCCATCTTTCTTTCACTTGACCACTGAAGCATAAGGATGTATGATGATACTGGGTGCCAGCAGATGATAATATCTTTGCAAAAGAACAAAATGAACCTCTGTATACTGAAAGTCTTTGAGTGATCATAAGTGTGACTTTTTTCAGTAACTATGGATTGTCCAGTTGACTAAATACACATTTGGGTATCAACACTGACTAATATTGATAACAGCACTTGGAAAAGGTGAAAAGTGTTTACTGGAGGAATTATTCCATTACCCCTAGGTCTGAAAAGTTGCTGCAGAAGAAGATAAACAGCAAACAGTGAAGCACGTAGCCAGTCTCCTTTAAAAATGGCAGAATCTTGCAACTTTTTTTTTCTTTTTTCCTTTTTAAAATGACAGGGATGCATTGTTTTACAATATGGTAGCTTCAAAAAAAGCAATATGTGTGCAATTCCAAGATGCAGATCTATACTTGAAAACACTTTTCATTTGAAAAATAGACATATTTGGTAAATTTAAATGCTTTTGTTTTCAGGCTGGGACCACAGTACCCTTCACTTCCATTATGAAACACAAGAGGAAGATATATATATATATATATATATATATGGAGGAGAAGGTCTGTGATACAGTTAGCATATTTGCAGCTTTACAGTCGAAGGCTAGAAGTCTGTTTGAGACTTTAAAGCAGCGCTTCCCGATTCATTTTACCCTCGCACCCCCTGTGATGGACGAGGCCGATTTTGCACCCCCTTGGTTTGAGAAGAAGTATAAAAAAATATGAGTTCATATGATAGTTCATAATACACACTCAGCACTAAGGGCGCGTAAGAGCGGAAGTCATCCGTTTTAACAAGCAGCGTATTGCACTGATATGAAATAGCCTGCCCATTTAATTATTTAGGAATGGATAGGTAAATTAAGATTTTGTACAAATAATGTTTTTCATTTTACTTCCTCGATGGATTCTGGCAACCCCAGCAACAGTTGTGAGCACCCCCAATCGGGAAGCACTGCTTTAAAGGAACGCGCCAGAGAAGACACATTTCGTCCTTATTGCGAAATTTATGAAGAGAAAAAAAAACCCAAACAATTCAGACGAAGCTCACTACGTTTATGAAAAGAGCAACTCCTCCCATCACCCCGTCCGCAGCCTTGCCTGATGAAGGCGATATCGACAACCCGCAGCCAAGAACCAGGTGTGCCAGGAATTAAATGCACAGTAATTCTTATTTTTGAATGTTTTCCACATATTAAGCCAATTGTACTGTAGTATGCTGTGTTTGACTTAGAAAGTAAGAAAATGTTACTTTAAGATGATTACAATATAATTACCCAGTCTAATATTCTTACCTTTATTTAACATAGACCGACTTACGTCCAGATCATTTTAAAACTAGTCAATCGGAACCAATTGCGGCCATAAGTCGACGAGTACCTGTATATATATATATATATAATAGCAAAATACCCGTGCTTCGCAGCAGAGAAGTAGTGTGTTAAAGAAGCAATGAAAAAGAAAAGGAAACATTCTGAAAATAACGTAACATGATTGTCGATGTAATTGTTTTGTCACTGTTGTGAGTGATGAGTGTTGCTGTCATATATATATATATATATATATATATATATATATATATATATATATATATATATATATATATATATATATAGTCAGGGATGCCAGGGCAATGATCCGCCGGGACGCCGTGAGGGACCGGAAGAGGGTCAGAGCCCACCCTGGATCACGTGGGGGCCGCCTTCCTGGTTTGCTCTGGGGGCCATGGGGGCTCCACCCTGTAGGGGCCCGTGGTCACCGCCAGGAGGTGCCCCAATGCCTTGTGGACCTATTACCCCAGCACTTCCGCCACACCAGGAAGTGCTAGGGGGAAGATTTAGGACGGCACCCGGAGAGCTGCCGGGAGGACAGTCGGCACTTCCGCCATGCTGGGGTGTGGCCAGAGGAGGAATGCCGGGAACACCTGGAGCTCATCCGGGGACTGTTTAAAAGGGGCCGTCTCCATTCATTCAGCGCTAGAGTCGGGTGGAAGAAGGATGAGGCAAGAGAGGAGAGTGGAGGCGGCCCGAGAAGAAGGGATTTGTGGCCAGGACTGTGTGTGTTGGGGTTTGTGCACTTTATTGAACTGGGTCTGAATGACCAAATCATTGTAAGTATTGTAAATAATAAACGTGTGGTGGTGAGTAAGAACATGTCCGCCTGTCTGTGTCCGGGTCGACTCCACAATATATATATATATATATATATATATATATATATATATATATATATATATATATATATATACATACACACACACACATATAAACATATGCACACACACACATATAAACATATATATATATATATATATATATATATATATATACATATCCATACATATATACATATACACGTGCAAGTCTGCCTGGATATTATGAAATATCGTATTTGTTCAAGTTCTATTTAAATTTTAAATAGAAGGAATTTTTATTTAGTCGACAGAATATTATTCCAGAATAAATCAACTCAAACCTTAAATAACTTATAATATTTTGCTCTCTCCATAAAAATATATCCTGTCTAAATTATACAAGTTAGAAATAAAGTAAACGTTAAAAGAATAAACATTCAAATTTCTTTACTCTTATGTAATTTTATATAAAAAATAAACTTAAATTTTAAATATCCCAAAGATTTAGCTCTCCATATAAATATATCCTGTCAAAATTATACAAATTCAAATATGAACATGCTGCATAACAAAACCTGAAAATATAAATAAAATGTGTTCTTTTCAGCAATAACAAATCAAATCATTCAGTTGTCTTTGCTCATATGTCATTTGACGCCTGGCATCTTTTTTTGGCAAGAAGTTTGTTTATGTTTGGTGTGAGGTTCTGTGTTGTGGAGATTCTCAGGATGGATTGCAGGTGTTCATCAGTGAGGCGACTCCTGTGTGCTGTTTTGTTAGTCTTCATGACTGAGAAGAGCTTCTCACACAGATATGTGCTATCAAACATGCACAAGGTTCGAGCCACATGTAGACGGAGCTGGAGCATTCTAATTGTTTCACTGCCTTCTTCATTATATAATTTATGTTTTCTTCAGCAGTTTTTGGAGCTCTTCCTGGTTTTCTTTGTACTGCGTGATTACGTGGGAGGCGTGATGATGTCACACAAAACTCCACCCCCCACGGCTTTCGAGCTCAACTCCATTACAGTATATGTAGAAAAATAGCTTCCAGTTATGACCATTACGCGTAGAATTTCGAAATGAAACCTGTCCAACTTTTGTAAGTAAGCTGTTAGGAATGAGCCTGCCAAATTTCAGCCTTCTACCTACACGGGAAGTTGGAGAATTAGTGATGAGTCAGTCAGTGAGTGAGTGAGTGAGTCAGTGAGGGCTTTGCCTTTTATTAGTATAGATATATATATATATATATATACTGTATATATATATATACAGTGATGCCTCCTACTTTGAATAATTCTAATTTCAAATGTTCCAGAATTTGAATGCTAAATTCGAGAAAAATATGATCCACAGTTTGAATGATGCTTCTACGTTTGAACTGTGCACACAGAGAAAAAAATGCAGCAACAGATGGCACTTATGCAGCTAGTGTAAATGTCATCTTTTGTGTACAGTCTTAGTGTTAGTTGCACCAACTGCTGCTGACATATAGGCATAATCCCCTCACTTCCCCAACCTTTTCTCCTACCAGAATCTCCAGTCCTGTCCTGCCGGTGTACTGTACAGCCTGCTGACTTGATAGCTGTTTCTAGAATGAGTGAATGAAGCCAGGTTTCTGTAATTATCAGAATGCAACTGTTCTTAATGATCTTATTCGATGCAACCTGTAGCTTCAATTTGCCCATCTTATTTGTGGGGGATCTTGTGTTGGTGAGAATAATACTAGAAAGAGGTTGCTTATATGGCCATAGCCTCAACAGCACACCTGCCCTCCAGCCCTGCTTCTGTCTCCTAACATTGGGATCCACATGCTAGCCTCGCCAACACCTCTTCCGGCAGTAACCCAAGCTTTTCCTGGCTTTGATCTCCCATCCAATTACTGGCCGGGCCCAAACATTCTTGGCTTCAGATGGATTACCTGTTCTGAAGTGCATGTGGAAAGGCTTCTGGAGAACAGCTGGAGTAATCTGGTTGTACTGCATGTGTAGATAATGGGGATTTGGTAATTCTAAATACTGTCTTCCTAAAGGTTTTTTGGATGAGAGCATAAAAGACCTTTGTGAGATAAATAAAGTCATAAATACCTTATGTTACTATAGTTCCCTTGGATTAGCTGGGCTACAAAAAATAGTGTTGACAAGTACTTTGGTACACAGAAAGAATTTACACAGTAAGTGTGAAGAGACGATTTAGGAGCAAATGGGTAAGGGATTTCCCAGCAGTGTAGGGCAGACCAATGCACAGTAATATTCATGTCCTATTTTCTCATCCTTCTTGAAGGTTGTAACAATTTTAGTACTTGTGAAGTCCAGTGAGATTTCTTCATTGTTCCAGATCTTGCTAGTGAACTCTTGAAACTTGGGGGTCTGTTTCTCAGTACAGCATATATTACAGTTAGGTTTGCAGTAATGCTATTTTGACTGCACACCTTATTGCCTTTAATTTGTTTGATGGCTTGAAGCTGACCCCTTTACTGACTCATTATGGTAGCATTAAGGCTTTTGAGAAGATGGTCTTCTTGGCACATTCAGTTGCACTTAAATATTAAAGGTTTAAATTATAAGCATTTAAAAAACAATGATTTTTTTTTCTTAAATAACCTTTTTTTTTTTCTTTAATACAATCATGCATATTTACATAGCAAGTTCAGTTATGAACAGCATTCCAGTGTTATTTTTCCAAATCAGAAGTCAATTCTTGCAACTTGTAGATATTTCCTTTGCTATTCTTTCTGTCTGCTGTTGAAACAGCAAGAAGTTCAGGTAATTTTCATTTCATTTTTGTTTAATGGAAACATGCTTTGACTTCTCCTTTTTCCTCTTCATCCTTTCCCACTTCTATGTGGGGTCGATGTGTTTAATCAACTGTGTCCATGCAGCTGCAACTTCTCTCTAGTCAAACCCTTTTCCTTCAAATCTTCTTTTTACTCTATCCATCCACCTCCGCTTTGGACTCCCTCGCTGACATTTTTTTGACTACTACAAATAAAAGTAGAGTTTTGAAGTGCATGGGGACTGATAATGTGCAACTTATCTAGGCAAATACAAAAAACACATACTATATACTTTGCATGAATGCTTCTAAATGGGGCGGCATGGTGGCACAGTGGGTAGCACTGCTGCCTCGCAGTTAGGAGACCCGAGCTCACCTCCCGTGTCCCCCCTGCATGGAGTTTGCATGTTCTCCCCATGTCCGCGTGGGTTTCCTCCGGGTACTCTGGTTTACTTCCACAGTCCAAAGACATGCAGGTTATGTGCATTGACGATCCTAAATTGTCCCGTGTGTGTGTGTGTGTCTGTGTGCCCGGGGTTTGTTTCCTGCCTTGCACCCTGTGTTGGCTGGGACTGGCTCCAGCAGACCCCCGTGACCCTGTAGTTAGGAAATAGCAGGTTGGATAATGGATGGATGGTTCTAAAAGGTTATAGCCAGTAAGTTTGTACGGGAAATGATAACAGTGATAGGATACAAATTGGATGAGTGAAAATAACCCTGTTATAACAGCCTATTATTTTTAATGTTTTTATACATATTCTTTGTGACACAATAAGACTCCAGACATAATAAAGCTTTGGGGCAGCCACATAAATAACACAAAAAGGTTGAATTCTGAAAGAATTCAAGACCGATTTAACAAAACTGATTAAACAAAGGCAAGATGGCTGCTTTAAAGGCCCGTATAGGAAGTAACATCATCCTGGGGGGCCGGAATCAGAAGTGATATAGTCATCGAAGGTGCCGGCACCGGAAGTGACATCATCGAAGACCCCAAAACTGGAAGTGATGTCATCAGAGGTACCGGAACTCAGCAGGATTTCCCAGGAATGGTGTGCAAGGAACCGAGAAAGACAGTCTGTGCACTCTGCCACCCCCTGGTCTGATGTGGTATTACAATTACTTGAGCCCTTTAGCTACCTCCTACTCATAATTGTGTGACATATTTAATCACTCCGCGAGGAGAAATGGTGTCTTCACCTAAACTTTGAAGGTCAGAGTGCAGGGTCAGCCATTAAACAGAGCCTATAGAGCAATTTTCAGGTTGCTCAAGGACCCAATAGAGTAGGATCCCTTACCTGTATTAATTTCCCAGAAACTTTTAAATTGGTAGTTCCATAACCCTAAATAAAGTTAATATTACAACCTACTCTGAATCTACTGCTTTACAAACCAAGCTGGTTTTCTTTAACTTGGTGCAGATGACTTAATTAAGTCCTGCCTTAATTACCGTCCTATTGAGTTGCCTGTTGTGATTAAATCGCCTGTGTTTGTGGGTGGGGTGCAATTTATAGAAAGAAAAAAAAACAAAAAGCTTGTTTGTGTTTTAGGGTAGGGGGTGAGAGGAGAAGTATTTTGGTTTAACAGAGCAAGATATGGAGTGTTAAGGTTGGATGGTCTGGCTTTGGGTTTTTTTGTGCTTGATAAAAGAAATGCAGTTGTTTTAAGCTAGCCATCTGGGTGGTAACTGTGGAGTGTGTCTAACTGTGTGGATTATGTTTAGCTAGATAGATAAGTTAGTGTGGTCCTCCTACCTTGCTTCTTTTTTGTGTGTACCTGTCCCCATATTTTGTGAGGTTTCTGTTGGAAAATAAATGCAGTCTGTTCTTTTTTTAAATGGTTTACTTTTCTTTGTCTCCCTCTAACTCATTTGTGTGCGGCATACTTATGTACCCTATGCCTTTAGTAGGCAGTAACAGTTAATAATAATTAAAGCAGAAACATGAGAGAATACAGAATAATAGACTGTCCAGCACTGCAATTGTTTTTGTAGAGATAACTTTATTGTTAACAAAAATCTGTTTCTGGTCAAAGAAGCTTTTGGTTTTCTGGTGAGGAGCTGTATGCTGCACTGCTCAACCATTCTGCATGGAACAGGCATTTGGTAACTCACAATTTAGTCAATTGGTGAACAAATATTTTTAGACTATAGTACAAAGTTTAATCAGTGATTCTAAATTGGCAGCATACAGTGTTTATTAGAGTGTGTATATGTACTGTTATTCTGCCCTGCAATGTACTGGTGCTCCTTCCACCACTGATTCCTGAATTGTGCATGATGCTGACAGCAAGAGCTATGGTTACCCAGATCATGTACTAGATCAAGCATTTTCAACCATGGATGGATGGAGTTCTTAAAAAGCATGCTTAGCTGTATATTTTTAAAGTTTCTTTATTTTTTATGTGTATAGTCAATGATAACCCAGCCACAGGGGATGCACAAACCAGTGTGTTTCTTCTTGCCGGTCACAAGCCCAGATAAATTGGGGAGAGTTACGACAGGAAGGGCATCCTGTGTAAAATTTTGCCAAATTAATATGCGGACAGATGATCTGCTGTGGCAACCCCTTAAAGGGAGCAGCTGAATGAAGAAGAAGATAGTCCATGATGGCTAAAACAGTTGGTCCCGTGTTCAACTTCTGCTTGTGTGAAGACTTGAAGTTAGATACCAAAGCACCAGTGGCATGGGTAGCAGAAGGCCTTAAGAGCATGGTCCTGCAAAGTCTAAGACAAAGAATGAACAAATTTACAAGAGCAATCAAGTTATGAGTGAGCAGCAAAACAAACCAGATAGACTGGAGTAAAGAAAAACCTAAAGTTTGGAAATTGGACAGAAAAGTGTGAGCAAAGCAAGAAACTAGAGACAAAAAATAAAAGTCTTGCCTTGTGCAACAAGAGATGGCCAAGGTGAAATTTAAATTAGGCTTCTAGTAGTGAATAAACCTCAGTTGTATTTGCTGCAAAGGCTGATGCTGAGGAAGTAAAAATGCCTCAAGCAAATACCAGGTGCTTGGTATCAAAATGATAGCTGGTACATATGATTGAAATACAATGTTATATATAAAATTTAATTAACTGTTAAATAACAGAATTCTATAATGCACATATTTAGGAGTAAATATTGACATGACCATCCTTTCAGGTATTTTGATGAATCTTTATCTATATTTTTTCTCTCTATGGAGATGCCCTTAAGTAATTTGATTTTTTTCTGATTGTTTTCTATTTTCAGAGTCTCAAACAACTGTACTATATTAAATAAAAAAAAAATACGAAAAGTTCTCGACTAACTTCTACTGGGCTTTGAAAAACAAACCAATTCACTTCCCTGAATCTTTGGAGGTTATCGATTGTGAGTCTGACCCCTGGTTCAGCCAATTAAATCAGGGTCATGATGATGGAATCTGACAAGCAAGAGCAGGGATGCAGAAGATAAACCTTAACACTGTGTGTTTATACAGACGGGTCAGCATTGAGTTTTGCTCTTTTGATGCTTTATTGAGGTTTTTCTGGTGGCTGTGAGATAACTGTAAACAGATTACTGTTATTGTGAATGTGTTTGTCATTTTTTAATTTTACTTAAACTGTACATTCTTGTTTTAAGTTTATATTTTTTTTTTATATCATTTAAGACTTAAAAGTGCATTATTTTAGCAAACATGCAAATTAAACAAGTAATGGTATGCAAAAAATATGACTTGCTCCCTACAAAACAAATGATTCGGTTTAAGCACATTTAGCCAGGCTACAGTGCCTATTAGTTTAGATCAATATTATAAATGATAGGGTGAATGGTGGGTACTCTGATTAGCTCACTAAAGACTAACATATGCCAAATAAGAGGCATAGCCCACCCAGGAAGAATCAAGTCCAAGTTCTAGATAGGCAACAATAAATTGCAGCACATACTCACGAAAGTCTCAATTAAAGTGCTATAATCTTAATGCATACATCTTTGAAATATGAAAGGAAAATTCATTATCTGGAGAAAAAAAACGTGCACAACATGCAAGGTACACAATAATTCATTCTCCTGGAGCTGTGAGGTATATACACAGTTTCTTTTGTACTTGTTTCCATGATGGATGGCCATTGCCTGACTGGAGCAGATTGCTCCAAAGTGTTATCAGATTACATGTGACATGCACCTAACTTGAAAGATACCAACATACCTCTTAGGTTCTTTTCTTAATAGAGGAGAGGAAGACATGTCAAAAACAACGATCCAACTGTTACATGTCTCACTGTCTGTATTTTACCCTACATACCCAACCCTAGGATCTCTATCAGCAAGCTTCTTTGCTGGTGGGGTCCGGCTTTACCTTTCACTTCTTTACTTCAACCCAGTTTACCATTAATAGAAGATGTCTTAAATGTGTCCCATTGAATCCTTAAGGGACTAGAGTTAGACAAGAAATGATCGATCTTAACTTCTCAAACCACTAGTGGCAACTGGACAGAGATATAGCTTTCGCGTAAAATTATATATGTTTCCTTTAAAACCAATAACAGTAAATATAAGCAATGCAGATAATTATAAAACGTGAGTAGTAACAGTTCCCTGATGGCTCAGTTCCTTATTTACAAATTATATTTCCTTAATTGAAAAATAAAAAGAAAGATTTTTGCTGGAGACAGAGCTCCTTGGAAAATGTCCAGCAGCATATTTTCAGCAGATAGAAATCTCCATTTAGGTGTCTATTTTAGCTAAGAGAAAGGCTCCTCACAAAGTACTCATTTTTGCAACTGAGCTGAGCCATTTAAACTCCATTTCCAAAAAAGTTGGGACACTTTCTAAAAAAGCAATAAAAAAATAGAATTATAATTAACTTGAACCTTTATTTCACAGGCAAAAAAGAAACTTAATTCATTTATTAAACATAAACAAATTTAGAAATTGATGACTGTAACACACTCCAAAAAAGCTGGGACAGAGGTAAGTTTACCACTGGGTAACATCCCCTTTTCTTGTAAATACACTTCTTAATAGTTTAGGAACTGAAGAAACTAATTGTTGTAGATTTTCAACTGGAGGTTTTGCTCATTCTTGCTGTAGACAAGACTTGAGCTGCTCAGAAGTCCGTGGTTGCCGTTGTCTGATTCTCCTCTTTACGATGTGCCAGACATTTTCAATAGGAGACAGATCTAAACTACAGGCAGGCCAGTCAAGCACATGGACTCTATGTCTACAAAGCCATGCTTTTGTAATTTGTGCAGAATGAGGCCTGGCATTGTCCTGCTGAAATTTACAAGGAGTTCCCGGGAAAATATGTTGTCTTGACGGAAACATATGTCTGTCTAAAATTCTAATGTAAGCCTCCTCATCAATGGTGCCTTCACTATATATACAGATCCCCCATGCAATGGACACTGATGAACCCCCATACTATCACAGATGCTGGTTTCTGCACATTTTCGTTGATAACAGATTGGATGGTCTTTTTCATCTTTGGCACATAGAATCTGACATGCATTTTTCCTAAAAGCAAGCTGAAACCTGGACTCATCTGATCAAAGAACATGTTTCCATTGTCTTTCGGCCCATTTCAGATGAGCTTGGGCCCAAAACTTACCAACGTGTCTGTACAAAATTGATGTATGGCTTCCTCGTTGCATAATACAGTTTTAGGGAGCATTTTTTGATGCAATGATGGAATGTGTTAAGCAACTATGATTTACCAAAGTACTCCTGAGCCTATGTGGCTATGTCCGTCATGGTAGCATGACAGTTTCTAATGCAATGCCGCCTAAGGGCTCTAAGGCTATGCGCATTCAACAGTGGTTTCCGCCCTTGGCCTTTCTGCACAGCACAAAGTGGTGAGCCTCGACCCATCTTTGTTTGCAAGACTGAGCCTTTGTTAGATACTCCTTTTATAGCTAATCTTGATACCCACACCTGTTACCAGTTAACCTGCTAATTGAGGAACCTTACAGAATGTTACTTGTATAACTTTTACAGTCTTACTTTGCCTCTGTCCCAACTTTCTTGGAGTGTGTTGCAGGAATCAATTTTAAATTGTTTTATGTTATAAATAGAATTAACTTTTTTGGTGAAAACACTGAAAATCTTTTCTTTGTCCTTTTGCCTATTAAATAAAAGTTGAAGTGAATTACCGAATTACAGATTTTAGTTTTTATTGCATTTTTAGAAAGTGTCCCAACTATTTTGGAAATGGGGTTTGTAAATTATTACAAAAGCAACTGAAGTAAATGAGCCATTTTTGTCAACTGAACTGAACTGAAAGAACTCTTTTTGAACAAAGTCTAATTAAAGACAGTCACTCTGCCTTATTCCTAAAAGTGAAGGGCACACAGTTCTTCAAAACACTTAAAATGGTGTTAATTGATTGTCACACGAGATCAAGGTTGAATTCCATCATGAAAAAAGCTACTCTAAGCTGCAAACAGACTGGTTATGCAAAACATTGTAAGGTCCTTCTGTACTTTCTACTCAAGCAAAATACTCTAAATCCAGCTTTGCCTTTCAGCTTTCCTATAATACACTGCATTTCAGTTCAGGTTGATAAGATGTTCAACCTGTTACCTGAAATCTATTAATTAAAATGGTTTAAGTATCTCCCATACATTACCTAATAAAATACAAAAGAAAAAGATTATTGCAAGAGAATAGTATAAAGACATGTTATGCAGAGCTGCTGTTAAATATGTGTTGTCCGTTAATGTCTAATGGCATACTGAACACTTCACAATAGACAATCCAGTAGATGAAGGAATGAAAACAGCAGAGAGTAAGATTAAAGAACATGTCCCATTGGTTGAATCAAACTGTACATGGATATGATAACTGCCATGTTATGAGTAAGATGAGTAAGAACTGAGGTCTGAAAGCTGTGAATCAAGCTGTGGTCTGTATAGCTCAAATGTTGAACAAAAAAACTAGAAAACATCCATGTTGCTGTTTGGAGCACCAGGAGTTAGACATGCCCTATAATGTTGCCTTTCATAAAACAAAAAATAAGCCAGACATATCGATCTTATAAAAATACATTGGTAATGTTTTCACAAGTTGTGCTACCAATGTAAGCAAATATTCAGACAGAGAGCAACAGTAAGTTCTTGTAGTGTCTCATAAGAACAAATAAAGTATAGCACATAAGCCCATGTATGAAGATGTTGAAGCTGCAGGCTGTGGTAATCTGAACATAGCCAGATGAAGAATCCCCAGAATGCCAACTTGGATTATGACTCCAACAGGCACCTGGGTAATGTAACAAATAGACCTCCTTAACTGAGATTTGATCATACTTCTAACAATGCTGTGCGTGTGAACTTCCAGTTGTTTTATGCTGCAACATAATTCCCAATATTGCACTTGACGCACAGTTACATGATTGCTTCATCTTCATCTTGCATGGGGAGTAAGCCCCACTTCACGATTTCACTGTGCGGACACTTGGTAATTTTACTGAGCAGGAAAGGGGTCTCCATTGGTAATTTTACCACACGGACACTTGGCACTTAGGCAATACAGTGTATTATTTCATCACACAAGGGTTTGTACCCAGAGTTGTACCTAATGAAAGGCACCTTCATGTCACGGGCCCCTGGACAGGCACTGAGAATGCCTGGTAGATCTGCCCCGCTTAATAGAAACTGATACCAGAAAACCACAGGTTTCGGTGTTATAGCCCAAAAATATAAGAATATAAAATTAATTATTTTTTAAGTAATGGTTAATATATCCATCCATCATCCAACCCGCTATATCCTAACTATAGGGTCGTGGTGGTCTGCTGGAGCCAATCCCAGCCAACACAGGGTGCAACGCAGGAAACAAACCCCGGGCAGGGTGTCAGCCCACCACAGGGCACACACACACACACACACACAGAGTACACACTAGGGACAATTTAGGATCGCCAATACACCTAACCTGCGTGTCTTTGGACTGTGGGAGGAAACCGGAGTACCTGGAGGAAACCCACACATACATGGGGAGAACATGCAAACTCCTCGCAGGGAGGACCTGGGAAGCGAACCTGGGTCTCCTAACTATGAGGTAGCAGCGCTACCACTGCGTCACCCTGGTTAATATATCTACAACAAAATATATTAATTGTTAGTTTCAATGCTAAAGAAACATGTAGTAAGAATAACAACAGCAACATTTATAACACATTTTTATACAAATGAAGCAGCTCAAAGTGCTTTACAAGATGTCAAAGAAGTACAATTAGATAAGAATAATAATGCATATATATTGCATAACGGGCGGCACAGTGGCGCAGTGGTAGCGCTGCTGCCTCGCAGTTAGGAGACCCGGGTTCGCTTCCCGGGTCCTCCCTGCGTGGAGTTTGCATGTTCTCCCCGTGTCTGCGTGGGTTTCCTCTGGGCGCTCCGGTTTTCTCCCACAATCCAAAGACATGCAGGTTAGGTGGATTGGCGATTCTAAATTGGCCCTAGTGTGTGCTTGGTGTGTGGGTGTGTTTGTGTGTGTCCTGCGGTGGGTTGGCACCCTGTGATTGGTTCCTGCCTTGTGCCCTGTGTTGGCTGGGATTGGCTCCAGCAGACCCCTGTGACCCTGTATTCGGATTCAGCGGGTTAGAAAATGGATGGATGGATATTGCATAACATTGGCATTACATGACTTTTCAAAATACTAAATACTGCACATGATACTTTTATATTTGACATGGTTGAGCCCTGTATGAGTGAAATTATGATTGTCCACTTTTTCTTTTATCCTATATGTAAATATTTTACAATTTTTAATTAATAACATTTTATATCATTATCTATATTTTCTCGTAAGAACTGTGTATTTAAAAAAAATCATTTTTTTAACATAAAGTTTAAATTTACTGCACTGTCATTAATAATAACAAATTTCAAAATGTAACTGAATAGATTCGCCAAAAACTGAAGGAAACATTAGGGATAGGAAAAAATGTAACATTGTAATACATACCGTATATCTTCTAGTAGTGGCCGGCTTCTTATTGACGCCCGTTTCCAATAAGAAGAGATGTCGCGACAAATAGCCTCCTTTAAGCGCTGATCTGTAGTAAACGCCGATCTCCAATGACCTACCGCCTTTTTCGTGCACTAATCCTCTTTTCGTACCACCTGGGCTACCGCCCTCCTGCAGTGAATCATACGGTAAGTACGTTTTCGTGTCAAAAATGTTTTGTCGTCGGATGCTATCGAGGAAGCGAGAAAGTCAAAAAGAAATTTGTTTATGTACATTTTGCCCTTTCGTCTCCACGTCAATCATAACCCCACAGGGAGGTCAGAGGTGGCGGGAAGAACATGAAAATGCCATCTTCGACACGTTAATCCTGATAAAACTGATTACTGCGCGACAACAAGCAATGGGACTACCTGTATTGCCATCACAAGAAGAGGATGATGAAGAACTCGCAAATAATGAAGCAATCATTACCTATTCAGACGACGAGTAGATGGTAAGTACTGTACTTTATTGTATCTTATCCAGTTTCATGTCGTAATGTATACGTATATGCGTGAGTTTGGAGCTTATTGCATTTCCTTATGTTCCGCAGGGGACTTGTCGGTCTGATGAGCGCTTTCGTGCGAAATTCGGAGTGGTGCAGGCCAGTGCTGGTGGCATCATTGGCAAGAAAGTTGACGTCTACCGTACATATTTTTCAAGCTTACGGTAGTACCGTACTGTATACTGCTTTAATAAGACCGTACTGCTGTACTGATAATTTTATTAAATCCTGAAATGTTCATCCAGTGTTGTTGCCTACATTTTGTGACCATAAATACGGTACCATACCGTATTTTACTGCCAAATGAACCCCGTTTACCCATCACCATTCCGTCTGCGAGGCGAATAATAGCCGGTCTCTTTTAAACGCCGGGCCATCCGAATAATTTTTTGAATAAATGCCGGGGCTACTATTGGAAGATATACGGTATACACTGTATATACAGAGAACCACACATATGCATAATACATTGCCAAGTAGTAGCATGAATAGTAATATTTTCTGGACCTTCAAAACTTATTTTAATTATATTTTGCAAGACTTGGTGTATGGAGATTGACATGTCATTTGGACAAAATGGCTTGTTTCTGACAAAATTATTCTCCAAACAATTTTAAACTGCATGTACTGAGTAAAGAGGATAACTTTTTTTATAAAAGACATTTGTTCTTACTATTTTGATATTAACTGGCTAAATGTATATTCTGTAAATAGCTGTACTTATCTACTTCAAGTAGTTCTGAAAGAAGCAATAAAAATAAACAAAACTATCAAATGTTAGCAGCAGCCCTGACACTTATGTCCTCTAACCCTGTCCAATCAATAAATGCCTGCCACCTTCAATTCTTTCTTTAAACATTCATTTGTGTCAGCTAACCTCTCTTTGTCTGAAGGGATTTCTGAGAACACTGTCTTAATGAACAGGGGATGATTTCTCACCTTCATTATATTGAGCTGCTTCTTTTGCACACCTTCGGCAGACTTGAGGAAATATAAATACATATCACCTCAAACAATTTTCTGTACTGATCTTTTTGAAAGTATGGTTTCGAAAATTTCAAAAAGAGAGGACCTCTGGAACATGCAGATCAATACATTGGGGCCTCCTTTCTTGTAATCCACTGAAGCTTTATTTATATATTTATTTGTATACTTTATTTTATATTTCACACTTCTATGGTGAACAGCATAACAACAACTGATTAGAAATAAATACAGTGTTACAATAACAGTCCAAAAATATTGAAAAAGATTTGGGGCAGCCACCCGTATATTGTGCTCTGGCTGTAAATGGGTCATTTTGTTTGAGATGTTCACAGGTTTGAGTTCAAAACAGAACTGATTTGAGTGTGAGAATATGGCAGCTTTAAACGTCAGGACTGGAACCGGAAGTGATGCCATCTGGACTGGAAGTGATGTCATTAGTAGCACCGAAAACGGAAGTGACATCTTCAGGACCGGAGGAGACATCATTAATGCCACTGATGCCGGAAGTGGTGTCATCAATAGCACCAGTACCAAAAGTGATGTCATCAGTAGCGCCTGGACCTAGCGGGATTTCCCACGGATGGTCTGCAGAGGATTGAGAGAGAAAGTCAGTGCAGCTCGCCCCTGGTCTGGCATGATGCTACTATTATTCAGGCCCTTTAGCTGCCTCCCAATCGCACGTGTGTGACAAGTGTTAACTGACACAATAAAGGAACCACCAACATACAGTAAATTATCTTGATGGGGCACTGAGCCACCACAAGCCAGAAGGGTTATTCTTATTCAGGAAAGTACAGCTCCCACCAGGACAGTTAAGTGTCATCATAGTACAAACATGATCACTCTGAACTGCTTTGTATTCATTGACATTGTTTGTTCTCTAAGTGAGAACGTGGAATGAAACTGTCATAGAAAAATGTATTTCCCCCATAAGAGAGCCACATGAACCAGTGATGCTGGGGAACAAGCCTGTTGACAAGTTTTTGTGTGTGCATCAAAAGAACACAAGTAGATGTTATGAGAATAGCTCGGGTCTCAAATGGACAAACTCCATTCATTTTAAAAAGTATTGGTTCAAGTAGTGAATAGTGCAAATATTCTTTTGAGCAGATGCTTCTATTCACTCAGACAAATACATAATTCCTCTCGAGTCTGTAACCCTACTTCCCTGTGCCTCCTTTCCTTAGTCCCACGGGTTCAGCTGAATTTTCACGTCCATACTGGTGAGATAAACATAAAGAAAGATTCTTCTGGCAATCTGACTTTTCAAGACATAAAATGCCCACTGCTTGCATTCTTTATACAACTTTGCTCAAAAATGAATGTTTTCTTGTAATAAATATCTTGGACACTGCAATTCAACTATGGCTTCTCTCATTAAAAAATATTTAATTAACCATCCTTGCTGAAATGTCTTGTTCCTATAAGAGACTGATGTTTGTAAATGATCCAGAGTTAGTTATCCATTTAATCTTGTGTCCAATTTCATTCTAGTGTGATAGACTGCCGGCAGCTCAAACCGGCCAACAGAGTTGAAGGATGGGGGAAGGCAGCTTATCAAGGACACTGTCTCTCCCAAAAAACTAAATGGCAGCTCCCATGGACTACAGCAGTGCCCCAGATTTCCACAGGGCCATAAGGGAAATGTTGTTTCATACCACAGCCCTGCTGGGTACCGTGAGTGCCACCAGGGGATGCTGCAAGAGAACTGGAGGAGTCATATCTTATCCATAACCCAGAAGTACTCCCAAGTCACGAAGATGGAAGCTCCGAAGTACTTCTGGGCTGAAGAAAATTCAAGTCCTCCATCTGACCCCGAAGTGCTTGCAAGTCACGTAATTGGAAGGACGGTAGCACCTCGGGATCAAGGACTATTTAAAGGACTGCTGTTAACCCAGCAAGTGAGCCAGAGTTGGGTGGAGGTGGACAAAGCTTGCTGTGAGGTGTGGAGGAGAGCTGGAGAGAGAATTGTGTATATTTTGAGTATTTACCTGCGTATGATTATTGTGGCTGTGGTGCTTAAGGCACTGTCACTAAGAAGAAAAAGTATTAAAATACTTCTTGGGACTGTTACTTGGTGTCCAGAGTGTCTATCTGTTGGAGATAACAGGGCAACAGCGACTCCTAGCATTTACACTAGAGACATTGCTTCATCTGCAAATATTAACAATTCTTTGTTCTCCTTCAGGAACAGGTAAATAGAGCACACACTGCCTCAGCCAATGCCTTCCATTCCAAAGAAAGAAATGAATGCCATACTGGTTGAACTTCTTTAAAATGGCTTACCAATGCCCTATTTCAGTGCAAAAAACTAAAATACCATTTTTAGAACACTAAACAGCACCATTCCTCAGTTGGCAGTACCAGAATATATTACCAATAAATACACAGCTCATAATGCTATTCCTATTACTGTTAGACTAATGACAGTTTGTCCCTTTTCCTCCCTCTTGTATGCACACTGTAAAGTAGATGGGCGAATGGCACCTATTATTTCCTAGACAGATACTGTATACTAGACATTCTGTATGTGCCATTTATTTTTATTTAAGGATTTGTTTCTTAAAATTCTTATCATTTCTTGATGTGCAGTATTGTTGGCATTCTTTTTCACAATTGCATCTATTTTGCATTGGCTCTTTTTAAATCCCAGTGTTCTTCTTGCTCTGGTCTGTTCCTGTACTAGTTAAAGGGTCTTCCAGATTATGCCTGTCTGTTATTATTGTTCCTCTCTTATCTAGGACTTTCAGTGCTTTTCATGTTGCCCTCAGCTACTATTCATTTGGAATCTATCTACTTTAAGCAGTTAACCCTATCTGTAGAAATGGTGAGCAATTTACAATATCTGATACTGGAGGCTTTACCTGACTCAGAATGAAGCAACACGCTTGGTGTATCACCTTCCAATATATTCTAAAGTTATGCCACATTTGACATCCTTACTGTTCAGTGTTTCATCAGTTTTGATGTTTAACATTTTAAATAATTTGACTAGTATTCATGTAATAATTCCAACACAATAACTGTGACATAAAGCTTTTTTTTTTCCTCATTCATATACAGTATTCAGCTTTTTTTTTTATTTCTAAGTTGACTTGGATAAAAATGTCAGTTAACGGAAATTTGAAAAACCAAAAAAATAAATTACATAAGAAAATGTTTTCTAGATGTCTAACATAATCTTTTCAGTGTAATTAATTCATTATACCTACAATTACCTTTGTGGAAATGTTTTCAATCATAGGTCTAAAACACTAATAAGATACTTCCTGTGTCTTCACTTGAATTACACTTTGAAAGTAATAGCTGCCATTGACTCTATTTGTAGTTCTATAAACAGTATTAGTTTAAAATGTAAATACTTTTAAGGTGTCTCCCTGATTTCCTAAGGCTGACAAAATGTAGTTCCTTGAATGTTTTTTTCATAGCTTATATGCAGTATGCAAAACATTCTTGGAGTTCATTTTTAAGCAAGTTACAATATTAAACTGTGTTTTGTACTATATCACCAAAATATAGCAGCCTTCAGAAATACAAAGGAAGTTAGCTACAGACCTGTGGGACTTATTGATTTTAACTCACACTGTTAAACACTTAAGAACAAAGATATTTTTAAGTCTTTAATAGTTTTGGGAAGTGTTGCGTTCCTTCATCATCCAAGGTTTCCCTCCTGAGAGAGCAGAAAGCCTGTCACACACCATCTGCTCCATCCTGAATGAAAGAGCCTCCTTTGTTGTTTTACCATACTGCTGCTGTTTCTGTTTGTACATCAGCAGTCCACGGACATTCAGTTCACTCAGGAAGTCCAGACCATTACATCCTGTGGATGAAAACTCAGACCAGACAGCAGGTGCGGTTATAAAGCAGCTTTATTTTTCAGAGTCACGGTGAGAAGAATTTCAGAAAAGCAGACAATCAAATATACATGACAGTGTCAGGGCTCTTCTGAACCCCGTTTGTTGGGTGGGGTCCGGTTTTATACCCCTAGAATGCGTGATTTAATATCAATATAAAATGCAACAGTCAACACATTTATCATACACAATCCTTGAGCCCCTTATAAAACTTGATTTCTTGGCTCCTTTTGTTATGGTGTTCAGATGTAAGCTAAGGAACAATGTGATAAGGCAGACTCATGTGTGGAATGCATAGACCTTGAGTCCTTTGCACAAATACTTTTTTCTGTTTGCTAAAACAAAACATGCTTTTACAGGGTTTTGCAAAACTTACTTCTCAGACATGAATTAGTACAAGGGAATGAAGAGAACATTCGTCTTCCACAATCCCTAAACCCAACTAGATCCTCACTTGTGCATAAAGCATGGGGATGCCCTAGACAGGCTGCTTTTCAGAATTGCTGGAAGTAGTAGTTACAGAATTTTTTTAATGAATCATTAGGCCACCATTTGTCAACAGTGCATCTCTATGCTTATACATTGCAGAATATGCACAGCATATAAAATATGCATATCAAAAAAGCAATGCCTGATTTATCAATTTAACAGATACCCTGCACTAACTGCTAAATTGAGTTCCTTCATTTAAATGTATTCTTTTATATTGAAAAGAGGGTTGCTTATGTAGATAGAAGGCATTCAGATCTTTACTTTAAATATCATATTTCATAACTAGCACTTTAAAAAGTGCTTTACAAAGCAAAATAAATTAGCATATCAGTTAGCAATGTGTTCTGTGTACAGTGTATATCAAAAAGGAAATTACAATTAAAATGTACTTCGTGCAATTCACACTGTACTGGAGACAGCAAGTGTGCAGTATTAACAGTAGAAATGAAAGTTATAAGTTAAAATGGGCCTTCAGCATATGTTTTGACACCAGCACATCATAAGCTTCATGGAATGCTTTTGGAAGAATGCTTCAAAGAAGAAAGGCTACACAAGACTTTTCAGAACATTCAAGATGCATTCACTGGATTATATAGTACAACATTTGCAATACAAGCAACGTGATCATTACACCTTGCCAACCTTATGAACCCATAATTCCACAATGAATGGTTTTATTAAAATACTAGCTGTCCCCCGCAGCTCTATAGTGTAGTGAAACAGGACAAACTTTAAAAATCAATAAACAAACAGGTATCAGCAGCTAAGCATAGTCAAGGTACACTCCAAAGCATGGCGATAGGTGGAGTGAACTGAGGCTGACACATGAATGAGGAGGACCATACCTGTCTCATCACTCTTGACGTCACGCTTCCCCCTCCCCTTGGCCCGCAGCCTCTGTCTCGGATTAGTGCAAATAAATTGCTCCTGCAAGCGAACTATGATAGCGCGATATGAAAAGTCACAAAATCAACTGGAATTTAAGCAAATTACAAAAAAACCCCAATCTAAATCCGTTAAGTAGTTCTCTTGTGAAAAGCAGATAGGCATATAGACAGACACGTTGGATTTTATATATATACTGTAGAGAAGTACAGAAAATAAAGAGAGATAAACAAAAGGGAGCACACACAAAAGTATCAAAATAAAACGAAGGCAAACATGATAAGGTGGGAATGTGTATTGCCGTTATACAGTATGCTTTATACTACTTTGGTATAATTGGTCCTTTATAGGGAATGATCTGTCAGGAGCATAAGAGAGCGTTTTAAATGTAACAGTGCAGTTTTTCACTTGCACTCTCAGATAGGAAGGTATTGATCAGGTAGAAGAACAGTGAACCTTCTTCTGTGTATCCAGAATCACACAGCTATTCCTGGTACAGTAGGTTCTCCAAGCCTGACATTCACTACTTATTGTAAGGGGTTTGAGTTGTAATCATTGTTTGGAAGCTCTAGTTTTCAGTTAGAACTTTTAATTTGACATTAAAAGTGGCATACACCACCAGGCTTTGGACAAGTGTACACCAGTGTCAATCTGGATGAGCTTACACACATGGAGTTTCCAACCACAAGGCAAAGAGCATACCAAATCATGGCAATATAACTGTTTAATAAGGACATTGGTCTCAGTGAAGAGTGTGATTTGTGATTCGTGGTTTTACTTCACAGAATATCAAGACACAGCTGAGGTGTGGATGGTAACCAGTTTCAGAATCTAAAAGATTTATCTCTGCTGTATGGAGATGATATTGTCCTCTTGGCCTCTTGAAATTGTGATTCCATAATCACTTGTATGCTTTGCAAATGGTTGAGATGTGGTTGGGATTAAAATTAACACTTCTAAATCTGATGTCATCATCTTCCCCCAGAAAAGACTGCTATGTTTACTGCTATGAAGGAAAAAGACAGAGGAAAAAAAGTTTCTGTTTAAAAAAACGTGAGACTGTGTATTTAGCAGTTCACCTATATTACAGCATAGGAAAAACCCACCTGATTTTATAAAAAGAAACATGGTTTAGGATATGGATCATAACCTTAAAGCCACAAAACTCAAAACCAGAAGCTCATGGAAACCAGACACCAAAATCAAAACACTAGGCAAACCCTTAAGGTATGTAATGCTTGCTATAAGTCTTAACCATAAACTACCTAGGAGAGTCAAATGTATTGAATAATACCAAATTACAATCTCACAGGTCAATGAGCATTCAGAACCAGCCTTTGATGTATCGCAGCAAGGATGTCAAGAGACACAACTTCCAGCTATGGTTCAACAAATGGTGCCCATGCACCAAAAAAGACAGTGTTGCAGTAAAACAAACAGGTACTGATAAGAATTATTACACATGTCCAGAGTCAATAACTTACAAAAATAATCACTTAAGGAGATGCCTTAACACAAAATCTTCTAGAGCAAGAAGAATTCATTTTCATCTGAATCATAATGGAGGATTTCTGGAAAGGCAGAGGTGACTGTAAGGTTGACTGATGAACTGGTGCAGTGACACCATCTCTGTTTATATGGAGAGCTACTAAATAAAAACAGATTACAAAAAGAAGCATCTAGATAAATAGCACAGGCCAAACATTCTTACTTAAAAACAGTATTTATACATTTGTACCAAAGTGTAAGCTTTGTGCAGCTCCTCAATTGGAACTTGGTTTAGATGAGGTGAAGGATGAGCAGTTTAGTATAAGATATCAAAACAGATTTTTCACTATACAGTTTCATCACATCCATTTGAATTTGATATGAAATATTATATCACTTATTGTATGCTCAGTTGTTCTGTGCTATTCTTATTTTAATGTATCCTTATGAAGCTAATATAGGAAAGAAAAAAGAACAAGCTTTTAAATTTACCAATCAGTTTACATTCTGTTTCTAACCCTATTTTCTCCAACTCAGAGTAATGGCTAATAAGGTGGCTAAGGTGAGGTACCTGACCAGGGTTGGTAGACTCATCAGAAGACATTGGAACATAATTACTACTTTTCTAGATCAAGAGTAGCTAGTTGGGGTGATCTGGGCATGAAGTCAGGATGCCCTCTGGATGCCTCACAAGACACGGCCCAAGAGAGGACTTAGGGGCAGGCCCAAAACACATTTGAGGAATGATTTCTTTACTCCAGGGTATTTCCCAGGTAGGTCTGGAGAAAGCCTTCGGAAACAGGGAGGTCTTGACAGTCTAGCTCAGCATGTCACTACCAATGTAAAGAAAATCACAATGATGATGATGATAATGATGATGATTTTGGACATGTTTATTCATATACACATGTAAGCAACACTTGTGCCAAAACATATGATTAGAATAAATGAAGAAGCAATTCTAGGATGGACTAAGAGGTGTAAGAGGGCACCAGCTGTCATTTCAGTGAAAAGTAAGGTAGAGGAGAAAGGCAACAAAGAGAAAGGTTTACATGGCAACATTGTGAGGTAAAAGCTCAACAGCTATTTAACAGACACCTACCAAAGTAGATCTGCATGAAAATATTTACTGCATTCCCTATTTATTTTACAAGAGTGTTTACTCTGTATACACAGACATACTTGGTTTTGTCCATTACTACCTGTAACAGGACAGGTTATTGAACAATAGGTAGGAAACGTCCATATGAAAAATAAAAAATAGAAAAATATCAACAATGCTATACAATCTATACAGTTATTTATAATATACTTTCAAATGCACCAGTGTTGCAAAATCTGAAATTTATTCTGTTCAGAATTAGATTAAGGTAAAAAGCAATATTATAAAACTAATAATTTCTCAAGTAAAATAATGTAACAAGATGTACATGTAACATACATTGTGCTTAAAATATAATTAACACAAAACAGGGTGATTTCAAAATAATAAATTGGTTTAAAATTATGTATTTTCTGAAACCTTTATAAAACTCAAAAGAAGAAAATGTAATTGGGTGGCTGTTTGTTAACATCAGGAAGAAGTCGTCTTTACAATTAATTCAATTCTTTAACATGTGTCAGAGAAGAGACCATCAATCTGCTCATCAGCTTTGTAAATTCTTACTATCAGTAATATCCATTAGCCAATCCTTTTTTAGGCATAAAACGAAAGCGGAGGCAAAGCCCCCTTGTAAGAGATTGAGCTATGATCCTCTTCGGAAGTAATTGAATTCTATAGAATAAGTCTCATCCTATTTATCTGAAAGGGATTTCCATAATCAGCCAGATGTGGAATCTCATGGGAAAAGCACTTACAATATTGTTTGACTTTTCATGCTAAATGGGATTTTTCAGTAGTCTGTGAAATGTATTAGCAATAAGGATGTGAGAAATATTTTGAATTATGTTCCTCTCTTTTTCCCTCCTTTTCTAATTGCTAGGAGGCTTAAGAGAAGTATATGAAACACACTCAGTGCATGTAATAGTAGCTAATCAGTGAGATCTGAAAGAGCATTGATGTTATTTCCAAGTTAAAAGAAAAATGGTCCAAAATGAAATACATTTAGGATTGCTAGCATAGAATATTCTTTTTAGAAAATAAGAATTTGCAAATTACCAATCTGGATTTCTGGGATAGGCTCCAGCTTCCTGTCACCCTGCTCAGAATTAAGCGGGCTTAGCAAATGTTATGGTATTATTAGGATAGCTAGGTTAGGTAGACTTTATTATTCCAGAAGGAAATTTTGTTTGCAGCAAAAGAGTACAAGAATCTAAGGCATTGTTACAAAGATACAAAAAAGTAAGCCAAGGCACATCTGACAACCAGTTTTATCATCACCATAAACACAAGATTTTTTCTAATTATCTTTATCAGTACACAATAATAAGAATTCAGAATTCTGCAGGATACTGACAACTAATAGAATTCAAAATGCTTATAGCTCTGGGAATAAGAGTTCTTAAACTGTTGCTCTTTTTCCAAGGGCACCTAAGTCTGCAGCCTAATGGCAACAACTGAAATGTATGAAAATAAATATGGCTACCATCTGACAAAATTGAGTTGGTCTTCTGTACTATTGTTTTGTAATATAGCTCAGTGACAGAAGTCTGCTGCAAACCAATAATTCTACTGTTAATTTCTGCAATGTTATTTAGATGGTTTATATTTTTAATTAGAACCATTACCAGTCTTTTGCTATGATGATAAAAAGTTCTTTTTGAGTAAATGACTTACTATTTTATACATACAGTGTACACCAAGGCAAATTAAGTATCTGAATTAGGAATCCGTGGAATGGTAGCTTTTTGCTTCTTAGAGAAAGGGAATTTAATTGAAAAATATGGCACAGAACAATTAAACAATAAGCATCCATAAGTTTACTGTCATATTTACGTTCATACAAATGTTGTTTATAATAAGCATGGCAGTTAGTGAAACACAGCAATATAAAGGAAACTTTACTGAGGTAACTTTTCTAATAGTGCTGGCAGATTCCCCTTTTCACACTTGTAACTTATTGCAACATTGGATTAACTTTCTCTTCATTTCAATTCACAAAGCCCTTTCCTGGTAAAATATCTATGAATAAAACTGCATGTATGAAAGGGTATTTAATGAACGTATCTGTTAAGATCCTGATTAATTGAAATAAAATATGCTTTTACATTGTTTACAATTGAACATAACCTTGCTAATGTTACTCATGTTGGCAGTATCAGGCAAACTACACATGGTTGCTGGAAACTAGCATTTGCATTTCTCGTACCTTTATAGTTAAAATAAAAATACTCCTTTAGTTTAGAATGCTGCCCCACCATTTTGACTACTCAGGCTCCTTTTATTCCCATGAGTACAGGTGTCTTAATTATGGACCCCAGAGTGTTAATGAGGAAATTGGTGGAACCGCACTTGTCTGCATGTGAATGCGTGCTCTGACAATTAACTAATCAAACCCCTGGGGCTACTCTGACACATTCCTATGCACACCTACATCTCTCTGAGCCAGAGAACACTTTTGAATTAACACTGCACACTGCCACTGACCCTAAATATGCTTTACCACACATATGATTTGAATGACATGTATTATTAAAATTTTAAATAATGTTATAAATAAATTGTATTTAGTCTCATGATTTTGGCATATATTTTGAGCAAAGTAACTGAATTTTATGAAATTAGCCAAAGTACTTGGAGTTGCTCAGATATATGTACTGTATATTTGTAAAATGGGTTAAAGTAAGAAAGCAAATATTTATGTGTTTTTTAAATTTTAACCTTTTAGTCATTGCTGGTTGAAGTGTGACTGTATAACATGTCTATAGGCAGAACTATCATCTGCTTATATTCAAAAGCACAGGGAAGAAAAAGAATAAGTAGGAAACTAAATTACATATACAGGTAGATACCCATCAACCACAACATTAAAACCATCTGCCTAGTGCTGCCAAAGCAACTCTAACCCAAAATTAGCAGAAGATCCTTTAAGTCCTCTAAGTTGTGAGGTGGGGCATCCATGGATAAGACTTGTTTCTCCAGCACATCCCACAGATGATCGTTTCGATTGAGATATGGAGAATATGGAGGCCAAGTCAACTCTTTGATATGTCCCTTGAAATGTTCCAGAAAAGTTTTTCCAGTGTGGCAGAGAGCATTTTATCTTATGTTAAAAGGTCACTGCCACCTGCTCTGCAACAATCTTTAGATTGGCAGTACATGTCAAAATAATATCAAAAATGAATGCCAAGACCAAGCTTTCCCCGCAGAACATTGCCCAAGGCATTGCACTCCATCCACCAGCTTGACCTCTACCCATAGTGCATCCTGCTGGTATCTCTTCCCCAGGTAAATAATATACACATAACTGGCGATCTACATGATCTGAAAGAAAATGTGATTCATCAGACCAGGCCACCTTCCTCCATTGCTCCATGGTCAAGTTCTGATGCTCACATGCCTGTTGCAGGTGCTTTCAACGGTGGACAGGAGTCAGCATTGGCAAATCGATAGGTCTGCTGCTACACAGCCCCATACAGAGCAAGCTGCACTTTACTATGTGTTCTAACACCTTTCTGTCATGGCCAGAGTTTCTTGTGCAATTTGTGCTACAGTAGCTATTCTGTGGGATCAGACCAGATGGGTTAACCTTTGCTCCCCATGTACACCAATGAGCCTTGATCACTCCATGAAAGGTTCCTGGTTCACTGGTTTTTCTTCCTTGGAGGAGTTTTCATCCTATTCTTGGTAATTGAATAATCTTGTTAAGAATACTGCCATATCCTAGACTACGTATTGCAGATAAACACAACTCAAGTTCCCAACAATTTTTCATGTTTTCTTTTAATACTTCTGCTTTATCTTTATTTGTCATTATAAATGTGCATTTTATGTGTGTGTGGTTTTCTGTTTTTATGCTATTATACAGTATATGTGTTACTGGGTCTCTTCATTTCAATATATATGTATCTGTTTGTTTCTTAATATATATGTATATAAAGTGCTCAAAAAAACTAGAGGAATACTTTGAAATCAATTCCTTCATCCTCCAGGAACTGCCTGCATACTCACTCTACATGGGCATTGTTGTGGACAAGGAGGAACCCAGGACTCACTGTACCAGCATAGGGTTTGAAAATGGGTCCATCGATTTCATCCTGATACCAAATGGCTTTCAAGGTGGTATTGTCTAACTTGTAGAGGTCTGTGTGTCCCTCCATGGATATGCCTCCCCAGACCATCATTGACCCACCACCAAACCGGTCATGCTGAATGATATTGCAGGCAGCATAACATTCTCCACATCTTCTCCAGACCCTTTCACATCTACCATATGTGCTCAGGGTGAACCTGGTCTCATCTGTGAAAAGCACAGGGCACCAGTGGTGGAACTGCCAATTCTGGTATTCTATGGCAAATGCTAATCAAGCTCCACGGTTCCGGGCAGTGAGCGCAGGGCCCACAAGAGGATGTCGTGCCCTAAGGCCACCTTCATGAAGTCTGTTTCTGATTGTTTGGTCAGAGACATTCACACCAGTGGCCTGCTGGAGGTCATTTTGTAGGGCTCTGGCAGTGCACATCCTGTTCCTCCTTCCCCAAAAGAGCAGATACTGGTCCTGCTGATGGGTTAAGGACCTTCTATGGCCCTCTCCAGCTCTCCTAGAGCAACTGCCTGTCTCCTGGAATCTCCTCCATGCCCTTGAGACTCTGCTGGGAGACACAGCAAACCTTCTGGGAATGGCACATATTGATGTGCCATCCTGGAGAAATCGGACTACCTGTGCAACCTCTGTAGGGTCCAAGTATTGCCTAATGCTACCAGTAGTGACACTGACCATAGCCAAATGCAAAACTAGTTAAGAAACAGTCAGAAAAGATGAGGAGGGTAAAATATCAGTGGCCTCCACCTGTTAAACTATTTCTGTTTTGGGAGTCATCTCATTGTTGTTCTTCTAGCTCACCTGTTGTTATTTCATTAACACCAAAGCAGCTGAAACTGATTAACAACCCCCTCTGCTACTTAACTGACCACATCAATAGGCCAGAAGTTTCATTGACTTGATGCTATACTCTGATTAAAACCTTTCACCCTTTTTTCAATATCCCCTTTAATTGCTTTTGTTTTACCTCATAATAATTACTGTTAACCTATTGTCCTACATAAATTTTCCATGTTGATTCTGTTTTAGCTACATTTTTGGAGTTAATCTCTATATATCTAAATATTTTGTTACAGTAATTTTGTATTTAGTTTTTGGCTATTGTTTATATTTTGATGATTATATATGCTTCATTATTATATTGCTTTTTTATTTTTTGTTTTGAATACCTAACACACATACACTCATTATATAATTTAGTCTCCTGCTTATTCTTTTTTTCATCAAATGTTAAGTATTCCATCCATCATCTGTACTATCTCTCTAAAAGGTATTCATTTCTCTGCTCTGCTGTCATGATTCAAGAATTTGTTCTCTGTTTTAAATTGGATTCCATAATAAAGGTAAGTCCTTGCTGGGTTAGAACCATGAGCACCACTTCTTTGTATTTTTTGGTTTACTGTGGCTTCATAAATAGATTTTTAATACCAATTTAATAAACTGGTTGGTTTTTTGAGTATCTGAATCATTATAAACAGGCCTAACATGCCGCTCATACTTCCCAACATCACTCAATAGGAGCTCCCCTTCTTCAGCCTCAGGCTCCTCTAACTGACACTCACTTCCAACCACCTAGCTTCCATTTATTTGCACACAGGCGTTTTGCAATCCTGCCATCCCTATCATCCTTCCCTCTAATCTCCATTCTTTCTCTTTCTGTTTTTCTGTTCTTATTTTTCTGTCCTGATCCTTCCTTGTCCCGTGCACGGCTTCCTTTATCTGGCATGATTGATATGAGTGTGATATGCCTCTACTTCCGAGGTGTAAATGAAGCACCTGACTGATCTGCTCAAATTTGCATGTGTATACATTATCAGCCAAGCACCATAATCAACGCCGAAGTGAAGCACTCTAATGCGCACACCCGATTGCTGCCCACACTTTCAGGGACATTGATGATTGTGCAATGGACCTCTTATCACAGGAATGTAGCCTAAATTACAACCAAATCAAAATAATATGCCATATTCATTATTATCAACTGAACAATTTTATTGTAATAATGCGGCTTTGCACACCCCTACTCAAAGAACCCTTTTTCTTGATGGAATTTTAGGCCTTCAAGTTCAGATTTTAAGTTATATCAGTAGTAATAAATGTGCAAAACCTCATCAATGTCTACATTTGGAGTGGTGCATTTTTTATAATCTCCCCATTGAAGATGTTTTAAACGTCATCAATTATAAATTGGTTTAGTTTTATTTTACATTCAAATTTTCATGACTGACTTAGCTATTTTGGAAAAGTAGAATTTTTGCGGTGCCCCCTCCATTACAATCTCCTCTACTCAATTGAAAATGTTTAAAACACCCTTTAGGCTATATTTTAAGTTAGACCAACGGCAATCTACATACAACATTTTGTAATGTTCGTTCAGACATTTTTGAATGATTGCCGAACAAACAAACAGGCAAGGTGTAATCTGGGGGTTGAAATTAAGTCTTTAAAGTGCAAAATTACTAAAAATCAGACAAAGCCAAAATATTTAAATTTCATCTTTAATAGTATTTTTGCAGAGGCAATTCCAGAAGTATTGGACAGGCAGTGTGATATAATGTTTAATTCTTTGGACCTGGGACTTCAGACTCTGAGGTTATAAGTCCAACTCCAGTTACTTACATTGTTTGACCATGAGTTGGAGTCTGCCTGTAATTTATAGAAGAGAAAAATGTATATACTGTATTAGCATAAATAGCCATAAAAAGCAATTAAAAACTTCTAAAACATTAGATTAAGCATAAATTAGAATGTTAAGCAAATAAGATAGGTCAAGCAAATGGTTAACTAAAAAATCAGGCATATTGCATTTTCTAATAAAAAATGAAAATTACCAGTATTAAGAGAGGAAGGATAGAACAGGACAAGAATGATGCACAGAAACTACCCGAGGACAGGATAAGGAGGAATGAGAACACCTGTGTTCAAGGCTAGGAAGCTGAGGAATGATACCATAGAAAAAATTGGTTCTGGTAGGCATGTAAGAAACTAGCTGGATTGGTGAATCAGCAAAATAAAACAGCAAAAGGCTATAGCTATAAACAAGGTCACAATGATGTAATGCATGAAAGTAAAATTAGTTCGGCACTATTCAGGCACTATCATAAATAAATACAGAAGAATATATTAGAAATTAACTTTAGTGCAGAAATTAAGGCAAATCAAGTATGCCAAGCAAATGCTTAAATAAAAGGATATACCATATTTCTTTTTAATTAAAGCTTAGCTTCAGGCCACCATTATAACATAGTTTGAAAGGCTTAGAAAAGGAAATGACACAATAAAAGCCCAAAGATGGAAAAAGGAAAACATCTGACAGGCCAAAGACCAATCAGAAATAAGCAAAACAGAAACTAGAGATGAACAGGTGCAGAATGAGCTAATTGAACGAGGACAAAGTGATAAGAAATGATATATAAGTTTTGGGTTTTGAACTGTTCGGGGCTCAGCTCAGTTTAGCCATATTGGGTTGAGTCCGTGTTATTATTTGTGTTGTTTTATTGCAATAAAGCTTTAAAACTCTGTTTCCCTATCCTGAGTCCTAATAGCCTTCATTTTCAGGTAAAAGCCTTCTGGTGACAATTTTTCACCACGCCAACTACAACTGGAAAAACAAAAGAAATGGAAGGAATTGTATCTCATATGCTGTAAGTCACATTGGACAAAGTCCAATAATAAGTAATAATAAAGGATATTAACTGGCATTTTCATCTACAATTCTTGAATTCACCCTGCTCACATTGGTCTATCAATAAGCTAAACAACAATGTTAAATCTCAACCCACCAACTGTAATAATGTTAACTAATTGCATATTTACAGTTTAAGAGGGCTTGAAAGACAAGTTGTTCAATATTAGTGGTCAGGTTTACACAGAACACACACCTAAGATCATTTAAAAGCAAAAGAGACTAAAGTGTATCATTCCAAAGATATATCTTAGGAATATAATTTAGGGTGACAAATATTACATTAGTGAAGAAGAAATATTTAAACCATTTCTGAAGGACACATCTATAAGCCGACTAAGTCGCATACAATACAACAAATCCAACAGGCAGCAATTTTATGTTCTGCATCACATGAAAAGGTAAAAGAGATACAGTGAAAAAACTACATTTATGTTCATGCTGATAGATGACTTAGAATGCATTAGCTGCTAAAAAGCTCAGTCCACATATTACTTGGAGATTATTCCTTTGTGGTATTTTTTATTTATGGCTTTTTCATTTTCATGGGGAATTCTGTGTATTGAAGAAAATGGATAAAAATGAATATCCTGATGGAGCATAACCGTAAAAACATTCAGGCAGTCTACAAAAAATCAGCAGTCTGTTAATCGCAGCCAACATGGCATTTCCATTAATCTGAATAAAAAATATCATTGGGAGAGAACTTTGAACATATGACAATATGTCACTCTTTTTGAAACAATATAATCTTCTCCAATGGGGAATAGGCAGAAAATCAAATCATGGATAAACATCTGGCTAAGTTATAAAAAAAGACAGGCAAAAATCAAACCACATTTTAAATACTTTATGCACACATTTGTACACTTAATTATCATAAACCATGCCATTGTAAGCCACTTTGTAAAGTGCACATGAAAATTGTCAGAGCAAAAACATAAAAAGCAATATTTGATAATTAAAACATATATTAAATAATTCACAGTACAGTGTATAAGTGGTTAATGATTCTTCTTCTAAGCTAAAAAAAAGGGCATTCATGGCTTTTCAAGGACTGAATGGCTAGTCTGCCTTCTTTTAACAGCATACAAAGGTAATCTGACCCAGTTTGAGTAATTATGTGAGTACAGGCTGTGATGAATTGATATCTAATCCAAGATCTGTTCATGACTTGCTCCTTGTGCTGCTGAAATCTGTACTGGACTAAGACGTTTTTCAAAATCAAAGCCAAAAAATGATGAGGCAGAATAATAAGGCACCATAGGCATTGAGTAATCCTTTCTGCTGATGTACTTAAAATTTATACAGCAGAATCTGGAACCAATGTAGAAAGCATTTTAAGACGGAGAAGCTTCTATCTGTGGCACCTCTGCAAGAGAACCATCTCTTTCAACCTTCACAAACATATGCAGTTTTTAATATCTGGAAAAAATGTGGAATTAACTTGCTTAGAGATCTTTATATAGACAACGTCTTTGCTTCCTATGAACAATTACATTCCAAATTTAACATTCCAGCTACACATTTCTTTCACTATCTTCAAATCAGGAACTTTGTTAAACAGAACCTTCCAGATTTTCCTCATCTTGCACCCTCATCCATGCTGGAAAAAATATTGCTCAATCTCAAGGACTTGGACTCCATCTCTGCAATATATAAAATCATTTTACAATCCCTCTCTTTCAAAGATCCAAGAGGACACTGGGAAAAAGATCTCTCAATTAATATATCAGAAGAGGAGTGGAAAGTAGCAATGCAGAGAATTCACTCGAGCTCCATATGCGCAAAGCATACAATTATACAACTTAAAATTATTTATCGAGCACATCTGTCTCGACTAAAACTCTCCAAAATGTATCCAGGGCATGATCCAACCTGTGAACGTTGCAAATTAGTTCCAGCCTCACTAGGTCACATGTTCTGGGCCTGCACCAAACTAACATTATTCTGGACAAAAATTTTTAATTACCTTTCAGACAGTCTTGGACTCACAATCCCTCCTAACCCATTAACAGCTGTGTTTGGGGTTCTTCAAGAGGGGCTTAAAGTGGAGAAAGACAAACAAATTGTGATTGCATTTACTACACTTTTGGCACGCAGACTCATTCTGAAAAACTGGAAGAATCCAAACTCTCCTCTTTTAAGTCAGTGGGAATCAGGCTGAATATCCTTCTTGAAGACGAACTTTTAGTTCCAGATCTCTTGGATTTCTTCTCATTGGCAGACACACCTTCTGCCATTTGGTAGATAATATTTAATGCAAGTTTTTAAAATAATCCACTTGTAGTTTTTTGCATTTAGAATTGTGCCTTTTTCTTTATTATTGCGCATGAATATGTTAGGTTTTTTATTTTTTAAAGATAATTGTTGATAACATAGCAGTTCCAATCACAATCTGGGCCCTGCTGCTTTTCACTTTGTTCTTTCCTCTATGCCAACATGCATGCATGGATATTATTTAAATAATATGGTTTTCTTCTCATACTCCACTGATGTGCATATTATTTAATTTACCTAAATTGTCCCCATATCATTAAGAGTGTGTTCTGTTATGTCCTCATACATGACTGATTTCCACATTCTTACTAGTGTTTTATGACTAAGCACCTGCTCCAGACATCCCTTGACTGGATGAGTTGGTTTTAAAAAGGATAGGTTCTGGGAAAAAGATCTCTCAATTAATATATCAGAAAAGGAGTTGAAAGTAGCAATGCAGAGAATTCACTCGAGCTCCATATGCTCAAAGCTTACAATTATAAAACTCAAAATTATATATCGAGCACATCTGTCTCGACTAAAACTCTCCAAAATGTTTCCACGGCATGATCCAACCTGTGAACGTTGCAACCAAGTCCCAGCCTCAACAGGTCACATGTTCTGGGCCTGCACCAAATTAACATCATTCTGGACCAAAATTTTAAATTACCTGTCAGACAGCCTTGGACTCACAATCCCTCCTAACCCATTAACAGCTGTGTTTGAGGTTCTTCCAGAGGGGCTTAAAGTGGAGAAAGACAAACAAATTGTGATTGCATTCACTACACTCTTGGCACGCAGACTCATTCTGATAAACTGGAAGAACAAAAACTCTCCTCTTTTAAGTCAGTGGGAAACCAATGTGTTATATTATTTGAAATTGGAAAAAATCAAATACTCAGTTAGAGGATCCGTACAGACGTTTTTCAAAGCATGGCAGGATCTAATCAGTAATATTTTAAAATAAGTTCATGAAGCATAGAGAATTTATTAATTTAGGTATGTTTAAAAGCTGTAAAATTTTTATGCCGTTTGGCTTGCTCTCTCTCTCAAGGGTGGGGATCGATCTGTTCTTAACTCTATTTTTCTTTCTGTAAAAACTTGATTGCTTTGTATGGAGTGTAATAAAATTAATAAAAATAAAAAAAATAAAAAAAATAAAAATTTTACAGCAGAATACACTTTATTTTTAAAAAGTCCACCATTTAAAATACTTTCAATGCTATTGTACTATAAGGGACTCTTATTTTAGTGTAGCAGATATAAGTGAAATAGGCTAATCATACAATCATGGCTACTTTTATATAGTACCTTCGGTAGCAGGAGTTATATAACATATGCAGCAAATATAGTTTCTTGCTGGTATGGGGGAAAATTTCTCATATCTATACATGAGGGGAAACTTTCCATATATACTATTTGTTTATGCTCCCGTATTTGGATTTTATTATGAATTCTATAATGAGTTTAATTTTGAATTACTTTTATATAAAATAACATATTTATATACTACTAGCCAACCCGCGGCGTACCATACGCCGCATACTCAGGCCGGTTTTTTAATGATTTTTAAGCACAGGGAGAAAATTAACATTTGAAAAATCGGTAATGTAATAAATCAGCAAGAAAAGCAACATTGTAATAATGCACGAAACGAACCAACACACAATCGTCCGTGACTGAAAACTGGTGGACCGTCCTCGTGCCTTCTCCTGCCAGACGGAGGGATGGGGGTGCACGGCGCGGAGTCAGGAACGGAAGGAGAGGAGAAGGACGTCCATTCAGTTCCCTCCGTCATGCTAGTCTGCTGATTTCTCGTTCAGTATGCACTGCCCGCTCATGTGCCCACCTCCAACTCGTCACTTGAGTCGTCGTCCAGATGTACCTGTGAGTGACCTAGACTTTTCATTGCTCTGTGCGGTTTTGGTTGCTTTTCTATATATAATCCACCAAGACACCCGACCCGGTTAGTAGCAAGGTGGGAGGGGGGTGTGTACAAAGGTTTGGGACGCAACCAGTGAGAGCGTATGAGTTGCACTTAGTGGGAATTCCACGGCTTGCAGCCCGAATGGGGATGGGGTTCAACGGCTTAGCCACGCTTCTCTGCGCTAGGGAGACACGCGCTCAATGTCATGCACAATTATTTATTGAATGCTAAACACTTCTGGAAAGACACCGTTGTCTAAAACGGGTTGGTGTGAGAATACAACAGTAAGCGAATGAAAAGATGGAACTCTGGAGAGAGCAAAACACAACACAATAGTGAACCTGTGGCATAACAAACGCCGCATAATTATTTATTGATGGTTGAACACTTTTGGAAAGACACAGTTGTCTAAAAAGGGAGGGTTTGAGGATACAACAGAAAGTGAATGAAAAGATGGAACTCTAGACTTTTCATTACTCTGTGCGGTTTTGGCTGCCTTTCTATATATAATCCACCAAGACACCTGACCACGGTAGTAGCGAGGTGGGAGGGGGGTGTGAACAAAGTGCAGGAGAATCTAAGAAGATGCATGTTTGTCGCGGATGCGAATTGCTGTATGTAGCGTGTAAAACAGTTTGCTATGGTGCACATGGTCGTGCGTCGTAACCGAAAAGTCGGTTTTTAAAGACTGCTTACTTCATTGTGTTTTAACCTCAGTTGTAAAGGAATGTTTTAAGGACCCCATGGGATACCCCTCGGTTTTGGCTGCTTTTATATATATAATCCACCAAGATACCCGACCACGGTAGGAGGGGGGTGTGCACAAAGGGTAGGGACGTAATGAGTGGGAGCATATGAGTCACACTTAGTGGGAATTCTACGGCTTGCAGCCTGAATGGGGTTCAACAGCTTACCCACGCCTCTCTGTGCTGGGTAGACACACGGTCAATATCATGCATAGTTATTTATTGAGTGCTAAACACTTCTGGAAAGACACTGATGTCTAAAATGGGTTGGTATGAGAATACAACAGTAAGTGAATGAAAAGATGGAACTCAGGAGAGAGCAAAATACAACACAATAGTGAACCCGTGGCCTAACAAATGCTGCGTGGCTCAGACATGCATGTGGACTCTTACCACAGACAGGCAAATAGGCAGGCAGTGTGAATGCCTAGAGAGCGAGGGTAGACGCCGGCCGGTGAAAAAGGAGTGTTGGTGGGCAGCAAAAAGGTCTTCCGTGTTCCTGCAGGAGCATCTAAGAAGGCGCATGTTTGTCGCGGATGCGAATAGCTGTATGTAGCGTGTAAAACAGTTTGCTATGGTGCACACGGTCGTGCGTCGTAACCGAAAAGTCAGTTTTTAAAGACTGCTTACTTCATTGTGCTTTAACCTTAGTTAAGGATCCCATGGTCTACCCCTCGCAAACCGTTTCACACGCTGCATATGGCGATTCACCTCCGCGAGAAACATGCCTCTATGAACAGTCAATGTAGCTCGGAGGTGCATGACATGCACATGACATTAACCTGACCTGCACTGCATTTGGCCTCTACGAACGTGTCGTTGCGTCCGAGTTGGTGGGCGTGGCCCTGCGAGTTGCCGTCGTATCCAATGGTCAAGGATTTGGTGGTCGTGGCTCCTTCCTGCATGCGCCATAGGTGTCTCACTTGTCGGTGGCTTAGTGAATCCACACCCCTTCCGGCGTGCTTTCCATGGTTGTCTTGCCTTAGTGAGTTATATACAGTGGAACCTCTAGATACGAGTTTAGTTCGTTCCAGCACTGAGCTTGTATAGCGAATTTGTATCTGGAACAAAACTTCTCCATTGAAAATAATGGAAATCCAGTTAATCCGTTCCGCACCCCCAAAAATATCAGCATAAAAATCAATTTTCCTAACAAATAACACTGATAAATAAGTGTGGATACACTTTGTCTGCTGAGCGTCATGTGATCATAACTGAGCTGATGGTTCTTCTCTCTCGTGCGCGCCCCCCTCTCTCTCTCCTTATCTCTCTTGCTCGCTCGCTCGTGCACCCCCCTCTCTCTTTCCTTATCTCTCTTGCTCGCTCTCTCTCCTGTTGAGGGTAGAGAAAAGCCAAGCAAAATGACACCTTTTATTGGCTAACTAAAAATATTACAATATGCAAGCTTTCGAGGCAACTCAGACCCCTTCTTCAGGCAAGATGTAATCAAAGCTTGCATATTGTAATCTCACTGATGCCACAGACAATTTGAACTTCTCCCATCCAGCAAATGCTTCAGAGCCTTTCCGGCACAGACCTTGAAGCTCAGAAACAGTTTCAACCCAAGAGGTATAAACGCACTCAATCAGTCCATCAAGAACTCCTGGTAGAATCAATTGTACTTATAATTCGCAGTAAACTTACACTACAACTGCAACACTGCACAACCTGAGCCACTTTATCAACCATTTGCACTATCTGCACTGTATGTACATGCATACTGTACTTATGCTTTCGTATTGTATATTTTTCACTGTATTTTATTGTATTGTCTTTATTATTATTTTATCATTTTATAGCAAAACATGATAATGGAGGAGTTGCGTATTGAATCTCATTGTGCCATACAGTGACAATAAAGGAATTCAATTCAATTCAATAGAAGAGATTGTAAAGATGATTATGACTGGCTTGGAGCTGGGCTATTAGAATATTAGGATGTAGAGTATACCTGATATCATTTTTTATGATGAAATGCGTTAAAGTATGTATATTATATTTTACAAATAAATTGTTAACTTCATTTAAATAATGTAAACTATTAATAATTAAACATGTGTGGGTACAGTGGCACAATGGTAGCAATGAGCTGGTGCCCTGTCCAGGGATTATTCCTTCCTTGCACTGTATGCTTGCTGGGACTGGCAAGACCCTGGATGGATGGATGGATAGATGGAATAATTAAATATTTCAATGTTCCATAAATGTTTTGTAGAATTGGAATTTTAAGCTTACAGCTGGTTTTACGTTTATTACAGATGCTTATCTTGTGGCAACTGGTTATGTGGAAAAAGAAACGGAAGGACAGGAATTGGGGATTGTTATGCTTGACAGACACAGTGCTGTTGCAATAAAATATTCCATTCAGGGTCACGCACGTCCCAGCAAGCATCTTGTTGGAGGCAGGAACAATCTGTGGATGGGATGCCAGCTCATCACTACCGCTGGGTCACCATGTTCCCACATTTTTAATACATGGGTTAATGCATTTGTTCATGAGAATGATATCAAGTTATATCGTAATATTCTAAAATGTTCACAGAGCTGTAATATCATTAATGAAATGTATTGTGTGGCGATCACTCCCTGCACTGCCTCCTGTCCATATAAGACAAAACCGATTTATTAAGCACATAGCGATTAATGACTGTGTCGGGGAACACTTAGAATATGAAGCATTTAACTTGCTACTTTAGCTATGATAGAATTTGAGAAACTCTAGTAAATTAAACATTAATTTTAAGATGAAGCTTGCAGCATTCTAATTTAATGACAAAATAAACTATGAGAATAAAGTAGAAATTTTGGAATTAAAGCTGATATTTTGACTTGAATCTCGAGTTAGACCTTTTGTTTATTCACTGTGTCTCTTTTTTTCCTTCTCTGTGGTCCTAACATGCTTCCATATGATACTCAGACACTCACCTTTGCATGTTGGCTTTAACATCTGACCAGTTCTTTTTTGAAATTTTCCTTTTTCATACATACTTTTAATAAAATACTGAATAGAAGGAGCTTTTTATTTATTTGCATATTCAAATATACAAAATTCTTGGAGGAGTCAGGGTGGGGATGTAGGTGTGTGTATGTACATTAAAATTCACGTTGTTTGGGATTTATAAAGGGGAAGTCAGTGGAACTTTGCTTACGGACAGTTTTATACATCTGAATTTTTTTATGCGTATGTACATTTCTTTTTTTGTCCGCACACCATTTTTAGTGTGAATTCTACGCACAGTGTTATACATGAGGTCCAAGGAAACCATATGAAAGAATAAAGGTAATAACAGATTTACTGTTGAGTCAGAATTTTTCCTAGACACTGGATACGTGTACGTGTGTGTTTGTGTATGTATGTATGAATATAGTCAAGGAAGTACACACTCTTCAGTTTTACGGTTTTACATACCAAGATATAACTAAAAATCACTTAGTCCTCACCAAGTCAAAATAGATACATTAAATAAACCTTATGCATCAAACATATTTTAGTTTGTCAATATTTATTAATGGCAAATAGGTGTAATGGTTAGCGCTGATACCTCACAGATCCTTTGTTGTGGCTTTCAATTTTATGCCTGGTCATTGTCTTTGTGGACCATACACATTCTCCTGGTCCATTTATGGGTTTTCTTCTATTCACATTCCCATGGACATGTGTGTTAAGTTAATTTTTTTAATATGCTTGGATAATCCCCTGAGGGGAAACTGTCTTTTTCTCATGACTTTTGGAGGTTAGTATGTGAGGCCAGCCATTGTACAGTGCCTTTACAGAAATATTCAGGTTAAGGAGGATCCCTTCTGGCAATAATAGGATCTGAACAGGCAACCTTCCAGATACCAGCACAGATCCTTAGCCATAGAGCCACCACTCCACCCTGATTGGTGATTTTATGTATGTTTGTGCGTGTGTATGAGTGGGTTCACAATGAAAATGTACACCATTAGTACTGGTTCCTCTCTTGCAACCAATGACACCAGAATATTCTGTGCCCCTCCTTTAACCCTGAAATGGCTTAATAAGGTTTGAGAAGGTTATTATATATTAATATTAAAAATGTAATACAATGATTTACTAGTACATTTAGTGTGATGCAGTAGTTAAGATTATTTCCACATGCATCCAATGTCCTGAAGATTAGTTATCTGTGTTGAGTTTACATGTTTTCCCTGAATCTGTCTGTGAATTTCTGCAGGTTTCAATCCCTCCGTCAAAAAAAACGGCACTACTGCACATTGTTCAACAATGGTGCAATCCTACAGCACAGTGTCCAGGTTTATTTGACCTTGGCTTCAATTACACTAATGGCTGTGCTGCACTGTCTGTATTCAAACTACCCATCAGGCATCACAAACATGCTGTGTCAAGCGCTTCCTATAACCATCAACAAGCTTGTTACACCTCTCAACTGGAAGTTCCAACCATTCTTCTTTTGCAAACTGCTGAAGGTCTCTCAGATTTGAAGGGCGCCTTCTCCCAACAGCAATTTTGAGATCTATCCATAAGTGTTCAATCGGATTTAGATCCAGTCTCATTGCTGGCCACTTCAGAACTCTCTAGCACTTTGTCTTCAACCATTTTTGGGTGCTTTTAGAGGTATGTTTGGGGTCATTGTCCTGCTGGAACACCAATGACCTCTGACGCAGACCCTGCTTTCTGACACTGGACTCTACATTGCACCCCAATATCCTTTGGTAGTCTTCAGATTTGATGATGCCTTGCACACAGTCAAGGCATCCAGTGCCAGAGGCAGCAAAACATCCTCAAAACATCTTAGAACCTCCACCATGTTTGACTGTAGGTACTGTGATCTTTTCTTCGTAGGCCTCATTCCATTTTCTGCAAACAGTAGAATGATGAGTTTTACCAAAAACCTCTACCTTGGTCTCATTTGTCCATAACACATTCGCCCAGTAGGATTTTGGCTTCCTCAAGTACATTTTGGCAAACTCCAGTCTGGCTTTTTTATGTTTCTGTGTCTGCAGTGGGGTCCTCCTGGCTCTCCTGCCATAGCGTTTAATTTCGTTCAGATGTCGACGGATAGTTCGAGCTGACACTATTGCACCCTGAGTCTGCAGAACAGCTTGAATATGTTTTGAAGTTGATTGGGGCTGTTTATCCACCATTCGGACTATCCTTTGTTGCAGTCTTTCATCAATTGTTCTCTTCCATCCACGTCCAGGGAGATTAGCTACAGTGCCATGTGTTGTGAACTTCTTGATCATGTTGCGCACAGTGGACAAAGGAATATGAAGACCTCTGGAGAGGGACTTGTAGCCTTGAGATTGTTGATATTTGTCCACAATTTTTGTTTCTTAAGTCCTCAGACAATTCTCTGCTCTTCTTTCTGCTCCATGCTTAGTGTGGCACACTCAGACAGACAACAGAAAGGCTGAGTCAACTTTTCTCCATTTTAACTGGCTTCAGGTGTGATGGCTATATTGCCAGCACCTGTTTCTTGCCACAGGTGAGTTCAAACGAGCATCATATGCTTCAAATAAAACTGGCACTCAGAGCAAGGCAAAGTTGCTTTAATGTCAACTGGGTCAGCACAGCTATGAACATCTAGGAGGACAGCAGGGAGCTAGAAAGCCAAAGCAAACCCAGATTGCTCTGTAAAGAAGTTTGCCTTCAAGGGGTGACTGAACATTCATACAGTAGGAGAAGGTCTGATGGACACAGAAAGCTCATTCTACGTTTTGAGAAAAAAGTGCCAATTTTTAGTGTGTCAAGTGACAGGAGGGGTAGTAAGTAGAGAGAAATCTTTTATATAAGTGTAGATAGATAAGATAGATGAGAAACTGCAGATACTGAGAAGCAGGGTTGCTGCAACTAGGCTATCACCTCAGACAGCACTTTCGTCAGGGTGGCATTTTCATACAAGAGTATTTTTTTCACTATTAAGAAATAGTGATAGTTAAGTATGACCTGTAAGAGCTGCATACCCATCAAGTGCCTAATTTATACAATGCATTTAAACACTGTAAGAAATATATTCATTTTAAAAGATTAAAATATCTCAGAACTGCAATTTGCACCACTACACCACACAGCAAGCTTCTGAGCATTAAATCGGCATATACACACATTTCAAAGATGTCAGTAATAATGGTGTTCATTTTCCTGATTTTCACATATTGTATTATGCATATATTGATTGTGGTTTTGTAAAATGTTGTTAATTTATGGCATGTTTTTAAAGTGTCAGTTATAGATACAATGTCTGCTAAATGTCTTTTGAATTGGCATTTTACATGCTTAGTTTGAAAGGATGTCGCTCCTTTTAGTTGGCAGGACAGTTTTTCTACTAGTGACATATCTGTTTTATAAGATTATACAGATAACATATTTTTTTTTGTTGCTTATTAATATTCTTCCCTAATGTTATTTGTTTATCTTTTCTTGTAACTTTCTCCTTGACATCTTGTAAAGCACTTTGTGCTACATTGTTTGTACAAAAATGTGCCATATAAATAAATGTTGTTTTTGAAACTGCCAAGGTATTTAGAGAAGCATAAGGGATGAGAGAAACAGCCATGTTTCATTTCATATTCAATTTCATAATGATAAAACTCAATAAAAGTATATATTTGGGTCAAACAGAAGCTGTGAAATATTTATACATTTTTAATGTTTTTAATGTAGATTTTGCTCATTGTTCCGAGGATGCTGTATGTCGTGAGTATATTATGAAGCCTGTGCCGCCATTTGTATTGTATGTGGATTAACTGATTCAACTTATGCCTAGTAAGGACTGGCAAGGATATATCGTATATCTGGTGGGGCCAACAGTACTGTGCCTTGCCTCAGGTGGCATTATTTAATGTGCCAGCCTTGTAATGAAGCAAAGTCATGCATGTTGAAGTGAAGAAATTTTGTACTGGATTGTAACTTCTACTTTAAGCCAGTGAAGACAACAAAGCAGAGGATAATAAAATATTAAACATATCTGAGAAGAATGTGTCTTTTGTTTATGGATTGTTTTTTGATGCATGTTATTAAAAAAACATTCCAAAATTATCCTTACATACACTCCCTTTCCAGAATAGTGTACGTTGTAGCTATAGCCTAATTTGGCAGCAAAAAGTGTGAAAAGAATTAGTTCTAAATAGGACAGGAGGTCATCATATATTACATGCACACACATACACACACCCATCAAAACTCATAAACACTGAGCTGCTTTAGAGTTGGCAAACAACCTAATGAAATATACAGTGTTTGGATAATTGAAAAAAATGGAAGTCCCTAGATGAATTTATATAGAGTACAAGATCAATATATATGGTAGCTAGATATCAAACTAATCTCCAAGTACTAAAAGGTGTCAAACATACTTAAGGAATACTGTTGAACCTTTTAGAAAAAAAATGTAGGTTTAGTGATCCATTACAAATTACTGTAATGAGTTTTTTTTAAATATCCTTTTAAAAAATAAACTTTGAATATTTTAGTTTCTTCCCCAAAAATATTTTGCTTCTTGGGCCCAGAGGCTTTATGTACAACATTCTTATTCTCCAATTGGAAGCAGTGCAGTTCAGTTTGTAATGAAAACAAAATTCTACATTTCTATCACTACCTTCAAATTAGAAACTTTGTTAAACAGAACCTGCCCAATTTTCCTCACCTTCCACCCACTTCTATGCCGGAAAAAATATTGATCAGTCTTGAGGGTTCAGGCAGCATCTCTGCAATATATAAAACCATTCTAGAGTCCCTCCCTTTCAAAGATCCAAGAGGACAGTCAGAAAAGGATTTTTCACTCAACATCTCATAAAAGGACTGGAAGGTAATATTGCGGGGAATTCACTCGAGTTACATATGTGCAAAGTATATAATTATTCAACTCAAAATTACATATCAAGCACATCTGTCTCATTTAAAATTGTCCAAAATATTTCCATAGCAAGATTCAACCTGCAAACGTTGCAATCAAGCTCCATCCTCACTGGGTCACATGTTTTGGGCCTGCACCAAATTAACATCATTCTGGACCAAAATCTTGAAATGCCTATCAGACAGCCTTGGTGTCACAATTCCTCCTAATCCACTAACAGCTGTGTTTCGTGTACTTCCAGATGGGTTTAAAGTGGAGAAGAACAAACAAACTGTCATTGCCTTTACTACACTATTGGCACGTAGACTTATCTTGATCAACTGGAAGAATCCCAACTCCTCTCTTGTAAGTCAGTGGGTAACTGATGTCCTATACTATTTGAAATTGGTAAAAAAAAATCATACTTCGAGGATTTGTGCAGAACTTTTTCAAAACCTGGCAGGATCTAATCAATAACATTTCAGAATAAGCTTTTAAAGCACTAAGGAAGCAGATTCTCTCCCTCTTTTTTTCTTCTCCATTTTTCTTTGTTCGCTTATTAATTTATATATTTACTTATTTTTACTAGCTTTAAGTTTTACTCTACTGGCTTAGCTCTCTTTCTCAGGGGTGGGGTTGATTTGTTTTCAATCTTATTTTTGTAAAAATTGATTTATTTGTATGGAATGTTGTGTGATTTCAATAAAATCAATAAAATAATAATAAAAGAAAACAAAATCCTACTGATTCTTCTAACTCTCTTTTTTATGTATATTTTCAAATGTGTTTATGAAGGTGTGTATCCTTTTTACGCATAGATGTAGATATTTCAAGAGCTATTTTGTTTATTACCTAAAGGCCATGAAGTTCAGTCTTCTTCAAGCTAGAGGGTTTAATCTGACACCCCAAAGTGTTGTTGTACCGGTGGTTAAGTTGCTATATATCACAATTGTCTTTGCTTTTTTTCAACACATTTGCATATTGTTTTTATTTATATCTGGATGACGAGAATCACTACTTTTATACCCTAAATATCAACTCTTTTCTCAGATAGGCATGACAAACTGTGGTCTTTTTTCAGACCATTTCCCATGAACATTTGCATGCAAAAACACAACAGCTGTTTGTAGGCATAAACAATTAAAGAGATGTTGGAAGACCACATAGAACAATCACAGCCACATTCATTTCTGCAGCAGATAGTCCAAGGGAACACTTATTGATTAAGCAGACATGGGTGACAAATAGTTCTTTTAATTACTAAGATATGATCAGAACTGTAGTTGAAATTCAAAATCATTTGCTTTTTTATAATGCTGCTGCCTCATAGTAAGAAGACCAGGGTTGATGTTCTGGGTGTTCTCTTTCATGGAGTTTTAATGTTCTCACCATGTCTGTGTGGGTTTCTTTCTGGTGTTCCGGTCTCCTGTTACAGTACAAAGGCATGCAGATAAAGCGGATTGGTGATGCTAAGTTGGCCCTGGTGTGTGCATGAGTGCGTTCACCCTGAGATGGACTGGCACCCTATCCAGAGAATTGTTTCTGTCTTGCACCCTATACTTGCTAGGACTGGCTCCATCCCCCTGCACCCCTGGTTGGTATTAACTGGGTTTAGAAAATCTTATGGTAAAGTATAATTTACTCTAATACAGAAAAAAAATTCTGCTCGCAATATCTCCATTCTGATACTTTTATATATTCCCCAGTCCTGAAAACTCAAACATTCCAACTTCCAGCATATTTTATTGAAGTTTATCAATAAATCTTGATGGCTGCCATATATGTTAGCTGCTATCAACCTAGTAATTCCTCTTTTTTCTCATGGAAAACTGCATGAAGCACACTGAAAAGTTAGAAATCCAAAAACTTCATATTGATGTGTTTTTCCTACTCCAACACTACAATGAAAAATAGTTCATCCTGATTCTCTGCAATACATTTCTGATCAATTACATATTTTAGTAACTATACCTAGTTGACAACTATGTGCTCTTCACTGAATGAATATGATTGGTGTAAACTTTTAAAGGTTTCTCACAAGAGAAAGAAGTTGTGTGGCCTCAGTAAGTCTTGGACCTGTCTACAGTAAGTACATAATTCTTCTATAGAGAAAATGATTTGATTTTGGGGAGATGATGGTAGAAAGATACTTATTTGGGCTAAACAGAAATTGTGCAACTGGGAGTTGTCTTTTTCACTAAACTACCATTTATATTTAAAAAAGAAGCTGTTTAACCAATATGTAATATCTAATAAACAGAAACTTGACACAAACAGCATTGGTATTCACCCACCTTGAGTCCCAGTTTAGTGGAAGTGTCCAAGTCAAAAAATTACAGATGGTGCTTTAGGATACCACATTTATTTGCAAGCATTTACTAAACATTCATTAATTACCCTTGTGAAATAGAACATACTTTCAATTGAATTGCAACCTCAGCTTTAATTGTTCCCAAGTAGTTTTTAAACTAATCAGGCTGAATATCCTTCTTGAAGACGAACTTTTAGTTCCAGATCTCTTGGATTTCTTCTCATTGGCAGACACACCTTCTGCCATTTGGTAGATAATATTTAATGCAAGTTTTTAAAATAATCCACTTGTAGTTTTTTGCATTTAGAATTGTGCCTTTTTCTTTATTATTGCGCATGAATATGTTAGGTTTTTTATTTTTTAAAGATAATTGTTGATAACATAGCAGTTCCAATCACAATCTGGGCCCTGCTGCTTTTCACTTTGTTCTTTCCTCTATGCCAACGTGCATGCATGGATATTATTTAAATAATATGGTTTTCTTCTCATACTCCACTGATGTGCATATTATTTAATTTACCTAAATTGTCCCCATATCATTAAGAGTGTGTTCTGTTATGTCCTCATACATGACTGATTTCCACATTCTTACTAGTGTTTTATGACTAAGCACCTGCTCCAGACATCCCTTGACTGGATGAGTTGGTTTTAAAAAGGATAGGTTCTGGGAAAAAGATCTCTCAATTAATATATCACAAAAGGAGTTGAAAGTAGCAATGCAGAGAATTCACTCAAGCTCCATATGCTCAAAGCTTACAATTATAAAACTCAAAATTATATATCGAGCACATCTGTCTCGACTAAAACTCTCCAAAATGTTTCCACGGCATGATCCAACCTGTGAACGTTGCAACCAAGTCCCAGCCTCAACAGGTCACATGTTCTGGGCCTGCACCAAATTAACATCATTCTGGACCAAAAATTTTAAATTACCTGTCAGACAGCCTTGGACTCACAATCCCTCCTAACCCATTAACAGCTGTGTTTGAGGTTCTTCCAGAGGGGCTTAAAGTGGAGAAAGACAAACAAATTGTGATTGCATTCACTACACTCTTGGCACGCAGACTCATTCTGATAAACTGGAAGAACAAAAACTCTCCTCTTTTAAGTCAGTGGGAAACCAATGTGTTATATTATTTGAAATTGGAAAAAATCAAATACTCAGAGGATCCGTACAGACTTTTTTCAAAACATGGCAGGATCTAATCAGTAATATTTTAAAATAAGTTTATAAAGCACAGAGAATTTATTAATTTTGGTATGTTTACAAGCTGTAAAATTTTACGCCGTTTGGCTTGCTCTCTCTCTCAGGGATGGGGATCGATCTGTTCTTAACTCAATTTTTGTTTTTGTAAAAACTTGATTGCTTTGTATGGGTGCAATAAAATTAACAAATAAAAAAAAAGAATAGGTTCATATAAACTGCTCAAAAAATTTAAAGGAACACTTTGAAAACACATCAGATCTCAATGGAAAAAATATCATGCTGGATATCTACAGTATACTGATATGGACTGGGTAATGTGTTAGGAACGAAAGGATGCCACATCATTTGATGGAAATGAAAATTATCAACCTACAGAGGGCTGAATTCAAAGACACCCCAAAAATCAAAGTGAAAAAATGATGCAGCACTTAAGAGTGCAATGAAAAAGGGAAATTAGATGTTGGTGTAAAATGGGTGTGAATTTACCATTTCTTCTTGGTGTCAGTTTTCCAAACTGACAAAGAATTATTCAGAGAAGTTTTTCTTACTACCATACAGGAGTATTTAATTTTGTTTACAAGTGAGAACCATTTGAAATAACATTAATTTACAAATGTAAGCAAATGATCATTTAACATTAATTTGAATAATATATTCATTTTTTTAAGTATTTAGCTTTAACAGAATTCTTCTTTTCATTTTCTTGTTTTCTTATTTATGAAGTGTTTAACACATTTCTGTGAACTGAAGTAAATGCCTTATCAGCTTAACCCAGAAGCTAAACAAGAGAGCAGAAATTTTGGATGGGTGGTTTATTGGCATTATTTCACTCACAATTGGATGAAGCTTGGAAATTATAGGGCATATCTATTGGACGGAGCAGCAATAATTTGATTATTTTGTGGCCAATGCTAATTTTAAACCTCTTAACTATAATTAAATGATATAGTTATTGCCCTGACTACAGTAATGGAAAGTCCAGTGGGGTGAGTTCACTGTTTCTAGCATTTCCACAATATACCAGAGTCTGACTTGATAGCAGAGTTTAAGTTTCAGTGATAATGTTTTGTCTTTTATTACTGATAGCAATAATTACTATTAACCTTTTTATATTTTTCTAATGCTCATTTTGTTGTACGAGTTCTCAATGAGCACAGTAAGGTATCATAGGAATGCTATCTATAATCCAATAGTTATAATTACTTTCCAATGCAGTGAACATGCTGAGCTCATAGTTAAGGTCTCGGTATATAGGGAAGTAAAAATATGGAAATGATGTGGGCAAACCTGGTTGTGTTTTTGTAGATTTTACCTAAATCATTTTCAGTGTTACAGTTTAAGGTTAAGCTATACCAGCTCACAGTGGAAGCAACACTAAGAGTAGATAACTTGCAACCACTAAAACAAATAGCCATGTCTATCTGTCTGTGCTCATGAAACAACTCCTAGCAGATTGAAATTTGGTACACTTATTCTTCAAGAAAACTTGTCTGGAGAGTTCACTTTTTGTTGAGATGTTGAATACATCATGCTGCACACCTCTTTGAAATTTCAAAATCTCCCATTGGAAAACATTGGCAAATTTGTGGATCCATTGTGTGACTTCAACTACAAATTTGTTTACTGTCACAATTGCACCTTGAAAGCTGTCACTTTAACTTTGTATATTTTTTATACTTTTTTTCTTTACTTGTTTGACAGCCACTCCTAATGGCAAAACAGTGAAACACCTGCTGTTGTGCATACTGAAGTAAGTATACCTCACTGGACAACACAGGATGTTGTGGGGTTAGGATAAGGTGGGGTTTGATGACCATGTGTGGGGTACTGAAGAAGGCGCAGTACATCTGGATGATGGGGTTTGTTGTGCCCCTTCTATAAGAAAGGCCTCTGGAAAATAATGGCAAAGTATTAATGCCCATGGAAGTCTATTGCCATAGTGAGAATGTTTCACAAAGGCATACAATCTAGAGGCTAACAACATGGTGTGACTTCTAAATCACTCTCCATCTCTAGTGAGTGTTAAACAGAGATGTGTCAATGCTTCAGCGCTCTTCAACTTTATGTTCTTTGGCATGCTGTCTAATGCACAACATTACTTTTAAATATAACAAACAGGTTGGGCATGCATTGGCCTGTTACTTAGTAATTACAACACACTATTATTTCCATATGTAAATAATAAAAATCAGACCAATTATTTCATGCACAGATTTTATCAGAATGGACAATAGCTGCACATCTGTTTTGTGCAGCACTTATGATATATTATGATGCCAAACAAATATAAAAGAGCTAAAAGTTGGACTTTCAGTTTTTGATTTCAGTTTAAAGTTCTGCAAATGGTGCGACCTAATTTTGCCTATCAGTCTCATTTTATTGAAAGAATACTCACAAAATTACTTTTCAATTGATATTTACAGTATAATCAGTTTTGATGGATTTTTTTTTTTTGACATTACATAGGCTTTGAGTTGATAGCTGGTAAATATTAAAAAATAAAACATATATATATATATACACACACACACACATACATATACATATATACAGTGGGATGCAAAATTTTGGGCAACCTTGTTAATAGTCATTATTTTCCTGTATAAATAGTTGGTTGTTATGATAAAAAATGTCAGTTAAATATATCATATAGGAGACACACATAGTGATATTTGAGAAGTGAAATGAAGTGTATTGGATTTACAGAAAGTGTGCAATAATTGTTCAAACAAAATCAGGCAGGTGCATAAATTTGGGCACCACAAAAAAGAAATGAAATCAATATTTAGTAGATCCGCCTTTTGCAGAAATTACAGCCTCTAAACGCTTCCTGTAGGTTCCAATGAGAGTCTGGATTGTGGTTGAAGGTATTTTGGACCTTTCCTCTTTAAAAAACATCTCTAGTTCATTCAGGTTTGATGGCTTCCGAGCAAGGACAGCTCTCTTTAACTCACACCACAGATTTTCAATTATATTCAGGTCTTGGGACTGAGATGGCCATTCTAGAACGTTGTACTTGTTCCTCTGCATGAATGCCTTAGTGGATTTTGAGTAGTGTTTCGGGTCGTTGTCTTGTTGAAAGATCCAGCCCCGGCGCAGCTTCAGCTTTGTCACTGATTCCTAGGACATTGGTCTCCAGAATCTGCTGATACTGAGTGGAATCCATGCGTCCCTCAACTTTGACAAGATTCCCAGTCCCTGCACTGACCACACAGCCCCACAGCATGATGGAACCACCACCATATTTTACTGTAGGTAGCAGGTGTTTTTCTTGGAATGCTGTGTTCTTTTTCCTCCATGCATAACGTCCCTTATTATACCCAAATAACTCAATTTTAGTTTCATCAGTCCACAGCACCTTATTCCAAAATGAAGCTGGCTTGTCCAAATGTGCTTGAGCATACCTGTTTGTGCTGTGGGCGGTGAAAAGGCTTCCTCTGCATCACTCTCGCATACAGCATCTCCTTGTGTAAAGTATGCCGAATGGTTGAACGATGCACAGTGACTCCATCTGCTGCAAGATGATGTTGTAGGTCTTTGGTGCTGGTCTGTGGGTTGACTCTGACTGTTCTCACCATTCGTCGCTTCTGTCTATCCGAAATCTTTCTTGGTCTGCCGCTTAACTTGAACTGAGCCTGTGGTCTTCCATTTCCTCAATATGTTCCTAACTGTGGAAACAGACAGCTTAAATCTCTGGGACAGCTTTCTGTATCCTTCCCCTAAACCATGATGGTGAACAATCTTTGACTTCAGGTCATGTGAGAGTTGTTTTGTGATCCCCATGTTGCTACTCTTCAGAGAAAATTAAAGGAGGAGGGAAACTTACAGTTGACCCCCTTAAATACTCTTTCTCATTATAGGATTCACCTGTGTATGTAGGTCAGGGGTCACTGAGCTTACCAAGCCAATTTGAGTTCCAATAATTAGTTCTAAAAGTTTTGGAATCAATAAAATGACAACGCTGCCCAAATTTATGCACCTGCCTTATTTTGTTTGAACAATTATTGCACACTTTCTATAAATCCAATAAACTTCATTTCACTTCTCAAATATCACTGTGTGTGTCTCCTATATGATATATTTAACTGACATTTTTTATCATAACAACCAACGATTTATACAGGAAAATAATGACTATTAACAAGGTTACCCAAACTTTTGCACTGTATACACACACACACACACATATATATATATATATATATATATATTCCATTTTGTGAAAATGTCTTAGGAGAAGTAGGTTGGGTTGGGGGTTGTGGGAATTATTTTATACCAACTTTACTATCTTCAATCACTTAAATTGTTGAGGTTCCATATTCTTTTACTTCAGAATATAAACTCTCAATTTCAAGTGGCAGCCACTTATTCATTGATATTCTGCTTTTGAAAGGTCACTAGTGACTGACTGACTATTTGCATGGAATTGACAAAAACATGAAACAGAATTATGCTGGGCTCAAAGGAGTGACGCTAATTAAAAGAGGCCTGAGATGAAATGCTACATTAAATTATTTATGTAAATGTGTCCCGGCACCACTAAATGGCATCACCCGAGGTTGTAACAGAAATGCCATCAAACCATAATATTACTGTATATCAGAAAAAAAAAACTGTACTTACTGAAGATGGCTTTGATTCACTAACAGTAAGGATAACAGTACTGTTTCTTTACTTATTAATCAACCTCTCTCTTTTTTGCCTTTTCTTACTCAGCTCGAATTACTTATTTTCCTTTTGATAGGCCATTCTATATTAAAGTTAGTTTTCTTGGTACAAAGGTGACATTTACAGTCCTTCCTGAGTTCACTTTCTGGGTCAAGGCCAGTATTACACTAGGTTGGAGTTATATGTCATCTTAAATCTGCATTGCCTCCTTCTAGGATTCCTCACTCTTTAAACCCTGGAGACATTGTACTTCTGATCTAATAAGTTAGCATCCATTCTGCACCATTTTCATACAGTGTTCTATATGATTGCAGGTAGTCCCCAGACAGGTCACTTATTCCTTGTCTTACCTTGAAATTAGGAGACCCATGACAAATAGCAAGTGAATGAGTAAACTTGTGTGATATGTAGCACATTTTGAAATCACATCCTCAATTTTGCTTAATCCAAGGGTCATGGGGGATAGAAACTCAGCAGCATCTGATATAAGGTTGAAACTGGGTAGCACTCCAGTCAATTGCCAGGTACACCCAGGCTCACCCCATAGTGGGCCAACCTACCAAACATATCTTTGGGGTGTAGGAGGAATATTGGAGCATTCAGAGAAAAACCCAAGGAGACATAGAGAGAACAAGCAAATTCAATGCAAACAATGACAGGTGTGGGATTGAAATTTAGGAAACTTAATCTGTGGAGCAGAAATGCTAACCACCAAGCCACTCTGTATCATATCATTTGGATTTCAAATGTTTTTTTTAATATAATAAACCTGTATTCTTTATCAAAATACAAAGGGTCATTGTTTAATACTCTTTGTCAGAATGATATAATAATGGATATGATCTCCATTGAACGATACCTAAGAACTATACACCATTATATGTGTTTTGGGGAATTTTTCCTCTGTCTTTCAAGAGAAATGGGTGCAGGATTATAAAATGCAAATAATGAATGGTTCCTGAAAAATCAGATTTGCTGCTGACGTTAAACTTAATAGCTACAACATACTGTTCACAGGTTTCAATAATTATATTAAACTAGAAATAGTTTGTTAATTTTGGGTGTGCTCTAACCTCTTTGGCTGCATATACAGTAATATTACATTAAAGATTAAAGCAGCCTCTTGCAGTACTATAACTCTTAAGATTCTATACATATCTGCTTGCTCTAATGGGGCTTGTTTCATTACATTTGAATGAAATCTAAATGTGGAAAACCTCCATCCCAGTCTGTGATATCTGTGAAATAGCTTTATTTTTCCATCACAAATTGGAGCAATAGTTGTTATGGGAACTGTGTGAGTCTGTTTTCTTTTAAATTTAAGAAATATTTGTCTTTATCAATCAATCAGATATCAATGTTGAATTGGGTGGTTTTACTTTAATGTGTTAGTTTGCTGAAATTCAGTGTAATTTTCTTTCTTACGTAAGATACTAACATAAAACAACAAATACTGAATGATGCTTATACATTTCTTAACACTAATTCTCAAAGTTACTGGTCTCATGGCTGTTTCAGGTTGGTCATTAACTTTTAGGTGTTCATAAAACAATACGTTTAAGCAAAAACTAATATTCATTGAAGTCATCATTCTTTGTATCGAGAAGATCTAGTGTGATAAATGATTCGAGAAACAACTCAAAAAGTGTTGGGGAATTGCCCCGTATATTGCTTAACAGCAAAAGTTGGTCCAATTAAATGAAAAAAACATCTAAATATCAGACAACACAGAAGGTGAATTGGAAGACAAAATGGCTGCAGCAAATGAAGAAAACGGAAGTGATGTCATCGTCAGGAGCCGGAAGTGGCGTCATCTGTGAGGGGCCGCAAGTGACGTCATCACCAGGAGCCGGACGTGGCGTCATCAATGAGGGACCGGAAGTGATGTCATCTCCAGGAGCCGGAAGTGAAGTGAATGAGGAAGTGATGGAAGGTTCGTTCTCTGACTTATTGTTTATATTGTGAATAGGTTCAATTGTCTTCTTTAGTTCTATAAGGTCAGAGAGAGAGGCATTAGTATCATGAAACAAACCCTTATCATTTGTTATTTCGCTCACCTGAGGACTTGTTGACTGCTTCCTAATCTCATGTGTGTGACACTAGGTATTGCTGTTTTTAAACTCTGTTCATTTGTGCAGTTTATAATGTGGTCTAATCGCTAAGAAATTTAAAACTCCAATTTACAGATTCAAATTCTCCCTTAGAGTCACGCTCAATAACACTCGGAACTCTTTCATGATATAGTTTGACTGTAACAAAATATATTTCTTCTTCTTATAAATCTGGAAGGAACACTTTCATCACAAGATTCTGACCTTCTATAATTGCCAGGCAAAATAAATCTACCTTAGGAGACCAAGGCTATTGCTATAGGTCCCAAAAATATGGGATGGTTAGGGTTACAATACATAAGGAATTTTCCTTGCTGGTTTAGGTGCCTATCAGTGTGTTACGGCAGTTTTTACAAAGCTGACATGTTTTCTGGGTTTTTCATACTGCGATCCATCATTACCAACCAAGGTTTACATTTTTTCAATTCACAATCTGCTTTACAGTTTTATCTATGGTATAATTCTCAACAAACATCCAATGAAGCCGCAATGACGATGTCCTAGATGCTAATAACCAGTACTACAATGTACCAACATCATTTGTGACGTGAAATGCATTGTTACATTTTAGTTACTTGTCAAAGTGAAAGAGCCATTTGCTAGTTATTTAAGTTATATTAAATACTAGCAAAATACCTGCGCTTTGCAGCGGAGAAGTAGTGTGTTAAAGAAGTAATGAAAAATTAAAGGAAACATTTTGAAAATAACGTAACATGATTGTCAATGCAATTGGTTTTGTCACTGTTTTGAGTGTTGCTGTCATATATATATATATATATATATATATATATATATATATATACACATACATACATGCACACACATTATATATACAGTATATATATCTAATATCTATATATATATATATATCTATATCTCTCTATATATATACACATACATACTGTACACACATACACACACACATTATATATATATATATATATATATCTATATATCTATATATATCTATACTAATAAAAGGCAAAGCCCTCACTCACTCACTCACTCACTCACTCACTCACTGACTCACTCACTCACTGACTCATCACTAATTCTCCAACTTCCCGTGTGGGTGGAAGGCTGAAATTTGGCAGGTTCATTCCTTACAGCTTCCTTACAAAAGTTGGGCAGGTTTTATATCGAAATTCTACGCGTAATGGTCATAACTGGAAGCAGTTTTTCTCCATTTACTGTAATGGAGATGAGCTTCAACGCCGTGGGGGCGGAGTTTCGTGTGACATCATCACGCCTCCCACGTAATCACGCAGTACATAGAAAACCAGGAAGACCTCCAAAAAGCGCTGAAGAAAACATGCATTATATAATTGAGAAGGCAGCTAAACAATAAGAAGCGAAGCGAGTGACATATACAACCATATTCATGAGTTCTGCTACTTGAAACAAAGCACGATGTAAACCTACACTTTAAATTAAGTTCATAGACAGGCTGCCGCTGGCGTTTGTAATTTAGTGCCTGCCCATATAAGGCCGTCCGTCAGCGGCAATCCAATAGCAAACTGCCACTAAATATTCACGGGTGAAGGACTGTGCTTATGGAGAGGAAGATGAGATGGTCAGGGTGGTGTTTGACACAAACTCAGCGAAACTGCGAGAGAAAGTTTTAAGTGCCAGGACTAAGGTAACATTAAATACAGCCATGGACATAGCACGAGATGGCACCAGCACAGCTGGGAACCTTCGATGCATGTACACCGAGTGGCTCACGTGAACTGACGAGTGCACAGATAAAAGCAACAGTTCCAAAGAGCTGAACAAAACCAATTACACAATTGAAAAGGCAGCAAAAATATGAAGCGTCTGATACATACAAGCATATTCATAAATCCAAAACAAAGCACACGTTGGAAAAAGTCAATGTCCCGCTAAAGGAAGACAGTGTAAAAAACCCGTGCATGCAGTGTGTCAGGTCTCAGATAAAGAAGAAGACGAGCTGTTTATTGATGCAGTAAGAAACGAATCGATGAATGAAACCTGTCATCTTTACAACGATTGACAAACACGGAATGTAACTTGAACACAACACATCCTACAAATACGAACCTGATTGAAAGAAATAATGATAATCAAATCCTTGATGACAGCAACACTCAGTAACACTCACAAAACAAATACTGTATATTGACAGTCATGTTACGTTATTTTTAAAATGTTCCCTTTTCTTTTCTAGCTTTTTAACACACTACTTCTCGCTGCGATAGCGGGTATATATATATATGTATATATATATATATCCCGATCTACATACTCGATAATGGATACTTTATTCGCCATCAATGATTGTTTTGGTAAAGCCATACTCAGTGTATTCATTAGATGAACGGTAAAAAGTAAGAGCGAGGGAGGATGACTTATTGAGGCATGCAGGCTGTAGTCGCGTCAACTCTATCTGAATTGCGATCACATTTGAAAAATATATCTTTTCAAGTTCTATTTAGTCCATATGTGTCAAACTCAAGGGCAGCGGGCCACATCCGCCCGGCGTGTAATTATATCCGCCCGAGATCATTTTATATACTGTATTATTGTTATTAAAGCCCGGTATATGAAGCGCTGGTAACACAATAAACTACAGATCCCATAATGCAGCGCTTCAGCTGCCTTGCCGAACACTTACCGCTTTAATCAAGTCTACCTTATGATGCTGCAAGTTATTGTGAAGCTAGCTCACACGATGCTGAAGAGAAAAGTTGATTCTGAAAATAGAGCCTTTAAAAACCGATGGGAGGTTGAGTATATGTTTACTGAACCCGTGTGTCTCATTTGTGGAGCTAATGTGGCTGTAATTACAGAATTTAATCTAAGACGGCACTATGAGACAAAACATCAGGGTAACCTGAATGCAATGCAGAAGATACAGAAAGCAGATAATTAAATAAGAATCTGACACTTCAGCGGACGTTTTACCTGCACAATCACAAAGTGATTTCAAGTGAAGCTGCTTTTATGGGAGACACAAATGCACCAGTTCACCTTGCCCCACTTTCCCTGTTGCCAAGTAATGTTAAACCAAGTCGTCACTACGGTGTTCCCAAATCGCACTTTGCTGATAAACTGAGCGCACTGCGCACTGAGTTTGCACGGCGCTTTGGTGACTTTGAAGAACAAAAAGTCCGTCTACATGCGGCTCGAACCTTGTGCATGTTTGGTAGCACATATCTGTGTGAGAAGCTCTTCTCAGTGATAAAGACTAACAAAACAGCACACAGGAGTCGCCTCACTGATGAGCACCTGCAATCCATCCTGAGAATCTCCACAACACAGAACCTCACACCAAACAGAAACGAACCTGTGGCCAAAAAAGATGCCAGGCGTCCAGCTCTAAAATGACATATGAGCAAAGACAACTGAATGATTTGATTTGTTATTGCTGAAAGGAACACATTTTATTTATATTTCCAGGTTTTGTTATGCAGCATGTTCATATTTGAATTTGTATAATTTTGACAGGATATATTTTTATGGAGAGCAAAATCTTTTGGGATATTTAAAATCTAAGTTTATTTTTTATATAAAATTACATAAGAGTAAAGAAATTTGAATGTTTGTTCTTTTAACGTTTACTTTATTTCTAACTTGTATAATTTAGACAGGATATATTTTTATGGAGAGCAAAATATTATAAGTTGTTTAAGGTTTGAGTTGATTTATTCAGGAATAATATTCCTGTCTGTTTTTACCATTCCTACCAAAGATATTTCTGTCGACTAAATAAAAATTCCTTCTATTTAAAATTTAAATAGAACTTGAACAAATACGATAGTTCATAATATCCACGCAGACTTGCACGTAAGAGCTGGAGTTATCCGTTTTAACAAGCAGCGTATTGCACTGATACGAAATAGCTGTGTGTGTATATATGTAGATATGTATGTATATGTATATATATGTTTATATATGTGTGTGTGTATGTGTATATATATATGTATTTGTGTGTATATATGTGTGTGTATGTATGTATGTATGTGTGTATGTATATGTATGTGTATATATGTAGATATATATATATGTATGTATATATGTGTATATGTATAGATATGTATATATATGTTTATGTGTGTGTGTGTAAATATATATATATATATATATATATGACAACAACACTCATCACTCACAACAGTGACAAAACAATTACATTGACAATCATGTTACGTTATTTTCAAAATGTTTCCTTTTCTTTTCATTGCTTCTTTAACACACTATTCTCACTGCTGAAGCTGGTATTTTGCTAGTATATATATACTAGCAAAATACCCGCGCTTCGCAGCGGTGAAATACCCGTGGATTAAATAAAACCTACACAATAACTATAAAAATCGTAATAAATGAACAATGAAACAGCGGAGAACCCGTGGATTAAATAAAAAGGCTGCTTCGTTGGCGAAGCAAGGAAAAAGGACTTTCTTATATATCATTTGTTTATAAAACAGTGCAGAAGCTCTGAGAAAGCTGCTTCCTTCGCAAGGTAAGGAAACGACTGAAGAGACGGCAAGGCAGCTGAAGCGCTGCATTATGGGATCTGTAGTTTATTGTGTTACCAGTGCTTCATATCCCCGGGCCATTAATAACAATAATACAGTATATAAAATGATCTCAAGGGCGGATATAATTACACGCCGGGCCGGATGTGGCCTGCGGGCCTTGACTTTGACACATAGGGAGTAAATAGAACTTGAAAAGATATATTTTTTCAAATGTGATCGCGCAATTCAGATAGAGTTGACGCGCACTACAGCCTGCATGCCTCAATAAGTCATCCTCCCCTCGCTCTTACTTTTTTACCGTTCATCTAATGAATACACTGAGTATGGCTTTACCAAAACAATCATTGATGGCGAATAAAGTATCCATTATAAACATTTTAAAAATAACGTAACATGACTGTCAATATACAGTATTTGTTTTGTGAGTGTTACTGAGTGTTGCTGTCATCAAGGATTTGATTATCATTATTTCTTTCAATCAGGTTCGTATTTGTAGGATGTGTTGTGTTCAAGTTACATTCCGTGTTTGTCAATCGTTGTAAAGATGACAGGTTTCATTCATCGATTCGTTTCTTACTGCATCAATAAACAGCTCGTCTTCTTCTTTATCTGAGACCTGACACACTGCATGCACGGGTTTTTTACACTGTCTTCCTTTAGCGGACATTGACTTTTTCCAACGTGTGCTTTGTTTCCGCAGTATCTGGATTTATGAATATGCTTGTAAGTATCAGACGCTTCATATTTTTTGCTGCCTTTTCAATTGTGTAATTCGGTTTTTGTTCAGCGCTATTTGAAACTATTGCTTTTTATCTGTGCACTGCGTCAGTTCACGTGAGCCGCTCGGTGTACATGCATCGAAGGTTCCCAGCTGTGCTGGTGCCATGTCGTGCTATGTCCATGGCTGTATTTAATGTTACCTTAGTCCTGGCACTTAAAACTTTCTCTCGCAGTTTCGCTGAGTTTGTACGAAACACCACCCTGACCATCTCATCTTCCTCTGCATAAGGACAGTCCTTCACCCGTGAATATTTACCCGTGGCAGTTTGCTATTGGATTGCCGCTGACGGACGGCCTTATATGGGCAGGCACTAAATTACAAACGCCAGCGGCAGCCTGTCTATGAACTTAATTTAAAGTGTAGGTTTACATCGTGCTTTGTTTCCGAAGTAGCAGAACTCATGAATATGGTTGTATATGTCACTCGCTCGCTTCTTATTGTTTCGCTGCCTTCTCAATTATATAATGCATGTTTTCTTCAGCGCTTTTTGGGCCTCTTCCTGGTTTTCTACGTACTGCGTGATTACGTGGGAGGCGTGATGATGTCACACGAATCTCCGCCCCCACGGCGTTGAAGCTCATCCCAATTACAGTTAAACAGCTTCCAGTTATGACCATTATGCGTAGAATTTCGATATAAAACCTGCCCAACTTTTGTAAGTAAGCTGTAAGGAATGAGCCTGCCAAATTTCAGCCTTCCACCCACACGGGAAGTTGGAGAATTAGTGATGAGTCAGTGAGTGAGTGAGTGAGTCAGTGAGTGAGTGAGGGCTTTGCCTTTTATTAGTATAGATATATACACACACATACACACACACACATTATATCTATATATATATATATATATATATATATATATATATATATATATATATATATATATGTGTGTATTGTAATAGACTCAAGAGGAGACAGCACAAAGGTTTGGGGTTTTCCGGCCCTGTATATTGTAGATGATCCACAATAAAAAACAAATAAATGGTCAAAACTATAGACACAAAATTGGTTCATAAGCGCGACACCGAAACATGCCGTCGGCGGCCATTTTATGAGGGAGGAGCCAGAAGTGGAGGAATGTGGAGGGATGCTGGGATCGATGATGTCAGGAAAGATGGCGGAGGAAGGACGGAAGTAACGTACTGCAGGCAAAACTGGCTTATGGCGGCGGAGCATCTTTTTTTCTAAAAGAAAGCACAGGGAGAAAGTTAGTACTCCGCCATTCCCTGCTGGTGAATGTCTTCCCAGGTGTTTTAAAATCCGTCCGCGGTCTCCTACTAGCGCGTGCGTGACATAACCGAGAGGTCGTGGATACAAGAGAGGGCATCGGCATTGGCCTGAAGGGTGCCCCGACGATAAGTAACGGTGAACTTATACGGCTGTAAATCCAGAAACCACCTGGTGACCCGCGGATTCGACTCTTTATGTAGGGACATCCACTGAAGTGCAGCGTAATCAGTCACCAGAGTGAATTCGCGACCCAGCAGGTTATAACGGAGATGGGTCACCGGCCACTTTATGGCCAAGGCCTCCCTCTCCACTGCCGCGTACCGGGTCTCCCGGTCCATCAGTTTCTGGCTGAGGTAAATCACGGGGTGTTCGACACCGTCGACGCTTTGGCTCAACACGAAGCGTCGCTCTGGAGAATAAAAGGGAGCCCAAAATCGGGCCTCCTTAATACAGGTGTCGATGTAAGGGCCTTCTTTAGGTCACTGAATGTGTATTCCGCCTTTTCATTCCACACCACGTATAAGGGAGCGCCCTTTTTTGTTAAATTGGTCAAGGGTCCGGCCCTTTTGGAGAAACAGGGCACGAACCAGCGGTAGTACCCCGCTAACCCCAAGAAAGCTTGCACCTGCCTCTTGGTATTCGGACGGGGCCATTCCAAGATGTCCTTAATTTTTAAACACTGGGGTCTCACCTGTCCTCGTCCCACAAGGTAGCCTAAATACTTGGCCTCCTTCAAGCCAAAAAAACACTTTCGAGGATTTATGCGGAGGCCGGCTTTAGCTAGTGTCGTGAGGACAGCAGAGACCTGCAATAGATGTTCTTCCCAGGTGCCGGAATAGATGACGACGTCATCCAGGTAGGCGGCACTATAGGACTGGTGGGGTTTCAGCACTCTATCCACCAGACGTTGAAAGGTTGCGGGGGCCCCATGCAGCCCAAATGGGAGGACCTTGTATTGTTTTTTCTTTTCCGGATGCCGTTAAGGGAATTTGCCAATACCCTTTCGTCATATGAATTGTAGTCAAGTATCGAGCCGTATCCAGCCACTCAAGGAGGTCATCAATGCGGGGCATCGGGTAGGCATCGAATTTGGAGACCTGGTTCAGACGTCTAAAGTCGTTACAGAATCTCCAGGAGCCGTCTGGCTTGGAAACGAGGACGATAGGGCTGGACCAAGGGCTATGGCTCTCCTCAATAATGCCCATATCTAACAATCGTTGCACCTCTAATTCCACTTCAGCGCGTTTTGCCTCCGGGAGTCTATAGGGCCTCTCCCGGACGATTACGCGGGGGGTCTGTGACTATGTCGTGATTAATCAGCGAGGTCCGGCCAGGCAACTCGCTCACTACTTCGGGGATGGCTCGGATCACATACGTTAACTCCTGCCGTTGTTTGGGATTTAGCTCATCACCGAGGTTAAAGGCACTCATGCATGAGAAAAGGGAGAGGGACCTAGGGGCGTCGGGAAGCTCCTCCCGATCTTTCCAGGGTTTCAACAAGTTTACATGGTAGATCCTCTCAGTTGGTCGACGATTGGGTTGTTTCACCAAATAGTCGACCAGTCCTTTTCGCTCCTTAACCTCGTATGGCCCTTGCCAGTGAGCGAGCAACTTGGAGTGGGAGGTAGGAACGATCACCATAACTCGGTCCCCCGGGCGGAACTCCCGAAGGACAGAGTTACGGTTGTAACACCGGGCCTGCGCTGCCTGCGCACGAGTCACGTGGTCCTTTAGTAGGGGTCTGATTTTTGTGAGCCTGTCACGCAGTTGCGCCACATACTCCAATATGTTAGAGGAGGGAAGGGCCTCGGCTTCCCAGCCCTCTTTTAGTATATCCAAAATGCCTCGGGGTTGTCGCCCATACAACAACTCAAAAGGGGAGAAGCCCGTAGAGGCCTGAGGTACCTCCCGGTAGGCAAAAAGCACCAGCGGGAGGAGCTGATCCCAGTTCTTACCGTCTGCGCTGACTACTTTGCGGAGCATCTGCTTAAGCGTCTGGTTAAACCTCTCTACCAACCCGTCTGTCTGAGGGTGACAGACAGACGCTTTCAGGTACTTTATTCTGAGTAATCTGGCCATCTCCCTGAACGTATCCGAGGTAAAGGGTGTACCCTGGTCCGTGAGGACTTTCTTTGGGTATACCCACTCTGGAAAACAAATTAACTAATTCCCGTGCGATGTTTTTTGTGTTAGCGGAGTGCAGGGGAACTGCCTCTGGGTATCGGGTGGCGTAATCCACCATAACCAATATGTATTTATAGCCACGGCTTGAGGGCTCCAAGGGTCATACTAAGTCGACCCCTATTCTGTCGAAGGGGATGTCGATCAGGGGTATAGGGACGAAAGGAGCACGGTCCCTCCTGGGAATCTGGCGCGTCTGACACTCCAGACAGGATTGACAGAAGCGCCGGACCTCCTCGTTATTCCCAGGCCAGTAAAAACGGAGCTTGATCCTCTCCAAGGTCTTTTCGGCCCCGAGATGGGCGCCAAGGAGGTGAGCATGAGCTAATTCGCATACCTCCCGCCAGAAGGTATGCGGAACTAGCAGCAACTTCTGCACCTCGCCCTCGTGGGTTGCCACCCAATACAGCAGATTATTTTCAAGCACAAAGAAGGGTTCGCGTGGTGTGGAACCGTCGACTTGTGAGCTATTAGGCAGAACTACTGCATTCCGGGCAAACCGCAGGGAATCATCATTCCACTGATCCCTCTTAAATGAGGCCGGCATGGACCGAAATTGGTGATCCAAGCTACCCAGAGGGTCCTGTGGCCTGGACCCTGGAAGAGTTCCCTGGCTAGTCCCTTCCCCGGCGGAGTCTTCCGGGTCAGGGTCCATCACCGCGGAAACGTCCCCCGAGGCACCAGCGCCACTAGGGCCTGCCTCAGAGCACGGCGTGGCGCTGTACCCCTCATGACCAGATCCAACGAGGCCCCGGGAGCGGTGTGTGTCTTACTGCAATTTTTCTCTGACCAGTCATGTCCCAAAATCACCGGATAGGATGTGGTTCGGGCAACACAGCGACCATCAATTAAGTTAACTCCCCCTTCCAGGTGATATAACATTGTGCGGAACGATATGACTTGGTCCCTCCATGCACACAAGTGACTTGTAGGTGTTGTTTCAGCCACTGTCGCGGTAACACATAATGGCGAGCCACAATGGTTATGTTGCAGCCGGAATCAAACAAAGCCACCACCACGTGCCCATTCAATAACACCACTCCCGTGTTTGGACTCATCAAGGGATGCGACGGGGTACAGTACAATCTCCGTAGATGCCCAGGTGCAGTCCATCGGCTCGGTCGTGATGTTCAGGGGACAGGCTGGCAGCAGATGACCGGTCTCGCCACAGCGCCGCGCAGCGCGTCGAGGGGGCTCGGGGTTGGCCGCCCGCCCCTGTCGGTTCCCCCGAGCAGACTTTTCTGACTCCCCGACTCGGAGAACCGCAAGCTGACGATCCAGGACTTCCAGGAGACCCGGCGTATCCTTGTATGGATGTCGCCGGACATGCTGGGCGAGGGAACTGGGCATGGCGTTCACCAGGCCCTCACAGGCCACCTGCACCACGACTCTCCGGGCCTGGGGCCCCTCTGGCCATAGCCAGTGCCCCATCTTGCCCCAGAACTCGAAAGCCTGGGCACAGGCAGGTTTTTTAGGGTTGAACTGCCAGTTCTGCCACTCTGCCGCCCACTGGCCCGGCGTAATCCCGTAGCAGGCCTGGATCTCCGGTTTGAGGAGGTCGTAGTCCGCGACCTCCGCCTCGGGAAAGTCATAATAGGCCCGCTGCGCGGGTCCCTTCAGGTAAGGCGCCAGAATGGACGCCCACTTGGACCGCTGCCACTCGTTCCGGGTGGCCGTCCGTTAAAAAATGCCCAAATACGACTCAACGTCATCTGCTTCGGTCATAGGTACCAGAGGGGGAGGCGTCAGTCTGGGCGGGTCTGGCCTTGCTCGTTGGGCCTCTGCCAGCCTGGCCTTTGTAGCCTCCAACTCCCGGGTGGGGAGTAAAATATTTGGCCATTTCGGTACACTTGAAAGCGACAACCGAACAATTCAGCGGCAGCCATCAACTCACATTCAGAACCATAGGTGAAGGGCTTAAGCATTTCACTCTTATAGTGCACCAGTGTAGTATAATTATCTCCTGTACCGTCATCAGTCCACACCTTGAACCTGTCCCAGTTATTCAATACACAAGACACAATGTTTCTCCAGATATCAAGAGTGAGCCTGATATGGCCGTGCAATATGTAACACAGAGAATGGAAAAGATAGGTGCCATCTCCGGGCATGGAAACCACTCAGTAAGTGAAAGTTCTTTGATCGATGGTGATCACCTCGATAGACATGTTAATGCGGGTACGGTTGGAATGATAAAGGAAATGGGTACCTGAACAATGTAAAGTAAGTCTAAAATACCTACACAATAACTATAATCGTAATAAACAAACAATAAAACAGCGGAGAAGCCGTGGATTAAATAAAAAGGCTGTAGTTATCAGCAGGGAGACATGAATCCCGTGGCGAAGCAAGGAAGGGAATGAACAGACTGGAGCGACGGACGGCCTTATATAGGCAGGCAGCCAACAACGTGGGACGCGTTGGGATGGGGGACCCAACGCCGCCTCACATGGTGACTGAGCTGCAGGCTATGGACATATATATGTATGTAAGTAGGATTCAGTTAGCGTTGGGAACCTGCGTACCAAATTTCTTGAAGATGGGCCCATAAGTAACAAAGACTGTTGAAAAGTTCAATATGGCGGCCAACAGTGGCATCATACCACCGAAATAAGTATTTCAGCCTTCTACCTACACGGGAATTTGGAGAATTAGTGACGTTGAAAAGTTCAATATGGCGGCTGACAGTGGCGTCATACCACCGAAATAAGTACGTACATTGATTTCGGTTAGCGCAGGGAAGCCGCCTACCAAATTTCGTGAAAATGGGGCCATAAATAAGAAAGTTCAACATGGCGGACGTTGTTGACTGTTATGCGTTGAATTTTGAAATTAAACCTGCTTAACTTTTGCAAGTAAGCCTTCCAAATTTCAGCCTTCTACCTACACGGGAAGTTGGAGAATTACTGACGTTGGAAAGTCAATATGGCGGCTGACAGTGGCATCATACCACCGAAATAAGTATGTACATTGGTTTCACTTAGCGCAGCGAAGCCGTCTACCAAATTTCGTGAAGATGGGGCCATGAATATGAAAGTTCAACATGCGGACGTTTTCGACTGTTATTGACCGTTATGCGTAGAATTTCGAAATGAAACCTGCTTAACTTTTGTAAGTAAGTGTAAGGAATGAGCCTGCCAAATTTCAGCCTTCTACCTACACGGGAAGTTGGAGAATTAGTGACGTTTGCAAAAATTCAATATGGCGGCTGACTGTGGCGTCATACCACCGAAATAAGTATGTACATCGGTTTTGGTTAGTGCAGGGAAGCCACCTACCAAATTTCGTGAAGATGGGGTCAGCCTTCTACCTACATGGGAAGTTGGAAAATTAGTGACGTTGGAAAGTTCAATATGGCAGCCGACAGTGGCGTTATACCATCGAAATAAGTACGTACATCGGTTTCGGTTAGCACAGGGAAGCCACCTACCAAATTTTGTGAAGATGGGACCATAAATAAGAAAGTTCAACATGCGGACGTTGTCGACTGTTATCGACCGTTATGCGTAGAATTTCGAAATGAAACCTGCTTAACTTTTGTAAGTAAGCTGTAAGGAATAAGCCTGCCAAATTTCAGCCTTCTACCTACACGGGAAGTTGGAGAATTAGTGATGAGTCAGTGAGTGAGTGAGTCAGTGAGGGCTTTGCCTTTTATTAGTATAGATTTACCTATATATTAGTGTACTAGCAGAATACCCGCGCTTCGCAGCGGAGAAGTAGTGTGTTAAAGAAGGTACGAAAAAGAAAAGGAAAAATTTTAAAAATAACGTAACATGATTGTTAATGTAATTGTTTTGTCATTGATATGAGTGTTGTTCTCATATCTATCTATATATATATATATATATATATCTATTTATCTACAGTATCTATATATATATATATATGTTGTTCTGATATCTATCTATATATATATATCTCTATCTGTCTCTATATATATATATATATATACTCGCGATTGGCAGCGGAGAAGTAGTGTGTTAAAGAAGGAAAGAGAAAGAAAAGGAAACATTTTGAAAATAACGTAACATGATTGTCAATGTAATTGTTTTGTCACTGTTATGAGTGTCGCTGTGATATATATATATATATATAGCAAAATACCAGCTTACAGCGATGTCATGTGTTTAAGAAGTTATGAAAAGAAAAGGAAACATTTTAAAAATAATGTAACATGATTGTCAAAGTAATTGTTTTGTGTATTTGGCAGCAGCGTCACGAAGTTGTTTTCGGTAGCTGCATCAGAAAATGTACCACGACGTCTGACACGCCTCCTTTTTACTGTTTTCTCAAAGCTTGGATTGCTGCTGTCATATATATATACACACACACACACACACACACACACACACAACATACATACATATATATATATATACACATATATATACACATACATATCTTCATATCTACATATCTATATATACATATCTACATATACACATATATATACATACCTATCTACATCATATATACACACATACATACATACACACACACAAATTATATATATGTGTGTATGTATGTATGTATGTGTGTGTGTGTGTGTGTGTATATATATATATATATATATATATATGTAGATAGGGTGTGTGTGTGTATATATATATATATATATATACACATACATACATATATACACATATATATACTTGTGTGTATGTTTGTATGTGTCTATATGTGTGTGTATAGCTTTGGTCACTGAGTGCAAGGGAAAAATAATAAAATATAGTCTATAAGTTATTAAACAGTAAAACATTAACGTTTTAAGAAGTACAGGTACATTGAGCCCTACTGGAGTGGTTGCGGGTAAACTACATTTTAAAGACTGTGTAACACAACAGGTAAGTAACTAACAGCAGCTAAAATATATATGGATCATCTCTCGGTAGTAGATCCCTTTTGAAAGGCGCTACACGACGGCTGTGGTATAGAAATTACATTTTCTATGTGAACGTTCAAATTTGTGCCTCTGGTAATGTGCCTTACTGGCATTTAAAGAAAATTAGTTTTGTGTCCTCTGCACTGTTAAGAGAGAAGGCTTTGGTTTGGGATAAAAGGTGTAAAGAAAGGAAAGTTGCCTTTTCTTTTATATAGTATAGAGAGATGTGTTCGCTGACGTTATGATCGCCTTTTGGGGACAGTCGCAGTGGGTCTTGTGTAGACTGGTGAGACGTCCCTGCCATTAATCAGCTGTGATGGCACTGTCAGTCCTCCACTGTGTGCGTGTCTTCATAATCCGAGGTGATGACCTCATAATCGTATCGTGCAAAGAAAGTGTGAATCGCCTTAATATTATTTTTCCGTGGTGTAGAAAAGGGGTCCCGTGTTTGCACTTGTCTGGGCTATAGCGCAGGGGGAGGATGAAAAAAATTAAAAGTGCTCACTTTGACTTAAGGCAGAAGCGCAGTCAGCGTCTCAAAGGCCGGCACAGCTATGCGCGCTGGCTGCTCGACTTTTGCTGGGCAGGAGACCACAGTTTGTGCAGACACGTTCATGATATCAAAAGTCTCAGCGCTCTTTGGAGGTCATTCATATATTATTTATATAGCAAAATCCCGCCTCGCAGGAGAAGTAGTGTGTTAAAGAAGTAATGAAAAGAAAAGGAAACATTTTAATAATAGCGTAACATGATTGACATTGTCATGAGTGTTGCTGTCATATATATGCCTGCCTAAATAAGTCACCCTCGCTTTGCTCTTACTTTATTTACCGTTCATTTAATCATGGCTATTGGCGGAAAAATTATAAAATGGAAGGAGGATGGCTTTACCAAAACAATTATTGATGGCGAATCGATTATTCATAAAGCTTGAATTGGTGATGTTTTTCTGTGTTAACCTCATATTTTTTCAGACTTCTTCTCAAACTAAGGTAGTGCGAGGGTAAAATGAATCGGGATGCTGATCAATGTAATCCGTGTACCAGGAAATCATGCATTGACAAAAGCTCCCTTTGCTTGTAATGCAAAGTGTGATTAAATGCATTATTTTTAACGTTATGGAGCACATGCATCGAAGCTTCTCAGCTGTGCTTGTGCTAAGAAAAGGAAAGATTTTAAAAATAACGTAACACGATTGTCAATGTGACCTTTTGTAAGTAGTGCCTGGAGGATTCAGTGTGGAGAAACTCGAGAGACAGCGTGTGTATTAACTTGTGGATTTTTCTGTGAGTATTTGGTGGCAGTCTGACGGTTGCTTGAAGACGGCATTAGCATGAGCTCAGCTCAGACTGAAATTAGATGAATGGGAGGGGAGATGATGACGTGACTCCCCACCCGCCTTTAACTGTCAATCCCCACAAACACAGTCTCTCGGAATTTGCATAAGCACACCCCTTCACCTACAATTTTAACTTAGTTACAAAGTGATCAAAACTCTCGTTTATATCCTGCGTCCTCTCATTAAACTTGTATCCCGCATTACCTGTGGGCATGTGAAACGCCAGCGGTAGCCTGTCTATGAACTTAATTTAAAGTTTAGGTTTACACCTTTCTTTCTTTCCGAGGCAGCAACACTCATGAATATGGTAGTATATGTCACTTGCTCGCTTCTTATTGTTTTTCGCTGCCTTCTCAATTATATAATGCATGTTTTCTTAAGCGCTTTTTGGAGGTCTTCCTGGTTTTCTACGCACTGCGTTGACAATCAGTTCAAGTGATTACGTGGGAGGCGTGATGATGTCACACGAAACTCCGCCCCCCCACGTCATTCCAGCTCAACTCCATTACAGTTAATGGAGAAAAATACCTTCCAGTTATGACCATTAGGCGTAGAATTTCGAAATGAAACCTGCCCAACTTTTGTAAGTAAGCTGTAAGGAATGAGCCTGCCAAATTTCAGCCTTCTACCTACACGGGAAGTTGGAGAATTAGTGATGAGTGAGTGAGTGAGTGAGTGAGTGAGGGCTTTGCCTTTTATTAGTATAGATAGTCTATCGAAAGGTTCTTATAACCCCCACAAGCTGAATTGAATTTGTATATCCTAACTATTTCTTGTCTTTCTGACTATAGATTAGTTTCAGTTAGTGACCTGCCTTGCTGTGAGTAAGGCATGGAGGGCACACTTTTTTTAAACCATGCCTTAACGTGTTAAATAGTATGTAATGTAATGTGCTCTATTGAACGTGCAGTGCTGCACGTTTAGAGTGTACTGAAGGCGAAGTAAAGCATCTTTGGGTATAGAAACAACTGAAGTTTGACAAAAAAAGTTTTGCCTTTTATTCTATGTGTGTAACATTTCTTTTCTTTATTCTTGCGTGAAGAGTTTGAATTTTCATTAAATCTTTTCTTTCAGCACACGTTTCACTTCTGCTTGATCCTGCCTTACTTACCAGCAGCTACACAAGGTGTGCATAAATTTGCACTGGAAGTCGTTACTCAACCACTCTACATGAGCATCAGCATTAAGCTATAGTACTCTATGTGAAGTATATATGTACTAGCCAACCCGCGGTGTAGCATACACCGCATCATTATCAACGTGAACAGTCAACGTGGCTCACAGCTGCATGTGGACTGTAGCACAGACCAAAGTGAAGTGTTTGGTGACGTGTTGGGGGCGGGCACATGAGCAAGCAGTGTGCATGCATCGAGAGCGAGGATGGACCTGGGAGGAGGGTGAGAGTTGGCGGGCAGGGCTCTCTCTTGCGTTCCTCATGACCCGGCAGGAGAGTTAGAGTGGGCGGTTGGGGCTCTGTCGTGTGTAACCCATGGTCGGGCGACTTGGTTGATAATATATACAGTGGAACCTCGGTTCACGACCATAATGCGTTCCAAAACTCTGGTCGTAAACTGACTTGGTCGTGAACCTAAGTAATTTCCTCCATAGGACTGTATGTAAATACAATTAATCCATTCGAGACCGTACAAACTGTATGTAAATATATATTTTTTTAAGTTTTTAAGCACAAATATAGTTAATTATACCATAGAATGCACAGCGTAATAGTAAACTAAATGTAAAAACATTGAACAACAGAGAAAACTAACACTACAAGAGTTTATGCCATAGTGCTACAAACCACTCAATAAAAACACTTTTTTTTTAATGAGTTTTAAGTTCAGGGAAAAAAAATGAACATTTGTAAAATCCATAATTTAATAAACAACCAAGAAAAGTAACACTGCAACAATGCACATGTGTGTGTGTGTGTGTCTCTCTCTCTCTCTCTGTCTGTCTCTCGCGCCTGTGTGTATGTCTGTCTCATGTGGACTGTAGCACAGACGAAAGTGACTGAGGCTGTGTTTGGTGAGTTGTTGCATGCGGGCACATGAGCAGGCAGTGCACATGCCTCGAGAGCGACAGTGGACGCAGGAGGAGGGTTAGAGTTGGCTGGCGGGGCTCTGTCGAGCGTATCCCATGATCTTAGAGTTGGTGGGCGGGGCTCTGTGAGTTGGCGGGCGTGGCTCACTGTCTTGCTTGTGCTCGCTGTGTTGCGTGCCCTTAGTGAATTATATATATATATATATGTATATTTTCATATTCTTATAACTAAATATTTGTTAGTAAAGGTAGCAGTAATTTTTTGGCTTGAAAAAATATAGTAACCCTAGGAAGGATCTACCTAATAATATTTGAGAGGCAGCATAGGTTTTACATCATTCTGAATAATGCTTTAGCACAGCCTGTCATTGTTAGTATTGATCGTGAGACTGGTTAAGTATTGTTTTTTAACTTACTGTAGAAATGAGCCTCAGCATGAATATTTCCCCAACAATGACAACTCCAATGCTAAACCTCCATCATTGACCATTGAATCCACCACCCTGCCAATATGTTATATTGTACAATGTCCAGGGAGCAATGAGGTGTCCAGTTAGCCTAGGAGAGATACACTTTGAACTGTCATTCCTATAATCCCCATGGTCTCTAGAGGTTTACTTTGTATGGAGTTTGTGTAAAGTTGAGTTTTTTTTTCTTTATTTTCTTCACCAGCTTTCTTAATGGAAGATAAAGGATCATACCAAACGTAAAGAACATACTCATTTTCCAATTCAATAAAGTCAATAAAGACTTTTCACTAACAGTTATATTTTAAGAATGCTTTATGAATGATTATGAGAATGAATTTAAATAGTTATCAGTCAAAGTCAACTATAACTATAAAACCTTCATATTGACTGATGTGGTTTTACCACTGTTTTGGAAGTTTTAAGATGCCCTTGTAGTATACCTGGTCCTGATGTGTGTAAAGAGTAACATACTTTTGTCTGGACACCTGCCTTTTGTCTTTTATGAGCCTAAAGAGATGATGGTCTGAGAGCATTAAGTCCAGACTATAGTGTAGGTGGGGGAGAGGTTCCGAGCTATTCTCAGTGAGTCCCGGCAAACTGAGAAAAGCAGTATGTTGTGTTGCAGGACGGTGTTTTTCACCTATAGATTTTTATCAATGTGCAACAGACCTTCTAAAGCTTTTACTAGTAGCATTAATGATTTGTGGTTTTACAGCATATTTCACACTTTCAGGTTCAATAGTCAAACTCTTTACCCTGGCTTACTTTTAAAATCCCTGCTTACTTCTTCCATGATATTAACATGCACATATATCTTCTTACATAATCTTTGCTCTCTGTTTTAAATTCAACTTCTAATGGTGTTGGTCCCAACATTTGCAAAAGGCACCCCCCATTGCATCAAAGATCAACCTATCTGTTTAACCGTCTCAATTTTATTTGGGGTGGTGAATGATGTAGAATTTATTTCTGAGAAAGTGCTGTAACTTATTATCTTATTAGTCCTGCCTTAATGTATTTGACGTAATTGTAAAAATGTGTTCAAGTTTTTCAAAAGCATGAAAACATTTTAGTTCCGATTCTATCCACAACCTTGTCCTTATACTTACAGAGGTTTTCTACTCGTGCACTAAGCAAGGAACATGATGGGCAGTCTCAGATCACTGCACAGATTTGCAAATATAAAACAGAAAATGCAAAATACTATGCAAATTAGTAATGCAGAGGAGATGATACATATAAAAAAATGGAAATACATCGCTACAACTGTTATTTACACCTGATGATGAATTAACAGCCTAAATGTTGTGTCTGTGACCTTTATGTTTTTCAATGTTGAATTTAACTTCACATATTTTTTACAATTTTCAAGAATACATACTGTACATATATTGTATATCTATGCACATGATCATTCATTGACAAATCAAATAAATACATTAGACCAAGTATAGAAAATAACAATAATTTATAATAGGTTATTTAAAGCCCAAGGACATGGTGCAGAAAGATTAGAACAAAAATAAATACATAAACACATTATAAACAGACTTTCACTAACAGTTATCTTTTAAGAATGTTTATAAAAAGTGACATTAATTTGATTTAGCAAACACTTGCCCACCACAATAATCTTTTTAGTCTCAGAAACAGTGAGAAAAGGGCCAGGTTCAGAGAACTGGAGTTGGCAAACAACATCATACTACTGTAGAGGATCAGAAAGATAGGATGGAACTTTGTCATTTAAGGTTTAAAATCTGGAGTAATGAAAGTCAGGAGAAGTATTTTACAGTAAATATGTGATTTAATTGACTTCCATGTTAGTTCCTTCAGTAGCAGAGTAGTAGCAGAAAAAATAAGAAATAATGCAAATGAATGAATAAAAAGTAAGCTTAGTTAGGAGTAAAATATGGAAACTATTGTGATTCTAGCTGCCCAAAAATAGATCTCACTGTAGTAAAACCTGACCCTTGGAAGCGGGGAGGCTTCAAACCTGGGTAACAAAGGCTTTTAAAGTTTAAAGAATCATATGAAATGTTTCAACATATAGTTTAATAAATAATAAAAACCCCACAAGGAGGAGGTTCACCATAAACCTCTGGCGTGATAACAAAAAGAGCAACAAAGAAATAAAAGATTTATTTAAGAAAACAATAAAATACAGAAATATGTGGAAATAGGCAAAAAAATGGTGTCTAAAAGGCTCTCCTAAGTGAACAAACCCCTTAATAAATAAACAAAAAGCAAAATGCAAGAATACAATGTAACAAAAAAGCAAAGAATCCAACAAAAAATAGCAATACTTAACCAATACAGCCTGAAACAAATTCAAATGAACTGTAGAGGAACTCTTCTTCTTCTTATGTTTTATGGCAGTTTGAATACTCTGTATTCCACCATCTACTGTACAGAGGGAGAACTCCTCATTCTGTTTAGTATGTTAAATTCTTTTTCACAATTCTGTGTTTGTGATGTGGAGGACTGCCGGGTTCGTGCTCCGGCCCTCACCCCCAGGCCGCCAGGAGGAGCTCTCCCGACAGCAGGATCGTGCCCCGAGTTCCAGCAGGGCCTTGTGGACTATGTAGTGTTTATACACAGCCCTGCTGGATACCTTGGGGGCCACCGGGAGTCGCTGTAGGGGGGCTCGTGGGCTCTTATTTGCCCTATAACCCATTGAAGAAAAGGACTGTTTACCCTGACCCGGAAGGAATAAGGAACTGTAGACTGATTGGGCAGGAACACCTCCGGGTCAGGGAGGATAAAAGGATTGTGGGGAAGCCCTGACACTGAGATGAGCTGGGAGGTAGAGGGGCGAAGTGTCTGGGTGAGGAGAGAGAGAGAGAGAGAGAGAGAGAGAGAGAGAGAGAGAGAGAGAGAGAGAGAGAGAGAGAGAGAGAGAGAGAGAGAGAGAGAGAGAGAGAAAATTATTGTAGTGTTTATTTAATTTAAAATAGTAGTGTGGAGGGTGCTTTGTGCACATTATTGTTAATTAATAAAAAGTCTTGGACTTTTATCCAGTGTCTAGAGTCGTACCTGAGGATTGGAGAGGTGGAGAAGAGCCTCACGGTCACACTGAGAAATTTCATTAATTTCTTCTTTTTGTCAGCACTGTTGACTTTTCCTCAGAAGATCTTTTAATGATATTGAATTCACTTTATTTTTGCAGAGACTTTTAATTAGTTATCGCCTTTTGTTTTTTTACAGAACCTTGTGGAGTAACATGTGTTCAGTTGTTTTTATTGAGCTGTATTTTTCACAATTTCCATCTCTGTGGTGACCTATTAAATACAGTCCTTGATTAGTGACCTAACTGTAAGAGCTATTTGTTAGATATTTAGGTTATGTTAATTTGCTAAAAAAAAATTTCTTATTTATTTTAAAAAGTATGTGTATGTATTAATACATAGTCTTTGAGAGATTCTATTATAACCCCCACAAACTAAATTGAAATGGAATATTCTAATTATTTTTTGTCCCATCTGACTACAGATCATTCTCAGTTTATGAATAACCTTGCATTGGTAAGGCATAGAGGGCAATATTAAACCGTATTGAATGTGCTGTATGTATAGAATGTACTGAATGTATTCACTAAAGCATATGTAAGTTTGCCACTGAATAATAACATAACCTATATGTATAGAAAGTAACTGAAGTTTAACAAGAAAAAGTTAAGCTCGTAAAACAAAAATTTCTTCCCTTTTTGCCTTTTATTCTGTGTATGTGACAAGTTTTTTTCTGAATTTCATGATTTGTTCCTTTTTCAATTTTCACTAAACTTTTAAAACAAACTCTTTTGGAGTGATGCTTATTTTGTTATGCATTTGACTCCTGCTGGATCCTACCTTGCTAACTAAGTAGCTTCTCAATTTTGGGAACCTGGAAAAGACACAGCTACACTAGCCTTAGCCAACTCAATATTACTTCGCTTTTTATTGTGTCTGCCTTTAACTGCTCCTTCCCATGTATTTTGCCTGTCTTTTTATATTAACTTTAATTTCATTACAACCTATAACCACTTCAATTACAACTCTTTCCTTTTCCATAGTCTTTTCAGCTAATGTAACTGCAATTTAATTTTCTTTCACCTCCAACATGTGCCGGGATCCAGATTAACTCTGAACAAATAATTACCCCTGGTGGCTTTACTTCTTCTAACCATTCTAACGTTAAAATGAATGCCTTCCAATCTGCTGAGTAGCTTGTTAATTTATTTGAAAGTGTTTTTCCTTTTTCTACACTAATGTTCATAAAACAGAAAACTGCTCCTGTTTTCCCTAAAATTTTACCCATTGATCCATACATTAATATTTGAACATATCCCACTCACTCACTTGCTTCGTAAACAGTCCTTCTCTAAATATTTTATGTTAAGGATTCAACGGGTTGGAAAATGGATGGATGGATTAATTTCCAATAGCGTATCATCTATATCAGGTGTTCATAGAAACCAAGTAGGTTGAATAAAAGAAGATATTATCAAAACTTTTAATTAATAATTTCACTGTTTACTGAATCCTGTACATTTTTTTTTTTTGGGAATCACACTCCAAATTATAATTCAAACTGTTGTTATTTAAAAGAAAATTTCCCTGACCCTTTAACCTTACCCATAAATTAAGGTCTAATAGGCTATATGCAAGCGTTAGTCCTGACGTATTTCTGGTGAAATCTCAGCTGAACATTGTTGTGTACCTTTATGTCAAGCTTCCAGTAAGTACAACAAGGTACGTAGTATTCATGCATTTTCCTCCAATGCAGAAATCTGCTCTAAATGGATCATTATCCAGAGAGAGAGCTTTATGGTTTGTCCCCATACTGGAGTTTTAGCTGCCAATTTGAAAAAGAGGATTTTGTGATCCAGGGTCTGAAACAGGAGGGTGACTGTTGAGCAAGGAAGTGGTTCCTGCATTGTTTGAGTGGAGCAATTTCTCCATTCCACTATCAAAACCGTGGGTTTTTGGAGAGGAGAAAGCGACCGACAGAGGATGACACAATGGGTGAGGAGGAGGATGATAAAATCCTTGAGGACTATGGTTTTACAAACTGGTGAGGTATATTGGGATACGGGATACAGCATCTAGCATGTGCTGCCACAGCCATGCATACAGTCTATTTGATCTTCTCCCATGTACTGTAGGAACCCCGCAGTTCAGAAACAGTTTCATCCCAAGAACTCAAAATATACTCAATCAGTCCATCAAGTGCTCCCAGTAGAACCATTTGTACTTATAAGTACAATTACCTCACTGAAAACTTGCACTACAGTTGTAATTTAGCACAACTTGAAGCACTTTATGAACCATTTCAGTATCTGAACTATACATTATGTACATGCTTTCATATTGTATATTTTTCATTGTTTTTATCTTATTATTATTATTTTATAGGAAAATAAGTTTATGGAGGATTTGCTTATTGAATCTCATTGTACCATACAATAACAATAAAGGAATTCAATTCAATTCATTAGAAGAAAGTGCATATTTACATATGATGACGATTGGTCATCATATGTAACGACTTTAGATTTACAAGCATTATCTTCTTGGAGCTCTTGATATCATTTTTAAGATTAAATACAGTAAAGTATGTATATTACATTTTACAGATAAATGTTTAACTTCATTTAAATAATGTATATTGTTAATAATTAAACATGTGAGGGATTGTTCCTGCCTTGAGCTGTATGCTTGCTAGGACTGGCATGACCCTGGATGGATAGCTGGATGGATGGAATAATTAAACATGTGCAACAAAGATAATTCTGTATTCCTTAAAAGTTTTGAAGAATCTGTGTTCTAAGCTTACATTTATTACAAAGCTGATTGTGTGGCATTTGGTTACTTGGAGAAAGAAAAGAAAGGATACGCATTGGGTGTTAGTACGTTTAAAATAGACAGTATTGCTACAATAAATGATTCAATCAAGGGTTGTGCACAGCACAGCAAGCATCTTGCAGGAGGCAGGAACAATATGTGTATGGGGCTCTAGCTTGTCGCTACCACTGCACCACCATGCTGCCATGTTTTATACATACTTTAATTCCCATCATCATGAAAATATCAGGTATACATCTTAGTATTTAAATTGTTCAGAAAGCTGTAATATCGTGAAAGTAATATATTCTGTGTCCTGTCGGCATAAGAAAAAGTCCATTTAAGAAGCACGTAGTGTTTCACACACATAGAGTACATATAAGAACACACTTTAGTTATGATGGAATCTGAGAAACACTAGTAAAATAAACATTGATATTAAGATTAAGTTTACATTGTTTTACTTTAATGACAAAATAAACTATGAGATTGAAGTGGACATTTGATCTGTTTTCTATGTGTCCCTATTTTTTTTTTCTTTTCTCTGTACCCTAATACGCTTCCGTAAGACACTCAGGCGGTCGGCAACAACTCGCCTTTTTATGGCGACTTTGATATCTAACCAATTCTTTTTTATTTTGGGCACTGTGCAACTTTCTGAACTTGAACTTTTGAGTTTCTCTGCACTCTGTATTACTCGATTGACTTACTTTTGGTGTTTATACCACTGCTTAAGCCAACAAATAGTACATTTTTCCTTACCCCAACTTTGCATTCATTTAAATTATCTTTTCACATGCTGTTTCCATTGTCTTTCAATCAAAAACTGAATGGAAAGGGCTATTCATATTGCTTTGCATATTCAAATATGAAAAATTCCGGGAGGAGTCAGCATAGGGTGTTAGGTGCATGCACAAGCATTATTTTTCATGCTTTTTGCGTGCTTACTAGGATTTAGGTAACAGGAGTGTGTGGATGTTAGCTTACGCATGGTTTCGTGCATATGAACTTTTTTGTGCTTATGCACATTTCCATTTTTGTCCATATGCCATGTTTTAGTGTGAATTCTACGCACACCGTTATGCATGAGGCCCTAGGTCTTTATAGCTTGTGTATTTTCTGTCCAGTAATAAAACTGAAAGTTAGATAGTGCTATGCCCCCTTCTGCTTTAAGTCCTTGTACAGTCATCCTTTGGATGTGTGGATGTTTTGAATTCCAAATAAATGAGGTTATGATTAAGTCTAATTTATTAAAAAATGATTTGTTAATATATATGGGGATGCTTTGAAATAGAAAAATAGCTTGGGAAGGATGGTCATCTTAACAATGCTCATTCTCCCAGCTAACGTAAGTTGGAGGGTAGACCATCTAGTCACATCTTGTATATTTTTCCCATGCAGACAGAAAATGTTTGTTGTAAAAATTGTATATTTATCTGTAATGTTTACCCCTAATTATTTAAACTGATCTGGTAAGATAAATGGAAAGGTGTCTAGTCCAATATTACAATATTAATAAATTCCAATTGATTTTAAGTCCAGATATCTTTTGAAAGCCTGCTAATGGTTTTAGGACTGCTGGCACAGAAATGTATGGGTCTGATATATACAGTACCATATCATCTGCATATAGTGATGTTTTCTGTTAAAGTCCTTCTCTGAGAGTCCCTTTTATTTCTGATGAGTGTCTCAAGTATATAACCAATAGTTCAATGGCGATTGCAAAGAATAAACGTGATGACTTTGTTGAGTACCATGTTCTAGTTATTTGAAATAATGAAGTTAATATAAACGGAGGCTTCTAGACTAGTATAAAGTAGTTTAATCCATGCACTTATGTTTTGGCCGAACCAAAATTTGTGCAAAGTGGTAAACAGGTAGTACTATTCAACAATAACAGATGCTTTTTCTGCATCTAAAGATAATAGAATCTCTGGGGTGTTAGATATAATTTGTGAATAAATTATATTAAACAAACGTCGACTGTTAGAAATTGAGTATCTACCTTTAATAAATCCTGTTTGGTCGTGTGATATTACAGAAGGAAGCACTTTCTCAATCCTTCTGGCTAGAACTTTGGAAAGTACCTTAATATCATTATTCAGAAGAGAGATTGGTCTGTATAATGCATTGTAGTGGGCCCTTGTTCTTCTCAGGAAAGATGGTAATTAATGCTTGTCAAAAAGTTTAAGGTAGAATTTTTTTTTCTTCAGTTTCTACAAATGTTGTTAGTAATAGTGGAGCTAACTGATTTGAGAATTTTTTGTATAAAATTCCACTGAGTAACCATCAGGGCGGGCTGCTTTCCCACTTTGAAGTGATTTTATAGCATCTAGTAATTCTGAAAGTGTCAGTTGTTTATACAGTTTCACAGCACTAAGAGTATCTAGCTGTGGTATCACTAATGAATTAAGAAACCCATTAGATTGTGTCTTATCTTCTTTAAACTGAGCAGAATATAAGGACTTATAGTACTCTCTAAATGTGAAAGTTATACCTTTATGGTAAAACTTTTATCTCCATCTGTGCTGTTAATTGCTGTTATTGCATTATGGACTTCCTTCTTGTGGATTTGTTGGGCTAAGGTCTTACTATCCTTTTCTTCGTGTTCATAATAATGATGTTGCAATTTAAAGATAAGCTGTTCCATTTCTTTAGTAGTCAAGTGGTTAAATTCTGACTGCAAAACCTGTCTTTTCCTACAGAGTGCCTCATTTGGAGACCTGGCATATTCTAGATCTATTATGGTAATTTTGCTGATTAACTCAGACACCTTTTTGGTTTCCAGTTTATTTTTAGGAGAAAGATATGAAATAATCTGTCCTCTTAAAAATGCCTTCAGAATTTAACAGAGTATATCTGCTAAGACCTTTGAGGATGCATTTGTCTCAAGAAAAGAATTAATTTGCTTGGATATGAAATCTGTATGGTTCTCATCAACTAATGACAGGGTTAAGAAGCCAGCTATGAGAGTGTGGAAGATGCAGTAATTTAAAGCTCCATGATCAGAGGGGCATGGTCAGAGATAATAATAGTGTTGTACTTATGATATTTGATAGTGGGCAAAACATTATTGTCTATGAGGAAATAATCAATTCTTGATTAGCAATAATGTACAAAGGAGTATGCTTTAAGGTTAGGATTTAAGAACTTCCATGGGTCAGATAAGTTATGATTCGTTACAAACTGTGTAATTATCTTTGCAATATTAGATGTTATTGCCATTAGATCTGAGGATCAATCCAAGTCTGGATTTAAAACACAATTAAAGTCTTTGGCCATTATAATAATAATAATATAATAATAATAATAATAGGTGCAAATACATTTTGGAAGAAAGCTCTTTCATCCACATTAAGTGCATAGATATTAATCAAAATCATTTTAGTATTAGATAAATTGCCTGTCACCATGACATATTGCCCTTCAGAATCCGATATTGCATCTGACACTACAAATGGGACAGTTCTGTGTATTAAGATTTCCACACCCCTGGTTTTCTTTGTATAGCTAATATAAACATTTTGCCAGACCACTCATTTGCAGCTGGTCCTTGCTTAATAAGTTAGTCTCCTGTAAAAAATACTGTCTTAGCATTTGAACTTTTTAAGTACAAGAGTGCTTTCTTTCTCTTTAATTCATGATTAAACCCCTGATATTCCAGTTTACAAAGTTCATTATTTGGTCATGGAAATATTTATTTTGAACTTTTGTTGTAAACTTCGGTTAAGGTAGTACATTATACATTGATTTCATATTATTGCCAAGTGATACAGCTATGGAGCATATTGTTATGTTGTCACAAACAGTTATTGGGGTATAAGGGATAAAGTAGAAATAGCATTGCTTTCTTTCTGTGCACCCCCTAGCCCCCAAGGTGTGCCTCTGTGAGTCAAGCAAGCCACACTTTGTGAAGTCCCAGTCTTATGACATGCCAAGAGAAGGAGCATGTCTACAGCAAAATGAATACCCCAGCAGCGGTGTGAAGAAAGTTTAAACTAAGATATTGTGAGAAGATACAGTACAAATACAATAGACTACTGATATAATCTTAAACAGTCTATAATATTATAAACTAAGGGTATGATAGTAAAGGAAAAAAAACTGTAAATAACACTGTAAAATGCTGTTTTTTAAATAAAGTTTAACAAAAAAAGACAATAGCTTTGTTACTTTGTGGTAACCAAAATGAACATATAATTAATGAAAGAAATTTCAATATAATAACCAAAGCTTAAACAATAGCTGTTTACTTTTTGGTAACCAATTAATCATGACATAGTCTTGGCTCAAATCTGCATATAATTAATGAAAGAAATGTCAATGTAACAATTGCAGCTTAATTTAAAAAAAAGAAGTAAAATATAAAATAAGGTAAAAAAAATATATAACATATAGTTATGGCAAATTTTGCTTTGCAAACAGTCCAAAATGCAAGCTTCAAGTAGAATCTTCTTTGCCTTGCCAGAACATGGTGTGACTCATGATTGTGTGTTTCAAAAGAAAGTTGGGATCAGTCTTCTCTGCTCTTTATCTGCTTCATCTGGAGAACTAAAAATGGAAAACTATAACTTTCAGTTTGGCAGGGTTCAAGAGCTTGTATCTGATTTCAGTTCTACATAGGCGGTGTTTAATGCTGTAGAATGCGGCACAATTTGCAGCTGTTGCAGGTGAGAAATCTAGGAAAATAAGTGTTACTTGAATATGTCTCATTTTATATTTGAGACTCAGTTCCATGAACACAAAATGTCCATTGATAACTCAAGACAGGTTTAGACAATCCATGATAATGTACCATTTCATGAGATTTAAACAGCCCAGAGAATTGATCATCGATAAGTTACAATATCGAAAAGTACAGAGGAGGGTTCTATATCTGCAAATTGAGTACCTGTGCCTTTAAGCAAGAAACTGATGGTATGTATTGTGTATTAAGGGACAGCATGAAACAGTTTACAGTTTACTTAATTTTCATTAAATGGAAGAACATGTAACAAAGACAGTGGCAGCCTTTTTAGCAGTTTATCAAGAAATAATACTTATTCTATAATAACACAAAAATTAAATGCAGCCACTATTAAGAAGGTTGAAAAGAGTACATGACAATCTATAACAGACCAATGCCCAAACACAGTACAGTTTTGAATTTGTACATTGTATAATTAAATGTTTAATGCTTTATTCAAAGTAAAAAGTTTCCTTTTAATTGCCCAGTTTTGATTATAAACATACTAGTTTGTTAATGTCACATTTATTAGATAGATAGATATAACTTTATTTGTCCCCAGGGGTAAATTTGTCTTTTTTACTGAAGCTCTTTAAATAAATAGATATATAAATAGTATATAGTTAAATATATACTGTATATACTGTATGGATATATATATATATATATATATATATATATATATATATATATATAGAAGAGAAGGTCTGTGATACGGTTTGCATATTTGCAGCTGGAGATCCTCAAAGGGAGAAAATAAATCATGTATCATAAAGTAGTTTTTATTCCTGACTAGAAAGTGACCCCACCATAGAAACAAGAACCAAACTGTCCACTAAAGGCATAATGCACCTAATATCACTTTGCCAAAAAACTCACTTTCATTTCAACGGCAAATACTACATTCAAAAAGAAGGCATGCCAATAGGATCGCCGTTATCAGGACTTCTAGTAGAACTGGTAATGCAGCAATTTGAAAATGCGGCTCTATCCCAGTACACACCCAAAATTTGGATACGCTACATAGACGACACGTTCGTCTTATTAAAAAATGACCAGCTGAACGAGTTCTACAACCACATCAACACAATATTCCCTGCAATCCAATTCACCATGGAAAAAGAAATGAACCGACACATCAGCTTCCTGGACATCTACATTGAAAGAAATAATGACGCCACCCTGACCACAAGTGTTTACCGTAAGGAATGCTATGCAGTCAAGATATTACACTTCGCCAGCAACCACCCAGTATCTCATAAACTGAGCTGTGTTAAAAATCTATTCAGAAGAGTCCACACCCATTGTAATACAAAGGAGACAAAAATGAATGAGAGATGCTATTTCTTCCGTCTTTTCACTTCAAACGGATACTCAAAAACATTCATTAATTTATGCTTACACACTGCCGTGGGCTGGCACCCTGCCTGGGGTTTGTTTCCTGCCTTGCGCCCTGTGTTGGCTGGGATTGGCTCCAGCAGACCCCCATGACCCTGTAGTTAGGATATAGGGGGCTGTTTAATGGATGGATGGGTGGATGCTTACACAGAAGATGCCAAAAAAGTCAGCAAACAATCGACTTGACCCAGAACCCCCACCCCACCTGGTACTCACTTCCTTATCAACACAATGTGTCTGAAGCTTCAGCATGCATCCTGGCTAAGTCAGGCATCAGAATAGCACACAAACCCATGAACAATCTGTGCACGGTTCTCTTTAATGCTAAAAACAAGAAATCGACAGCAGAAACACAAAACGCAGCGGTATACATAGGACAAACATCAAAAAGAATCGCAGCACTTCACAACGCTGTCAGAAGAAAGGACTTACGATCACTGATCTATACGCATACTAAATCAACTGGACATATCTTTAACTGGGACAATGTACAAGTAAGAATTAAGGCCAGTACTAAAAGTGCCAGAGAGCTGACTGAATCTTGGCTGTCAAACGAGAACCCCATCAACAGACATTTGGACATAAGCCCAGCATATGCAAACTTAAGAACATATTCATAATAAATAAAACTTTACAAACATAACCCCCCACCCAGATCACACCGACTTAGCCCCCCGCCCCCAACCTCCAAGTAATTTTTGCTATATATTGCCTTTAATTCTTGTAAGTCTAAGCATTATTCTCTGATGAAGGCCCCTGGCTGAAAGCTCAGGAATAAAAACTACTTTATGATATGTGATTCATTTTCTCCCTTTGTGGATCTCCACCTGCAAATATATATATATATATATATATATATATATATATATATATATATATATATATATAGTGAACGATAGGGGGCGCTCTCGCTCCCTTGAACCCCTGTCCACGACTCCAGAAACCAGGTAAAAGTCCAAATGTTGACTTTATTTTTCTTCCACAGTGATCAAAGCACACTCTCCTCCACAATACTCATATAAATCACTAATACTAATCACAAATACACGAATAACCAATCCTCCAGCTCCCAGATGCATTGCCACCCTTCCACCCAGCTCAGCTCGCCGTCTGGGAGTTCCCACAGTCCTTTTATATCTCCTGACCCAGAAGTGTTTCTGCCCAATAGTCTACAAGTCCTTATTCCTTCCGGGTCAGGGTAAATAGTCCTTTTCTTCAACCCGGAAGTCCGTCGCTCTTCCTGTGACGAACCTCCGGGTCACAGGGCACGAAGAAGCCCTCGGTCCTCCCTGCAGCTCCCTCCTGTGGCCCCCACGGCATCCAGCAGGGCTTTGCATAAAAACTCCAATGTCCATGATGCCCTGCTGGTCTTCTGGGGACCTCCACGCTGCAAGGAGGGCTCCACCTCCACCAGCCATCTATATATATAGTGACAGATTAGGATTTCCTCGCACCCTTGTACCCTCAGACACCATGTCAGACACCAGATAAAAGTCCAATTACAGGATTTACATTGGTGTGAAAAACTATTTGCCCCCTTCCTGATTTGTTATTCTTTTGCATGTTTGTCACACAAAATGTTTCTGATCACCAAACACATTTAACCATTAGTCAAATATAACACAAGTAAACACAAAATGCAGTTTTTAAATGATGGTTTTTATTATTTAGGGAGAAAAAAAATCCAAACCTACATGGCCCTGTGTGAAAAAGTAATTGCCCCCTGAACCTAATAACTGGTTGGGCCACCCTTAGCAGCAATAACTGCAATCACGCGTTTGCGATAACTTGCAATGTGTCTTTTACAGCGCTCTGGAGAAATTTTGGCCCACTCATCTTTGCAGAATTGTTGTAATTCAGCTTTATTTGAGGGTTTTCTAGCATGAACCGCCTTTATAAGGTCATGCCATAGCATCTCAATTGGATTCAGGTCAGGACTTTGACTAGGCCACTCCAAAGTCTTCATTTTGTTTTTCTTCAGCCATTCAGAGGTGGATTTGCTGGTGTGTTTTGGGTCATTTTCCTGTTGCAGCACCCAAGATCGCTTCAGCTTGAGTTGACGAACAGATGACCGGACATTCTCCTTCAGGATTTTTTGGTAGACAGTAGAATTCATGGTTCCATCTATCACAGCAAGTCTTCCAGGTCCTGAAGCAGCAAACAACCCCAGACCATCACACTACCACCACCATATTTTACTGTTGGTATGATGTTCTTTTTCTGAAATGCTGTGTTCCTTTTGCGCCAGATGTAACGGGACATTTGCCTTCCAAAAAGCTCAACTTTTGTCTCATCAGTCCACAAGGTATTTTCCCAAAAGTCTTGGCAATCATTGAGATTTTTCTTAGTAAAATTGAGACGAGCCCTAATGTTCTTTTTGCTTAACAATGGTTTGCATCTTGGAAATCTGCCATGCAGGCTGTTTTTGCCCAGTCTCTTTCTTATGGTGGAGTCGTGAACACTGACCTTAATTGAGGCAAGTGAGGCCTGCAGTTCTTTAGACGTTGTCCTGGGGTCTTTTATGACCTCTCGGATGAGTCGTCTCTGCGCTCTCGGGGTAATTTTGGTCGGCCGGCCACTCCTGGGAAGGTTCACCACTGTTCCATGTTTTTGCCATTTGTGGATAATGGCTCTCACTGTGGTTCGCTGAAGTCCCAAAGCTTTAGAAATGGCTTTTTTATAACCTTTACCAGACTGATAGATCTCAATTACTTCTGTTCTCATTTGTTCCTGAATTTCTTTGGATCTTGGCATGATGTCTAGCTTTTGAGGTGCTTTTGGTCTACTTCTCTGTGTCAGGCAGCTCCTATTTAAGTGATTTCTTGATTGAAACAGGTGTGGCAGTAATCAGGCCTGGAGGTGGCTACGGAAATTGAACTCAGGTGTGATACACCACAGTTAGGTTATTTTTTAACACGGGGGCAATTACTTTTCAGACAGGGCCATGTAGGTTTGGATTTTTTTTCTCCCTAAATAATAAAAACCATCATTTAAAAACTGCATTTTGTGTTTACTTGTGTTATATTTGACTAATGGTTAAATGTGTTTGATGATCAGAAACATTTTGTGTGACAAACATGCAAAAGAATAAGAAATCAGGAAGGGGGCAAATAGTTTTTCACACCACTGTATTCTAATTATAAAGTGCACAAAGCATGCTTCTCTCCACAATACTCAATAAAGAAATACACAATAAACCAATCCTCCAAACTCCCAGACGCTTAGCCACCCTGCCTCCCAACTCAGCTCGTCTGTCTGTGATCTCCCACAGTCCTTTATACTTCTCAACCCGGAAGCGTTTCACCCTCTCTGTCCATGTGACCTGGAACACTTCCGGGTCAGATAAAAATCCTTTTTTCTTCACCCAGGAAGCACATCGTTCTCTTTGTCCATGTAACTATGACGTACTTCCTGGGCGTAAGGCAAACAGTCTCTGGGCCTCCCTGCAGCGACTCCTGGCAGCCCCCATGGTATCCAGTAGGGCTGTGAATAAAGACTCCAATGTCCATAATGCCCTGCTGGTCTTCGGGACACCTCCATACTGCAGGGAGGCCTCCACCTGATGGCGTGGGGGTATTGGCCGGGATGAACACCTGGCCATACATCACAATATATATAAATGCAAGGTAACGAAAAAGAAAGATATTTTCTGAATTGGTAGTAACAGTCACAGTGAGGCATTATGCAGGCATATTGCTGTTTGTATAAAAAAGCCCCAGTAGCATTTCTTGACACAATATATATTATTGCAGTGTATACAACATATATTAGCACTATGAAGCATAATTTACAGCAATTGAAAATAACATACAAGAACATACTTCAGAATTCCTGCAACAGTGTATTTGCCTGCAAACATATATTGTGCATTTAGCAATCATAAAGAAAGCTGCAGTTTCTGACACAGGTGTAATGGCCCAGTATCATTTGATTTTGAGGTAGTTTGTCCTTATCAGAATGTCTAATTGCATAATAATACTGGTCATATTAGTTAGTATCATTTAACAAGACTGACCTGTGTATGCTATGAATGATTTTTATTTTACACGGTAAGCCTTTAATGAGCTTCGTGGTGCTATTATTTGCAAAGGAGTGCAGTCAATACAACTTTGGATAAATACATTATACATAGCTTCAGTTACCGATAACCAAATAAATAAAAAACTGATACAAATGGTTTGCACAATGGTCAGGCATTTCCTGCCGCAAGTTGATTTCACAATGTATGTCTCAAACTAATCGCTTATGAAGTTGTATTTGCAAATCTATAACCATCACGAAATGCCAAGGGGTCAGTGCTTTCCTTTAACTACTTCTTACAGACAAATCAAGATCGTTCATTCATCGCATTTTCAAAAAATGGATATCCCATGGATAATCCCTTAGGTGTATTTAAAGCAAACTAACTTTTTTGCCATTGAATGTAACCACAAAGATCTGTTTTACTGGTATGATTTTTTTCTATCATTCCTTTGGAATTGGGGAACATTTGACCCAATATCTACCGGAAGTAGTGCCTGTGAGTTGAGGCTTTATTTCAGAATATTTGAGGGATAATGTACAAAGACCAAAATGCAAGGAGAAAATAAATCGAAGTGACAGTAGAAAAAAGCATATGCTAGGCCACAGACTCATTAACAAAATATAACAGTAACATTGATCCTTTTAAAGAATTTCATTTTTCATTTACTATAAATAAACCAGTTTAAAATCTAAAATAATACTGTCTGAATGAAAATGTCAAATAGTTTTGGTTTGAATCAATTACCAGAAAGTCAAACTTTATTTTATTAAGAGATTTTTTATTCCTTAGATTTTTAACTTAATCATTTATAACTATTGAAAAACAGAATACATAAAAAGGATGATGATTGACTTTGCAGTCTTCACATCAGATTAATAGCACATTTGAACCTGTACTGGTATTAGTTCGGACAGATGGCTGACATGTTAGCTGTGCAGACTTGAAACACCCAAAAAGGAAATGCAGATACCCTGAAAACATGTTTTATTTTGGGTCATCTTTTGAAAAAAGGTTTTGTCTCACATCTTGAAATGTATTAGAGTGTCTGAATGTACTGAGGTGAGGTAGTGGAGGACACTTCAAGGAGCTGGGGCTAAAAGATTTTCTGTGTCAGTCATGCTGAAGAACCGCTGGTGTTCACCAAGAGTTAGGGAAGCTATGAGCTTTCAATATACCCCATGATTTCAATGAGAAGAACCCCCAGATCACAGAGGTAGCAGTGGTAGTGGTGGAAGCTGAAAACAACATTAGAGAAAAGCCATGGTAATGCATCTGTGAATGATAGATATATTCTACTTAGGGGAGGCAGTGATTGAAGTTTTGTGTGGGTCCAGTACTGCTGCTGAGCTTACCTTAATGTTAGAGTAATTAAAATGTTTAAGTGATGCTAAGTGGCCAAGAGGTGATGCAGCCAGAATTGTTGCAGAGAATTCTTGTCCAACATTGCTGAAAGCTTGTTGATATATCTTTACTAGCCATCCCCCGCAGCTCCACCTGTGTAGTAGTGAAACTGGACAAACTTTAAAGATCAATAAACAAACAGGTATCGCTAGCTAAGTGGAGGCAAGGTATACTGCAAAACGCAGAGGTAGAGCAACTCGAGTGCAGGCTGGCATGTGAGTGAGGATGGTTCTGCCGTCTCCCCAATCCTGACATCACACTTTCCCAACCTCCTTCAGCCTTTATCTCTGATTAGCGTTAATATATCTGAGCATGAGTGCAGAGTACCCCACCCCCCTTCCCTTGGCCCTCTGCATCTGTCTCGGATTCACGCAAATAAATCAGTACTGATGAGAGTAGTCGCAAAAATCAACCAGAATGTTCAAGCAAATTATAGAAACAAACCCAATCTAAATCCGTTTAGTTCTTTCTTAAAAGCGGATAGACAGACAGACATTGGATTTTATATATATAGAGATATTCTGTAACTAGGATAGAAATCCTCATTTTCTTGAAAAGGTACCTGAAGAAGATGTGAGAAATATTGTATTTTTCTGTCTCCAGAAGAGAAAAACTGCACCATGAAGACTCAAGCTAATAGTCAAACCTTGAATGCAAGGTGGAACAATCGACTTTGTTTATGGCTCTGAGGTAAACTCCTTGTCCTGCTATTCATATTTCAGGGTTTTTCTAATATTCTATCTGTTAGAAGAACATCATATAAATTAAAGATCAATCGAAGCATACAATGTTATAGGTCAGTAATCATTATTGCACAACATCTCGCAAGCAACTAATTTAACAGAAAAACTCTTTGATAATGCCATACAATTTTTTATAGAACACTTCATGGATCTGTCAGCTTATGGGTAAGTACTTTTATGAGATGTGGTCACCCTGGTCTTAAATGACCTAAACCATTGTTCTTGTGAAAGGAGAGTAAACAGAGGGTGGGTGGGCTGTGATGAGTCTGCAAAGACACTCTAGAACATTAGAGTGTATGAGTCTGCAAAGACACTCTAGAACATTAGAGTGTATCTACAGTACAGTGGGGAAATTACAAACTGTGATGTTAGCGTGTTCTATCTGTCTGCCATGCCAATTTCTGATGCATAAGGTCTAAATACTTTAAATAATGAGCCTGTAGAAAATTGTCATTGCATCCTGTCCATGGTCAGAAGTTTGGGTAAGAGAGAAACAATGAAATCATGGGCATATCTATTGAAAATGAGTTTGTTCTGTAGGGCAGAACTTACTCTCAATCACATAGATAAGAAGTGCAACAATCCTAGGGGCCCTTGTAATAGGAGAATAGATAGCTGTTACTTAAATTCATTTAGATATTTAGTGAGTCTTATTCACAGGAGGTATTTTGAGCACAACCCATTGAGAGGGAACAAAAGATATACTCAATGAATTAATTCTTTTGCCAGCTTTGGGGAAGATAAAGAAGGTGCAACTGAGAATATTACTGGGAAAAGTATATGCCACAGGGCATCCACGATAACAGACAAAGATTGAAGTACTTAATTTTTATCATCTTTTTATCAAGTTCTACCATCATAGCATGAAAAAGTTTTTGATCCAGTTTGTAACCCTGGTAAGCTACTTATTTGTAAATCTGCCTGTATATAGTTTGTTATATTCCCATTTATCAGAGTCCACCAAGTTTGATGGCATAGCAGTTTAGCAATCTCTTAATTTAGAAGTATATTTATTTAATGTACTTAGCTATGTCTCTTTATCTTGTTACCTAATTTTATCTCCCACTTATGTTCTGTTACTTTGCAGAGTTTTAAAGTGTTCCCTCTGAGCTGTCTCTCATAAAACTCCATAGTTTTTCTCAGCAGCAGGGCTGACTCCTGGTGTCCAAAATAAACAGCCATGTCCTTTTACTTGTGGATTTTTGCTGCCATCTGCTGTCTCTATAAGTTTACTGCATGTGTACTTAAAAAAATAGCTTAGTTAAAAAAAAAATAGAACTGAATGAATCCCAAAGGATGGATTATGTGTGAAGTAGGTCATAGAATGCCTGGAGGGCATTTGTCAGTATATGACAAAATTTACACCCCGAGGATGGAATAAAAATTTTGTAAACCGTGTGAAATACAGATCAGATTCTGTAAAAGGAACACTTTTTATATAATCATGCATTTAGTTAGGTTTTAATATTACACATCTTTCTCGGAACAAAGCAGGAAGCAAACCTGGGTGGGACAGCAGTCCATGGCAGAACCCTGTCATATACATAAACATCCATACATCCATCCTCTTCCGCTTATCCGAGGTTGGGTCATAGGGGCAGTAGCTTGAGCAGAGATGCCCAGACTTCCCTCTCCCTGGCCATTTCTTCTAGCTCTTCCGGGGGAATCCCGAGGTGTTCCCAGGCCAGCCGGGAGACATAGTCCCTCCAGCATGTCCTGGGTCTTCCCCGGGGCCTCCTCCCGGTTGGATGTGCCCAGAACACCTCACCAGGGTGGCATCCAGGAAGAATCCTGATCAGATGCCCGAGCCACCTCATCTGACTCCTCTCAATGCAGAGGAGCAGCGGCTCTACTCTAAGCCCCTCCCGGACGACTGAGCTTCTCACCCTATCTTTAAGGGAAAGCCCAGACACCCAGCGGAGGAAACTCTTTTCAGCCGCTTGTATTCCCGATCTCGTTCTTTCAGTCACTACCCATACCTCATGACCATAGGTGAGGGTAGGAACATAGATCGACTGGTAAATTGAGAGCTTTGCCTTACGGCTCAGCTCCTTTTCCACCACGACAGACTGATGCAGAGCCCGCATCACTGCGGACACCGCACCGATATAATATATACATAAACATATCAGGACAATTTAAATCACCTATTAATGTAATAACATATCTTAGTGGATGTATACGACAAACCAGAGTACCTTAAGAAAAGCCCACACAAACACAAAAAGAACATGTACACATAAGAAATGTATTTTTCATAGTTATGCACTGGGCTTAGTGTGAAATTTCATAATACAACATCTACAGTGTTCCGTTTTGTCAGACAAGTTCATATACTATGCCCATCTTTTTCAGTAAATCTCAATGTGAAGCACTAGTGTCCTAGGCATATGTTTTTTCGTTCTTACAGTTTTTTCAGCCCTGTATTATTCAGTACCATTGACAAGTGAATCTGTGTTACAACCAACAATTAAGATTGTGTCATGTCAGTAGAATGCTCTGTATACTTCCCTGCTTCCTTGTGTTGCTGAAGGTGTCTTTTTCATCAAGCATGTCCTCATCCTTTCTTACTCCGTGTCAAAAAAACTGTTTTTACAATTCAATCTCCAAACCAACAACAAAGTAAAACTAAAAGCAATCTTCAAATAATACAATATATATTACCTCAAAACAGCAGAAGGCAAAATAAGAACATAACCTACTTGACCTTATTACGCTGCAGACATCATTAAACAAGGCTGCTTACAATATTTGAGATACAAGTGGTTACATTTCTTATGTTTTTCCAACTGGAGCACGGGTAGGTGAAATTACTTGCTCATGGTCACACAGTGTCAGTAGTTATTTAGTTTACACTGACAAACATAAATTAGGAAATTGATATGGTAATGCTAGTCTGTATGAATGGCCCAGTGTCCTTGCCACAGCCGTAATCCATGGCTTTCTTTCACCTTAATGGGTCTATGCTGTGCTGTTCCCTCACTTGCCGGTCCACACGAGCTCCTTTGCTCTGTTTGATGTTGTTTTTGTTTTTGAACTGTTTGTTGGTTTGTGTTGTGTTCTGGATGCTGAGCAATAGGTTTTCTTTTAATTCTTAATAAAATGGATTATGTTTTTCTTTAAAGTGTTGGCTCGAATGAAATCTTAAAACAAAAAAATATCAGCAAATGAACTTTGGTGTTTGGATTACATTAAATAGTGCCAAGTAATGGACTGGAGTGGATGCTGTCAATATGGGTCTTGCACTTTGGAGCTCAGACCATCAATTTACATTCAATAAATCAAAATGACAAATAGAAAATATGTTTTTAGAACAACAACATTTATTTATATAGCACATTTTCATACAAATGATATAGCTCAAAGTGCTTAAATAGAAAAATCACAACTAAGGGATGTAAATACTTTCTGAATCTTCTGTGTATATTGTCAAACACGTGCACATGGGGGACAATTTTCAGGCTCAAACAGTGTTATTTTTCAGCCAGACTGGGGGTTGAGGATCCTCTCTCCTCTTGTTCAATTTGCACCCCAGCTGGAGACCTCAATGACATTGCTATCGATCCACTCACTGTTGACATCAACTCTGATGACATCATTTCTTGTACTCCGAATTCCCCTTCCTGCCACATCAGTTCCTGTTTTTTGGCAGCCGTGACTCCTCCTCTTCCTCCTACCCACCATATTTACAGCAACAAAAACAACAACAACATTTATTTATATAGCACATTTTCATACAAACAGTAGCTCAAAGTGCTTTACATATTAAAGAATAGAAAAATGAAAGACATAATTATAAAACAAAATAAATCAACATTAACATCGAATAAGAGTAAGGTTCAATGGCCAGGGGGGACAGAAAAAAAAAAAGCAGAGCAGTCTCAACTTGTTAGTCAGTTTAGTTGTGAACTCTGCTTCTGTGAAGACATGTTTCTTTTCTTTGCTGATTTTCAGTATACAGGGTGGCCATCCCCAAACCTTTTTCTGTCTGCTGCCTAGTTTTTTATCACAATATATAGGAACTAAATGGATGGCCAATGTTTGCAAATGTTACAGCACTTACATAAATTGATTTAAAAATATGTGGTATAAAGATAAAATAGAAGTTTGATTAAAACATAATGCAAAACATAAGGAAAAGAGCATTTTACTAACAAGCTATAACAGGTGTTTATCCTGTTGACAGGTAGAAGGAGTACAGGAATAGTAGAAGGTGCTGGGATGCCTGTTTTAATATGTTGGCAGTAAACAACAAAACAAGCGCTTGAGGGTGCAAAATAGAGTATAAAATAGAGTTTACATCCTTCAAAGGTAATGGCTCTGTAGTATCTCAAAACTTTGTCCATTAATTTAGCCCGGGTTCAACTGAGACTCTGACAGAGCTGTCCAGGTGGAAAGGTTAGGGTTAATTGATTTTAACAGACATCATCTCACTGCTGAGGAAGAGGAGTAGGACAACATTGTTAGCAGAGACTCCCCCTCTCGTCCCTATGTGGTATTTAAGTACCTTGGCTGAGCTCTGAAGGTGTCCCTAAGATGCACATGTATGACAATCTTCACTGAAGAGTTTGCTAAGCTGCACTTCATTCTGGGTCTTACAGAATTAGCAAAATATTATTACCTAATTGCATCCATTCACTACAGGGATGCAGGGAGCATTAGCCAAACTTGGCCACATAAGGTGCAAGGCAGGAACCTAGCCTGGCTGAGGTACCAGTCCATCACAAAGTACACTGATACACATATGCACTTTGGATCAGCTTAAATTCACCATTTACTGTAACTTAACAAGGCATTTTTGGTACATGAAAAAAACCAAATAAATAAATAAAAATAAGTACCTGGAGAAAACCCAACCTGACACAGGAAAATACTGCATGTCATCTACATAGAGACAGTGACCAGGCTACCATTTATGTCCATGTCTCTGGGGCGCCAGGCAGCATCACTAATCACTGTGCTACTACTGTATGTAACCATCAGGAAGTTAGTGTTAAAGTTAATTTATTTTAAAGAATTATCCAATAAAATGTGTTATTTCGAGTTTTATATTTATTATTCATTAGTGAAAATTTGTTTCATGCCTGGTGTGGAACACTGATGAAAATAACTGTTACCAATCTTTTTTAAGTACTTGTAATTGTATTTAATATGTGAATACAGAGCTATAATTTGTACACAAAAAATCATATTCTGCATATATTCTACTAGCAAAATACCCGCGCTTCGCAGCAGAGAAGTAGTGTGTTAAAGAAGCAATGAAAAAGAAAAGGAAACATTTTGAAAATAACGTAACATGATTGTCAATGTAATTGTTTTGTCACTGTTGTGAGTGATGAGTGTTGTTGTCATATATATATATATATATATAATAACACACACACACACATAAACATATATATATACATATCTATACATATACACATATATACATACATATATATATCTACATATATACACATACATATACATACACACATACATACATACATACACACACATATATACACACAAATACATATATATATATATATACATACACACACATATATAAACATATATATACATATACATACATATCTACATATATACACACACAGCTATTTCGTATCAGTGCAATACGCTGCTTGTTAAAATGGATAACTCCGCTCTTACGTGCAAGTCTGCGTGGATATTATGAACTATCGTATTTGTTCAAGTTCTATTTAAATTTTAAATAGAAGGAATTTTTATTTAGTCGACAGAAATATCTTTGGTAGGAATGGTAAAAACAGACAGGAATATTATTCCTGAATAAATCAACTCAAACCTTAAACAACTTATAATATTTTGCTCTCCATAAAAATATATCCTGTCTAAATTATACAAGTTAGAAATAAAGTAAACATTAAAAGAACAAACATTCAAATTTCTTTACTCTTATGTAATTTTATATAAAAATAAACTTAGATTTTAAATATCCCAAAAGATTTTGCTCTCCATAAAAATATATCCTGTCAAAATTATACAAATTCAAATATGAACATGCTGCATAACAAAACCTGGAAATATAAATAAAATGTGTTCCTTTCAGCAATAACAAATCAAATCATTCAGTTGTCTTTGCTCATATGTCATTTTAGAGCTGGACGCCTGGCATCTTTTTGGCCACAAGTTCGTTTCTGTTTGGTGTGAGGTTCTGTGTTGTGGAGATTCTCAGGATGGATTGCAGGTGCTCATCAGTGAGGCGACTCCTGTGTGCTGTTTTGTTAGTCTTTATCACTGAGAAGAGCTTCTCACACAGATATGTGCTACCAAACATGCACAAGGTTCGAGCCGCATGTAGATGGACTTTTTTTGTTCTTCAAAGTCACCAAAGCGCCGTGCAAACTCAGTGCGCTCAGTTTATCAGCAAAGTGTGTATTTGGGAACACCGTAGTGACGACTTGGTTTAACATTACTTGGCAACAGGGAAAGTGGGGCAAGGTGTACTGGTGCATTTGTGTCTCCCATAAAAGCAGCTTCACTTGAAATCACTTTGTGATTGTGCACGGGTAAAAACGTCCGCTGAAGTGTCAGATTCTTATTTAATTATTCTGCTTTCTGTATCTTCTGCATTGCATTCAGGTTACCCTGATGTTTTGTCTCATAGTGCCGTCTTAGATTAAATTCTGTAATTACAGCCACATTAGCTCCACAAATGAGACACACGGGTTCAGTAAACATATACTCAGCCTCCCATCGGTTTTTAAAGGCTCTATTTTCAGAATGAACTTTTCTCTCCAGCATCGTGTGAGCTAGCTTCGCAATAACTTGCAGCATCATAAGCTAGACTTGATTAACGCGTAAGTGTTCGCAAGGCAGCTGAAGCGCTGCATTATGGGATCTGTAGTTTATTGTGTTACCAGCGCTTCATATACCTGGGCCATTAATAACAATAATACAGTATATAAAATGATCTCGGGCGGATATAATTACGCCGGGCGGATGTGGCCCGTGGCCCTTGAGTTTGACAAATATGGACTAAATAGAACTTGAAAAGATATATTTTTGAAATGTGATCGCGCAATTCAGATAGAGTTGGCGCACTACAGCCTGCATGCCTCAATAGTCATCCTCCCTCGCTCTTACTTTTTACCGTTCATCTAATGAATACACTGAGTATGGCTTTACCAAAACAATCATTGATGGCGAATAAAGTATCCATTATTCGAGTATGTAGATCGGGATATATATATATATATATATCCGCGTATCGCAGCGGAGAAGTAGTGTGTTAAAAAAGCTATGAAAAAGAAAAGGGAACATTTTAAAAATAACGTAACATGACTGTCAATATACAGTATTTGTTTTGTGAGTGTTACTGAGTGTTGCTGTCATCAAGGATTTGATTATCATTATTTCTTTCAATCAGGCTCGTATTTGTAGGATGTGTTGTGTTCAAGTTACATTCCGTGTTTGTCAATCGTTGTAAAGATGACAGGTTTCTTTCATCGATTCGTTTCTTACTGCATCAATAAACAGCTCGTCTTCTTCTTTATCTGAGACCTGACACACTGCATGCACGTTTTTTTACACTGTCTTCCTTTAGCGGGACATTGACTTTTTCCACCATGTGCTTTGTTTCCGCAGTAGCTGCATTTATGAATATGCTTATCAGGCGCTTCATATTTTTTGCTGCCTTTTCAATTGTGTAATTGTTTTTGTTCAGCTCTTTGGAACTGTTGCCTTTTATCTGTGCACTGCGTCAGTTCACGTGAGCCGCTCGGTGTACATGCATCGAAGGTTCCCAGCTGTGCTGGTGCCATCTGTGCTATGTCCGTGGCTGTATTTAATGTTACCTTAGTCCTGGCACTTAAAACTTTCTCTCGCAGTTTCGCTGAGTTTTTGTCAAACACCACCCTGACCATCTCATCTTCCTCTCCATAAACACAGTCCTTCACCCGTGAATATTTAGTGGGAGTTTGCTATTGGATTGCCGCTGACGGACGGCCTTATATGGGCAGGCACTAAATTACAAACACCAGCGGAGCCTGTCTATGAACTTAATTTAAAGTGTAGATTTACATCGTGCTTTGTTTCCGAAGTAGCAGAACTCATGAACATGGTTGTATATGTCACTCGCTCGCTTCTTATTGTTTAGCTGCCTTCTCAATTATATAATGCATGTTTTCTTCAGCGCTTTTTGGAGGTCTTCCTGGTTTTCTATGTACTGCGTGATTACGTGAGAGGCGTGATGATGTCACACGAAACTCCGCCCCGGCGTTGAAGCTCATCTCCATTACAGTAAATGGAGAAAACAGCTTCCAGTTATGACCATTACGCGTAGAATTTCGATATAAAACCTGCCCAACTTTTGTAAGGAAGCTGTAAGGAATGAACCTGCCAAATTTCAGCCTTCCACCCACACAGGAAGTTGGAGAATTAGTGATGAGTCAGTGAGTGAGTGAGTCAGTGAGTGAGTGAGTCAGTGAGTGAGTGAGTGAGGGCTTTGCCTTTTATTAGTATAGATATATATATATATATATATATAAATATATATATATATATAAATATATATGCAACCATCCATCCATTTTCCAACCCGCTATTTCCTAACACAGGGTCACGGGGGTCTGCTGGAGCCAATCCCAGCCAACACAGGGCGCAAGGCAGGAAACAAACCCCTGGGCAGCCCGCCCCCAGCCCACCGCAGTTTATATATATATATATATATATATATATATATATATATATATATATATATATATATATCTGTGTGTGTGTGTGCATGTAGGTAATGTATGTATGTGTGTATGTATAAAAATGGCCATCCATCTATCATTGAATACATTTAAATTCTGTTTAGGACAAGAGCCTATGTTGCAAGGTTTGGTGCAAGGATGGTATGAACTGTGCAAGAGGGCCAGCTTACTCACACTCACTCATTCGGCTCCAAATAACAAAGTCACAAAACTGTGACAGAAAATATACACCTTCATTCAACATAATATCTACTCTACATTTTTTTTTTCAGTCAGTGTGATTTCCTACTGAGGACTGCTTGAAGCTGCCATTGATCACTTGCAATAGGGACAATGACATAAGGCAAACCCTCAGGGGCTTAGTATGAACAGAACCTGAGCAAATTCATTTTTATGGGTGAGTGGGCAGGCTTCTCCCATTGCCCTTTAGATAGGGATGATTGCCAATGTCAAGGCTTTCATTAAGGTTGGGAAAATTCCGATGTGACATTTTCAACCCACATTTCCCAGGGAACTGAAAGGATGCTGCAGGGGTGAGAGGGCAGCTGGTGAGGAAGTCTCAGAGTTAAAAGCAACAGCACCTCACCTGAGTCTGCATCTGGGTTTCTTTGTCCCTTGAAGCAGGAGAGACAAGACCTGAGGCTGACAAATGTAACAGCATCTGACATTTTTTTTTTAACTTGTCTGATGATTAGAGAGAAGTAGCATACCATGAAAGTAATGTCCTCAACAAACCCTTATTACAAATTGAGTTTAAGATTTAAAGATCAAAAATGAAGCATAACATTATTGGAGTTAGGCACAGAACAAAATATACAAATAAAAATGTTTTCACTTTTCAATAACTCTATCTCATATGGCAACAGAATGATGCTTTAGATAAACATTTCAAGTGTGTCAAAGTCCTAACATTTGTATTAGCAAATTATCTTCTCATCTTGTTGCACTGCGGTGCATGAGCTGGAACTCATTGCTTCCAGATGAAGTGTTGGTCCTGTCTTCTCAAATCAAACTTTGCAAGATAAAAAAATTCAGACATGGTATTATCAGGTCTTCCTTTCTTTGGCTGCACATGGACTTGTCTTATGATTAATAGTTTAGCACATTCAAGGTGAAGTATGCTTTTTCAGTGAATCAGAGTTCAGTTTGGTTAGATGATGTATTTCCTGCTTTCTTATTTTTTAGTTTTACCACTCTGACCTCTTACAGTATAAAATATATTGTATTTGATATGGTACTACATTGCTGTATACAGTATATGATTATTCCCATTTTCATAAGACCCAGTATTTATTATAGCCCTGTACTGGATAAGTGTGGCAGGAAATGTATGGATGCACTGACCAGGCCTGGGTCTTTATAAGTGCAACTGTGTCTTTGCATTTAACTGACTGTAGACCCCCAGAGGTCCATGTATGCTGCTGTCTGCAGTTTCTGTTTTCCTCTCCTCTGTTTTCAACTGGCCATTTCTCAAAAACAATTGACACACTGTATATTGTTGGGATCATTTTATGTTAATCAGTTCAAAATTGCTTTGTTGTAATTTACTGTGTGTTAAACCAAATCTGTATTTTTATATGTATTGTGATGGAAACCCGGGCATCAGCAAGCCCAAACCCCGACACGAACACATAATCACAGTCCCGGGTTCAAATAAAGGTTGTTTTTTAGCCAAAGATACCTCAAATACGGTACAAAAAACACAACCCACAGGTTTTTCTGTCCTCCCAATAACTCTCTCTCACCACCGCACTGCCCTCCTCCTGTCAAGTGTTGCCTCTCTATCTCCCAGTTCCTGAATAAGGGAGTGCAATCCCCTTTATTACAGACCTGAAAGTACTTCCAGTGCCAGGGCAACTGCCTGATGAAAGTGCTTCCAGGTCAGTCGGAAGTCGATAATAGAGAGATTGCCTCCCTAAAGCGCCCTTTCGTGGCACACAGTGACCCCAGCAGAGCTGCTCTACCGGACTACATACCTGCCGGTTCCGAACTGTGAGGCTGTTGCCATCTATAGTGTTGGGGGTATAAAAAACCTCCATCCACATCTTCTCTTTTTAATGGTTCTGTCCGTCCACCCTTCCTTCCTTCCAGGTCTGCTCCCTTTCCTGGCCGGTATGCCCATCCAGCCTGGGTGGCATCTACAGTGTATATTGGGTGCTTTGTAAAATTTGGATTTTGTGCTTTACCTGTAAACTTGTTATAATGCTCTAAACACATACTATGTGAAGAGTACAGTACATGTGGTTGACGGGTTTGGAACTAATTGTGTTAGATTATCACATTTTGGGGTGTTTGAATATGGTCAGATTTAGACAGGTTGTCATGTCTAACATGAAAATATACAGTTTTGCAGTTTTCTAATATAAAACAATATTCCCAATTAAACATTGTTTTTATTACTTGCATAGCAACAGTGTAACTACATAATTTTTAACTAAATTATTATGACATATGTTTCCATAATGTTTGTAAGAGACTACCAACAATAACTATTACTATTACTCATAATTGACAGGCAAACATGAAAGCAAACCTATGTAAATTGGGAGGAAAATGGCCACATAGCATGATGCTGCCAACACATTGCTTCACAGAAGAGATGGCATTAGGTAGTTAATGATCAGACCTGTTCTTCACCAGACATAGTGCTTGGAGTTCTGAACACGGAGTTTTCATAAGCAGGCTGTTTTAGGACTTTTACTGAAGCATGGTTTCTGTTTGATTAATGGAGTGCTGCTGAGACATTTGCTTTTCCTGCTATCTTAGCAGAGGACTTCTGAGGCTCTGTTGGAGTGACCACTGGGTTCTTGGTTACCTCACTGACTTAGGCCCACTGCCCTGTTACTCATCCAACTCTAGGGTAAGTCTTGGTGGATCGAAACCTACTCTCTTTCACAATTATTGAGTTCACTTTGCTCAAATATATCTTTAGAAATGGAATTATTTGTCCTGATCTATGCCTCACCATAATTTTAATTCAGAGGCCTACAGAGTGTTCCTTGGACCTTTGTCCTGACAATCAATGTGAATTGTGGCACCTTCTATACACAGTGGTGTTTCTTTCTAAATGATCGATTTGCCACAAGTGAACTATGTTCAAGTTCTAGACATATCTCAAGGATAACTACAGCAAACATGATTGCACCTCACTACAATTTGGAGTGACACGACAAAGGGTCTAAACAATAATACTTATATAATGAGACATTTCAGTTTTTGAGTTTTTATTAACTTTGCAAAATGTTCTGAAAATATTTTCACTTTGCCATTACGGGCTATTCAGTATTGGCTGATGGGAAAAATATAGCAACTTTATCCTTTTAGAATTAAAATAACAACACAATAAAGTGTGCAGAAATGGAGGAGTACTTTCTGAATCAACTGTATAAGAATGCAAGCTAAATCTAAGTGTAAACATAGCAAAACTAGAGACAAAGACACATTTTTCCTTGATTTACCCCTTTGGTCCACAATTTTAAATTACAAATCAAAAAATTCAGATTTGATTAAAGTGTACATTGAAGACTTTCTTTTAATGGCATTTGCATACATTTCGGTCACATCATGTAGAAGTGAAACACTTTCTACATGGTCTCCCCCATTTCAGGGCAACATAATGCTTGGGACATAGCAATGGTCGGAATATTAAAGCAGTCATATTTAGTACTTTGTTGCTTATCCCTTGCATGCAATGACTGCTTGAAGTCTGTGATTTATAGACATCACCAGGTGCCAAGTACCTTCTCTGGTGATGCTCTGCCAGTCCTCTAATGCAGCCATCTTCAGCTCCTGCTTGTTTTGGGGACTTGTCCCCTTACGTTTTTCCTTCAGCATATACAGTAGAAGGCATGCTCCCTTGGATTTAAATTGGGTGTCTGGTTTGGCTATTCAAGAATTTTCCCTTTTTTATTTTTAAAAACTCCTGTGTTGCCTTATCATTGTGTTTGGGATCATTATCTTGTTGTAGGATTACACGCCAACCAATGAGTTTGGAGGCATTTACTGGAGCTTGAGCAGATAAGATGCTTCTGTATACCTCAGAATTCATTATCTGCCTGCTGTCAGCAGTTATATCATCAATGAAGATGAGTGTGCCAGTACCTGTGGCAGCCATACATGCCCAAGCCATAAGAACCTCACCAGTATGTTTAACTGATAAGGTAATATGCTTTGGATGTTCCTTTTCATGTCCAAACTTTGCTCTTGCCGTCACTCTGATAAAGGTTTCTGTTTGTCTTGTCTGTCCACAAGACCATTTCTCGGAATTCTGCAGGCTGTTTTTGGCAAACTGTAATCTGGTCATCCTCTTTTTGATGGCCTAGTGGTTTGTATTTTGCAGAGTTGCTTCTGTATTTCTGGTCATGAAGTCATCTGCAGATAGTAGCCATTGACACATACACATCTGCCTCCTAAAGACAGTTTCTAATCTGTGAGATAGTTGTTTGGGGCTTTTTCTTTAACATGGTGAGGATTCTTCTGTCATCAGCAGTGGAGATCTTTCTTGGACTACCAGTCCCTTTTTAATTATTGAGATCACCAGGCACAGCTCATTTCCTCATGTTGAACAATGACAACTATAGACTCCAAAGGGTAGAATCAAGCCCAGGTATCTTATGCCTGCACTAATGAAGCAATGAAACACAGCTGAATAATCAGAAACACCTGTAATGCCAAACATTATGGTGTCCCCGAAATATATGAACATACATTTAAATTAACATCTGCAATGTGCACTTTAAGCACATCTGAATTGTTTGATTTGTAATTTTATACTTTGGAGCAGAGGAATAAATCAAGGAAAAATATGTCTTTGTCCCAAACATTATGGAGGGCACTTTATGTCTGCAGAGCTATTTTAACTGGAGTCCTTTGCACCGTATGATGCTGACTTAGCTTTGAGCCCCTGTGACCTTGCAATTGGGCTAAATGGGTTCAATAAGTTGATAGATAAATGCTTGGTAGTGGGACATTACAGGAATTTAAAGTTTTCTAAAATGACCAAGGATAAAACAAGTGACAACATTTGCTTTGTTAAAACCAAATAGGGGCCCGCTTATAGCAAAGCATACAACTCTGAAGTAAATAAGAAATCCAATATAACCTACACATTACTGACAGCTTCAGCTATGCTTCCTATAAGACATTAGATACAGATTTATGCTGAGGAAGAGAAAAGGATTTGTAAAAAGTTAAGAGAATTCAGAGATGCAAGAAACAGACATGGGTCTATTAGAGCTGCAGAACAATGCAGTGAGTGAGAGCATTCAGGCAGCAGATCCGTAGGAGTAGCCGAGCGAAGGATGACTCAGGACATGTCCTTAATGGGCTTCTGCAGAGCAGATTATTTATCAGGCCATCCTTGGAAAAAAACGGTTTTACGTGTCTCTTTGGACTTTATTGTCTTACAGGATTTGGCACAAGCAATATTTTACCTTTCACAAATCACTTTCCACTATGCAATAAAGAGCATCCGAGCAAAGTTTTACAATAGAAATAAAAAACAGTGCTTTGTGAAGTGCAGTAATAAGATGCACCGATTAACTGCATTATAAAACAATTGAAGGTCACTTTTAAGCCCACAAGAAAATGACAAATCAATAAAGTATTTCTTGTTAAAATGGAATCCTTAAAGTTGAGTTAGCAAAGTCAAACTATGACCAAATATGAAGTCAGTCATGTGGGAAATCCAAGGACATGTCTTACATCACAACAGCTACAGTATGCTCTTACATCTGTCATTTCAGTACAACATATCAATATCCCAGCAGCATGTATATTTCACTGACAATCCTTTATAGTAAGTATGGCTTCACACTGAACTATCATCAGAAGTAATGCAACAGGAATAAAAGAGAAGGTGCTCTCCACCACCCTCTTTATTTGGCAGTTATATGTAGTTGCACAGCTGCACCAGAAAAATACTGTTTATGATGTGTGAAGATCTTGAAATGGCAATTATAGGTAAGAATTCCTAAATTAGAACAACTTTGGTGGGGCACTTCATATCCAGTTGCATACATTAATTTATGATTTGCACTGCATTGTTAAACACACTGTGCTTCTCTTATTCCTTCTTTTGGGTACCCTTATTGACTCATTGCCTGATCTAGACCAAGTCACTTAATGTACTATGGTTAATGCAGCCATCCCTCATTAATGGCTAATTGGCATTCCATCGCCACATGTCCTTCCCTACACTCATGAGTCTGAGCTGCTTAGTAAAAAGGCCGGCATTTCCCTGATCCGGCATGGAGCCATGACATGTGATGCAATACCTTCATGTTGCTTTGGAAACTCACAAAACCAAAGTGTTAGTTGTCAGACCCCCTTGGGCAATTAACCTAATATGAATCACCCAGAGAACAGAGAGGAGAAAGATCAGATAAATGTGTGGTGTTTCATTGTGTTAGAGCAGGATGAAGGCTGAGCCAAGAAAAAGACTTGGTGTGGAGACAATAGGTGTTATGCTGAGGAGAAACAGACTGAGATGTTGAGGGTGTGTGGGGCAAAAGGCTTAGGATGGCTGGGTCAAAAGGAAATGGGAGGGATAAGGAAAACAGGGAGGTCAAAGAAGGTGAAGATGGTGTCAGATGATATGAAAACAATGGATTACACACCGATGAATATTGAAGACCATGGAAAGTGGAGGAAAACAATATTGGGGCAATTAACTAACCTGGATAAATCAAGACAATGGCTGTTAAACCCAGTTATGATTTTTTAGAACATTAGAACAGTCTAGACGAGCACAGGCCATTCAGCCCAACAAAGCCTGCCAGTCCTATCCACTTAATTCTTCCAAAATAACATCAAGTCTAGCTTTGAAAGTCCCTTAAGTCCTACTGTCTACCACACAACTTGGTAATTATTCCATGTGTCTATGGTTTTCTGTGTAATGAAAAAAATATTAATGTTTGCAGCTGCATTTTTATCATAGTTAAGATAAGTTAAGCTCCATTTCTCTTATTCTGTTAGCTCCTCTGCCTCTGCAATATTTTACTATGGCTTTGGACTTGAAATACCTTTAAATAGGGTTGCCCATCTTTTCTCTTTCCTGCAGCTAGGCACAAGGCTGGAACCCATGCTGGACCAGGTGTTAGCTTCATCATAGGGCACACTCATCCATATAACAATGCTCACTCAACCTGGGCAATTTACAGTTGCTGCTTAACCAAACACGCACATATGTGGAATGTGGGAGAAAAACTGGAGTACTCAGCCACGGTGAAAATGTGCAAACCTCTTCAATCTGAAACAACGTGCTGTAAATTACCAATACTATTCAGAGAGAATGAGCCGAAAATGAATAGAACAGGCAATAGTTCATTGGTGGCATTTAGGTAACTAGGCAACAAAGAGAGCTATTTGAATGATCAAGGAGATGTGGCAGATTAGCTAGGGTATTGATCATTAACCCACAAGGTTGCTGGCTCCATTCATTTCAGCAGCACACTGAACAAGTCAATTAATAATATTATTTTTTATTTGGAAGATGCCTCCATGCAAGCAAAATTACCAAAATTAATCTGCTTACATTTAAATAATTAGAAAGTACAAAGTTTAAAAACAAATGCAGATCTCAAAATACTCAGAACTACAGTTCTCAAGGGAAACACTGAAGCCTAGGGAAACTGCTTAACCCAGGGAAATGCTGATAGAAGTTGCTAAAACTGCTCAAGCTGCACTCTTTTACTCTCATTGGTTCAGGTCCCCTTTCCTAGTAACTAATAGATGTCTTCTGAGTGCAAATGTGCATTTTCTTTTTGTTGAAACAAACAGAAAAGGCAGAAATGTACCTTGTTAAACCTAATCAGGCTACTGTTTATTATCCCATATAAAAATAAAGTATGAGTGTTCTGCCCCACATCTTGTTGTTACTGTCATTTGTTGAGCTGTGCTCCCCCTTCATCTTGTCATTTATTAACACACCAGTCAGTCACATCCCACACTCACAGTGGTGAAATAAAAGTCTATGAAACTCACGTAAAGCACATAGGTCCCAATATAAGCATTTGAATACAATACTCCTCATGTGTCTCACGTAGGCACCCCTTTATCTCTTGTTTTGTCCGAAACGTATCTTTAGGGTATGTAAACCTCTGGGTTCTGGTTAGTTGTAGTACCCAGCAATTTGAACCTCTGTCTACGTGCTTCTCTTTGTCTTGATCTAACCATGAAAATCACTCGCCTTGTAAGTTTCTTTTAAAGCATTATTATTTAATGTACACTGTCTGCTATGTATTGCTTTGTAAATCATTCTTTATTGTCTTTGATTGTACACCTCTATATACCTGTATGTTTCTTTTGTATATATTTCAGTTTACAATGAGGTACGTCCAGTAAAAGCCTTCAAGAAAGCTCGCCCCTTGTCGTTTTTATGTGGATGTGCCGAGTTGTTTCAGCACTCTGCGGCCGCATTGCACGGATAGCACGGAGTGTGGCGGAAAAGTAAAAAGGCGAATCCACGTCAAGGGAAAGACAGCAAGAGAATCGTTAAGACAGCTAAGTTAAGGAATGCTCTGTCTATGCGGATCAAAGGGGATCCTACGGCAACTTAGTAAAAGGGCAATTCCACGACGCGGGATGGAACCGCAGAACATTGCTCCTCACCTGCTAAGTAAAGGGGCGTTTGTGCCAGGGATCAAAGGGAGGATCTTTGGGCAACTTGGCTGAAAGACAGTATTCACACCGCAAATCGGAGTGCAGCAGCTCCATGGCATCTTTTAAATCAACTGACTCTACCTACTGACAGGTTGAAGGGCAGTAAGGGCTGTTCATGCTGTGCTTTCCGATATAGAATGGTGTTTCTTGTGGCCGTAAACAACGAGAAAATCAATTCACATAGAAACCGAACTGGGATCTGATTGCCTTAAGCGTTTCCGTCTTTATTTACTTTGCCTCTCCTGAATCACAAGAAATTGGCAGTCTTCTTTTGGTGCAGCTGGCTACAAAAGCACTCGGTTCAACTTATACAACCCAAACTCCACTGTTGCAGACATGGAGAAGGTATACAAAACCGAATCTGCTTCTGTGGCCAATTCAAGAAACACGTGCTATTCCAGCAAAAAGTCCCGCAACCAAAGCTCGTGCATTGGCTGAAGCTGCACGTGTACGCACATCCTTTGCAATGAAAGAGCTTGCCATTAAAAAAGAATGAGCAAGAATGGAGGCAGAGAGACTTGCACTGGAGGCAGCACCAGAGGCTCTTCAGTCTGAAAAAGAAGCTGCTGCCGCAGTAGCTGAAGGTGAAATATTAGCAGCTGCGACAAATCTACTGAATCATGAGATCCACAGCCGCCGAAGCTCATCTCAAGCTTAGGGAAGGACGGCAGAGTATGTAACTCTTGACGCTGACACCTCTCAGCCTAACTCACCTACACGCAAAGAAATGGAAACATCACCTGCAGTACAACAGGACGTCATGATGAGGAGTCCTTCATGCATCTCAGGTGACCACCCAATTTCTACAAAGGTGCAGGCAGGAGAAAGTGAAGATGTCCAAAGAGTGTCATCACAGTCAGCACATGCCATTTGCCCAAGTCTGCCCCACCAAGCAGGACTTCCTGATCGTCACATCAAGACCCCTTCTATAAAGAGAAGCCTATTCTCATATTCTCTACGAACCTGTGCTGGAGTTGTGGAGACAATTGGATGGAAAACAACTGGTTTCCAAATAGAGGCTGTGAATGGAGTAGTAACTACAGCCATGCCTCCACTTATTCAATGCAACATGATTTTGAACAATCGCTCAGAAATACTAACACCAGAGGCAGCACTTTACCACCTTTGCTTGAAGTCTGTGGCAGTCCATATCCTAGGATTGGACATTAATGCCCACATTCTACTGTTGCTTGGAAGAGACATCATCAGAGTGCACAAAGTCAGACAGCAAATTAATGGCCCTCACAGTGCACCCTTTGCTCAAAAACCTGACTTAGGTTGGGTTCTTGTACGTGAAGTTTGCCTTGGAAAGGCACACAAACCAATAGTTTGTACTTTCAAGATAAATGTGCTGGAAAATGGGCGACCTTCACTTTTCACGCCTTCGTACAGCCACCTTTGATTAAAAGAGAGGGTGACTTATGTCGAGGAGCCAACACTATTGGCCTCTTTGATCAAGTCTGCACATAAAGATGTGCTGGGCATGTCAATATTTGACAAAATTATGGAGAAGGAACCTAGCAGAGATGAAGCAAATAGCTGGGTTGCTCTGCTACCTTTCAGGTTTTCCAGATCTCATCTCCCCAAGAATCATGAACAGGCTCTTTCTCACCTTGTCTCTGCAGCACTCTTTATACAGAAGTCACAAGATGAAAGAGCAGTTTACTAGCTTTATGGAGAAAATATTTGAGAATGGGCATGCAGAACCAACACCTCCAATGAAAGAAGGGGATAAATGCTGGTATCTGCCACTTTTCAGAACATATCCACAGAAGTATGGTCAAATGAGGACAATTTTCGACTCCATGTTGCTATGGAACAGGCTCTCTGCACGTCCAGGTGGTTTCACAGAGAACAATCTCTGTAAAAGCCAGTGCAGACAAGTGCAAGCCTTGGCAAATTAATTCTGGATATGCTGGAGACTTAAATACCCTTCCACTTTCCAGAGCAGGCGCAGATGGGCTTACCGATCCAGAAATTTACAAATAGGAGACATTGTGTTGTGGAAGAAGAATCAACTATCACGCAATAAATGGCCTATGGGATTTGTCACCTTGGTATTCCCTAGCAGTGATGGTACTGAACAAAAAATAGAAGTTAAGACTGCCTCTCAAGGCATCTCCAGAAACTCTGTCAGGCCTGTCACAAAAATCTTTCTACTAGAAAATGAATAAGTTCTAAGTTAACACAATGTTTGCCTCTATGTACTGTTTAGTGATATAATGTTATTATAGGGTGGCGCAGTGGTAGCGCTGCTGCCTCGCAGTTAGGAGACCCGGGTTCACTTCCCAGGTCCTCCCTGCATGGAGTTTGCATGTTCTCCCCGTGTCTGCGTGGGTTTCCTCCGGACGCTCCGGTTTACTCCCACAGTCCAAAGACATGCAGGTTAGGTGGATTGGCAATCATAAATTGTCACTAGTGTATGCTTGGTGTGTGAGTGTGTTTGTGTGTGTCCTGCGGTGCGTTGGCACCCTGCCCAGGATTGGTTCCTGCCTTGTGCCCTGAGTTGGCTGGGATTGGCTCCGGGCAGACCCCCGTGACCCTGTGTTTGGATTCAGTGGGTTGGAAAATGGATGGATGGATGGATGGATGTTATTATATCAGATGGGGAGTGTTCTGCCCCACATCTTGTTAGTTGAGACTGTTATTTGTTGAACTGTGCTCCCCCTTCATCTTGTCATTTATTAACACACCAGTCAGTCATGTCCCACACTCACAGTGGTGCAATAAAAGTCTATGAAACTCACGTAAAGCACGTAGGTCCCATAATAAACATTTGAATACAATACACCCCATGTGTCTCACATAGGCACCCCTTTATCTCGTTTTGTCCGAAACGTATCTTTAGGGTATATAAACCTCTGGGTTCTGGTTAGTTGTAGTACGCAGCAGTTTGAACCTCTGTCTACGTGCTTCTCTTTGTCTTGATCTAACCATGGAAGTCACTCGCCTTGTAAGTGTCTTTTAAAGCATTATTATTTAATGTACACTGTCTGCTATGTATTGCTTTGTAAATCATTGTTTATTGTCTTTGATTGTACACCTGTAAATGCCTGTGTTTCTTTTGCATATATTTTAGTTTACAACAAGGTACGTCCAGTAAAAGCCTTCAAGAAAACTCACACCTTGTCGTTTTTATGTGGATGTGCCGAGTTGCACAGACAGTGTGGAGTGAGGCAGAAAAATGGGCTACAATAATTATTGCTGTTAATTACAATAAAAAATGTATCTTTGTATGCTTGTTAAGTTTTGTTTGCAATGTATGTGCACAAGCAGTACTAATTCACTTTACTTATAATGCCACCTTTTCAAGTTGACTTGTTATAGTTATCAGTTGCTATCCATGTTACAAATTACCCGTTTTTCACATTTTTGTCTATCAACTCAAGCTCATTGTGTTCAAATAAAACTTCATAAACCGCAGATGTTTCCAGGAACGTGTCTCAGTGTGTGTATGTCTATCCACTCTGAAAGGAAAAAGGTGGAACCGATTTTGCCAGTACCATCCAAGTTCAGTTGAGTCAAGTGTACTGACAGAGTATTTCATTCTGCACACACCTGCCCAAAGAAGAGTGCTGAAGTATTGCTGGGTATATTCAAAGAGGTAGGTGCTAATTTAGTGTTTTCCACACTACTGTTTGAATTGCTGAAGATCAATGTCACAATGTTGCGCAACTGATGAATGACATTATTGCAAGCTCAGTTCATTTAAGTCCAAACTCAAAAATCTATGTGGCCAAGAATAGCTCACTGATCTTTTAATTCTATTCACAGTGAAAGATATCACTATAAACAAAGATGAAGCCATTGTAATATTTGAAAACATGAGACAAGGGAAATGGGAATCACAGAATGATACATAGGTAAATGGGGCCATCCCCATTTACTTAAGGCTTTTAAATAAAAGTTATGCATGATGGCGCTCAAAAGAAAAGAAAATGCAACCACAGAGAAAGTCTCTTTCAAAGGCTTCATCAGTCACTATTTAAATGTATTTAAATGTGGAGCTTCTTTTCTCTGGTTACTTAGATAAGAAGTGACAACTTCTTCCAGGTGGTTGTGCTTTTATGGCCCAGGGGCAGAGTCAGTTACCCTCATTGTGTGGTTTATTTACACTGTGGAGGAAGAAGACACAAGAGAGTTAGCAGGTGTGCTCAGTCCGGGGTGGTATCATAACTGTGGCGGTGACCCTCTGAAGTGCATGCATGACACAGCACATAAAAGCAAATTGGTATTATTTATTTATTTATTTTTATGGAGTGATCTTAAAGTATACTGTGCATAAAATAATTGTACATTGTACTTCAGGTTCTTGGTCATAATAATTTTACTTTTCTTTGTTAATCCACAAAAAGGAGTGGTAATCAGTTGTACTGGCTTCTTGAATATCTGACCCATAAGCACTTAATGGAGGGAAAAATATCTTTGAAGTGCTAGGATGGAATTCTTTCTGTTTAGGTTCATTTGAAATTTTATGTAACTATGTGGGAATTATTTTATTTGCCCCTTTGTCTTGTTGTGTGTGATATACAGTGGAACCTCTAGATACGATCACCTCTGTATACAAGAAATTCAAGATAACAGGAAATTATGAGCGAAAAATTTGGATCTAAATACGAGCATTGGCTCGCGTAATGAGCCACGAGCCAGGCTGTGGTTATGCGTGACGCTTTTCCCGATCCGCCTCGACTCGGGGATTCACCCAAGCTGACGCTGCCAGCCACTCAGTGTTCCTTGTTCTCCTGTAGCGTGAGGATCTACGCGTTTGATTTCATTGTTTCGCTGTAGCATCCAAAAATATCGCGGACATGTAGACGGAGAATAGGAGACGATTGCCCTCAAGAGGAGAGAGAGAGAGAGGCACGCACGCGAGTGAGCGAGCGAGCGAGATAAGGAGAGAGAGAGGCGAGCACGAGCGAGCGAGCGAGTGAGAAAGATAAGGAGAGAGAAAGAGAGACGCGTGCGCGAGCGAGAGATAAGGAGAGAGAGAGATGCGTGCGCGAGCCAGAGAGAGAGATAAGGAGAGAGAGATGCATGCGCGAGCGAGAGAGATAAGGAGAGAGAGATGCGCACGAGAGAGAAGAACCATCAGCTGTTATGCTCACATGATGCTCAGCAGACAAAGTGTATCCATACTACTTGTATTGCAAGACATCGCTCATTTTATCAAGTCAAAATTAATTAAAAAATTTAGCTCGTCTTGCAAAACACTCGTAAACCAAATTACTTGCAAACCGAGGTTCCACTTGTATATATTATTTATCAGTGTTATTTGTTAGGAAAATTGATTTTTATGTTGATATTTTTGGTGGTGCGGAACAGATTAACTGGATTTCCATTATTTTCAATGGGGAAGTTTGTTCTAGATACGAGAAATTCGCTATACAAGCTCAGTGCTGGAACGAATTAAACTCGTATCTCGAGGTTCCACTGTATTAGGAAAATAAAGTATATATGCAACAGAGGGAGTGTAGTGTTTTTTCCAGTAATCTAAAATAATAAGAAACATTCACAAACTTGTTTGACATGGTTGTAAATATTATAATACTCTTGAGGTTACATTCAAATTTTTTGTGGAATTAATAATGCTGAAATAAAAGTGGGAGCTAATCTGTAAGTAAATCCAGTCCTGTAAAATGCCTCTTCTCCTCTTTTGAACCACTGTCCAACCAGAAAGACTGCAAGTCATTGGCTTAACCTGCATACTGTATGCTTCATTTTTTAAAAAATAATATGTAATGTTCTCTTCTCCTATAATAATAATAATAATAATATTTTCCTCTTTTGAACACTAGACACCACTGCAGTTTACCTTCAGACAAAATTGGAGTGGAAGAGGCAATTATCTGTCTGTCAATAAAGTTTATTTCCATCCGGGCAAAGCTGACAGCACTGTGAGGGTTGTATATTTTTTTTCTCCAGTGCCTTCAATAACCTCCAGCCATCTCTGTTAGAAGGTAAGCTCAGGGAATATTCAGGGTGGATGAGCCTATGGTGTCCTGGATAATGGATTATCTATCTGGTAGACCATTGTTTGTGAGGCTCAAAGACTGTGTCTCTAATGTGGATGTTAGCAACTTTGAAACAACAAAATGAACAATCCTGTCTCCTTTTCTCTTTACTCTGTACATCTCAGATGATAAATACACTATAACACCAGGTTATGTCACTTGCATAAATTCTCAAATGATTCCGTACTTATGGAGTGTATTGATAACGGGGATGAGACAGAACATAGGAGTCAGGTGGAGAACTTTCTTGGTGTAATAAATATGGTTTGCAACTTGCAAAACCAAAAAACTGCTTATTGACATTTGCTGCACCACACAGCCTTTATGCCTTGTCACTATTCTAGGAATAGATGTGGAGGTGGTGCACTACTACAAGTACATGGGGTCCACATCAATGACAGGCCTCATAACACAAGGCAACTATGTAAGAACAAGCAAAGAAGAGTCTTTTTTCTTAGAAAACTGTAATCCTTTAATGTGGGTAGTAATAGCCGCTACATGTTCTACAACTCTGTGATAGTCAGTACAATTTTCTATACTGTGGTGTACTGGGCTAAAAACATCACTTCAGGACCCTTCAAGGCCCACTGGATCAACAAGTTAATTAAAAAGCCAGGATCATTTATAGACCCTCTGGAGGTAGTAGCGAAGGAGAGAATGAAAACAAAACTAAGTGCCACTATGAACAAATTGCACATCCTCTCAATAATACACTAGCATTGAGTACTTTCAGTCAGCTAGAATTGAGTATTTTCAGTGTGTCAAGAAATGCTCCAGGGGATCTAACAGCAATTCAATGCTTTTTTGTTTCTGTTCGAGTTTTTGCTATTATTTTTGTTTCGTTAAGTGAGAATGTGTACTGTATAATAAAATGAAAATGTAAGAGTGTAAATACTCCTCCAGCCAAATGCAGTTCAACTTTTCTGTTGGTAAGTAGCCTTTCTGTTGACATTTCCTTGTTTTTTTTTATTTTGCCAAGTGTTTTATACATTCTTTATGAATTTTCATTGTTTATAATAAAATACTAGGGGGCTTTGCACCCTGTTTGCTTCACTCGCCAACCCCAGGACTGGTGCTGCGTGCTAGCCACTTTGAGGTTTTTTTGCCGCTCGCATATGTGGATGCTGTTATACTACATTTTTGTTTAATATTAATGTCACTGTCTCTATGCTCACTGGTATGGATTTATACACATGTGCATGCTAAGTTTGGCACACAGGGGCTCAGCAGTTAGAATTGCCAACCAAGCATTGGATTAGATAGCCAAAGACAACTGGAGGATTGTATAGTCAGCTTAAACACAAAATAGTATTTCTGTTCTCTGTTAATACAAAATCTTTCCTTGTTGGGAGAATGAGAACTGGCATGTAAGCACTATTATATTTCTGTATTTTGTGGAGGAGGAGTTCAGTCCTTGTTTGGAGACAGAGAAGACCAGCAAGTGAAGTAGACATTATTTAAAGGCTTGGACAACAGCCAGACCCTTTGAAGCACGTGTCGGCAAAGTTCCGAAAAACCTCCCAGCGTGGGGACGAAAAATGGCAGACTATGTTGATCCAGATTCCCACCTGGATAAAGTCTGTCATATGCTTCCCGTCTGTAACCGCGTCAACCGTCAGTAAATGTAAGCTAAAGTATATTTTTCTCATGTGATTCTTGTACCACCGTCATCATGATGGGAGGGTTATCGCCTTTTCTGTTATATTACTATATAGTGTGACAGATAGGGGGTGCTCTCACTCCCTTGAACCCCTGTCCACGACTCCAGACACCAGGTAAAAGTCCACAAGTTGACTTTATTTAAATGCCACAGTGCACAAGCACCCTCTCCTCCACTATACTCATACAAATCACTAACCAATACAATAAATCAATCCTCCACTCCCAGATGCATTGCCACCCTTCCACCCAGCTCAGCTTGCCGTCTGGGAGCTCTCACAGTCCTTTAATATTCCCTGACCCGAAAGTGTTCCCAATCCCAGTCCATGTGATCCTGTATCACTTCCGGGTCAGGTAGAAGTTCTTTTCTTCACCCCGGAAGCCCATCACTTTCCCTTTGACGAACTTCCGGGTCATAGGGCATAAATAAGTCTCTGGTCCTCCCTGCAGCTCCCTCTTGCAGCCCCTGTGGTATCCAGCAGGGCTGAGGATAAAATCTACATAGTCCATGACTCCCTGCTGGTCTTCGGGGCACCTCTATACTGCAGGGAGGGCTCCATCTGGCGGCCTGGGGGTATTGGCCGGGATGACAATCCGGCCACATCTTACAATTGTTTAATTACTTAATATGCCGCAATTTCAAAAGAACACATTTCCAAGAGAGCTAATGCCTCTTAAGGAAACAGATGCGGATGTACATTTTTAACAGATTTTTATTGTCAAGGGAATTGTTACATATGCATAATAGAACTAACTATTTCACATTACAGCAAGTAATTAACCATATTAAAAAATTGTAAAATGTAATAATTTGAAAGTAAATTATGTTTCATATTACATTAGAGTTATTCGTTACATTATAAAATTTTGTTCTGTTTGGATTTGAAATTAAGATGCAAATACTTTTTAAACTTTTTAGAGTAAAAACAATTTTTGAATAAAAGTTTTGTCAATATTGCATTGAATTTTGATTCTGTGTTTGGACTTTCATCGTGACAACACAAAGTATAACTGCCCGTGATTGAATTTTGTTTTTTTCTCTCTATTAAATAAAATGACTTTTTCAATGTTTGGCTCTGAGATTTGTTAATTGTCTTTGCAAAAGCTATTCTAACGGGAAATTGTTAACGTTTTAATATGAATGACTTATCAAAATTTCCTTTGTTGTCTAATGTTATCCGTGGTAATGGTAATGGTATCACCTTTCTTAGATACATCGTTCTTTCTACAGTAATTTGTGTGGTGGAAGACCGGACAGAGTTAACGGTTGTAGATATTCTTCGGGATATTGTAAGTTGATGTTTTCATGTTCTGCACGATCACCACCATCTGTTTCAGCATAGTCTATTGATATGAATTTAACCAATTTGCAACTGACCAACATTTTTGCCGTTAATTTGTTTAACTTCATCGTTTCTTGGTGCTAGGATTGCCCGTGTACTCATTTTTTCTGTTGATAACCCTACATGATGAAATTCTTCAATAAGATTTGGACATAATACGTCTTCTTTAATTGGGAACTTAAAGTGAGGAAAACATTAAAATGTATAAGTGCTGTGAGAGCAAGAACTGTGTCTGTCAAAAGCATTCACACGAATGAGAGGTGAGAGAACTGTGTGCTTGGTTAAATATGTTTGAAAGGAGGGCGTGACTTGAAAAAATCTCATGGCCAAAGTCTTGTCTCACGGGACTTGAAATTATCTCTTCAAAAAGTCTTGTCTCGTCACAGAATTTTTTTTATATAATAGAGAGATATGCCCATTGCAGTGAAGAAGGGAATAATACTGTAATTGATATCTAGACAGTATCATGTTTACTTTTGTACCGCAACTAGACATATACACAAATGAGTCTGTAATGGTTTTATTGTCATTATAGTGTTTGTGTTAAGGATATGTCATATTAAATATAAGTAGTCAGATCCCCTTAAGAGATTGACCCAAAAGAATGTGCGAAGGCACTGGGAGACTAATTACCAGATGAATGTAAAAACTAATTTTTAGAAATTAGAAAGGTTTTTTTTTTTTGCTTATTTGTTTTGTTGGGGAGTTTTGGGAAAAAGAAAGAGAGCATACAATAAAGAACAGTATATTAAGCAGTATCTCTGCCAGAGGAGGAACACTTGCTTTCAAACTGCAGATATATTTACGGCAGAAGATTGTGATCTCACTGGAGAAAGGCACACCTTTAATTATGTCACAGAGAATCATTGGTAGGACAGTTCACTTGTCTATCTTGGAATCTTTTCATAAATTGTATCTTTAAACATGGTAATTTATTGATAGCAGGGGCAAAATGTGAATGGTGCATCAGGGTCTTGATATAGGCTTTCCTACACTGCACTAAATAAGTAATTAAAACTGTTGTATTTACATGGTTACATGAATATGGGGCCCCAGGGTTATTTTAGCTCCTCATGGGTTTTTAAGTGTTAAATAGAAATTGTTGTTTTAAATGCTTTATATTATGCAGAAATCATTGGTGGCTAGTTATTAGGTGTTTAAGAGTGTGATATTTGGGAAAACTGTTTAATGGACTTTGGGGATTTTTAAAATGTATTATTATTTTTCCAAATGAAAATATTGGAACATAAGCTTCCATTATTTGGAAATTCACAATCAGACACGTTTTCAGCAACTGATTTAGTTTGGATAGAAAGGGGTAGCTTCATTAGGTTGGTGTGACACCACATGACATTGAGTCGATGAGCAGGTCAGTTGCTAAATCTCATTGCCTATGAGGGTGTCGGCCAAATTGTAAAGAGTTTCAGGGAATGGTGAATTTAGAAAGTCCCTGATGACTTCCTAGCACAATTTCAAATAGATCTTTATCTTGATGGAGTTGGCAGCCAGAAAAAGTGATAAAAGTCATGTCTTTGCCAGTGGCTATAGCTTTTCGCTGCAGTGGTGTATCATAAACTTCTCCACATCCCTTAACTTTGCCTGTATTTAGCCTAGATGATGTGATATTAGTGGAGCAGTATTCTAAATTAAAGTCTCCAAGTTTACAGAAACTGTGTGTTATTTGTCTTCTACAACCAGCCTACATGAATGCAACCTTAGCAAAACTGTGTTAAGTCATAAATGCTATAAAAGCCTGGTGATCTAGTTAAAATAGTGAGGAGTTTAACATTTCTGTCTGCTAAGCTCCTTTCATACATGCACTTTTATTCACAGATAAACTACAGTGAAGGGCTATGAGTAAATATGAGTCAAAATGCTGATAAAGCTAATCCGATGCTGCAGTGGACTCCAAATTTGAAAGAGGGAATCTGGCAGCACTGTTGAAAAAATTATCCATGGTAAACTTTCAAAATGTATACAGTTTGTGTAAGGGGCTTACTTATCAAACTATCCAGTAGATTTTCTGCGTGTGTGTGTGTGTGTGTGGACATTTTATTAGCCCAGTCAGTAACTGACTTCTGAAAGCAGCTACAGGCTTCAATCATTTTTCACCACTTTCTGACATGTAAATGTAAGACTGTGGACTTACTGAAGTAAACTTAGCATTTTCTTGGTATTTAAAGACAAGCCATTCTTATTGCTCTAACATGACAAATAACAGTTTGTCGAGTGGAAATGTCATTTAACACAATGAGAATTGTGAAAACGTGACTCAGGGCAAGCATCATAGATGCACGTTTATCAGAACAGTGAATAATGAGTGGTCACTGAATCAATATTCTTGAGTCTAAAAATGAATTACCTGACAAAGTTATTAAGAAGTTCAGTCAAAACGAGTACCAGCTTCAACTGCATTTCAGACGACAGTGGTTTAACTCTCTTATTATAGTCCTCTGTATTCAGTCTTAACAATCCTGAACTTTATCAATTTATTAGTGTATAATATTATAAATGGACATGCTTACTCTAAAAATAAGCCTTTTAGAATCAGAAAATTAGATGATGTTTGAGGTTTAATTTCTAGTACAGTATTGCTGTTTAATATAAATCAGACATATTGTTGAAGTTTGCCTCTCTTTCCTATTAGAAAAATTGTTCTCTATCAACGTTCCTTAATTTTTATTTACAGATCACCATTTGTCCATGTCTATGGCTAAGATAACAACTACACTCTGCTTCAGAGAAACCTCTGTGCTCAAACCCGGAGCAACCATATGCATATCGAACTACTATTGGACATCATCATTTGTCCTAAAGAGAACTTAGTACACTAAGTAGACAGAAAAGAGGCAGCTAAACACTACTATTCTCATGTTTGTTACAGTGCAACAAACCTATAATCGTGTCAGACAAGCTTCTAGCTTTTACAAGGTTTTAACTAATTTGGAGACAAAAGAGATGTGAATTGCAACATAATAAATTAGCCCAATCGTACAAAAGGCTGTGTATTAGAACTAGGGAAAGCTGGTGGTGATGTCACTTTAAAATTCCAAAAGAACAGGCAGCCTCTTCTGAGGTGTATGCTTGTCTGTCTCACATCCTGTCTTTTATGTTAAGATATACTGTATATATGTGTGTGTGTTGTGTGTGCGTGTGCGTGTGTGTGTGTGTAAAAGCAGTTATCAGATTTTAAAACCAAAAAATAAAGCAGAGCCTTGTCCAATGTTTCAAATTATTTACTGGAAGTGTCACAGACAAAAGCAATAACTTAATTAACTTCAGTCGATTGATTATTCTCTCCTACACTATTCCTGCACTTTTTGACTACAGGTTACTTTATGGTAGACAATAGTTTACTGAAATATTATGTGCTTATGAAAACACAAAAATAAATGCTGTTAGATTTTGAATTTCTTGGTATATACAGTACTGTTTATATTAGTTACATGTAATAATATTTCAATAATTTGATTTGAATCCAATATCAGTTCCAACCTTATGTGTATTTGAGCTGGCTTAGGTAGTGCATTTCTGTGGCTCTATAAAGTGGAATAATAGAGTTCAGAAAATGGACAGGCAGATGCATGAATGTTTTAAGTATATTAAAAGTGCTCAAGTATTTGCAGTTTCATTTAATGTGTATTGAAGACTATACATCTTTAAAACACATAACATTCTCTAACCCTACTAATGTAATTAAGAATCAGAGAAGAAGGGAGCTATCCTGTGCAGCATTGAGTGCAAGGTAGGAACCAACCCTGGAAGGGGTGACTGAGCACTGAAGGGTCCTTTCAGGCCCACAGGACCAGTTTAATAATAATAGTAATACATTTTATTTACATAGCACCTTTCCCATGCTCAGTTTAGAACTTCTATCTAGGAGAGGGACAAATGTTTTCATAGCAGGAAATTGCTAATAATATTATATAGGGTGGTCCAGATCTAATTATGCAATTTTCATTACTTAATGGCACAGTGGTGAGCACTGCTACCTAACAGATCCAGAGATCAGGGTTTAACTGCAGTTATCTTAATGGCTGTCTGAAGTTTATAGTATTTTATAATTTTACAGCTCTCCTCTAATTCCAAAGTCTGGAGATGTGTTTTGAAAAAAAAATGCCAACAGTGTGTCTCCTAACGTGGTGATCTGTCAAATGACATTGACCTCCTGTTTTTGCAGATCTTTAAAGGATCGCACCAAATAAGGAGGAGTTGGAAGTGGAGCAAAAACCACATCACTGTTCTTCTTCAGGGCATTTTCTCGGACTTTAAAAGGAAAACAGGTCAGTAACTATATGACATCCATTCTTTTTCCTTGTGCACTCATCAAAATCCAATTAGTACCAATTAGTAGCTAGTTTAGCGCCTGTTAGTAACATAAAATTGCTCTGTCAGAGTGACTGTGGGAAGTGTACGACTTGCATCCTGTTAATGATTAGACCCTACTAATATAAAAGGCCACCAATGTTCCAATACTCTGTAAAAGAAAAGTTGATTTAGCAATTTACTCGATTGATTCTTGTAGTATCCTACAGATATGGGATACAACCATCAAACATTTAGACTTTTGTTAAGATAAACAGTAGTCACTTTCTTCTTATTCTCACAGTCATTTGTGCAGTATAACAGCATTGTCCTCACTTTCAGCAATATGCATTTTTTCAAGGTACTTGATATCAAATTTGACATAGATAGATAGATCGATAGATAGAGTAAAATTAGTAGCAGATGATTGATTACAAAATCTTTGATAAAACTATTTAGGTGAATCAACTAATCTGTATCAATATTTGTAATATTATTTTTAATGAAAAGAATAAATAATTCTTCCCTCATAATAAACAAAAAAACTGAAAGCTTGATTATGGTTAAGTATTTCCCGCATTCTCTAGAGCAGTGGTTCCCAAATTCAATCCTAGGGACCCACTGTGGCTGCAGGTTTTTGTTCCAACCAACTTCCATTTTTCGTTGGACTCTTAGCCTAATTAAGTGAGTCATTATTTCAGTGTGTCTGTGTTTGGAGTCAATGTAGAAATTACAAACTAAGTTAGGTAGATTTTTATTAAAGTGTAATAAGCAGATATATTGGGAATATATCATTTTTTAAAGCTGTTAACAGTAATTTCAACCTAATTTTCCTGGTGTTCTGGTTATTGATTAGTTACTAATTAGTGTACTAATAGTTACTGATACTGACATTGTTTCAGCTTTCATCATCCTGGGTGTCTGCTATGCTGGTTGTCACTATTATGGTTAAATGAAGGGAGCAAACTATACAGGAAAAGAAGAAAATAAAAGAAAAATTACAAAAGAGAGTTATTTCTACTTATTTATTTCTACTTATATCATACCGAGATTTTTCTAAATGTTTTATAAAACATGTAAAAAAACATACTGTTGTGTTTTTCTGAATGCAGAATAAGAGAAGGGTTAAAAAGAACACCTAATTAAATGAGATCAGTTGTTATCAATTATTAGCACTGATTGTAAATCTGGTTGGAACAAAAACCTAGAGCCAGTGAATCGTCAGGACTGAGTTTGGGAACCACTGCACTACAGTGTTTTCTAAGTCATAAATGTTGACATGTTATCTTTGTTTTCCCAGCAGGGGGCAACCTTTCCCCACAAAATGACAATTGCCTGTTTTTTCAAAGGCAGAACAAGTACATGACTGTACTTACAAGGTCTGCTAGTATTTTTTCCTGGTTTTGTCTTTTATTAGAATATTTCTAAATTTTTGAAAAAAAAATTGTATTTATTTTTGTTTTATTAGTATTGTTACTAGAGCTATCACCTACAACACATGTAATGTAACGAGAATTGCTTAATCACCTAGGCTACATTTCTTAATTATTTAATATAAGAAGATAAACTTAACAAACATGTCTGTGTACATGAGTGTTTTTAAATGTCGGTAAATGTATACATTTAGAGGTATTGTAATTTTAAGTGCATTCTTCAAAAAAAATCCACCTATCTGTCCATTATCAGTATCACTTAATCTTGATCAGGTTTGCAAAGTCTGAACTCTACTGAGGCTCAAAACAGGAGAATACCATGGAGAAGGTAACAGAGTATCACATTTAGACACACACATCCCCACACTCCACCAGTTAGCCATTTTGCACCTTCAGGCCACACTAGAAACTGCACCAATCAACTCAAATGCCAGATTTAATTGCTGGAGAGAACGGGTGAAACAGTTTAAACAATTTAAACTTTTATGTTCCAGCTTGATGATATAAAAAGCAATGTTAATTCCTTAATATCATACTTGACCTAAATTTGCTTCTACATTGCAGTTACATGTTGGACCTGTGTTTTTAAATTTCTATATATTTCAAATGTGGCTGGTAGAGGATGTTACTGAGTCCCAAAACTCCAGAAATAACTACACAGACAGTCCAATCTGGTTATTTTATTAAACAAAGTACCTTTCCACAGGTCTTGTTTCCCCAATCACCACAATACAACCCTTCCTTGCTTCCTTTTCTAATCAATCTTTTTCTCCTCCCAGCAACTGTTGTCTTCTTCTTTCCAGCTCCAATCCCTGAGGTGAATGGATGGCTCTCTTTTAACTCTGGACCGGGGGGTACTTGTGGTGCTTAATCAATTGCCTCCAGGAACCACTTCAACATCAGGCAGACTTATATCAGTCCTTGTATTGTTACTATCCTCCATCTCCCACTGGTGGCCCCCACAGAATCTGACAGGACAGGCCCATGGGACCACAACTCCCATGCTGTCCTGTAGGCATCCAAAATGGGGCTTGCCAAACAGGATGCTGCCACCCAGTGTTTGGGTGGATGCTCTGCCCATAGCAGTCAGTTGTCCACTGTGCTGTATTTCTCAGTTCTCAAATCCATCCTGGGTGTCACTCAGTGACTGTTAGGACTCCAGACCCACTGCAGCCGCTGTAACATCCTTCAACATCTGGGTCCTGGCACAGGAAGGAGATATTGTAATTCTCTCCCTGACCTTCCGTTATCAAAGTTTCCTGGCCAGATAATAGAGTGGGGTGAACAACTTCAGACACATCTACACAGACAGTCTGATTTCAAGTGAAGGTATTTTTATTAAACAAAGTACTTTTCCACAGGCCTTGTTGCCCCAATCACATCAATACAACCCTTCCTTACATCCTTCCTTCCTTTTCTAATCCCTCTAGTATTTCTCCAGGCACGTGTTGTCTTCTTCCTTTCAATTCTGACTCCCTGAAGCCTAGTGGAGGACTTTCTTTTAACTTCAGTTCCAGGAGTACTTCGCTTGCTTAATCAATTGCCTCCAGGAATTTCTGGGTCAGGCAGAACTATAGCAGTCCCCACAGAACTTGACAGGGCAGGCTAATGGAACCACAACTCCCATGCTGCCCTGCAGGCATCCAAAATTGGGCTTGCCAGAGAGGATGCTGGCAAGTGTACCATGTACTGGGGGATGCTTCGCCCATAGCAGGCAGTTGTCTATTGTGCTGTCCTTCCCAGCACAAAGTAAATGGCTGAAAATCTAGAAGCATATATAAACATGGTTAGTTAAAGTGTAAAAATGACTTCTTTATTAAAACAAATAATATAACAAACTGAACAGACAACTAAAAAAGGCTTCAAGGGACGTATCTACATAATGAGAACAAAACCCAGTCAGTTAACCAGGTAATCAATACTGTACACTGCAGTGGAGCACTTATGTCAAATAAACTGAAGAGGAAGACATCAACTGTATAGACACTTAAGGTGTAGAGCCACCTCTGGAGTAACATAGTATGGCTGCACAAAAAGAAAATATAAAGCAACGTTCAGGTTTCAGTTTGGTTCAGTATTTATTATTCCCTGGAAGACACTGAAGACAAAATCAGCATGGCTATAATGACTACAGATTACGCAGTTCATAATTGAAGCTTTGTTCTCAATTGTTTGCTAACTTTTTCATCACATAAATGAATGTATTATGTTTGTTTTTTGATAAAGGAGAAGTTTAACATTTTTCTAGTTAAAGTTTTTTTTTCACAGTCACTTCTGAGCCACTGTAATGTGTTAATTTGCCGTGGGAAATTGTGTTTTTAAGTGAAACTTTTTAATAAACTTAAAAAAATATGGCATCTGTCCTTCAAGTTTAAAACATAGTCTATTAGGCATTGGTCCAAGCATGGAATCAAAAGCCTTAAAACTTACCAACTATATCCTCTTTGAAGCCAAAAGACTTTCATTACAGAAAGCTTGCCTTTTGCATTTCTGAAGTATGTTTATGAAAACAAAAGAATTCATAGGGCGTTAACACTTTATTCCTGAGGTAAAATTGCATGAAATCAAAAACATTTCTAAAGCTGTGTAAGGCAGTGACAAATTGAGCTGTATAGTATTAGTAATTAACTACTGTTATCTAACAAACTGAATGCTGTACAAATAAGTAGCTCTTATATATGGTTGCACTCTAGCATTGCTCTTTCACAGATCAGGCATCTTCTTCTTCTTTCGGCTGCACCTGTTAGTGGTCGCCACAGTGGATCATCTTCTTCCATATCTTTCTGTCCTCTGCATCTTGTTCTGTTATACCCATCACCTGCATGTCCTCTCTCATCACATCCATAAACCTTCTCTTGGGCCTTCCTCTTTTTCTTTTGCCTGGCAGCTCTATCCTTAGCATCCTTCTCCCAATATACTCAGCATCTCTCCTCTGTACATGTCCAAACCAACGCAGTCTCGCCTCTCTGACTTTATTTCCCAACCATCCAACTTGAGCCAACCCAGTAATGTACTCATTTCTAATCCCATCCATCCTTCTCACACCCAATTCATATCTTAACATCTTTAACTCTGCAACCTCCAGCTCTATCTTCTGCTTTCCGGTCAGTGCCACTGTCTGTAGCCCATATAACATAGCGGATCTCACTACCATCCTGTGGACCTTCCTTTTCACTCTTGCTGATATCCGTCTGTCACAAATCCCTCCTCACAAACATTGCGTCTGTGGTGCTCTTTCTTGGCATGAAACCATACTGCTGCTCACTAATCATCAACTCACTTCTTAACCTAGCTTCCACTACTCTTTCACATAACTTCATGCTGTGGCTCATCAATTTTATCCCCCTGTAGTTACTACAGTCCTGCACATCCCCCTTATTCTTAAATACCGGCACCAGTACATTTCTTCTCCACTCCTCAGGCATCCTCTCAATTTCCAAGATTCCATTAAACAATCTGGTTAGAAACTCCACTGCCATCTCTCCTAAACACCTCCATGCTTCCACAGGTATGTCATCTGGACCAACAGTTTTTCCATTCTTCATCCTCCTAATAGCTGTCATTACTTCCTCCTTGGTAATCCATTGAACATCCTGATTCACTATCTCCACATCATCCCAACCTCTTCTCTCTCTCGTTCTGTTTATTCTTAAGCCTCTCAAAGTACTCTTTCCATCTGCTCAACACACTCGCCACGCTTGTGAGTACGTTTCCATCTTTATCCTTTATTACCCTAACCTGCTGCACATCTTTCCCAGCTCTGTCCCTCTGTCTAGCCAATCGGTACAGTCAATCCTCTTCCTCTATATACTCTCCTGTACTTCCCCATTCCACCACCAGGTTTCCTTTTCCTCCTTCCTCTGTCCAGATGTCACGCCAAGTACCCTTCTTGCTGTCACCCTTACTACATCTGCTGTAGTATCCCAACTGTCTGGTAATTCTTCACTAACACCCAGTGCCTGTCTCACCTTCTCCCTAAACTCAAACGTGCAGTCTGCCTTCTTCAAATTCCACCATTTGATCCTTGACTCTGCCCTCACCCCTGCCACCACTTTGCAGTCTTCAATCTCCTTCAGATTGACTCTTCTGCATAGGATGTAATCTACCTGTGTGCATCTTCATACTGGGTTTTAATTTTTTGTCCAGTTATTGTCTGTTTGGAGTTTGCATGTTATATTTAAGTGAATGTGGAGTTTCCATCCACATCCCCAAAGACATTGTGGTTAGGTAAACTGACAAATATGCAATTCCAAATTAGTGTGAATGTTAGTTTGGATGGGTGTGTGTGCCAATGGCTATGAGATGACAGCTTATTTAATTAAATTCTGTGAATAATCTTACACTAAGGAAGCGCAGATGCCAGAACAGATTCAGCAGAAGGATTTGGGGTTTCTAGAAAAATGAATGTTACAATAAAACCACACTACTTTTGATTCATGCCAAATATCCGAAAGTTCATACAAAATAGACTACAACAAGCAGATCTTCATCCTATACAATGGAACACCACAAGTTACCATTGTTACCAAGCATTACTGGTGCATTGCCAGCTTAAAATTAAGTTTGCAAAATTGTCATATTTTAGAACTTGCCACGCAGGAAATTTTATTTTATAAGAGTAGCTTTTATTTTCTAAATTTCTACTATGTAATAAACATTCTTTAGAAATGTAAAAGCATATATAACATTTTTTAAAAAGTTAAGGGTTATTTCCACATTGAAAAGGAAAGAAGGTAAAAGTCACAATGTTTCATCTGTGCGGATTCATCAGGTGTGACTATATAAAAATATGTTTTTTAACAAACCAGTTAGGAGTATGGAGAACATGTCTGGATTGGGGGGACCTGGTATTCCTACATAGTGCCAACCATGCCCTATGCACTTGACTCATTCTTTCAAGAAGCAGCGATCTCAGTATTCATGTGACAAAGTGAAAACATGTCTTCCTTGACCTCCTGTCCTCCTCACAAGCTTCGTCCCTTTTCTCCCATCTCTGGCTCGTCTACTGAAGGGAGGCTTCCCCTTTTATCATGACCCGGATGAGCCCCAGGTGCTCCCCTTCACGTCACTTCCTGGTGTGGCGGAAGTGTCAGGAAAGCACCTGGAAGCCCTCTGGGTGACCTTGGAATACCTTCCGGCAGCACTTCCTGGTGTGGCGGAAGTGCTGCCATCCAGGCTTCTCTAATAGTCCGGGCACCCTCTGGCGGTGGCCACATTCTCTCATGCAGAGCGTCCCAGCTCCGTCCCTGTGGCCCCCAAATAGTCCCGGGCGGCTGCCCTCTTGTGGCCAAGGAAAAGTATTGCCCAACTCGGGGACTGTCCAGGCGTCCCGGCCGGGCAGTGTCCCCGCTCATCTGTGACACAGGGTAAAGCTAACAAGAGACTGAAATACAAAGTGTCTTCTTCAATCCTTCAGCCCTATGAAGCTGAAGTGGCCCCAAAGATAGCGTTCTCTAAAGAACAGACAAACACCACATGAAAAAGAAAGAAGAATGTAAATTGATGGACATGCTTAAAACAAAAATATCAGGTAACTAAAAAGCAAAAGACAAGCAGTAAGCACAAACAAGACCAAAAACAAAACTTCAGTAGCTAACAGCAAAAAGTCACAAAGATAGCATCAGGCAGTTACAAGATGCAATCGAGAAGAAAAGTTGACAACTCGCTTCCTGCAACTTCTTAAAATATCAGCCTTTGCTTTTGTCACACACAAAATTAATGGTAAAATACCTCAGAGGTATCATCAGGTACCTCTGCTATCTCAGTATATAACTTCCTTTGGAATAGGTCCTGGTAATCTAAACTCTTTTGCATGTACAAGCTCACAAAGCCGACAACCACTGTGTTGATTTTAGCACACACAGGAGGTAGCAGGCAAGTTCCAGAAACACACTGTTGTTAATAAATAAATACTTAAATCAATAAAGTAAAAAGTACTTGGCTAATGCTTGCAACTGTGAAAACAAAAAAGCATAGACAAGCTAAAGGGAGATTTATTTTTTTGTGATTGTCAAGGTTTAATTGCCACCCTTGGGGTTTTCCAAATATAAGTAATATGAATGATAGCAATGGTTATTCCTGGGGAAAGAGTTGGTATGTAGAAGATGACTGGTGAAATAAAGTAAGTCCATTAGTCTTCTAGGGTGCAGTAAATGTGTCCTCTACAGTGAACATGGATTCCAGCATTACACTGTATTGGAATGACATGTTACAATATGATTGCCTATCTCCTTAAATAATGGATGAGCTTTAGGATAACAAAAAGCTACAGAAGGATGATCTATGCCCAGGGCTCCCATTTACCCTTCACCATCCAGGAAGTGGCCCTAGAAATCTACCTAACATATACATTTGAATATATATATATATAATTGTGTGGTTGTGCAGTGTGCAAATCCACACCACTGAACTTACCGCTAACATATTTTGCACAGATTCCACATTTGTACAGAGGATTTTTATTCTAAAATGTTTCAATTTGGAGAACTTTATTTAGTGCCCCAATAGGCATTTTCTGGACTCGGCAGAAGTTTGCATAGTTCCACCCCATGGTGGCTTTAGTCAGTGAAACTATGGCTTGGGGCCAAAATGTATTCTCCTGGTGAATTTATTTAGCGATAACACTTAAACTTTATTCAAACCTGGGCATCATCAGGTACCTCTGCTATTTCAGTATATAACTTCCTTTGGAATAGGTCCTGGAAATCTAAACTTTTCTCACTTCATATTGGCATGTTGAGGTTGGAGTCTGGAGTAAGTCAATGAGAAAGGTTCAATAAATGAGAGAGAAGCACAGAAGTAAAAGATGAGAGTCTTGGTTGGCAAAGTGTAAATGATAGGTCTTATTAGTTAGGCCAATGAGACTGATAGGTTATGTTACGATTTTGTGTTTATTTTTGCAGTAAAACAGCTTTTGTTTGTAATTGACTAATGAAAAGAGTTGTTGGCTGAATACATTTTTCAAAGTACTATATAACACAACATGACATTCATAAACCTGTTTAATACCATTCAGGGTTGCAGAGATACAGAATATAGATTTCAGTTTCTCAATGCTAAATTCATGGTCAAAACAGTCCTAACTTATTATCAATTCATTCATAAGTAAACCCAAAGGATAAGCCAAAATACAAGGTCGAAAGTACATAAGTAGAAATTAAAATACTGAGGTTATCAAATAGGCAGATGGGTACAACCTGTACTAAAGAGAAGTAAATTCAAGCACCTTAGTGCTAGAAATAATTAAAAAATGAAGAGTACATAAAAGTACAAGAAAAACAGAAAGTATTAAAAATATATTGCCTCAATAGACTTAACTTTGCATGTGGAGGTTATTGACTACCGTATGGGATTTCCCAAATATATAAATTGCCTTTCCTGCTTACTTTGGGTAGAACACTTCACTCCTTCATTTGTGGTCCTGTCTAAACCCACCCCAAGAACACTTTGCATTGTCTCAAATGCTGGCTTCAAGCTTATCAATTGTCTGATTAGAAGGACCTATTAAGCTCTGGCCTGTAACTACTTCTGTGTACACCCTGAGAATCACTTTTGGGGTCATGGATGTCAAATATTATCCCTGGTGCCATACATCTAGAGTTCCATAAGTGAACATTCACCTCTGTGAATTGACCACCAAAGAATGAATAGGTAGACTTAAGACAGGCGTTCTCAACAGTAGCTCTGAGGAGTTGAAATGCACTGTGGAATGAAACTCCAAACTGTGCTTGTGTAATATTATGGGTACTCAATATTTTAATGGAGGTTCCTCACTGACCATTTTCCATGAACTCAACCTTTATAAGGTTCTAAAACCGTCTGGTAGTAGAGCATGGAGGTTTCACAAAGAATCACTTACTGCATTAGTATCAAATCTGGTAGGGAAATAAGTTGTTTAAAAATTGGCACCTACTTTCCAAAAACTGATGCAAAAGACTCTTAGTCAAAATTTGTTAACATGGGGAATGAAATTTTTGTTTTACCTTGTATCTACCATAATTGTTCTTGCAATTTATTTCCAACTTCCTCAAGTTTAAATGGCCATACAGCAACTTTCTGCCACCAATTTAAATTTTATGATGTTGTAATGTTTTCTAACTCTGATCAGGTATGCAGTACCACCCTGGGATAAGAGGGGGGCACTGTCTCTAGCTGTCTTGTCTCTGCCCTCCGCAGTTCCAAGAATACATAGCCCAGGAGACCAACAAACCCCACCCTCTATCTCTCCCATAAGTTATACCCTTTCTGGGCTAAAGCCTATAAAAGAGCCCATCATCCCATGAAGAAGGTGTCTAACTTTCAACCCGAACTCTCAGTATGATGGAGGTCCCAGTTAAACCTAATGCAAAAACAAATACTTCTTAAGCAGCTGGTTTATATACTAGCACCACTGTGATCTTGTTTTTATATTAGTATTTAGTCAAGACACAATTGAACGGGGTAAACTGGCAGGCACCCCAGCTACTTTTGGGACTCTTAATCTGTAAAACAAATTAAGGTACAGTATAAATGAAATGAGTCATTTGAGAAACCACCATAAGGAGAAGTACATTGGCATTTACCTATTTTGCTCTCAATGTGAAGTATAACAAATAAAAAAACAGGAAGTAAGAATGAAATTGTATGTGTTTTATAATTTTGATTGCAATCATCCTCACATCGGCATTGTCAAGTTCAAAAGCTCAATGACAGCAATGACAATTGCAATACAAGTACACAGTCAACACTATAGTTTCAGCTGAATGAAGAAACTTTTAAATATGATTCTTCTACAGGGGGATCCAATAAACGAGTAATAGAGGGCATTGCAAACTTTCCTTCTATCTGCCTGTACTGTTGCTTTCCTTTCAAAATTCATCAAATTGGTCATAGCACTTGACCAGAGCATTTACTTTCAAAATATATCTCAGTTTTGCTTCAGAAGGACAGTCATCTAAAAAATCCAATTTGAGTGAACTGCCACAGCAGGAGCTCCTGCAGGCTGAATAAATGCCTGACAGAGGCTTCCCTGTCAAAACTCTTTTTATTCGGAAAACAGTTGTGAGGTTGCATCTTCAAAAGAAATCGCTCCACTGCGTGTGATGGCTTTCACACATACACCTGAATTGCTTCATTGTTTTCTATTTCATTTCAGTGACCTTCTCCTCTGATTCCAACAAATATATTTCACACCTCCATTATGGCTGTTCTTTGATCCGGGGTAGTGGTTAAGTGAAGCTGGCTGCAAAACCAGAGCATTGCTTTCAATTCTCCTTTAAAGAAAAATTAATGGATAATAATATGTTAGTAAATCAGGCAACTGGCATTAGCAATAAAATAAACTGTGTTAAACTTAAAACTTTAAAGGCTACATGTTATAGTCTGTAGTTTAATTCCCATTATTCTTGTATAGTCCTTCTCACTGAGCTTCAAGCAGGTACAATTGTTTACAAATACAGTATAATATGGTAGTAGTGCACAATCATGAAAAAATCATCATTATCATTCTAAGATTAATCCTGATGAAAGCCAAGGTTGGAATATGCTGAGTTGGGCAGATTTTGAAACCTTATCTTCAGCAACTCCTTTCAACAACTCCTGGGGAATTACAAAAAGCTCATGGGTCAGCTGAGAGAATTAACCTCTGCAGTGAATCTTTAAATGCCCTTGAATCTTTGACCAGTGAATTGTGCCTCATTTGCCTCCAATAATAGACATCAAAGATTTTAATTATATGTTAAACCCATCTCACCTAACTTTTCTCCATCCATAGGAGAATTGCTGAGGTTCTCCTTTTTTACTAAGATCCTTACCTTATAACAAAGAATGACACACGTGCCCTTCAGCAGTGATCCCATTCTTTTGGCCAGTACCCAGAACTCATGACTATAGGTGAAGATAGGAATATAGACTGACTGGTCACCTCTGTTATGCACAGCATCTGCAAAATTGCTGTCACTGCCCTGATTTCTAAGTCAATTCTATTCTCACTTATGAGCAAGACTCCAAGGTACATGAACTCACTCCTCTACTTTTACCTGAAGAGAACAAGCCACTGCTTCCAGGAGAGGTCCTAATTCTCATCCCAATTTTATCACACTCAGTTGCAAGATATTCCATTGCAGGCTGGAAACCACTGTCTGATGAAGCCAACTGGACAACTCTGCAAGCCTGTTTTAAATGAAAAGGGAATAAAGAGGTAGTTTTCTATTTTTCTATTGAAAATCACCTTCTGAATCATTCTTGTTTCTTTTTGATAGAAATGACTATATTTAGAGCAGAGATGGCCTAAGTCCTGCATATGCAAGTCTCAAATAACCTTCAAGTTCTGACTACTCATGAGAGAACCCCACAGAGTTCGCTTCACAGTGAGTTTGTCAAAATCATGGAAATGTAAAATGTCTCCGTAAATTGGAGTCAGTAGGGAAGAAGGAACTGAAGTTTGATAGGATTATAATAGTGCAATGGTCTTTTAAGTATCACTGAGAGCTAGGGAAAAATCTTCCAACTATGCTTGACCAACTACAGTGGCCAAATATGTGATCTGATCTGTGAAGCATCATTGTTAACAACTGCACCATTGTGCCTCAAACAAAAAAAGATACAGGCCAAAAGAATATGACACAACAAAAAGCAACAAATGGCCACAGACTACTAACACATAAACAAAAAACAAAAACAGATCATTGTGTTCACAGCGTTCCATTCTTTGGGCACACATTGGGCAGTGCCACAAAGCAACAGCACGGGACTAGCTTGTTCTATTGTCTGGCGTGACACTGGATATAGCTAGAACATCTGCTTTTTTTCCAATACATCTGTGCAGATGCTTTCATCAAGAAGAAACATCTTTATATAGTAATAAATGTGTTTTCTGATGAGGGGAGGGGGAGGTAAAGGGCTCCTTTATGGCTTGTTTGGGGTTGTAGCTGGGCACATTATTAATCTGCATAAATAATTAGCCATGCGGTGTTGTGCTGGTGGCAGTACTTGTAACGATATTCTAATTATAATAAGTATTTTCATTGTGGACAGCTAAATTACCCCTCAATTGAAAATACTGCAAGTTTATTTATTTTTTTAAACACATACAGGATGGGAGTCTTGAGGGTTGCAACAACTGTGATTGGAAGAGAGGTGTTTCCTCTTGATGAAATAAGTGCGATTAGAGATAGGGGAAAATATTGTGGAGCACTGTCAAGTTTACAATCCAGGAATGACCATGGTGGCAATGATGTTGCAGCAAGCATTGTAAGTACCATGTGGTGGTACCAGATGGGCATCTCAACCAGAATGTAGATGGAGTTCTTGCCTGGACTGGATGTCCTAATGGAAGGACCGCTGGACTGGAGATACAACACCCTATATTTTTCGTCCCCATTGGTGTCAGTCATTAATAAGTGGACTTGGATAATGTGGATTCCAGGAACAGTTCATATCCCCACACAGAAGGTGGCAGGGTTTCTCAAGGCTGATTTCAATCAGGACACTCACAGGGTTGCATGGGAATTGGAGTGCAGAAGTGCAGCCCTTGTGTGCTGCCAGAGAGTGCTTTCGGTGGGGACAATACTGGTTTCCACATGACCTGGAAGTTCTCCCAACGTTTAGTTCAGTGACACCGGGAGCAGTTCTGGGCCTAGCCTGAAAAGAAGCCCACTGCCTCACATCAGGGAGTCAGAGTTGGGAGGCAGCAGGTGACACTTGGAGGAAGGAAAGAGGAAGAAAATGACAGATTTTTGTATTTGAGGTCTAATTTTTACACGGGTGTCTATTGAAAAGGTGTGGTGTCTAAATAAATATTAAAACCCAGAATTATGTTGAGCATTACTGTGTTGGCAGTTTGGGACACTAGAGTACCCTCTGGGGGTAACAATATGCATAAAAAAATCTGTGTATGGTGGCTTCAGCTCTGTAATGTCACACTGGCCTTGCAAAACATCATGAGGATCTTGCAAAAAAACTTTCCCTAAACTGACCGCCTGATGAATTTCCAGAAAAAATATCTGGCAAACAAGGTCATCGGTGAGCAAAGCATATTCTTTGCAAAAAATGCTTTGGCAAATTCTGCCGGTCAACACAAGTCAAGTCTCATGTTATAAGGATTACATTCAAGCAAGACAGTTCAAGTCACTGTTGATAAGGCTTAAGGAAATAAATGTGTACATTTTCCTCACTATTAGTAATAATGTCTGATGTATACTAATATCAAAGCAGAAAATAGAATTTCTCAGGGGTAACCATTCTTATTAAGAAATAACACTGACTAGTATATAATTATTTTACTTCAAAGTAATTTGCATATGTACTCTCAATTTCCACAGTTTCCTCATAAGTGCACTGTGTCTAAAATAAATTGTATTTAAAGACAAAACATTTTGAAAGGCTATGTCACTTCAAAGTAATGTAGCTCTATAATCAAATCTTGTTCTAAAATAACTTATTTACATAATTTTGCATATTTATAAATTAAAATATTTCAACAAATTCTTGTCATTTAGAATGCATTGCTATTGCAAATTTTTAATTGAACTTTTTTTGAAAATTATGTGGTTTTACTTTTATCTCCCCATGACTAGACAACATTTTAACAGGAAAATTGAATGAAAGGATTGCCAGTATTCTCATTGCTACTTTGAAAAATGAGGGAGACTCAGTTTAGTTACAGCCCCAAATAGAAGATCTTTTCGATCATCACAGATATCCGAGTTGAACAGCAAACGTAAGATTTTTTTTTTTGCTTTTTTATTACTATGCCCCGCTTCACTACTACCCTTGCATGAGTCCTTATTTGTTTAAAAAACAATGCCAACCATAGGTTTTACTGCATAACCTTGTCAGTTTTTAGCTTGTGTAGTGTTCTCCAATCTCCAATGAAATCTTTCAAAGTTGCCATCTTACAATGAAAATGTGTGAGGATTGTGAGTGCAGGCTTTCCATGTTGGCAAGCAGTCAATGAGCCGAAGAGATAAATCAGTCTTAACTCTGGCATCACTTAGTTTACATCAAGCATCTAAACATCTTTACATTACAGTATCTAATTCAGTGTTTCTTAAACTTTTTGGGATCGCGGAACACCATACAAAAAATATTTGATCTGCAGAATATGTATAGAAAAAAAATAGGATATTGCAAAATAATCAGTTATGTGAAAAATATTTTAATCGGGAAAATATTTGTAAATATATGCATATCTCTATATATATAATCTTCATTTGGATTTTGATCTTTGTTTGTCCGCGAATGAATTAGAAGAAAAAGCACTAGATGGCAGTAGAGAGACACCTAAAACATAGGCATTGCATTAAGAATCTCCTCCAGGCTTATACTACTGAAGACTGTAGTACTCCAGTCACACCTCAAAACACAGACATTCAAACTAAACAAGTTGTTGTGCTTTAAATTAACTTAAGAGATTTTCATTTAGATCTTCATCTTTGTTTGTCCGCGAATTCCATGCATGCGTAGACCACCTTCCAGTTTAGTATGTTGTTGTTACTCACGGATGTCAACAATGTGCCGGAATAACGAAAGGGGTGGTGGACAGTGTTACGCTGGTTAGCTCCTGAGGCCTGGTTAGAGAATGAGATTGCCGAAGATAAAAGGTACGTGCCTACATAACATATGAATGAAAGAAAGACAGTGGGTAAAATGAATGACAACGTAACAGCTCGTTCCGGAAATTATTATTGTTACATTGTAGCCGGCGAGTGCTGCGCGTTTCACAGTTGTACTGTGGCTAGCTCACATGTTAGTGAAGTGATCCCTATTTATGCTTTAAAGAGCCTGGATACCTATGTGTCCCCCTTTTATAATCATTGCTCCGTGTATATTGCCTTACTCTTTGGATTGCCACAAAGCAACCTGCAAGATTGGAGAAAGGCTGAGAAGAGATCGTGAGAGGAAATGACAGCGTCGTAAAAACGAGACGGACTGTGAATTGACAGAAGCAGAAATGCTCCTACACCACCACATAATTACGATTCGGACAGTGATTCCGAGTAGGCCGTTCCTATCGAATCAATATCCACGGGTTTTCTTTTATAATTTTATTTTCCTTATAAAAAATCATAATGCTGTGCGACGAAGGGCCCAGTTTACGACTGGCAGCCGCGTTTAAACAGGGAGCCCTTCACAGGCAACTTTAACACGCGCAACGTAGTTGGGTGCACATGGCTAGTAGAGGATATATTTATGAAAACATTGAAATAACTGTTTCAGGCATGAATTGTAATGTAAAGGATGTTTTGGCATTGTATGACACAAATCTATACTAATAAAAGGCAAAGCCCTCACTCACTCACTCACTCACTCACTCACTCACTCACTCACTCACTCACTCACTCACTGACTCATCACTAATTCTCCAACTTCCTGTGTAGGTAGAAGGCTGAAATTTGGCAGGCTTATTCCTTACAGCTTACTTACAAAAGTTGGGCAGGTTTCATTTCGAAATTCTACGCGTAAGGGTCATAACTGGAAGCTATTTTTCTCCATATAATGTAATGGAGTTGAGTTGGAGATGGCCGTGGGGGGCGGAGTTTCGTGTGACATCATCACGCCTCCTACGTAAGTACGTAGAGAACAAGGAAGAACTCCAAAAAGCGATGAACACAAAACGCCATTTCACAATTGAGAAGGCAGAAAAACATTATGAAGCAAATGATGCATACAAGCATATTCATAAGTACAGCTACTGCGGAAAGCACGGCGTGAACAGTAAGTTTATATTAAATTAAGTTCACAGACAGGCTGCCACTAGCGTTTGTAATTTAGTACCTGCCCATATAAGGCCGTCCATCAGCAGCAATCCAATACAAACACTGCCGGTAAATATTCACGGGTGAAGGACTGTGCTTATGCAGAGGAAGATGAGATGGTCATTGAAACTGCGAGAGAAACTTTTAAGTGCCGGGTCTTAGCTGACATTACATGAGATGGCACCAGCACAGCTGGGAACCTTCGATGCAAGAACACCAAGCGGCTCACGTGAACTGACGCAATGCGCAGACAAAAAGCAACAGTTCCAAAGAGTGCTGAACAAAAACCGAATTACACAATTGAGAAGGCAGCAAAAAAATATGAAGCGTCTGATACATACAATCATATTCATAAGTGCAGCTACTGCGGAAACAAAGCACACGGTGGAAAAAGTGAATGTCCCGCTAAAGGAAGACGTGTAAAAAAAAAAACCCGTGCATGCAGTTTGTCACATCTCAGATAAAGAGGAAGACGAGCTGTTTATTGATGCAGTAAGAAACTAATCGATGAATGAAACCTCTTATCTTTACAACGATTGACAAACACAGAATGTAACTTGAACACAACACATCGTACAAATACGACCCTGATTGAAACAAATAATGATAATCAAATCCTTGATGACAGCAACATTCAATAACACTCACAAAACAATTACTGTATATTGACAATCATGTTACGTTATTTTTAAAATGTTCCCTTTTCTTTTTCATAACTTCTACTTCTCCACTGCAATACGCGGGTATATATATAAATGTATATATATACCCCGATCTACAGTACATACTCTTGCATAGACAAGCCACACGCTGTGGCGCAATTGTAGAGTCTTCACCTCTAACGCCGACATTCGAGGTTCGATTCCGAAGGGATGCACTGAGTATGTACGCTACCCAATTCATTTTACCTTCGATCTCCTTGGTTTGGGACGTATGAAAAAATATTCGGTTAACGCAGAATCATGTTACGTTATTTTTAAAATGTTTCCCTTTCTTAGCACAAGCACAGCTGAGAAGCTTCGATGCATGTACTCCATAACGCGTTAAAAAATAACGCATTTAATCACACTTTCAATTCCAAGCAAACAGGAATTTTTGTCAATGCATGATTTCCTGGTACATCCATTACACTGATGCACACATCACAGCTACAAAAATGTTAGAGTCGGAATAAAGCACGTTCCTACGACTGATCATTTCGACTACCCGAGCGAAGCCTTGATAAAAGCATGGTTTTGTGCACACTGAAAAGCAAGCAAAATTAGATGCATTACAGAAAGCGGACTTTGTGGCTCTTACTGGGGATCATTGGACTTCCGTGACTGTTAGTAATTCTAATTACATCTAATTACAAAATGTTCAATGATCACACTGTTTTAGCCTAATGTACAAAATAATTTCGGCTCAGAGTTTAAAGATTAAGTTGGTCAAATTACCTTTTATGTTTCTGACTTATTTTTTTAAGAAAAAAAATTTTGGTTATTATTATTTAAAGACAGTACTATTCTGAAAATGTACTTAAAGTACTTAAACTACCACTTTATTTTTAAGTCTGCCCAATTTTAACCAGGGATGATATTTTTGTTTCTGTTTTGAATTCAAATGCAGTTTAAAAGCTTTTTTTCAGAAATTAAAACAGCTTCAGTTTACAATATTCATGTCCATGTCTATTATTTGATTCTGTCGCCCACTAAAACCCTTTTAAATTAAAAAAAAACATTTGCGATTTGGAGCAAATTTACGTGTGCGATTACATACGATTAATCAAGATTAATTCTTACACAGCCTCTAATTAATTGGATTAATTTTTTTAATCGAGTCCCACCCCTAATATATATATATGTAGATATATATATGTAGATTTGTATATATATGTGTATATACAGTATATATGTAGATATGTATATGTGTATATACAGTATGTATATATGTGTGTGTGTATATATACAGTATGTCTATATATATGTATATGTATATATATATGTATGTGTGTATATATATATATATATATATGTTATATATGTGTCTGTGTGTGTATATATATATATATATATATATATATAAGCAACACTCATGACAATGACAAAACAATGACATTGTCAATCATGTTACGTTATTATTAAAATGTTTCCTTTTCTTTTTACTTCTCGCTGCCAATCGCAGGTATTTTGCTATATATATATATATATATATATATATATATACAGATATATATAAATATATATATAAATAGATAGATATGACAACAACACTCATATCAATGACAAAACAATTACATTAACAATCATCTTACGTTATTTTTAAAATGTTTGCTTTTCTTTTTCATAACTTCTTTAACACACTACTTCTCCGCTGCGAAGCGCGGGTATTCTGCTAGTCATTAATATATGGTGTAAACTTTATTAAAAATAGCCTTAATGTATGTGTCATTTAGTATTTAGCCTGCATTTTTATTACAGTGAAAACTGAAAATGTACTTCACATAAGCATGTAGGATCTTAAATGCCTATTGACTTATTGACTAAAGTCCTCATTAATTATGATTCTTTTTACCTATCAAGAAGTAAACTACTCTTTCAGTTCTTTACATATTATTTTTACCATATCTTCTTCACTTGTTAATAGACCTAATTATTAATAATAGACCAAATTATCAGTAATAATATGGGTAAAAGTGAACGCAGCAAAATAACGCTTTGCTGAAATTCACTGATCAACACTCACAGAGAGGGAAAATGTTTACCCTTTGTTTTGAAACTTTATTCATTCTTATCATTTCAGTAAATGTAATAAATTCCTTGCTTCTTTGGTGTTTTATTCCATGTTGGAGTGAGCACTGGAGGAACTATTTTACAACACCTTAGAGTGAGACTCAGTCATTCCTATAATTATTCATAGCTAAGTGTGCATACGTAGGGGAGAACATTATCTACAAGTGAAAGTGGTATTATTTGAACAACAAAAAAAGAATTCTGTCAAAACCTTTCCTCAGCCTACTATTTCTTACATGGGAAGTGACTCATTAACTCTATCAGTCTGGCAGAAAGGAGAATGTTACCTTTACTGTGTTTCCAACATCCAACAATGTCTTTTTCTGTCTAACAGCAATGTTGACAGGTAACTTTAAAAAATGTAGGAATGGCTGCAGAATGAACTTCCACCCACAGACCATCAATTTAATCACAAGTGACTCATCTGCCTGTTTTAGGTAGCAATGAAACTAAGCTTGACCTTTAAAGATTATTCTACAGTTTTAAAAAATACTAATTAGAAAGTAGCACCTTTGACCAGTTCCCATGCAATACATGACATTTAAACATGATTGCCACAGTGTTTATCAATGACTCATTTACTGCAAATAATAAATATAATCGATAATATAATAAATACTGTAAATAATTCACTTACTGTTAAATGGAGAATTCCACAAATCTTAAAGCACATATGCCTTTGGTATTTTAGAACACTAAGCACTTTTTATTTAAAGTGAATGATGGTAAATTTAAAGTGACTCATATCTGTTTTTTTTCTTTGACTGTTCAAATTAATTTTGCAGGTGATCCGCAATTGATATGACTGTGTCCAGCATGTGCAAAATTAATAAAAACAACTCTGTCAGACAGATGTGACATAATACACAACATGCTGCCGTCTATACTACGTAACACTGCTTTCAGTGCAAGCCATCTGAAAATTTGTCAGCTTGTGATGGCAAGGACGAGGAATAGAAAACAAAAAATCATACCTGTTGTTTTCAAAGCAATTGTAACTGCATATAGAGAAGAGGTAGGATTGATGGCAGTGAGATGTGAAAGGTTTTACTGCCAAACAATTGCTGGGGGAATTTCCCAGCCAACAACATAAAACACCTCTCTGTCACTGAACCTTGCTGATACTGGGTGTCTTTTATGAAAGTAAAAGTGTGCGTTCCATAATGTTAAAATCATCAGTTATAATTATACCAATTTTAAGTCAATAAACCTCTAACACGAAAGTAGTACAAGATGTTTATAGTAATGTATAAGAAAAAGGCACACTTCATGACCTTCAAGTGTGTGTGATCCTGTCCTCATTTACTAGAAAGAGTTTAGTAAACGCCAGCAAAACTAATAAATAAAAAGAAAGCCCCTTGTCATTTTTGATATGTCATGACAGTATTAGTATGTACATTGTAAAATAATAAATAGTAACATATATTATTGCACATGCCAATAATTAAACGACTTGACCTCTTTATTATTTTTATAATAGTCTATATAGTGTTTATTCACTAGTAAGGTAATAAAAATAGCAGATCTTTTGTAACTGAGGATATGCCAGTAAAACATGCTTCAGTTATGTGCGAACAATGGCAGTGCCAAGCTAATTAGAAAAACTGAATATGTAAAATACATACCATTCGTAGCATCAATACACAGGTCAGCCCTTTTAAATGAAACTGACCAGTCATATTGAGCAATTCGACATTCTGATGAGGACTAACTCCATCAGCAGGAGGGACATTGGAGCACTGGAACAGTGGCAGAAGCTGTAGCTTTCTTTTTGGTTGCTAAACGTGTAGTATATGTTGCATATAATTGCACTGTTCTACTAATTCTAAATAAGTTATGTTCTTGTATATAATTTTATTGATTCCTCACAAATGTGATTCATATTGCTATTGAATACTTGTTTAAAGTGTTGCCATTTGCAAACTAGTATGTTTAGAATCAAATTGGGCAAATCAAAGGACACTTTTTTTTTTAATAATGGCATTAATATTTAATTATGCAATGCACAAATTCAGAACCACAATGTATTTTGACATTGGTCTGCTATGGATTGACACACAGCCTTCCTCTCTTTCCTCATAGCGAATGTACTTATTTTTTTGTGTTATAAATCAACTATTATTTCTTAGGCAACTGCTGAAAAGACTGCCACTGTCTCTGTTACATGTTCTTCTTTTATACGACAACTGAAATTCTAAACTTGCCAAACTGTCGCATATTACATCATACCTAGCATCAGTTTTGCGATTAAAGTCCCAGGCACTTGATCTTCAGATAGTGCAATTTCCTCTGTGCTTTCTTAACTATGATTGATTTTATTGATGATCTGTTGTCGGGGCTGTTTAAATCTCACAAGTGCATGCATAATCGTGGACTGCCAAAGCCTGTCATGAGTTAATGAGAATTGCTTTGCATACATGGAAGATACTGAACCCTGATTGGAAAACAAGGCTTTTTCAAGCAAGGTTTACCGAGCAAAGTCTCGATTTCATAAATGTGCTTTGTGGAATACCTCTCAAGATACCACTTTGTGTTTTTGCAGATACAGATGGTGTCTTTTCATTATTTTTAAAGGATTTATGCAACATGTGCAGGTAACTGGGTAGCTTTTATGTTTGCAGGGAGACCTCATTTTCTGAATTTTTGTTTTTTAATTTTAGTTTGATTTGTAGGTCACTGGCACCTTGGTTTCACTGTTGTTTACTCACTCTGTGCATATAGTTGACACCTACAGTGGTGTGAAAAACTCTTTGCCCCCTTCCTGATTTCTTATTCTTTTGCATGTTTGTCACACAAAATGTTTCTGATCATCAAACACATTTAACCATTAGTCAAATATAACACAAGTAAACACAAAATGCAGTTTTTAAATGATGGTTTTATTATTTAGGGAGAAAAAAAATCCAAACCTACATGGCCGTGTGTGAAAAAGTAATTGCCCCCTTGTTAAAAAATCACCTAACTGTGGTGTATCACACCTGAGTTCAATTTCTGTAGCCACCCCCTGGCCTGATTACTGCCACACCAATTTCAATGAAGAAATCACTTCAATAGGAGCTGCCTGACACAGAGAAGTAGACCAAAAGCACCTCAAAAGTTGGACATCATGCCAAGATCCAAAGAAATTCAGGAACAAATGAGAACAGAAGTAATTGAGATCTATCAGTCTGGTAAAGTTTATAAAGCCATTTCTAAAGCTTTGGGACTCCAGCGAACCACAGTGAGAGCCATTATCCACAAATGGCAAAAACATGGAACAGTGGTGAACCTTCCCAGGAGTGGCCGGCCGACCAAAATGACCCCAAGAGCGCAGAGACGACTCATCCGAGAGGTCACAAAAGACCCCAGGACAATGTCTAAAGAACTGCAGGCCTCACTTGCCTCAATTAAGGTCAGTGTTCACGACTCCACCATAAGAAAAGACTGGGCAAAAACGGCCTGCATGGCAGATTTCCAAGACGCAAACCACTGTTAAGCAAAACGAACATTAGGGCTCGTCTCAATTTTGCTAAGAAACATCTCAATGATTGCCAAGACTTTTGTGAAAATACCTTGTGGACTGATGAGACAAAAGTTGAACTTTTGGAAGGCAAATGTCCGTTACATCTGGCGTAAAAGGAACACAGCATTTCAGAAAAAGAACATCATACCAACAGTAAAATATGGTGGTGGTAGTGTGATGGTCTGGGGTTGTTTTGCTGCTTCAGGACCTGGAAGGCTTGCTGTGATAGATGGAACCATGAATTCTACTGTCTACCAAAAAATCCTGAAGGAGAATGTCTGGCCATCTGTTCGTCAACTCAAGCTGAAGCGATTTTGGGTGCTGCAACAGGACAATGACCCAAAACACACCAGCAAATCCACCTCTGAATGGCTGAAGAAAAACAAAACGAAGACTTTGGAGTGGCCTAGTCAAAGTCCTGACCTGAATCCAATTGAGATGCTATGGCATGACCTTAAAAGGCGGTTCATGCTAGAAAACCCTCAAATAAAGCTGAATTACAACAATTCTGCAAAGATGAGTGGGCCAAAATTCCTCCAGAGCGCTGTAAAAGACTCATTGCAAGTTATCGCAAACGCTTGATTGCAGTTATTGCTGCTAAGGGTGGCCCAACCAGTTATTAGGTTCAGGGGGCAATTACTTTTTCACACAGGGCCATGTAGGTTTGGATTTTTTCTCCCTAAATAATAAAAACCATCATTTAAAAACTGCATTTTGTGTTTACTTGTGTTATATTTGACTAATGGTTAAATGTGTTTGATGATCAGAAACATTTTGTGTGACAAACATGCAAAAGAATAAGAAATCAGGAAGGGGGCAAATAGTTTTTCACACCACTGTATTTTTTAAGGAATTCAGCAACCTGTGCAGGTCACTGGTGCTTAGAATATTTGCAGGGAAGTTTTCTTTTTTATTTTTTGCTTAATGTACAGGTTACTGGCACTTTGTTTTTATTGTTATTGTTTAGTTTCTCTGTGAATGCAGCTGACACCTCTTTTTTATTTATGATGTATCTGTGTAGATCCTTGGCACTTTTTTATTCCATCAAAAAGACAGAAATGCCTTGCAAATAAACTGCTCAAAACAATTAAAGGAACACTTTGAAAACACATCAGATCTAAATGGGAAAAAAATAATGCTGGATATCTACTGTATACGGATATGGACTGGGTAATGTGTTAGGAATGAAAGGATGCCACATCGTTTGATGGAATTGAAAATTATCAACCTACAGAGGGCTGAATCAAAGTGAAAGTGAAAATATGATTTGGCAGGCTAGTCCATTTTGCCAAAATTTCATTGCAGCAACTCCAAATCATACTCAGTTGTTTGTATGGCCCCCATGTGTTTGTATGCATGCCTGACAATGTCGGGGCAAGCTCCTAATGAGACGACGGATGGTGTCCTGGGGATCTCCTCCCAGACCTGGACCAGGGCATCACTGAGCTCCTGGACAGTCTGAGGTGCAACCTGGTGGCATTGGATGGACCAAAACATAATGTCCCAGAGGTGTTCTATTGGATTTAGGTCAGGAAAGTGTGGTGGCCAGCCAATGGTATCAATTCCTTCATCCTCCAGGAACTGCCTGCATACTCTCACCACATGAGGCTGGGCATTGTAGTGCATCAGGAGGAACCCAGGACCCACTGCATCAGCATAGGGTCTGACAAAGGGTCCAAGGATTTCATCCCAATACCTAATGGCAGTCAAGATGTCATTGTCTAACCTGTAGAGGTCTGTGCGTCCCTCCATGGATATGCCTCCCCAGACCTTCACTGACCTACCACCAAACCGGTCATGCTGAACGATGTTACAGGCAGCATTGTGTTCTCCATGGCTTCTCCAGAACCTTTCCCGTCTGTCACATTTGCTCATGGTGAACCTGCTCTCCTTTGTAAAAAGTACAGGGCACCAGTGGTGGACCTGCCATTTCTGGTATTCTATGGAAAATGGCAATCGATCTCCACGGTGCTGAAGTCAGTTTCTGATTCTTTGGTCAGAGACATTCACACCAGTGGCCTCCTGGAGGTCATTTTGTTGGGCTCTGGCAGTGCTCATGCTGTTCTTCCTTGCCCAAAGGTGCAGATACCGGTCCTACTGATGTGTTAAAGACCTTCGACGGTCCTGTCCAGTTCTCCTAGAGTAACTGCCTGTCTCCTGGAATTTTGGGCACATACACTGGCATCATGGCACTGCCAGATCTAAACACTAGCGTGGAGAATTGTTTGTGTACTAAAGTGACTTTAGCTGCAGGTGAAAGTATCCATCCCATTTTATTTATGTTGCCAAACAGAGTTGTTTTGCGGTGCAGCAGTCTATTAGTCAGCGAAAGCTCTGTGAAGAAGCTATCTGAAGTTACGGTTCTGCTTTTTTCCAGAAACAGCTCCATATACTTTTTCACCACAGGCTCGGAAATTCTTTCTTCCGTGGGATGACTGGGATCTTTTTCTAAATAAGGAGTGGCATTGCACATGTACTTTGTGCATATTACTCCTGATGAACAACTGTTTCCAACCAAGGTCCATTATCCTTTCTTGCAATACATCTCAACCAAGCCTGACAAATTTGGCAACTATTTTTGGATTGTGGCAGATATGGAGACAAAGTGCAATTTAAACATGTTTTAAACATGTTGTTTTTTCTCGATCTTGCCTGTACTCTGGGTTATGGTGCATGGTACTGAGAATGCAGACAGGCTTCTTCTTTACAACAAATAGTCCTGAGCAGCCATCAACCACAACAACTGCGGTCCTCACTGCTCTTGAAAAGAATGGAGATATATGTCATCAACTCAGAGAAGGAGAGGCAAGTTCGTTGTATCATATAATGTCACTGACAGAATAAAACCGAATAATAAAAAAACACTAACTACAAGTAGCTAAAATTTACACCAGATGTTATAGACTCAAATCAAATGTATGTTTTTATTATATTATAGTAATAATAATAGCAGCTCATTACTCAAAACAGGGAACACCCAGACTCAAACCCACTACCTTTTGATTATGAGACAGCAGTTCTTACCTCTGCACTATCCAAGAATACATATCAATGTTCTTTTGATTGACATTTGAGCTTGCATTTTTAACTCATTGACAGCAACATGTAAATTGAATGATTTTTTTTTTCTTTGGTTATGTTCTTGAATAAAATTGCACATGTTTATTTGATATTTGGAGTAAAGTCTTATACACTTCACGTATGCATTTCTTGCCTCGCATTTTCTGTCATCCTACACTTACAGAGATTGTTGTATATATAATATATGTATATAATGTATACAGTATATTCCAAATAAGGATATATTATTTACCCAATACAAGTCCAGGCACCTTACACCCAGATAAAGAGACTTGAGCTGGGAGAACTTCAGCTGCATCAGTGGGGGAATGGGATAGCAGGCTGCTTGCTGCTTGTGCTGATTGACTCATTTGCAAAACAAAAGACACTGAAGGAGGGGTGCGAAGGAATTTAAGGTGGCCTGGGATTACTACTTTTTTCATAGGCTTCAGGGGTTTCAGTGTTAAGGCATACAAACATACTTGAAAAAAAAAGAGACTTATTAACTTGTTATTTTTACATAGTGGTGGGCAGAGTGGTGGCACTAAGGCTAAGGATCTGCACTGGTGACCGGAAGGTCCCCATTACTGCCAAAAGATCCTAGTGTGCTGGGCCCTTGAACAAGGCCCTTAACCCACAATTAATCCAGGGAAGCTGTACAATGGCCGACCCTGCGCTCTGACCCTATGGGGGTATGCGAAAACTAACACATTTATAATAGAAGAAATTGTATAAGGCTAAGTAAGGAACAAAAAAAAAAATAGTAGGCATAAATACCACTATAATGACCAAATTCAATTAATGCCCTTACTCTAGTTCTGGTAACAAGGCTACACGTAAAACATCTCATAGTGAATGTGGGCAAACCCAACCTCCACCAAAACTTTAGATGATCTTTATTAACAGAAATTATAAAACAGGTATTAAGTACATTTTTTAAACTTGACATCAAAACAGATTGAGATAGAAAGTCAAGTTTTAGAACAACAAGATATCCTGAGACATCCAATCCAATGAACGACGGTTCAAAATATTTTCTGCTTCCACATCAAACAGACCATAGTTCCTTCCACACACTGTTTTGGGACAAATGTAAGCCCACTGTGTAGTTGAAAAGTAGGAGCACAAAGGACATTTACCTATTTGCTGAATCAAATTTTGTTTTGTTAAATTATGAATTTATACACTGTTGTGTCTTGTAGCTTATTGTACGTGAATGTGCATTGCAATGTGCAGCCCTTCATTCAGTCTTGAATTCTCCCTTTTCCACATTGCTCCCGGAACCCCTAAATAGAATTAAATATGTTCAGTAAATAAATAAATGAATAGCCTTAGAGGTCCTGAAATCTGCATTTATGTTTTTATTAGCTCCAATATAAACTCTCTGTGATGGTGATGATTGCCAGTGGCTAATACAGTGAGAGGAATGCGCAAAAAAAAAAAATCAAAAAATCAGTATTGCTTCAGTGTTTCTGTTTAAGGGCCACATTTATCATTAATTACTTTGCCATAGACAAATAAGTAATGAATAAAATGTTTCATGGCCTACCATATTTTGAAAATGTGTCATGTTATTTTGTAACCTACTTAATTCAGACCAGGGTCTTGGGGGGTGCTGGAGCCTATCACAGCTAGGATAATGCACAAGGCTGGACAAGGTGCCAGTCCATCACAGGTTGAACACACACACACACTATGGACAATTTAGCATCACCAATTCATCTACCTGCATGTCTTTGGACAGAGGGTGGAAACCAGAGAATGCAGAAGAAACCCACATAAACACAGGAAGAAGATGCAATTTCCATGCAGGAAGGACCCGGGACAGTAACACTGGTCTCCTTACTGAGAAGCAGCAGTGCTGCCACTGCACCACCCCACCATGTGGCCCCATTTTGAAAATACATATGAAACTATTTGATGGAACTTACATTGATTTGTTAAAAAAACAAATGTCACAATCAGGTCATATCTTTTTCTTAAAGGTACTCTTCAAAATGAACAACAATTTGTTCTTCACACAAACCAAGAGCGATATTTCAAAATGCAAGGTAGTTTGTATGTATCTAGTAATGTGTTTGAAATTGAATCTGCTTTCTCAGCATCCTGTTGGTCATACAATACACAATGACAGATATCAAGATCTGGAGAGGTGCGGCAAATTAAATTTTCCTTTTTTCTTCCTTTAAAAAAAACATTTTGGTTTCTGTTAGTAAGTACATTTTTAACAGAGTCCTTGTGAACTGGTCTTTCAATATCTGCCACCCATAGCATATCCCTATTTTTATTGTACATTCATTTAAATAATTGAAGCATAGTATCAGTTGTTAAAACTGGTTTTAAATGTGCTCATTTAATAACGTCTATTCCTCTCTCATTGTTATGTTAATAAGAATATTGTCAGCTGGTAAAGCCTAATGGCCACCACTTTACTGTAAGATGATTAAATTTTCACTGAGTTAACGTTTGACTTAACACAACACTTTGGATGTTAAATTGGAAAACAAGGAACAAACCCTTGTGGACACTAGTGTTGAAATCTTGTCCATAATTTATTTTTTTTATCTAATGAGCACAAATGTAGATAAAACTGCTATACTTAACTACATATACCTATATATAACACAAGATACAAATTGCTGCCTGCAAAGGATGCTACTGCTGCTCAAACCCGACATAGACAGACGCAGGACACACATCCCCCCCAGACTCAGTCTGTCAATCAATGAATTAATTAACCAAGGTTGTGCTCTACAGAGCAATCAAGTTTACAATACGGCGCCAAAGTGATAAATGCATGAGTGAAGAAATTAAATTCTACAGATACAAATAATGCAGTGTTTAAAAAGAAAAATGTGGCATTGACCCAGACAAATCTACTGAAACAAGAGAAGCTTCAGCACAGTAAAGTCAAATGCAGCTTGTTTTAAACAGATATTACAAGTAGAGAATTCCCAGAAAGCAGGGAGCATAAAAAATGGGCCTTCATCCTTAATTTAAATGTCACAGTTAATGTAGCCTCAAAGTAAAAGCCACAGAATTCAGTTATGTTATAAGGATAATTTCAGATAAAAAATATCACAGTATGAGGATCGTTGTTGTTTCAAATACACATTTGGTACAAGCTCATAAACAAGCGTTTTGGAATGTATTATATACTGTTTTTTGTGTAGCTATTTCTTTTTTGTAATATTTAATATAGTTTATATGTTTTAATACTAATTAAACAAAAAGGAAAATATTAAATCATTATAAACCCAAAGTAAAATGATTGTGATGTGTTATTTGTGAAGTACTTAAGTCATCCATTAGGGGGAACCAGACCTATTTATTAAGCAGACTCACATTCATTGCTTAAAGAAAAACACAAATGTTGTTTAAATTCCCAATTTAAATTTAAAATTAAATGTGAAAACATACATAATAATAATCCATAGATCAAATGTAAGGCTTAGCAAATATCATAATCATATTGGCTAAGGAACATTGCACGCTAAGGAACATCCACTTCCTGAATATAGTACAGTGTAATGAGCTGATAATAGCAAGTCAAAAAATGCTGTCCTCAGGTCACTAAACTCTATACTAGCTTGATGAGATCTACTGTCCTTAACTTGGGTCCATTTTAATAGGAATTCTGTTCCAGATGTACATCTTTGTGCTAAATGGGATGTAAACCTAGGATAATATCTAGTTAATTCTAGAGAAAAAGTGTATTATTTTATACTAAGACCAGCTTATTTCATTTCAGGCTTATGAAGTGTATCCCAGCTTTCTTAGGCACTCGGTAGGAAAAGAGACATGGGCAGGGCAGTACCACAATTGTGACACATAACTCAGCTGCCAGGGCTGGGAGGCACCACAAATGATGTGAGAGAAAGTGGAATGGTGGTAAGCGATCAGAGTCTAATGTAGGCTGAAGGCCAAGCATAGCCCTCCAGCTTTTCCATCAGTGCTACTGGCCAATGTACACTCTCTGGAAAATAAAATGGACTATCCAAGTCTCCAATTTAACACCCAGTCTGGAACACAGAATTGTTCTGTATTTATATTCTTGGAAATATAGTTGCAGAACAATGTCCCTGATTCATCTATTCAACTACAAGGCCTAACATCATTTTGTGCAAATAGAGACATTACTACCTCTGGGAAGACTTGCGGCAGGGGACTCTGTGTTTATGTAAACAATGTCTGGTGTGTTGATGCTATGGCAATTGCGACCTGCTGCTCACCTCAGCTGAAGTTTTTAGGGATGAAATGTTAGCCGTTTTATCACCATTGTTGTTGTGGCAGTGTATATCCCACCCAGCGAAAATGCAAATGAGGCACTGCATGACATCATCAATTAACAGGAAATGGCCCATCCCGATGGCTTTTTTATTATTGCTGGCAATTTCAACCATGCCAACTTAAAAACTGTAGCACCAAACATTTACAGTAGGAGCATGTGAACTTTCCTACAAGGAGAGAGAACATGCTGGATCTGTTTTACACAAACATTAAACATGTTCAGAAGGCTGTCTCCATTTGGGATTATTAGACCACCTCTGTGTTATTCTGTTCCTAGCATACAGGTATCTGTTGAAACGATCTAGTCCAGTACAAAAAACCATCAGAGTCTGGCCTGAAGAAGCCAACTCAGCATTGCAGGACTGCTTTGGATGTACAGTCTGGAATATGTTCAGAGAGGTAGCTACCTATGACCCGCATATTAACTGAATATACTGACTTTATGACTGTGTACATAGGAAGGTGCATTGAGGATGTCACTGTTGAAAAAATCATAATTATACACACAAGCCTGAAGCCATGGCTGACAGCTGAAGTCAGTGTTCTGCTAAGAGTAAGAGATGCTGCCTTCAGATCAAGAGACAAATGGGTTCTCAGATCAGCACGGGCTAAACTTTCCAAATCTATCAAGAAAGCTGAATGTCAGTATGCACAGAAGATCAACAATAACTTCAGTGACTCAAAAGATCCTAGGCGCATGTGGCAGGGCATCTGTGCCTTAACAGATTATGAAATCTCACTACAAGTCAACAGCACTGATACTTACCTCCCTGATTTGCTCATAACTTCTGCACACGTTTCAAGGCTCAAAACAACACACAGGCATATAAATCCATGCCCTCCTCTGAGGAACAGGCGCTCCATCTGGACCCTGCCAATGTAAGGTGGACACTTTCCAGAGTCAATCCATGGAAAGCAGCAGGACCAGACAACATTCCAGAGCATGTGCTTAGAGACTGTGCTAACCAACTGGCTGATGTCTTCACAGGCATCTTTAACATCTCTCTGAGCCAGGCTTGTCCCCCATGAACTTCAAAAACACCACTATTATTCCAGTTAAAAAGAAGACAACAGTGATGTGTCTTAATGACTACCGCCCTGTAGTGCTGAATCCTATCATGATGATATGCTTTGAGCAGTTGGTCAAAAGACACATCTACTCCATCCTCCAAACCTCTCTGGACCTACTCCAGTTTGCTTACAATCTGAACTGGTCCACTGATGACGCAATTTCCTATACCTTACATGCTGTACCGTCTCACCTGAACACCAAGAATATATATGTCAGAATTCTCTTTGTTGATTTTAGCTGAGCATTCAACACAATCTTTCCCAGCAGATGATGAGGAAACTCTCTCTTCAAGACCTTAACACTCCACTATGTAACTGGATTCTAGACTTTTTGATGGAGATGCCACCGTCAGTGTGCATTGGCAGCAGAACATCAAACACCATCAGGATGAGCACAGGCACGCCTAAGGCATTGCGTTGAGCTCACTGTTGTTCATGCTGCTCAATCACGACTGCACTGCCAATGTCCAATGTCATTGTCAAGTTTGCGGATGATGCAAACGTAGTGGATCTCATCAGCAATGATGATGACACTTCCTACAGAGAGGAGGTTGAACATCTGGGGCTTCATGTATAAACAGTGTGTATGCACAAAAATGATGTGTACGCCCGTTTCCTTGCTCACATCGTAATGTATAAAAACTAAAGTTGGCATTAAGCCATGCACATTTTCATGCCAGCTCAATCCCTTCTGTTCGCAAGTTCTCCGCTTGGTTTTGCAAACTGCCGGCACCCAGCGTCAAAGCAGTGGTACTGTTCCTGTGTGGTTTTCCTTTATTTTTTAGATACACATCCCTGCCACGGATTTATCAAATACCCTGAAATTAACCACATATTGTTTATTAGTTCAAGGCATTTGATTGTAATAAACCTGTAAACATATAATGGTGCACCGAATGGCCAAACTATTCCAAATACCATAGCCACTTTACCGCTGTTACTATCAGTGCACCACTCGGAGTATTTTAATCCACTATATCTGAGTGTTAAATCACAGCTGTACAGCAGCTGATCAGAAAGCTCTACAACAGATTGTGTCAAGAGCAGGGAGAAATATCCGGATACAGCTTCTAGCACACACTGCCTCAGCCATGGGCAAAGTCTATTTGAACCACTCCCATTCGGCAAATGCTTCAGAGCCTTTCCTGTAGTGACCTCGCAGTTCAGAAAGAGTTTCATCCCAAGAGCTGTGAACATACTCAATCAATCAATCAAGTATTCCTGGTACTTATAAGTACAATTGCCTCACTGTAAACTTGCATTACAGTTATAATATTGCAGAACCTGAGCCACTTATGCTTTCATATTGTATATTTTTCACTCTTTTTATCCTATTATTTTTGTTGTTATTTTACCATTTTATATGAATATAAATTTATGGAGGATTTGCATATCATTGTATCATACAATAACAATAAAGGAATTCAATTCAATTGAAAGACGCATATTTACAGATGATGACGGCTGGCTTCTAAGTTGATTTACATTTCCAGGTACTATCTTCTTGGAGCTCTTGATATCTTTTTTAAGATTAAATGCGGTAAACTATATATATTACATTATACAAATAATTTTTTAACTTCATTTAAATAAAGTATATTGTTAATGATTAAATATGCGAGGAATTGGATGGGCAGTGGTAGCGATGAGCTTGTGCTCGTTCAGGGATTATTCTTGCCTCACGTTGTATGTTTGCTGGGACTGACGTGACCCTGGATGGATAGATGAATGGAATAATGAAACATGCACTATGAAGATATTTCAATGTTCCTTAAAAGTTTTGAAGAATCTGCGTTCTAAGCTTACAGATGGCATGACATTTATTAAAGAGCTGATTGTCTGGCGATTGGTTATTTGGAGAAGGTAAAGGAAGGAAAGGAATCGGGGATCAGTACGTTTGAAAGAGACAGTACTGCTGCAATAAATTATTTTATTGAGGGTCACTAACAGTGCAGCAAGCATCTTGTGGGAGGCAGAAACAATCTCTGGAAGGAGCTCCAGCTTGTCACTACCACTGCATCAATGTGCCTCAATGTTTTATACATGCTTTAATTTCTATCATCATGAAAATGATATCAAGTATACATCTTAATATTTAAATTGTTCAGAGAGCTGTAACATCATGAATGTAATGTATTTTGTGTCCTGTTGGTGTAAGAGAAAGACCATTTAAGAAGCATGTAGTGATTCATTCACATAAGTTTACACAGAATACAAAGCATTTAATGTGTCACTTTAGTTACGATGGGATTTGAGTGTTATTAAATTATTAAATGATTTTAAGATGAAGTTTATGACATTCTACTTAAATAAACAATGTGATTAAAGTGGAATTTTTTTCCTTTTTTCACAGTGACCCAGTTTTTGTTTTTCTTTTCTCTGTTCCCTAATACACTTCCATATGACACTCAGACGGTGGGCTATGGCTCACCATTTTACGGTGACTTTGATATCTAACCACTACTTATTTATTTCGGGCACTGTGCAACTGTTCGACCTTGATCTTTCAAGTTTCTCCACCACTCTGTCACTTGATCAACTTCCTTTTGTTGTTTATATCACTGCTTAAGCCAACAAATAGTACGTTTTTTCCTTGCCACTACTTGGTATTTGCTGAAATTCTTTTTCTCCATGCTTTTGCCAGTGTCTTTTTACAGAACACAAAACATAAGGGGCTATTTATATTGATTTGTATATTCAAAGAGGCATAATTATGGGAGGAGTCGGGGTGGAGCTGCAGGTGTGTGCACGAGTGTTACTTTTCTTGCTGACTGGGATTTATGTAGCGGAAGAACATGGAAGTTGGCGTACACACAGATGTATGCATCTGAATTTTTTTGTGTGTACGCACATTTCCGCTTTTGTCCAGACACCGCATTTTAGTGTGAATTATACGCACAGTGTTATGAATGAGGCCCCTGATGAGGTAGTGTAGTAAAAATCTCTAAATGTTGATAATGTCAGTTTCAGAAGAACACCAGCTGACTGTTCCTCTCTGCTCATCAATGGCTCAGCTGTGGAGAAAGCCAGTAGAAATTAAGTTTTTTACTGTTTATATTTCTGATGTCTGGAGGGGGTGCTAGAGGGCATACCTTCTGGGAACTCCCTCGTTCTGCCGGGAGACTTCAATGCTCACGTGGACAATGACAGTGAGACCTGGAAGGGCATGATTGGGAGGAATGTAACCGATCTGAACCTGAGCGGTGTTTTGTTATTGGACTTCTGTGCTCGTCACGGATTGTCCATAACGAACACCATGTTCAAGCATAAGGGTGTTCATATGTGCACTTGGCACCAGGACACCCTAGGCCTCAGTTCGATGAACTTTGTGGTCGTGACATCGGACTTGCGGCCACATGTCTTGGTGAAGAGAGGGGCGGAGCTGTCAACTGATCATCACCTGGTGGTGAGTAGACTTCGATGGTGGGGGAGGATGCCGGTCAGGCCTGGTACGTCCAAACGTGTTGTTAGGGTCTGCTGGGAACATCTGGCAGAGTCCCCTGTCAGGAGTAGCTTCAACTCTCACCTCTGGCAGAACTTCAACCACATCCCGAAGGAGGTGGGGGACATTGAGTCCGAATGGGCCATGTTCCATGCCTCTATTGTTGAGGCGGCTGACTGGAGTTGTGGCTGTAAGGTGGTCAGTGCCTGTCGTGGTGGCAATCCCCAAACCCGCTGGTGGACACTGGCAGTGAGGAATGCCATCAAGCTAAAGATGGAGTCCTACTGGACCCTTTTGTCCTGTGGCAATCTGGAGGCAGCTAATAGGTACCAGCAGGCCAAGCGGAATGCAGCTTCAGTGGCTGCTGAGGCAAAAACTCAGGTGTGGGAGGAGTTTGGGGAGGCCATGGAGAACGACGTTCAGACGGCTTCGAGGAAATTCTGGTCCACCGTCTGGCATCTCAAGAGGGAGAAGCAGTGCAGTTTCAACACTGTATACGGTGGGGATGGTGCACTGCTGACCTCGAGTCGGGACGTTGTGGGTCGGTGGGGGGAGTACTTCAAAGACCTCTTTAATCCCACTAACATGCCTTCCAATGAGGAAGCAGAGCCTGGGGACTTGGAGGTGGGCTCCCCCATCTCTGGGACTGAGGTCTCCGAGGTGGTTAAAAAACTCCTTGGTGGCAGGGCCCCGGGGGTGGATGAGATACGCCCGGAGATCCTAAAGGCTCTGGATGTTGTAGGCCTGTCTTGGTTGACACGTCTCTGCAGCATTGTATAGACATCAGGGACAGTGCCTCTGGATTGGCAGGCCAGGGTGGTGGAACCCCTCTTTAAGAAGGGGGACCGGAGGGTGTGTTCCAACAACAGAGGGATCACACTCCTCAGCCTCCCTGGAAAAGTCTATTCAGGGGTTCTGGAGAGGAGGGTCGGTCGGATAGTCGAACCTCAGATTCAGGAGGAACAGTGTGGTTTTTGTCCTGGTCACGGAACAGTGTACCAGCTCTACACCATTAACAGGGTCCTGGAGGGTGCATGGGAGTTTGCCCAACCAGTCTACATGTGTTTTGTGGACTTGGAAAATGCGTTTGACCGTGTCCCTTGGGCAATCCTGTGCGGTGTGCTCCGGGAGTATGGGGTACCAGACCCCCTGATAAGGGCTGTTTTTTCCCTGTACAACTGGTGTCAGAGCTTGGTCCGCATTACCGGCAATAAGTTGAACCCGTTTCCAGTGAGAGTTAGACTCCGCCAGGGCTGCCCTTTGTCACCGATTCTGTTCATAACTTTTATGGACAGAATTTCTAGGCGCAGGGGTCCGGTTTGGTGGACTCAGGATTGGGTCACTGCTTTTTGCAGTGTTTTCTTCATCAGGCTGTGATCTTCAGCTCTATCTGAATTGGTTCGCGGCTGAGTGTAAAACGGCTAGGATGGGAATCAGCACCTCCAAATCCGAGACCATGGTCCTCAGCTGGAAAAGGGTGGAGTGCCCTCTCAGGGTTGGGGGAGAGATCCTGCCTCTAGTGGAGGTATTCAAGTATCTTGGGGTTTTGTTCACGAGTGAGGGAAGAATGGAGCATGAGATCGACAGGCTGATGGGTGCAGCATCCACAGTGATACGGGCTCTGCATCGGTCTGTCGTGGTGAAAAAGGAGCTGAGCCAAAAGGCAAAGCTCTCAATTTACCAGTTGATCTACATTCCTACCCTCACCTATGGTCATGAGCTATGAATAGTGACCGAAAGAACGAGATCGTGAATACAAGCAGCTGAAATGAGTTTCCTCCACATGGTGTCTGGGCTTTCCCTTAAAGATAAGGTGAGAAGCTCAGTCATCCGGGAGGGGTTCACAGTAGAGCCTCTGCTCCTCCGCATTGAAAGGAGTCAGATGAGGTGGCTCAGGCATCTGATCAAGATGCCTTCTGGACGCCTCCCTGGTGAGGTGTTCCGGGCACTTCCAACTGGGAGGAGGCCCCGGGGAAGACCCAGGACACGCTGGAGTGACTGTCTCCCGGCTGGCCTGGGAACACCTTGGGATTCCCCCGGAACAGCTAGAAGAAGTGGCCAGGAAGAGGGAAGTCTGGGCATCTCTGCTCAAGCTGCTGCCCCTGCGACCCGACCTCAGATAAGCGGAAGAGGATGGATGGATATTTCCAATGACCTCTCCTGGGCAATCAACACTAACTATTATTTTTTCTGTGGAGACTGAAGCGAATAAGCTTGCCACAACCCATTTTTACCACGTTTTACAGAGGAACTGTGGAGAGTGTCATGACAAACTGTATCACTGTGCGATTTGGGAACAGCAAAGCCCTTGAACACAAGATTCTGCAGTGTATAGTGAGGACAGCTGAAAGGTTCAAAGGGGTCTCCTTCTCCTTGATCCAGGACATTTTTCAGACATGCTGTCTGTGTCGAGCCTCCACCATTGTGGAAGACATCATTTACCCATCTCACATACAGTTTGACCTCAGGTAGAAATTACTACAGCATTAGGACCAGCACAGCCAGGTCTTGTAACAGCTTCTTTCCCCAAGCTGTCACACTTCTGAATTCCTACATGTCAAGCAGTACCATATTCCTGTAGTGCTGTCACATAAAATAATGTCATATGTTTTCCTCTCTCTGTCTGGTCTGCTTGTGCGGGCACTAAGATAGCCCATACATCCTGTGTTAGGAATAGATAGGTGACTGACTGTAGCACCCCTGAAGGGAGGACATCGTTATTTTTTTAAATGGAATCTGCAGAGAGAGATAGAAAAACAGGTATCGAGGGAAAATGACAGAAAAATCCTAACTAAACTGATCAGTTTCTGCTTTGGACATGGAAAAAGGTTGTGCAGCTTCAAAAGTCCTGTCTAGCTAAGTGAAGGTCAGCAATCATTTCCAGGAACAGAAATCCTGAATTCTGTTACAACCAGTAGACTCAGGTGAACTCGTGAAGTCCTTTTTTTCAATGGTGCAGTACTGACTATGAATTATTCTACATTTTCTACATTTCTACATTTAATACTTCAACTTTTTTTGGGTCAAGTGGCATCTACATTTCATTCACCTGTTATAAACCATTGACCTCTGGACTAGTGTGTGAACTCTGGAAGTGAGCTGGGGGTGTGTTTTATACTGCATATATTTTCATTTACATGTATAGGGGGTTATTGTTTGTTGGGTGGGAGGAAAGGGATTGTTACTGTATTTCATCTTCTTGTCTTTATTTTTGATATAATATATTTCTCCCTGCTCACTGAAGTTGCTTTTTAACTGTTTTTTCATTTACTGTATATATTCATTTGTCTGTTAGAGCTGATTATTTCAAATGCGGACATATCATGGGGTGCTTCAGGGAGTGATATTGGCCTAACCTTTTATCAGCTGCCTTAAAGTTTGGAAGATGCGTGGTAGCAATTGGCCTGTTTCAGCTTATTGAGTCTGACTCGTTATAGTTGGTTTCTTCCCTGTGAATTAGGTTCATTATACATCTTGCAATTTTCCCCATACTTTGTGTGACTAATGTTTTGGTTTACAATGAGTGTGTGTTCAGGGCTGCTGGAGCAGGATGATGCCAACCCGAATATATCACTGTGTGAAGACCCAGTAGTCCGAGGCCACCATTTCACTACCAGGACTCATTCTGGCGTCAATGAGATATTTAGTCCAATTCAGTCCATATATCTAAAGGATCCAAATGAACTGGAGGATGAGGACATTGATGGCAACCTGCTTTTACTGGCTGCTGTTACAGAACTCTTCACACTGTCTTGACACAGAGAGTTCTATATCATGGGAGGTGGGCCCCGCGTGTATGTGGACACAATCGCGGAATTCAAAGACCACTTTCTTCCTGTGCCTGCACTTTGCTTGGATTTTCTAAAGTTTAAAATGGACTGCACTTTAGAGGTCATGATAAGCGTTTTGGAGCTCATTGAAGCTTTTGTATCTTCTACACCAATGGGCAATGAAAAGCTCATGGGTGTGATAAACATTTCTCTGCCAGGTTCAGAAAGGAGCTGGTGGCAGGCTACCCAGCATAAGATCACTGACAGGGTTTCTATTAAACACGAATTTCTTAACGCTTTACTTCATTCTGGTTATAAGATGGAACATGAAGAGCATCTCCGGTTCATGGTTTAAGCACCAACACAGTCCATATAGGATTTTTCTTATAATTATCAGGCTCTGTGTTTGACATGGCACACTGAAATGGCAGAGTAAAATCTGGTATGTTCTATACTGAATTCCTGCAATCCACACTTAGCTGGAGGATTAAGAGGAGTGGTGACCTTGGTGGAAAATCTTGTGAAGGTTGGTTCTCTTGTGGAACGAGACTGGGCTGCTTCCAAAGGATACTGGACTAAAGTTCAGACTAGTAAAAAGGAAGCCCATTCCTCAAAACCACCAAAAATAGAACATCCAAACTGAAGCTGGGGTCTCTGTTGTCCAAGTCCAGACATCTCTTCTGGTTGTTTCCGCCCAGGTGAGAGGATTACAAGTGGATGAAGTCATTGATACTGGAAGCCACATCATTCTGATGAAGAAGAGCCTGTGGAAAAGGGTTACACTACCAGGTGACGACCTTGCAATAGCAACCAGCAATCATTTTGGTTTAGCAGATGGCAACAAGCATGTGGTAGTTGCCAGGGTCCTGTTAGTCTTCCAAATAGACACAATCCTCTGGAAGACTGATATCTATGTTCTGGAGGACAAGCATCTGACCATTCCATTGCTTCTTCAGATTGGACTTTACTACCTCCATCAAGATTTCAATACATCTGGATTTGAGGAGCTATTCTGTGGATGGGGGTGAAATGAAGCCCTTCCTGTCAAAGGCTCAAGAAGATCTGGGATGTCCAATCTTAGCTTTTATGCAGCTGAGGTGGTGACTACAAAGACTGACTCTCTACCCAGCATTCAGGAACAACCTAAGGAGGTGAAGTCACGATTATGCCTATGGCCACAGGTTTGGACTGAAAAGCTGGGGTTGATGTCATCTCACATGTTATAAAGACTACAGATGAAATTCCAATTCACCACTGGGCAAACATGGTGTCTCCCAAGAACAGGGAAATCATAAAAGAGCATCTGGACAAAATGTTAAAGGATAGCATTTTAGAGCCTTCAATTTCACCATGGGCTGCTCCAGTAGTCTTAATCAAAAAACAGGACAGGTCATATTTATTTTATGAGGACAACAGGGGAGTAAATGTGAAAACCCATCATGATGCTTATCCTATGCTCCTGGTCCATGAAATCTTAAGAGATATTGGCCTCTCCATTTATCAGCCATTTTACAATTAGGAAGATGAGGGTTAGCGATCAGCCCGTTTCAGCCTATTGGGTCACTTTACCTCTGCACTTTACTATGGATATTGAGCATTGTTTGAGTTGTACAGTCCTGCGTCTTTTGTTTTGTTACATTGTATTGTTCCACTGGTTTTGATAATGTTATGATGTATATTACATTTATGTTCTTTTGCCTATGCATAGGGGACTATAAGGAATTAAATTTTGTTCAACTATATACTATGTATGTGAATGAATGACAATAAAAATTGAGTTGAGCTGAGTTGTGTTGAATTGACATAGTTACGTTTCTTAATGTACTTACTTAATTATAATGAATTGTAATGATCCATGTAGGCTTGGAACTAACATGACAGAATGATAACATTTCTATGACATTTTTGGATAATGTTCTTTTGGATTTATGATTTTACTCTTTCCTTTATTTCCCAAGGTATTCCCTTTACACATTTTTTCAGCACAGTAAAGACAGAGAACTAATTTCATCTGATATGACATGTTTAAGACTGGACAATTTATGCACAACATTTACATAACTTTATGATACTGTGTGGCAGATGGCCAGGGCCCTCACCTGACCGGAACACCTTGGTAATCGAAAGAACAGGGGAGAAAACAGGCATAGGACATTACCACCTCCTGGGTTGCTAAAGCACCCCAAATAGCTACAGGGCACATAGGGACCTGGAGTTTGTGGGCTCAGCCCTGTTGGGTTCCGGAGGTGCTGCAAGGGGAGATACAGGAATCAGCAAAGCCCTATTTTGTCAGGCTTCCACTTCACCAATAGTGCTTCTGGATCATGTTAATAGACCACCTGGAAAACACGGAGTTGGAGGATAAAATGGACTGCCTTACTTCATTTGGAGAGCCACAGTTGGGAGAAAGTGAGACGAAACTTGCCAGGAGGAGTGAAGGTGGAACGAGAAACTGAAGAAGGAAAGAGAAAGAAAGTGTTGTGGATAGTAATATTTGTGCTTTGTAAATTGTGCTTTCATGGGAATCTCAACTTGGGAAGTGTTTCCCCCACAAATCAAAGATGCCTTTTGTGTGAACCTGTGTCCATGTCTCTCTGTGTTAGGATAGGGAAGTTGGTCACAACTGTTAGCAATGTTTCAATGTTTTTTAAAGTAGTTTAAAAGTGTTAATTGAATGTATTCAATAATTCAGATCTCTACTGATCTTGCTTTTAGTTCCAGAGTGTAATTAGTAATAAAGAAACTGCAGCACAACAGTAAAACCTATTGAATTTTTAAGCTCTCCTTCACATCACAAGAGTACCTGTACATTATATTTTTTAAGAATATGACAAGCTATATATTTCATCTGTAAAGCTTCTCCAAAATGCAATATTGTCAACATTACCTTGTTTTTTAAAATGCAGTACACAGGAAGCCTGCCCCTTTCAACCACCCTTTTCTATTTCTTGATTTCTGTAGATGAGGTTGAGGATATGCACATGCATTGTTAGGATTGTGTTAGGATTGTGATTGCCAAGACTGTCATCATAATTGGCAAACCAGGCATCATACTACTGGAACAACCACAACACAAGTTTCTTACCTCAGTGAAATGTTTATATGTGACAGGAAATGAGTCTGGTGATTTTTTTTTACTTTTACTATACAACTTTATTAAATTAAAAAAAGACACTTGTTAAATTAGTGCAGGAAAACATCCTTTTACTGATGTTTCACAAAACTCTAAGTGTTACTGCAAATTTCCAGATCATCACTAAATGTAATTGTTTGGCAAAATAAAGAGTATCTTTTTGTATATAGGCTGAACATCATGCCATGGGGTGTTACCATTAAATGTTCTTTCCTCCTTAAACTGGGATCATTGTGTTTGTTCTCCTGAAGGGACTTAATCAATTGTTACAAATCAAAAAGGCAGTTACCAAATGTTTTCAGGAAGATGGTCCTCTCTTCTTAAAACGTCTTGCAGTGCCCAGATTGTCTCAAGTTACTTTTTAAGTGCCATGCACTGAGTCAAAGAGTAAGAAGGGAAGAAGGTGTTGCACACTATGTTATAGGCAACCAATGAGGCCCATTGTGTTGTATGTAGGACCCTGCTACTCATTTTATTTAGACAAATGAACTAAGTGCTTACCTAGCCTCTTGCGGAACAGCCAGGATCAGGAGTTTAATGGACACCTTGCACTGCTAGAAGGAGTGCTAAAATAATGGCCCCAGGAGTGTACAACCCAGTCTTGAGATGTGCCATGCTTTTATTATATTTCACCTTGACTATGGTAATTCACTTTATTCTGGAATCAGTAAATCTCATCTTTCTCGGCTGCAGATGGTTCAGAATGCTTTGATGGGTCAGCTTTGTTCAAAAAACAGATTCTGTTGGAAGGTCTGGAAATGAACTCTGCATGCTGTTTAAATATGGCAGATATAATTGATGTGGCTGGGAGAAAATGGCAGCTCTTTGGCAGAGAAAAGTTGTCAGGCAATGGAGGAAAAGACACCTGGTAGGAGAAAGATCTGCTTGCACAAGGAGTGAGCTGACTAGCTGCTGTCTTTTTTAGACAGAATCCAGCTTCTGTTTATTTCATAGGTTCCATAAGGGCTTGTTAGTGTTTGCTCAAGTATACTAATAAAACATTTCTCAAATTCATAGTTGTGTTTGTGCCTCAGATGTCATATTTGTTAAAGACAGCTCCTTTGTTACATTGAATGTGCAAAAGCTAAAATAGAAAAGTGAATATCAAACAAAAAAATCTAAATCTTAAAAAAGATAAAATTAGATAAACCTCTATGTAACGAGATGACCCAAGCCAAATTTGTGAAATTAAAAGTATCTTTAAAAGAATTGCTTCCAAGCCTGTTTATTAAAATAATTGGCTGTAGTGGATTTGAGTCCATCCTGAAAGTATGGATGTGGCAACTATAAAGCAGCAAAGCGAGGTACTGTGTTGTTCATGCTTTGAATAATAATGAAAAGAAGAGACAATAGAAAAACAAACAAGATCTCTATGAGGATCAATAATAATACAAGAAAATTTGCTGAAGAACATGCACATATAAATAATGTTAATACTAACCCTAGGGCTGATGCATATATGATAAGAACAATTAAAATTAGAAATGTAAAAAAAAAAAACTATATTTTGCTAATTATGCAAAAGTCAGCCATAAGGGGTTTTTTTAGAAATGTAACAGTCTTTTATAAGACTTTTAAGTAAGAAGTACATTTTCATAAAGACGCCCAAATATTCAGAAAATTAAATAACAAGAAAACAAGATTACTTGTGAACTCCCGAATGAATGTCATAGTTTATTGGGAAATTCACGTTTAATCAAAATCCATGTTTAATGAAAGCTATTTTTTGCTTCAGGTTTACTGAATTTAAACAAATTTCCATCCATCCAATTATTACAATTCCTCAGCCAGATTCTAGGATCACATGGAGTTGGAGCTGCGGTGGGCTGGCGCCCTGCCTGGGGTTTGTTTCCTGCCTTGTGCCCTGTGTTGGCTGGGATTGGATTTGTAGTTAGAATATAGCAGGCTGGATAATGGATGGATGGATGGATGGAGTTGGAGCCTATTCTAGCAACTTGACGTGCACGGCAGGAACAAACTCTGTATAGGGTAAAAGCCATTCATAGACTTTGGAAATTGTATTATTGACACACAGGGTGATGGGGTGCACAGCAAAAATCATCATGCTGTCAATATTGTTGATTAAGCAATATATATATAATTTTTTTTTTAGCAAAGACTGAGAGGAGTTTTTATTTTTCTTTCTTTATACTGTACCATGAGAAAGGTGTAAAGTGACCTGGTAATACATTCTATGCAAAGCACTATAGAAAATTAATATTAATTGTACGTTTTTGATTTTGAAATTAGTGAATCTCCTCATTTTGCAGTGCTGTTGATTGCTCAGAGACAGGTCTCAATATGAATGGAATGGTGTAAAATAAAAAACAGCTGATTTGTTGAGCAGTGTTTCTTGCACATTTTCTTCAATTAAAGGTACCTTTCATGAACAATGCAGTATCAAATGCCATTAGCTTTTCTAAATCTCAGAGTTAAAACATGCCCAAGATATTAAAATTTTTTTTCAGTACGTCCAATGTACTCCAGTATAGTACTTAAAAAGTCAGACTTAGACCCACACATACTTAATAATTATAGACCTATTTCAAATTTACCCTTTCTCTCTAAAAATACTAGAAAAAGTAGTCGCCAGTCAGCTTCAGTCACACCTTACGCATTACAATTTATTTGAGAAATTCCAGTCTGGTTTCCACACTTGTCATAGTAGAGAAACGGCACTAATGCGGGTTGTAAATGACATTCTGATATCCTCTGGTGAAGGAAACTCCACTGTAATTATTTTGTTAGACTTAAGCACAGCATTTGACACCTTTGACCATTCTATTTTACTGCACAGGCTAGAAATTGTTGTTGGGCTTACAGGCACTGTGGTCGCTTGGTCATTCTTATTTATCATATCGATTCCATTATGTACAGAAATGTGCTGACAGTACTCCATCATTATACACAGAAGTTCAATATGGTGTCCCGCAGGGCTCAGTACTGGGACCTTTACTGTTTGCACTTTACATGCTTCCACTGGGACCTATCATTAGGAAACATAATGTTAATTTTCACTCGTATGCAGATGACACCCAGTTATACCTTTCATTTAGATCAAATGAAGTTTCTCTGATGTTGTCTTTAATTAGTTGTGTTAGTGAATTAAAGGAGTAGATGGGTGAGAACTTGTCTTTAAACACAAGAGATGTGTCTTTAAAACAGAGATGTTAATTATTGGAAGGAATAATGCTGATCACAACAATATTTTGTCATCATTTAACTCAATTGGAATCACCATTAATTTTACTGAATCAGCCCGCAATCTAGGAGTTATCTTTGACTGTAGCATGTCATTTAAAGCACATATTACAAAGGTGTCCAAATCATGTTTCTTCCATCTTAGAAATGTTGGGAAATTAAGACGCTTTCTAAATAAACAGGATTCTGAGAAATTCATTCATGCATTTATTTCTAGTAGGATTGACTACAGCAATGTGGTGTTCACTGGATGTTCAAACTGTTCTTTATACAGCCTCCAAAATGCTGTTGCAAGAATTATTACAAAAACAAGAAAATACAAACACATAACTCCAGTTCTTATTCAAAATCCTCCTTTTAACATATAAGGCATTAAATGGCCAAGGTCCGGCTTACTTGTCTGAACTTTTCATGACTTACAAACCAGATGCACATTAAGATCTTAAGATGTCGGTCTGCTTAGGATTCCAAGGATTAATAAAATAACAGTGGGAGGTCGAGCTTTTAGTTACAGGGCCCCTAAACTGTGGAATGGTCTCCCTGCTACTATAAGAGATGCCCCTTCGGTCTCAGCTTTTAAATCTCGGCTGAAGACTCACTACTTTAGTTTAGCATATCCTGACTAGAGCTGCTGATTAACTGTACAGACTGCATCTCTGTTGTGAGTCATTAGCACTAAAACATAAATAACATGATAGTTATAATTTGTTACTAACCCTCACCTATTCTGTTTCTCTTCTCTTCTCAAATGTGGCATCCGGTGCCACGCCCCACCTGCCAAGTTGTTTTGCCTGCCTAAGGTAAAGTCATTTCTGATGGAGGATCACAGGAATCGTGAGAAAGAGGGGTCCTTTCATTGGATTGGCTGGCCCAGCGCTGACTCAGCTGTGGAATGGCCAAATGGCGGAGGCAGCTTGATGGCTGAGGTCTCCAGGGCTCTAAACAAATCCAAATCATATTATGTGATATAATTTACTTTTAAATTCTGCACCGTAATTGTAAAATTTTTATTTTCATATTGTATTGGGGATTTGTTTTGTTCTTTATATTGTATTGTATTGTATTGACCCCCTTCTTTTGACACCCACTGCACGCCCAACCTACTTGGAAAGGGGTCTCTCTTTGAACTGCCTTTCCCAAGGTTTCTTCCATTTTTTTCCTTACAAGGGTTTTTTTGGGAGTTTTTCCTTGTCTTCTTAGAGAGTCAAGGCTGGGGGGCTGTCAAGAGGCAGGGCCTGTTAAAGCCCATTGCGGCACTTTTTGTGTGATTTTGGGCTATACAAAAATAAACTGTATTGTATTGTATTGTATTGTATAGAATTTGACAGTTTTTAAATTTTTTTTTATGACCTATGTAGATTCACAATTAAAATCTCGGGTCATTGTAAGTTTATAAGATCTTATATTGGGGATTAGCACAAGAACTTTACACATGAATTTTTTATCATCCAAAGTGAATATATATTAGATAGAAATAATTTAGTTTAGTTTCTTCATCACCATAAAATAGTTGTCTTCAGGGCCAGATATTATCTCAGTAGCTACTAAAAGGATTGTCTTGGTAATTAAAACTCCATGCCTTTGGTCCTCTTTACAAGTGAAAATGTGGCCCAGCTAATCACTCCTACAAAAATGATCTACATGACCGCAAAGAGCTGAAAAGTAAAAGGGCTTTTATCCTGTTGAGTACACGACTGAGGTCTTTAACATTCTGCATAAATATTATATATGTTAAATATTATGCTTAGATAAAGTAAAATAATATCTTTTTGAATTGTATTTTATCTATGTGGAAAATGTCTACATTTTGTTTGCCCCTAAAGCATTTTTGCAAAGTTTCAGCCCCTACACCAGGGATCCTCAATCACAGTCCTGGAGGGCCGCAGTGGCTACGGGTTTCCATTCCAGCCAGTGTCCTAATTAGAACTCGTCCTTGCTGATAATGAAGTTTGGTGTTTAATTCTATGCCTTGTTAGGGCCTTTTATTCATCAAAGACAAATTTTAGATACTTTGTAGATCAGAGGTCCTCAATTACAGTCCTAGAGGTCTGCTATGGCGGCAGGTTCACTTTAACCAATTTCTTAATTAGAACCCTTTTATTTACTACTAAAGCAATACATTTTTTGGCTTAATTTTAGTTCTCTTTCCTGTTACCATTCAGAAACCTTAATTGCATATTTTACATTTTAGCAGCTGCATTTCAGTTTTAATTGTTGTCTGTTTTCTTAACCAGACATTAGTTAATAATGAGATGCAGATAACCAAAAAACCAGCAGCTCTCCTGCTAAACGTGCTTACCATGAAGTATCTGTGATAAAAATGTTTAGAAATGAATGAGAGGGGAATTGGAAGGACCATTAAGTTTAAATCTGTACTGCTCCACAAAACACATGGATGGTGTTCTCACAAAAGGATACTCTACAGTGCAATTAAAATTGCTCTTGGATGAACGCAAGCATTAACAAGCCAAACAGTTCAATACCAAGTTTCATTATCAGCATGGATTGCTTTCTAACTAGCAAACTTGTTGGAATAAAAACCTGCAGCCACTGTGGCCCTCCGGGACTGTTATTGAGAACCCCTGCCCTACACTCTGCAACCAGTAATGTCTCTTTCTCCCTTCCCTCTCTGCACACTGGCCCCTCACTCCTAGCCCCACCAAATGACCCCATGATCAATCCTTTCAGATTCTCTGTCTTTTGGTATCCCACAAATCTTGGCACCTCCAATACTGACAGACCCCCCCCCCCTTTAAATGGCTGTAATCTAATAAATAAAACACCAAGACAAACAAAAATTAGAAATTAATTAAACTATACTACATTATTAACGTTCAAATCATACTTTCCCTGTGTCTGTAGGAGAGAAGAGAAATCAGAAACAAAAACAAAGAAAAAATAGTGTGACATATTGTTCATCATTAAGCATTATCTTTATATAATTATGTTTAAGTATAACATTATTAAGTAAGTCAGTCAGTCATTGTCCAACCCGCTATATCCTAACACAGGGTCACTGGGGTCTGCTTGAGCCAATCCCAACCAACACAGGGCACACGGCAGGAACAAACCCTGAGCAGGGCACACACGCACACACACACACACCAAGGACACACTAGGGACAATTTAGAATCGCCAATGCACCTAACCTGCATGTCTCATGTTAATAATTGAAAAGTAAAGTACAGTACAGAAATGCACAGAAATATGAGTTTAAGCAAAACTTAGAAGGGAGGTTAGCTATGAAAAATAAAATAGTGATAATAGCAATATCAATAAAGTATTAAAGAAGGATATGAAAAAAGGAAAAAGAGAAGAAGAACATAGAAAGAAGAAGAAAAAAAGCCAAGGATTTCTAAGACTATAAAGTGGAGTGCAGCATTATGTTATGCATGTTAAGAGTGACATGGGTTTTCGTCAGTTTTATTTTCGTCCTATAAAACAGCGCTGACAGAGTGTACATGCGTAAACAGCAGTGTGCACTTGCTCCCATAGACCTGCGGCGTAATCTCAAGTGACTCATCCTGACCGCTGATGCAACGGTAGAAGTAAACCTGACCTTTAAAATGGATTGTAGTGAAACTAAAAAAAGCTAATTAGAAATAAGCAAGAACCCTTCAGGGGCAGTGTGATTGATGGTGTTCATCTCCAAAAATAACAGCAATCTGGAATTCCACTCTGTTTGAATTAAACTGTGAATTTTGCCTGTGATACATAACTGTTTAACCAGATAAGAAGACTGGAAAATTTTGACACAGTAAGAATTGTATTAGCTCTCGAGATTTAACTCTTAATTAGAAAAATATGAAAAATAATGATTTCTCTGTGTATTGCATTTACCCAATTTCTGTACCCACTCATTCCATCAAAGGGATAAAGCCTCTCATGGCAGCATATGTGCATGGGAAAAGCTTCAATTTGAACTACAATAAGTGGGAGATATTTCTGAATGGATTACAAATGTGAAGCATCAATATCATTTTCAGTTTTAATTGTTCAAGAAAATAATACATTGTTTATTATAAAAGATCAATGTGCCTTACTTCACTAGCTTAATGTATGATACTGAGCAGATGGCTAGACTCCATTTACCAAGAAACAGATTTGTACTTCCATTTTTAGACTACTGTAACTGTGGAATACTATATTATCCTTTCTGTGAATGCTGGATCTCCTCTCACTTACTATGACTTATATCTGTCCTTACATCAGCCTCATCACCATAAACAGAAAACTCCTCAAGAGCTGTCCTCACTTGTCTGCCAAGAGTACAGCTGTACAGTGATATATATATATATATTTAAGATCAACAAGTAATTCAGGTTGGAAGATATTCACAACAACTTCATGACAGTGTGTAGGCTCTTCACATGAGTGAAGAAAATTAGAGCAAAAACAAATTGACTAACATAGTTGTTATGATTCACCATTCAATGTATTTAGATGGTCATGAGGGTTTTAACTATGCAGAATCAAGATCTAATGTTAACATGAGTTTTTAAGGTAATTAAATAAATTATGTTTTACTGCCACAGAATCTTGTTTTGGCTCAGGGGCCGCCATTTACTGCTACTATTGTCACAGTTGGTTGATAGTTGTGTCACTAGTACGATGAAACAAAAGTTGACATGTAATCACAGTCAACAGTCTAGACTGCTGGATTCCTCTTTGTTGCTTTATATTGCTAATCAAATTCTTGAATTTTGAACCTTTGCCTCTATTACGTCTTTACTTAATGGTTTAAGTTTTTTGTTGCCTCAATAATAGTCTTCATGGTTCTGACCTTGCACTTGTTTATGTATGTCTCTTTCCCAGTGCTCCCTTCACATTTTGCCTTGTGGCAGAACAATATTGAATGGTGTAGGAAAGTTGTTTGAAAAAAAAAAAAACCTCTCTACTTTATTCACTCATGTCCATGCATTTTTCAGTCGCTGATTGCTCCAGTTATATTTAGACAATTGCTAACCTTATGAATAAGAAATCTGAACAGTTTAACCCAACTCAATCTAATAATAGCAGCAATGAATTTAAGGATTTCTTTAATAATAAGTAATAATAGAACAGATAACATAATACTGCTGACCAGATCACAGCATGCTATCCTTTGTGCTTACCACCTTAGCAAGTTTCATTTGAAAGCAAAGAAAATTTTAAGAATTTTCTTCTAAAATGAAATGTATATATTGTTCTTCAAACCTAGATCTGTTGGGATATTTGGGCTCTGAAACATGAAAAGGGCAAGTTTCAAATAGGCCTCGTCCTAAAACTCTAAAGCAACTCTAAAGGTACGTACCCTTGAAAACGTCTATAAATCGAAAATAAATGATGGAAACCCTCCTCCTCATGAATATAACTCATATTCTTTATAATAAAGATAACTAAAGAATTTGATGCATAATAAACCAAAGGCAAACAACACACCAAACCAAATAAATAAGTGAAAAATTCCAGACAACCAAAAAGGTAAATGCAAAAAGGTTCAAAGACCAAAAGATATACTGTATGAAATTTCATAAGGTAACAAATAAGGGTGTCAAACCACACAACCAGAAGCTAATGGTAGCACAGGTCTGAGGCATCCAAGGCTTTAAATAGGCCAGTGGCAGTCATAGCTGCAGTGTCAATGGGTCAGTAACTGGGCAAGTAACAAATATAAATATACTTAACAAGTATAAAATAATCCACCTAACCACCCACCTATCCATTATCAAAACCTGCAGGGACAATTCCTGGACGTCATGCCAGTCAATCATAGGGTGAACACACACAGCACACACACAAACATACACTCTGCACTGGAATGTGGAGATAGTGAATGCACCCTACCATCTATACTTCTAATCTTAAATGGTCTTAAAATCCACAGACTATCATGTCATATTTTTATGTTCTTGTTCATATCCTAATGGAGTATTCATTGTGATGCTATTCTGTCTCATCATCTCCTGTATCTCTTTTTCGTATGTTTTGCATTTCAGAAGTATGCACTCTACTATTTCATGATAAAAGCAATAAGAACCATTCCATAATTCCCTTATTCTTCAGTTGTAATGAACTCTGTCTAATGTCTATCTTAATAACTTGCCAACATGCAGATACTCCAACTTTTAGCTGTTCAATTCAGATAATAAATCTAAGCAGATCACACCACATTAGGTTGTACATCCTCCACTCACCACAGTGCTAGTAAAACTGCCACTATTTCTGTAGTATAAACGGATGAATTGTCAGTCTTTTTTGTCCGAAACCTGAAATTCTGGAATGTAGTATGCTGCACCCGCATGCAGATCATCAGGGTTTTTTGATCCATCCGTAAATATTTTAATCATGCCTAAATACTGACATTGTACATATTGATAAACAATCATCAGTAATTCATATGTTCCATATTCTGATATTCTCTTCTGTAAAGTGATATCTACTGTACCTCTGGCAGAGGAATGAACCATGGAGATGTAATTGATAAAGCTACACTAGGAGTATTCTTGAGATTAGGAGCAGCACTTCAAAACCAGCCTGTAACCTAGACCTCAGTTGGACCAGTTGAGGACCTAAACATGTCAGTCAGTCAGTCAGCCAGTCATTGTCCAACCCACTATATCCTAACACAGGGTCATGGGGGTCTGTTGGAGCCAATCCCAGCCAACACAGGGCGCAAGGCAGGAACAAATCCCGGGCAGTGCATCAGCCCACCGCAGGGCACATACTAGGGACAATTTAGGATCACCAATGCATCTAACCTGCATGTCTGACAAAGCAGCAGCGCTACCACTGCGATACCGTGCTGCCTGGACCTAAAGATGGAGCAGGAAAAAAGAAGTGTGGAAGCCATGACTGGTACTGATGGATGGACAAATCCCTTGTGAAGCTTCTGAAGCTTCTTCCTGATTGTGCGGAAAAAAGTTCCAAATCTTTAAAAATAATGACATCCAGTGTTTTACAGAAATCATAGCAGCCATGAGCTCTACACAGCCTAAAGAGGAAACACACATATAAGCCCTCGTTGATTCATAGTTACAAACAGACAGGTGCACGAAAGCTTAATAATGCTCTGTGTGTTCATTATGATCTTATGATAATCATGTTGTCATTGAGATGCTGCAATAAATGTACGTTAGTATAGGTGACAATTTTCTATTATACAATACTGTAAATGTGTTGTCCTAAAGATGTAATTTGTTGCTACTATGAATATTGTAACACTGTGCCGTGCTCACCTATGCCGAATGGCAATGAATTCTTTGCTCTTTACATCGGTCTTTTCGATAGCTCACTGTCCTTAGAAGAACTGCTCGCTGTTGTTGCACTAGTTGGAATTCATTTTCAACTTTGGCAGACGTCCCATTCTTTATCACCTCGCCTGCAGCTGGCACTAAACCTTCTCTTTTGTAAGATGGAATGCCAGCTAATACTGTTGGTGACTCTTCCCATAGCCTGCAACAACCTGTCAGTGCCGTTATAATAGCAATGTAAACAGCAAAAATCCATCGGCAATCAGCATAAGCTACCACTGATTCAATTAGGTGGCAACAGAATCGTGTCAGGGGATTTTGGTATATTTTTCTATCAATGCTTGGGGAATAATTGCACTAAGTTGCAAAGAGATTCATAACAATGGTTAAGGAATGTGCTTGTGGAACTAAGCACAGGTAACGGGTTTTGAAAAATGTGCATACAGTAGACTTGAGTATTAAAGACACATTATAAGTTCCAGTGCAGAAGAATTTACTTTATTATCAGATAACAAGTTCCACAGTTCTGGACTGAATGTTTACTTCAATGTCATCTCTGTATAAAATTCAACTGGTAGTTTCACATCTATCCCCTTTCATAGCATGTGGTGAAGTGCAAAGCTTCAAAGCAGTCAGACTACACCTGATGCTTCAGTGACATTCACAGCTTCAGATGTAATCAATCACATACTAATAAAGCTTCCATGCAAGCTTCCAGAAGCAGCTTCAAAACAGTGTGCTTCATTAAAGCAATACAAGTGTCAAAGCATCAGTGTCATACATCGCACCCCTAATGAATGGAAAAGAAAAGACAAACATTTATAAATACAAGTAAGTGCAGGTCTTATTACCAAAATATATTAACTCTCTTAAGGAAACAAAAATAACATGAACAAGATATGCAAAGTTTATAACATTAGAATACCTGCAATAACTGTCCTATGTTGTCCGGGGCTTTATGCCCCTGGTAGGGCCACCCAAGGCAAACTGGTCCTAGGTGAGGGATGAGACAAAGAGCAGTTCAACAAACCTCCGATGAAGAGCAAAAACTTTGGACAACGTTTTCCCTTGCCGGACGCTGGTCACGGGCCCCCTCTGGAGCCAGGCCTGGAGGTGGGGCTCGATGGCGCCTGGTGGCGGGCCTGCACCCATGGGGCTCGGCCGGGCACAGCCCGAAGAGGTAACGTGGGTCCTCCTCCCCATGGGCTCACCACCTATGGAAGGGGCCAAGGAGGTTGGGTGCAGTGTGAGTTGGGTGGTGGCCGAAGGCGGGGACCTTGGCGGTCTGATCCTCGGCTACAGAAACTGGCTCTTGGGACGTGGAATGTCACCTCTCTGAAGGGGAAGGAGCCTGAGCTAGTGCGCGAGGTCGAGAGGTTCCGGCTAGATATAGTCGGACTCACCTCGACGCACAGCTTGGACTCTGGAACCAATCTCCTTGAGAGGGGCTGGACTCTCTACCACTCTGGAGTTGCCCCCGGTGAGAGGCCAGCAGGTGTGGGCATACTTATTGCCCCCACTTGGAGCCTGTGCATTGGGGTTTACCCCGTGGACGAGAGGGTGGCCTCCCTCCGCCGGGTGGGGAAGGGTCCTGACTGTTGTTTGTGCATATGCCAACAGCAGTTTGGAGTATCCACCCTTTTGGAGTCTCTGGAGGGTTGCTAGAGGGCATACCTTCTGGGATTCCCTTGTTTTGCTGGGAGACTTCAATGCTCACGTGGGCAATGACAGTGAGACCTGGAAGGGCGTGATTGGGAGGAATGGCCCCCCCGATCTGAACCCGAGCGGTGTTTTGTTATTGGACTTCTGTGCTCGTCATGGATTGTCCATAACGAACACCATGTTCAAGCATAAGGGTGTTCATATGTGCACTTGGCACCAGGACACCCTAGGCCTCAGGTCGATGATCGACTTTGTGGTGTGTCGCCGGACTTGCGCCATATGTCTTGGACACTCGGGTGAAGAGAGGGGCGAGCTGTCAACTGATCACCACCTGGTGGTGAGTTGGCTTCGATGGTGGGGAAGATGCGGTCAGACCTGGTAGGCCCAAGCGTGTTGTGAGGGTCTGCTGGGAACGGCTGGCAGAGTCCCCTGTCAGAAGTAGCTTCAACTCCCACCTCCGGCAGAACTTCAACCCGCCCCGAGGGAGGTGGGGACATTGAGTCGAATGGGCCATGTTCCGTGCCTCTATTGTTGAGGCGGCTGACGGAGCTGTGGCCGCAAGGTGGTCGGTGCCTGTCGTGGCGGCAATCCCGAACCCGTTGGTGGACACCGCGTGAGGGATGCCGTCAAGCTGAAGAAGGAGTCCTATAGGACTTTTTGTCCTGTGGGTCTCTGGAGGCAGCTGATAGGTACCGGCAGGCCAAGCGAACGCGGCTTCGGTTGTTGCTGAGGCAAAACTTCGGGCATGGGAGGAGTTTGGAGAGCCATGGAGAACGACTTTGGACGGCCGAGGAGATTCTGGTCCACCGTCCGGCGTCTCAGGAGGGAAGCAGTGCAGTGTCAACACCGTATATGGTGGGGATGGTGCGCTGCTGACCTCACTTCGGGCGTTAGGGTCGGTGGGAGGAGTACTTGAAGACCTCCTCAATCCCACTAACATGCCTTCCAATGAGGAAGCAGAGCCTGGGGACTCTGAGGTGGGCTCTCCCATCTCTGGGACTGAAGTCACCGAGGTGGTCAAAAACTCCTTGGTGGCAGGGCCCGGGGTGGATGAGATCGCCGAGTTCCTTAAGGCTCTGGATGTTGTAGGACTGTCTTGGTTGACACGTCTCTGCAACATCGCATGGACATCGGGACAGTGCCTCTGGATTGGCAGACCGGGGTGGTGGTCCCCTCTTTAAAAGGGGACGGAGGGTGTGTTCCAACTATAGAGGGATCACACTCCTCAGCCTCCCTGGAAAAGTCTATTCGGGGTTCTGGAGAGGAGGGTCCGTCGGATAGTGAACCTCGGATTCAGGAGGAACAGTGTGGTTTTAGTCCTGGTCGCGGAACAGTGGACCAGCTCTTCACCCTTAGCAGAGTCCTGGAGGGTGCATGGGAGTTTGCCCGACCGGTCTACATGTGTTTTGTGGACTTGGAAAAGGCATTCGACCGTGTCCCTCGGGAATCCTGTGGGGGTGCTCGGGAGTATGGGGTACGGACCCCTGATAAGAGCTGTTCGGTCTCTGTACAACGGTGTCAGAGCTTGGTCCGCATTGCGGCAGTAAGTCGAGCCCGTTTCCAGTGAGAGTTGGACTCCGCCAGGGCTGCCCTTTGTCACCATTCTGTTCATAACTTTTATGGACAGAATTTCTAAGCGCAACCAGGGTGTTGAAGGGGTCGGTTTGGTGGACTCAGGATTGGGTCACTGCTTTTGCAGATGATGTTGTCCTGTTTGCTTCATCAGGCCGTGATCTTCAGCTCTCTCTGGATCGGTTCGCAGCTGAGTGTGAAGCGGCTGGGATGAGAATCAGCACCTCCAAATCCGAGAGCATGGTCCTCAGCCGGAAAAGGGTGGAGTGCCCTCTCAGGGTTGGGGGAGAGATCCTGCACCAAGTGGAGGAGTTCAAGTATCTCGGGGTCCTGTTCACGAGTGAGGGAAGAATGGAGCGTGAGATCGACAGGCGGATCGGTGCGGCATCCGCAGTGATGCGGCTCTGCATCGGTCTGTCGTGGTGAAAAGGAGCTGAGCCGTAAGGCAAAGCTCTCAATTTACCAGTCGATCTACGCTCCTACCCTCACCTATGGTCATGAGCTATGGGTAGTGACCGAAAGAACAAGATCGCGAATACAAACGGCTGAAATGAGTTTCCTCCGCAGGGTGTCTGGGCTTTCCCTTAAAGATAGGGTGAGAAGCTCAGTCATCCGGGAGGGGCTCAGAGTAGAGCCGCTGCTCCTCCGCATCGAGAGGAGTCAGATGAGGTGGCTCGGGCATCTGATCAGGATGCCTCCTGGACGCCTCCCTGGTGAGGTGTTCCGGGCACGTCCAACCGGGAGGAGGCCCCGGGGAAGACCCAGGACACGCTGGAGGGACTATGTCTCCCGGCTGGCCTGGGAACGCCTTTGGGATTCTCCCGGAAAAGCTGGAAGAAGTGGCCGGGGAGAGGGAAGTCTGGGCCTCCCTGCTTAAGCTGCTGCCCCCGCGACCCGACCTCGGATAAGCGGAAGAGGATGGATGGATGGATGGATGGATGGAGTGTGCACTCTCAGTAACAAACAAGCATCAAGCATAATATGCTAAAAGAAAAAATCTGAAATGAAATTATATTTTATTTTGTAAATAAATGCTTCTTTAGACCTATGATAGAGCCTTCTGTCACACAACCTAATCAGCAAGTCTTCAGGAGGAAACATGGGCCACCTAATACAACAACATACAAAAACACTTAATAAAATGTAAAATAATCCAGACAAGTTTCACCTACTTTGTCAAAAAGCTCACTTGCAGTATTTTCATTTATAATATGGATCATGAACATGAAATTTTTGTTGAACAGCACTGTCCTTGAAATCTTTCAAGCTGCCATTGCTTTATTTTTTATTAATATGTAGATTCATTGCCATTATAATAAATTCATTCTGAATGTAATTTATTTCCCAAAGTGTTATGGAGAATTATAAACTCACAACTCAAATCTTACCGTACACAAACACAGCCTATATGAAAAATTTCACTTTGACTTTCTTTTTGCTCATAGCATAGAAATAAGCTCTTGTTTAAATTATATTTTAATATCTGCCTTTTCTTTGCTAGTGTATTGGTTATATTTATCATTTCTTTTAACAAGCTGTGCTACCCATCTAAGGTGTGTTTAAATCTAAGTACTGTAATCAACATATACCTCAGTGTTAGTGTATGCAGCACACCATCTATTGGAAAGTATTTTGTAGTGTATGTAACAATAAAAGTTATTGAATTTGTCTTTCTAACAGATGGCACATCAAAAAAATTGTGGTAATAAAAAGAGATGCCTCTTCGGTCTCAGCTTTTAAATCTAGGCTGAAGACTAACTACTTTGCCCAGAGGGGACTGGGCGGTATCATGGTCTGGAATCCCTACAGATTTTATTTTTTCTCCAGCCGCCTGGAGTTTTTGTTTTTTCTGTCCCCCCTGGCCATTGAACCTTACTCTTATTCGATGTTAATGTTGATTTATTTTTTATAATTATGTCTTTCATTTTTCTATTCTTTAATATGTAAAGCACTTTGAGCTACTGTTTGTATGAAAATGTGCTATATAAATAAAAATGTTGTTGTTGTTGTTACTTTAGTCTAGCATACACTGACTAGAGCTGCTGATTAGCTGTGCATGCATTTCTGTTTTTTAGTCATTTGTACAGAAATATAAGTAATACAATATTTAGAAACCATTACTAACCCTCCTCTGTTTTGTTTCTCTACTCTCTGACAGACATTTTTCCTGTGTATGGAAAAACCTAGAATCATCAAATGCAAATTATTCTGCCATTTTAGATTGGATGGCCAGCACAGCATCCACTATAACAAACCTAGGAGAAGGTTTAAATGTGAATTAATTTTTTACTTACTCTTTTACAATTTTAATCTCCACCATTGTCAACTGGCCATAGTTAATCGATTAATTAATTGGACAGATATTGTTGGTTTCTATTTGTACAAAGTATTTAATCAGTTTCTACCTTATTTTTTATGTGTTTTAACAAATCTGCATTTATATGTATACCGTTTTTTTATTTAGTGATTACTGTAATCCTTACTTATATTTTAGCTGAGAATAGTTTAGAACACCCTATGCCAGCACAGTGAAGAGTTCTATACAAAAATGAAATTGCATTGTATTATATAAAATACATTACTATAAATGTTTGTGATGCACCATCTGTTGGAATGACAAATGCAATTCATATGTTTCTGTTATATGTCATGGATATAGGATTCATGAAAGCAGTGTTAATGTTTGTGATGCACCATCTGTTGGAGTGACAGATATAGGAACTGGAAGGACATATATACACAGACACACAGACACTTTTATTTCAGTGGATATGCAAATAAATTTGATGACAGTATTTTGGTGCAGAGACTAGTGAATATTGCTCTTCATATGTTGCATGAGACTGATTTGTTAGTATTCCTGGCTTGGTCACTGGCTGTATTCAGAAAGTCCAAGCTTCCTGTTTCCAAAGGCAGGATTCGCTCATCACATTGCATTCTCACACGGTCACTAACACTTGGCAAATTTAGAATTGCCAATTAAGAGAAAATTACATTTGACAGAAAACAATAGTTCCCAGAGAACACATACATTAATCCAGGAAAATGTGCAAGATAGACAGACAAAAAAAAAAAAATCTGCAGGGGTTCCAAGGCCAAAAGACTACTCAGCCCCCACTGGACATTCCACCTAACATAAATGTTTCTAAATCAAACCTCTTAGTTTTCTTGCTTCACATGGTAGGAATTTAATGAGGTTGGTCTCATAGACAGCTGAGGCACCCACCTCCACCTCTGTCATCTCAGAGGGCTGCATGGTGCCTAGATCAGGTGGTGGTGGTGGTGGTGCAGATTGCCACCACAGAAGAACCAGATAAAACAGCAGAGAATAGTGGGGATTTGTACAGATTGCAAATCTCTAAAGAATATGACAATTCCGTGCCCATACAGTCTATTAGGAATACAACTAAAATGTAGCTACAAAAATTTTTAGTAGTTATTTAAAATGTTCCACAGTATTAGCCTGATGAATTTCTATCGGTAAAGTATTCCAGGTTTTATAAGAAAAAGGCCGCCCCACCATTTCTTTTAAGCTTGGCTCTTGGAATTATAAGCAGATCTCCATTCGAAGATATAAGGTTACAACTTGGGGTGTAGGGGGACTTGCATTCCAAAATCTAGGACACAGCAAGATTGTTTAAGGCATTATAAACCATTAGTAATATTTTAAAGTCAGTTCTGAACAACACGGGTAAACCAATGTAACAACGCGAAAACTGGTGAGATTTCTAGTTAAGATTCTGGCTGCTGCTTTCTGCACTAATTGCAACTAATTCATGCCTTTCTGTTAGGAGTCTATTACAGTAATCTAGTGAACCAAAATCAAAAGCATGAATTCATTGGCATCTTGAAGAAGTGTAACATTTGCTATATTCTTTAAGTAAAAAAAATCACTCTTAGGAATCTGGTTAATATGTGATTTAAAGTTAAGGTCAGAGTCAATTATACCTTTAAATTCTTTACCTCCTCCTTCATTTTTAAACCTAAGGGGAAGTTTATTTCTAATGTCCTTGTTATATTTCCATGTTTACAAATCACTAAGAGTTCTATTTTTTCCTTATTTAGTTTGAGAAAGTTACCACTCATCCAATAGGAAATACTGCTAAGACATTGAATCAGAGAGCCAAGAGCATCAGGGTCATCAGACGCTATTGATAAATAAAGCTAAGTGTCATCTGCATAGCTGTGGTAGCTCACCTTGTGTTTTGACATAATCTGACCTGATGGAAATATGTAGGTTGAAAACAGCAGTGACCCAGAACAGATCCTTGTACTACACCATAAATAATATCATGGGTCTCCAAAGTACAATTACCACGTCCAACAAAGAATTTTCCACCTTTTAAGTAAGACTGAAACCAATTTAAGATACTGCCAGAGAGACCCAGCCATTGTCTAAGGTGATTTATAAGAATACTGTGGTTTATGTTCTCCAATGCTGCACTTAAGTCTAAGAGAACAAGAACAGATATGTGGCCTCTGTCAACATTAACCCACAAATCATTTTACTACTTTAACCAGTGCAGTTTCTGTACTATGATTTGTTCTAAAACCTGACTGAAACTTGCCAGGAATAGAATGTTCTATATTCAAGTAATCATTTAGCAGCTTAATAACTGTCTTTTCTAGAGTTTTGCTTAACAACTGCAGTATTATACAGTCAGAGAAGGCTCCCATTTCTGATGAGTTCACTATGTCAAGAACACTATATGTAAGGGCATCGGAGACTTCTTTAAAAGAGCCTGTTGGTACTGGGTCAAGGACACAGGTGGAGGGTTTAAACTGAGAAATTATTCTACGCAGTTTGGGTCGATCTATTCCATTGAAAGAATTCATTTGGATTAACTTTGGTAGGATATACTATATTATTTCTAATATAATTTATTTTGTGCTTACAAAATACAGCAAAAGCTTCACAAGTATCATTAGTAGTTTTTCAGGAGGCATTCCATTGAGTGAGCTGGGTTTAGAAGACGATTAATAGTAGAAAATAAAACTCTTGAATTACTAACATTAACATTTCTAATTTTAGGGAAATAGGGTTGTCTCTCATGGCAGACTGCGTTCTTATATTTAGTTATTTTTGCCTGTGATATTTCATAGTGGACTATCAGTTCAGTTTTTAACCATTTACCCTCAGCTCTCTGGCATATTCTTTTTAAATCAGAAACTCTTTAGGTCTTCCAAGGTATAATAGTGCTGGGGGATTTCTTAACTGTTTTTAGGGGTCACTGTGGTAGCTTAAAACATAATTAAAGCATAATACTTGTGAGAGTCAGATAAAGTTTAGCCCAAATCTCTTTCCCTCTACAATGACAGAATAATGCCACATCGAATCACCAAAAGATCAATGCCACAGCTTTGCTGATATCATTGCTTGACTGCATTTTCACTCAGTCCTTCTTTGTTAATGTTGTTGTCAGCTGTGCACAATAAAACCACAAATTTAACTGTACAATTGTCAGAAAACTAAGTTCACTAAGAAAGATGTTTTTGGGGGGTAGATTATATTGTCAGGATTTGAAATGCCTAAATTTATTCAGTGAAAAGGCTCAAGAGAAGAAAATGTCCATCTCCCAGATAACCACCCACTTGTGCTAAGTTAATGGAAATGAAATCCTAGGTGGCCAAGTGGTTAGTGGTGCTAAATTACATCTGTAGGAGATCTGGCTTCAATTCTTGCTCTTTGCCGATTAAGTCAGCCAATATTTGAAGCACACATTAAAAACATTATTAATATTTCCTTCTATCACACTAGCTGTATTGCCAGACTTAGGCCATTATGCTCACAGTCTGTTGGTGAAAGACTTACATATGTCTTCATTTAACATGTGCAAAACATCATATACACCCTATTTCCTTTTAAATGAACAATCTTATTCAGTTCTCAGTTCCTTAAACTATTTTTGAAAACAGGCACCCATGCCAGCATGAAATTCCCTTAATCAGTCAGCACGATATCCAATACAGGAAACTTTTACAGCTCACCCGTTCTTTCAGTTCTGAGAACAAATTCTCTACCCAACGATCTCCATCATCTTCAAGTATTGTAATCCCAGACTGTCTGATGTTGAGCAATTTAGCTATTCCCTACACAGGTGCTGGTTTATTGGCACCTCTGCATTTTCCTTTTCTTGCTTCTTATATCCATGCCAATCCCATGTTTTTTTTTTCTCCTTATGTGTGGTCGACATTTTTGTTTTAAAAGCCTCCTTATTTCCATAAAAAATACAGCGGCCTCGAAAAGACAAATTCTCAAGGGTTCAATTTTCCCAAGAAAAAAACCTTCTTATACACCTTAAATTTTAGGCTTACATTTTTAAAAGGAAACACAGCTGAACACAGACATGTAGTTCATTACAACCAGCTCCAGCCAATTCTCGTACACTCCTATTTTTCCATGGGCTCTTCCACCTTGTCATAGGCCTATTTCAAACTTTTGAAAACTTTTTTCTGCAGTGCTCCTTGGCTGTGGAATGCCTTATTAGTGGCCATTACAAATGATGGGTTTAAGGAAGTTTAAAGAAAGTAGTGAAACAAAAGGAAACTGTCTTAAGAAACCTAAAGAATTCTACTTTAGTTAATTGAAGAGATTGATGATCCAATATGAATCTTACTGCCTTTACTGGATAACTTGTTTGCTATATCAGACAAGATTGTCTACATTCTATCCTTATCAAAGGAACTTTTTCTGAATCCTTCTATAAATGTATCCACTGTCACACATGTGTGCAAGGAAGGCAGCTAAAGGGCTTGATAAGGGCAATTCCGAATCAGTACAGGATGTGACAGATGTGACTCTTTTTCTCCCTTTCCTGCAGACCAGTCACAGGAGATTCTACCTGGTCCTCTTGACGTAACTTCTGGGACCGAGCCTATGGAAGAAGACCTTGCCGGCTTCGGCCACTGTGATGTCACGTCCGGGCTCGAGCCTATGGTTGAAGATCCTCATGACCCTGACGTCTTTGACCTCACTTGATGTCTTCCCCTTTAAAAGCCTCCACCTTTTCCCTATTCCCTCAGTTCAGTTTTGGACTCGGTTTTGTGCACATCAGTGCTGTATTCATTTTTTTTTATATGGGTGGCTGCCCCAAACCTTGCTAAGGCTCTGTGTGGAGTTTGTAACACCACTTAGCCCCCATTGGCAGAATACCTTACCTGGTTTCTCAGCATTAGTGCAATGGGTTACTGGCTACTCAGTTTCTGACAGTTGTTCCCTATTAGCCCTGGAGGGAGAAAAGCAGGACAGGGTGTTGTATCTGCAATAACTAATTGTCCAATCACTCCTTCTTTTTAATTACCATTATTTATAAAACATATTAACACTAAAAATGTACTCAGGCAGTGATGTTTGAACTTTCAACTGACTACTGGGGAATGACAAATGAGAGGAAAACAGGGTGATATGTGGTGGTGTACTTTGTTTAGACAGTAAACAGACATACTGTAATTTTGTCAGACATCAAAATTCTTATGTGATGTCTAGTGCTTGTTTTGACCAAGTTACTACTATGATACTGTTGAGTAGGTGAATTATACAAAGAAAGGTAAAAAGAATACAATCTTTATCCATTTTGTTTAGAAAGACATAAAATGCTGCAGCTGCCATTAAATTTCAGATTCACCGATAGAGTGAGATAAAAATCTATGATGCTCATCAACATTCTTAAAGATAATTCTTAAAATTAAAATGTTGATTACTATCATCTAGGACTTAATGAGGCTTTGCTGTCTTTTTAAGAACATATTTTGCAATACTAAGCATGTCCTGTACCCTTCACATATTTTCACATGTTCTTTACAATAATTACAATTACTTAGTGGACAAAACGAAAGCTCATAGTTCCAGAGACCTGTACTCAAATCTTGGCCCAGGCTTGTCTATGTGGAGCTTGCATGTTCACTCTGTTTCTGTTTGAGTTCATCTCTGGGAATGCAAGTTTCTCTAACATGCTACTGGATTTTGAATGTGGCTACAGTGAAGGAAGTTTTAGTTTCATGAATCTAGTCAAATTCAGTATGAAGTTTTAGATGAAGCAACTTAAGTGGTTCAAAGATTAATTAGAGAGTGTAGCAGTAGGGGGCGCTATTACTCCCTCGAACCCTCAGGTACCACGCCAGACACCAGGTAAAAGTGTCACAATTATTCTTTTTATTATAATAACGTGCACCAAGCACCCTCTACTCCACACTATTCATAAATAAACCAATAACAAATCACAATAAATCAATCCTCCACTCCCAGACGCATTGCCCTCCTACCACCCAGCTCAGCTCGCTGTCTGGGAGCTCCCACAATCCTTTTATAGTTCCTGACCCGGAAGTGTTTCTCATCCTTCAGTCCATAATTCCCTATCACTTCTGGGTCAGATAAAAGTCCTTTTTTTCACCCCGGAAGTACGTCATCCCTTCCGCTCATGTGACGTGGAAGTACTTCCAGGGCACAGGGCAAAAAGAAGTCTTCAGTCCTCCCTGCAGCTCCCTCTTGCGGCCCCTGTGGTATCCAGCAGGGCTGAGGATAAAAACTACAAAGTCCATGACTCCCTGCTGGTCTTCGGGGCACCTCCATACTGCAGGGAGGGCTCCATCTGGCGGCTTGGGGGACTTGGCCGGGATAAACTGCCTGGCACAGTCCACAAGAGATCTTGTCGGGGAACTGCCTTGCCAAATATTAGAAATGGAAGTGGTAAGATTTGCCATACCAGAGGTCTGCCAGTGAAGATGTTTTACTGTTTATGTTGCTTGAGAAACTAAATGAACCTTGGAGACATTATATTTATATCCACATTATTTACCCAAGTGTTGGATATAATGGCCTTTTAAGTGTGTTTAAATTTTATTTTTCTGACCTTATTTTTTTTATTCTTCCTTAATTTTTAATTAGGCTGATGATCTTCTGTTGTCTTCTGGGTTTTCAATAGGATCATAACATCATGACATCACTGTCTGGATTGTGAATTTGTGCATGTTTTGAGCAAGTTGATACTGTGTGGTATCCTCTGCCATGTGTTCAGACTCTCCCTAAGGCTCCATAAAGTGCCACAACTGTGGAAAACATATTCCATGGTTCCTGTTCTAAAGAAGACAGGCACCTCTTCACCTAATGATTACAGACTGTTATGGGGTAAGCTAAAATATATGCAGGTGGATGAGCTCATGGTGTTCTTAATAATTCACCATCTACCAGGCAGACCACAGTATGTGAGATTCAAAGACTGAATTTCTGATACGGATGTGAGCAACATTGGAGTACCTCAAACAACAGTCCTGGCTCCTTTTCTCTTCACTCTGTACACCTCAGACCATAAATGTAATGCCAGGTCATGTCACTTGCAAAAATTCTCAAATGATTCTGCATTTACTGTATGGGTGAATTGATAAGGGAGATGAAACACAGTATAGAAGTCAAGTGGAGGACTTTATTTCCTTGTGCAGAAAGAATTGTCTGCAACTTAACATCAGCAAAACCAAAGAACTAATTATTGATTTTTGCCAGAACAAGGAATGTCTACATCTGGTCACTGTTCAGGGTGTGGACGAAGAAGTAGTGCACTCCTACAAGTATTCGGCAGTCCACATCAATGACAGGTTGGAGAGGTCTCGTAACTTAGAGGAACAATATAAGAAAGTGCAAAAATAGGGTTTTTTTCTTAGTAGACTACATTCCTTCAATGTGAAAAGTGATATCCTTCACATCTTCTACTACTCTATAATGGTTAGTGCAATTTTATATGATGTGGGGTGCTGAACCGGTAACATCACTTCAAGAGAGGTCCACCAAATCAACAAACTGATTAAAAGGGCAGTCACAGTTATGGGACACATTTTGTACCCGCTGTAAGTCATAGCAAAAGAGAGAATTAAAATAAATCTGAGTGCTATTATGAATAAAGCTACACATCATCTCTCTGACACTCCAATACTGAGTACTTTCAGCTAACAAATCATTCAGCAGAAGTGTGTCAAGAAATGCTACTGGGGCTCCTTATACCAACAGCAATATATCTGCATAATGACTGAAAGTGAGTGTGACTGCAAATTCACTGTGATTTTTTAAGGTACAGTTGTGCTTGAAAGTTTGTGAACCTTTTAGAATTTTTTACATTTCCGCATTAATATGACCTAAAACATCATCAGATATTCATTCAAATCCTAAAAGCAGATACAGAGAAACCTGTTAAACAAATTAGACAAACATATTATACTTGGTCATTTATTCATTAAGGACAATGATTGAATATTACAGATTTGTGAGTGGCAAAAGTATGTGAACCTTTGCTTTCAGTATCTGGTGTGACCCCCCTTTGCAGCAATAAGTGCAACTAAATGTTTCTGATAACTTTTGATCATTCCTGCACTCCGGCTTGGAGGTATTTTAGCCCATTCCTCCGTACAGAACAACTTCAACTCTGGGATGTTGGTGGGTTTCCTCACATTAACTGCTCGCTTCAGGCCCTTCCACAACATTTTGATTGGATTAAGGTCAGGACTTTGACTTGGCAATTCCAAAACATTAACTTTATTCTTCTTTAACAATTCTTTGGTAGAACAACTTGTGTGCTTAGGGTCGCTGTCTTGCTGTATGACCCACCTTCTCTTGAGATTCAGTTCATGGACAGATGTCCTGAAATTTTCATTTAGAATTCTCTGATATAATTCAGAATTCGTTGTTCCATCAATTAGGCAAGGTGTCCTGGCCCAGATGCAGCAAAACAGGCCCAAACCATGATACTACCACCACCATGTTTCACAGATGGGATAAGGTTCTTATGCTGAAATTCAGTCTTCCTTTTTCCAAACATAATACTTTTCATTTAAACCAAAAAAGTTATATTTTGGTCTCATCCGTCCGCAACACATTCTTCCAATAGCCTTCTGGTTTGTCCACGGGATCTTTAGCAAACTACAGACGAGCAGCAATGTTTTTTTTGGAGAGCAGTGGCTTTCTCTTTGCAACCCTGCCATACACACCATTGTTGTTCAGTGTTCTCCTGATGGTAGACTCATGAACATCAACATTAGCCAATGTGATAGAGGCCTTCAGTTGCTTAGAAGTTACCCTGGGGTCCTTTGTGACCTCGCCGACTATTACACGCCTTGCTCTTGGAGTGATCTTTGTTGGTCAACCACTTCTGCTGATGGTAACAATGGTCTTGAATTTCCTCCATTTGTACACAATCTGTCTGACTGTGGATTGGTGGAGTCCAAACTCTTTAGAGATGGTCTTGTAACATTTTCCAACCTGATGAGCATCAGCAGCTCTTTTTCTGAGGTCCCAGAAATCTCCTTTGTTTGTGCCATGATACACTTCCACAAACATGTGCTGTGAAGAGCAGACTTTGATAGATCCCTGTTCTTTAAATAACACAGGGTGCCCACTCACACCTGAATGTCATCCCATTGATTGAAAACACCTGACTCTAATTTCACCTTCAAACTAACTGCTAATCCTTGAGGTTCACATACTTTTGCCACTCACAAATATGTAATATTTGATCATTTTCCTCAATAAATAAATGACCAAGTATAATATGTTTGTCTCATTTGTTTAACTTATTTCTCTTTATCTACTTTTAGGACTTGAGTGAAAATCTGATAATGTTTTAGGTCATATTTATGCAGAAATATAGAAAATTCTAAAGGGTTCACAAACTTTCAAGCACAACTGTACCAGCCAGTTAACCAGGGTTTAGGTGTAGCTACATGGAGATTTTGGATTTGAACCCTTGCCTCAAATATATTTTGGGACAGTTCCAACTGATTGATCATAGATGGAATTATGATTTGTATCCTTTCTTATCTCCCCTTGAAATAAATTCTTGTCTATGCTGCTGACCAGGTGCTTTATAATTCAGCACATACCACTAGTTTAGAGATAGAGAGAAAAAACATAATCAAAAAAAGTTACAAAACAATAAACAATTTAATTTTATATTGTAAAATGGTACAAAATGAATAGGGATTATTTCAAATATAAAAGGTGGATTAGCTATAAAAGCATATGTGTGCAAGTTTGTCTTTCCAGTCAGGTGGTTGAGTCCAGAAACTTGCATCTGTCATTTTAAGGGCAGTGACTAGGAGTGAGTTAAAAATAAAAAATATGGCATAGAACAGAAAGATTTTAAATACTGTAAGCTTGACTTTTTTCACTTCCCACAAGGCACCACCAGATACAATACATCACAAGCAAGATGGCAAACAGAAATTGTATAATTTTGAAAAAATGACAGTTATTGACAAAAATGTCATAAAAAGACAAAAAAGACAGTTCTATATTAACTGAAGCTGCAAACACCTTAAATTTATAACATAAAAGGTCAAATCTGGTCAGGAAAGATAAAACTTCAATGCTTCTTCCATGATGAACTATCAGTACACCCAGAATAAATAAAACATTGAGATGAAGGGGTGTTAATTGTGCTGGCTGTTTATTCTTTCACTGTAAGCTGATCTCTTACAGAGCCTTAAATCAACTCTTTAACAATATAGCTTAAATATCTGAGGTTGAAACCTAAATGAAGCTATAGAAAAGGTTAGTAAAAAGCAAAAAGCAGGAGCATATACAACTCAAATGTAATTTTAACAATGATACATTGATTTGGTTTAAACTATTAGATTCCCCAGCTCACTTATGTTGGAATAATAAACACTAAGGAATGCTTGAAAAAATCAATCATTCACTCATATTTTTAAGCTTTGTATTCTGTTGTAGGTTAAGGGACCTTGGGCTGGAGCCTATCCCAGTATCACTATGTTGAAGACAACACATAACCTTGAGGCACACTTATGAATGTACACATATTTATTCATACTGAGGAAATTTAGAGTCAACAATCAACCTAATTTACATGAGTTTAGGATGTGTAGCAAAATAGGAGTTCCTTGCTTAACAACATAAATTATTATGGAGTAAATAAGGAGACGTGACCATTAGCATCATCATCAACCTCTGAAAGTGCTTAACTGCTGTCTACTCTACAGTTGCATAGTCACATTAACATATACCTTCTCAAAGACATGGCTTCCAATTCAATTAGCGCCCGTCATAAGGTTTAACATCAGATAGTGTATATAAATATAAGAAGACACAGCACTGTCAAGTTCAAGGCAAGTCAAATTGGGGAGCATGCACTGGTACAGTGTGTTGTCACACCCACTACACGATGAAACAACTCAGGATCCCAGTTGGCAACCCCCCAGGCAGACATGCGGTCCAGTTCCACCCTCCGGAAATGACCCTCTATCTGCCGCAGCCAGGTGTTAAATGGGCGACCCTTCAACCTGGTTTAGCCACTCGGGTCCCCAACAATGAGGATCTTACAAGCTGGATCACCAGTGGGGAAACACGCCAAATGGCCATAATGCCGTAACTGACGCTCCCTCACAATGCAGGTAATGTGCCTCATTCGGGACTCCATGAGCAACCGCTCATTCAACACAAAGTCAAACCAATGGTACCCAAGGATATTTCCGGAGTGACACAGAACCAATGGAGTCCAGTCTTCGTCTCAGGTCACTGGATAGCGTCAATGTCTCGCAACCATGTAGCAAGACAGGAAGCACCAGGACTCTAAAGGCTTGGACCTTCGTCCTTTTGCATAGATATCGGGAATGCCACACACCCCATTCCAGTGACCTCATGACATCCCATGCTCTCCCAATCCGTCTACTGACTTCATAGGAAGAGTCACCATAGACATGAATGTCACAGCCAAGGTAAGTAAACCTCTCGACAAGGTTGACACTCTCTCTACAAACAGACACACTGCTGATGGCTGTGCAAAAGAGGTCATTAAAGGTCTGGATCTTGGTTTTTATCCAGGACACTCGCAAGTCCAGACACTCAGACTCCTCGCTCAGTCTCTCAGGTGCCCCAATCAGAGCCTCCATTGACTCCGCCTAGATCACAGCATCATCAGCAAAGTCAAGATCCATGAATCTTTCTTCACCAACAGATGCCCCACAGCCGCTGGACCTCACCACCTTGCCCAACACCCAGTCCATACAAGCATTGAATGGAGTAGGAGCAAAAACACACCCTGGACAAACTCCAGGATCACCTGGGAAAAACACAGAGGTTCTGCCTCCACTCTGCACAGCACTCACAGTACCAGTGTATAGGTCGGCCATGATATCCAGCAACCTCAAGGGGATCCCACAAACCCTCAGAATGTCCCACAGGGCATCTCGATCAACTGAGTCAATCAATTCAGAGTCACAAGAAACAGGAACCTATTGCATCTGTATACAGCACAAGGCAGGAAACATTCCCGTATTGGATGGTAGTCTATGAGAAGATGTGCTCATTAAACACCCAACCTTTACATAAACAGTCTCTCATGGAAGGCTAAACCAGATCAACCAATTATCAGTTACCTTTAGGATACAAATGGAAAAAAAGAGAACCCAGAGAAAAACACACACATGGATAGAATACACAAACTTTGCACAATGAACATTTGGATATGGGATTCAGACTTAAGAAATACTATGACAAGATAAAAAAATGAACAGCTGGACAAATCATGTGTCAATTTTAATCAGGTAGCGTTGGGTAGTAGTAGTTCACATGAACAGCCTATGCTCCTAATGTAAAACAAACAAACAAACAAACAAACCAAAAATGCCTTTAAATGGTTCTAACACACAAGGTACGTTACCCAAACATATAATAATCATCCATTATCCAACCTGTTTAATTCACGGCAAGTTTGTTGGGGTCTTGATGGAGTACAGGTAATCTCACTATATCTTAATATTAAATACAGTACGTTATTTTATTTATTTTTAATAACAAGACTAGTGTTGTTTAAATTCTTTTACATTGTCAGTACTTCCAGATGAGGCACTACCAGGTATTGTTTTACTTTATATAAATGAATAAATGAGTGAATGAATGGTTCATTTTAATGCTACAAACATGTTTTCCTTTGCATGAGAACTTTAATCCTAATGTTTCAAAGTGATAGAAACTTCTCTGCTTTATTACACAAACTTCAGTCCTGTTATGCGTTAGCCTCCCTTATTTACGTTTGTTGTCTATTGTTTATCTTATTTTAATACCGCTCAGTATTTCCCAAGTGCACCTGCAGATTAGTCTTTAATATCTTTAAAAATATAATATAGGACTGTTGCTACAACAGGGAAACAGAAAATCAATGGATTTTTTTAAGTAGATCAATATGCTTTGGGTAGTGAATTTTTTTAATAACCAGTTTTGACAGTTTCTTAACTCTAACAACATGGTTTGAGGATTCAGAAGGTGGATCTTACACATGACACTGATAGTCTTGCTTATATGAGTTGTAAACAAAATTAATGCACCTTAAAATTCTGTAAGACTTGCAAAGTAAAATCAATGAAATTCAATAAGAAGGTGCTCATTTTAGTGAAAAACCAGCTCCACAGACATTAAAAAAGGGCACAAACCTTTTCCAGTTAAGAAATTACAATGCTACAATCTTCTAAATATTTTAATATCTTGACATTGTTACTCAGTAATTATCAGAATTGTTCAAACAGCATCACATATAGAGGTACTGCCTAAGCTGTCCTTAATATATTGATGATTATTCAGAATTTAATACCATCAAATTAAAGATGGAATGTATCGTGGTGTGTGGTCTTATATATATATATATATATATATATATATATATATATATATATATATATATATATATATATATATATAGTGGGATGCAAAAGTTTGGGCAACCTTGTTAATAGTCATTATTTTCCTGTATAAATCGTTGCTTGTTATGATAAAAATGTCAGTTAAATATATCATATAGGAGACACACACAGTGATATTTGAGAAGTGAAATGAAGTTTATTGGATTTACAGAAAGTGTGCAATAATGTTTCAAATAAAATCAGGCAGGTGCATAAATTTGGGCACCACAAAAAAGAAATGAAATCAATATTTAGTAGATCCGCCTTTTGCAGAAATTACAGCCTCTAAACGCTTCCTGTAGGTTCCAGTGAGAGTCTGGATTGTGGTTGAAGGTATTTTGAAACATTCCTCTTTACAAAACATCTCTAGTTCATTCAGGTTTGATGGCTTCCGAGCATGGACAGCTCTCTTTAACTCACACCACAGATTTTCAATTATATTCAGGTCTGGTGACTGAGATGGCCATTCCAGAACGTTGTACTTGTTCCTCTGCATGAATGCCTTAGTGGATTTTGAGCAGTGTTTTGGGTCGTTGTCTTGTTGAAAGATCCAGCCCCGGCGCAGCTTCAGCTTTGTCACTGATTCCAGGACATTGGTCTCCAGAATCTGCTGATACTGAGTGGAATCCATGCGTCCCTCAACTTTGACAAGATTCCCAGTCCCTGCACTGGCCACACAGCCCCACAGCATGATGGAACCACCATCATATTTTACTGTAGGTAGCAGGTGTTTTTCTTGGAATGCTGTGTTCTTTTTCCTCCATGTATAACGCCCTTTGTTATGCCCAAATAACTCAATTTTAGTTTCATCAGTCCACAGCACCTTATTCCAAAATGAAGCTGGCTTATCCAAATGTGCATGAGCATACCTCAAGCGGCTCTGTTTGTGCTGTGGGCGGAGAAAATGCTTCTTCTGCATCACTCTCGCATATAGCATCTCCTTGTGTAAAGTGCGCCGAATGGTTGAACGATACACAGTGACTCCATCTGCTGCAAGATGATGTTGTAGGTCTTTGGTGCTGGTCTGTGGGTTGACTCTGACTGTTCTCATCCTTCGTCGCTTCTGTCAATCCGAAATCTTTCTTGGTCTGCCACTTCGAGCCTTAACTTGAACTGAGCCTGTGGTCTTCCATTTCCTCAATATGTTCCTAACTGTGGAAACAGACAGCTTAAATCTCTGGGACAGCTTTCTGATTCCTTCCCCTAAACCATGATGGTGAACAATCTTTGTCTTCAGGTCATTTGAGAGTTGTTTTGTGACCCCCATGTTGCTACTCTTCAGAGAAAATTAAAGGAGGAGGGAAACTTACAATTGACCCCCTTAAATACTCTTTCTAATTATAGGATTCACCTGTGTATGTAGGTCAGGGGTCACTGAGCTTACCAAGCCAATTTGAGTTCCAATAATTAATTCTAAAAGTTTTGGAATGAATAAAATGACAATGCTGCCCAAATTTATGCACCTGCCTGATTTTGTTTGAACAATTATTGCACTTTCTGTATTTCCAATAAACTTCATTTCACTTCTCAAATATCACTGTGTGTGTGTCCTATATGATATATTTAACTGACATTTTTTATCGTAACAACCAACGATTTATACAGGAAAATAATGACTATTAACTTTTGCATCCCACTGTATATATATATATATATATATATATATATATATATATATATATGCATGAAGTATTTACATTGCTATAGTGCCTGTACGTGTTTTCAAGTGGTGGTTTGTGTCTTCCCAATGTTCAAAAGTTTTAAAGGTTAGGCTGGCTTTTATTGTAAATTTGCTGATTATAAATAAGTGCCAATGAATGTGTGACTGTGCTAGGCTGCCTTGTTCCCAAAGCTCCTGGGAATGACAGTGACTCCCTATAATATAAAAATCATGTTACTTATGATTCAATATCCTGAAAACTGACATTGTCCAACATGATGCATTATACGTAACTAACACATTCTTGTTTGCGCTGGGGAGTGGCCACATGTATGGAAACTCACGTTAAGGATTTCACTGCACATATGACAGTAATATTGGTCCTGCTAACACAGGAAAGAACAGGGTGAGAAAAATTAAAAAGAATGTGAATGTACTGCATGTGTGATGCATTTCTAGCAGAGAATATGAAATATTGTTTAATGGGTGGTAGAGAGTATACTGTAATGTTTTGTAAGTAACTGAATGAGACAGGACATATAACAGAAAAGCGAGGGATGTTAAACGATGAAGGATGATGATGATGACAAAGACTGCAAGTTTAGAAGTTAGCAGTATAAATAGCAAGCATACTGTATATATTTATTTGGTATATTTGCATACAAAACATGGTAGCCGAAAGTACTTTACAAGAAGTAACAAACAATAATTATGAAGAAAACAGGCAAAAGTAAATACATTTTCAATGGAAATAAATAAATAATAGAAATGGAAAGGATTCTGAGCATAGCTTTAATTGCAATTAAATTAACATAAGCTTGTAATGGTAATAATGACAATCATGATTGTCTTCTTTAGATGCATGACTAACGATAATCAATTACACTTTGAGTTTACTACAAGTAATACCATGGTGTAGTGCTGTGCAAGATGATGCTGTGCAGTGTTATTTGATATATAGTAGTGTGTACTGCACTGAGGCTGAGTGGGACTGCTGCAGACAGAAGGCATGGTAGATGACAAAAATCATTTTATGGGAATTTCATTTTGCATTATTTTAACTTTATTTTGGATGAAGTGATGAACAGTGTACCCAAGGGATGGAAAGTGGTGATTGGAGCAGATTTCAATGGGCATGTTGGTGAAGGGAACAGTGGAGATGAAGAGTTGATAAGTAGGTATGGTGTCAAGGAGAGGAATGAAGAAGGTCAGAGGATAGTGGATTTTGCTAAAAGGATGAACGTGGCTGTGGTAAGTGTAGTTAAGCAGCATAGAATGGTGGTCTGTAGGATGACATAGGAGATCAAGAAGAGGAAGACAGGGAGGGCAGAGCCAAGGGTCAAATGGTGAAAGTTGAAAAAGTAAGACTGCAAGGATGAGTTTAGGGAAGAGGTGAGACAGGCACTGGGTGGCAGTGAAGAGTTACCAGACAGCTGGGAAACTACAGCAGATGTAGTAAGGGTGGCTGCAAGAAGGGTGCTTGGCATGACATCTGGAAAGAGGAAGGAGGAAAAGGAAACCTGGTGGTGGAATGAGGAAATACGGGAGAGTGTACAGAGGAAGAGGATGGCAAAGAAGAAGTGGGATAGTCAGAAAGATGCATAAAGTAGACAAGAGTACAAGGAGATAAGGCACAAGGTGAAGAGAGAGGCGGTGAAGGTTAAAGAAAAGGTGTATGATGAGTTGTATGAGAGGTTGGACACTAAAGAGGCAGAAAAGGACCTGTACTGATTGGCTAGACAGACTGACCGGGAAAGATGTGCAGCAGGATAGGGTTATAAAGGATTAAGATGGAAACTTACTCACAAGCGAGGAAAGTGTGTTGAGAAAATGGAAAGAGTACTTTGAGAGGCTGATGAATGAAGAGAATGAGAGGTTGGATGATGTGGAGATAGTGAATCAGAAAGTGCAACGGATTAGCAAGGAAGTAAGGACAGCTATGAAGAGGATGAAAAATGGAAAGGCCTTTGGGACCAGATGACATACCTATGGAAGCATGGATGTGTTTAGGAGACATGGCAGTGGAGTTTTTAACCAGATCATTTAATGGAATCTTAGAAAGTGAGAGGATACCTGAGGAGTGAAGAAGAAGTGTACTGGTACCGATATTTAAGTATAAGAGGGATGTGCAGGACTGCAGTAACTAGAGGGGAATTAAATTTATGAGCCACAGCAAAGGGAAAGAGTAGTGGAAGCTAGGTTAAGAAGTGAGGTGATAATTAGTGAGCAGCAGTATGGTTTCATACCAAGAAAGAGCACCAAAGAGGCGATGTTTGCTCTGAGGATGTTGATGGAGAAGTTTAGAGAAGGCCAGAAGGAGTTTCATGCGTCTTTGTGGACCTGTAGAAAGTATATTACAGGGTGCCTCGAGAGGAGCTGTGATATTGTATGAGGATGTTGGGAGTGGCAGAGAAGTACGTAAGAGTTGTACACGATATGTGCGACAGTGGTGAGGTCTGCGACAGATGCATTCAACGTGGAGGTGGGATGAAATCAGGGATCAGCTCTGAGCCCTTTCTTATTTGCAATGGTGATGGACAGGTTGACAGACGAGATTAGACAGGATTCCCCATGGACTATGATGTTTTTCTGATGACATTGTGATCTGTAGCGAAAGTAGGGAGCAGGTTGAGGAGACATGTTCAGAGGAGAGATGCTGGGTATATTGGGAGAGGGATGTTAAGGATAGAGCTGCCAGGGAAGAGGAAAAGAGGAAGGCCTAAGCAAAGGATTATGGATGTGGTGAGAGAGGACATGCAGGTGATGGGTGTAACAGAACAAGATGCAGAGGACAGAAAGATATGGAAGAAGATGATCCACTGTGGCAACCCCTAACGGGAGCAGCCGAAAGAAGAAGATTTCTTAGGGCTGCTGCTGCAACTGTTCATGTATATATACTTAGAATAGTAGCCTTATCAATTTGTTTGTTAAAAATGTAAAATTTATTTAGTCATATATGTTACAAAAAAGAAAAAATATGTTAGAAAAACTACACAGAAAGCCTATAACATTTAGTGTGTATATCAGTTTTAATTGATTTAGTCAGTTCTTTAGATTTCTTTTATTAAAGCCTAATTGCTTAACATGGGTGCTGAATTGCCATAAAGATGGCTAGGGATGGGCAGAAATTATAGTATACAATATAATTGATAAATATAATTTAATATTTAATAATAATCCTCAAGCTGGTATTGCATTGGAGATACAATCATGATAAACTAAAATTAAATGATCAGCAGGTCTGCAATTTTAGGTTTTAAATACATTGTTAGGGTTGGTTTAATTCAAAGTATAAGCACCTTTCAGGTGGGCTTATAATAAAACTTGCATTAAAACTCTGCAAATATCATCTTCCATTGTTCACCCCATACATGTTTTATGGTAAAAAGAATGAAAGGACCAGGAAATAAATGGAAGGTAAATACTGAAGCCAAAGTTAGAAAGCTGGGAGACTAAAAGGGGAATCTAGAGACAAAATCCAACCATGAAGCACAAAAAAAAAAAATCAGAAATGGTTCAGAATATTCTTAAGCTTAAACAAAAAACAATTGCAAAGTAACACTGTATTTATTTATGAATTTCACAAAATTAGCATTCCTCAGAAAGTAACTTTTATACCCTGTGACCCATAAAATCCTTTGATTTATGACTTCTAAAGTTACTGGTAGTAATTGCATAGCATCCAGACTAGTCTCATATACAATCATCCAAATTTGTGTAGGGCAGGGATAGATGTAGACAGATAAGTGCAAAAGAGAAACGTCTGATCCTACTCCATACCGTGTGCCACAGCAAGTAGCTTTTTAGTTTATAAAATGCTGCATAAGCTTTAGAATAAGCTATGATAACAATAGTAACTCACGTATCAGTGAAAAGAGACTATATAAATATTGGTTTATGACAAAATACATAATAACAATAAATTTGAATTCCCGTAAACAATTACAATATTATCACCTGATACAGAAGTTTGAACATTGATGATAATAGTCACGATATGTATACCTAAGGCATTAGGGTGGTCCTTAAAAGCCATAAGAAAAGCCATCTTTTGATTTTTTCCTTGTATAATCTATGTGTGTAAAAACATCTAAAGACTTGAGAAATAGTCCCCACAATGTAGAATTATTCACTTGTATTTGCGCAGAACTCACCATGATGAAATCAAAAGGTCCGCTCCCATCACAGAGCAGACTGCATACTGATAATGAGAAATTATAAAAAAGAAACATTTCGATTTTTTCTGTATACATCTCTGAGTCAATATTTCAGTGTCACCCTACAGTATGTATTGCATGGTGATAAAATATCTTCAAAACAAACACCCCACAGTTTTTGGAAAGTTCTTGTTTTGACATGCCCTGTTGTAACAAAAGAAAAAAACTGGTTGCATGTTGATGAATTCTTAGAAAATAAAATAAAAATAAACAAAAACATGCTATCACCTGAACTTCATTAGCAATGAATTCTACCTATGATTCAGGTGAAATGATCTCTGTTGAGGAATCATTAAAAGAATATCATTTAAATTTTCAAATGTTTGTGGTTATTGCAAAGAATAATTGAAACAGCTGAACATTCTGAAACAAATTTTACATTTAGGTAAATTTGAGGCCTGTGCAGGTGCTGTAGCCCTCAATGGACTGACTTCAGTAGGTAGGTACCAAATTCTTCTCAAACCATGTCAGGGCTGTGAGTTCCAAAGGCAGAACGTAGGACTGGACAGAACTTTAATCCATCACAGGGATCACTCTCACCTACATATGCATCTAAACATACACACACACAAAAACTACGTACAGTAATCCCTCCTCGATCGCGGGGGTTGCGTTCCAGAACCCCCCGCGATAGATGAAAATCCGCGAAGTAGAAACCATATGTTTGTATAATTATTTTTATATATTTTAAGCCCTTATAAACTCTCCCACACTGTTAACATTATTAGAGCCCTCTAGACATGAAATAACACCCTTTAGTCAAAAGTTTAAACTGTGCTCCATGACAAGACAGAGATGACAGTTCTTTCTCACAATTAAAAGAATACAAATATATCTTTTCTTCAAAGGAGTGTCTGCATCAGGAGAAGAGAATTTAAGAGAGAGCGAAGGCCGAAAGAAAAGCAAACAATCAAAAAATCAATATGTGTCCTTTTAAGTTTGCCGAAGCACCGCAATAAAGCGGCATTTTTCAGAGGAGCGTCAGTATCTTCAAAGCAAACAGCCTCTGTGCAAACAGCCCCTCTGCTCACATCTCCTCCGTCAGTCGCAGAGAACGTCAGAGAGAGAGAGAGCGAGATTAAAGAAACAATCAAAAAATCAATACGTGTGCTTTTAAATATGCGAGCACCGCAATAAAGCGGCATTTTTTAGAGGAGCGTCAGTATCTTTTAAGCAAACAGCCTCTGTGCAAACAGCACCTCTGCTCACACCCCCTCCGTCAGGCACAGAGAATGTCAGAGAGAGGGTGAGAGAGAGGCAGAGACAAGCAAACAATCAAACAGTCAAAAGAATAATCAAGCATATCTTATAGCATTGAGGAGTTTTAGTTAATACGTAATACATGCTCTGATTGGGTAGCTTCTAAGCCATCTGCCAATAGCGTCCCTTGTATGAAATCAACTGGGCAAACAAACTGAGGAAGCATGTACCATAAATTAAAAGACACAGTGTCCGCAGAAATCCGCGAACCAGCGAAAAATCCGTGATATATATTTAGATATGCTTACATTTAAAATCCGCGATGGAGTGAAGCCGCGAAAGTCGAAGCGCGATATAGCGAGGGATTACTGTATATTCAAACACAGTGACAGTTTGTAATTGCCGTTAACATAACCTAAATAAAAAAAAATTCCAATTAATTCCTTCTTTGATTGAGCATATCTTACCATTGTAATTTTCATGAAATGGGACTTGCAAATCTATTTGGTTATGATAAATATTAGGATATAACAGAAGTGAAAGGCAAACTTTATTACAGCGACAGACCATTATGGGCACCAGGCAAATGTGGTGCTCTGACGGTGACCATATTTTTGCCTCTCATCATCATCAGAGAGGGATCAGGGAATAGAAAATAAAACATTTTCATAAGAGAACATATAGGATTGGAACAAATGAAAGGGAGTATACTGTCTGTTTTTGTGTGCATCTTGGTCCTCCTTGCAGTTCTGTTCAAATTTATCACCAGTTCCTAATCAAGCAGGGTTCCCCCTTGCAGTTTTGTGCATGCTGTTGTAAATGTGATGTGATGACGATTGCAGCATTACAAGACTTTATTAGAGCCAGGATATTTTGATATTTTTAAGTTTTTATTGGGACACATTGCATGAAATCAGAACTGTCCCTGTTACCGGGACACCTGGTCACCCAGTAAATTACAGTATCAGTGAAAGGGTTAATCATTATAATCTGCAGATAATGAAGGTGGAGGGCTGGTTTAGTGTAAAATAAAGTTAATATTGAGGTTTTTTCGATTCTAAGTATTCTTACACTATACAGGTTCCTTTATTGATAAACTGTATGTACACTACCAGTCAAAAGTTTTAGAACACCTTAGTTTTCCAGTTTTTCTTCAGATTTAATCAGTTCAAATGCAATGAATGACCTAAAATGGTGAAAAGGTAAGCAGTAAACTGACAGAAGTTTAAATTGAAGTTTAGGTTAGCAAAAACTGAAAAAAAAGGAAATTTCAGAATATTACAAATAGGCCTTCTTCAGGAAACAACTAATAGGTTACAACCTACAGATGTTCTGCAGTAATTGAAGTAAATTGAGCATTACAAACATTTTGCACAGGTGTCCCAACTTCTGTTGATTACTTAAAAACCCTCTGTCTGTATTAAAGCAGAGTTGGAACAGATTGTGAAGTACTACTTGGACAATATTCCAGTGGTAATGGCAAGAAAACTGAAATTAACAAATGAAATGAGACAGAGCATTATTACCCTTACAAGTGCAGGTCTTTCATTTAGAGAAAATACCAAGAAATCAAAGTGTCAGTGAGTACGGTGTCCTACACAATCCAAAGGAAATTGGAAACTGGAAGAAAAACTGATAGGAAGAGATCTAGAAGACCCAAAGTCACAACCCAAATAGAAGATAAGTTTCTGAGGGTCAACAAAAATTTTTTTGAAAGAAAAATCCTGCCGGCTACACCAATTGTGGTAGAGATAATTCATCACAAAGACAAAACAAAGTTTTGGGGACCGTCCCCGTATATTGTCGTTCAGACAATAAGAAAAAAAAAAGAAGCGATTTCAAAGTCTTGGAATACAATGAATGAACTTACTGGGACAAAATGGCGGTTATATAACAGAATAAGAACATGTGACAGGTTGGCATGGTGTGATGCTGCAGCAGAAACCGGAAACAACGTCATCCTGATGGGCCGGAAGTGAGGTAATTTGTGGGTGCCGGAAGTGACATCATCAAGGTTGGCCGGAAGTGATATGATTGCGGGGATTATTTTTCTTCTTGATTTCTGTTGATGAAAAGAACTTCAGGTAAGTACCACATGACAACCCCTTATCTCGCGATGTTTCACTCACCTTTAGGCTGTTTGACTGCCTCCTAATCGCACATGTGTGACATGTGAAAAGGAGACTTTCTGCTGCAAGTTTGACAGGGCGAGTGGCAGTAAGAAAGCCATTCCTTAAAGGACAATATATGGCCTTGGACTACTGCAGACTTGCTTTTTTCGACCACAGTTAAGATGTTCTAAAACTTTTGACCTGCATATATATATATATATATGTAGAGTAACTGTTTGTTTTCCTTGCTCACATTTTATCCTTTAACAGTTAAGAACATAATTTAATTTACCTGTAGGCCTATCAAGTTAAAGCATCGGGAGGACTGAGATGCTGGTGCACTTGATTTCTTCTGCTTATGCTCAAGCCATGCAAGCTCAGGCAGCATCCCATGCATGTTCAAATAGCCAGTGACAGAGACTTTATACCCACACAAGCAGTCTGTTGGTGTTTTGTTAACTTGTATTGAGGGGTCTGTTTACAGTCAGTAGCAGCTGTCAGAGATGAAAAACAGCAAAATATACAAGTTAGTGTAGCTAATGTCAAGATAAAATTGATACAGTAAACTAATTAGATGCTGAAGTCACACAGAATGTTTTGCCAATGCTTTTCAATGTGAGATTTTGAAATTTTAAAAGTATGTACTGGACAGCGCAATCTGTTTGATATATCACATAAAAACTCAATTGTTTCGACAAATTTCGTTGCAGAATAGACATGCCACATTTCAACAAAATTAGTCCAAGATGTTTCATTCTGACAGACAGCCATGGGCTATTGCAATAGGTGCTTTGTGCATTATATGTTAACATACCTAAAAAGGCAAAATACTGAAGAGGATAAGAATGAGCCTTGCTACTACATCTAAAAAAATTGAATGACATCTAAACAGGTAAAAAATAATGTTTCAATAAACCTATAATAGCAACGGGATGACACAGAACAGTCCCATAGTCTGATCCATACTACTAAAATCTCAGATAAGCTGCAGATAATAATTTGAGTTGACTGAGAAATCTGAAATTTTTTAAGTTATAAGCATATCCATTATATGAAATAACTAAACTGAAATATTTAAAAATGGTAAAAATTAAACCATAGCCTATTAAGAATTTAAGTTTACAGTACACGTGAGCAATCCATTCCACATGTATTTAACGTTCTTCCCTAAGGACTTTCATTTTTTGGTTTGGCTTGCATGTTTGAAGGCAGTACCACTGAGTGAATCAAGGAAGAATATTCCCTACATTGATGGTCCAGTGTCTGTAAAATGTATCTGATTGAATGAATGAAGTGGGGCCCCAACATAGCAGTAAAACCACATCGCAAAATCTGCCATAACAGTCAAAAGCTAGTATGTTATAACTAAGTGGTAGATTACTGAGTGGATAAACAATATTGACACAAATAGTCCAATGCCCAGGATGCCACAGTGGAAGTATGATCCAACTAAGATTTGACGGTTGAAGCATCAAGACATAGAGGACGTAATATTCTATACTAGAAATGGGATCCAATGCATTTGCTTATGACTAATTAGAAACTTACAAAGAGATGAAATGCAGGATTCTGTGAAAAAGGGTAGAAACCCAATTTAAATGATATGACTGTTCCCAGCAAAATACCTTGCTACCCTGTGAGAAATAAGTTATTTTAAATCAGTGGAAATCTAAATGTTTGGGTGTAGTAATTTTTTTTTTTTTTTAATAAAAGTAAATACTTGGTCATTAGATACCTTTTAGGCAGCAGTTCAGTATCTTAACATAAAGTTGGAAAATAAAGTTGTTACAGCACATGAGTAGATTAATTCTGCAATGTCAAAACACTGTCTCAATGCTTATAATCCCAGTCCCATTGCACAGAATTCTACGGTGTGAGCACTTGGTTAGTGACATAAGTAAGATGTTCACAAGTTACCACTGGCTTTGTCTAACACCTGTGAAATCTAACAAGAAGCACATCAATTGTGTATTTCTTGACAATACCTTCCATTAATTTTGACTAGTTAAACTGTTTACCAATTCCTTTTGAGTAGGATTCATCTCTTGTCCCCAACATGAATTATTTGTCTTTATGGTTTGAAGACTTAACAAAGCAGACTCCACTGGTGGATCATTAGCTGTTTCTGGTTTTGCTGCTTCAGGGTGTTTATTTTCATGTCTTATAAAGAAAATTGTACAAAGGCAATGTATTAAGGTGCACATAATACAATGGCATGAACAAACTTATGTAACCTCATCAAATGTCAAACATTGAAAATCTGTTACCCATAACAATGCACATCATTCAGGCCTACGTGTAATACAGCTTGTGCTACCGTCACTTTCAGATATTGCACCGTAACAGTGACCTGTGATCTTGAATTAAAGACAGGTACCCCCCAACTGTCCACAAAATCAACATCATCAAATCCACTTAGACAAAACCTAGAAACAAAGAGAAATGATTTAAGCACATCCACTGTATATTAGGTAGAATGCCCAGCAGGGTCTTCACAGTCTTTTGGCCTCGGAACCTCTATAGATTTTGTTTTTGTTTTTTTTTCATTTTTTCTGTCCTCTTAGTCATCTGACCTTATCATTGGTTTCATCTTTAGAGACTTACATCTTGTTACTGTACATAAGTACAATACTCTTTTTCAATTCATATATCTTTGTTTTATAAGATCATATAGATTTATTTGTATTTTTCTTTGTTACTTATTCATTAATATTCTTGCCAAATCTTATTTGTTTTCCTTTTCTTGTAACTTTCTCTTTGACATCTTTTAAAGCACTTTGAGCTACATTGTTTGTATGAAAAGGTGCTATTTAAATTAATCTTGGTGGTGGTGGTGCTTGGCTTTGGCATTCCTCTCAACATTGGGATGATACAAAATATTTATATACGGTAAAATATGTGCATGCAGTGTAGGCATGTTTAGGAAACAGATGATCTTTCGCATTCCAGAGAATATCTGCTCTGCACACTGGCTGTTTATTTGTCCCACTAGCTTTGGAACCAAGGCAATTCTTTAAGAACATCCCTTTCATCATTGCTCTTATGCTCGTGGAAAATGTCAGTTAAAAAATAATGATCAAAAGATCCAGTTACTGAGTGTGAGCCTTTGATTTCTGGGTATATTTTCTGTTTTAGTCATGGCAAATTAACCCTGAGTCTCTTTTCGGCTTAAAGTATAAAGCTCTCTGATATGTGGTGAATTAGCCTTGACTCTTATAGGTAGATCCTCTGAATATCACTTCTTTATGTGATTAACTAGTTCCTTGGAAAATTATGTACCAATTCCTGAGCCGGCACAAATATAATATACGCCTTCAACCTAGAGTGGCAGAAAAGAGACAGTAAATAAATAAATAAATGATCCAGGGACCAACACTACTTCCCTACTAGACCACCACAAATACAGATGCACACCAGCAAAAGCAAATGTTGAGTTAAGTGAGGTTTGTTATTATGCATTAATTACAACAAACAAAACAAATAAACCAACCCTTAGTATACATAATGCCGCACTTCAAAAATGCCCCCGTATTCACGAAACAATAAACAGAACAAAATTCACCAAAAAACAAACAAACCAATAGTGAGAAAAGAATTAATGAAAAACATTATTGTTAGTCATGATCATATGTAGTCTGTTATGGTGAAGGTAGAGCTGAGCCATACTGCCTGTCCTGGGAAACGTAATCTTACACAGTCCCTTATGCTGCTCCATCAAGTCCTCTTCCAACTAACTTCACTTCATCCAGAAGAAAAGGAAAATGATTTTTGCTGAAATGACCCCAGGTTCACCTGACTTTTTCCAGCGACTGCTGTAGCTTTCCCTCTTGCTTTTTTGGCATGTGACTTCTCTATCTGGTCTGTTGCTCTCTTTCCTTCTTCATCACGTTTTTCCCACCATGACTTTAACTATGGTCGACTCCTGCCTTTGCATTTTATTTGTCTCTCTGAGCCAGGTGCTTCTTTCACCATGAACATTTGGCCGGCCTTACAATTCCACCACCAGGGGATTGGGAAAGGCACCCCACATACCATATGACAACCACTACAATTATATAGTGTGATGCTGGGAAAATGTTTTCAAGATAGCAGCATGACGACTGAATAAATCACTTTCCAAGGATAATTGATTACACTTTAACCACTTGAAAAAGTCATACCAGTGACACGTTACAGCCTGTAATTTTTGGCACCTTTAGTTAAAAAAGTCTAAGTATATGAAAATAATAAAAGTAAAACAGAACCTATATTCTTACCTACCATCATTAGCTGTAGAAATTTAGGAAAATTGACGCTTGTGGTTTACACCACACAAAATGGTAAAAAAGGCAAGCAAACCTACCATCAATCAGCCAGACCAAACTTAACTGAGTCTGAGCCAAAATAGGCCTCACCTTAGGAAGCCTGACCCCGAACTCAAAAGACTTCAAACCCTGTGCAGGCCCAAAATGGGGCTCAAGCTTAAAAAAAAAAAAAATACATAAAATGTCCATCATGATTATTATAATCCTCCCTAGAGTTTTAGATTGCAAATACTTAAAGAACTAAACAAAACACAATTCTTAAATTTCAAAGAATTTATTAGATAAACAAAAGACACACAAAAAAATAGCAAAACAGGCAAAAGTGAAGCAAAAAGGGTTAGCCTAAAATGACAATCCAAGTCTACCAAGTCCAATCCATAATACAAACTCAGAATCCAAAAATAAAGCAAGTATTAAAAATACCCTAAAAACCTATCAACAGTCCTCACAGATGAAATACAGTATATTCCACCACAATCACATTAAAAATCTCAGATACTTTCCAGCTGGAATTATGAAGGCCGGAGAGTCCTTTCAGCAGTAATGTAATAGTGGCCCTGCCTCTTGGCTTTCTACCCACAGAAAACAAGGAACAGTAGTGAACTAAATGCACAATGCATAAAAGTAACAGTAATAACAAAAATGACATATTACCAAAAAATATGAAAAATAATAATTCAAAAACAATAAAGGTAAATATACTTAAGCCAAGGAACAAATTGTGGCAGAAACATTGCAACTTTTTATTGAAAGCACAATTCTGAATAGAGTAATAATGTTAAATAAAAGGAGGTTTATTATAGTCTTTGAGACAGACATAGCAAGCATAAAGATAATCATGACCTGTGAAAGTCACATTGAAATGGCATGCTTTTAAAATGTTTTTCTCACTTGGAAATGACTCTTCCTCAGTGTCTTCAACTGTTTCAGTTTCAAGGATAAGTGCTGTGTGAGTTTGAAAAGAAAGCAAATGGTATTAAATAGTGATAGTGAATATTTTAAACATCCAAATCAATAAACATTACAGAACAATTGTAATATTAATGGTTAGAAACAGTTGATTGATTAATCAAGAGAAAAATGTTTAATATTAACTTAATACAATGTATCGTGAATGCAATATTGAAAAATTCCAAAAAAGCCTGTAATGCCATTTTTAAAAGAAGATACACAAGAAGAGAAAACACCATATCATCATGGTTATGGATGCCATCTGTCCATTTTTGATACTGCAACTAGGTCATGATTTCCACCTGTAATTGCCAAAACAGAACATTTCAAACTAATGATAACCATTCATCATGTAGACTATAGTTTGTCATTACTGTCAGAAAAACCTAAGATATTTAATGCATACTGACCTTTAACTATTCCAGAGAATGTCAGAATTTTGGCTGTTGAGGTAATCAGCAGAGGGATGCTGAGAATGCACTTCTTGTCACAGTACACGTACACTGTTTCTGATGGAATCAAAGGTTTTAGAATGGTAGGTACAGCTTTTGCTACTAACCCAGTCACATGGAATGTACAAACCCAGTGTGCTTCTTCGTGCCGAATACTTCTGGGAGCCTCTCAACCCAACACTGTCGGTAATTCAATCGAATGAGCTGTACAATGAGGACAAACCAAACTGAGCAAGGGGAAGATGCAAAGGTGCAAAAGTGATTTTATCAAAAACAGTCAAACCAAAATCAAAACAAAAAGAAAGTACAGTGCTTAAAAATTATTATAAAAAAATATTTCCTTAAATAAATAATCCATAAAATCAGAGGTTAAAAACAACTGTTCTCTTTTAAATCCCAGTGCCTTCTTCCTTTTACCGGCAGCTCCCCTGCTTCTCCCATACAGGCTTTGCAACAGGGGAGTCGCCCTACTTGCAGCTGACCTTCTCCTGCTGGTCCAGTAGCCTTCCGGCCACTGGCTCTGTACAGCTGATCCACCAGCCCGAAACTTGGGTTCCCCTGAAACCAGGGCGCTCACGCTGGGGCTTATTTTTGACTATGATATTTGCCTTGTTTTGTCTTTGACACACATATTTTTGATATCCTTTTCCTGTCTAGACATCTGTTTCCTGCTTGCTCATAAATCCTCATCAGTTTGCTGACATAATACCATTAAAATAATGGACTTAAATTGAGCTATTGAAAACAGTGATTTTGTCATATAGCTATATCATTGTGTTTTTTTAATTTATCTCCACACGATAGTGTAAAATATTAGAAAAGTTGCCAATACATATCTTTTGTTGTTGGTTATCCATTTTATGTTCTTTGCAAATCCATTTCTATCTACTCAACAAGCTTCTTTGCCTGTTTGGGATAACTTACCCTTAGATGAGTGAGGATAACTTGACATGGTAATGGTTTGGCAACTGAGGCTGCTTCCAAGCAAATGAATAGGGGAGGGGTCTGATATTTGATCCCACCCATATTAGTCCCCTCCCCATTTTACATTCCACAGCAAAGGGTTGTTAGTTTAAATATTGAGCTACTTTATCAAAAATATATTTTATACAGCTGCTCAATAGTAACTTTTTCCCTTATGTGACAGAATTTTAAAGAATTGTGAAATACAAAAAAGAAAGAAAGCAAGTCAATACAGTCCAATGTTCTAGAATAAAATTATGTATGTTGCCATAGGAGGCATTTTGTGCAGTTTAAATTTATACTGAGAATTTATTTGCAAAAACAAAGATTAGACCAAAGAATGGCCAATTCTCTTAAACAGATATATAGTATACACAGCAGATGACATTGATGTAATTTATTATATATGAGAAAAATAGCCTTTGTTGAAATCTCTTACTTGTAGTTAGAAAACAAGCAGAAGATCTCATCTAATTTCAGCCTGGCTTCTAGAATATTGGTAGGATGTGACTTGGCTATCTACCCATTGAAAATGGATTATGAGAAAAAAAAATTAATTTATTTGAATATGTCATACAACTCTCATTTTTCTTCAAAAGCTAATGCCCATCTTTTTAGTTTTCTTTGCTTTCGCCTTCAGAAAAATGTCACTGTTAAAACATTTCCTAGAATATAATTTTAGAATTAAGAAAAAGGAAACAAGAAAATATCATCAGCATATTTATGTAAGGTATGAGTCAGAACCTGTTCTAATCTATTTCTGCACAAAATGTACAATACCGCAGAAAGAAAATGACCTTGAAGGTTGCCTGTGTCAAAAATGACAGAGTACAGTTTAATCTCACTTCCTGCCTGTAATTCAAAAGAAAATGTATAGGTATAAAATTGATTGATATGACCCCAAGTTCTATTAGCTCTTCTCAGTGGTACTTGGTGTCGCATTTTAATAAAGACAATTTTCTTGATTTAGAAAGAGGTCCTTAGAGTGGGCATGTCATCACCAAAGACAGACAAAGTGTCAAAATTCATTATATTCTGTGAGAATTGTTGATGCTTTCCTATTTGTTGTTGTATTGCAAAGCACCTGCATTGTGTCGGAGACAGACTTTACATAGTTCGAATATGGAAGCAGAATTTTATTTTTACTCTTCTCAGTTGTTATTTGAATGCTTTGAGAATGTATTAAACATTTTAAAAAATGCAAAAGTAACCATCAAGTGTAGGAGTTTCAGCAGAAAAAAACAAATAATGGTGGAACTTCACTTTATCGAAATAGAAATAGTGCCATGGGTCTTCATCTCCTCCTTGTCATTAGATGGGGTTTAGGGATCTCTCCTGGTTTCAATGGTTTTGGATCTACAGAGGAAGGAATACTGCATATGAGTTCCCTGATCTTTTTTATAATCCTTTCTCACAATCAAATTAGATTAGTTTACATTCGATAAACTTTATTAATCCCATGGGAATTTCAGATGCATACAGCAGCATAAAAATAAAAACAAGGACAAATAATAGCCAATCAGTCAATCAATAAATCAAGTGATATATAAATAAGAATAATTTAATTATTTTACTTATAATTATTATATATAAGTAATTATAAATAAATGTATTTATTTATAGTTCAGATGTTTATTGTTCAGATATGTTAAAATGGTATTTCAAAATAATTGAAATGCCTGATTGCAGTGGGCAGAAAAGACCCCCCGAGGTTTTTCTTAGCACACCATGCACCAAGATAAGTGCCTCCTGGAGGAGATGGAGGGTATTTTTCATGATAGCATCCAACTATGCCACCATCCTCTTTTCTACAAAAGCTTTCAGTGTGTCCAGGGTTCTCCTTGTAATGGAGCAGACTTTACTGATAAGTTTATTCAGTCATTGTGCTTTTTTTGAGCTCAAGTTGATCCCTAGGAGACCACAGTATAGAACAGTATACCATCTACTATGAATTGATAGAACATTTCCAGTAGCTTGCTTGCAAATTTTGCTGTTAATTTACAATGTCTTCTTAAATACGATGCTTTAATAACTGTAAATATTACTGAAGATAAACCAATTGTTTTTTTTGTGTTTTATAATCAATATTTCAAAAAAAAAATTCTACTTAGGTGAAGGTTAGTAACCTGGATGGAGCATAATTACATTGCAAGCATTGTAGCTCACAGTTAAACAAACACTAATTCAGGGCTAATTCAGAATTTCCAAATAATCTATTACGTATGTCTTTGGGATGTGAAAAGACAAACATAAATGCAAGAAACCCTAACCAACACAGGATTTAAATGCATTTTACCAGTGTCAAAATGTCATAGTGCTAATCACTACAATACCCTACATACATAAAACTATATGTAAAATATTGTAGGGAAAATATATAATTCCTAAAATTTATATTAATTCCTTGTACACTTAGTAAGCTACATGGGATGGAGGAATAAATGGTTAATTTTTGATATTATTTACATTATGTTTATAATTATTAGTTTGCATATAGAACCAAAGGGACATCAGAGTTTGTTTTCTGGGTACTCCATGATTCAACAAGCTAATTACAAGGACAAACTCAGTTATCTGCCATACTTTGGCCCTCCAGAAGGGTGTCGCAAAGAAGAAAGTACCATTATTACCCATCTCTAAGACACTGAGTACTTTCAACCAACAAATTGTTTAGCAGAAGTGTGTCAAGATATGCTACTGGGGCTCCTTTATACCAACAGAGATATGTCTGCATAATAACTGGGACTGTGACAGCCAAGTCAGACATTTTCTTTCTTTTTATTTCCTTGCTTTTTAGGCATTCTGGTGAATATTCAGACCAAAGTGTTTGTGTATATTTATTATTTTTCTTACTTACTTATCTACCTAGGGGTGGCATGGTGGCACAGTGCTAGCACTGCTGCCTTGCAGCAAGGCAACTAAAGTTCACAATTCAGGGCCCCCCTGCAAAGAGTCTGCATGTTCTCCCCATCCCTGCATGGGTTTTCTCCAGGTGCTCTGGTTTACTTGCACTGCTGCTCCCTTTAGGGTTTGCCATAGCAGATCCTCTGTTTCCATATATTCCTGTCCTCTTCATCTTGCCATCCTAAATTGGTCCTAGTGGGTGCTTGATGTGTGTGAGTGTGTGCACTGCAATGGACAGGCACCTTGCCCAGGGTTTGTTCCCTGCTTTGTGCAATATACTAGCTGGAGTAGGCTCCAGCAGACCACCGAGACCCTGTTCAGGACAAAGTGGGATAGACAATGACTGACTGACTTATCTACCATCTATTTTTGTATTTTAACTATCAACTATTTATTTATTTAAAGAGCTTCTGTAAAAAACCACATTTCCTCCTGGGGACAAATAAAGTTCTGTCTCTCTGTCTATGAATATGCTAAGAAGAGAAGCAGAGTAGACAAGCGTTAGTAACAGTTTATAACTATCATATTATGTTTTAGTGCTAATGACTAACAACAGAGATGCAATATGCACAGCTAATCAGCAGCTCTAGTCAGGGTATGCTAAACTGAAGTAGTGAGTCTTCAGCTGGGATTTAAAAGCTGAGACTGAAGGGGCATCTCTTATAGTAGCAAGCAGACTATTCCACAGCTTTAGAGGCTCTGTAAATTAAAGCTTAACCTCCCACTTTTGGTTTAGTAATCCTTGAAATCATAAGCAGGCCTGCATCTTGAAATCTTAATGTGTCCTCTGGTTTGTAAGTAAAGATAAGATCAGATAATTAAGCAGAACCTTGGCTGTTTAAAGGCTTTATATGTTAAAAATAGGACTGGATTTTGAAATCTGCCATTAACATAACCAGGGGCCAGTGTAAGGATTTAAGAATTGGAATTATGTGTTTGTATTTTCTTGTTCTTGGAATAATTATGGAAGCAACATTTTGAATTAACTAAAAGCTGTATAAAGAACAATTTGAGCAGCTGGTGAACACCACATTGCAGTAGTCAATCTTACTAGAAATAAACGAACGCATTAATTTCTCTGGGGCGGCACAGTGGTGCAGTGGTAGCACTGCTGCCTCGCAGTTAGGAGACCCGGGTTTGCTCCCCGGGTTCTCCCCGTGTCTGCGTGGGTTTCTTCCGGGAACTCCGGTTTCCTCCCACAGTCCAAAAACATGCAGGTTAGGTGCATTGCCGATTCTAAATTGTCCCTAGTGTGTGCCTTGGCGTGTGGGTGTGTGTGCACCCTGTGGTTGGCTGACGCCCTGCCTAGGGTTTGTTTCCTGCCTTTCACCCTGTATTGGCTGGGATTGGCTCCAGCAGACCCCTGTGACCCTGTAGTGAGGATATAGCGGGTTGGATAATGGATGGATGGATTAATTTCTCTGTATCCTGCATATTTTGAAAAAGCCTTCATTTTAAAATTTTAAATGACATGCTAGTGTCAAAGATAATGCCTAGATTGCAGGCTGATTTAGTAAAACTAATGGTGATTCTAACAGAGTTAAATAATGATGATTATTGCAATCAGCATCATTCCCTCCAATAATGAACATTTCTGTTTTATCAGTGTTGAAGGACAAGTAGTTTTCATCCATCTACTCCTTTAGCTCACTAATACATCTAATTAAGGATCACATCGGAGAGATGTCATTTGATCTAAAAGAGACACATCTCAAAGATATGCAGGTTAGATTATAAGGTGATGCTAAATTAGCCCTGTGTGAGCAAATGTGGAGGCACGGCAGGTTGGCACCTCGTGTCCAGTACAGTTAGGATGAATACCAATCCCCAGAGAACCTGATCTGAATTAGACAATAGTTGGGCGGTTCGATGAAAATTGCTGGCATATTCAATATTTTCAGGGGATTAATGCTATATATCTGTCTATTTGTCCGGACTACTGTATGTATGTCATTCTAGTAAAAAGCGTTTCATCTCGCTATCTTTTCAATTCACTCATTCAAATGCATGACACTACAAACTAAAAAGACACAGTTGACTGTGCTCTCAAAGCATGATAACCATTTCTTTTAATTCTTAAACTTTTTCCATAATGAGGTACAATAAAATGGCAATATCAAAACTTTTTTTGCATTGAAAGAACAAATGGATTTTTCTGCTTTATTAAATTTAAAAGCCACTCCGGTCACTGTGTGGAGTTTGAATGTTCTCATTATGCATGTGTGGGTTTTATTAGGTATTCCAGTTTACACTATTTCCCAAAGCAATGCACATTAGGAGAACTGTCAATTCTAACTTGTCCCCATGAGAGTCTCCATTTGTTCTTTTTGGATTTGTGTTTTGATCCTATGTTGTTTGTGCTTTCTGTCCAATGGCTTTGCTCCCTGCAACAGAATTCGGAAAGAGGTGGGATTGGAAAAGGGGCATTGGGCTTTATGTTGTTTTGCAACTGGTTTGTTTTATTTATTTATGTTTTATTATATATTCAATCCAAATAACCTTTGTAGCACTTCATGTACCAATAGTGAATCTTTCTGAAATTTCATTTTTTTTTAATATATCAACAATGAACTCATTCACACTGTAACTTTGGGCCACAGATATGAAGGAATGTCCTGATTTTAGAACACCTAAAATTGACACTTTCTCTGCCAAAGTCTCCACTTTCTTGCCTGTTGCACATTAACTGTGCACATGTTTAAGCCCCATAGTTAATAAAAGTTGTAGATAACTCGGTCTCAAAAAACACCACAAACTGGTGAGTGCTACTGATTTCAGAAAGTCAAAGTGCAAACAGGATGCTGCTGAAAATAATGGGAATAGAGTCCGAACTGTGAAAACGGTGGCACTCAGGCCTGGCTACGTTAAATTGCTTTAAACAAACTATGGCGTGAGAATCGTGAAAATTGAGAAAAGTGTGCTGGTGAAGCATATCAGTAGGACAATAAATATAACCCCAACTGATTACACTACATAAAATATTTTGTCAAATTAAACCTTTTAGGTTTTTACTGTATTTTAGATCCTTAATATTCATGTTGATAGTAATGTAAGGTAAACTAATGCAAAATAAACTCAGTCAGGACCAGTCACTGAAAGAGCAATGAGCAGGAAATGTCCATTTACTATTTACCATGGAAAAAATATATTAACTTTCATTATTCATTTATCCTTAACCTATTTGATCCAGTTCAGACTTGCAGGAGTCCGATGCTATCTTAACAGGATTTACTGCAAATCTGACCAGACTAGGATAATTCAGGTTTTCCAGTTAATTTAAATCAGAAGTGTTTGGGATGAATACCCCCAAAAAATCACATGCCAATACAAGGACAATGTACTGTATAAAGTCCACATCAGCAGTGTTATGGCTTGAATTCAAACTTAATCTCAGGGTGCTATGGAATAGCATTGCTAACCACTGTGCCACACCCTTGAGATCCCATCTTCTGGTTGCTTAAAATAGCCACTAGGCTTTATGTATTTGTGACCCCTTTATATCTTCAAATAGTCCTCAATATTTTCTCTGAGTTCCTCAAATTATTAGGTTGCAGCGGTTCTTTCCATCTTTTTATAAATTTAAATACCCATATTTATTCTTTCATTTTCAGCATACAGATGATTTTATAGACTTGCTACAGTGTTTAAAGCTCAACCAAAGCAATATTGTCCCACTCCAAATTTCCTGTAAATATTAATTTTAAATAAAATGCAGGGATGAAGACTGTGTTACAAGTGACCCAGAAACTAGGCTTTACATACTTGTGACCCCTTTTATGTCTTCAAAATTTCTCTGAGTTCTCTGAATTGTTAGATTACAACATTTCTTTGCATCCTTCTCAAAGAGTGTTTGGAAATTTAAATATAACATGCTTATTTGAATTTTCTTTCAGGATGTAATGAATTTTATAGATGTGCTAGAGTATTTAAATATCAGCCAAAGCATATTTATTTTTTAATAAAAGGCTAGGCTGAAGACTGTGTTACAAGTTATTCATTTTTTCTGACCAACAAACTGAATCTAAATTGGCGGAGTACTTTGTAGTTTTGCTTACATATACCAAACATTTACAAAGCAAGTAACGTGCCAGAGCCGGTGCTTTTCTTGTGGTAATATGCACATGATATTTAAATGCATATTAAGTTAACAAACAGAGTTTAGGCAATCCTGTGTTAGTACAAGTAATTCAAGAAATGAGCAAACATATCAAACTTTAATGAAAATATCTGAAAATTCACATACTTACAAGTGTAAGGAACTCAAACAATGAACTTATATACACCTACAATATAAAAGTGAACGCTCAAAGGGCACATATAGAAGAAGAATACAATATAAAAATATCTAAAGTACACAGGTTTGATCTCCATAATAAATCTCCAATGCAGAGTAAAATACAAACCTGTCAGTCAAAAACAACTCAACTTAAAGAAATGTTCCTTTATCCTGATTGGCTGAGAGAAACCACATTTGTATTTAATTCTGGGGAGAGCCGAAGCAAGAGTGGTCTTAACTATTGCAGAGAATAGCCCCCTCAGGGTAAAAGTCAAACTTTCACAATGGATCTGTATAACCCTTATTAGAGTATTTTTATTCACTGTATAATCTTCATTCTTTCATATGGTTTCTTTATCTTTAAACAAAGACATTTCAAATAACTCACACAGCAATGCAGAGAAAGAAAAAGCAAACATGCACCTGAGTTATGCATCCCTTTCTTCTGACTTAAAAAAAAAAACACTGGCTTATTCCTTATATATTGGAAAATAAAGCTGTAACTAATTCCTTATATCTCACTAACAATTCATTGCAAACCATAACAGGAAACAGGCGTTATAAAACATATGTCGATGGCTTAACTAATAATATTAAAGTGTGTTAATTTATGTACAAGTAATTTATAATAAAATTCATAATAAAAACTCTGACTTGGTCAGGGCTGCAGTCTTAATTACATTAGCATAAGCAAATAAGTTTCCCCTCCCAATAGACAGATAATGAAAGGCACTATATGAACTATAATGGAAGGTGCTATGCATATATAGGTAAAAGATATTTTAACTCAAACCCCCTACATTTAGCTATATGGGTAGCAAATTAGCAACATCTGCAGTCACGTGAAAAAGTACACCCCATGAAGTGTATTTTTCTTTTTAACATATGTGGACATGTCAAGAGTTGATCTTCATTTAAACAGTATCTTTAGGTAAAGGTGATGTAATTGAAAAAAAAACAACAAAAATTGGACTTTATCGTAATAGATTCATTGAAAAGTGTAAAAATATGGTGGTATTGCCCACTTTGGCAGAAACCTCCTCAAGAAGTTATTTCTTATAACTATCTACCAGTCTCCATCTTTGCCTTAGCAATTTTAGAACATTCCATTTGTTTCTTTTTAGCCATTCTTTGGTGTATTTACTGGAACGTATACTGTAGTCTCATTGTTGTCATTTGGCAGATCCACGTTTGTTTGAGCTTCAATCTTCTGACAAAAGGTCTCACCTTATATTCAAGAATCCATAGTGATTTTTTGATGGTGAGCTGCACTGGCTTTGATGTAGCAAAGCAGCCCTTAAATATAACTTTTCCATCATCATGCTTTACAGTTGGTATCAACTTCTACTGGTCAAATGCTGCATTAGATTTTTGCCAAAAGTATATTCTGGTACTTTAGCATTAGGCAATATTATGCGATTGTAGCTGCAACATAATTTTAGGATGTTGATATCACTCCTGCCCAAATAATCCCCTCCTACCTTAACTCCAGACTGGAAGGTGAGAATCACTTCAGATTTCAGCTGCTTTCACCAGCAAGTTATGCCCTACACTGTTGCAGCTACAGTCATAAACGTTCTAACATTGTGCCCTCTCTAAGTAGCACCAGCATTTTTCCGTTTCAGCAGTACCTGTGCTCTTCAATGCAATACACATATAAAGTTACTCTTACTTTATATTGCTGTCCCATGATCTAATGTATGAGTGGCCACTGGCTTAAACCTTAGACGGAGACAACCCCTTTTTGTTTTATTTGTATATGTGATGATCATAGAGTGTAAATATATTTGTGTGACACCCTGGAGCCTGTGGTGGTCTGGCAATGCTATAACTCATTTTCTCAATTACCTAGATAATACAGAAGAGTTAATATATGTCATTCATAATACAGCCGTCTTTTCCTAATAATCAAATTAATCAAACAGTCACCAAAGCGCATACAATACCTAGGAAGAGGCTAACAATATTTGTAAAGTTTTTCTCATCGCAGCATAGACCCCACAGTAAGAAACAGGCTCTATATAATACATAGTGTGAAAGATTTCAAATCAGATCTGGAGAACACTCACAAAGAAACCTCCAAAACACTCAGAAGAAAGACAGCATGGAGGAAAACTGCAGCATCTTTTAATGCACAATGTCTGAGCCAGAGGTCATGCAATTTCTTAATTAGAAACACCAATTCTGCGTCTTTTTAGTGAAGATTGATGGTTCAATGCATGTTGATCCACATTTTTCTATTTCTTATATTACAAATAGACATACAGTATTTGTATGCATTGCCGGTCTTTATTTGTGGCATTGAGTTCAAAATAATTCATTCAGTTTTTCGCTATACTTCAGTCCAAATATAAAGAGAGTGGTTTACACATTTTTAATGGCATATTTGTGCTTTTCATTTCAGGCATAAGAAATATATTTTGTAATGTTGCTACCGTAATAAGTTCATTTACCCTGCTGGTCTAAGTTAGTACATAGCTTTGTTCAACTTCTCTGACTCCCAGAAGCACTCTGCAACTGCACTTAGTCTTGGCCTGCAGCTAAACCCAAAAATAAGTCTAAGCCTAGGCTAGCATGGGACCATCCCCAGCTCAGAGCACACTGCAACTGACCCTGTTAGTTCTTGTTTATTTCAAAGTTAATTTTTATTTTCTGAAGTATTTAAATATCATTTACTCTATATACATCTGTTGTCTTTGCCTTACCTCAATCACCTTTATAATATTAATAATTACCAGGATTGGTGTTGTGTCCCATCTCATGTTATTTGTTGCTTTTTGCCAAACTATTTTGCTCCCTGTGACCATTCAAGATTACACAAGCTTGACAGATTTATGTTGTTTTGTGTCTAATTTGTTTCACTGTTAGATCTTCAATCCATATGTTGACAGCTTTTTGTGTTTTCACTAGAACCTTTGCTGCTTTTGATACAACAATAGAACAGTTTTTTTTTTTTTATTTTCTTTCTCTTTCTTATAAGTGAAGCAAATCTCATGCTACATCTACAGCCCTCAGATGCAAAGGAAAGCCTTGCTTTTATAATATCTAGTAATGACTCTTTCTCCATCAAAATCATAACCCTCCAGGTCATGTTATTTACAGGCTCACTTGCACTTTAACTGTGCACATGTTAAAGTCCCATACTTCAGCAATAGGTAACTGAATCTCAAACGACACTGCAAAATGAAGTTAAAAATAAATGGAAAAAGCATGAACTGCAGACAGAGGGAGCTCCTGAGCCTGTGCTACTTTAAGGCTATTGAACACTATATTGTTGTGTTTTATATAACCTGTGAAGTGAAATTCATTTTGCTACAAAGTGGAATGTGTAATCGGTCAAGCATACCTGTGCGTGTTTCATTGTACTCAGGACATGTGGTAGTAAATCTGACCACAACTGATTATACTACATAACATATTTTGTCAAATCAAATCCTTGAAAGTGTTTATTTTACTGTATTTATGATTCCACATATAGGGCAAACTAATGCAAAAAAAGGCTCAGTCAAACCAGTCTGTAAAAGAGCATTGAGAAGGAAGTGTACGTTTGCTATGGGCTCTGTATAAAATTCTGTCCATGAAAAATTATTTATACGTTCATTTTTTTTTTTTTCGTAAAGTACCTGATTCAGTTCAGAGTTTGTGGTCCAGATGGTATCATGATAGCATTAGTTTTAAATAGGGTTTAAAAATGTTGTGAGCCCTTTTATATCTTCAAGTAGTTCTCAGTATTCTAACAAATATTGAGTTCTCTGAATTGTTAGATTGCAACTGTTCTTTGCCTCCTTTCTCAAAAAGTGCATGGAAATGTAAATATAAATACTTATTGAATTTATTTTCAGTGTATATTGGATTTCTAGACTTGCTAGAGTGTCTTAATCTCCACCAAAGCATAACTTGCGTGTAAATACTATGCTTAAATAAAAGGTCTGGTTAAGGATAGTGATAACACTGCTTCATTTTCTGACCTAGAAACTGAATCTAAACTGGTGGAGTACTATTGAATCTTGCTTACATATACATATCGTTTACCCAGCAAGTAACCTGTCGGACATGGTCCTTTTCTTGTGGTAATATGCATATGAAACTTAAATACATATTAAGTTAAGCAAACACAGTATAGGCAAGCCAATATTAGTACATGTAATTTAAGAAATAAGCAAACACATCTGACTTTAATTTAAATTTCTGAAAATCAACAGATTTACATGTGTAAGGAACGTGAACAGTTTATTCATACAGTACATCTATGAAAAAAATGAATACTTAAACAGGGTTTATACAAAAAAATACAATATGAGATTATATACAGTACACAGACTTCCTGTTTGAGTTTGATCCCACTACTTAATCTCGCATGCGGAGTAAAATGCAACCCTCTCAGCTAAATATTACTTAACCTAGAGAAATATTCCTTTAGCCTGATTGGATGAGAGAACCCATGTTTGAGTCCATATGTGGGGTGGCTTAGAGGGCGAGTGGCCTTCATCGTTAAAAAAGATTGCCCCATACACTTAGTTTATCTACTGTATCTGGTGGGCAGATCAGCAGCATGTAGTTGGTAGAATTATGTCCCTGATGTTTATTTTACTTAGAATTTTTTCTTATTTAATGTTTCTGTAGTAATTGATTTTATTTTTGTTGTGTCACTTCTTTATAATAAATTATTTATTATTATTGTTAATTGTTAATGATTTTCTTTCTGTTTAATTATTGTATTTGGTGTTACGCATGTCCTCTTGTAGTTTGTTATAAGTGTAAAAATAATTATAACAATTTAAAAGCTAACCTCTTGTTTTCCCACCATTTTTTTTCTGTTTTCTGACTTAATTAAAATTCAGCAGAGAGAAAATGACTAAAGCATGAACCCTCTCATTTGTCCCAAAACAGGTGTACAGGTTTGAAAAAGTAGATGAAATTCATAAGTGAACATAAAAATATTATTATTGCGTCAGGTAATTAAATATTTTAATGATTAATACATAAGATATATTTTGCACAGCTCAAATGAACACACCTATTATGTTGCAGAGACACTATCAAAGTCAGAAGTAATCGTCACATAATCTGGTAGTGCTGTCCTATGGCTTAACTGACTAAAATGTTTGATTTTCATAGATTGTATGGAATCTAGACTCAAGTTTACATCCCTGGTGACCCCTGGGAATGATCTGCAAAAAAGATGAGGCCCGAGCAAAGAGAACCCAAATATATAGTGTATATTATCATGTAAATTGATTAATAATTTTGAGAGTTACTATGGAAGGAGCATGCAATAGATCTAATTCTCTGTTATGGAATCACTTCCATTAAAACTATAATTGGTAACTTGCAAAAGACAGCTTGTGTATCTGAAATAATCCATCTTCTATACTGAACTTCTTGAGTTCAATGCATCCTACTATTACTGAGAGAGATAACCATTTCACTGTATTAGTTTATACTCTGTCCATCCAGGGGTTAGATCCATCTCCACTGTTGATCATAACAGTCAAAAGTCTAATGTATGGCATTCTCAGTCAAGTGGCAGAGTGTGCCTCCATGATGAAGTCATCATCACAACCTGCGCACAGCATCCTCCAGTAAGCATTTTTTTTTATTTCATGTTCTACTGTCTGAACATACAGTTGATTTCAAGTGTGATGTGAATGAATCAATGCTGCATTATTCACAACTGTCCTTTGAACAGAACCACAGCCATCAACAACAGTCTTAGTTCCACCACCATTGGCATCAGCAACAGCAACAGCAGAAGCAGATCCTCTACAGACAATTTTTGGGAACATTTAGACTTTTGTATTTTTGAGGTGCAAATGGTCTGCAGTGCCACCACAGTCACCTTGGCAAGTGAAAAGATACATCACTGATTTATACAGAGGCTGATCTGGTGATTTACTTAGGTACTAGCAGGAAAGAGCATCTGGACATCCACATACGTAGCTACTTTCAAGAAAGTATCTGACTTTGCTAGCAACATCCACTCCTTATAAATGCATCTTTTCAAAGTCTTGAGATATAATTTACATCTTGTTCTATTTAAATGAAGAAACCATTCATGCAATGTTTCTCAAAACAAACCTTCAGACAAGTGAAATTGGTGCATCAATTATTAAACACTGGAGGTTGACAAACAGGGATGGGCAAATGTGACCTGACTGCATATGTGTCTTAAATTAGCTCAACTAGAAAAACTGCTTACTGAACTTCTTCTCCATTATATATTAAGAGCATTTTTAGAGTCTTACCTTTAGATTTATATACTTGAGTAAAACAAGCAAAGTCATTTGTGTGTTGTTTTGTTAAAAGAAAATAGCAGATGGAATTTCAAACCAGGAACTAGAAGAGTCAACTTTATTTCATGAGTACAAAATACAGTGAAATATAGATATAAATATAACATGTTGTAGGTACAAATATCTGAATACAGCAATGCAACTAAACTTTACATCACACATTAACCAGATTACTAAGACTGCATTTTTTTACTTAAGGTGTAGCTACGTTTATCCAAAATTCTCAAAGTTCTGCAGCTTTTAGTTTGCTTCATAAGATGATTCAAGCAACAGTGTGACACATGGTCAAATAATTCCACAGACCAAATATCTTCGTTTTAAAAGTTTTAGTAAAATGCAAAGCAAAACAGTTCACACAAAAAATAGGGAAAAAAACTAATATTAAAGAAATGAAAAGTTACTGTTGAAGAATAGTTTTGCTTAAGACTCATTTATGTTGTTTCATTTCTCTTAGCTTGGTCATACAGTCATACCTTAGGCACGTTAAGCATGCTAAGCATGTAAGAACAGTCAGAAAACTGTATGCCATCTCTTATTTGCAAACATATCTAAAAGTCCATGCTAGCAGTAAGACTATTTACTAACTGGCTTAATTAACTCTCTGTTTTACAGATAGTTAAGAATGTTTTATCATATGTTAATAAGATTTTCTTATTAACCAGCATAGGAGAGAGTTTCCCCAAACCCACAATTACAGCAGGGAAGTGAGCAGAGAGCTGAGGAGACTTCATGCCAGCAAAGCAGTGGGTCCTGATGGCGTATCGCCACAACTGCTGAAGGCCTGTGCGCTGGAGCTGGGGAGTCCTCTACAGCGCATCTTCAACCTGAGCCTGGAACAGGGGAGAAACCCAAGGCTTTGGAAAACATCTTGTATCACTCCAGTTCCAAATGTATCACGTCCTAGTGAGCTGAATGACTTCCGGCCTGACGCTCTGATGTCACATGTGATGAAGACCATGGAGCGGCTGCTGCTTCACTACCTGAGGCCACAAGTCCGCCATGCCCTTGACACTCTGCACTTCGTTTACCAGGAGAAGGTGGGAGTGGAGGATGCCCTCATCTATATGCTACACCGATCCCTCTCTCACTTGGACAGAGGCAGTGGTGCTGTAAGAATTATGTTTCTGGACTTCTCTAGTGCCTTCAACACAATCCACCTCTGCTCCTTAGAGACAAGCTGACAGAGATGGGAGTAGATTCATACCTGGTAGCATGGATCGTGGACTATCTTAAAGACAGACCTCAGTATGTGCGTCTCAGGAACTGCAGGTCTAACATTGTGGTCAGCAAAACAGGAGTGCCGCAGGGGACTGTACTTTCTCATGGTCCTGTTCAGTCTATACACATCAGACTTCCAATACAACTTGGAGTACTGCCACGTGCAAAAGTTTGCTGATGACACTACTATCATGGGCTGCATCAGGAGTGGGCAGGAGGAGTATAGGAACCTAATCAAGGACTAATCAAGAACTTGTTTAAATGGTGCGACTCACCATTCAAAGTTATTGTCTGTCTGTTATACCTTCATTGTTATCACTCTTTAATTTAATATTGTTCTTTATCAGTATGCTGCTACTGGAGTATGTGAATTTCCCCTTGGGATTAATAAAGTAGCCCTGCAGTGGGTTGACGCCCTGCCCAGGGTTTGTTTCCTGCCTTGCGCCCTCTGTTGGCTGGGATTCACTCCAGCATACCCCCGTGACCCTGTATTTAGGATATAGTAGGTTGGATTAATAAAGTATCTATCTATCTATCTATCTATCTATCTATCTATCTATCTATCTATCTATCTATCTATCTATCTATCTATCTACTTACAGGGGGTAAAGGGCTACACCCTATTCTAGGTAGCTATGAGAAAATGATATTTTATCGAAATTAAGCAAAGACTTACACAAATTTAGCATCAAACATGAACTCTCTAAGATTGGCTCTAACATAAGGAATGTAGCAAAAGTTAGACCTCTTATAACATTACAAGATGCTGAAAAATTAATCTATGCTTTTGTTTTAAATCGGCTAGATTACTGTAATGCACTTCTAACAGTTCTACCTAAAAGGACATCAATTGGCTGCAATTAGTTTAGAATCTTACCCAGAATTTTAACTAGAAGAAGAAAACCTGCACACATCTCACCAGTTTAAGCATTATTACACTTCTTACCTGTGTCATTTAGAATTAAATACTACTAATGGTGTATAAAGCCAGTGGTGTAATGGTAGAACTGCTGCCTCGCAGAAAGTAGATCATGGGTTCATGTTCTGGGTCCTCCCTGTGTCGAGACAACTTTGAGTAGTGAGAAAAGTGCTATTTTGGAATGCCTTCCCCATACACTCCATACCTCCATACAAGTCTTAACACTTAGATTTTCTAATGATTGTCTGCTTATAATTCCAAGAGCCAAGCTTAAAAGAAGTGGTGAGGCAGTCTTTTTGTGTTTTGCACCTAAAATCTGGAATACATTACCAACAGAAACTCGCCAGGGTAATGTGTAGAACTGTTAAAAACCAATTATTTTAACTTGGCTTTTTCATAGCTACATTTTAGTTGTACTCCTAACAGACTATATAAGCATCCATCCATCCATTTTCTAACCCGCTGAATCCAAATACAGGGTCACGGGGGTCTGCTGGAGCCAATCCCAGCCAACACAGGGCACAAGTCAGGAACCAATCCTGGGCAGGGTGCCAACCCACCGCAGGACAAACACCAAGCACACACTAGGGCCAATTTAGAATCGCCAATCCACCTAACCTGCATGTCTTTGGACTGTGGGAGGAAACCCACGCAGACACGGGGAGAACATGCAAACTCCACGCAGGGAGGACCCGGGAAGCGAACCCGGGTCTCCTAACTGCGAGGCAGCAGCGCTACCACTGCGCCACCGTGCCGCCCTATATAAGCATAGAATTATCATATTCTTCAAGGATTTGCAATTTTTACCAATCTCTATTTTTCTCTGCTTTCCTTTCTGTTTTTTTCTTTTGCCATCACCAACTTCATTGAATCTTCTGAGAGGAACCTGAAAACAAAAAGAAATGACTTAAGAACATTGGGTAGAATGCCCAGTGAAGACTGGACAGGTTTTTTAGCCTTGGAACCCCATAAGATTTTTTTTCCTAGCATAACTGGGAGTTTCTTTATATTTTTCTGTCCTCTTAGCCATCTTACCTAATCACTAGACTCATTTTTGGAGACTTATAATATGCTAATGCATTAAAAGTACATAGTACTAATGCAGTATGTTTTATAAGATGTTATGGATTTATTTATTTTTCTTACCTAATCTTATTTGTTTTTTCTTTTCTTGTAAATTTCTCTTTGACATCTTATAAAGCACTTTGAACTACACTGTTTATGTGAAAATGTACTATATAAATAAATGTTGTTGTTAAAGTAGCACAGCAAGTCAGCATGCTGTTAATGTTCAAGGTGATCTATTAGAGTTGTTAACATTTTTGACAAATTTGCTTTTATTATTGTTATTTTTTTCATACAGGGCACCTTCAGAATAGATATCTGTACATATTCATATTGGCTGTGGATTTTTTGCAAAGTTGACTTTAACAGTCAAACAAAACTCGGATTGCACCTAAAACCAGAATAGAGTCACTTTTAACATTGCTGTAAAGCATATTCCCTGGGTTACTTGTGTCACATCATGTTGCATGTTTAAACCTGTAGTCTTTTTTTGGATAAAATGTAATCTTGCTATACTTATTTAAAAAAATATTAACACTTACTCTCAACAGATCTTAAAATGTGTTGTATAATTCTGTGCATTTTTGTGACCTGGTTTCGAAGTATTACAAGAATACTGATTAATGTACTGTTGCTATATCTGACTTAAACGACCCTCAGCTCTCAACATTTACTGTGCCCTGTCTTGCGTTCTTCTTCTTAATGGTCTCAACATTGTTATATATATATATATATATATATATATATATATATATATATATATATATATATATATATATATATATATATATATTTTTTTTTTTGTAGAAACCATGTACTGTAATCAGGATTATCATTCTCTTCACCTTGCTATGTTCAATTTCTACTGCTTCCTAAATCTGACCTATTTGATTGATTGTTGCGGCATGACAACGGTTGTCTTTAAATTTTCTTTAACTACTCCTCTCTGTCATCTCTCTCTATCTCTTTCTATCTTACTCTTTCATCATACAGTTCTTTGGAAAATGACATTACCAAATTTATTTCTCCCCTGTCTTTCGCCCTTGCTGTTCTCAACTGTCCCTCTTGCTGCCTTGATTTAACTGACTGTAGCATAGACAGGATCATTAGATCACAATGTCAATTTATTGGAGTTAGTAGCATTGAAAGATAAGTAAATGCCAGCGTCATATCTTGGTTTTCATTCCAAAGAATAATTTAAACATTAAACCACAAGAGCAAAATAAAACTTTTCTTCAGTGAAAGTTCTAAAGGCAATTCTTTTGTTTTCATGTATTTGTAGAAAATGGCTACTATGTCGTCACATATCAAATACTACTTGTGGTAAAATAACTAGTATTTGTAATGACCTCATAACATTAAAAAAAATTAATAATTACAAAGCTTTGACAAATGAAAACAATTCCAAAGCTGTAAAGACAGGCTTAAATAACATTGATAAGTCACTGCATCTATGCCTTAATTCTAGAATCCACTATTTTCTGTACAGTTTTTAAACAGACATAACTTTTTAATAATTGCTGACTTCAATGACTGTGTCAATTGGCATTTCTACTGCTGCAACATTAAGGTTTTCTTACGCTTTTCAATTCCATTAGACTGATTGATTCACCTCACTCTCTTGTCCACAATGCTAATCACACTTTGGATCTCATTACTTCCCGCATATTTTTTGCATGTTAACTTCTCTACAGCTGACTTCACAATTTCCATCCATTTCCTTATCTTTTCTAATCATCATCTGTCATCTCCACATCTCATTCACTTACCATTTCAAGAAACCACATCTTTAAAACCTCATGAAATGTTCTTCATATATCTTCATTTTGCTAGCTAATCTCCAGTTTTGCTACTCATATGTAATTTATAACAGATCTGGTTGCACTAGTCAGCACCTGGCCACTTTAAAGAAATTACACTTGGCCCTGGTAAACTGAAGAGAAATTGATCAGATATATAAATCCTTTGTTAAAAATGGAAACATCTGGTCTGATTTTATCCATAAAGAAATCTAGTCTTGTCACCTTTGAGTCTACAGTCAGCCATCTCCTGCAGCCAAGTGTAAAATTCGTCCCTCTGATAATTAATGAGAAGCAAATCAGTATTTTATGTCTTAATCAAGATCCTTTATCAGATCCTTAAACAAAGAAAAGATGGTAGTTTATGGTACTCTTGACATGGTTTGGTCTGTCAATGTAAGCAACAAACTTCCTGCATTTCTTTTTCGAATCCCTCATCTTTACTTAATCTGACCCATTGTATTGTATCCCAGCATTTCCATAACCTTTTTCTACCTTCTCGCCTGTTTCTGTATTTGACCTTTTCTCTCATTTCATTCTGGGTATTTGTCCTTTTGATTATTCACACATCCATTTATCATCCTTTGCTTTACTGGCCCACTCATTACACACTTGACCAATCAGTCCTGTCAATGTTATTCTGTTCATGCTACCATAGTTTACAGTTCCTAGTTTTAGTTTCTTGCTACTTCATAATAAACAACATGCTAGTCCTCAATAAAGTGATAGACGGTTGTGTCCAACATTTTTTGCAACAATTTGAGAATCATTGTAGAGATCCCAGTCAGCGACTAATTGTATGGATTTAAAAGTTAGTTAGTTAGTTACACTTATATACAATATTTCTAGGCACCAGAATGCTTTACATATTGTGAAGCCACTTCAATCCTCATCAATGTGTGACATCTACTTGGATGATGCAACAGCAGCCATTTTTGTGCCAGTATGCTCGTATTGCACATTAGATATGAGGTGGTGAGAATGATCGATAGCTAATAAAGGGGAAAAGGAGCCCAGTATAGTCAAGGCAGTGATGGGGAATTTAGCCAGGACTTTTAGGTACATCCTACTCTTTATGAAGAATACCCAGGGTTCTTTTATGACCACATACAGTCAGAACCTAAGTTTTACATCTCATCTGAAAGACAGAACCATTTATACATTCACTGGCTGTTCAAACTGTTCTCTATACAGCCTCCAGTTAATCCAAAATGCCGCTGCAAGAATTATTACAAGAACAAGAAAATATGAACACATAACCCCAGTTTTTAAATCTCTACACTGGCTCCCAGTTAAGTTCAGGGCAGATTTCAAAATCCTCCTTTTAACATATAAAGCATTAAATGGCCAAGATCCGGCTTACTTGTCTGAACTTATCATGACTTACAAACCTGAGCGTACATTAAGATCTCAAGATGCCGGTCTGTTTAGGATTCCAAGGATTAATAAAATAACAGTGGGAGGTCGAGCTTTTAGTTACAGGGCCCCTAAACTGTGGAATGGTCTTCCTGCTTCCATAAGAGATGCCCCTTCAGTCTCAGCCTTTAAATCCCGGCTGAAGACTCACTACTTCAGTTTAGCATACCCTGACTAGAGCTGCTGATTAACTGTACATACTGCATCTCTGTTGTTAGTCATTAGCACTATAACATAAGTAACATGATAATTATATTTGAATACTAACCCTCACCTATTCTGTTTCTTTTCTCGGTACCCAAATGTGGCAATTGGTGCCACGGCCCACCTGCGAAGTTGTTTGCCTGCCTATGGTAAAGTCATCCCTGATGGAGGATCACAGGAATCATGGGAAAGAGGGGTCCTTTCATCGGAGCAACGTTTCAGCCGTGGCATGGCCAAATGGGGAGGCAGCTAGATGGATGAGGTCTCCAGGACTCTAAAAATATCCAAACCTAATTATGTCATATCATCTACTGTTAAACCGTACTTCTAAAATTTTTATTATTATGCTGTCTTAAGGAATTGTTCTGTTCTGTATATTGTATTGTATTGACCCCCTACTTTTGACACCCACTGCATGCCCAACCTACCTGGAAAGGGGTCTCTCTTTGAACTGCCTTTCCCGAGGTTTCTTCCATTTTTCCCTACAAGGTTTTTATTGGGAGTTTTTCCTTGTCTTCTCAGAGAGTCAAGGCTGGGGGGCTGTCAAAAGGCAGGGCCTGTTAAAGCCCATTGCGGCACTTCCTGTGTGATTTTGGGCTATACAAAAATAAACTGTATTGTATTGTATTGTATTGTATACAGCATAGCGTTTCTGTCACTGCAATGGGGGTATTGGGATCCACACAGTGATCACAGGGTAAGTGCATCCTGCTGGCCTCACTAACACTTCTACCAGCAGCAATCCAAGATTTTCCTAGATGATCTCTTATCAAGTACTGGCTGGAACCAAATATGTTTAGTTTCAGGTGGATTACCTGTTCTGAAGTGCAGATGGTATGGTGCATTCTTATGGGTTCACATGGATTTCCTCTGACATCATAGAGCTGCTTCTTGCATGGTACCTGTTGCTAGACCACTTCAAGATGGCAAATTAAAAAGGTAAAATAATCAGAAAATTTTCAGGAAAGAATTATTACATGTACAAAAGAAAGGGAAAAAAGGAAAAGGTTTCTTCTTTATGTCATTCCATTCTTATCTTTCGAATGTTAATATTTATGTAAATGACTTACCTAGAGTTCTTTACTTGCAGTTACAGTACACTACTCTTCTTCTTTATCTATTAATCAATACTGCTCAAACAAATTAAAGGAACACTTAAATCACATATTGGATCTTGATGAACGAAATATTCAAGTTGAAAACTTTACTAAGTAATACGGAACGGGAACCGGAAACCAAAATCACCAACTCATTGAGGGCTGGATTCAGCATCACACCGAAAATCATAGTTAAAAATTGAAATCACAGGCTGATCCAACTTGCATGAATTTCATGGCAACTCATAATGTGACTCAGTGGTTTGTATGGCCCCATGTGCCTGCATACACTCCTGACAATGTCTGGTTATGCACCTGATGAGACAGTGAATGGTGTCCTGGGGGTCTCCTGTCAAACCTGGATGAAGGCATCAGTGAACTCCTAGACTATCTATGGCGCTACTTGGTGGTGTTGGATGCACCAATACATAATGTCTCAGAGGTTCTCAATTGGATTCAGGTCTGTGGAATGAGCAGGCCAGTCAATGGCATCAATGCCTTCATTATCTGGAAACTGTCTACACACTCTGGCCACATGAGGCCAGGCATTGTCCTGCACTAGGAGGAACCCAAGACCCACTGCACCATAGAAAGATCTGACAATGTCTCTGAGAATTTCATCCCATTATATAAAACAGCAGTCAGGGTACTGTAGCCTAGCTTTGAATAAATCACCTTTGTAACATTACAGAATAGCCTCATATATCCTTTAATATGTAATTTTGCTGCAATCTCTTTGACACCAACACCACAAAGGGCTGTATGTAGCCTGTTCAACAGTAAACAGATTAATAACATTAGCGCCTGGGAAAAAATACATATATAGTATACAGAAAAGTTCTTAGTTACATTACACTTCTGTTACATCTGATTAACCAACAGCATTATAACTGAGTTCCATTTTCTTAGAAAATTTCCCAGGTGAAACCAGGTAACAAAGCTAATCATGTATATAAACGTCTACGCATGGAAGTGTGTGTGTCTGTCCCACCCGAAGATGAGCGATGGAGTCGGGGTAAGGGCTCTAACCTCCGAGGAAATAGAAAACTCGCTTAGCCACTAATAACACAAGAGAGGCGAGCACATCAGCAAAACAAAACCTCAGAAGAAAGACAAAGTCGCTTGGCCACTAACATCGGCAAAACAGTATCCATTTTACTTTTTTGCCTGCCACTAATGTACAAGCGATGCAAGAACATTGGCAAAATGAATCCTCCTAGGAGAGTGATGCCCAGAGTAGTTCCTTTCAATTACCTGACATCTCTACATTTCAGTTTTTTCTGACGATTTCAATCGATTCTTGGACCCTGGGCTTTTTACAGCACAGGCTTACACAGCTAGTAGTCTAATAAATTTAAAGTTGTAGCCTAGCGTATGGTTTAAAAGTTACGTTACATTATGTTTTGAAACTGTTTTCCCTCTATGTCTTGCCAACTTCAAGGCAGAACAAAGATAAGAAAAGTCACTTCTCAGAACTGTAAGAAAATAATTTAGAAAAACCCTTTTACGAGTTAGCTTGTAGAGGTTAAGTTAGAACCTTCCATTTAACTATGTGTTCTACACAGTAATATAAAGCCAAATTTTTTAACATAGCTAGATATTTATGCTTTAATATACAATTCTTTAATATAATATTAACTTTTTAGATTGTCTCTTACATCTAGGAAGTTGTGTTTTTAAGCACAGCTCTCAGTAGATGCCAGTTTGTGCTCTTTTCCACCCTATTCCAATATATAGAAAAAGCTACAGATTGACAAAGGAAAACATATCATTACAGTTTACAGAGTATTGTGCTACTTTTCAGATGGTATCAAATATGACATAATCCATTCTTGGATTCTTAATTGGAGACTGTTCTTTTTCCCTATTGGAATTTTGCTGAGACTCACTCTGTTATCATCATGATTTGCAAATAGAATCTATATTCATTCATACATTGGGGACACTATAATTATATATGTACTTAAGCATCAACTATTATTAATGTCAGTATGGCTATTTGTTTTTGTTGGTAAAGTCTTATATTATTTCTGATATGTATTGTCATATGTGTGCATATTGGGGATAGCTCAAAGACTCAGGTGATGGTATTTTCCCACTGTAACACAGGATGAGATTGTTTACTAACATCTTGTCTCCTTCTCCCTCTGTAAACCAGAAAATCAATGGCTTTACCACCCTTGCCGTATCTACCCACCTGGACCCACCTCTTCCTGCTGGAAGTCCTCATCGCCGGAAGATCCGCTATCTTGAAGCAATCGATTTTTAGACTCGTATCTGTAAAACTCACATTTTCTTTCGGTTATACAAGGTCTGCTTACGGGTGCCCCAGCACTTCACAGCTGTCTGTGTTTTGTCTTACAGTATGTATTCTGATAATGTATTTGAAATGGATGCTTGTTGCAATAATTACATTTACTGTATATTGGTTATTAATATATTCTGTGCCTGACAATTAACAATTGATTCTCTTTTATCCTTGATGCTAACCTTAGAGGGAGAAGGATATAGTTTATGGTAATCCCTATAAATATTAAATCAGCAGTCCACTGAAGTGTTGTTTTTTTTTTTTTTAAAAAAAAAGCAGTTCTCCAATATCAAGCTGTGAAAAAAATGGCCAATATAATATGCAGTTGTGTTGTCATTGCCCTGAGTTCAATTAAAGAGGTTGCTTTCTAGTTGTCTTTGCCATGAAGACATTTGTTGATATTTATGATGTGATATAGTATTCTTCAGCTCAGTTTGAGTGTTGGTTTCTTTGCTGTGTCCTATGCCAGGAGTTCCCAACATTTTATATACCAAGGCCCCACTAACAGATTTCACACAATAAAAACAAGAAATAAAACTCACACTTAGCCTAGTGAGCCTTTTCAGCTTTTATATTCTTGCCCAGTTTGTCTACTCTGTGTTGCAGCTGACATAGTGACAATTGCCGGTCATTCTGCACAAGTAGACACACTCTGTTTTTTGTTTTCAGTACTTTCAATGTGGAAAAACCTGCCTCACGCATGTAATGTATGTTGTTACAGTACATAGGGTAAGATTCATCAGATTTTTTTTTTTTGCTCAAAATTACATGTTCGTTTCTCAGACAGCTCCAAAATTCTGTCAGGGGACAGAAGAGAATTTAATTTTCATTGCCAATTTTATTTGATTCTGCCTGTGAGCTCAAATCAAGCCTCTCATCATGTCTTGTTGTTTCAAATGGAATTCTGATCCAATATAAATGCAATAGTCATTGAAGTATTCTTTCAGATATGTTTGTTGGATGTGACAAAATAGGATAATATTTGCGGTGACACTGGAATTTCCAAACTTACTTGTAAAGAAGCAGGAATATTTTTGGATTTCCTTCATATAGTTTTCTCTTCAAAATTTTATACGGATACATGAAGCATGGTGTGGTAATGGACCTGCATGCTTTAATTAGGGCTATTAAGAAGTTCAGAAATAACCCAGCCACAGGGACTGCACAAACCAGTGTGTTTCTTTGTGCCAGTCCTAAGCCTGGATAAATGGGGAGGGTTACGTTACGAAGAGCATCCGGTATAAAATTTTACCAAATCAATATGCGGACAACAATACAAATTTCCATACCGGATCGGTCGAACCCCAGGTTAACAACGACCACCACTATTACTGTTAGCCAGCAGGGTGCTGACTGAAATTGGGCTAATGTTGGCTGAAGAAGAAGAAGGAGAAAAAGAGAGGGGAGACGTGTCCAGAGGCAGGAGGAGAGGAGGAAAGTAAAGAGAGTAGAACTGAGGGTAGGAACTTTGAATGTTGGCAGTATGACTAGTAAGGGGAGAGAGTCAGCAGATATGATGGAGAGAAGGAAGGTTGATATATTGTGTTGTGCATTCAAAAGACTGAATGGAAGGGGAGTAAGGCCAGGTGGATTGGAGGTGGATTCAACTTGTCCTATCATGGTGTGGATGGGAGGAGAAATGGGGTAGGAGTTATTCTGAAGGAGAGTGTTTTGGAGGTGAAAAGAGTGTCAGAGAGAGTAATGATTATAAAGCTTGAAATTGGAGGTGTGATGATGAATGTTGTTAGTGCATATTCACCGCAAGTTGGGTGTGCAATGGGTGAGAAAGATTTTTGGAGTGAGTTGGATGAAGTGATGAACAGTGTGCCCAAAGGACAGAAAGTGGTGATTGGAGCGGATTTCAATGGGCATGTTGGTGAAGGAAACAGTGAAGATGAGGAGGTGATGGGTAGGTATGGTGTCAAGGAGAGGAATGAAGAAGATCAGATGATAGTGGATTTTGACAAAAGGATGGACATGGCTGTATTGTATTTAAAGAAAAGGGAGGAACATAGGGTTACGTACAAGAGTGGAGGAAGATGCACACAGGTAGATTACATCCTATGCAGAAGAGTTGATCTGAAGGAAATTGTAGACTGCAAAGTGGTGGAAGGGGAAAATGTAGTTAAGCAGCATAGAATGGTGGTCTGTATGATGCCATTGGAGATCAAGAAGAGGAAGAGTGTGAGGGCAGAGCCAAGGATCAAATGGTGGAAGCTGAAAAAGGAAGACTGCAAGGTTAAGTTTAGGAAGGAGACAGGCACTGGGTGGCAGTGAAGAGTTACAAGACAGTTGGGAAACTACAGCAGATGTAGTAAGGGTGACAGCAAGAAGGGTGCTTGGACATCTGGAAAGAGAAAGGAGGAAAACAAAACATGGTGGTGGAATGATGAAATACAGGAGAGTATACAGAGGAAGAGGATGGCAAAGAAGAAGTGGGATAGTCAGAGAGATGCAGAAAGTAGACAAGAGTACAAGGAGATAAGGCACAAGGTGATGAGAGAGGTGGTGAAGGCTAAAGAAAAGGCATATTATGAGTTCTATGGCAGGTTGGAGGGAGAAAAGGACCTGTACCGATTTGGCTAGAGGTTAGGGTGATAAAGGATAAAGATGGAAATGTACTCGCAAGGCGAGGAGAGTATGCTAAGCAGATGGAAAAAGTACTTTGAGAGGCTGATGAATAAAGAGAACGAGAGAGAGAAGAGGTTGGATGATGTGGAGATAGTAAATTAGGAAGTGCAACGGATTAGCAAGGAGGAAGTAAGGACAGTTATGAAGAGGATGAAAAATGGAAAGGCCGTTGGTCCAGATGACATACCTATGGTAGCATGGAGGTGTTTAGGAGAGATGGTAATGGCATTTTTAACCAGATTGTTTAATGGAATCTTGGAAAGTGAGAGGATGCCTGAGGAGTGGAGAAGAAGTGTACTGGTGCCGATATTTAAGAATAAGGGTGATGTGCAGGACTGCAGTAATTACAAGGGAATAAAACTGATGAGCCACAGCATTAAGTTATAGGAAAGAGTAGTGGAAGCTAGGTTAAGAAGTGAGGTGATGATTAGTGAGCAGCAGTATGGTTTCATGCCAAGAAAGAGCTGCAGAGATGCAATATTTGCTCTGAGGATGTTGATGGAGAAGTTTAGAGAAGGCCAGAAGGAGTTGCATTGCGTTTTTGTGGACCTGGAGAAAGCATATGACAGGGTGCCTTGAGAGGAGCTGTGGTATTGTATGAGGAAGTCGGGAGTGGCAGAGAAGTATGTAACAGTTGTACAGGATATGTATGAGGGGAGTGTGACAGTGGTGAGGTCTGCGGTAGGAGTGATGGATGCATTCAAGTTGGAGGTGGGATTACATCAGGGATTGGCTCTGAGCCCATTCTTCTTTGCAGGAGTCCCCGTGGATTATGATGTTTGCTGATGATACTGTTTTTCTGTAGCGATAGTAGGGAGCAGGTTGAGGAGACCCTGGAGAGGTGGAAATATGCTCCAGAGAGGAGAGGAATGATGGTCAGTAGGAACAAGAAGAATAGATGTGTGTAAATGAGAGGAAGGTCAGTGGAATAGTGAGGATGCAGGGAGTAGGGTTGGCGAAGGTGGATGAGTTTAAATACTTGGGATCAACAGTACAGAGCAATGGGGATTGTGGAAGAGAGGTGAAAAAGAGAGTGCAGGCAGGGTGGAATGGGTGAAGAAGAGTGTCAGGAGTAATTTGTGACAGACGGTTATCAGCAAAAGTGAAACGGAAGGTCTACAGGATGGTAGTGAGACCAGCTATATTATGGGCTAGAGACGGTGGCACTGACCGGAAAGCAGGAGACAAAGGTGGAGGTAGCAGAGTTAAAGATGCTAAGATTTGCATTGGGTGTGACGAGGATGGACAGGATTAGAAATGAGTACATTAGAGGGTTAGCTCAAGTTGGACAGTTGGGAGACAAAGTCAGAGAGGCGAGATTGCATTGGTTTGGACATGTGCAGAGGAGAGGTGCTGGGTATATTGGGAGATGGATGCTAAGGATAGAGCTGCCAGGCAAGAGGAAAAGAGGAAGGCCTAAGCGAAGGCTTATGGATGTGGTGAGAGAGGACATGCAGATGATGGGTGTAACAGAACAAGATGCAGAGGACAGAAAGATATGGAAGAAGATGATCCGCTGTGCCGACCCCTAATGGGAGCAGCCGAAAGAAAAAGTTCAGAAATGTTGACAGACTGTCCATTATGCAACTGACTGTCCATTATGAAATATTGAAGGTTAAAATAACACAATACAAGAACATAGTCCTTTTTGAGAGGCACTTTTATTTCTATATTATTATAAATAACAATGCTAGTAATTCCAGAATCTTATTCTCTACGATTGATCGTCTGCTAAATCCAGGCCTCCATAATACTTCCAGTGAAACTTGAGGCTTTTGCTGTATTTTTTAATTACAAAATTAATGATATTAGAAATAATATAGCACATCTCCCCAGTACTGAACCACTTAAACCCCGGGACTCCATTTTAAACAAATTAAATTCTTTCACCAGGATAGATTTACACGATTTATATAAAATCATTTCTCAACTGAGACCCTCCACCTGCGTGCTTGACCCAATACCAAAAAGTTTTTTTTAAAGAGGTATTGGGCGTGCTAATTGATAGTATTCTTGACATAGTAAACTCGCCATTAGATACGGGGGTCTTCCCAGACTGTCTTAAGATTGCTGTAGTTAAACCCCTGCTCAAGAAAAATAATCTTGACTCCTCTGCTTTTGAAAATTTTAGACCTATTTCTCACCTGCCTTTCTTAAGTAATATTCTAGAGAAAGGCAGTCATTATGCAGCTTAATGACTACCTCAATAAACACGCTATTCTTGATAAGTTTCAGTTGGGTTTCAGAATAAATCACAGTACAGAAACTGCACTCGTTAAAGTAGTAAATGACTTGCGGGTAAATGCAGACAGAGGATGTTTATCTGTTCTCATCCTCTTAGATTTGAGTGCCGCATTTGATACCATTGATCACAATATTCTTAGAAATCGCCTTAGTCAAAGGGTGGGCCCATCTGGCAGTGTTTTAAATTGGTTTGAATCCTACCTGGCAGGTATAAAATACTTTGTAAGTTGTTGTAATTATACTTGTATACAGTATTTTATACGGTGTTCTACAAGGTTCTATCCAGGGTCCGCTGCTCTTTTCGATTTACATGCTTCCATTAGGTCAGATTATCTCGGGGCATAACGTGAGCTACCACAGCTATGCTGATGACACACAACTGTACTTATCAATAGCGCCTGATGACCCTGACTCTCTTGAGTTTCTGAATGGATGAGTAGTAATTTTCTCAAACTAAATAAAGAGAAAACAGAAATCTTAGTGATTGGCAATAATGGATATAATGATCCATCCATCCATTATCCAACCTGCTATATCCTAACTACAGGGTCACAGGGGTCTGCTGGAGCCAATCCCAGCCAACACAGGGCACAAGGCAGGAAACAAACCCCGGGCACGGCACCAACCCACTGGATATAATGAGGTGATTAGAAATAAACTTGATGCATTACGATTAAAAGTCAAAACGGAGGTAAGGAATTTAGGGTTAACTATTGACTCTGACCTGAATTTTAAATCACATATTAATCAGATTATTAGGACGATATTTTTCCACTTACAAAATATAGTAAAAGTTAGACCCCTTATAACACTGCAAGATGCTGAGAAATTAATCCACGCTTTTGTTTTCAGTCGACTAGATTACTTTAACGCTCTCCTCTCAGGACAACCCAGAAAAGACATCAATCGATTGCAACTAGTGCAGAATGCAGCTGTGGTAGTAGACAGTAGTACTATACTTTTTTGGATATTCAAAACTTGACTCAATTTTTGGAGATATTTGGTGAGCGGGACTGATGTGCTTTGTTTGGCTGAATGACTTATTCTCTTGTCATAATTGTTCTTAGAAGAATATTGCTGATATAAAGATTTGTTAAATGATTAATGACTGATCACCTTAATGCCTGTTGCAACTAATTCTCCACCTGGCCTTCATCCTCTCTGCTTCACTACAGACCTTCCACTAAGAGCCGATGTGTAAATGCAATAAGTGACTGAGGAGTTAATCGTAGTCTATTGGAGTGAAGGTTTGAGTGCATTTCTTAACAGGACTATATATAAAATACAATTATTATATTGAAACCTACGATTAATGACAATCTTATTCTGTAACATTAAAGAAGAAGAAGAAGAGGAAAGACCTTGGCTTTGGTAAAAATAATGAAATTTAAGAATATAAATTAGGTTTTAGTGAATTGTAAATTTTAAAAAATCTTTATGACACATTAGGCAAAGTCCACCTTCCCAAAGTGGTCAGACTTTCTTGGTGCATGCACTGAAAAATATAAACTCAGCTAAATTTTAAGTGCAGAGTTTGTCTGCAAAATGTTTATTTGTTTTGCCTATTGAAGAAAATTGAGGAAAAAAAAAAACTTTGACTAACAAACAAATGCATTAACAACAGAAACAACCCACTCATGCTAGGATACATAGCATCTATATATATACTTCACTAAGGCAAGACAACCATGGAAAGCATGCCGGAAGGGGTGTGGATTCACTAAGCCGCCGACAAGTGAGACACCTATGGCGCACGCAGGAAGGAGCCACACCCACCAACTCCAAGACCATTGGATACGACGACAACTCACAGAGCCACGCCCATCAACTCGGACGCGACGACACAGAAAAACCGGCGTCATTTATATTCGTCTGTCATAGAGGTCACATGCAGCTCCGACCCACATTGACTGTTAATAGAGGCATGTTTCTCGCGGAGGTGAATCGCCATATGTGGCGTGTAAAACTGTTTGCGAGGGGTATCCCATGGGATCCTTAAAACGTTCCTTTACAACTGAGGTTAAAACACAATGAAGTGAGCAGTCTTTAAAAAATTAGTTTTCGTTTACGACGCACGACCGCGTGCACTATAGCAAACTGTTTTACATGCTACATACAGCAATTCGCATCCGCGACAAACATGCGTCTTCTTAGATACTCCTGCACTTTGTACACACCCTCCTCCCACCTCGCTACCACCGTGGTCAGGTGTCTTGGTGGATTATATATAGAAAGGCAGCCAAAACTGCCCAGAGCAATGAAAAGTCTACGTAAATCACAGTTGCATCTGGACTGTACAAAGACGACAACGACTCGAGTGACGAGTTGGAGGTGGGCACATGAGCAAGCAGTGTATACTGAACGAGAAATCAGCAGACTAGCATGACAGAGGGAGCGGAGTGGATGTCCTTCTCCTCTCCTCCCGTTCCACCCTGAGCCGCACGGACGATTGTGTGTTGGTTCGTTCCGTGCATTGGTTAAAACCCAATGAAGGAAGCAGTCTTTAAAAACAATAAGCCCTGTGCCTCTGTTTCATTACCGTCTCACCTGCTTCACCAATGCAGGCCCCGCAACAGGTGATCCGGCGTCATTCCCATGACCCGGCGGGCAACCGGGTAACCAAAGTCTTTGGGTTCAGGGGGAAGTATGGTTACAAAGCTGAAACTTAAAGGAATTGACGGAACGGCACCACCAGGTGTGGAGCCTTTCGCTTCATTTGACTCAACACAGGAAACCTCACCCGGCCCGGACACGGACAGGATTGACAGATTGATCGCTCTTTCTCGATTCTGTGGGTGGTGGTGCATGGCAGTTTTTAGTTGGTGGAGCGATTTGGCTGGTTATTTCCGAAAACGAACGAGACTCCCGCCTGCTAAATAGTTACACGACCCAACAGCGGTCGGCGTCCAAATTCTTAGAGGGACAAGTGGCTTTCAGCCACGTGAGATTGACCAGTAACAGGTCTGTGATGCACTTGTATGTCTGGTACTGCACGCGCGCTACACTGAATAGATCAACGTGTGTCTACCCGGCGCAGGGAAGCGTGGGTAAGCCGTTGAACCCCATTCGTGATGGAGACCGTGGCTTCCAATTGTTCCCCACGAACGAGAAATTCCCAGTACGTGCGGGTCATACGCTCGCACTGATTACGTCCCTGCCCTTTGTAAAGCCCCCCATGGTCGGGTGACTTGGTGGATTTTTAAAAAAAAAAGCAGCCAGAACCGCAAAGAACAATGAAAAATCAACGTGAAAACTGACTGAGGCAGTGTTTGGAAAATTAACAGTCAACGTGACTCACAGGTGCGTGTGGACTGTACACACACGAAAGTGACTCAGGTAGGAAGTTGGGGGCAGGCACATAAGCGGGCAGTGCGTACTGAACGAGCGCCGTTCAACCCCGTCCTTCACTTTGGAAGGAGAAAGCGTGATGGCGCTCCTCCGGTTTTCAATTACGGACAATTGTATGTTGGTTCGTAGCGTGAATTGTTGCAATGTTACTTTTCTTGGTGGTTTATTAAATTACGGATTTTTCAAATGTTTATTTTTTCCTCTGTGCTTAAAAATCATTTAAAAAGCGGCCTGATTATGCGGCATATGCTACGCCGCGGGTTGGCTAGTTTAATGTTAATGTTCTAAAAGCCTTCATTAATAAACTTAGCTCAGAAAAAGAGTCAGACACCAAGGGAATTGTATACATATGATAAATGTATTGTTATTTTTTAATAATCTTTTACAAGAAAATTGTTGTGTTTTTAGGTTATCTGTTTCATTTTGGTTACATACTGTATGTTAAGCTATGTCAGTCAAGGTTGCAAATTAAATTATGGTTAACTGTTTGAAAGATTACATGAGACAATGGGTTATACACACTTATGCAGCACTAGTATTTTAAGACATCTTAATTAATCTAAACATAATGAATTATTAATAATAAGCAAGAGATTTTTTGTGAAAAATGTCAATGATTGCACCAGAGCTTCTAGACGAAATACTTGACTTCCCCTAGATACTGCACAGCTGTCAAAAATATTACTAATTTATTCAAAATGTGGATTTTTCTACAGAGGTTGCAAAAACATACAATGCATCTCGAATAAATGCAGTGTGATGTCTGTAATTTACTATCTTCCCTAAAGCAAAATAAGGAGCATATTGCAAAAGTTTTCCTTCACATTTCATTGATTTATTAATAGACTGCTCTTAATTGTCTTGGTTGCAGATGCTCATTTAAAAAAATCAGTTTATTTTTTTTCCTGGCATAGCTGAAAAGCTTTTATTTAAACTAAGAAACATTTACAGTTTACCCTGTGCCATTGACATTGTAGGACAACTTATGCATTGTTTATTCTGCTAGGCTTTTGGACACACAAAGCATGTGAAGGCACCAGATTTAGCAGACCTCCAGCTGCACAAAACTTCCAACTTAGATTCCCAAGAAACAGAAAGTGGCTGACCTCTTCATAATATGATGAGCATGTACTTCATCTGAAAACAAAGGTGTAAATCAGAGGTGACTTGATATCTTTATCCAGAATAACTCGCGCATTAGAAAACACTGATTTTGTAACTGAAAGTGATTTTAATCCAATCAGATTTGAGTTTGCATGCAGTTTGAGTGAGGAACTTACAAACTTGGGTGTGACTGCTGATCCTAATGTGATATGGGAGAAGACCCTGAAGGTTGTTGAGGGTTGTGTTGGTGTTACCAGTGTTCTCAGAAGGAGATATTTCACCTTACAGGGCACGCTGGATATCATCAAGAGGAGTTGCAGTGTACAGCTTGATGGCAACTCCGGTCTGTACCAGAAACAGAGAAGCACAGCTGCAAGGGCTCTAAGGGCAGATAAGGAGGCATCTGTTAGAGGAATCTGTGAGCAAGTGATACACCACCTATGGTCTAGTGACACACATCCTACTTACAGTGGAATCAAAGCATTACGCACATCTGAGTCTGTTCCTCAGAGAGTCGCAGTCAGGGCGGCTGATGGAATGGTCCATATAGATGACACTGCAGTTGTGACCTGCAGGGCTGACAACTTTGAGCAGATCCTTTGGCTAGGACATTGACTATCTCTGGGACCATGATTTTTGAGGCTGATCCTCCAATTAGCTGTGAACCAAACGATCTCATTGAGATTGCACAAGTGGTGAACCAGCTGAGGGAAGGGAAGGCTGAAGGGATCTGTGATATCCGGGGTGAAATTCTCCAGGCTTGTGGTAAAGCTGTTCTCCTGGCATTGCAAGTAATCTTTGCTTCCATTTAGGAGACTGGCAATATCCGAACTGACTGGAAAATAGGATTTGTCGTCCCTATCTGGAAAGGGAAGTGTGGTCACGTTGATTGTAGCAACTACAGAGGGATAACACTGCTCTCATTGCCGGGTGAGGTCCTTGCTAGGGTCGTCCTCAATAGGATCTGTGATCACTTGCTCACCTACCAGCGACCGGAGCAGTATGGTTTAACACCTAAGAAGTCTACCATCAACCACATCCTAGCACTGAGCGTTCTCATGGAGAGCAAACGCAAATATCGTCAGAGTTTCTTTGTAGCCTTTGTCGATTTTCGTAAAGTGTTCAAATCAGTTAATCAAGCTGCCCTGTGGGACATCCTGAGACCTCAAGGTTTCTGGATATCATGGCTGGCCTGTACACTGGTACTGCGAGTGATGTGCAGAGTGGAAGCAGAACCTTTGCATTTTTCCGAGTTGATTCTGGGGTTCATCATGGGTGTGTTCTTGCTCCTACTCTGTTCAATGCTTGCAAGGACTAGGTGTTGGGCAAGGCCATGGGGTCCAGTAGCATCTGTTGAAGAAGAAAGATTCAATGATCTTGACTTTGCTGACAACACTGTGATGTTCACAGAGTCAATAGAGGCTCTGTTCGGGGCTCTTGAAAGACTGAGTGAGTTAGGCGCAGCCATCAGCACTGTGTCTGTCTGCAGAGAGAGTGGTGACCTTATCGTGTGGTTTACTTACCTCAGGAGTGACAGTCATGTCTCTGGTGACTCTTCCTATGAAGCAGGTAAATGGACTGGGAGAGAATGGGGGATCATGAGATTGCTGGAAAGGGGTGTGTGGCACTCCCAATATCTATGCAAACGGACAAAGATCCAAGTTTTCAGAGTTCTGGTTCTTCCTGTCTTGCTATATGTTTGCAAGACAGGGACACTATCCAGTGACCTGAGACAAAGCCTGAACTCCTTTGGTACTAGGACTCTCATGAGAATCTTTGGGTACCTCTGGTTTGACTGTGCTGAATGAGTGGTTGCTCACAGAGTCCCAAATGAGGCACATTACCTTCATTGTGAGGGAGCGTCAGTTATAGCACTATGGCCATGTGGTGCAATTCCCGAGGGTGATCCAGCTTGCAGGATCCTCATTGTTGAGGACCCAAATGGCTGGACCAGGCCAATGGGATGACAACGTAACACCTGGCTGTGGCAGATAGAGAGTCATTTTTAGAGGGTGGGACTGCACCACGTGTTTGCCTGGTAGGTTGCCAACCAGGATCCTGAGCTGTTTTGTCGTGTGTTGATTGCGGCAACGCACTGTAGCAGTGCATGGTCACCAACCTGACCTGACCTGACCCTCTCCAAAGTGACATCTAAAATACTTCTCTAAGAGACTAACAAGATGTGACCCACTCTCTCCCTGGAGAGATGGAAAGGTGACGCATTCTCCAATTCCATTTTTTGTGGACATGAAAGCTCAGATCCAGTGTGCAAAGCTACGCACTGAGCCCTGCCTGCTGAGGAGCAGTCATTACGTCAAGAAGGGAACATCAGCATCTAGAGTCTTTTGCCAGAAAGGCAAATGCTTTTCTCTATGAAGTTGCAGAGAAGACAGCAGTAGGTGAGCAGGGAAGGCAAAGCATACCATGGATAAGGGATCATGAAGCAAAGAGAAAGAGTACACTCCAGCACATGAAGAATCCTACACTTGAACATGGATCAACAACAAAGCAGCGACTCCACACAATTACCGGATGTCATCCATAAAGACTTGGTATTGTAAAACTAATTACGTATGTTTACCAAGATAAATTAAAACTCTAAGTAACTAGTAAACAGCCAGCCTATGTGTCACATGTTTGTTTGTCTGACTGTATCCAGTCTTGTATGCCAATATACATATGTGCATTTACCATACTTTTAAAATCTTTGTGTTTATTAATAAATTGACATTATTCAATTCCGTAAAATGAGTGTGCTTTACCTTGATATACTGTATATAAGTCTAAAAGCCAGAGACCCACTTCTTACAACAGAGAAAAGTAAGGTAAAGAAAGTAGGAGCCTTGCCTAAGCATTTGGTTAATTACTGGTATAGCTTAAGGCAAGAGATGATTAATTGACCAACTTAAAATTCATTCACTTTTTACAGACAATATGTAAGTAATAAGACATGCAGATTCTTCTGGACATATACAGTACATAATTTTTTAATTTGGAGTATTGTGTTTTAGGTTAATTGCCTATATGTATGAGCCAGTGTGCTGTACATAATGGTGGATTGGCTTTCCATTAATGGTTGAATTCTGCTTTATGGCTTATACAGCAGAGAAATGCTGTAGCATTGAGGTGGAAAAGCAGGATCAGTCAATAAATAAAGAGTAGTGCTTGTTATGTACTGATACAGTGATTTATTCCAAACACCTAAAGGGAAACTCCATTTGCTTTATAAAACTGAATGCTAATACATACATACAGTATATAATATCTTAAGTATAGAAATATCACATCTTTTTTAAGATGATAAAATGTTTAAATTTAACATCTCTTATTAAGGCACTTCCTACCATGTCCTTTTTACTGATCTTGGATTTACCATTCCTAATTTTATTGTGTACCATGCTTGTGTGTGTTCTCTAAAAACATAGATAGAAGGTTTGTTTTTTTGGTACCAATTATAACAACATTGATTTAAAAAAAAAAGTCTGTACATTTTTAGTGTATATCATTTTAATAATAAAAGATTTTCTGTTTAACTGTCTGGTAATACAGAGACTTGTAGCACTGCCACATTAAAAAAAGTTATGTATTTTCTGCTGTCTGTCTGGTTTGCAGGTATTAGGATAGCCCATACAGGCTATGATTGACAGTGGCGTCCTGGAAGGCAGGATTTGCTGTTTCTTTTTTACTGGTGGAATTTGCACAAATCCTGTCATTTTTCAAAAGGAGAGGGGAAAAGCCATTGAGGAACAAGACACTGATCGGCACCTGCCCGGTCCATGGGAAAAGGTTCAGCAGCTCCCAAACACATGTCTATTTAGGAGGAGGTCAGCAATTCGCTCTAGAAACATGCATTTTTGCATTCTATTATATCTAGAAGACTCGGGTGAGCTCATCAACAACTTTTATTCATAAAGGCACACACTGACTGAGATACGTTTTACAGTTAAGATTTCAAGTTTTTTGGGTTGGCCGGCATCCTACAATTCCTTCACCTGCTATTAACAGTTGGTTTGAACTTTGGACTTGTGTGTGAACTTTGGAAGGGGGCTGGGAGTACGATTTTTCCACTGTATGTATTTTTTTGTATTGTATTGTTATTGTTGGTAGGTTGCAGAGAGGAAAGGGGTTGTTGCTGTTTTTCCTCATTCTTGACTTTCTTTATTTGTATAATATATTTCTCATTGCTTATGGTTGTTGCCTTATAGCTATTTTTTATACTGTATATATTCATTCATCTGCTTGAGCTGATCATTTCAAAAAGGGGCATATGGTGGGGCACTGCAGGGTGCAATATTGACGTAACCTGTTTATCAGTCACCTTAAAGTTAGGAAAGGTGAGTGGTAGAGATGGGCCCATTTTAGTGTGTCAGGGCCAGTTTGTTACAGACTTTCAAATTTTTTTCCTGTCATCCTCTGTGTTAGTCTTATTCCTCCATTAAATTGCTATGACTGGGATGACAATGCCACATCTGTACAAATATTCTTGACACACTCACCCCAGCACTGTCTTAATCTGCTTATAGTACCGGTAGTTTAGAATAAGGTATAAATTAAATGTAATGCATTATGTATAAATCGAAACCAACCTCTAATTTAATTTTTCCTTTGGTGTGGCCATAACAAAGGCAAAATTTATTGTGGTGGATCAGGACAATCTCATGAAATGTTTGAAATTTTAAATCACTACAGCGTTTCCTCTGGAATCAATTTCCTTAATAATGGATCATGAAACTAAAACGAAAGAAATATATGTAAAGCAGTATCAGTAACTACTGTATAAATGTAATTATGACATAGCAATGAGAAACATAACACTCATAGCTAATTAAAATGAATCAAACTGGAAACAATTACAGAACAAGATTCTATAAAATTAAACATCATTAACCTATTTAGCCATCACTATCTTTCAATGTGACATTCAAATCACATGTGTACAAGTATATTAACATTTTTCTCAACTTGTGCAGTGTTAGCTTTGGTAAATTTGGTGAGTTGGTCAAAGTCAAAACACAGACTTAATGGAAAGGATTCATGTAGAAACCGGGTGGTACAGTCCAAAACTTTAGAAACCAGGAGGCATTACTGATTAGTATTCACACAGAAATAGCTGTATTGATCCATGACAGTACATATTTAAATAATTAGTTTGTATGTCAAAGGTGCCAGGATTTAAATTAATCTTGCTCAAAATTCTGGATAATTTAAAGTTTCCTTTGTTTAGTTTTATGGAACTTTATTGTTATATTTCTAACCAATATGATACATTTAAATGTACAGAAAACGTTTTCATACACTGAGCACAATTCAGTGGCCAATGTTCTTAATGAAAATTTGATGAAATAAGAAACCATTGCTCATTATGCAAAGCTTCTTGAAACCCAAGAAAAAGCAGCTTTTTATCAATAGCAAAATGTTTCTGTGCTTTTCAAGGCATTGAGTATTTTCACACTTTTATTTTGACTGTAGGAAAACAGGAGGAAATGTCTTACACGGCACTCTCTCATCTTGTTTATATATATATATATATATAGTCACACACGTGTGCATAGGAGGCAGCTGAAGGGTTTAGAGAGGACTGATTATACATCTGCCCGGGGGGGGGTGGGGTACACTGACGCTCTTTCTGAGTTCCCTACAGGTCTTTCCCGGGAAATCCCACCAAGAGCCACCACCTCGAAGCGGGACACATCACTTCCGGTCCCGGCCCCGAGGACGACATCACTTCCGGCCACCGTCCTATAAAGCCTCCTGCCTTTGCTCTGGGAGGCAGTTCTGTTTTGGACTCTGTTGTGTAAACTTGCCTTACATGAATCAATTGCTTTTGCAGCCAGGAAACCGCATTAAACGGGTGGCTTCCCTAAACCTTGCCATGCCTCAAGTCTCTTCTTATTACAGTGGCGTAGTCGGCAGGATGATGTCCCTGAAGAACCCGTGACACGACCCTAGAAAGAACCAGGTGGGAAAGTACCAGGGCTGAGTTTCAGGGCGGAGAGTGCGCCGGGGGGTCGGGAAGGACCCAGGGCAGGCTCTGCTTCACGAGGGCAACCCTGGGCTGAAGCCCTATCTGGTGGAGAAGGTGGAGGGGACCCACAGGTGTGGGCTGGTTTCTGGGGAGGACACTAAAGGGGCTCATTATGCTCTCCTGGGTAGGAGAGCCGAACCGCCCATCGGGACCAAGGTCCCTGAAAACGATGGGTTTTCCCCAGGCCAGCAGGTGAAGGAGTTACAAACCTGGGAGTTTAACCCAAATAGAGGGCTCCCAGAGCAAGCTATGGCTCTCTGGCAGCAAGTGGGTCAGTAGCTATGGCCAATTGAATTGACCCCGCTACAAATTGTGCAGCAGGTTGCCTGTTTTCTGCTGTTGCAGCACCTACCCCAGGACTTTACCCAGCCGTCCTGGGGTGATTTTCATTCTATGCAGGAGCTCCTACAGCTCTTAAAGACCCCGAGGCAGGTTGTGAAACCTGGGAGGGCAGAACAGCCGCTTCGTGGACTACCCGGGAGCTATGTCCCACTGAGGCAGTCCCTGCCACGCACTCCAGAGCCTGTTCTGAAGTCGCCGGACCGTCCGGCCTGCGACCTGTCGGGGAACAAGGCAGACCCGTAGGGGGCCGCGGCAGTGTTGTTTGTGTGCCCTTAGCAATCCCCTGGCAGACAACCATACAGGGGAGCTTCTCATTAACGGACATAAAGTGATGGCTCTGTTTGATTCTGGCAGTAACGTGTCTGTCGTTGCTCACCGATTTGTTCTACCGCAACAGTGGACTAAAAGAAAGACCAGCCTAAAATGTATACACGGAGACATCCGCATGTACAAATCCGCCCGGTGTTACGTGTATCTCGGAGGAACCCTTCGAAAACTCACCGTAGCGGTTCACCCGGATCCTCCGTTTCCCGGGACTGGTCTGAAAGTAACAGCGGTAGACTAGAAAGCATTCCCGGAAAAGCTTTGGGCCTCGTTATAGGTGAGAAAGACTCATCTCAAGCTGCTTCCACGCCATGTAATCAGCCGGCAGGGGAGTGGGGAGGGGCCAAGAGTGACGCAGACACTCCCAGACCGTCGAGGGCTGCTATGTCATCTACCAGCGCTCCGGCAGCGAGGGAGGAGTCTCCGCCCCTTGAGGTCAGACCAGACCCGCTCTCTGAGTTGCACTTTCAGTTTAGAGCAACGAAGGCTTCTTTCAAGAGAGAACAATGGAATGACGACTCTCTGATTCACGCAAAGAATGCAGTGGTCCTCGTTAACGGCCAATGCACTCATCAGCCCATGCCACAGGGACCTCATGTCGTCATTGATAATGATTTGTTGTATCGGGTCGCTGAGCATGAGGGGAAGGTCCAGAAGTTGTTGCTAGTCCCGCGAACCTACCGGCGGCAGGTCTGCGAGTTAGCACACTCCCACCTTCTTGGAGGCCATCTCGGCTCCGACAAGACACTGAAGCGAATCAAGCTCCGTTTTTTTTGGCCGGGGATTAATGAGGAGGTTTGCCGCTTTTGCATTTCCTGTCTGGAGTGTCAACTGCGGCAAATTCCCAGGAGGGACCGTGCTCCGCTTGTCCCCCTCCCCCTGATTGACGTTCCCTTTGACCGGATTGGGGTCGACATAGTAGGACCCCTAGAACCCTCAGCCCGAGGACATAAATATATACTCGTCCTCGTGGATTATGCAACCCGATACCCGGAAGCCGTTCCGTTGCACTCGGCTACTTCTAAAGTAATCGCACGGGAACTAGTAGGAGTCTTTGCGTGGGTGGACGTTCCTAGAGAAGTCCTGACGGACCAAGGGACGCCTTTTACCTCGGAAACGTTCAAGGAGACTGCCAAGTTACTGAAGATAAAGCATTTAAAGACCTCGGTGTATCATCCTCAAACCGATGGGTTAGTGGAGAGATTTAACCAAACTCTCAAACAGATGCTACGTAAGGTGGTCAGTGAGGATGGGAGGAATTGGGACCAACTCCCCCCCCTCATCCTCTTTGCCTACCGGGAAGTTCCCCAAGCCTCTACGGGCTTCTCTCCATTTGAATTATTGTACGGAAGACAGCCCCGGGGTATATTAGATATCTTAAAAGAGGGCTAGGAAGAAGAGGCACTTCCCTCCACAAATATTCTAGAGTATATCGCCCAATTGTGCGATAGATTTAATGCAATTAGACCCATTCTAAAAAGTCATGGATGAGGCGCAAGCAGCACAGGCCCGTCTTTATGACTGTGGCACGACTCTCCGGGAGTTCCGCCCAGGGGATCGCGTCATGGTGTTGGTGCCTACTTCTCACTCCAAGTTGCTCGCACATTGGCTGGGCCCTTATGAAATTAAGGAGAGGAAGGGTTTGGTCGACTATTTGGTGAAACAACCCAATCGTCGACCAAGCAAGCAAACGGGTGTATCATGTAAACCTGCTGAAACCGTGGAAGGAGAGGGACCCCGATCCCTCCTCTGGTCAGCCCCACTCTCTCTTCACTGAAGTAAGTTCCCTTAATTTCGGCGAGCAGCTATCTCCCAGACAGAGGCAGGAGCTCGAAGCAGCTATCCGCTCCGTCCCAGAGGTGGTGAGTGAACAGCCTGGTCGGACCTCACTGACTGCGCATGACATATTGACTGACCCGGGGGCGATCGTCCGAGAGCGGCCCTATAGACTCCCGGAGGCAAAGAAAGCGGAGGTGGAACTGGAAATCAAGCGAATGCTGGAACTAGGAGTGATCGAGGAGAGTAGTAGTCCCTGGTCCAGTCCCATCGTCTTGATTGCTAAGCCCGACGGCAGTTGGAGGTTTTGCAATGACTTCCGTCGGCTTAACGAGGTTTCCCGGTTTGATGCTTATCCCATTTCTCGCGTGGACGACCTCCTCGAGAGACTGGGACCAGCCAAATTCCTGAACACACTTGACATGACAAAGGGGTACTGGCAGGTTCCTTTAACGGAGTCCGCGAAGGTAAAAACCACGTTTAGCATTCCTAGCGGACACTGGCAGTATCGTGTCCTTCCATTCGGGTTATACAGGGCGCCTGCGACTTTCCAGCGTCTGGTGGACAAAGTGCTCCGACCCCATAACTCGTTTTGTGCTGCCTATCTGGATGACGTTGTCATCTATTCCAGCACATGGAAGGAACACCTACAGCAGGTCATAGCAGTATTGTGGGCATTAGGGGAGGCCGGGCTTCGAATCGACCCCAAGAAATGTTTCTTCGGATTGAGAGAAGCCAAATATTTGGGCTACCTGGTGGGCCGGGGTACTGTGAGGCCACAGTGTTCCAAGTTACAAGCCATACTGACCTGGCCCCGTCCGTACACCAAGCGGCAGGTCCAATCCTTTCTCGGTTTGGCCGGGTACTACCGCCGGTTTGTGCCTCGCTTCTCCGAGAGAGCGGTGCCCTTGACCGACTTGACAAAGAAAAGAGCTCCTAACATAGTGGTATGGTCTGACAAAGCGGGGGCTGCATTCAGTGACTTGAAAAAGGCTCTGACTTCAGCACCTATATTAATCTCCCCTAACTTCTCTCTCCCATTTGTCCTCCAGACAAACGCTTCAGACACAGGCTTGGGAGCCGTGTTGAGCCAAAGCGTTGACGGTGTTGAACACCCCATAATGTACCTGAGCCGGAAACTGTTGGACCGGGAGACCAGGTATGCGGCGGTGGAGAAGGAAGCTCTGGCGATCAAATGGTCGGTGACTCAGCTGCGGTACTACCTCTTGGGTCGCGTGTTCACTCTGGTGACAGATCATGCACCTCTGAAGTGGATGGCCCTTCACAGGGAGTCGAATCCATGAGTCACAAGGTGGTTTCTTGACATGCAGCAGTACGAGTTTTTGCTCGTTCATCCGCAGGGGTCTCTTCATGCCAACGCTGAGGCCCTCTCCCGGGCCCACGACCTCTCGGTGCAGGACGCCCAACCCGACGGGTCTGGGCTGAGGGGGGAGTCTTGTCACACACGTGTGCATAGGAGGCAGCTGAAGGGCTTAGAGAGGACTGATTATACATCTGCCCGGGGCGGGGTACGCTGACGCTCTTTCTGAGTTCCCTACAGGTCTTTCCCGGGAAATCCCACCAGGAGCCACCACCTCGAAGCAGGACACATCACTTCCGCCCCGCCCCAGGATCTACATCACTTCCGCCCACCGTCCTATAAAGCCTCCTGCCTTTGCTCTGAGAGGCAGTTCTGTTTTGGACTCTGTCATGTAAACTTGTCTTACATGAATCAATTGCTTTTATTAGAATTCGTTCCCATGACAAAAAAAATCCTATTGTTATTGGCATATTATACATTGATGGGGTTGTATAAAATAATTTAAACACTGCTTAATACTAAAATACATAAATACAAAAGCAATTAGATGAAATAAATGAAAATTTTACCTCACTTTACCTTGCTGAGAAGAGCAGAGTGCCTACGAGGATGGTGCTGAGAAGAGAGAATGAGATGTTATTGTTTGGAAGGAGAGTCCCCTTCCAATAAAACTTCAAGAATCTGAAATTCTGGTGCTTTTTCTCTTTCACTTTTCTGTCTCTTTTCTCTACTTGGACCTGGTTGAGGCTCACCAGGTTTGACTTTTACTAAAAATCTGTCCAAAGAACTTTGCATCTGCCTTCTCCTCAAGATGTTTTGGAAATATGACATTGTCTGATCATTCCAGATACTGCTATTATGGCTTGTTTGGGCTTTGTTGGGGTGGTACTTCTCTGCAAATTTTTTGACATCCATCCATTTTGCAATGATTTCTTTGATTAATGAAGTAGGGGCTTCCTCAATCTCCTCCTCCTCCGAGCCTGAAGAGAGTTCATCCCTCTTAGTCTTGTGCTCCTCCTTCTCAAGTTCCTGCAGCTCCTCAGTGGTCAGCTCTTCCCTGTGCCCCTCCATTAACTCCTCCACATCACCTTCACTCACATCCAGACCCATGGACCTGCCCAGAGAGACAATATCCTCCACTATAGGCACAGCCTTAAAGCCCTTAAAGTCCCTTTCAGTCATGCTTCTGGCCACAAATACCTCAAAGCAGAGTTCATTGTTCTGTAGGAAACTTCCTGCCAGGCTTTGTCAATGAGAGTTATGCAATGGACGATAGTAAAGTGATCTTTCCAAAACTCTCTCAGGGTTAATTCCTTGTCCGAGGTCACTTCATAGCACCTCTGGAATAGTGCTTTAACGTAGAGTTTCTTGAAATTACTGATGACGTGCTGGTCCATGGGCTGAATGAGAGGAGTCGTGTTAGGGGGGAGGAACTTTACAGTGATGAAGTCCAACTCCGGCAGCACATAGTCCTGAAAGCTTGGAGAGTGAGCTGGAGCCTTGTCCATTATGAGTAGGGCCTTCAGAGGCAGGTTTTTCTCCTCTAAGTAACTTTTTACACTTGGCCCAAACACAACATTAAACCATTCGCTGAAATATTCTCTGGTTACCCAAACCTTGCTGTTTGACTTCCACATCACAGGTAACTTAGTTTTCTGCACATTATGTTTCTTAAAAGCCCTCGGGTTTTCAGAGTGGTAGATCAGTAGAGGCTTCAGTTTGCAATCCCCACTTGCATTGCCACAGAACAAGAGAGTTAGCCTGTCCTTCATTGGCTTGTGCCCTGGCAATGCCTTCTCCTCTTGTGTAATATAGGTCCTCTTAGGCATTTTCTTCCAAAACAGGCCTGTTTCGTCACAATTAAAAACTTGTTGGGGAATAAAACCTCAGCCTCCACAAGTTCCCAAACTCTGTAACAAAAATCATTGGCGGCATTTTTATCAGCACTGGCTCCCTCTCCGTGCCTCACAACACTGTGAATGCCACTCCTTCTCTTAAAATTATCAAACCAGTAATGGCTGGCTTTAAACACTTCACTTTCTTGGCTCGTTCCTGCCTTGTTTTTCAAAAGATCAGCATGCAGCAGTTTTGCCTTTTCGCAAATCATTGTCTCCGATACACTATCGCCAGCACACTGTTTTTCTGTTATCCAGATCAAAAGTAATTTTTCAAAATGATCTAATGTTCCTGATCTTTGTTTGGTAATCGATTTCACCCCCTTTGCAACGTTAGCCAATTTAATAATGTCTTTGTTTTTCACAATAGTAGATACCGTCGTTCTCGGCATATGGTATGCAGCAGCCAAGTCCCGGATACGCATGCCACATTCATACTTTTCAACAATCTCTTTTTTCACCTCCATGGTGATCCGAACCATTTTCTTAATTGGTTGGCTTTTTTCATTAACTTTCTTAGAACTCATGGTTAATGAATTTACTAAAGATTTAGGCGGAAAAACACAAAATCACGTGAAAATTCACAGAGTTATACTGCGTGTTGTACACTGAATGCTAGCAACTAGCGTACTGACGCTCGTGGGCGGCGTACGTTAGCGCGAGGTGTGACGATGCAGGTCCGCTCCACGCTCCCATACGTCCTTACGGGAAGCCCTGAACATGACAGCGTCGGCAATGTCACCGAGATGAGCTGACAAATGCGGACAATTCTCAAATGAAGCCAGGGGATAGTGCAAGAATGCCAAGTGCTTTTATTTAAAACAAAAATCAGTGTCCACCATATTATACGAGTGGCTGCCCCAGACCTTTATCTGTTTATGTCTCATTCTTATGACATTGACGTAGTCAGCAGGATGGAGAAGTCCCAGAAGAGAAGGGGACAGGACCTGCAATATACCCAGGTGGGAGCATACTGGGGCCGAGTGTTCAGGCGGGGAGGGTGTTCCGTGGCTCGGCGAGACCCGGTGCGGGCTCCGCTCCCGGCACGCATAACTAGGCCACCTAGAGAGGCCAAGAAGTGTGCGGGTGGGGCTCACAGAGTTGGGCTACTCCGGAGGGGGGAGGCAAAAGGGGCTCAGTATGCTCTCTTGGGGGAGAGTGGCTGCCTCCCTGTGAAACCAGAGCCCCGTTTACCACCTAGGGGTGCCCCAGACTGGCAGGTGAGTAAAATAAAAAAATGGAGGTTGGACCCAGAGCGGCCGACCATCAAACAAGCCTGGTCCTTCTGGGCAATGGTAGGGCAGTGGCTACGGCCATTTGAAAATAAGCCCTACCAAATAATTGAGCAGGTGGCTTGCTATCTGCTCCTGAAAGCGCTTCCCCATGGCTTCACCCAGCCGGTCTGGGGCAAGCAGTTTAAGAACATGACAGAACTCATAAAGCTTCTGGAGACACAAAGGGCGGCCTCGCACTCTGGGGCAGCAGAACCGTCCTTATGTCAAACTCAGCCGGGGTACGTCCCAAGACCTAGCCCCTCCCTGTACAACCTGGAGCTTGTATCGGCGTCTGCAGTGCCGCGGGCTCGCAAACCGCTTGGAGGCAAGGAGGAATGCAGGTGGAGGGCGAGGAAGGGTGTGTGTGCTTTGGCTAATCCGTTGGCGGTCCCACATACTGGCGTGGTGATTGTCAACGGACACAAGACCACAGCTTTGTTCGATTCCGGCAGGCAACAATGTAAATGTGCTTTGTGCTACGGCAACAGTGGCTAAAATTTAAGACCGGTATAACCTGTGTCCACGGAGAAATGTGCTGGTACAGGTCTGCCGCTTGTGTCATCAGTTACAGAGGATCAGTTCACAAACTCACAATAGCGGTCCTTCCTGATCCTCCACACCCGGTGATACTAGGGCGGGACTGGTCTGAAATTAAAAGCGGTGAGACACATACCACTCCCGGGATTAATTTGGGCCTCGTTATGGACGGAGATGAGCCATCTCAAGCTGCCTCCACCCCGTGTAATCAGCCGGCAGAGAGAGACAAAGTGGCTGTCGCATGCTGACACGTCATCCACCAACGCTGCGGGAGGAAACCACGCCCATTGAGGTCGGTGCTGACCCTCTCTCCCTTTTATGCTTCCAATTTAGAGAGACGCCGGCCTCCTTTAAAAGGGAGCAGTGGAGTGAAATTTGCAAAAACTGCAGTGGTCCTAGTCAACGGCCAGTGCACAAACCAGTCCATGCCACAGGGTTCTCACTTTGTGTTAGACAACGACCTTCTTTATCGTGTAGCAATGCATGATGGGCAGGAGAGAAAACTACTGCTAATTCCGCGTACCTTCTGGCGGCAGGTCTGCGAGCTAGCACACGCCCACCTCCTAGGTGGCCACTTGGGCACCGAGAAAACCCTGAAGCGGATCAAGCATTGTTTCTACTGGCCGGGGATCAATGAGGAGGTTCGTCGCTTTTGCGCTTCCTGCCCGGAGTGTCAACTGCGACAAATTCCTAGAAGGGACCATGCTCCTCTCGATCGTATACCCTTAATTGACATTGCCTTCCACAGAATTGGGGTCGATTTGGTCGGACCCCTAGAGCCCTCAGCCCGAGGACACAAGTACATTTTAGTCCTCGTGGATTATGCTACAAAGTATCCCGAAGCTGTTCCGTTGCGCTCAGCTTCCTCTAAAGCCATCGCACGGGAATTACTAGAGGTCTTTGCGCTCGTGGGTATCCCCAAGGAAGTCTTGTTGAACCAAGGTCTCTTCACCTCAGAGACGTTCAAGGAGACTGCCAAGTTACTGAAAATAAAGCATTTAAAGAACGCGGTGTATCATCCTCAAACCGACGAATTAGTGGAAAGGTTTAATCAGACTCTCAAACAAATGCTGCGTAAGGTGGTCAGCGAGGATGGAAGGAACTGGGATCAGCTCCTCCCCTCGTCCTTTTTGCCTATCGGGAAGTCCCAAAAGCCTCCACGGGGTTCTCTCTTTTTGAATTACTGTATGGGCGACAACCTTGGGGCATATTGGATATTCTAAAAGAAGGATGGGAAGAAGAGGCTCTTCCCTCCACAAACATATTAGAGTATATCGCGATTCTGCGATAGATTTGGAAAGATTCGGCATCTCCTTAAAAGTCACATGGAAGAGGCTCAAGCAGCACAGGCCCGTTACTACAACCGTGGCACATCTCTTCGGGACTTCCACCCAGGAGATCGGGTCATGGTTCTAGTGCCTACCTCCCACTCTAAGTTTCTTGCCCATTGGCAAGGCCCTTACGAAGTTAAGGAGAGGAAGGGACTGGTCGACTATTTGGTGAGTCAACCCAATCGTCGGCCGAAGGAGCGGGTTTATCATGTGAACCTGCTGAAACTGTGGAAGGACAGGGACCCCGATCCCTCCTCCGGCCAGCCCTGCTCACTCTTCGCTCACACACACAGCCTTAACTTCGGTACGGACTTAAGTCCCAGACAACGGCAGGAGCTGGAAACAGTTATCTGGGCCGTTCGGGAGGTAGTCAGTGAGAACCCTGGAAGGACCTCTCTGGTTGAGCACAATATTGTGACAGAGCCCGGGGTTATTGTCCGAGAACGCCTGTATCGTGTTCCCGAGGCAAAAAGGGCTGAAGTGGAGCTTGAGATCAAGCGTATGCTGGAACTAGGTGTTATTGAGGAAAGCTATAGTCCCTGGTCCAGCCCCATTGTGCTCGTCGGTAAGCCTGATGGGAGCTGGAGGTTCTGCAATGACTTCCATCGGCTTAATCAAGTCTCCCAATTTGATGCCTATCCAATGCCACGAGTAGACGACCTCCTGGAGAGGCTTGGACAGGCTCGATATTTGACCACACTGGACATGACAAAAGGGTCCTGGCAGGTTCCTTTAATGGATTCCGCAAAGGAAAAAAACGCGTTTAGTACCCCTAGCGGACACTGGCAGTATCGTGTCCTTTCATTTGAGTTACACGGGGCTCCAGCAACCTTCCAGCGTCTGGTGGACAAAGTGCTTCGGCCTCATAACTCATACAGTGCTGCCTACCTGGATGACGTGGTCATCTATTCCAGCACATGGAGGGAACACCTACAGCATGTCCAAGCGGTATTACGGACACTTGGTGAGGCCGGACTCCGGATTAATCCCAAGAAATGCTTCTTTGGATTAAGCGAGGCCAAATATTTAGGCTACCTGGTGCGTCGGGGTACCGTAAGGCCACAGTGCTCCAAAGTTGATGCCATTTTGAAATGGCCCTGTCCACGAACCAAGCAGCAGGTCCAAACCTTTCTCAGGTTAGCCGGGTACTACCATCGGTTTGTACCCCGGTTCTCGGAGAAAGTGGCGCCCTTGACTGATTTAACAAAGAAGAGGGCCGCGAACATTGTGGTATGGACTGAGAAGACAGGCGCTGCATTTGGTGACTTAAAGCAGGCCCTTACATCCGCACCTGTTTTGATGGCACCTAACTTTTCTTTGCCTTTCATCCTCCAGACGGATGCTTTGGACACAGGCCTGGGCGCCATGCTGAGCCAAAGTGTCGATGGTGTAGAACACCCCATCATGTTGCTGAGCCGGAAACTGTTGGACTGGGAGACCAGGTATGCAGCGGAGGAAAGGGAGGCTTTGGCGATTAAATGGGCGATTACTCAGCTTAGGTGCAACCTGTTGGACCGGGAATTCACCCTTGTCACGGACCATGCACCTCTACAATGGATGGCCCTGCACAAGGAGTTGAATCCGTGGGTCACCCGGGGCCTCATGTATAACGCCGTGCGTAGAACTCGCACTATAACATGGCGTAAGCACAAAAACCGAAATGTGCTTACGCACAGAAAAATCCAGATGCAGGAATCTGTGCGTACTCCAACTTCCACGTTCTTCCGCTACATAAATCCCGATCAGCGTGAAAACTAACGCCGTGCACGCATTATGTAACGCCCCAAATCCTCCCAGAATTACGCCTATTTGAATATGCAAATCAATATAAATTGCCCTTAAGCGCAGCCTTCTGTGAAAAGACAATGGGAAAAGCACGGGGAAAATATAAGAATTTCAGCGAATACCAAGTGGAGACAAAGGAAAAACATACTATTTGTTCAAATAAACCGTGGTATAATCAACAAAATGAAGTTGATCGAGTGACATAGCGCGTTGGAGAAACTTGAAAGCTCACATTCACAAAATCGCACAGTGCCGGAAATAAAAAGAAGTCACATATCAAAGTTGCCGTGAAAAAAGAAGAGTTGTACCACTGTCTGAGTGTCATATGAAAGTTTATTAGGTACAGAGAAAAAGGCACACGGTGGGGAAAAGCACGAAATGTCAACTTCAATCTCGACATTTCCACTTTAATCACGTAGTTTATTTTGTTATTTAGTAGAACATTATAAACTTCATCTTAAAATCGTTTAATTAACGAGTTTCTCAAATCACATCGTAATTAAAGTAGCACGTTAAATGCTTTGTTTTGTATTTGATCTTCTACTTGTATGTGATCTATGTGTGTGAATCACTACTTGCTTCTTAAACTGGCTCTCTTCCTCCAACTGGACACAGAGTCCATTACATTTGTGATATTACAGCTCTGAATAACTAAAATACTGAGATGTATACGTGATGTCATTTTCATGATGATAGGAGCTAAAGCACATTATTAAACATGTGTTTCATTAGCCTCGTGCTCATGACAAGCATTTATCTTTTGTCAAAATTTGTCGCTGCGTTTTTAGCTGTGTTGTTATTTTCTCTTTCTGTTTTATATTCAATATATATTACGTGGCGCCCCAAGAGTCCTTGCTTTTCTTTCCCCAAGTAACCGATCGCCATACAATCAGCTCTGTAATAGACGCGTTAAGCCATCTGTAAGCTTAGCCGATTCTTCAAAAACGCTTTAAAGAACATTGAAATATCTTCGTAGTACATGTTTAATCATTCTATCCTTCACGACACTCCCAGTGAAGAATATAGATTATTTAAATGAAGTTAAAGTTTTATCTGTATAATTTAATAAACATATTTTACTGCATTTCACCTTAAAAATGATATTGTCATCATATGTAAATACGCGCTTTACAAAGTGGCCCAGGTTGTGAGATATTATAACTGTAGTGCAAGTTTACAGTGGGGTGATTGTACTTATAAGTACAAACCGTTCTACAAGGAGCAATTGATTGAGTGCATTTAAAGTTCTTGGGATTAAACTGTTTCTGAACCGCGAGGTCTGTACAGGAAAGGCTTTAAAACGTTTTGCAGTGGCTGAGACAGCGTGTCCTTAAAGCTGTATACCGATAATTCTCTTTCCGATCAGCTGCTGCTGTGATTCACACTCAGATACAGTGATATAAATACTCCGAATCGTGCAGTGAGAGTAATATGGAAAAAGATGATCCGCTGTGGCAACTCCTAACGGGAGGAGCCGAAAGAAGAAGAAGAAGAAGAAGGAGAAGTGAGAGTAACAACGCTAAAGCAGTTATGGTATTTGAAATACTATGGCTGTTCCCTGGACCATTATATTGTTACGAGTTAATTACAATCAGATGCATTACACTAATAAACAATATGCGGTTAGTTTCTGTGTATTTATAAAGCCGCGTCATGAAAATAATGAGTAATCACACAAGAACAGTAGCATTGCTTTGACGCTGGGTGCCGCCAGTTTGCAAAACCGAGTGGAGAACTTGTGTACGACAAGGCATGAGGTACCGTGGAAAAGTGCGTGGCTTTACGCCAAGTGTAGGTTTTATACATCGCGATTTGAACGTGGAAAAGTTCTTACGCAACATTTCTGTGCGTACGCACCATTTATACATGAGGCCCCCGGTGGTTTCTTGACCTACAGCCATATGTTTTTGCTCGTTCATCGTCGAGGCGCTCTCCATGCCAACGCTGATGTTCTTTCTCGGGTTTACAACCTCTCAGTTAGGGTCACTCGACCCGATGGGTCTGAGCTAAGGGGGGGGCCTTATCACACATGTGTGCATGGAAGGCAGCTAAAGGGCTTGAATGAAGGCAGTTCTGAGGCATGCCGGGATGTGGCAGAGTGCACTGACTCGTTTTCTCCCTTTCCTGTAGACCATTCCCGGGAGATTCCACCTGGCTCTCGACGTCACTTCCGGGACCGAGCCAATGGAAGTAGACTTTACCAGCTCCGGCCCCTCCGACGTCATGTCCAGGCTCGATCCAATGAATGAAGAACACGTGCCCAATCCTTATGACCTCACTTCCTGTCTCCCCCTTTAAAAGCCTGCCCTTTTCCTTCAGTCTCATTCTGGACTCAGTTGGATGCACATCAGTGCTGTGCATTTGATAAAAAACAACTTTGCAGCCAGGATACATATTATACGGGTGGCTGCCCCAAACCTTTATCTGTTTATGTCTCGTTCTTATGACAATATATATAGAGAGGAAAGAGACATCAAAGGTTTGGGGCAGCCACCCGTATAATATGCACTGGCTGCAAATGGGTCTTATTTTTGAGTTGTGTTCAGGTTGAAGTCCAAAACAGATCTGACTTGAATGGAAAAATATGGTGATTTTAAAGGGCATGACATGGAGGCATGTCAACAGTGGCGCTGGTACTTGACGTGACGTCATCAGTGGCGCTGGACTGGAAGTGACATCATCCATGGCACCAGTACCAGAAGTGATGTCATCAGTGGCGCCGGGACCTAGTGGGATTTCCCGTGGATGGTCTGCAGGATTGAGAGAGAAAGTCAGTGCTGCTCACCACACCCTGGTCTAGCTGCCTCCTAATCGCATGTGTGACAATATATATATATATACATATATATATATCTTCAGTATATAAAAAGACTAGCAAAATACCCACGCTTCACAGCGGAGAAGTAGTTTGTTAAAGAAGTAATGAAAAAGAAAAGGAAACATTTTGAAAATAACATAACATGATTGTCAATGTAATTGTTTTGTCACTGTTGTGAGTGATGAGTGTTGCTGCCATATATATATATATATATATATATATATATACAGTATATATATATATATATATATACAGTATATATACAGTATATATATATATATATATATATATATATATATATATATATATATATATATATATATATATATATATATATTTATATATTGTGGACGCTGGCCCGGACACAGACAGACAGACATGTTGTTCATCACGACACACTGTTTATTTACACTACTATTTACAATATTACCGTGCTCACAAAACCCCAGTGCCTCTTGCACCGATTCCCCAAAGTCCAGGGCTCACAGTCTCTGTGCCTTTCTTTCCTGGCCGCCTCCAGTCTTCACTCCAGCTCTGTCCACTTCCACCGACATCCACTGCTCACTGAAGGGAGGCCCCTTATATATGATTCCCGGACGAGCACCAGGTGTTCCCGGCATTCTTCCCTTGGCCACGCCCTAGCATGGCAGAAGTGCTGGCTGTCCTCCCGGCAGCTCTCCGGGTGTCCTCCAAAGTCTTCCGCCCAGCACTTCCTGGTGTGGCGGAAGTGCTGGGCTCTCGGGATATCCAGGCACTGGGGCGCCTGGCGGTGGCCACGGGTCCCTACAGGGCTGGGCTTCCAAGCCCTTAACCCGAGGCCTCCAACATAACCAGGACGGACACCCCCTCTCGGTCTGGAGGAGGCACAAGCCTTCCTCCGATCCTCCCGGGTCCTCCCTGCGTGGAGTTTGCATGTTCTCCCCGTGTCTGCGTGGGTTTCCTCTGGGCACTCCGGTTTCCTCCCACAGTCCAAAGACATGCAGGTTAGGTGGATTGGCGATTCTGAATTGGCCCTAGTGTGTGCTTGGTGTGTGGGTGTGTTTGTGTGTGTCCTGTGGTGGGTTGGCACCCTGCCCAGGATTGGTTCCTGCCTTGTGCCCTGTGTTGCCTGGGATTGGCTCCAGCAGACCCCCGTGACCCAGTGGTTGGATTCAGCGGGTTGGAAAATGGATGGATGGATATATACACATATACAAATATATACATATATATATACACATACACATATATATACACATATACATATATACATATATATATACATACACATATATACACACATATACATACATATATATATACACAGTATATATATATATACATATACATATATATATATATATATACATATACGCATACATATATATATATATATATACGCATACATATATATATATATATACATATACGCATACATATATATATCTATACTAATAAAAGGCAAAGCCCTCACTCACTCACTCACTCATTTACTGACTCATCACTAATTCTCCAACTTCCCGTGTAGGTAGAAGGCTGAAATTTGACAGGCTCATTCCTTACAGCTTACTTACAAAAGTTGGGCAGGTTTCATTTCGAAATTCTACGCCTAATGGTCATAACTGGAAGGTATTTTTCTCCATTAACTGCAATGGAGTTGAGCTGGAATGACATGGGGGGCGGAGTTTCGTGTGACATCATCACGCCTCCCACGTAATCACGTGAACTGACTGTCAATGCAGTGCGTAGAAAACCAGGAAGACCTCCAAAAAGCGCTTAAGAAAACATGCATTATATAATTGAGAAGGCAGCGAAACAATAAGAAGCGAGCGAGTGACATATACTACCATATTCATGAGTGCTGCTACCTCGGAAAGAAAGCAAGGTGTAAACCTAAACTTTAAATTAAGTTCATAGACAGGCTACCGCTGGCGTTTCACATGCCCACAGGTAATGCGGGATACAAGTTTAATGAGAGGACGCAGGATATAACGAGTTTTGATCACTTTGTAACTAAGTTAAAATTGTAGGTGAAGGGGTGTGCTTATGCAAATTCCGAGACTGTGTTTGTGGGGATTGACAGTTAAGGCGGGTGGGGAGTCACGTCATCATCACCCCCATTTACCTCATTTCGCTCTGAGCTGAGCTCAGCTGTTAACGCCGTCTTCAAGCAACCGCCAGACTGCCACCAAATACTCACAGAAAAATCCACAAGTTAATACACACGCTGTCTCTAGAGTTTCTCCACACTGAATCCTCCAGGCACTACTTACAAAAGGTTACAGTGACAATCGCACAGCTGAGAAGCTTCGATGCATGTGCTCCATAATGCATTAAAAAAATAATGCATTTAATCACAGTTTCAATTCCAACCAAAGGGGAACTTCTGTCAATGCATGATTTGCACAGAGACACAGGAGGTCATAGAAACAAGAAGGATTTTTATTCAAACACTGCAACACATGCACTTAAACGTGCTCCTTGACAAGTCAGAGATGACAGTTCCGCTAGGAGCAGAGAGAGAGAGATAAAAGCAAGCAAATAATCAATTTTCAACTGACAGGCGCTGCACAAGGCTTTTAAGTTAGCGGAGTATAGCACGAGGTTTGCATTACGCGTTATAGCGCAAGTGAGAAAGTAATAGTGATGTGTCGTTCGCGAACGAGCCGGCTCTAAGTGTCGATGCTTTCAAGTGAACGAGAGGAGCCGATGTCCGTCGAGCAGAGCCGAAACTTCGGCCGCTCCACATCGGACTAGGATCATACCATTATGTGAAAGAGGGAAGGGGGGCAGACGCTCCGAAGACAGCGAGTGTTGGTACAGGCCAGGTGCACAGAGGAACACTGTCACTCTGTGTACCTGTCGCTGCGACAGACGAGGAGCCAGATTTAAATGCAAGCGCATCGTGAAGAAAAAAGAAGAGTAAAGAAAAGAGTGAAAGCCGAAAAAGAAGCAGCATCTGGCTGCATTTCAGTGATATTGGAGACTGCAAAGCTAAGTGCAGAATATGAAAATATCCGTTAGAGCAGGGTCAACAACAAACCTGCACAGACATATAAGATCCACCCACCCATCCGTGCAACTGGAAGAGACCGTGCCCAACCAAAGGGGAACTTCTGTCAATGCATGATTTCATGATACACCGATTACATTGATCAGTGCTTCCCAAGACCTTAGTATGTAAAGACGGCGTTGGAATATTTCGAAATATATAATGTAAGCTCTGGAATATATAAAGTCAAATCTTGAATATATAAAGTCAGCGTCGGAATATATTGTCACGCTTGGGTCACAGATTTGCACAGAGACACAGGAGGTCGTAGAAACAAGAAGGATTTTTATTCAAACACTGCAACACATGCGCTTAAATGTGCTCCATGACAAGTCAGAGATGACAGTTCCGCTAGGAGCAGAGAGAGAGAGATAAAAGCAAGCAATCAATTTTCAACTGACAGGCGCTGCACAAGGCTTTTAAGTTAGTGGAGTATCGCGCGAGGTTTGCATTACGCGTTATAGCGCAAGTCAGAAAGTAAAGAGCAATGTGAGGGTAGTCTGTGTTTCAGGGGTTCTGGTTTGCCCAGAGACGTCTGTATCTTCTTGGGGTGCGATCAGCCCTCCAGCTCACACCCTCCCCCTCAGCTTTATTCACATTCCCGTGAATCAGCTTTACTCTCTGTACCAGGTTCATTTAGTCTTGATAATACATCTGCGTTGACGTGTTCAGAACCTGGTCGATGTTTTACTGTGAAACGGTAAGGTTGTAAGCCCAGAAACCATCTCATCTGGCGAGAGTTTATATCTTTCTGTCGGTATAACCATTGAAGTGGACCATGATCAGTTACCAAAGTGAAGTTTCGTCCCCACAAGTAATAGCGAAGCCCTCCACCTCACGATATAAAGTAAGCACTGGAATATATAAACACAAAACTTCAATATATAAAGTCATCGTCGGAATATACAAAGTCAGTGCTGGAATATCCATCCATTTCCCAACCTGTTGAATCCGATCACAGGGTCACGGGATCTGCTGGAGCCAATCCCAGCCAACACTGGGCACAAGGCAGGAACCAATCCTGGGCAGGGCACATGCATCATTTTCAAAATATTAACCGAACAGTGTTTTTTTAATAAATTTTTCTGAATACGTTTTTGTTGACTTACTTCAGTTCAGAGTCGTTTCAATCAATATATTTTGACTTTGACTTTATATAATCAGGAATGACTTTATAAATTCACGCTGACTTTATATATTCAGGTTTTCACTTTATATATTATATTCCAGCGATGACTTTATATATTCAACTTTTGACTTTATATATTCGGCAATGACTTTATATATTCAAGTTTTCACTTTATATATTCTGACGACTTTATATATTCAGAAAATCAATATATTTGCCTGTTTCGCACCCCATAGTATATGTGTGTGTGTATATATATATATATATATATATATATGTATATATATATATATATGCCAGCAACACTCATGACAATGACAAAACAATTACGTTGTCAATCATGTTACGTTATTATTAAAATGTTTACTTTTCTTTTTATTTCTCCGCTGCCAAAGGCAGGTATTTTGCTATATATATATATATATATATATATATATATAGATATATAGATATATAGATATGACAACAACACTCATATCAATGACAAACAATTACATTAACAATCATGTTACGTTATTTTAAAAATTTTTCCTTTTCTTTTCATAACTTCTTTTACATTACTACTTCTCATGGCTGGCGTATTCTACTAGTATATATATATACATATACAAGATACATATATATATATACATATATATATATATATATACATATATATATACATACATACATATATATACATACATACATACATACATATATATACATACATACATACATACATACATATATATATACATACATACATACATATATATACATACATACATACTGTAAAAGGACCGAGGAGACAGCAATAAGGGTTGGGGTTTTCCGGCCCCGTATATTGTACACAGAAATTTTCCAACAAAGAAAAAAGGTCAAAAGCATAAACTAAACAGTTCATAACGCGACGTCTCCTGGCGCCGCGCCATTTTATAGGGGTGGAGCCGGAAGTGAAGGACAGCTGGGAAGGACCGCAAGGGAGGATGGGAAGGATGACGCCAGGGCAAGATGGCGGAGGAAGGGCGGAAGTACCGCACTGCGGTCAAACCAGGCCTATGGTGCTGGAAGGTCTCTTTTTCTACAAGGAAGCAGAGGGAGAAAGTTAATACCCCGCCATTCCCTGGCGGCAATGTTTTCCCAGGTGTTCTCGAATCAGTCCGCGGCCTCCTAATCGCTCGCGGCGTGACACGATCCCCCTTAGCCCAGGACCGCCAGGTCGGGCGGACCTAACCGAGAGGTCGTGAATGAGAGAGGGCATCGGCATTGGCCTGAAGGGTGCCCCGCCGATAAGTGACAGTGAACTTATACGGCTGCAAGTCCAGAAACCACCTAGTGACCCGCGGATTCGACTCTTTGTGCAGGGACATCCACTGAAGTGCAGCGTGGATCAGTCACCAGAGCGAATTCGCGACCCAGCAGGTAGTAACGGAGGTGGGTCACTGCCCACTTAATGGCCAAGGCCTCCCTCTCCACTGCCGCATACCGGGTCTCCCGGTCCATCAGTTTCCGGCTAAGGTACATCACAGGGTGCTCGACACCATCGACGCTTTGGCTCAGCACGGCGCCCAGGCCTGTGTCCGCGCCGGTCTGGAGAATAAACGGAGCCCAAAATCGGCGTCCGTAACACAGGTGCCGACGTTAGGGCCTTCTTTAGGTCACTGAACGCTGTTCTGCTTTGTCGGTCCACACCACGCGAGGGAGCCTTTTGTCAGGTCAGTCAAGGGTGCTGCTCTTCGAGAAACGGGAACAAACCGGCGGTAGTAACCGCAAGCCCCAAGAAAGCCTGCACCTGTTTCTTGGTATTCGGACGGGCCATTCTAAGATGTCTTTAACTTTGGAGCCTGTGGCCGCACCTGTCCTTGTCCCACGAGGTAGCCTAAATATTTGGCCTCTTTTAATCCAAAAAAACCCTTCCGGGGGTTTATGCGGAGGCCGGCTTTAGCCAGTGTTCGGAGGACAGCGGCGACCTGCAATAGATGCTCCTCCCAGGTGCCGGAATAGATGACAACGCCATCCAGGTAGGCGGCACTATAGGACTGGTGGGGCTTCAGCACTCTGTCTACCAGACGCTGGAAGGTCGCCGGGCCCGTGCAGCCCAAATGGGAGGACCTTGTACTGCCAGTGCCCGCTAGGGGTGCTAAAGGCCGTTTTCCTTTGCGGATGCCGTTAAAGGAATTTGCCAATACCCTTTGTCATGTCAAGGGTAGTCAATATCGAGCCGCACTCCAGCCGCCAAGGAGGTCGCCAATGCGGGCATGGGGTAGGCATCGAACTTGAGATCTGATTCAGACGCCTAAAGTCGTTACAGAACCTCCAGGAGCCGCCTGGCTTGGAGACGAGGACAATAGGGCTGGACCAGGGACTATGGCTCTCTTCAATTATGTCCATGTCCAACATACGCTTCACCTCCAGTTCGACCTCTGCGCGCTTTGCCTCCGGAGTCTGTAGGGCCTCTCCCGGACGATTACACCGGTCCGTGACTATATCGTGGCAATCAGCGGTCCGCCGGGTGACTCGCCACCACCTCGGGATGGCTCGGAGGTTTGGGCTAACTCCTGCCGCTGCTTGGGGTCAGCTCTTCCGAGGTTAAGGGCAGTTGTGCTCGTGAAAGGGAGAGTGACCTATGGGAGCTGGGAAGCTCCTCTATCTCTCCAGGGCTTTAACAGGTTGACATGATAGATCCTCTCTTTCGGTCGACGATTGGGCTGTTTCACCAAATAGTCGACGCAGTCCTTTCTCTCCTTAACCTCGTAAGGCCCTTGCCAGTGAGCGAGCAGCTTCGAAAGTGGGAGGTCGGGCGAGCACCATAACTCGGTCCCCGGGCGGAACTCCTGAGGACGGAGTTGCGGTTGTAACACCGGCCTGCGCTGCTTGCGCACGAGTCACGCGCTCTTTTAGGAGGGGCCTGATCTTTGTGAGTCGGTCGCGCAGTTGCGCATGTACTCCAAAATGTTAGAGGAGGGAAGAGCCTCGCCTCCCAGCCTTCTTTTAGGATGTCGAGGATTCCCCGGGTTGTCGCCCATATAACAATTCAAATGGGGAGAAGCCTGTAGAGGCCTGGGGTACCTCCCGTAAGCAAAAGCACGAGCGGGAGGAGCTGGTCCCAGTTCCTGCCGTCCCAAGCTGACTACCTTCGGAGCATCTGCTTAAGCGCCTGGTTAAACTGCTCACCAGCCCGCCAGTTTGCGGGTGATAGACGACGCTTTCAGGTGCTTTATCTGCAGTAATTTGGCTACCTCCTTGAACGTATCCGATGTAAAGGGCGTACTCTGGTCCGTGAGGACCTCCTTGGGTATGCCCACGCGTGAAAACAAATTAACCAGTTCCCGTGCGATGCTTTTAGTATTAGCGGAGCGCAGGGGAACCGCCTCTGGGTACCGGGTGGCATAGTCCACCATGACTAGGATATACTTGTGGCCACGGGTTGAGGGCTCCAGGGTCCCACCAAATCGACCCCTATTCTTTCAAAGGGTATGTCACTAGGGGAATAGGGACTAGAGGAGCACGGTCCCTCCTAGGAATCTGGCGGGTCTGGCACTCGACAGGATTGACAGAACGCCGGACCTCCTCATTGATCCCAGGCCAGTAAAAGCGGAGCTTAATCTCTCCAGTGTTTTTCGCCCCAGGTGGGCCTAGGAGGTGAGCATGTGCCAACTCGCATATCTCCCGCCGGAAGGTACGCTGAATTAGCAACAACTTCCGCACCTCGCCTCATGGGTAGCCACCGGTACAACAGATCATTTCAAGGACAAAGAAGGGTTCCGCGTGTGGATCCGTCCGCTGTGAGCTGTTAGGCAGAACAACGCATTCGGGCAAAGCGCAGGGAATCATCATTCCACTGCTCCCTCTTAAAGGAGGCCGGCGTGGACCGAAACTGATGGTCCAGGCCGCCGAGAGGGTCTTGTGGCCTGGGCCTGGGAAGAGTTCCCTGGCTAGTCCCTTCCCCGGCGGAGTCTTCCGGGTCAAGGTCCGTGGCCAGGGAAAGGTCCCCGAAACACCAGCAGCGATAGGGCCTGCCCTTGTGCACGGCGTGGAGGCCGCGGGAGGGGTGCCTTTTCCCCTCATAACAAGATCCAACAGGCCCCGAGAGCGAATGGCTTACCGCTGATTCTTTTAGACCAGTCTTGTCCCAAAATCACTGGGAAGGGGTTCAGGTAACACAGCGACCATCATTTGGGTTGGTTCCCCCTTCCAGGTGACATAACAGTGAGCGGAACGATATGACCTAGTCCCCCCATGCACACAAGTGACCAACAAATGCTGTTTTAACCACTGTTGCGGTAAGACAAAGCGGCGAGCGACAATGGTAATGTTGCTGCCGGAATCAAACAAAGCCACCACGGCGTGCCCATTTAGCAACACCACTCCCGTGTTCGACTCGCCAAGGGATGCGGCGGGATACAATACCTCTCCGACGACGTCCAGGTACAGTCCATAGGCTCCGGAGCGATGTTGTGGGGGCAGGTTGGTAGTAGGTGGCCGGTCTCGCCACACTTGAAACAGCGCGGTCCCGCTTCTCTGCTCTGGCTGGCGCTTCTGCAGCGCGTCGAGGGGCTCGGGGTGGCCGCCCGCCCCTGCCGGTTCCCGCGAGCAGGCTTTTCTGACCCCCCAAGTCGGAGGACCGCCAACTGACGCTCCAGGACGTCTAGGAGGCCCGACATGTTTGGTAGGCGTGTCCCCGACCTGCTGGGCGAGGGAACTGGGCATGGCATTGACCAGGCCTTCACAGGCCACCTGCTCGACCACTTTCCGCGCCTGGGGTCCCTCTGGCCGTAGCCCGCGCCCATCTTGCCCCAGAACTTCGAACGCCTGGGCGCGGCAGGCTTTTCGGGTCAAAGACCCAGTTCCGCCATTCGCCTGCTGGCCCGGCTAATGCCGTAGCGGGCCAGTATTTCGGGCTTGAGGAGGTCGTGAATTAGCGCCTCCTCCTCAGGGAGGTCATAATAGGCCCAGCGCTGGTCCTTCAGATATGGCGCCAGGATGGACGCCCACTGACCGCTGCCACTCGCTCGGGTGGCGTCCTCTCAAACATGCCCAGGTAAGCGTCGACGTCCTCCGAAGGGCCCATCGGGACTAAAGGAGGAGGCGCCTGCCTGGGCGGGTCTGGTCTCGCCCGTTGGGCTTCTACCAACCTGGCCTTCGTGGCCTCCAGCTCCCGGGTGGTGGTGGCTTGCGCCTGCTGCAGCGCCTGGAGCTGGACGTTCATTGATTGCAGCACAGTGTTGAGGTCCTGTCCCTCCGTCCATCTCGGGATCTCTGTATCCTGCTGACTACGCCAGTTGTAAAAGGACCGAGGAGACAGCAATAAGGGTTGGGGTTTTCCGGCCCCGTATATTGTACACAGAAATTTTCCAACAAAGAAAAAAGGTCAAAAGCATAAACTAAACAGTTCATAGCGCGACGCCGTCTCCTGGCGCGCGCCATTTTATAGGGGTGGAGCGAAGTGGAGGACAGCTGGGAAGGACCGCAAGGGAGGATGGGAAGGATGACGCCAGGGCAAGATGGCGAGGAAGGGCGGAAGTACCGCATCTGCGGTCAAACCAGGCCTATGGTGCTGGAAGGTCTCTTTTTCTACAAGGAAGCAGAGGGAGAAAGTTAATACCCCGCCATTCCCTGGCGGCAAATGTTTTCCCAGGTGTTCTCGAATCAGTCCGCGGCCTCCTAATCGCTCGTGCGTGACAATACATACATATATATACATACATACATATATATATATATATATATATATATATATATATATATATATATACACACATACACATACATATATATATATATATATATATACATACACATACATATATATATATATATATATATACACATACTACATACATATATATATATATATATACATATATACATACATACATATATATATACATATATACATACATACATATATATATACATATAAACATACATATACATATATACATACATATATATATACATATATACAGACACTTAGATAGATAGATAGATAGATAGATAGATAGATATCTATATATATATATATATATATATATATCTATATCTATATGTACAAACCGGATTCCAAAAAGTTTGGACACTAAACAAATTATGAATAAAAACTGAATGCAATGACGTGGAGATGGCAAATATGAATATTTTATTTGTAATAGAACGTAGATGACAGATCAAACGTTTAATCCGAGTAAATGTATCATTTTAAAGGAAAAATATGTTGATTCAAAATTTCACGGTGTCAACAAATCCCAAAAAAGTTGGGACAAGTAGCGATAAGAGGCTGGAAAAAGTAAATTTGAGCATAACGAAGAGCTGGAAGACCAATAAATACTAATTAGATCAATTGGCAACATTATTGGGTATAAAAAGAGCTTCTCAGTGTGGCAGTGTCTCTCGGTGTGTCCCTGAGACTTATTAATTGTCATCGCGAAGCAGAGCCATACTGGAAATCTGAGGCATTTCAATTGAAATGGGAGATCAGGGGATATAACGGTGATGCCAGGAATACATTCAGAGTGTGGCGCTCTGCTGTTTTTTTGTGTAGTTGCCTTCACACAGCCTCTTCGCTGCTTTATAAATGAACGCCATATAAAGCCATCACCTTTTGTGTCAATTGTCAATTGTGTAATACGTTTTTTGAACAGGTTTGATACATGGAAGTGATCACTCGTACTGCGTTCAGTAAGTTCACGTGAGCTGCTCTCTTGTGTGATGTTGCGCATGTCCACGGCTTAATTTAATGTTATAAGACCCGCACTTAAAAGTTCCTGGCTGCATTCCGTTGTAATATGACGAAGCTGCGCTGAGGTCACTTTTGAGAATGCAAGTATAGTTGTCCAGGAGAAAAGCAATCTTGCCTGAAATCAATGGCATCGTTTTGTAGGGTCTGTTCCTGAAACTTATTACTTGACATCGCGCAGCAGAACCTTACTGGAAATTGGAGGCATCTGAATTGAAATGGGAGATCAGAGGGGATAAAGGGGACGCAAGAAATACATTGAGTGTGGAGAAACTCTAGAGACAGGGTGTGTATTAACTTGTGGATTTTTCTGTCAGTATTTGGTGGCAGTGCGACGAAGTTGCTTTGGAAGACGGTGTTAGCTGTGGAGCTCAGCTCAGAGCAAAATGAGGTGAATGGGAGGGGAGTTGATGACGTGACTCCCCCACCCGCCTTAACTGTCAATCCCCCACAAACACAGTCTCTCGGAATTTGCATAAGCACAGCCCTTCACCTGCAATTTTAACTTAGTTACAAAGTGATCAAAACTCTCGTTTATATCCTGCGTCCTCTGATTAAACTTGTATCCCGCATTACCGTGGGCATGACAAACACCAGCGGCAGCCTGTCTATGAACTTAATTTAAACTTTAAGTTTACACCGTGCTTTGTTTCCGAAGTAGCAGCACTCATGAATATGGTTGTAAATGTCAGCTGCTCGCTTCTTATTGTTTCGCTACCTTCTCAATTATATAATGCATGTTTTCTTTACCGCTTTTTGGAGCTCTTCCTGGTTTTCTACGTACTGCGTTGATAGTCAGTTCACATGAACTCCGCCCCCCACGGCCATCCAGCTCAACTCCATTACAGAAAATGGAGAAAAATAGCTTCCAGTTATGACAATTACGCGTAGAATTTCGAAATGAAACCTGCCCAACTTTTGTAAGTAAGCTGTAAGGAATGAGCCTGCCAAATTTCAGCCTTCTACCCACACGGGAACTTGGAGAATTAGTGATGAATCAGTGAGTCAGCCAGTCAGTGAGTGAGTGAGTCAGTCAGTCAGTCAGTCAGTCAGTCAGTCAGTCAGTCAGTCAGTCAGTCAGTCAGTCAGTCAGTCAGTCAGTCAGTCAGTGAGGGCTTTGCCTTTTATTAAAAAAAAAAAACAAGAAGCCCGGTGCCTGCTTCCCAACTGGGGATTCGCCCTACTTGCAGCTGACCTTCGGACTGCCTGCTTCAGCCACTTCATCCATAGGCTCGCCGCTCTCTCTCGTCTGTTTTTTTTTACTCCCCTTCTAGCTGACTGGAGCTTCTGTTTATCAAGATAAGCAGCCCCAGGAACAATCACGAATGCGGACGGCCCCTCACAAGTGCACTTTGGTGAGAAACGCCATTATCGCTAATCGCCCTGACAACCTTCAGCCACATAACCACCACGCTTCACCGCCTCAGCTGCGAGCGGTGATTATTTATTTTAAAGCTGGACTTTGACAGGAGTTGTGGACCCGCTATATCACACATGTGAAAGTTCACAGAGAGTTATAGCGTGGGTTGTTCACTGAATGCTAGCAACTGGCACACTAACGCTCGTGGGCAGTTGTGGCTTTGTCTCGAGAGAGGTAAACAAGGTTAGCACGCGAGTCGTATTCCAAACAAAGGTCGTATACCAAGCAAAATTTTTTCTGTCCAAACAGGATGTATACCAAGTTGGACTTATTACAAAGCAGACGTATACTGAGGTACCACTGTACTTTGAAGGGGATAACATTGATGTCTGAAAAAAATAAAAACTTTCGTAAATAAAAAATCAGTCAGTCAGTGAGGGCTTTGCCTTTTATTAGTATTGATATATACATATATACATATACATATATACATATATATATATATATATATACACATATACATATATACATACGAGGTGTGGCAGAAAAGTAATGAGACTGGCAACGCTGCACTGTTGTCCTTGATAGAGTACGTTTATCAGTACCCTCCCATAGCTCAGTGCAAATTTCAACTCCTTCCGTTAACTACGTGATTTTTGTGACTGCTATTAGCGAAGTTGTGTTTTTGGTTGTGTGTCACACAAAATGGAACAGCGGAATTTGGAGCAACGTTGTGCCATTAAATTTTGTGTTAAGCTTGGAGAATCGGCAAGTGTGACGTTTTGAAAAGTTAAAAACAGGCTCTATGGGGAACATTCTTTATCTTGAGCTCAAGTTTTTCAGGGAAGCCTTCAACTTCGAAAACCAATGAAAACATTGAACGTGTGAACACTCTTGTGAGATCAGACCGTCGTTTAACATTAAGAATGTTGAGTGAACAATTAAATTTGAACAGATTTACCGCTCATCAAATTTTGACTGAACATTTGCACATTTGAAAAGGTCTCTGCCAAAATGGTGCCGAAAAACCTCACAATTGAGCAGAAGGACAATCGAAAAAACGCATTCCTGTGGTTCCCCAGCCCCTTATTCACCTGACCTCAGTCCGTGTGACTTTTTCCTTTTCCTAAACTGAAAATGTCCTCAAAGGACGTCATTTCGGGACAACATCCAAAAGAGTGTAACGGACATGTCGAAGACCATACCGGTTGAAGACTTCCAGCACTGCTACCAACAGTGGGAACAACGTCTCCATCGGTGTGTAGCTGCCCAAGGGAACTACAGTGGAACCTCGTTATACATCCTTAATTCGTTCCAGACCTTTTGACTTATACCAAACAGGACGTATACCAAACAAATTTTTCCCATAAGAAATAATGGGAACATGATTAATCTGTTCCCATGAAATAAAAAAATCCTATTGCTATTGGCATATTATACATTAATGGGGTTGTATAAAATAATTTAAACACTGCTTAATACTAAAATACATAAATACAAAAGCAATTAGATAAAATAAATGAAAATTTAACCTCACTTTACTTTATAATACCGTCTTTGTCTTTCACAATCATAGATACCGTCGTTCTCGGCAAACGGTATGCAGCAGCCATGTCCTGGATACATGCCAATCTTCATACTTTCAACAATCAATTCAGATTTACATGAAAGGATAATATCTTTAATTATTTTATTTTAAAATTGGGGTTTAATTGAGTTTGCTGGATTTAGCTACATTTCGGACTGTTTCTCGAATGCAGCAGCTAGCAGCTGATTGGAGACCGTAAGAGCCAATCAGAATTTTTGAAACCAAGTCTGTGATTGGTTGGTTTTGTGGCACACTTATAACGGTGTACAGAGAGTTGAGCCCAGCAGAGAATGTTGTGAGCGCAAGCAAACACATTGCAGCAAAGCTTAAATGAAAAACTGAGCGAGAGGGGGGTGCTATTGTGTGTGTATATGGATAAGTGCAAACACTGAAATACATTTTTTGCACGCAGCAATGAATTTTGTTCACTCAAATTCAGCTTTTGTACGCCAAAATAAATTCTCCTCAAAATGCAACACTTGCACTTGCAATATTTTTTTACGTGCGCTCAGAATAGTGGCACTGAAATAACGCCATACAAGGGGATGGTGAAAAAGTTGAAAGTGCTTTTATTAAAACAACTAACAAAACAAGGTGTTCAAATTAAAGTGCAGTCTCCAAAGTTCCAATAAATAATCCATAAAATCAGAAGTGAAACGTGGAAGTTAAAAACAATAGAAAAAAGTCTTCTTAAAAAGAACGAAGTTAAAAGCAGGAAGCATTCTTTAAAAAAACAACAAGAAGCCCGGTGCCTGCTTCCCAACTGGGGATTCGCCCTACTTGCAGCTGACCTTCGGACTGCCTGCATCAGCCACTTCATCTATGAGCGCTCTCGCTCGCTCTCTCTCTCTCTCCCGTTCTTTTACTCCCTTCTAGCTGACTGGAGCTTCTGTTTATCAAGATAAGCAGCCCCAGGAACAATCACGAATGCGGACGGTCCCTCACAAGTGCACTTTGGTGAGAAACGCCCACATCGCTAATCGCCCTGACAACCTTCAGCCACATAACCACCACGCCCTCACCAAGCTGCGAGCGCGGTGATTATTTATTTTAAAGCTGGACTTTGACAGGAGCTGTGGACCCGCTATATCACACATGTGAAAGTTCACAGAGAGTTATAGCGTGGGTTGTTCACTGAATGCTAGCAACTGGCACACTAACGCTCGTGGGCAGTTGTGGCTTTGTCTCGAGAGAGGTAAACAAGGTTAGCACGCGAGTCGTATTCCAAAGGTCGTATACCAAGCAAAATTTTTTGTGTCCAAACAACACGTATACAACATTGATGTTTGAAAAAAATAAAAACTTTGGTAAATAAAAAATCAGTCTCATTACTTTTCTGCCACACCTTTTATATATATATATATATATACATATATATACACATCTATATACATATATATACACATCTATATATACACACATATATATATATATATATATATACATATATATACACATCTATATACATATATATACACATCTATATATACACACATATATATATATATATATATATATATACATACATATCTACATATATTCACACATACATATACACACACACACACATATATATATATATACAGTAATCCCTCGCTATATCAAGCGCTTCGACTTTCGCGGTTTCACTCTATCGCTGGATTTTAAATGTAAGCACATCTAAATATATATCACAGATTTTTTCTGGTTCGCGGATTTCTGCAGACAATGGGTCTTTTAATTTATGCTACACGCTTCCGCAGTTTGTTTACCCTGTTGATTTCATACAAGGGACGCTATTGGCGGATGGCTTAGAAGCTACCCAATCAGAGCATGTATTACATATTAACTAAAACTCCTCAATGCTATAAGATATGCATCCCGCGCGGAGCTTGATTGTTTGCTTGTCTCTGCCTCTCTCTCACCCTATCTGACATTCTCTGCGCCTGACGGAGGGGCTGTTTGCTTAAAAGATACTGACGCTCCTCTAAAAAAATGCCGCTTTATTGCGGTGCTCGGCATATTTAAAAGCACACGTATTGATTTTTTGATTGTTGCTTTAATCTCGCTCTCTCTCTCTGACGTTCTCTGCGTCTGACGGAGGAGATGTGAGCAGAGGGGCTGTTTGCACAGAGGCTGTTTGCTTAGAAGATACTAACGCCCCTTTAAAAAATGCCGCGGCAAACTTAAAAGCACAAGTATTGACTTTTGATTGTTTGCTTTTCTTTGCAGCTCTCTCTCTCTCCCTCTGAAATTCTCTGCTCCTGAAGAGAAGAAGATCTATTTGCATTCTTTTAATTGTGAGAAAGAACTGTCATCTCTGTCTTGTCATGGAGGACAGTTTAAACGTTTGACTAAAGGGTGTTATTTCATGTCTAGAGGGCTCTAATAATGTTAACAGTGTGGGAGAGTTTATAAGGGCTTAAAATATATAAAAATAACTACACAAACATATGGTTTCTACTTCAAGGATTTTCGTCTATCGCGGGGGGTTCTGGAACGCAACCCCCGCGATCGAGGAGGGATTACTGTATATATATATATAAATAAATATATATATATATATATATATATATATATATATATATATATATATATATATATATATATATATATATATATATGGCAAAATACCCACGCTTCTGCATTAAAAGTACTGCATTAAAATTTTTATTAAGAAGAAAATTAAACCATTTTAAACTGAGGGAAAATATACCAATAATTATTTGTTAAGGATCTCTTTGTATACCATGTTGTCAGTTCGCCCCTCGGTTGTAACATGACCAAGCTGTGCGCTGAGCTTACTCTTGAGCATGTAACTTACAGTTGGCCATGTGAACAGTAATCTTGTCTCAAATCTCACAGCTTGGATTGCTGCTGTCATAATCGGTTTGAGTTTCATGGTTTGTTTCAATTACGACAGTATTTGCAGGATTTGTTGTGTTGAAGTGACATTTGGCATCTGTCAAGCGCTAGGCACACAACCGGTTTCATCGATAAAATCACATCCAGCTTTTGAGAGTTTAAACATGCATAAACATCAAAGTGTCCACTACTGAAATTGTCACCTGTGAATCTAAGATGTTTAAGAGGCATTGGCGGTTGTCGAAAGGTATAAAATATTTGGCCATTTCGGTACACTTGAAAGCGACAACCGAACAATTCAGCGGCAGCCATCAACTCACATGCAGAACCATAGGTGAAGGGCTTAAGCATTTCACTCTTATAGTGCTCCTGTGTAGTATAATTATCTCCTGTACTGTCATCAGTCCACACCTTGAACCTGTCCCAGTCATTCAATACATAAGACAGAATGTTCCTCCGGATATCAAGAGTGAGCCTGATATGGCCGTGCAATATGTAAGAAAGAGAATGAAAAAGGTAGGTACTATCTCCAGGCATGGAAACCACTCGGTAAGTGACAGTTCTTTGATCGATAGTGATCATCTCGATAGACATGGTAATGGGGGTTGGAATTATAAAGAAAATGGGTACCTGAGCAATGTAAAGTAAGTGTAAAATACCTATAGAATAACTATAATTGTAATAAACAAACAATAAAACAGCGGAGAAGCTGTGGATTAAACAAAAAGTCTGTAGTTATCAGTAGGGAGACGTGAATCCCAGGGCGATGCAAGGAAGGGAATGTAAAGACCGGAGCGACAGACGGTCTTATATAGGCAGGCAGCCAACAACATGGGAGGCGTTGGGATGGGGGACCCAATGCCACCTCACATGGTGGCCAAGGTGCAAGCTATGGACGTATATATGTACGTAAGTAGTATTCAGTTAGCGTTGGGAACCCGTGTACCAAATTTGAAGATGGTCCCATAAATAACAAAGACTGTTGAAAAGTTCAATATGGCGGCCGACAGTGGCATCATACCACCGAAATAAGTGCGTATATTGGTTTCGGTTAGCTCAGGGAAGCCACCTACCAAATTTCGTGAAGATGGGGCTGTAAATAAGAAAGTTCAACACGGCGGACGTTATTGACCATTATGACCGTTACGCATAGAGTTTCGAAATGAAACCTGCTTAACTGTTGTAAGTAAGCTGTAAGGAATGAGCCTGCCAAATTTCAGCCTTCTACCTACACGGGAAGTTGGAGAATTAGTGACATTGGAAAGTTCAATATGGCGTCCGACAGTGGTGTCATACCAATGAAATAAGTACGTACATCGGTTTCCGTTAAAAGTTCAATACGGCGGCCGACAGTGGCATCGTATCAATCAAATAAGTACCAAATTTTAGCCTTCTACCTACACGGGAAGTTGGAGAATTAGTGACGTTGGAAAGTTCAATATGGCGGCTGACAGTGGCGTCATACCACCGAAATAAGTATGTACATTGCTTTCAGTTAGCGCAGGGAAGCCGCCTACCAAATTTCGTGAAGATGGGGCCATGAATAACAAAGTTCAATATGGCGGACGTTGTTGACCGTTATGACCATTATGCGTAGAATTTCGAAATGAAACCTGCTTAACTTTTGTAAGTAAGCTATAAGAATGGGCCTGCCAAATTTCAGCCTTCTACCTACACGGGAAATTGGAGAATTAGTGACTTTTTGAAAATTCAATATGGCTGCCGACAGTGGCGTCATACCATTGAAATAAGTAAGTACATTGGTTTCGGTTAGCGCAGGGAAGCCACCTACCAAATTTCGTGAAGATGGGGTCAGCCTTCTACCTACACGGGAAGTTTGAAAATTGGTGACGTTGGAAAGTTCAATATGGCGGCCGACAGTGGCGTCATACCATCAAATAAGTAAGTACATTGGTTTCGGTTAGCGCAGGGAAGCCACCTACCAAATTTCGTGAAGATGGGGCCATAAATAAGAAAGTTCAACATGGCGGACGTTGTTGACCGTTATGTGTAGAATTTCAAAATGAAACCTGCTTAACTTTTGTAAGTAAGCTGTAAGGAATAAGCCTGCCAAATTTCAGCTTTCTACCTACATGGGAAGTTGGAGAATTAGTGATGAGTCAGTGAGTGAGTGAATCAATCAGTCAGTCAGTCAGTGAGGGCTTTGCCTTTTATTAGTATAGATAGTGTCTGAGTGATTTTGATTGTCAAGCCCAAGGAAGAAAGGCCATTATTCTTCTTTCCAGTTCACAGAATGCTTGCATGCTTTCTTATGACAACTTCATCTTCCCACCAGTTCAGAAAAGGCACACTATAAAGTGGTATAAGGGTACACTAGAGCAAACAAGCTAGAGAGTGTCAGAAGATCAATGACATGTGAATATGTTTGGCCTACCCTATTGCACCAAACTGTTCAAACATGATAATGTCTTGCCAGTCATTAGAAAACAATAGCCAAAAGTTGTACAGTATACTTGAGCTTGGATTCAGCTGCAAATCTACTAGACCCTTCTGCCAATAGCAGGATGCCAAAATGACTATTTTTAGAGTTTTACTTAAAAAAAAAAAATCAAAACTCTAGATTAAACATAGCCATATCACACCTTCATTTTATCACAACTTCTGTATTACTTATACATACATAATTTATTTCAAAATATAAAAAGAATCTTTTATAATACAGTACATTGATACGATCTTATGCAGAACATGTTGGTTTATAGACTTAAGGAAATTTCACACAGTTTTCAGTTAATTTAGGGCCACATTAAAAAAGGTTTAATTTCACTTGTGATGGGGTAGATCAAACTACATAAAGAGTTGGTGAGCAATTAATTCTATGCATAACCAAATATTAAATTACCTAATCTGCACTACAACACTGATTCACGTGGGTGGATGTCTTCTTAATACAATTATACTTTGAACGATACAAATGCTGGATACACATCAACTTTCACTCTACGTTGTAAATGTGATTCAAACATTTCAAAGTGAAGATTACATTTACATTTATTTACTTAGCAGATGCTTTTATTATCCACAGTGACTTATAAAGGAGGTAAACTATCAAGTAACATTAGGCTGTTTGTTTTGCAAGTATAACAGAATGGGTAACAAAACTTGATTGCCACAAGTGAAAAGATGTAATAACTCGTACATTTGCAATCATAGATTACACTCAGTAAAACAATTAAACAAATTAACCAAGAATATAAAATATTGCAGAGCAATTTTTTTTCTTCATCAGTTCAACAGATATTCACAGAACAGATGGGTCTTAAATATATTGAGGGAGACAGCAGTACGGATGGAGGTGGGCAGCCTGTTCCACCATCTAGGAACTCCACAGGAAAAGAGTCTGGATTAAGACGTGATGCCAAACAGAGGAGGCATCCCCAGGTGCTGTTCCCCAGCAGACTTGAGTGGGTGGGAAAGTGTATATCAATTCAGCAGTCTCCATATACTCAGGTGCTGATCCACTGACTAATCTGTAGGCAAGAATCAGGAATTTGAACTTAATGCGTGCTGCTACAGGGAGCCAGTGTGGTGACATGAAGACATATTTTATTTATAGGGCTAAAGACAGCATATTGGGGTACATCACTATATGTCTTCTGGAGAGCTTGCCATAGAGTCACCTAGATGAAATGTATCTTTTCTGTAGCATGCAAAGTAACACATACAGTATTCATGTTCTCTTCTAGTTATCAGATGAAAGATATTCTTCTCAAAGAGCTCTGCTTGGTAAACAAACTACATAACCATCACAGATGTTCCTGTGCACAAGTGCAGCACTTGCTGAATCTTCATGAAGATTTTTTCTGCCCAATTAATGAAGTCCATAACACACTGGTTGGGTGTTTATTGCTACTACTGGTTCACTTGAACTTTTGCTGTGTGAAGCGTAACAACTAACTGGAGTTTAAAAGAAAGTAACTAATCATCTTCTGATTTGACGCAAAGTCAAGGGACTATGATAGTGAAAACATCTTGAAGTGCTGTTTTTGATAAAAATGATCTTATTTTATTGAATAACTAGCAGAATACCCGCGCTTCGCAGCGGAGAAGTAGTGTGTTAAAGAAGTTATAAAAAAGAAAAGGAAAAATTTTAAAAATAACGTAACATGATTGTCATTGTCATGAGTGTTGTGTTGCTGGCATATATATATATATATACACATATATACATATACATATATACACATATATATACACACATATATACACACATATATATACACATATATACACACATATATACACATATATATACACACACATATATATATATATATATATATACTCACACATATATATATATATATATATATATATGTACACACATATATATATATATATATATATATGTACACACATATATATATATACACACATATATATATATATACACACACATACATATATACATATGTATATATACATACATATATACATATACATATATACATATATACACATATATACATATACATATATATACATATATATATATATACATATATACACACATACACATATATATATATATATATATATATATATATATATATATATATATATATATATATATATATATATAAACTGCTCAAAAAATTAAAGGAACACTTTGAAAACACATCAGATCTCAATGGGAAAAAGAAATCCTCCTGGATATCTATACTGATATAGACTGGGTAATGTGTTAGGAACGAAAGGATGCCACATCGCTTGATGGAAATGAAAATGATCAACCTACAGAGCCCTGAATTCAAAGACGCCCCAAAAATCAGAGTGAAAAATTATGTGGCAGGCTAGTCCATTTTGCCAAAATTTAATTGCAGCAACTCAAAATTGTACGCAGCACTTTGTATGGCCCCTGTGTTCTTGTATATATGCCTGACAACATCGGTGCATGCTTCTAATGAGATGACAGATGGTGTTGTGGGGGATCTCCTCCCAGATCTGGACAAGGGCATCACTGAGCTCCTGGACAGTCTGAGGTGCAACCTGGTGGCATTGGATGGACCAAAACATAATGTCCTAGATGTGTTCAATTGGATTTAGGTCAGGAAAGTGTGGTGGCCAGTCAATGGTATCAATTCCTTCATCCTCCAGGAACTGCCTGCATACTCTCACCACATGAGGCCAGGAATTGTCGTGCACCAGGAGCCACTGTACCAGCATAGGGTCTGACAATGGGTCCAAGGATTTCATCCTGATACCTAATGGCAGCCAAGGTGCCTTTGTCAAGCCTGTAGCGGTCTGTGTGACCCTCCATGGATATGCCTCCCCAGACAATCATTAACCCACCACCAAACTGCTCATGCTGAATGATGTTACAGGCAGCATTATGTTCTCCATGGCTTCTCCAGACCCTTTCACTTCTGTCACGTGCTCAGGGTGAACCTGCTCTCATCTGTAAAGCACAGGGCACCAGTGGTGCATCTGCCAATTCTGGTATTCTATGGCGAATGCCAATCGAGCTGCATGCTGCTGGGCAGTGAGCTCAGGGCCCATTAGAGGACATGGGGTCCTTGGGTCACCCTCATGAAGTCTTTCTGGTTGTTTGGTCAGAGACATTCACACCAGTGGCCTGCTGGAGGTCATTTTGTAGGGCTCTGGCAGTGCTCATCCTGTTCCTCCTTGCCCAAAGGATCAGATACTGGTCCTGCTGATGGGTTATGGACCTTCTATGGCCCTCTCCAGCTCTCCTAGAGTAACTGCTTGTCTCCTAGAATCTCCTCCATGCCCTTGAGACTGTGCAGGGAGACACAGCAAACCTTCTGGCAATGACACGTATTGATGTGCCATCCTGGAGAAGTTGGACTACCTGTGCAACCTCTGTAGGGTCCAGGTATCGCCTCATGCTACCAGTAGTGACACTGACTGTAGCCAAATACAAAACTAGTGAAGAAACAGTCAGAAAGATGAGGAGGGAAAAATGTCAGTGGCCTCCACCTGTTAAACCATTCCTGTTTTGGGGGTCATCTCATTGTTGCCCCTCTAGTGCAGCTGTTGTTAATTTCATTAACACCACAGCAGCTGAAACTGATTAACAACCCCCTCTGCTACTTACCTGACCAGATTAATATCCCATAAGTTTCATTGACTTTATGCTATACTCTGATTAAAAAGTGTTCCTTTAATTCTTTTGAGCAGTATATATATATATGGGTGTGATATCCCGTGTAGTGGGAAGTGGCCCCAGCCTACACTCTGGACATCTGATAGTTCATGAACCGAACGGGATCAAATGGAGAGATGAGACACAGACAAAAATTGAAGATTGAATGGTGCAAATTTATTTACAAGAGTGCTGTACACAAAAAAATGTAGTAGTGGTGTCAGGTGGGCTTTGAGACACAGTCCTTCAACCCTGACTCTTCAAAAAGAAATAAAAACAAACAAAAAGGAAAAATATGGTGTATTTACAAAAAACAGTGCACTCCTACAAAAACTACACACACGCTTCAATAACAAAGGTTGTCTTCTTTTATCCCTGGTTCAAGACGTTCCTCCAGCAGGAAAGAAATATGCACAAAAACAAGTGTGTGTATATCTATACTAATAAAAGACAAAGCCCTCACTCACTCACTCACTCACTCATCACTAATTCTCCAACTTCCCGTGTAGGCAGAAGGCTGAAATGTGGCAGGCTCATTCCTTACAGCTTACTTACAAAAGTTGGGCAGGTTTCATTTCGAAATTCTACGCCTAATGGTCATAACTGGAAGGTATTTTTCTCCATTAACTGTAATGGAGTTGAGCTGGAATGACGTGGGGGGGGGTGGAGTTTCGTGTGACATCATCACGCCTCCCACGTAATCACGTGAACTGACTGTCAACGCAGTGCGTAGAAAACCAGGAAGACCTCCAAAAAGCGCTTAACAAAACATGCATTATTTAATTGAGAAGGCAGCGAAACAATAAGAAGCGAGCGAGTGACATATACTACCATATTCATGAGTGCTGCTACCTCGGAAAGAAAGCAAGGTGTAAACCTAAACTTTAAATTAAGTTCATAGACAGGCTGCCGCTGCCGTTTCTCATGCCCACAGGTAATGCGGGATACAAGTTTAATGAGAGGACGCAGGATATAAACGAGAGTTTTGATCACTTTGTAACTAAGTTAAAATTGCAGGTGAAGAGGTGTGCTTATGCAAATTCCGAGAGACTGTGTTTGTGGGGGATTGACAGTTAAGGCGGTGGGAAGTCACGTCATCATCTCCCCTCCCATTCATCTCATTTCGGTCTGAGCTGAGCTCCGCCGTCTTTCGAAGCAACTTCGTCAGACTGCCACCAAATACTCCCAGAAAAATCCACAAGTTAATACACACTGTCTCTAGAGTTTCTACACACTGAATCCTCCAGGCACTACTTTCAAAAGGTCACATTAACAATCGTGTTACATTATTTTTAAAATCTTTCCTTTTCTTAGCACAAGCACAGCTTGAGAAGCTTCGGTGCATGTGCTCCATAACGCGTTAAAAAATAATGCATTTAATCACACTTTGCATTACAAGCAAAGGGGAACTCTTGTCAATGCATGATTTCCTGGTACACCGATTACTTTGATCAGTGCATCCCGATTCATTTTACCCTCGCACCACCTTAGTTTGAGAAGAAGTCTGAAAAAATATGAGGTTAACACAGAAAAACATCACCAATTCAAGCTTTATGAATAATCGATTCGCCATCAATAATTGTTTTGGTATAGCCATACTCAGTGTAATCCTCCTCCTCAGTGAAATAATTTTTCCGCCACTAGCCATGATTAAATGAACGGTAAAAAAGTAAGAGCGAAGCGAGGGTGACTTATTTAGGCAGGCATATATATGACAGCAACACTCATGACAATGTCAATCATGTTACGCTTATTATTAAAATGTTTCCTTTTCTTTTTCATTACTTCTTTAACACACTACTTCTCCGCTGCGAGGCACGGGTATTTTGCTATATAAATATATATTTATATTAATGACCTCCAAAGAGCGCCGAGACTTTTGATATCGTGAATGTGTCTGCAAAAACTGGGGTCTCCTGGCCAGCAAAGGTCGAGCAGCCAGCGCGCGTGCATAGCTGTGCCGGCCTTTGAGATGCTGACTGCGCTTCTGCCTTAAGTCAAAGTGAGCACTTTTAATTTTTTTCATCCTCCCCCTGCGCTATAGCCCAGACAAGTGCAAACACGGGACCCCTTTTCTACACCACGGCAAAATAATATTAAGGCGATTCACACTTTCTTTTGCACGTATAATGATTATCAGGTCCTCACCTCGGATTATGAAGACACGCACAGGAGTGAAGGACTGACAGTGCCATCACAGCCGAATAATGGCGAGGACGTCTCACCAGTCTACACAATTACCACCGCGACTGTCCCCAAAAGGCGATCATAACGTCAGCGAACACATCTCTATACTATATAAAAGACAACGGCAACTTTCCTTTCTTTACACCTTTTTTCCTTTTATCCCAAACCAAAGCCTTTGTCTCTTAACACTGCAGAGGACACAAAACAAATTTTCTTTAAATGCCGGTAAGGCACATTACCAGAGGCACACATTTGAACGTTCACACAGAAAATGTCATTTCTATACCACAGCCGTCGTGTAGCGCCTTTCTAAAGGGATCTACTACCGAGAGATGATCCACATATATTTTAGCTGCTGTTAGTTACTTACCTGTTGTGTTGTGTTACACAGTCTTTAAAATGTAGTTTACCCGCAACCACTCCAGTAGTGCTCAATGTACCTGTACTTCTTAAAACGTTAATGTTTTACTGTTTAATAACTTATAGACTATATTTTATTATTTTTCCCTTGCACTCAGTAACCAAAGCTATACACACACATATAGACACATACAAACATATATATATATATATATATATATATATATATATATATATATATGTATGTATGTGTATATATATGTATGTGTATATATATGTATGTGTATATATATGTATGTGTGTGTGTATATGTGTGTGTATGTGTATGTGTATGTGTGTGTATATATATGACAGCAGCAATGCAAGCTGTGAGAAAACAGTAAAAAGGAGGCGTGTCAGACGTTGTGGTACATTTTCTGATGCAGCTACCAAAAATAACTTTGTGACGCTGCCACCAAATACACAAAACAATTACTTTGACAATCATGTTACGTTATTTTCAAAATGTTTCCTTTTGTTTCTCTTTCCTTCTTTAACACACTACTTCTCCGCTGCGAAGCGCGGGTATTCTGCTAGTACAAAAATAAAACAATTGCACCAAACCCAAAATCAAAAACTATCCCAGCACCAAATAAGTATATATACCTCCACCAAAAATAATCACTAGGAGATATATAACTCTATATACAAAAAGAATATATACCAAAAGAATATATACAAAAGAATATATGCAAAAGTCGCCAAAATTACAACTGCTCCTACAAATAACTCAGCAGTGCTTATTCCTACCTCGCTCTTAGGTCCAGACCCCTGTTGGCCGGTAACTCTTTAAATATAACCGGCAAGATTGTCCAGCCAATCTGCCAACATGTCTACCTCATGCACCTATCTCGGTAGACGGTAGCGCATTCACGCCACACGCACGCCCGAGCAACTATGTATTTAAAACCAAACTCCTGCGGTCGCTACAGGCGTATAAGCCCTCCGGTACAGCCAATGGCTATGCTGAGCTCAAGCACGACCGTGGTTGACTCACCAGTAAGTAAAATCATTTCTCTAACATTATGGGATCCCCATCTCTGACTCAATCAATCAAATGCCGGCTTTCTTTTAGGCGCCGACTTTAAACCGCCTGCACTAGGCAGGCTGCAGGACACCGGAGTGTAAAATGAACACATGCGGCGGAGCCCGATTGGCCATTATACCGGCCCCACGTGTCCAACACCCCGCGCCTCACTGCGCTTAACCGCTAGACGGCCCCGCGTTCCCGTGTCTTTTGAAATGAAATTTTCCTCTGATCAGTCGTAGGAATGCGCTTTATTCCTCTAACATTTTTGTAGCTCTGATGTGTGCATCAATGTAATCGATGTACCAGGAAATCATGCATTGACAAAAGTTCCCCTTTGCTTGGAATTGAAAGTGTGATTAAATGCGTTATTTTTTTAACGCGTTATGGAGTACATGCATCGAAGCTTCTCAGCTGTGCTTGTGCTAAGAAAAGAAACATTTTAAAAAATAACGTAACATGATTCTGCATTAACCGCATATTTTTTCATATGTCTCAAACCAAGGGGATGCGAGGGTAAAATGAATCGGGAAGCGCGCGTACATACTCCGTGCATCCCCTCTCGGAAATCGAACCTCGGATGTCGGCACTAGAGGCGAAGCCTCTACAATTGTAGAACTGTACAATATGTAGATCGGGACATATATACATATATATATACATATATATATATATATATATATATATACATATATATATATACATATATATACATATACATATATACATATATATACATATATATATATACACATATACATATACACATATACATATATACATATATATATACATATATATATATATATACATATATATATATATATATCCGCGTTTCGCAGCGGAGAAGTAGTGTGTTAAAGAAGTTATGAAAAAGAAAAGGGAACATTTTAAAAATAACATAACATGATTGTCAATATACAGTAATTGTTTTGTGAGTGTTATTGAGTGTTGCTGTCATCAAGGATTTGATTATCATTATTTCTTTCAATCAGGTTCGTATTTGTAGGATGTGTTGTGTTCAAGTTACATTCCGTGTTTGTCAATCGTTGTAAAGATAACAGGTGTCATTCATCGATTTGTTTCTTACTGCATCAATAAACAGCTCGTCTTCTTCTTCTTCATCTGAGACCTGACACACTGCATGCACGGGTTTTTTTACACTGTCTTCCTTTAGCGAGACATTGACTTTTTCCACCGTGTGCTTTCTTCCACTGTAGCTGCACTTATGAATATGCCTGTATGTATCAGACGCTTCATATTTTTTTGCTGCCTTCTCAATTGTGTGATTCGGTTTTTGTTCAGCACTCTTTGGAGCTGTTGCTTTTTGTCTGCGCACTGCGTCAGTTCATGTGAGGCGCTCGGTGTACATGCATCGAAGTTTCCCAGCTGTGCTGGTGCCATGTCGTGCTATGTCCACGGCTGTATTTAATGTTAGCTAAAAGCCGGCACTTAAAACTATCTCTCGCAGTTTCGCTGAGTTTGTGCCAAACACCACCCTGACCATCTCATCTTCCTCTGCATAAGCACAGTCCTTCACCCGTGAATATTTAGCGGCAGTGTTTCTATTGGATTGCCGCTGATGGACGGTCTTATATGGGCAGGCACTAAATTACAAATACCAGCGGCAGCCTGTCTATGAACTTAATTTAAACTTTAGGTTTACACCGTGCTTTGTTTCCAAAGTAGCAGCACTCATGAATATGGTTGTATATGTCACTCGCTCGCTTCTTATTGTTTCACTGCCTTCTCAATTATATAATGCATGTTTTCTTCAGTGCTTTTTGGAGCTCTTCCTGGTTTTCTACGTACTGCGTGATTATGTGGGAGGCATGATGATATCACACGAAACTCCGCCTCCCACGGCTTTACAGCTCAACTCCATTACAGTAAATGGAGAAAAATAGCTTCCAGTTATGACCAGTACGCGTAGAATTTCGAAATGAAACCTGCCCAACTTTTGTAAGGAAGCTGTAAGGAATGAACCTGCCAAATTTCAGCCTTCTACTTATACGGAAAGTTGGAGAATTAGTGATGAGTCAGTGAGTGAGTCAGTCAGTCAGTGAGTGAGTCAGTGAGGGATTTGCCTTTTATTAGTATAGATATTCCTGTAAATTATTTTGGACTGGTGGACTTATTTTTATATGGTTTTAATCAAAATTGTTATATTATTCGACAGATAACATGTACTTTCATGATTATGCTGTGGACAATTATGTCTACCGTCATGCACAAGCACTTTGGGAGCAGTTGACAGATCCGACGCGCATCACCGAACAGCCGGTCGGGGGACGAAGGCGGCGTACTAACCTTTCTCTCTCTTGTCTCATAGAAAAGACGAAGCGACGCCGCCAGAAACCAGCCCGGAGTGAAAACAGAACAGCACTTCCGGGTTCCCTTCTTCCCTCTGGTCCCCCGATGATGACGTCAAGTTCCCATGCACCACCACGCCTACCCATTGTGAAACTGCAAAAGACCTTATTTTTGTTTGACAGTATATGGGGCTCACAACCCCAAAACTTTGCTCTGTTTTGTCTTTCTTTACACTACCTATATATAAACCCTACACTGCTTTCCATATTACTTCTTTAGTTAATATTTTGAATAAAGGATAGGTAATATGTGAAAGCTTTCCATGATTAAAAATTTAAATTAAAGTTCAGTGTTAAATAGTTTTAGCATAGACTCTCCTTTCTCTTTTAAAACTTTCAGTAACTTATTGCGTACGTTCTAAAGCATGGAATGCATCAGAAAAAAGTCTGTTTTTTTACTATTTACAACATACTATAACAAAACATTCTCATACCTGCTTAATCCAGTTCAGGGTAATTGGGGCAGGTACCTATTCTAGCAGCACTTGGCACAAAGCAAGAGACTGTGTAAACTCCAGACCAGGCGGGGGATTCAAAACCAGGATGTTGAACCTGGGAAGTAACCATATCAACCAATGCACCACTGGGCTTCCCTCTTTACAACATACAGTATATTAACTAACTAAAGCATTTGAATATGCCACATGATAGAATTAAGCCTACAAAAAACTTGTAATCCAATCAAATGTATATTTTTATTATATAATAGTAATAAAAATAGCAGCTTACTACTCAAAATGGTAACTGGTGGATTAGGGAACTGAGCCAGCAACCTCTTGATTATGAGTCAGCAACACTCACCAGTGCCTCACCCATGGAGTCACATCATCGCCGTACACTAAGGCAACTTCTTTGTCTTCAGTTATATTCTTGAATAAGAGTTCACTTGTTTTGTTATACTTGTACCTTTTCTGAAAGTGATTATTTGATATTTGGACTTCAGTTTTCTCACATTATACACATCATGTCTGGGAAAGCACTTATAACACAAAAGACGCTGATTTAGAGGTGCGAAGGGATTTAATGTAGGCCAGGATTACAAGTTTTATTGTGGGCTTCAATAATTCTTGTGTTAAATCAGCATAGTAGATAGATAGATAGATAGATAGATAGATAGATAGATAGATAGATAGATAGATAGATAGATAGATAGATAGATAGATAGATACTTTATTAATCCCAAGGGGAAATTCACATAATCCAGCAGCAGTATACTGATACAAAGAAACAATATTAAATTAAATAGTAATAAAAATGAAAAGAATTAAAATAAAATTAATGTTAGCATTTACTCCCCCAGGTGGAATTGAAGAGTCGCATAGTGTGGGGGAGGAACGATCTCCTCAGTCTGTCAGTGGAGCAGGACAGTGACAAAAGTCTGCCACTGAAGCTGCTCCTCTGCCTGGAGATGATCCTGTTAAGTGGATGCAGTGGATTCTTCATGATTGACAGGAGTTTGCTTAATACCCGTCGCTCTGCCACAGATGTTAAACTGTCCAACTTTACTCCTACAATACAGCCTGCCTTCTTAACAAGTTTGTCCAGGCGTGAGGCGTCTTTCATCTTTATGCTGCCACCCCAGCACACCACCGCGTAGAAGAGGGCACTCGCCACAACCGTCTGGTAGAACATCTGCAGCATCTTACTGCAGATTTTGAAGGATGCCAACCTTCTCAGAAAGTATAGTCTGCTCTGAGCTTTCTTACATAGAGCATCAGTATTGGCAGTCCAGTCCAATTTGTCATCCAACTGCACTCCCAGATATTTATAGGTCTGCATAGTGTACCATGCATTGGCTTAGTGCCACTCCCGAGTTAGTTTCTGCCTTCCACCTGATGCTGCCAGGATAGGTTCCTTCCTGACCATGCTGAATTGGTATAAGCAGCTTTGAAAATGAATGAATGAATTTATAATCAACTAATTCTAGTTTCAAACTGCAATCTTTTCAGTGGAATTCCATTAACAATAAAATGTAATATACTGGACAACAGAAAAATCCTACACTTAAGATTAAATTCTTTTAATTAATATAAATCAAATGTTATTTTGTTAAAAGGGTGCACAAACCACCAAAACTATTAATATTTAAAATTGGCAGCAAGCACAGTAATGCAAATATTTTAAAAAGTAAACTAAACATACAAAAAGTATATCTGCACTGGAATTGCCATATCATCTTTGTTCTGTAGATGTAACAACGATGGCGTGTGCACAGTTACATTTTCTTGATTCTCTAAGGAATGAGTGAGGGGTGTTTGTTTCTTGAAGTGAGAAGAAAAATTGATTGATTAATGTTAATCAGTTAGTTAATTAATTATCAGTTTTGCCTTTGGCAATGCCAGTAATTAATTAAATGATTTAGTAAGGCTTACATTTTCCTTACCTTTCTCTGTAGCATGGTGTCCGGCCATTGGGCTTATTTCAAGGCAACTGATGAACACTCGTTTTAAGAAATAGAATTATACAGTTTATTGATGAACACAAGGATTATAGAAATACGATAACTACATATATATCAACATTGAAGACAGAACACAAGACAGAGAGGATGGCGGTTTACTGGTTACTTACAATACCAACGATAATTTCCAATATCGTGTGGCATGTTGTTTACTCTGGGTTCAAGTGGAGGACTCTGATCGCGTTGCAGTGCAATCTTAGTGTTTGCTACCTGGTCCTTTGTCTATAGTGTCATGTGATATTGCCTTACTCACCTCAATGTTAGGGTGGTTTATACTTCACACTCAGAATATGTACACACACGCATCATGGCTGCTACGCATTCCCAGCGTTCATTTTACGTGTCCTCTGAGCACGTCTTCAGAAATTACCCGCGAAACATGCGCAAGTTGCAGTACCAGCATAAAGTCAGTGGGCGCAGTGTGATCAAGTTGGAACGTGACATCAGAGTCTCTATTTACTATCTACATGTGATAGCAAGCAGCTTTGCACATCCTACAGGATCAATGTGCATGTTTCAATGTTTGATTAAGGGTTTGATGTGGTGAAGCAAAATGCCGACATACCATTGCATTCATGGTCCTTTTATTTTCAAGCGTTGCATATTCCCCAACGTAATGACACGATACATTTTAAAAGTCTCACATACCATCTTCTATGCTGCCTTTTTTTTTTTTTTTTGCACCTTCACAACAGCATCAGAATATACTTCAGCATATTTGAGCCACAGAAAAAAAAATTAAGGACATGGTGAAAAGGTTGAAATTCCAGCTTTAATCCCGAAATGTTGACTTTAACCTTATAGTTTATTTTATCATTAAAGTAGACTGTTGCAAATGTCATTTTAAAACCGACCCAATTGTTAATTGCTACAAGCTTCTGGGGCTTCCTCTTGAACTGAAAGCAGCAATCACCATACAGAACACATTAAATTTATGATATTCCAGCTCTCTGCACATTTAGAATCCCAAGATTTATACTTGATATCACTTTCATGTTTAAATGCATTAAAGTATGTATGTTACATTTTACAGATAAGTCATTAACTGATGATAATTACACATGTGGGGGCAGCATGGGGGCAGAGAGGTAGTACTGCTGCCTTGCAGGGAGTCACGTCCCTGGTGTTCTCAGCCTGGAGTGTGTATATTTTACTGGTGTGCTATGGTTTCCTTCTAAAGACATGAAGGTTTGGGAATTTGGTGATGCTATAATGATGCTTGTGTATATCAGTGCTTGTGTTCATCTTGCAATGAGCTGATGCACCATCCAGGGATTGTTTCTGTCTTGCGCCCGATGCTTGCTGAAATGGGTGCCTCCCTGGATTGATGGATGTAATCATTAAACATCCATCCTTTTCAGAGATATTGTAGCAAGGTGTCCTCAGAATTTAAGGGATATATCAGGCAATTCACAACAAAGCGAAGCCGAACGTTTTCTCACTGTGATGATATCTCACACTGTCACCTGATGGAATCTTCCAGTTTTATATAAAGTATGTGTACAAGTATAAACAGTACAATGCTTGCGTAGCTGTAGCGTCCACTGGAACATGTGTCATGTCACATGAAGCATAAACCCAGCCTTAGGCTCTTTGCTGTGAAATCCATTATATTTTTGTCACAGGAGTGCAGGTGCTGAAGATCTTTCTTGAAGTAATTGCTGCTTCTCAGTTTTCTTAGGTTTAGTCATTTGAATAGAGCTTGATTTGTTACTGGATTTTAGAGCTAGTGCAGGGAGTAAAGCACTAAGACTATATAGAAAGTAGCTTCCATGCCAAAGAATGTTTGTTAGATTCTTTGCTCTGCTGTGAGTGGGTGGCTTCCCACCACAAAAGAGGGTGAATTGTTAGCTTTCAGCACACAAAGCAACAGATTGTAAGCCTTCAGCTCCCCAAAGAGAGCAGCTCATCAGCTTTCAAGTCTCCAAAAGAGACAGAACAAATGAATGCAACTAGTTTTGAAAGATGTGTAACCTCTAATGATAGGATCAAGGTCCCTGCCAGTTACAGATCCAGTGCCCGCCTAGAGGTGTGTTATTTTGTCCATCACATCTAGTCAGACTTCACTTAGTGGTTAAAAGCCTAAAATCAATGTCCTGTTGGGTGCCTTCTTGCCTGATGGAGTCTCTGTGAAGGTGTCAGCTCAACTGATTTACACCTTTGTTATCAGGGGAAATACAGAGCTGACAAAACTGTTGATAAAGCCGCAATTTTGCCATTCACTTTAGTCTTCACTCTGCAATACAGTTGGGGGATTTTTGCATCCCTCTTAAATCTGCTGCCTTAACAGACCTGTTGTGCCACTAGACACCTAGTAAAATGGGCAATGCACACTGTCCTACAAATCTCGCATGTCCCTGGGGATACTGCTGTGTGCTAGACTAAGTCATTTTGAGAGTCCTGCTGCATTATAAATGTGTACGCACTTTTCTGCTTGGTTTTGCAAACTGGTGGAAGCCAACATCAAAGCAGTGCTACTGCTTCTGTGTGGTCTCCCTTTTTTCAGATTTGCATCAGTGACGCTGGATTTATCAAATACTCCAAAATTAACTGCATATCATTTACAAATTTTATTTACTTGATTGTAGTCATTACATAACAATATAATGGTGCAAAGAATGAACAAACCATTCCAAATACCAGAGCTGCTTTAGCGTTGTTACTCTCAGTGCACCACTCAGTATTTTAACCTATTGTATGTGTGTGTGGAATCATAGCTGCAAAGTAAGCTGATCGGAAAGCTCTATGGTGGGTTGTATCAAGAGCACAGAGGATTATCAGGATACAGCTTCCAGTCCTGGAGGACTTTTATAGCACTTGCTGCCTAAGGAAAGCCACCAGCATCAGCATGGATTCCACTCAGCCATGACAGAGTCTATTTGAACTTCTTCAATCTGGCAAACACTTTAGAGCCTTTCTTACACAGACCTCAAGGCTCAGAAACAGTTTAATCTCAAGAGCTATAAACGCACTCAATCAGTCCAAGTGCTCCCGGTAGAACTGCTTGTACTTATAATTACAATTACCTCACTTTAAACTTACACTACAACTGTAATATAGCAAAACTTGAGCCACTTTATAAACCATTTGCACTATCTGAACTGTATGTACATGCTTATTGTATTTATGCTTTCATATTGTATAACTTTCATTATTTTTTATCATATTATTATTATTGTTATTTTATCATTTCATAGGAAAATAAGTTTATGGAGGATCTGCATATTGAATCTCATTGTACCATACAATGACAATAAAAGAATTTAGTTCAATTCAATAGAAGAGAGTACGTATTTACAGATGATGATGACCAGCTTCTAAATTGATTTAGATTTCCAAGGGGTATCCTCTTGGAGCTGTGTGCTGTTAGAATACTAGGATGTATACTCATTTTTATGATGAAATCCATTGAAGTATGCATATTACATTTTACAGATTAATAATTAACTTAATTTAAATAATATATACTGTTAATTATACATGCGGGTGTGCGGTGGCACAGTGGTAGCGATGAGCTAATGCCCCATCCAGGGATTGTTTTTGCCTCATGCTTGATGCTCGCTGGGACTGGCGCGACCCTGGATGGAAGGAATAATTAAGCATGTATAATGAAGATTTTCCAGTGTTCCATAATAGTTTTTAAGAATCTGCGTTCTAAGCTTATAGCTGGTTTTACATTTATTACAGAGCTCATTGTGTGGTGATTGGTTATGTGGAGAAAGAAAATGGAAGGACAGGAATTAGGGGTTGGTACATTTGACAGAGACAGTACTGCTGCATTAAATTATTCTATTCAAGGTTGTGCATGTCCCAGCAAGCATCTTGCGGGAGGCAGGAATAATCCCTGGAAGGGAGAGGTTAGAACAAGCCTTGGACGGGATGCCAGCTAATTGCAACCACTGTGCCACCATGCCCACACATGTTTAATCCATGCTTTAACACTAAAATTACCAGAGCCTATGGAAAAAACTCGTAGATCCGGCCCACCTTAAATCCCATAACACCTCTCCGCTAGTGTCCTTTGTCCTGTAAATGTGCTGATAAAGACAAGCTGCAAGCAGCCAGCTATTCCATCCCCCCACCGACTTGGAACATGTACAAACTTCTCCCAGCTCATGCCTTGATTGATTATCTGGGAGTGAAGTGGAGTTTTAGAGTGGAAATAGATTGTTATTTGGAATACACGCATTTCATGTGTGTTCCGTTTCTACAGTAATCTGTGTAAACACATTTTTAAAACAGAAACTTTTTCATATTTTAGTAATAAATGTTACAAAATGTATTTCATCATGAAAATGATATCAAGTATATCTTACTATTCTAAAATGTTCAGAAAGCTGTAATATCATGATGTAATGTTTTCTGTATAGCGATCATTGCTTGTGCGCTCCTTTCTACACATAGTGATTCACACACATAGAACACACAGAATATAAAGAATTTAACATGCTGCTTTAGTTACGTTGGGATATGAGAAACTCTGGTAAATTAAACAGCGATTTTAAGATGAAATTCACAACATTTTACTTTAATGACAAAATAAACTATGAGGTTAAATTGGAAATTTTGAGATTAAAGTCTACATTTCAACCTTTTTTTTATTAACTGTGTCCTTCATGTTTTTTTCTTTTTTTTGTGTTCTAATACTGTATGCTTCCATATGATACTCTGACAGTGGGCTACGAGTCACTTTTTCAACTTGACTTTGACATCTGACCACTTCTTTTTTATTTCAAGCACTGGGCAACTTTCTGAACTTGAACTATTGAGTGCCACTCCATCAATTCCCCTTTTACATTTTTCCTTGCCTCCACTTCACTAAGTAGGACATCCACTTTGCATTCTCTGTTCAACCGCTGTGCTTTTTTCATTGTCTTTTCACAAAACACTGAAGGTAAGGCTCTATTTATATTGATTTGTATTTTCAAAGCTGCGTAATTCTAGGAGGAGTTGGGGAGCAGGCGGCAGGCGCATGTACATGCGTTACATTTCACACTGAATGACATTTATGGAGCGGAAGTGCGTGGTAGTTGGCTTACACATGGTTTAGTGCATCTGAATTTTTTTGTGCGTACACACATTTCCACTTTTGTCCGTACGCCATGGTTTAGTGTGAATTCTACATACAGCATTACACATGAGGACCCTTGTCTTTTTACTTTCTGTATCTCTCACCAGTGTGAATAAATAACAAATGCACCATTATTTGATATGGGTATAGTGTTATTGGGTGTAGGAAGTTGTGAGGAGTGTAATCTCCTTTTATATTGCATATTAATAATGATATATACTGTACCTATAATTGCTAGAGTGTTATGCTTTCTAATATCCATCCATCCATCCTCTTCCGTTTATCCGAGGTCGGGTTGCGAGGGCAGCAGCTTGAGCAAAGAGGCCCAGACTTCCCTCTCCCCAGGCACTTCTTCTAGCTCTTACAGGAGAATCCCGAGGTGTTCCCAGGCCAGCCGGGAAACATAGTCCCCCCAGCATGTCCTGGGTCTTCCCTGGGGCCTCCTCCTGGTTGGACGTGCCCGGAACACCTCACCAGGGAGGCGTCCAGGAGGCATCCTGATCAGATGCCTGAGCCACCTCATCTGACTCCTCTCGATGCGGAGGAGCAGCGACTCTACTCTGAGCCCCTCCTGGATGACTGAGCTTCTCACCCTATCTTTAAGGGAAAGCCCAGACACCCTACAGAGGAAACTCTTTTCAGCCGCTTGTATTCGCAATCTCATTCTTTCGGTCACTACCCATAGCTCATGACCATAGGTGAGGGTAGGAACGTAGATCGACTGGTAAATTGAGACCCCGAGATACTTGAACTCCTCTACTTGGGACAGAATCTCTCCCCCAACCCTGAGAGGGCACTCCACCCTTTTCCGGCTGAGGACCATGGTCTCAGATATGAAGGTGGACCAGAATCTCCTCGAAGCCGTCCGAAAGTCGCCCGCCCCCCCCATGCCTGAGTTCTTGCCTCAGCAACCACCGAAGCCGCATTCTGCTTGGCCTGTAGGTACCTATTAGCTGCCTCGAGTCCCACAGGACAAAAGGGTTCCGTAGGACTCTTTCTTCAGCTTGACGCCATCCCTCACTGCCAGTGTCCACCAGCGGGTTCGGGGATTGCCGCCATGACAGGCACAAACCACCTTACGGCCACAGCACTGGTCAGCCGCCTCAACAATAGAGGCACAGAACATGGCCCATTTGGACTCAATGTCTCCCACCACCCTCGGGACGTGGTCGAAGTTCTGCCAGAGGTGGGAGTTGAAGCTACTTCTGACAGGGGACTCTGCCAGACGTTCCCAGCAGACCCTCACAACACGTTTGGGCCTACCAGGCCTAACCGGCAACCTCCCCCATCATCAATGCAAACTCACCACCAGGTGGTGATCAGTTGACAGCTCCGCCAATCTCTTCACCCGAGTGTCCAAGACATGTGGCCGCAGGTCCGACGACACAACCACAAAGTCGATCATCGAACTGAGGCCTAGGGTGTCCTGGTGCCAAGTGCACATATGAACACCTCTATGCTTGAACATGGTGTTCATTATGAACAATCCGTGACGAGCACAGAAGTCCAATAACAAAACACCGCTCGGGTTCAGATCGGGGGGGCCATTCCTCCCAATCACATCTTTCCAGGTCTCACTGTCATTGCCCACGTGAGCATTGAAGTCTCCCAGCAGTACGAGGGAGTCCCCAGAAGGTATGCCCTGTAGCACCCCCTCCAGGGACTCCAAAAAGGATGGGATACTCCAAATTACTGTTCAGCGCATACGCACAAAAAACAGTCAGGACCCAACCCCCCACCTGAAGGCGGAGGGAGGCTTATTTAAAATAAAAAGTGGTGGAAAAAAAGAGGTTTGACACAAACAACTTTACACCATGCACACAAAGACTATGAGCAAAGTGAAAGCTCATCCATCTTCAGCTTGTACAGAAATCACTCTTGAGGATGTTATTTCACAGTTTACCCATGCAAAGCAAGGCATAGTTCATGGGCCAGATAAAATCAGTTGTAAAATAATACAGGAACACTCTGATTGATTAGCACAGCCTTTTCAAAACTTTTTTCAATGGTTTCTTGCTACGGGAGTCACTCCAGACCACTAGAAATGTTCTGTGATTGTTCCTAGGCCTAAGAGCAGTGAGCCAAAAGAAATGAATGACATGCACCCAGTTGCATTAATTTCTGTTCCAGCAAAATGTTTTGAACAACTCAACTTAAAGTGCCTACTTCCGGAGGATAACTAACATCCTGATCCAAACAAGTTTGCATTTAGTATTGAAAAGGGGTGGAAGAAAATAATATCATTGAACATCTGGAAAAAAGAAAGAAAGTTTAACAGCACTGTTTCCTCTGTAGAAACTGTTAATACCGGATTGCCCCAGTGTCGTGTACTATATTGTACACTTTATATATAAACAAGTGTTGGCTTCATTACCAGTCAGCACTTTTTATAAATATGCAGACATGTCACTGGTGGGGTTCTTAAATCTAACACTTTTTGTAGTTAATATTGATATAAATGTAAAAAATGTTACCAAACGATGCTCTAAAATTTTCTTGTAATAAATGTAAAGAATACTAAGGAGATGGTTATTTATTTTAGGACAATAAAGACAGAGGTACAACGTATGTAAATAAATGGCAAACTAGTCACATCCTACAAATATTTGGTGGTGAAAAAATGATAACCAGTTACGGTTCAATGAAAGTGCTTTGAATACAGTTAAAATTTCCTGGAAAAGCTGTTTTTCTTGCATAAATTGAACAGCTTTAGTGTAACCTAACACATTCCACATGTGTTTTACTTCCCTGTTCTGTAGAGAGTTCCTTCTTTTGGATTAATCTGTGTCTTTGGTAAGATGTATGCCCAAGACAAAGTCAAACTCCAGTGCCTGAATAAAGCAGTGAGTAGGGTCACTGGGGTGGAACAAAAACTGCCTGGCTGGAAAAAACTCCATGAAATCCTCAAGAATCCCACACACTCACTACATTTTAAATTTAATTTTAGCTCATTGGCACTAAACAGATTCTGATAGTTGAACAAAAATTTCCAGATATATGAGGTGATTTGTACCCTCAGTAATTATACTGTTTAATAAAAAAAGGTAACTGGAATACACGTACATCACTGACATTGCTGATTCATATAAGCCGTTACATAACTGAGTGTTGGATTTTATTTAGACAGACAGACAGAGAGATACATACTTTATTAATCCCAAGGGGTAATTCATGTGTTTGCATGTTAGTGTTCAGATATATGTCATACCTTATATTGTGTTTCACCTTACTTGTTCTTTTATATTTTAAACCAAAATATTTCTATTTAAGCTTATTGTTTATGCACAAACCAAATGAATTTCCCAAAATTAGATAATTAAGTTCAGATGAGTTGATTTAATTGACCCTACATTTTTTAGCTGTTCTGTTCTGTTAACATGTTTTGAGATTCATCAGAAGAACAAGGTAAGTTTCAAGGTAAGGTTGTTGTAGCCGCCGATGTATAAGGTGAAGTCAGGCACGGGTAAGACGCGTATCAAAGAAATCTCACAGTCCAAAAGTGTTTTAAAATATTTAGTGAAAGTTAAAAGCAAATAATCCACACAAGAACAAAAAGAAAAATAGTTACACACATAGAATAAAGGCAAAAAAAGGAAAAAATGTATCTTCTATAAACTTAGTTTTTCTTAAGAAGCTTTGGTTATTTCTATACTTAAAGGTTCTTAATTTCTTCTTCTGTATGCCTTAAACATACGGTTCAACACTTAAATCTTTTATTTTACGAGTTACTTCACACTCAAAAGGCCCGTAGGCCATTGGCACATAGACATGCGCCCAGGCACGGTCATGTGCGCAAGCACGAACGTGAGCACAAACAAGAGCACGGTTAAAAAAATGTATGCCTCTGTACCTTACACAAGGCAAGGCTAGACACTAACTGAAGAACATTGTTTACTTAAAACTGTTAAGAAATGACAGGAATATACCAACTCAATTCTATTCACGGGGGTTGTAGGAACCTCCCATATTTTATGCATTATCATTTAATAAATATTCATAGAACTAGGAAAATGGCTCTTACAGTTGTTATACTCCTCAATCATGGCACAATGTTAAATGGGCTCCTTCTGAGTGAGAGTGATCTGCTGTGGGTACATTATACAGTAGAATGCTCTATGCAATCATTTTGTAAAAGTTCTACTTTAATAAGGGCACCGTTTTGGAAATTTGCTGCAGTTTCTGTATGTGCATTTAAACATGTAAATTATATCATCCAATCAGTACCCCTTGGAGAGTACCCATAGTTTAAAAAGCAGTGATATAAGGAATCAACTAGAAGGGAATTTAAACCCATGAAAGAACTAACAGAACTATCAGAGAGGTTGCTGTGGAAAACTACAATAATTATGACCCTTCAGAAACTAAACGACTATTGGGTACAATTCAAACTTCACATTTATGCCAAACATAAAAGGATGTGACAGACGAACGGGCATCCCGGCCAGGAAAGAGCATGGATTATTACTTGGAATGGAGGCCTGAGAGAAACACATTGCCCAGCTGGGTGGAAAGCTTATATCAAGCTCAGCTGGTATAAAATAATGGATGGACCAGAGGAAGCTGGAGATTGGGAGTGTGTCCATTCCCCATACGCAAGGTGGCAGTGGTCCTCATGTAACAGCCCAGTTGGGACACCTGGTGGGGTGCTAGGGAAATGGAGTTCAGAAGTGCAGCCCTGTAGGGGTCCCTTGGGATCTGTAGAGGGCGCTGTTGGGGAAGATCCACTCTACTTTGGCTATGACCCGGAAGTGCTTCCTAGAGGGGACGGAATGATACCAGAAGGATGAGAAGCAGATCATTTATTGCATAGTTGATAACTTGTTATTATTATTATTACCATGATTAGACAAGAGGATTGTGAGAAGGTGTTGAAAAAAGAAATAAAAGTATTTTATTGTATTCTATTACACGTGTGCTATATTGCTGCGCCTGTAGTTTAGGGCACTCTGGTGTCCTCTTGTGATCACACAGGAAAAATAAAAATGTCAATAATAATTATACAGTAATCCCTCCTCGATCACGGGGGTTGCGTTCCAGACCCCCCCCACGATAGGTGAAAATCCGCGAAGTAGAAACCATATGTTTGTATGGTTATTTTTATATATTTTAAGCCCTCATAAACTCTCACACTGTTTATAAAAATTCCCTTCACAGTTATACAGCATAATACCTTTGTATTCTCTTGTATATTAGGTAAGATTTATTGAAATTATGTATGTAAACACACTGTTTATATACAGTAAAACCTAAATATTATTTTAAAGATATCAAGTGTCTCCGATATCACATATGATACAGCCATTACAATAGACAGGCCACCAGCAATAAATACATACAATGCAAGAAAAATTGTATACAGTAAATGTGTGTACAGTAACACTAAACGTACGTACATGTACTAAGTACTGTAAGTAGAAAATTAATTATGGTTACTCACCAACAATGACACGATGGCTTGTCCGATAACGATGAGTTTAATTTTACTGCACAACAAAGGAGAGCGTTACAGCCCTTCTAAAGGAGCCACTTCAGGTTGTTCTTCCGGCAGTCTTCAATCCAAATCCCTAAAGCAGATTCCATCCAGACTACTGCCTTATTACATCCACTTACAACTCGTTTTGCACCCTGGTTAAAAGGACACTGTGGCCGTAGATCTTATATTCCTTTCCTACTTTTGAAATAAAAAGAATCGTAGCCTCATTGATGCTGTAATGGCGTCCTACAGCAGTGTAGCTTTTTCCTTCCTTCAACAAATCCAAAACGTTTACCTTTTCGGCAATCGTTAACATCTTCCGTTGGCGCTTGGGCACAGACGCTGAAGCAGTAGCAGGAGCAGATCGTTTTGGAGCCATAATGAAGGGCTTGACTATGCACAAAGATAAACACAAAAAGAAAAAAAGTTAACTCTTTACACAGCAAAACACGTTGATGCTGAATGAGCGAGACGAGACTTCCTGGTTAACATTGCATTCAGCACACAGGAACTTAACTGCGTGCTCTGATTAGTTAGCTTCTCAGCCATCTGCCAATAGTGCCCCTTGTATAAAATCAACTGGGCAAACCAACTGAGGAAGCATGTACAGGAAGTAAAAAGACCCTACGAAGCAGTGAAAAATCTGCATTATATATTTAGTTATGCTTACATATAAAATCCGCGATAGAGTGAAGCCGCGAAAGTCGAAGCGCGATATAGAGAGGGATTACTGTAATATATTTATATTCTTGATTTCCTGTCATCATTTTAGTTGAATATCTCTTAGCAGACTGGACATGTAGAATGCTTTGCCATGTTCAGCTGGACTCGCCTACTTTCCAAAGTTTTGTCAGTTATTAGGTAATCGGTGTACTATTGCAGTATAGGCCATTAGTGTTCATCGCTTGCCTTTCACCACTGGCTTTGACTTTTACAGTATGTTATGATTTACATTATGCTAAACTGTACAAAAAACACACAGTGACCCCAACACTCAGCCCTGTTTATTACCACTTTCTCTGTTACACTGCAGTGTTCACAATTACAAAATAAAACACAAAAGACCTTCCATATGTCAGGCTTTTGCCTTGCCTATTTAACAGAAAAAGGCCATTGAAGCCTGAGAATGAAACAAAAATGAAAATATAAGATAGACAAACATTCCAAACAACCAATGCTTGTTTTTAAGACATCACAAAAACAATTACAGTCACAAAAAAATGATAACTCAAAAAATTCAAATAAAAGTACTTTCATAAAATACAATGTGCTCACCATTTCTCAATGAAGACTTTGAGGAACTTAAAATAATGTCACATAACCAGGAGAACAGACTGGGACAACTCTAATGAGAAGAGAGCAGAAAAACCTACAACACCATAGGTATATATTGAGGATTGGTGAGGTCACAGAAATATACTGTACATTCACCTGTCACATATGCATGAAGAAATGGGAAATGGCAGTGGAGAGATCAGGGTGCAAGTTCCATTTCCAATGTACAACATCACTAAGTACCTGAGATGAGATTTCAGATGGGACAGCAACATGAGCCCAGCTTTATCTCAAATGTCAATGCCTTTTTTGCTTGTTCACAATAACCAATTACTCTGACGGCTTCAGCCCTTCACCCTGAGTGTCATGGCAACCAGAAGCACTAATGTCAAATTTTAATCAAAATAATTACTTTCAACATGCTTTTCAGCCCACACGTTTATATCCAATTACATTTCACTCACAAATTCTGCCCTCGAGGTATGAAATGGGGCCATCTTTACCAAGATGCAAAACTACACCACCTGACAGCCCCCCACTTTCAGGAGGGTTGACACTCAGCACACCTTAGCTGCCTCTGATCAAACAGAAAAAAAATGTCTGATGGGAAAAGGATGCTTCTCTCATCCTGTAATTCTTACATTCAGTCTGAACACATGAAATGCAGTTATAGTTTATGTCATCAAACCTGCCAATCTCCATAAAATGACACTTACTTCTGTGTAGTCCATGTTTAAAATGTAATTTAATTCAGGGATTTAATTCAGAGAATGCAATGAACTTTAAATGTCATCTCTGGATTTTTGCTGATTAATAATGACTCATGCTAATGCTCTCTGCCTTTTCCCTTACTGTTCATTATTACTTTTAGTTATGGTAACTTAATGTCTTTATGGTTTCCACTTGCTTTGTTTTTTATAAAATACTTTGTGGTGTTGTGAACTAGAGAAATCACTGAATATGCCATTACCAAAAAAGGCAATATAACGTTCAGTATATTATCAGGTACAATGTCAAATGTTTACGTGTTTTTGTATGAGATATGTAAATGTAATATTTAACAGAGGAGAGGAATATAAGAAATAAATTGTATAAATCACTAGATCACTACATCTAAAGGGTGAGAAAGAAAAAAAAAACATTATCAACTGAAATGATTATAAGTATTTAACTCACAATACCAATGACTGTATTTTGTATTGAGCATGCTGCACAGAGCTATATGATTTTTACTTCTATATGATTTGTTCTTAATTTAGGTAGAAAAAGAATTAAGATTATGCACAGAATTATTAGACTAACTTGCATTCCTTTATGAGAAAATGCTGACTTTTTGATACTAACAGAACACCCTTTTATATTATAAATCAGTCATGACACTTATGTATTAAATAAGAATGTGCTAAGCTAACTGAACCAATGTAATCCTTGATATTTTATAAGCAATGTGCGTGCAAAGAAAAAAAAAGAAATGAGCATTGTCTAAAACAGCTGAGATGCATACACCCTATAACCGTTAGGACAAAACTTGTTATAACTGGTCTTATGTACGTGTAAGTTAGCAGAAGTGTATTTCTTAAAATTGTGAAAATACTGACCGCTTTTTATCTGTAAAAAACACTTTTCTCTACATGTACAAATTCAGGATGTACAGTAGACAGGGGCTACAGCAATCCATGTAATAACCTCAAGATGAACTGCTATATTTTTTTTTATTATTCTTGTCAAAGAACTTTAGTATTTAAGGAAGTCTCTCGGCTTCCTACTAGCAGGCTGATGGTTTGTAGTACACTGGAACGTGACAGGGTCTGCAGCCTGTCTCCTCTCACCAAGAATAAAGAAATTGCTTTTTATTTTAAATTGGTGTTTTTGTCTCCCATTGGTTTTCCGACTTCAGTGTCCACAAACGTCATGGAGTAGTGAAAAGGAGCTTTTTCATCTGGAGTAGGGAGAAAGAAGGAGTCATGAGCTGCACAAAGCAAGGCCACAAAACTCAATGGACAGTCAAAGACAGCACTAAATATCCAGTCTTATAAATTAATAAAATTTCTTAGCACGGTTTTCAGACACTATGGCTTAGTGACATCATTTATCTTCTGGATATCATGCCTCTGCTGATTGCAACAAATAAAAAGCAAGGAACACCTTAATTGTTGTTGTAACCAGGAAATAATAAGAAAAACGTGGATGTTATGATAAGTGTTTCTTTTGAATTTTTTTTAATCAAATATACTTTTTCTGGTTTTCAAATGTGTTTCATTTCTGATTTTGGAATTCCTCAAATTTTAAAATAATATTTTCTTGATAGAATACTTTTTTCATAATTCTTTTTAATTTAATATTTGATTAAAATTTTTCACCATGCCATTTTATTTTTGGTAACATTTGTAGGAGGAGAATGGGTATTCCTGGATGAGATGGAGAGAAATACATTGCCTGGATGGGAAGCCAGTGCAATGACACAGATGGATTGGCAGGAGGAACAAATAAATAACTTTGTACCCAGCCGGAGTAAGTTGATGGAGGGATCAGCAGGAGCGGTTTCATCCCTCATATGCCAGGTGGCAGTGGTCCTCATAAGAGAACCCAGTTGGGACACCTGCAGGGGTGTTTGGGAGATGGAGTCTGGAAGTGCAGCCCTGTCTGAGTCCGTAGGGATGAAGAGAAGATGCTCTTAGAGGAGGACCTCCCTACTTTCCTTATGGCCTGGAAGTGCCTTGGAAGACATGGCATGGTATGGCACCGGAAGCATTCCTGGGCCCAGCATAAAAAGGAGCCTCACGAGAGATGGATGTCTGAAGCGGAGTTCCGTTAGCAGCGGCTTTATTTTTTTCATTTATTTCTTATTATTTTGAGGTATCCTGTATTTACCCGACCCAAGGGGTTTATGCTACAATATATAAACATGAGTAACAAGAAAGGGGGTCAGAAAGAACCGGAAAGGAAACTTAAAGCTACATCCAAATCTAGACAGACATCAAGCCCAAGTGCGAGGTACGGCCTTTCAGAGACTGACCTGGAACAGGCAGGCGAATGCACAGACTTCCCAGGACCCCGCTCCTTTGCAAATTCTCCAGTCAAGAACGAAAATGGGAGGGAAGGTGCAAGTGATGCAGATGCAGGTCACGAGAGCGTGCTGATTCCAGTAGATCACTTGAAGCCAGAAATGGCCTTGCCGTCCATGCATTCATTCATTCCTCACGAGCCCGAAACATCAGCTATAACCGGGGTTGCCACTCCACCAGCGGAGCACGAAAGCCAAAACGATTTCTCTGAACTGAAGGAAATGATCACAACATCGGCTACGGCCACGGCCATAAGTGAGACATTCAGAAAAATATGAAGAAAATGCATCTATACAATTGTTTTGACATGACCTTTAAAAGTATGCTGGGGAAAATTGAGGAACACATCCAAGAAAATACGTCTAAACTGAAAAAACTTGCTGATCAGCTGGATGACATTAAGCAGACATTCACAGCCCGAATAGAAACAGTGGAAACAATTGGCGTATAACCCCAATGGAACAGCTATAGCTGCAAATTCTGAATGCAAGAAACTCAAAGACAGACTTGCTGCTCTGGAAGATGGATGCAGAAGGAATAATATTAGAATTGAAGGTCTACCTGAGAATTGTGAAAGTCCAAACCCAGTGAAATTCGCAGCTGAACTATTCACTAAAATAATTGGAGAAGAATTTAAATCAGATACCGAGATAGCAGCAGCTTATCGCATACGCGGATCAAATACCTTTAGACCTAGGTCTTTTATTGTCCGCTTCAAAAAATTACTATGTAAGCTAGATGTGATGGCACTTCTCAGACACAAGCAAGAGATTATATTTGAAAATAACTACATTTGTATTTTACCGGATTTCTCTCCCGCAACAGCTGCTAAACGTGCAGCCTTCTACAACATTAAACAGTGGTTACGGTCGATATCAGATACAGCCTCTTGTATCCTGACAAACTGAAAGTGGATTTTCAAGGCCAATACCACGTCTTCTCCAGCAAGGAGGAAGCAGAAAAGGAATTAAGGAAGCTGATCCCGACAGCCACATCCTGTCATGGCATGGCAAGTACTGTAGTAGATATAACCTGCTGTCTGATTCACTTGTAATGATACGGGTATTATAATTATACATCCTTTTCATTTCTTGAACGCCTTCTGTTTATGTTTTATTTACAGTTATAGATGTATGTGTGGAAGAAATTAATAATTTTTTTTTTTACTGCCCTAAAGTAGACTGTTTAACATCATACCCTTGGTTTATTGTTAATGTTATTATTGCATTTGGATTTACTATGCTTATCCTGGACCACATTTTAACACCATTCTCTGGGTTTTATTATCTTAATAGTTTAAGATTGCTGAAGATTATATTTTATGATTATAGTTTTTTAATGATTATATGTAGGCATATAGTATTTAGACTTTATTGGTAATAGATATCTCTACTTTTAATCCTCAAATGCCGCTGCTGGGGGGCTTGTTTTGTTTTGGACGAGCTCTATCTCTAGGTACTGTATGTCAGAGGACTGGGACACTGTGAAGTGGGGTCCAGCCTCACGTAGGGAGGCAAAATGGGGGGGGGGAATTGGGGGATAAGGGGAGAGAAAGAGAGCAGGCTACATCTAATCTATCCTTTTAACGCTTATAATTACAACTATCAATGTAACAATAGGCTGCATGGCAATAGCTCATGAGAAAATTGGAAATTAAGGTTAAAGCTGTCTATAAAATGACATCAAAAATTCAGAATCAATGTCTCCATGATGGGACAGTTAACTTTGTGAGCTGGAATGTTAAAGGTCTGAATCACGAATTAAAGAGAAAGAAAGTATTCTCTCACCTAACAAATTTAAACGCTAAAACAGTATTTTTACAAGAGACCCACTTACTAAGTAAGGATCAGTTCTAGCTGCAAAAAGACTGGACTGGCCAAATGTTCCATTCTAGCTTTACAAAAAAAAAGTAGAGGAGTGGGAATTTTCATACATAGAACAGTCTCATTTGTAGCATCAGATGAAGTATCTGATCCTGAAGGGAGATATGTGATTGTCATGGGAAACTTATTTAATTGAAAAGTGATTTTGATAAATGATTATGCACCTAATGTCGATGATAAGGAATTCATGCAAAATGTATTTGCATCCATTCCCAATGTGAACACTCATAAAATTATAATGGCTGGGGACTTTAATTTTGTTTTAAACCCACTCTTAAGTAGGACTCCTGTCACAGGGAAGATAAGCTTCTTTTTTATTTCAAAACATTCCAATATACATTAATAAATCATTTTTCAAGCAATTAGATTCAGCAATAACCTCATTTATTTGGAACTCAAAACATCCACGTATCCAAAGAGCGACCCTACAAAGACCTAAGGCAGAAGGTGGCATTGCTCTACCTAACTTTCAGTTTTATTACTGGGCAGTAAACATACAAGCTATAAAAACCTGCACACAAATAGATGAACAAACACAGGCTTGGTCCGCAATAGAAGTAAAATCCTGCAGTACTTTTTTATATTTCCTGCTCTGTGCCCCAACAAACGTAAGTTATCGCCAATATACTAATAACCCAATTGTCCTTCACTCACTCAGAATATGGAACCAATGTAGAAAGCATTTTAAGATGGAGAATCTTTTATCTGTGGCACCTCTGCAAGAGAACCACCTCTTTCAAACCTCGCAAACATATGCAGTTTTTAATATCTGGAAAAGATTTGGGATTAAATTGCTTAGAGATCTTTATATAGACAACATCTTTGCATCCTATGAACAATTACATTCCAAATTTAACTTTCCAGCTACACATTTCTTTCACTATCTTCAAATTAGGAACTTTGTTAAACAGAACCTGCCCCATTTTCCTCATCTTTCACCCTCCTCCATGCTGGAAAAAATATTTCTCAATTTCGAGGACTTAGACACCATCTCTGCAATATAAAATATTTTACAGTCCCTCCCTTTCAAAGATCCAAGAGGACAATGGGGAAAAAGATCTCTTAATTAATATATCAGAAAAGGAGTGAAAGGTAGCAATGCATAGAATTCACTCGAGCTCCATATGCGCAAAGCATACAATTATTCAACTCAAAATTATATATCAAGCACATCTGCTCGCCTAAAAACTGTCCAAAATGTTTCCAGGACAAGATCCAACCTGCGAACGCTGCAATCAAGTCCCAGCTTCACTGGGTCACATGTTTTGGGCCTGCACCAAATTAACATCATTTTGGACCAAAATTTTAAAGTGCCTTTCAGACAGCCTCGGTGTCACAATCCCTCATAACCCATTAACAGCTGTGTTTGGTGTTCTTCCCGATGGGTTTAAAGTGGAGAAGGACAAACAAACTGTGATTGCATTCACTATACTATTGGCATGCAGACTTATTTTGCTAAACTTGAAGAATCCTAACTCTCCTCTTTTAAGTCAGTGGGACACCGATGTTTTATACTATTTGAAATTGGAAAAAATCTAATTCTCAGTTAGAGGATCCATACAGAATTCTTTCAAAACCTGGCAGGATCTAATCAATAATATTTTAGAATAAGCTCTGAAAGCACAGAGGAAGCAAATCTTTTCTCATTTCTTTTTCTTCTCCATTCATCTCTATTACCCTTTTAAACTAATCAATTTAGGTATGTTTACAAGCTTTAAGTTTTACTCCGTTGACCATGCTCTCTTTCTTAGGGGTGGGGGTCAATTTGTTTTCATCCAATTTTTTTTTTGTAAAAATTTATTTATTTGTATGGAATGATTACAATAAAATTAATAAAATTAAAAAAAAATAGTTGAGTCAGAGTCGGGAAGCAGTAGGCAACACTCAGCTGGAGGAAAGAATCAGGGGGGATTGTGAGAATTGTTTAATTTATTGTATACTTGTGGCTTGCTACTAAACAGAGGATTGGGAAGAAGCGCCTGGAGAGAATAGAAAGTCTTTATTTGATCCTAATAACGTGTGGTGCTTTTACCGTGTCTGTGGTTTGGGGCTCTCTGCCGCCCTCTTGCGGTCACACATTGCTATGCTGCGATGACACATTACTAGGAGACAGGATCACAGGTCAGTGTCATTAATAACACTTTCTTTTTTATGTATTGTTATGAAATCTAGTCAAAGAAACGTAGGGTTTTGACTTCTTCTTAGTACTTTGTTACAGATTTTAGGAATAGCATTTTGAGGCACATTTATATTGGACTTTTGATTTTGACCTCCATTGGACATTTGACTTTGATGTTGTCTCTTTCATCTCCCGGTCCAATTCAATTTTTCTAAAATATCTCTCTGCTATCAGTGTTGTGGCAGAACATTGCTATAATCTTTAACACAACTTAGCATTATCTTGGAATAAAAGTCATTATGATGAGCCCAGAAGAGCTTATTTTAATTGCCAGGCTTTGCATAGAAGGCCCAGTGCCTTTCTAACTAACTTACAATTAGTGCCAAAATATACCAAATTGCTTAAAAAAACAAGCAAAATAAGACAAAGAAATATATAATGTTTTGATTTTCCTCTACACAGAAGGAAAAAGACTATAAAGTCAAGTAAAACCTATAAATGGTAAAAATAATGGAAAGGAAAAAACTGTGAGCAAAATGCTGAAGTAGACCAAACACCAAGGAATCACATAAAAGAAATGTAATGAAGAAAATGAAAAGGTTTTTTTTTTTATATATACTGTATCAGAAAAGTTAACATTTTACCAGAGCCCTTCTGCCTCTTTTTTTTTATCAAATGCCAGCTCAGGAGTATGGTACGCAACTAAATACATACTGATTTATGTCGTGAAACATGGCCACAACATCTTTAGCATGTGCAATCATGAGAACCATAAAAATCAAGAGAAAATGGAAAACAGGAGGGTATTATTAATCATTAAAGATGAGTAATACAAAGTAATATAAACAAAAAATGTTTATTAGCCCATTTAGCCAAATGTGAAATGTTGTCATAGAATAGAATTATGTAATATGCTGGGCTAAAAGCAATCTGACATTTTATCAAAAGTGGGCATCCCGAGATGGACACTTACAGTATAAGCAACCTACTTTCAGTTTTATAAGAACACCAGTAATGGTGCACTGCATGATAACGTGCAGTAAATACACTTGGCTTGAGCATTCATAGTTTTCATCCTTTTTCTCTGTATGTTTAGCATTCATTTGCTCAGAGTTTGATGTGCTTGCTGCTTCCTGAGCAGTTCTTCTTTTCTCCATCCTAACAGCCTGCTTCTTCTCTTCTTTCGTTGGCATCTTTTCACATTAAAACTGATTAAGTCAGTATTTGTGTTGCAATTACTTAGCACATTTTCCTTCATTTTTCACTTAAGCTGGCACTCAAGTCTTCAATCGGCCTCAAGAATGATTTAAGATATGAAGCGGTAGGGGAAGTGATGGCGAAGGTGGTAGGGAATGAGAACGATGCCTGTATGCATGCGCTACACGACCGCCCTGGCCACTGCTAAGAGTTGATTCTACAATAAAATGAAATAAAAATAAAAGAGAAATAACCTTGGAGGCCAATCATTATCCTGAAGTGGATAGTAGACGTCACGTAGTATATGTGTACCAAATTTCAGGTCAATAGTTCTAACGGTTTGCTAGCTATAGGTGATTTAAAATCCTGGACAACAAATGGAGAGCCACGGTAGCATATTATATAAAAAGATATGTTAGAAAATGTGATTTTTTTTTTGATAATTATCCTTTCCTAAACAATCACAGAATGTGCTTATCTTTAAAATCAGGGCCACATATTCCGGAGAGCAATGTAGTAGCTGTTATTACTTGTACTGTTTTAAATATAAGTGCTCTACATGGAACAACACATTTCTTGCCTGAAGATGGAGCCAGCATTTACTTTTATTATTTTATTTGGGCTATTAGATTTGTTTAAAGGTATCAGAATGCACTTCAGTATAAAGTTAAGTCATAAGCATATGTTTTTTCAGTCAGATCCTGCATTTTTATTGATTGCTTCATCTTGTGGAAAACAGCATGAAACAGCTGGATGTGCCAAGAACAAATTGATAATATGTTGCAAGAGTGCACACTAAGATTAGAAATGCCAGCTTAAATGCTACTGGACACGATGTGAGAGAGACTGACTACATTTCTGAACTAAACTGATTAAATTGAGGTGCTTATTTTCTGTTCTTCCGCCACATGCATACATAAAATGATTTAAGCTTTATCATTATATAACAAAATTGCTATGAATTTGCTTTTACAAGCATAAATGTGGTAGTGTAAGGTGGACTATACAGCATTATATATTAAAACATAAAAATTAAAAATTATATGACAACATGTGGAAAACTAGCAAATGAGAAAACTGCACACATTAACACACAGTAATCACTTAATACTTAAGTCAATAACACTGCTGTTATCACTTCATTATTTTAAATACTTTTTTAATCCATATAAATTCTTTCTCAATTTTATTTTTATTATAGAGGTATTAATCAGGATAAGGTAACATCTCTGCAAACTTCTCTAGAACTACAGGTACCTGAAAGATGACACTCATCTTAAACATAACTACGTGCTGACCTCCTGCATACTCTGATTCTCACACTCATTCAGCTCTGAGCACCAAAAGGGTAGGTTTTGACTAGTAGTATCTATCTATCTATCTACCTGGAAATCAAATCCAATATCATCAGAACAACATACACTTTTCTGTAAGGTAGATGCACAGTTCTCTCTCTGTCTATATTGGATTTATAAACTCAGAGACTGGCTATAGTCTGAACTCTTCAAAAAGTAAAGGAGATTCTGTGAAGAAGGTGTCCTACTTAAAGATAAAAAAAAAATTCTCAGTAGGTCTTTCACATGGAAGATAGATATACAGATACATTAACTGATTTCCAAAGAGAGTCATGCTTTTATCCAAGATGTTGAAGAGGAGGTGGCAAACAGAGTTCATGAGGAAGATTAAACAATGAACATGGACAAAAGACCATGTCTTTTAAGACAAAAGTATGGATTCTGAACCCAAATTAAATTGCTAGTCTGCACAATATTATAGTTGTCACGCATGTGCATCAGAGTGTCACCCTCTAGGTTCCCCCCAGGTATGTAATTCCACTGTGGGCTGGGTGGGAGCACTGCCACTAACTGTGCCATCTTCTTTTGCCTCAGACTGCCCTGTGAAGGCGATTGACTCCACCCCTTCCAGTTCCAGTACCATAAAAGTCCAGGCACCTGGAAGGAGGCATCACTTTCTGACTGGAACCCTGAAGAGGTGGAGCTCCTTGAAACCAAAAGCAAAGTGACTGAAGTAGCCTTAATAGTCAGTGATTCTATTAGATATAAACAAAAATTGCCACCCTCTGGTGTTATATTTGTGCCATCACTCACTATTTTTGTTTAATTTTGGAAAGTAAACGGGGATGGCTGGGTTGGTGCCTCAACCATTATTTTGTCTTTTGACTCGTCATTTCTGCAGATAACCATACATCATTAAAAGTATTGTTAAACTAATTTATCTGTTCAAATATACATTATTACCTAAGATAGAAATGGTGATAGACAGGTTGACAGACAAGATTAGACAGGAGTCCCCATGGACTATGATGTTTGCTGATGACAATGTGATTTGTAGCGATAGTAGAGAGCAGGTTGAGGAGACCCTGGAGAGGTGGAGATATGCTCTAGAGAGGAGAGGAATGAAGGGCAGTAGGAACAAGACAGAATACATGTGTGAAAATGAGAGGGAGGTCAGTTGAGGATGAAGGGAGTAGAGTTGGCGAAGGTGAACTAGTTTAAATACTTGGGATCAACAGTACAGAGTAATGGGGATTGTGGATGAGAGGTGAAAAAGAGAGTGCAGGCAGGGTGGAATGGGTGGAGAAGAGTGTCAGGAGTAATTTGTGACAGACAGTTATCAGCAAGAGTGAAAGGGAAGGTCTACAGGACGGTAGTGAGACCAACTGTGCTATATGGGTTGGAGACAGTGGCGCTGACCAGAAAGAAGGAGACAAAGCTGGAGGTGACAGAGTTAAAGATGTTAAGATTTGCATTGGGCGTCATGAGGATGAACAGGATTAGAAATTAGTACATTAGACGGTCAGCTCAAGTTGGGCAATTGTGAGACAAAGTCAGCGAGGTGAGATTGCATTGGTTTGGACATGTGCAGAGGAGAGATGCTGGGTATATACACATATATATATATATTGTCACACACGTGCGAGTTGGAGGCAGTCAAAGAGCCCAAAGGTGAGTGAAATCTCGCGAGACAAGGATTTATCACGTGGTACTTACCTGAATCTCTTTCTACCTACAGAAAACTGGAAGAAAAATAAACCCATCCATTTTCAGTTCCAAAATGGCCGCGATGACATCACTTCCGGTTCCCATCCAATGACATCACTTCCGGTTCCACACTCAACTACTCCTGTCTACTCACGATGACGTTGGTTCCATGGTCCCGCCTCCAATCGTCACTTCCTGCCAACCATTTCCTCTCCCATCATCCCATCTGTTATTTAAACGCCATTTTGTTACCATGTTTCATTCATTCTGTACTGAAAAGTCATTCTGAATCAACCATATTTTCACTTTGTCTGGACGACAATATATGGGGACAATCCCAAATCTTTTCTATTTTTGAAAGACTCTTTATTTATTACATTTTATTACAATATATATATATATATATATATACATACACATATATATATATATACATACAAATATATATATATATATATATATACATACAAATATATATATATATATACACATACACATACACATATATATATACACACATACATATATACATATATACTGTATATATACACATACATATCTTCTTATCTATATACATATATACATATCTATATATACTGCTCAAAAGAATTAAAGGAACACTTTTTAATCAGAGTATAGCATAAAGTCAATGAAACTTATGGGATACTAATCTGGTCAGTTAAGTAGTAGAGGGGGTTGTTAATCAGTTTCAGCTGCTGTGGTGTTAATGAAATTAACAACAGATGCACTAGAGGGGCAGCAATGAGATGACCCCCAAAACAGGAATGGTTTAACAGGTGGAGGCCACTGACATTTTTCCCTCCTCATCTTTTCTGACTGTTTCTTCACTAGTTTTGCATTTGGCTACAGTCAGTGTCACTACTGGTAGCATGAGGCGATACCTGGACCCTACAGAGGTTGCACAGGTAGTCCAACTTCTCCAGGATGGCACATCAATACGTGTCATTGCCAGAAGGTTTGCTGTGTCTCCCTGCACAGTCTCAAGGGCATGGAGGAGATTCTAGGAGACAAGCAGTTACTCTAGAAGAGCTGGAGAGGGCCATAGAATGTCCATAACCCATCAGCAGGACCAGTATCTGCTCCTTTGGGCAAGGAGGAACAGGATGAGCACTGCCAGAGCCCTACAAAATGACCTCCAGCAGGCCACTGGTGTGAATGTCTCTGACCAAACAACCAGAAAGACTTCTTGAGGGTGACCCAAGGGCCCCATGTCCTCTAATGGGCCCTGAGCTCACTGCCCAGCAGCATGCAGCTCGATTGGCATTCACCATAGAATACCAGAAATGGCAGATGCACCACTGGTGCCCTGTGCTTTTTACAGATGAGAGCAGGGTCACCCTGAGCACGTGACAGAAGTGAAAGGGTCTGGAGAAGCCATGGAGAACATTATGCTGCCTGTAACATCATTCAGCATGAGCAGTTTGGTGGTGGGTTAATGATTGTCTGGGGAGGCATATCCATGGAGGGTCACACAGACCGCTACAGGCTTGACAAAGGCACCTTGGCTGCCATTAGGTATCAGGATGAAATCCTTGGACCCATTGTCAGACCCTATGCTGGTACAGTGGCTCCTGGTGCACAACAATTCCTGGCCTCATGTGGTGAGAGTATGCAGGCAGTTCCTATAGGAGGAAGGAATTGATACCATTGACTGGCCACCACACTTTCCTGACCTAAATCCAATAGAACACCTCTGGGACATTATGGTTTGGTCCATCCAATGCCACCAGGTTGCACCTCAGACTGTCCAGGAGCTCAGTGATGCCCTGGTCCAGATCTGGGAGGAGATCCCCCACAACACCATCTGTCATCTCATTAGAAGCATGCACCGATGTTGTCAGGCATGTATACAAGCACACAGGGGCCATACAAAGTGCTGCGTACAATTTTGAGTTGCTGCAATTAAATTTTGGCAAAATGGACTAGCCTGCCACATAATTTTTTCACTCTGATTTTTGGGGCGTCTTTGAATTCAGGGCTCTGTAGGTTGATCATTTTCATTTCCATCAAACGATGTGGCATCCTTTCGTTCCTAACACATTACCCAGTCTATATCAGTATAGATATCCAGGAGGATTTCTTTTTCCCATTGAGAACTGATGTGTTTTCAAAGTGTTCCTTTAATTTTTTTGAGCAGTTTATATATCCACATATACACATATATGTATGTGTCTATATGTGTGTGTTTAGCTTTGGTCACCGAGTGCAAGGGAAAAATAATAAAATGTAGTCTATAAGTTATTAAACAGTAAAACATTAACGTTATAAGAAGTAAAGGTACATTGAGCACTACTGGAGTAGTTGCGGGTAAACTACATTTTAAAGACGGTGTAACAGAACAGGTAAGTAGTACTAACAGCAGCTAAAATGTATATGGATCATCTCTCGGTAGTAGATCCCTTTTGAAAGGTGCTACACGACGGCTGTGGTATAGAAATTACATTTTCTATGTGAACGTCCAAATTTCTGCCTCTGGTAATGTGCCTTACCGGCATTGCCAGCAATTAAAGAAAATTAGTTTTGTGTCCTCTGCAGTGTTAAGAGAGAAAGGCTTTGGTTTGGGATAAAAGGAAAAAAGTATAAAGAAAGGAAAGTTGCCTTTTTCTTTTATATAGTGTAGAGAGATGTCTTTGCTGACAATATGAGCGCCTTTTGGGGACAGTCGCGGTGGGTCTTCTGTAGACTGGTGAGACGTCCCTGCTATTAATCGGCTGTGATGGAACTGTTGGTCCTCCACTCCTGTGCGTGTCTTCATAATCCGAGCTGACGACCTCATAATCGTATACGTGCAAAAGAAAGTGCGAAGCGCCTTAATATTATTTTGCCGCGGTGTAGAAAAGGGATCCCGTGTTTGCACTTGTCTGGGCTATAGCTCAGTGGGAGGATGAAAAAAATTAAAAGTGCTCACTTTGACTTAAGGCAGAAGCGCAGTCAGCGTCTCAAAGACCGGCTGCTCGACTTTTGCATTTTATATATATATCAAAATTCCCGCGCTTTGCAGCGGAGAAGTAGTGTGTTAAAGAAGTAATGAAAAAGAAAAGGAAACATTTTAATAATAACGTAACATGATTGACATTGTCATGAGTGTTGCTGTCATATATATATATATATATATATATATACATATACATATATATACACACACACATAAAATATATATACATATACACACATAAAATATATATACATATACACACATATATACAGTATATATACATCTACATATATATACATATATATATATATATATATATATATGTGCACAAAACCATGCTTTTATCAGGGTTTCCGTCGGGTAGTCTTTTGAAATGAAATTTTCCTCCAATCAGTCATAGCAATGCGCTTTCTTCCGACTGTTACATTTTTGTAGCTCTGATGTGTGCATCAATGTAATCGGTGTACCACGAAATCATGCATTGACAGAAGTTTCCCTTTGCTTGGAATGCAAAGTGTGATTAAATGCGTTATTTTTTAACGCGTTATGGAGCACATGCATCGAAGCTTCTCAGCTGTGCTTGTGATAAGAAAAGGAAACATTTTAAAAATAACGTAACACGATTGTCAATGTAACCTTTTGTAAGTAGTGCCTGGAGGATTCAGAGTGTGGAGAAACTGTAGATACAGCGTGTGTAATAAGTTGTGGATTTTTCTGCGAGTATTTGGTGGCAGCGTCACAAAGTTGGTTCCGCAAGACATTCCTTTATTACAGGGCTCAGCTCACAGCGAAATGATGTGAATGGGAGGGGAGATGATGACGTGACTCTCCCACCGCCTTAACTGTCAATCCCCCCACAAAGACAGTCTCTCGGAACTTGCATAAGCACAGCCCTTCACCAGTAATTTTAATTTAGTTACAAAGTGATCAAAACTCTCATTTATATCCTGCATCCTCTCATTAAACTTGTACCCTGCATTAGCCGTGGGCATGACAAACGCCACCGGTAGCCTGTCTATGATCTTAATTTAAACTTTAGGTTTACACCGTGCTTTGTTTCCGAAGTAGCTGCACTCATGAATACGGTTCTTTCTTTTTTTTTTTTTTTTTATTAATTTCCATACAAAGCAATCAAGTTTTTACAAAAAGAAAAATTAAGTTAAGAACAGATCAATCCCCACCCCTGAGAGAGAGAGCAAGTCAAACGGTGTTAAATTTAAGGCTTGTAAACATACCTAAATAATAAATTCTCTGTGCTTTATGAACTTATTTTAAAATATTACTGATTAGATCCTGCCATGTTTTGAAAAAAGTCTGTACGGATCCTCTGAGTATTTGATTTTTTCCAACTTCAAATAATATAACACATCGGTTTCCCACTGACTTAAAAGAGGAGAGTTAGTGTTCTTCCAATTTATGAGAATAAGTCTGCGTGCAAAAAGTGTAGTGAATGCAATCACAATTTGTTTGTCTTTCTCCGCTTTAAACCCATATGGAAGAACACCAAACACAGCTGTTAATGGGTTAGGAGGGATTGTGAGTCCAAGGCTATCTGAAAGGTAATTAAAAATGTTTGTTCAGAATAATGTTAATTTGGTGCAGGACCAGAACATGTGACCTAGTGAGGCTGGGACTTGGTTGCAACGTTCGCAGGTTGGATCATGCCCTGGAAACATTTTGGAGAGTTTTAGTCGAGACAGATGTGCTCGATATATAATTTTGAGTTGTATAATTGTATGCATTGCGCATATGGAGCTTAAGTGAAGTCTCTGCATTGCTACTTTCCACTCCTTTTCTGATATATTAATTGAAAGATCTTTTTCTCAGTGTCCTCTCGGATCTTTGAAAGGGAGGGATTGTAAAATGATTTTATATATTGTAGAGATGGAGTCTAAGTCCTTGAGATTGAGCAATATTTTTTCCAGCATGGATGAGGGTGCAAGATGAGGAAAATCTGGAAGGTTTTGTTTAAGAAAGTTTCTGATTTGAAGATAGTGAAAGAAATGTGTAGCTGGAATGTTACATTTGGAATGTAATTGTTCATAGGATGCAAAGATGTTGTCTATATAAAGATCTCTAAGCAAGTTAATTCCAAATTTTTTCCAGATATTAAAAACTGCGTATGTTTGTGAAGGTTGAAAGAGGTGGTTCTCTTGAAGGGGTGCCACAGATAGAAGCTTCTCCGTCTTAAAATGCTTTCTACATTGGTTCCAGATTCTAAGTGAGTGGAGCACAATTAGGTTATTAGTATATTGCTGATAACGTGTGTTTATTGAAGCACAGAGCAAGGAATACAAAGAAGTACTGCAGGATTTTACTTCTATTGCGGACCAAGCCTGTGTATGTTCTTCTATTTGTATCCAGGTTTTTATCGCCTGTATATTTGCTGCCCAGTAATAAAACTGGAAGTTAGGTAGAGCCATGCCGCCTTCTGCCTTTTGTCTTTGTAAGGTCGCTCTTTTGATGCGTGGATGTTTTGAATTCCAAATAAATGAGGTTATTGTCGAATCTAATTGCCTAAAAAATGATTTATTAATGTATATTGGGATGTTTTTTTTTTTTCTTCCAGCTAGTGTGAGATGAAGGGTTGACCATCTATGTAAGTCTTGTTTAATTTTTTCCATGCAGACTGCGAAATTTTGTTGATATAGAGCTTTATGTTTACTTGTAATATTTACCCCTTGGTATTTAAACTGTTCTGCAATGATAAAAGGTAGGGTATCTAATTCTGTCATCTGCATATAATGAGATTTTCTGTTCCAGTCCTTCTCTGCTAATCCCCTTTATCTGATCAGTATTTCGACAATGTATAGCCAGTGGTTCAATGGCAATCGCAAACAGCAGCGGTGACAAGGGGCATCTAGTTTAAAGTAGTCTGAGCAAATGTTGATGCAAACTGAAGCTTCTGGGTTAGTATACAGTAATTTAATCCATGCACAAATGTTTAGGCCAAACCCAAACTTCTCCAATATAGTAAAAAGGTATTTCCATTCAATCATGTTGAATGCTTTTTCTGCATCCAATGATAATAATATTTCTGGGGTGTTTGATTTAGTTGGTGAGTATATTACATTAAACAGGCGTCGAAGATTTGAAGATAAGTGCCGGCCCCTAATAAATCGAGTTTGGTCTTGTGATATTACCGAGGGGAGCACTTTCTCCATCCTTCTGGCTAAGATTTTAGAGAGTATTTTAACGTCGTTATTCGGAAATGAAATTGGTCTGTATGATGCACATTGTAATAAGTCCTTATTTTGTTTTGGAAAGACAGTGATTAGTGCTTGCGAAAGGTTTGTGGAAGAGATTGGTTATCTCTGGCTTCTGTAAATGTTGCTAATAGGAGGGGAGCTAGCTGAGCAGAGAATTTCTGGTAAAATTCTGCAGGGTAGCCATCAGGGCCTACTGCCTTCCCGCCTTGGAGTGACTTTATATCATCTAGTAATTCTGATAACGCCAGAGGTTTATCAAGTTCCTCCACACTAGAAGCGTCTATTTGTGGTATCTGTGATGTATCCAGAAATGCATTAGATTGTGTATTGTCTTCCTTAAACTCAGTATATAGGGATTTATAGTAGCCTCTGAAAGTGTGCATTATATTTTGGTGTTCGACGATTTTATCTCTGTTCGTGCTAGTGATTACCGAGATTGCATTGCGCACTTCTTGCTTGTGAATTTGTTGAGCTAAAAGCTTATTAGCTTTCTCCCCATTTTCATAGTAATGATGTCTGGATTTGTAAATTAGTTGTTCAGTTTCTTTAGTTGTCAAGAGGTTTAATTCCGAATGTAGAGCCTGCCTTCTCCTATGTAGAGTCTCGCTTGGTAGTCTGGCGTGTTCTTCATCTATTTTAGTAATTTCGCTTTTATCTCTGCTACTTTCTTGGCCTCGGATTTATTTCTGTGGGAAAGATATGAGATAATCTGTCCTCTTAAGAAGGCCTTAAGAGTTTCCCAGAGTATTCCTGCAGAGATCTCGGGGGATGTATTTGTCTCTAGAAAGAATTTGATTTGTTTGGATATAAATTCAGTACAATTCTCATCAGCTAATAGAAGCGGGTTGAGGTGCCATCTGCGGGGTGAGTGCATGGGGTTTAGTAATTTCAGCTCCAAGATCATGAATATGGTTCTATGTGACTCGCTCGCTTCTTATTGTTTCGCTGCCTTCTCAATTGTATAATGCATCTTTTCTTTAGCGCTTTTTGGAGCTATTCCTTGTTTTCTACGTAGTGCGTTGACAGTCAGTTCACGTGATTACGTGGGAGGCGTGATGATGTCACACAAAACTCCGCCCCCCACGGCCATCGAACTCAACTCCATTACATTATATGGAGAAACATAGGTTCCAGTTATGACCATTACGCGTAGGATTTCGAAATTAAACCTACCCAACTTTTGTAAGTAAGCTGTAAGGAATGAGCCTGCCAAAGTTCAGCCTTACACCCACACGGAAACTTGGAGAATTAGTGATGAGTCAGTGAGTGAGTGAGTGAGGGCATTGCCTTTTATTAGTATAGATATAAGTATAAGGAGTGTTTTATTGGTTCTTGTTACGTAAAGCAAAGGGAAGACTAAGGATGAAACACAACTTGTAACTAATGTCTCATCCCTCTTCCTATAAGAAGAAGAAGTTACATGACAAAAAATGGTGTTCCTTATAGATCCAACAGCTGAGGTGGACAGATCTACTTAGAAGTCTTTGCTAGGCAAAACAACCTGGCTGTGAAGCCAGTGGTCCTTTTGTTCTGTTCTGTTCTGTTATAAATCAGTTTAAGTTTTGTGAACATGGCACCATGTCTGGGACCTAAAATCTTTATCTGAAATCTGAATTGGGGTTTTACAATATTCAATTGCCGTTGAACCACTGCCAATACATTATTGAAATACTGATCAGATAAAGGGGATTAGCAGAGAAGGACTGGAACAGAAAATTTCATTATATGCAGATGATATGGCACTGTATATATCGGACCCAGAAAATTCTGTGCCTGCAGTCCTAACAGCACTTACAGAATTTCAAAAGATCTCTGGCCTCAGAATTAATCTGAATAAAAATGTACTCTTTCCAGTTATTTCTCAAGCATCTAATATTAGATTAGATACTCTACCTTTTATCATTGCAGAACAGTTTAAATACCTAGGGGTAAACATTACAAGTAAACATAAAGCTCTTTATCAGCAAAATTTTGCCGTCTACATGGAAAAAATCAAGCAAGACTTGCACAGATGGTCAACCCTTCACCTCACTCTAGCTGGAAGTATTAACACTGTTAAGATGAATATTCTTCCTAAGCTCCTTTTTTATTTCAAAACATTCCAATATACATTAATAAATCATTCTTTAAGCAATTAGATTCAGTAATAACCTCATTTATTTGGAATTCAAAACATCCGCACATCCAAAGAGCAACCCTACAAAGACAAAAGGCAGAAGGTGGCATGGCTCTACCCAACTTCCAGTTTTATTACTGGGCAGCAAATATACAGGCGATAAGAACCTGGACACAAATAGAAGAACATACACAGGCTTGGTCCGCAATAGAAGTAAAATCCTACAGTACTTCGTTGTATTCCTTGCTCTGTGCTCCAATAAACACAAGTAATCGGAAATACTCTAAAAACCCAATTGTGCTCCACTCACTTAGAATATGGAACCAATGTAGAAAGCATTTTAAGATGGAGAAGCTTCTATCTGTGGCACCTCTGCAAGAGAGCCACCTCTTTCAACCTTCGCAAACATATGCAGTTTTTAATACAGTGGAACCTCTAGATACGAGTTTAATTCGTTCCAGCACTGAGCTTGTATAGCGAGTTTCTTTTATCTAGAACAAAAATTCCCCATTGAAAATAATGGAAATCCAGTTAATCCGTTCCGCACCCCCAAAAATATCAACATAAAAATCAATTTTCCTAACAAATAACACTGATAAATAAGTGTGGATACACTTTGTCTGCTGAGCGTCATGTGATCATAACTGAGCTGATGGTTCTTCTCTCTCATGCGCGTCTCCCTCTCCTTATCTCTCTTGCTCGCTCGTGCGTGTCTCCCTCTCCTTATCTCTCTTGCTTTTCTCTACATTCATAATGGCTAACACGGTACAACACCCTAGAACTCCTCTTGAGGGCAATCGTCTGCTATTCTCCGTCTTCATGTCTGCAATATTTTTGGATACGCTTATACGGTGAACTGCTACACCGAAACAATGAAATCACAAGCGCACAAACACGTAGAGACTCATGCTACGGGAGAACAAGGAACACTGAGTGAGCTGACGAGCTGGCAGCGTCAGCTTGGGTGAATCCCCGAGTCGAAGCGGATTGGGAAACACGTCACGCATAACCACAGCCTGGCTCATTATGCGAGCCAATGCTCGTATTTAGATCCGAATTTTTCGCTTATGCTTTCTCCTTATCTTGAATTTCTCATATACAGAGGTGATCGTATCTAGAGGTTCCACTGTACACCATAAAGGTTAGTTTCAGACCTGCAATCCTTTTTGCCGTTCTAACAACACCTTTCAAATAACATTCTGAGAATGCAGGCATACTACGAAACTAAATCATTCTGGAGGAAGTAAGAATGCTTTCAGTGATAGCTCTGTAAAATTGTACTCTTTGAGAAAGATTAAATTCCTAAAGATTAGAAAGGGAACATTTGCTGTTGACCTTTTTGTTTAGCTGAAGAAATGCTTTTATCCCAGCTTGAATAAGTGGTGCCTAGAAATGAAAACAATAATCTAATACTCTTAATTCTAGTACATACATACAGTACTTTACAAGTATGGAAGAAACATGGAAGGGTATTTAAAATGACCCTCTGTATATTCATTTGAGTAATTTATTTAGCTTTTGCAATTTCATGTTTTTCATCCCAGTTATTATGTTCAGATTTGACCTTAAAGTCTTTTTCTGACTCTGTGTTGTCGCCTGCCTTGGATTTTTGACCCCCTGCCTACTTCATCACAACCAAATATGTGATTTTGTCACGTTTTCTAGGCAAAGTACCGTTTGTCATGTTCACAAACACGACCTTCACATTGTGGCAGTGCCATGTGTAAAACTGATTGCATTTTGAGATTTTTGCTTCATTGTCACAATCTAAGAAGACATTATTTCCAAAGAGAAGCAAGATTTGTGGGTACAAGAGTAGAAGTAATAGGTTGCTGGTGGCATTGAGCTGGAAATGCTGTGACAAGTTAAATGTTACACTGCTTCTGACATTTAAGAAGGAAATCCCACACAAACATTGTTACTGCAACTGATTCTCATAAGAAAAGTCTTCCAAATCTGTATTTTGACCTCCTCTTTGCTGTTACATTTTTCTAACCTACATTTTCTTTTGTTTTCTTATATATTCTAACTAACTTACTGCCCACCCATTTGTCCATTTCCCAAACCCAATGATTCCAATTCAGGTTTTTTCCTTCTTTAGTACTGAGTAATAAAGAAACAGATATGTCAAGGTAGCACAGCACTGTGTAAAATAATACAGTTGAGGTATATGGACCCTCAGGGGACTGGTGCTGGATAATTTTATCTGCTATAGTGTGTCAACCTATATAATATAAATATAATAAGAAACGTAATTACCATTCATAGCATATTACTCATCCACATTTTTATTTAAAAAAAAGTTTTGATATTTCACACATTTCCACAGAAGGTGGGGACAAGTCAAGTTGCTACCTTATGGCACTTTTTCCCAGATTAGGTCTATACATCCATCCATCCATCCATCCATCCATTTTCTAACCCGCTGAATCCGAATACAGGATCACGGGGGTCTGCTGGAGCCAATCCCAGCCAACACAGGGCACAAGGCAGGAACCAATCCTGGGCAGGGTGCCAACCCACTGCAGGACACACACAAACACACCCACACACCAAGCACACACTAGGGCCAATTTTAGAAACGCCAATCCACCTAACCTGCATGTCTTTGGATTTTGGGAGGAAACTAGGTCTTTACATCTCAACCGAAATATGTATTCTGATTTAAAAATGAATCAATAGATACCAACCCATTATAAAAGAGACAACTTACTATGTAACATTAAAATAAGCCTGAGATGAAAGCTGGATGTGTTGAAAAAAGAAGACGATGAAGGTGACATTGTAATGAAGGCTAGTAATTAGTTATCTATCATACTAAAATGCTTTGTTTTCTGTGTTAGTGTAGATTATTTAAACCTATGTCAAAAGAGATTCTTTATTATTTATCTGTTGCTTGTTTATACATGAATTACTCTCTAATAAGCCATGATGTGCTAATTAAAAAGTTAATTATGTTAACTAGCTGACTAAAGATACTCATTGATGCCATGTTCTGGTTATATATTTTCAGGGGACAAAGTCATTCAGAGCAGAATTAATTACTTTATTGATTTTGATTGTTTGCCTCTGCTTTGAGACCATAAGCCTCCCACCTATTTGAATAAAAACAAAGCTGAGAGTCCTTCCCAGTATGGTGCAGAGGGATCTTGTTTACTTTATCCTTTTCTAAGGAATGATAAATTCTGTCTGCATCTTTCTTTCTATTTCCTAATTTCTCTTGGCTGTATCTTTATAAAGGCACACGTTACTGGTTTTACCCCATCTTCTCTTTTGGATATTTATATCACATTTTGACCTTATTTCACATTTTGCACTGTCTGGCGTATTTGTCTTGATATAGTATTACATATCTTCTCTAGTTTTAGCTAGAGTTGTAGAATAATTCAACAATATGACATCATAGTCTGTCAGCCTAATTGCTTTGTACATATTGTCACATGTGTGCGCTTGGGAGACACCTTAAGAGCTCTGGTGATGGTACCTGCTGAACCAGGAGTATGATTGGGCAACAGTGAATGAAAGACTAAAGTAGTGATAGGTTACTGAAATAATATGGTCCTCATAATGGAAAAAAATAGTATATTGATTAATGACAATTTGTTGCATTTATTTATTTTATATGATTTTAAAATTTTTTATTTTTTTGTTTTTATTTTAGGTGGAGTTTTCATCCATTGCTGTCTAAAGACCAGAAACCCCTGTTCAAATCTAAACACCAGCTTGCATCCACTCAATACAAATAGTTACAAGAATTATTGCACTGGATAATAATTTTTGCATAATGAATTTAGTTCAGTAATCTGTACTTCATTGCCATAATCATGAATAAAAGATAGTTCTTGTGCAAAGTTTTGTAGTTTTAATTTCAACTCAATAATGAGGTTATTTAAACGCCTCTAATGAAACCCTGAATGGTTTACCATATCATTGTAGTTTATCTACACTATTAAAGTTAAATAAATATAAACTTAATTTTTTTTCTGAAAGTGAGTTACAGTATTATGTATATCCAGCTTAGTAATATTTAGGTACCATCTGGTAGCATAATTTTGTTGCTGCCAAACACTTCAACAGAAAAATACAGCAATTACGATCACAGATAGTAGAATAAATAAAGCCGGTATCTGCTATATAAGGGATGAGTACACATGAAGTAAGAATAACATCAATGTGAAACTGAGATCTGTAACAATTAAAATAAAAATAAAAATCACTTAAAGGAGGATTTAAGTTATGACAACTATCCTCCAAACTCAAGCTGAAGCAACATTTGTGAAGAGTTAAATGGAAGGGAGAAAGGTTAATTAAACCATAAGGGTCAGCAGCATCACCATTACAGTTTACAAAAATCAGGCAAATTGTGTTTTACTTCAATAACTTTGAGAGATTTTTAACTACAGAATTAACAGAAACATTACAATTATGTCTTCCCCATATGTACAATGTGTCAAATAATATGAAGTTTTCAAAATTAGATGAAAAAGACAAAGGCATACCTTGACACATTAGACAGGCATAGCAACTTACAGGCACTGCAACTTACGGGGACCATAACATATACATATATACATATCAACATATACATATATATATACATATAAACATATACATATATACATATATATATATATACACATATACATATATATACACATATACATATATATCCATCCATCCATCCATTTTCTAACCCGCTGAATCCGAATACAGGGTCACGGGGGTCTGCTGGAGCCAATCCCAGCCAACACAGGGCACAAGGCAGGAACCAATCCCGGGCAGGGTGCCAACCCACCGCAGGACACACACAAACACACCCACACACCAAGCACACACTAAGGACAATTTAGAACCGCCAATCCACCTAACCTGCATGTCTTTGGATTGTGGGAGGAAACCGGCGCCGGAGGAAACCCGCGAGACACGGGGGGAACATGCAAACTCCACGCAGGGGCGACCCGGGAAGCGAACCCGGATCTCCTAACTGCGAGGCAGCAGCACATATATATGTGTATATATGTGTGTATATATATATATATATATATATATATATATATATATATATATATATATGTATAGGGGCGGAACGGTGGCGCAGTGGTAGCGCTGCTGCCTCGCAGTTAGGAGATATATATATGTATTGCTGCGTAAGGTGGTCAACGAGGATGGAAGGAACTGGGACCAGCTCCTCCCCCTCGTCCTTTTTGCTTATCGGGAAGTCCCACAAGCCTCCACGGGGTTCTCCCCTTTTGAACTACTGTATGGGCGACAACCTCGGGGCATATTAGATATTCTGAAAGAAGGATGGGAAGAAGAGGCTCTTCCCTCTACAAATATACTAGAATATATCGCGCAGTTACGCGATAGATTTGGAAAGATTCGCCTCTCCTGAAAAGTCACATGGAAGAGGCTCAAGCAGCACAGGCCCGTTACTACAAACGCGGCACGTCTCTTCGGGAGTTCCGCCCGGGAGATCGAGTCATGGTCCTAGTGCCTACCTCCCACTCTAAGTTGCTTGCCCACTGGCAGGGCCCCTACGAAGTTAAGGAGAGGAAGGGACTGGTCGACTATTTGGTGAGTCAACCCAATCGTCGGCCAAAGGAGCGGGTTTATCATGTGAACCTGCTGAAACCATGGAAGGACAGGGACCCCGCTCCCTCCTCCGGCCAACCCCGCTCACTTTGCTCACACACACGACCTTAACTTCGGAACGGACTTGAGACCCAGACAACGGCAGGAGCTGGAAACAGTTATCCGGACTGTTCGAGAGGTAGTCAGTGAACACCCCGGAAGGACCTCTCTGATTGAGCACAACATTGTGACAGAGCTCGGGGTTGTTGTCCGAGAACGCCCGTACCGTCTTCCCGTGGCAAAAAGGGCTGAAGTGGACCTCGAGATCAAGCGCATGCTGGAACTAGGTGTAACTGAGGAAAGTTATAGTCCCTGGTCCAGCCCCATTGTGCTCGTAAGTAAGCCTGACGGGAGTTGGAGGTTCTGCAATGACTTCCGTCGGCTCAATCAAGTCTCACAATTTGATGCCTATACAATGCCACGCGTGGACGACCTCCTCGAGAGGCTTGGACAGGCTCAATATCTGACCATGACAAAAGGGTACTGGCAGGTTCCCTTAACGGACTCCGCGAAGGAAAAAACCACGTTTAGTACCCCTAGTGGACACTGGCAGTATCGTGTCCTTCCATTTGGGTTACACGGGGCTCCAGCCACCTTCCAGCGTCTGGTGGACAAAGTGCTAAAGCCTCATATTTCATATAGTGCTGCCTACCTGGATGACGTGGTCATCTATTCCAGCACATGGGGGAACACCTACAGCATGTCCAAGCGGTATTACGGACACTTGGTGAGGCCGGGCTCCGGATTAATCCCAGGAAGTGTTTCTTTGGATTAAGCGAGGCCAAATATTTAGGCTACCTGGTGGGCGGGGTACCGTACGGCCACAGTGCTCCAAGATTGATGCCATTTTGAAATGGCCCTGTCCGCGAACCAAGCGGCAGGTCCAAGCCTTTCTCGGCTTAGCCGGGTACTACCGCTGGTTTGTACCCCGGTTCTCGGAGAGAGCGGCGCCCTTGACTGATTTAACGAAGAAGAGGGCCCCGAACATTGTGGTATGGACCTAAAAGGCAGGCACTGCATTTGGTGACTTGAAGCAGGCCCTTACGTCCGCACCTATTTTGATGGCACCTAACTTTTCTTTGCCTTTCATCCTCCAGACGGACGCTTCGGACACAGGCCTGGGCGCCGTGCTGAGTGAAAGTGTCAATGGTGTGGAACACCCCGTCATGTTCCTGAGCCGGAAACTGTTGGACCGGGAGACCAGGTATGCAGCGGTGGAAAGGGAGGCTTTGGCGATTAAATGGCCGATCACTCAGCTGAGGTACTACCTGTTGGGCCGGGAATTCACCCTTGTCATGAACCATGCGCCTCTACAGTGGATGGCCCTGCACAAGGAGTCGAATCCACGGGTCACCCGGTGGTTTCTTGACCTGCAGCCATACAAGTTTTCGCTCGTTCATCGTCGGGGTGCTCTCCATGCCAACGCTGATGCTCTTTCTCGGGTTCACGACCTCTCGGTTAGGGTCGCTCGACCCGACGGGTCTGGGCTAAGGGGGGGGGCCTTGTCACGCACGCGCGCATGGGAGGCAGCTAAAGGGCTCGAGTGAAGGCAGTTCTAAGGCATGCCGGGATGTGGCAGAGTGCACTAACTCTCTTTCTCACTTCCTGTAGACCAAGCCCGGGAGGCTCCACCTGGCTCTCTTGACGTCACTTCTGGGACCGAGCCAATGGAGACAGACCTTACCAGCTCCGGCCCCCCGATGTCACATCCGGGCCTGATCCAATGAATGATGAACACGTGCCCAATCCTTATGACCTCACTTCCTCTCTTCCCCTTTAAAAGCCTCCCCTTTTCCCTTCTCTGAGAGTCTTGTTTTGGACTCTTTTGTAAGCACTTCAGTGCTGGTATTTTGAGAAAAAACGACTTTTGCAGCCAGGATACCAAATTACATGGGTGGCTGCCCCAAACCTTTTTCTGTCTTTGTCTCGTTTTGTGACAATATATATATATATACATATACATATATACATATATTATGAGGGGCCGTTCAGGAAAAAAAGTTTGGTTCGTAAATATATACATTGGTTCAGATATATATATCGGTTCAGATACATTGGTTTGAATATATGCATTGGTTTTAATACATCCATTCAGATATGTATTTCGGTTCAAATATATACATTGGTTGGGATATATTGGTTGAGATATATACATCGGTTTGAATACATCCGGCCAGATATATACATTGGTTTAGATACATTGGTTGAGATATATATAAATTGGTTTGCATAGATCCGTTCTGATATATATACATTGGTTAAAATAGATTGGTTTAGATATATACATCGGTTCAGATACAACCGTTCTGATATATATATTGGTTCAGATAGATCCGTTCAGATATATACATTGGTTGGGATTCATGGGCAGGCACAACACGGCCACCCATGTTTAGCATCTCCCTTTTGCTTCATCATTGCTTCAACACTGTTGTAATTATTGTGCACATTTTATACAAGTAGCATATGCCTGTCTGTCGGGTTTTGTTTCGTAAGCCCTCTTGGTTGGGGGTCCTCGATTTCAAAGCACTTTTTATCCTTTCATTATTTAAAACACTCACACTGATACCCGCCTCTTCAGCTCGCTCCGTCCCGCCCCGGCTCATTGTACCCGCCTCACTCGCTCCCTCTTGTCCCACCCATGACAGATTCTTCTCAAAAGCAGAGTTACCAGAAAGCATTAATCACAAGCACAGTACGTCCTCATAAGACGCTGGTTTATCATTGGTAGAAAGCCGCCCGGTGATATCTGTTATTCCGTATTAGCAGCATTTCATTAAAGGGTGATCTGCTTCAGCAAGGAACTTAGTCCTGTTTGCTGAAAGGATGTTATGGAGGAAAACACTGGAGTTGCTGTTTCTTTAAATGTTCATCAGGGATCAAAATGACCAGAATATTCCCGCTTCACAAATAACTGATGTTTAACTGTTTTTATAGTAAAACTAACAAAACCACACACAAGCACACACACACACTCACACTCACAAATCGTGGGTCGCACGTACTACTGATTAAGCGTATCTGTCAAGGGCGATTATTTTTTCACCCCATAAAACAGATTCCTCTCAAAAGCTGAGTTACCAGGAAGCATTGATAGCAACCGCAGTACCTCCCATTTTTTCACCTCAACAGACGCTGGTTTATCATTGACCGAAAGCCGCCCGGTGATTTCTGTTATTTCATATTGGCAGCATTTCATTAAAGGGTGATCTTATTTCAGCAAGGAACTTAGTCCTGTTTGCTAAAAGGAAAAACACTGGAATAGCGCTGTTTCTTCTAGATGTTTATCTGTGATCAGGGACCAGAATGATCAGAATATTCCTGCTTCACAAATAACTGATGTCTGTTTTTATTTTAAAACTGAGAAAACCACACACACGCGCGTTCACAACACAGACACTCAAACTCACAAATCGTGGGTCGCACTGCTGATTAAGTGTATCTGTCACGGACAATCATTTTTTTTCTCCCAATAAAACTTTAGTTCATCAAAGTTAGAAAGAATCGCGGTGATTTCTATTATTCCTTATTGGCAGCATTTAATTTAAAAATGATTCACGTCAACAAGGTTAAAGAGTCTCTTATTTTGACAGGGCGATCTTTTTTTAGGCTTAAGCATTTTTGATTGATTTACAAAAGAAAATACTGTAGTTATTACTTACCCTCTTTGCTTCAAATTGGCTTTTTATTTTTTTTTTTTATTATTTATTAATTTTATTACAATCAATACATAGCAATCAAGTTTTTACAAAAAAAAAGAATTATGCTAAGAACAGATCGATCCCCACCCTTGAGAGAGAGAGCAAGCCAAACGGTGTAAAATTTAAGGCTTTTAAAAATACCTAAATCAACAAATTCTCTGTGCTTTATAAAATCATTTCAAAATATTACTGATTAGATCCTGCCATGTTTTGAAAAAAGTCTGCACAGATCCTCTAACTGAGTATTTGATTTTTTCCAATTTTAAATAATATAACACATCAGTTTCCCACTGACTTAAAAGAGGAGAGTTTGGGTTCTTCCAGTTTATCAGAATAAGTCTGCGTGCCAACAGTGTAGTGAATGCAATCACAATTTGTTTGTCTTTCTCCACTTTAAGACCCTCTGGAAGAACCCCAAACACAGCTGTTAATGGGTTAGGAGGGATTGTGAGTCCAAGACTGTCTGAGAGGTAATTAAAAATTTTTGTCCAGAATAATGTTAATTTGGAGCAGGCCCAGAACATGTGACCTAGTGAGGCTGGGGCTTGGTTGCAACGTTCGCAGGTTGGATCATGCCCTGGAAACATTTTGAGAGTTTTAGTCGAGACAGATGTGCTCGATATATAATTTTGAGTTGTATAATTGTATGCTTTGCGCATATGGAGCTTGAGTGAATTCTCTGCATTGCTACTTTCCACTCCTTTTCTGATATATTAATTGAGAGGTCATTTTCCCAGTGTCCTCTTGGATCTTTGAAAGGAAGGGATTGTAAAAGGATTTTATATATTGTAGAGATGGAGTCTAACTCCTTGAAATTGAGCAATAATTTTTCCAGCGTGGATGAGGGTGCAAGATGAGGAAAATCTGGAAGGTTCTGTTTAACAAAGTTCCTGATTTGAAGATAGTGAAAGAAATTTGTAGCTGGAATGTTAAATTTGGAATGTAATTGTTCATAGGATGCAAAGACGTTGTCTATATAAAGATCTCTAAGCAAGTTAATTCCAAATTTTTCCAGATATTAAAACTGCATATGTTTGTGAGGGTTGAAAGAGGTGGTTCTTTTGCAGGGTGCCACAGAAAGAAGCTTCTCCGTCTTAAAATGCTTTCTACATTGGTTCCAGATTCTAAGTGAGTGGAGCACAATTGGGTTATTAGTGTATTGCCGATAACGTGTGTTTATTGGAGCACAAAGCAAGGAATACAAAGAAGTACTGCAGGATTTTACTTCTATTGCGGTCCATGCCTGTGTATGTTCTTCTATTTGTGTCCAGGTTCTTATCGACTGTATATTTGCCCCAGTAATAAAACTGGAAGTTAGGTAGAGCCATGCCGCCTTCTGCCTTTTGTCTTTGTAGGGTCGCTCTTTTGATGCGTGGATGTTTAGAATTCCAAATAAATGAGGTTATTGTTGAATCTAATTGCTTAAAGAACGATTTATTAATGTATATTGGTATGTTTTGAAATAAAAAGGAGCTTAGGAAGAATATTCATCTTAACAGTGTTAATTCTTCCAGCTAGTGTGAGATGAAGGGTTGACCATCTATGCAAGTCTTGTTTAATTTTTTCCATGCAGACGACGAAATTTTGTTGATAAAGAGCTTTATGTTTACTTGTGATGTTTACCCGAGGTATTTAAACTGTTCTGCAATGATAAAAGGAAGGGTGTCTAATCTAATATTATATGCTTGCGAATTCACCGGAAAGAGTACACTTTTATTCAGATTAATTCTGAGACCAGAGAGCTTTTGAAATTCTGTGAGTGCTGCTAAGACTGCAGGCACAGAATTTTCTGGGTCCGATATATACAGTACCATGTCATCTGCATATAATGAGATTTTCTGTTCCAGTCCTTCTCTGCTAATCCCCTTTATCTGATCAGTATTTCGACAATGTATTGCCAGTGGTTCAATGGCAATTGCAAACAGCAGTGGTGACAAAGGGCATCCTTGTCTTGTGCCACGTTCTAGTTTAAAGTAGTCTGAGCAAATGTTATTGATGCAAACTGAAGCTTCTGGGTTAGTATACAGTAATTTAATCCATGCACAAATGTTCGGCCAAACCCAAACTTCTCCAAAATAGTAAAAGGTATTTCCATTCAATCATGTCGAATGCTTTTTCTGCATCCAATGATAATAATATTTCTGGGGTGTTTGATTTAGTTGGTGAGTATATTACATTAAACAGGCGTCAAGATTTGAAGATAAGTGTCGGCCCCTAATAAATCCAGTTTGGTCTTGTGATATTACTGAGGGAGCACTTTCTCCATCCTTCTAGCTATGATTTTAGAGAGTATTTTAACGTCGTTATTCAGAAGTGAAATTGGTCTGTATGATGCACATTGTAATAAGTCCTTATTTTGTTTTGGAAAGACAGTGATTAGTGCTTGGCGAAAGGTTTGTGGAAGAGATTGGTTATCTCTGGCTTCTGTAAATGTTGCTAATAGGAGGGAGCTAGCTGAGCGGAGAATTTCTTGTAAAACTCTGCAGGGTAGCCATCAGGGCCTGCTGCTTTTCCACCTTGGAGTGACTTTATAGCATCCAGTAATTCTGATAATGACAGAGGTTTATCGAGCTCCTCCACACTAATAGCGTCAATTTGTGGTATCTGTAATTTATCCAGAAATGCATTAGATTGTATATTGTCTTCTTTAAACTCAGTAGTATATAGGGATTTATAGTAGTCTCTAAAAGTGTACATTATATTTTTGTGTTCGATGATTTTATCTCCATTCGTGTTAGTAATTACGAGATTGCGTTATGCATATCTTGCTTGTGAATTTGTTGCGCTAAAAGCTTATTAGCTTTCTCCATGTTCATAATAATGATGTCTGGATTTGTAAATTAGTTGTTCGGTTTCTTTAGTTGTCAAGAGGTTTAATTCTGAATGTAGAGCCTGCCTCCTCTTATGTAGAGTCTCGCTTGGTAGTCTGGCATGTTCTTCATCTATTTTAGTAATTTCGCTTTTATCTCTGCTACTTTCTTCGCTCGGATTTATTTCTGTGGGAAAGATATGAGATAATCTGTCCTCTTAAGAAGGCCTTAAGAGTTTCCCAGAGTATTCCTGCAGAGATCTCAGGGGATGTATTTGTCTCTAGAAAGAATTCAATTTGTTTGGATATAAATTCAGTACAATTCTCGTCAGCTAATAGAAGCGGATTGAGACGCCATCTGCGGGTGAGTGTATGGGGCTTAGTAATTTCAGCTCCAAGATCATCGGAGCATGGTCTGAAATAACAATAGCATCGTATTTACAAGATTTAATCTTAGGCAAGAAGTTATTATCTATAAAGAAGTAATCAATCCTTGAGTAGCAATGATGTACTGGTGAGTAGAAAGAATATGTTCTTGAATTTGGGTTTAAAAACCTCCAGGGATCTGATAAGTTGTGATCAGTTATAAACTTTGTAATTATCTTTGCGGTGTTAGTTGCCGTTCCCCCTGTGGAGGAAGTCTTATCTAAAAGTGGATTTAGAACACAATTAAAGTCCCCAGCCATTATAAGTTTATGAGTGTTCAGATTGGGAATGGATGCAAATAAATTTTGTATAAATTCCTTATCATCAACATTAGGTGCATAAACATTTATCAAAATCATTTTACAGTTAGATAAGTCTCCCATGACCATCACATATCTCCCTTCAGGATCCAATACTACATCTGATGCTACAAATGGTACTGTTCTATGTATGAGAATTCCCACCCCTCTAGTTTTCTTTGTAAAACTAGAATGGAACATTTGGCCAGTCCAGTCTTTTGCAGCCGGAACTGATCCTTACTTAGTAAGTGGGTTTCCTGTAAAAATACTATTTTAGCATTTAGACCTGTTAGGTGAGAAAGTACTTTCTTTCTCTTTAATTCGTGATTCAGGCCTTTAACATTCCAGCTTACGAAGTTAACTGTCCCATCATGGAGACACTGATTCTGAGTTTTTGGTGTCATATTATAGTCTTAACTGGAAGTGAAATAGTTTAGGTCTTAATTTCCTATTCCCCCAAGAGTTGTTGCCATGCAGCTTATTATTACGTTGATAGTTATAATTATAAAGATTGAGATGATAGATTAGATATAGATCACGCCTGCTCTCTTTCTCTTCCCCTTAACCCCCACCCTCCCTTTTTGCCTCCCCAGGTGAGGCTAAAACCCACTTCATGCAGTCCCAGTCCTCTGACATACCCAGAGACAGAGCACGTCCAAAGCACATCAAGCCCCCATGCAGTGGCGCTTTAAGGTTAAAAGATAGAGATATCTGTTACCAATATAGTCTTTAAAAGAGGAAAAAAAAAAAAAAAAGAAAAGAATTTTGCACTTAATATATATATATATATATATATATATATATATATATATATATATATATATATATATACATATACTCTTCATCAATTTTAGTGCATTAAGATGATATCCCCAGATAATAAACCCAGGTGATGGTGTTAAAGATGTGTCCAAAACAAGCATAACAAGTCTTAATGCAGTAATAGCAATAACAGCAAACCAAGGGTATGATATTGAACAGTCTCATTTAGGGTACACATGAAATAATTAGAAAAGAAAAAAAGAGGAGGAAAACGTAATTAAGCACAATAAAACATAAACATTTAGCCCTAGTAATACTAAGTAATGATAAGTAATAAGTAAGTAATAATAATATAAGAATATGAGAATATATGCTGATAAAAACCCGTATTTTAAAACAAATAGATCAGACAGTAGATTATTAATCCTAGCTTTATCATTTACCGCCATGACTCACAATTATGTATCAGAATAGTCCCGGATCAGCTTTCTTAACTCATTTTCTGCCTCCTCCTTGCTAGCGAAAACATAGAAATGACCCTGCCATTCCACTTTCAGTTTTGCGGATACAGGAGGCCGTATTTGACATTGGCTTGCCGTAGCGCTGTTTAATATTATAGAAGGCGTTTTGATAGCTGTTGCTGGAGAGAAGTCAGGGAAGACGCGAATGTGGCAATCTTCATATATAATATCTTCCTTTTTTCCTGAGGAGTTCCATCACCTCTAACTTAAATGATAATCGTTCAAAACGAACTATAAAAGATCTTGGTCGGGGTCTGACGGTGTTTGATCCAGTGACGCGTAAGCCGCTGCTATCTCAGATTCTGCTTTAAAGTCGCCCCGATTATTTTAGAAAAAGTTCAGTTGCGAATTTCACGGGTTTAAACTTTCTCGATTCTCCGGCAGCCTTCAATTCTGACATTATACCTTCTATTCCCATCTTCTAAAGCAGCCAGTCTGTCTCCAAGTTTTTCTCCGAGTTTTTACATTCAACTGACATTTACTGCTCTTTCCTCGGCACTGGCAGCTAGATGTTCGCTATTTCGATCCGATTCGTGAATGTCTCACTAAGATGCTCCAATCGATCAGCAAGCGTGCTCAGTTTACCGAGTTTTTCTCAATGCGCTCTTCAATTTTACCCAGCACCTGTCGAAGTTCAAGTTGTACCTCTTGACGCAGCCTTTCATTTGCCTGCCTTTGGATTTCCTGTCGCAGACATTCATTGGCCTGTTTCATCTCCCTGTTTTAATTCCTGTTTCAGTCTCTCATGTGCCTTTGCCGTTGCTTTCTCATTAGCCTTCTCGCTTTTCTTTATATCTTGCCTGAGCTCAGCGAGCAACACTTTCAGTTCAGATAGCTCAAATGTGCCTCCTTGTACCGTAGATGAAGCAGCAGACTCTGCTGAAGCGGTGTCCCCGCTGCTCCAGTCCCGCGTAATTGCGTAACTGAAGCCGCGGACCTCCCGGCCTTTTCCAGTTTCAGGTAATCCTCTCCAATCGGCAAGCTATCCACATCTGCACTCACGATCGCACCTTCGCTCCCCTTTTCGATCTCAGCCGGCGACGATGTAGCGGACCGTGGTCCCGAGGAGTCTGTACTTTTGCCCATCTGATCCAGGTCTGTCTCTGAGAGGCCGTATCTCGAACTAGGGCTTGCTGATCGCAGCTTGGATGTAGCTTTAGTCTTCGATTCTTTCGGACCCCCCTTCTTGTTGGCCATGTTTATATGTGTTTACATATACTGTAGCGGTCCCTCTCGGGTTGAATAAATACAGGATATCTCAGAATAATAAGCAAATAATATGAAAAATAGCACCACTGCTAGCGGAGCTCCACTTCAGACGTCCATCTCTCGCATCGGACGAGACCAACCATTCTCAAATTGGCTTTTTAAAAAACCTTTTTGATATAATTTATTTATGACAGTATAAAATAAAAGAGTAGTGCTCAAAATTATAATGCGCGTATCTAACAGGAAGAGGTGGTGGTAAGAGTAAGATTGCTGACTTGCAGTTAAATGATCACTGGTTTGTGTCCGGAGGGCTTCCTTTCTGTTATTTTATTTATTTATTAATTAATTAATTTATTTATTTTTTCAAATTGCTTTGAGTAGTAAGAAAGGCGCTATATAACGTAAGGAATTAATAACAATAATAATAATGGTAGTAGTAATATTATTATTATTATACGTGTGAATGCATTATCAAATTCAGCCGCTGCGTAGTGGGGTATGAATTGGGACACTATGTGCTCGACAATACCACAAGTTCATTGAAATAATTACACAGCAAGGTGCACACGCAATGCAAACATAATGTGTATATTATTGAAGTAAAGGTTCATATAAATTAATTATATACAAATTTTTAACAAGTTGAGAGATGTCAACTGGTTAAAATGCACGAAATTATACATGTATTGTTTTATAGTCCACACATAGTGTATATATATTATTAAAATAATGATATAAAAATCCTATAAAACGGTATAGAATCTGCGTTGTAGACTTACGTTGTGTCAAATTTCTTCAAAGAGGTTTTTAATTATTTTGCTTTAAAAAATCTTACGGCAAACATGTGAACCGTTGAAAATCGCTGATCTTAATCAATTTGTTTTAACGCATGCTCTGTGCAAAATGCTGTCATATCTGTTAGTAAACATGCACGCGCAGCGATGTCCTGATGTCTGCGTTCTAAGGCAGCAGGTATATTAAACGCTATTGATGTTTTACTGGAGGTGCTCTGTGATTGAGGGCGGACAGTAAGCTTTGTTAAAATTATATCGAAAAATACCAGTCGTCAGTTGTGTTTTCAGTCGTTTTGGCGTGTTTACTGTTCTGTTACCAAAAAATTTTTCAACGGGGCTCATCAACAAAGAAACGTGGATAGTAAGATTTAGTAAAATATCAGTAATAATAATACATTGCTCGACACCCAGTAACACTTTACAAAGACATTTAAAAGACAGCTCATTAAAATAAATGTAGCAATCTATTGTCATGCTATACGTGACAGCTTGCTCTTAAACATTTACACAGGTGGTTTTTCCTGGGAATAAGTAAGAAGAAAAAATCCACGGGAAATGTTTTGTTGTTGAACTCAAATTTCACCTCCGCCATGTGAGTCATTAAAACTATTTGAATGAAAACGCATGTCTCATCCACTGGTCGGGACGCTCGTTTTCCATGGCTGCTGCAGAGCTGTAAAATGTGTGCCCTCTGACTGCTGATTACAAAATGAACACTGGAGAGGTAAAACTATGTAAAATTGATTTTAAAAGGTCGTATGTATAGTTTTCTATATAATCTTCTCCACTATGTGTCTGCATCCTATCCCCTACAGGGAACACTCATTTCCATGGCTGGAGCAGATCCATGGGCTTGTGTGCACCCTGTCTGCTGCTTTCAAAATGAACCCTGGATAACTAATATTATCTGAAATCAATGGTAAAAGATTGCTGAAAGTCTTCTACATCACTTTGTCCTCTCTACTCACAGGGACACTCACTTCTACAGCTGAGCTTTTGCGTCAGAGTTGTGAGCCCCAACTGTTGCTTGCATAATGAACATTAGACAATTGTTATTGGATTGGCTGTTTATTTCATTATATTAATATTAATTTATTTATTCATTCAGCCTCTGTTAAAAAAAGCACATTTTCCCTTAGAGGACAAGTTCTATCTATCTATCTATCTGAAATATATGAGACTTGGAAAAATTAATATTATTTGTCAAATGAAGTACCAAATATCCACTGATACACATTTGTAGGACAAGTCAATTAAAGAGTCCGACAAACAGCAACTGAGATATTAAAACATCTTATTGAATCTGTTCTTACAATTATAGTCTTTTAATTGAAATAATGATTATAATTATCAGAAAACGTAGCCATTTTAATGTCAGCATAAAACCAGGCCAGTAACATCTTTGTGAAATAATATCAGCAGTTTTATAAATTCCGTAGCACTGGCATGAACTTCCTTACAAGTATCCTTTGTCTCCTAAACTCAACAAATAACTTTCATATTCCTCCTGTTGCCCTGCTTGTCTTTTTTGACAATAGTAAAGGTCATCCCCTTGAAAAAATTATATTCACGTAGCAATTAATAACATGGTTATAATGTAAAACACTTCAAACAACCCTGCAAAATGTACCTTTTCTTTGTTTAAGTTTACTTCTTCAATGGATCTAACACTAACAACATGGGGAACTTCAACACACATACACAAATACCTTTTAGTATTGTTTTAATATAGCCTTGAAAATTGTTAGTATCTATCCTCTATCCAAACCATCCATTTACAAAAGAGATTTACAGGCTTGGGCCAGAAGACAAAAAGTGAAATGGAAAGAAATGCCAGTCTAGTGCTTGCCACACTGACGCTCGCTCATACTACTACAATTTAAAAGTGCCACCCAACCGGATGCCAACTCTTTCAGATGGGTAGTGAAACCCGGAAATTGTATTAATGGATACAGGAAAAAAGTTGAAAGACTTATTCTGACAGTGACCAAATTGAGGATTGTTGATCTGTGAAGTGGCAGTAAAAATCAAAAAAAAAAAAATTAAAAACCTGATTACAAAATATATCAAGAAACCTCAAAAGGTATATAATGATTAATTTATGAAAACTCCATAGAATACTTTCTAATACATGTTTTTCCTTTAACAGTCATGCTAATGTCAGAATTTGTGTGTTTTATCACCTATACTTTGTGCACATACAGAAGCTGTTTTGTGGAAAACGCAAGCACACAAGTAAATAATTGTCAGCGGTTACAATCTAAATGTATATTTGCAGTATATACTGTATCCTGAAATGCCAAATTTTTTGCTTAATATACTTTAAACAAACTGATCACAAAATTTCCTAATCAGTTTGACATTGTTGGTACCCTAGAGTGGCACATATCTTGGAAGAAGTCCTATCAGGTTTATTTGGATTTTAAAAAACCTAAACAACAACAATAATAATAATAATATCTTACATTTATAGCATTTTTCTGGCTACTCACAGCGATTTTCATAGACATACTTAAAAAAAGACAGTGTAAGCTCTTAATTTTTTTTTTTTTTTTAAATTAGTGGATGAGTAAGGACATAGTAGACAAAAAAGTGATATAGAAGACTTCCTTCAATCTACTTAAATAAACTGTGGACAGTTTTGTAACTCCAGTATTAATTTACAAGCAGAAGACAGGGGGCACACATTTCTCCAGCATAGACCAAGCTGTGGAAATAAGTGTCTCCTTTGCTAGAAGGGATTAAGAGACACACTCAATATGAAAGTGCTATAAAAGACTGTCTGATAGGCTTATTAAAAAAAACTGTGCACAATTTTAACTGCCTGGTGTTCATTTTGTAATGCACCACTGTAGATGAGGAATGCCGCAGGCTACTAAAAGTTTTTAAAATACATTTGATGAGTTTTAATCTCCCATGAAAAACGGTGCACAGAACTCCTATGTGTTTTATAGGATAATTGCACCTGCTGTGAAAATGAGATTCTTCTCCAATGTACAGGGGTGAAAGGGTGGGTGTGATAGGAAATTTATTTATTTATTTATATAGAACTATATTTCATTCCAATAGTTTTAATGACTCACATGGCGGAGGTGAAATTTGAGTTCAACAACAAAACATTTCCCGTGGATTTTTTTCTCCTTTTTTATTCCCAGGAAAAACCACCGTGTAAATGTTTAAGAGCAAGCTGTCACTTATAGCATGACAATGGATTGCTACATTTATTTTAACGAGCTGTCTTTTAAATGGCTTTGTAAAGTGTTACTGGGTGTCGAGCAATGTATTATTAAGTCTACGACGCAGATTCTATACCATTTTATAGGATTTTTATATCATTATTTTAATAATATATATACACTATGTGTGGACTATAAAGCAATACATTTATAATTTCGTACATTTTAACCAATTGACATCTCTCAACTTGTTAAAACGCTGTATATAATTAATTTATATGAACCTTCACTTCAATAATATACACATTATGTTTGCATTGCGTGTGCACCTTGCTGTGTAATTATTTCAATGAACTCGTAGTATTGTCCCTATTCATACCCCACTACGCAGCGGCTGAATTTGATCATGCATTCACACGTATAATAATAATAATATTACTACTACCATTATTATTATTGTTATTAATTCCTTATGTTTTTATAGTGCCTTTCTTACTACTCAAAGCAATTTGTAAAAATAAATAAATAAATAAAATAACAGAAAGGAAGCCCCCCGGACACAAACCAGTGATCATTTAACTGCAAGTCAGCAATCTTACTCTTACCACCACCTCTTCCTGTTAGATACACGCATTATAATTTTGAGCACTACTTTTTTTATTTTATACTGTCATAAATAAATTATATCAAAAAGGGTTTTTAAAAAGCCAATTTGAAGCAAAGATGGTAAGTAAGAACTATTTTCTTTTGTAAGTCCTTGTTAACGTGAATCATCTTTAAATTAAATGCTGCCAATAAGGAATAATAGAAATCACCGCGCTGCTTTCTAACTTTGACGAACTAAAGTTTTATTGAGTGAAAAAAAATGAGCGTCCGTGACAGATATACTTAATCAGTAGTGTGTGCGACCCACGATTTGTGAGTTTGAGTGTTTGTGTTGTGTACGCAAGTGTGTGTGGTTTTCTCAGTTTTAAAAAAAAAAACAGACATCAGTTATTTGTGAAGAAGGAATATTCTGATCATTCTGGTCCCTGATCACTGATAAACATTCAGAAGAAACAGCGCTATTCCAGGATTTTCCTCCATAACATCCTTTTAGCAAACAGGACTAAGTTCCTTGCTGAAACAGATCGCCCATTAATGAAATACTGCCAATACGAAATAACAGATATCACCAGGCGGCTTTCGGTCAATGATAAACCAGTGTCTGTTGAGGTGAAAAAATGGGAGGTACTGCGGTTGCTATCAATGCTTCCTGGTCACTCAGCTGTTTTATAGGGTGAAAAAATAATCGCCCTTGACAGATACGCTTAATCAGTAGTACGTGCGACCCGCGATTTGTGAGTGTGAGTGTGTACCTGCTTGTGTGTGGTTTTGTTAGTTTTACTATAAAAACAGTTAAACATCAGTTATTTGTGAAGCGGGAATATTCTGGTCATTTTGATCCCTGATGAACATTTAAAGAAACAGAGCAACTCCAGTGTTTTCCTTTATAACATTCTTTCAGCAAACAGGACTAAGTTCCTTGCTGAAGCAGATCACCCTTTAATGAAATGCTGCCAATACGGAATAACAGATATCACGGGCGGCTTTCCACCAATGATAAACCAGCGTCTCATGAGGTAAAAAAATTGGACGTACTGTGGTTGTGATTAATGCTTTCTGGTAACTGCTTTTGAGAAGAATCTGTCATGGGTGGGACAAGAGAGAGCGAGTGAGGCGGGTACAATGAGCCGGGGCAGGACGGAGCGAGGTTAAGAGGCGGGTATCAGTGTGAGTGTTTTAAATAATGAAAGGAAAAAAAGTGCTTTGAAATCGAGGACCCCCAACCAAGAGGGCTTACAAAACAAAACCCGACAGACAGGCATATGCTACTTGTATAAAATGTGCACAATAATTACAACAGTGTTGAAGCAATGATGAAGCAAAAGGGAGATGCTAAACATGGGTGGCCGCGTTGTGCCTGCCCATAAATCCCAACCAATGTATATATCTGACCGGATCTATCTGAACCAATATATATATCAGAACGGTTGTATCTGAACCGATGTATATATCTAAACCAATCTATTTTAACCAATATATATATATTTAAACCAATGTATAGCAACCAATATATATATCTCAACCAATGTATATATTTGAACGAATGTATTCAAACCAATGTATATATCTGAACAGATGTATCTCAACCAATGTATATATATCAGAACGGATCTATGCAAACCAATTTATATATATCTCAACCAATGTATCTAAACCAATGTATATATCTGGCCGGATGTATTCAAACCGATGTATATATCTCAACCAATATATCCCAACCAATGTATATATTTGAACCGAAATATATATCTGAACGGATGTATTAAAACCAATGCACATATATACATATATATATACATAGAACGGTGCAGACCAGAGGGGCACGTTTGCGTCGGGGGGTGCCAAACCGAGATGTTCCAGGGTGCCGTGTTGGACCCTGGGGACATAGTAGGACCCTCTCTGGGAGTGTCGCTCGGACTCACGTGTCTTTGCTAGCGGTGGGGCACTGTGGTCCCCGGCCGGGACGCCCAGGAGGATCAAAGGAGGACTTGTGCCTTCTCCAGACCGCGAGGGGGCGTCCATCCTGGTTATGTTGGGGGCTTCGGGTACAGGGCTTGGAAGCCCAGCCCTGTAGGGACCCGTGGCCACCACCAGGCGGCGCCCAGGTGCCTGAGGAACCCTGGAGCCCAGCACTTCCGCCACACCAGGAAGTATTGGGGGGAAGATGACAGGGGACACCCGGACGGCTTCCGGGTGCGCAGCCGGCACTTCCGCCACATTGGGGTGTGGCTAGGACTGATTGCCGGGAAACAGCTGGGACCCATCTGGGTTCTATATAAGGGCCCGCCTCCCTTCAGTCGATAGTGGATGTCGGGTGGAAGAGGACAGAGCTGGAGAGAGGACGGGAAGCGGCCAAGAGAAAGGCACTAGAAGAGTGTGGCCTGGACATTGGACATTTGCCTGTAAATATTGTAAATAAAAGTGTGTTGGGTGAACATAAGATGTCCGTCTGCTTGTTTCCGGGTCGCAGTCCACAATATATATATATATATATATATATATATATATATATATATATATACAGTTGTTTAAGCATTAGCTGTGTTCAGTGTGCAAAAATCCTTGTAGCACTCACTGTGGTTCCAGTTAAAGTGACTCCTGCCGTTTTTATATTTGCTCATACTGAGGGTTTAGTTAAAGTGACCCCATCTGCCGTTCTTATATTTGCTCATATTTGGACCTGCATCCATATTACAAAAAGTGTGCAGAAACCCTTGCAGCATACACTAGTGTCCTGAGCAAAAGTTTTGTCACTGAATTGCTGAGGGTTTTGTTAAAGTGACGCATCTGCCATTGCTTTTTTTGTTCATATCTTGCCCTGCCGTAGTGCAAATGTGCATTGAATATCCAACCGGCTACCACTTTCCCACTCAAAAATCTTATTCATAGGTACTTTTAATTTCTTCCAAATGTTTGATCAACATGAGCAAAAATAGTGTTCAGAAAAGAAAAATGCCACAAACTAATGAAGGTGCGGTGTCAACTCCTGATGTGGTAATTGTAGACAAAGACATTGCAGATGCTGGTCCATCAGGGGAAATCTCTTCAGCGCACACTCTGCCAATTGATAAATCTAAGCACCACTTATCCGGCATAAACAAACAATGGTTTAAATATTTTAATTGACTAATGGTCAAAGAAAATGGTATGTGGTGCTCATTGTACTTTAAATATTCAAACAAACACCCCACAAGGAGGGAGTTACCTTGTGTAAACGTGTCATGCACAAGAATTCAAAAAGAAAGCTTTCTGGACCATGAAAAAAGTAAAAAAAAACTCACATTGAGTCTTCTGCTGATCTTTTAGAAAAGCGTGTACTAGAGCAAACTGGAATCGGTCAAATTGAAAGATCTGTATCTGTTAAATAAATTACAGAGAGATGCCTTTGTGGGAGCTTTAAGATCCATGCATTGGTTGGCAAAAAATGAGTTGCCACATACAACATTGTTTGAAAAGCTGTTGGAACACTTTAAAGCAATAGGTTGTTCCTTTTAACAACATCTCAATATTGGTAAAAATGCACATTGCACTTCTGAAAGAATAATGAAAGAGCTGCTGGATGCCTTAGCATCAGAAATAAAGTCTAACATACTGAAAAATATACACGCTGAAAATTTTTTCAGTATTCTGTGTGATAAAACCACAACATTTCAGTTGTAAAACAATTACTTACATTAAATATGTGTGCCAGGTCACTAAAGCGGTTAGAATTAGTTTTGTATAAATCTGCAATATGATTGATGGCAAATCGGAGACTATAACCAACACACTGAGTGAGACTATGGACACTCTAGGCTTGAAAATTGCTAATCTGGTTGGACTAGGGTCAGATAGAGCTGCTGTTATGATTGGGGAACAGAAAGGCGTGGCAAAACTGCTTAAAGTTAAAACATCTGGACTCTTGCTCAACTACCACTGTATAAACCAATGATTGGCCTTTGCAAGTGTCCAAGCAGCAGCTGCTGCACCTTATTTAACAAAACTGAACGACATCTTAAAGAAGCTGTTCTATTTCTTCCAAAATTCGTCAGTTAGGATGGCTGATTTAACAGAAACTCTAAATATTCTGAACATTCCCCAAATTAAGCTGAAAATGGCCAGTGACACTAGATAGCTGTCTCATGACTTTGCAGTACAGTCACTACAACAGTGTATGAGGAGTGTCATAACTGCGCTGGAAAGAGAGGCCACTGAACGAAATGACATCACAGCTGAAGGATTAAGCAAATGTATTAAAACGTACAATTTTGTTTCCTCTCTGATGATGCTTTCAGACGTATTACCTTTGTTGTCTAACTTATTTAAGGCTTGGCAAAGGCAAGATGTCTGTCTTACTGAAATTGAGCCAGTTTTGCTTGCCACAAAATTGTCCATCATGGAGATGAAAGACACTCCTGGGAGATATTGTCAAAGCCTTCATTATTGTCTGGCAGAAAAGCGGTCAGATCTCCGCATTGTTTATACACAGAGTGATGTAATGTCATTCAAAACTGCAATTTATATATATAATTCACTAAGGGCACACAAGACAATGAGCGCAAGCAAGACAGGGAGCCACACCCGCCAACTCACAGAGCCCCACCCACCAACTCTAAAGCCATGGGATACTCGACAAAGCCCCGCCCGCCAACTCTAACCCTCCTACCGCGTTATAGGATACGCACGACAGAGCCACGCACACCAACTGTAACCGTCCTCCCACGTCCAGCGTCGCTCTTGAGGCATGTGCACTGCCTGCGCATGTGTCCGCACACAACAACTCACCAAACACAGCCTTAGTCGCTTTCGTCTGTTCAAAAGTCCACATGCACCTCTGAGCCACGTTGACTTTTCACCACACGCAAGACAGAGAGCCACGACCGCCGACTCACAGAGCCCCGCCCATGGGTTACACACGAAAGAGCCTCGAATGCTCACTCTAACCCTCCTCCCACGTCATGGGGAATGCACGACAAGGCCCCGCCAACTCTCACCCTCCGCAGGCTTCCAATATCGCTCTCGAGGCAATTATATGGCGACATCAACTTCTTAACTGTCACTCTGGGACAACTCAGTACGCAAGCTATATTAAGCGTCCCCAACGAAGACTCACTTCTCCTTAATGAACTGGTGCTGAAACTTATCCCTAACGACGAAGTAACTTTCACCAGCGTTGACTCCATCATCACAGACGACCCTGCAGATCAACTTGCATTCCCCGAAGAATTTCTTAATAGTCTTACTCCCACTGGCATGCCTCCACATAAACTCAAAATTAAAATTGGTTCAGTCATCTTGCTTCTCAGGAACCTCATGCCAGCAAAAGGTCTCTGTAATGGCACTAGACTATGTGTTACCAGCATTCACCGCAATGTACTGAAGTGTAAGACTATCACATCTGCTACCTCACAAACTGTCCTTATTCCCCGGATTTCCTTGAGCCCATCAGATTCTAATTTGCCTTTTACTTTTACACGCAGACAATTTCTTGTTAGATTGGTGTTTGCAATGACTATTAATAAGGCACAAGGACAAATTTTCAAAAAAATATGCCCGTATCTACCAAAACCTGTTTTCACTCACGGACAATTGTATGTTGCTCTCTCCAGAGTTCCATCATTTCATTCACTGACAATTGTATCCTCAAACCATGTGGACAAGTGTGTCTTTCAGGAAATGTTCATCAATAAATAATTATATGTGGCGTATGCTACGCCGCAATTTGGCTAGTATATGATAAATCCCTTGAGACAGTTGTCAAACACCTAGATGCAAGATTTCCTGACATGGCACTTATTTCCAGCTATTCAAAAGTTTTCAATGCAGAAACTCATGATTCAAGTGAGTCTGCTAAAAATTTTTTCGATCATTACTCCAAAAATCGTAGCCCTCCAATTTTAAAATATGGAAGTAGAAGGCAAGAATGGACAGTTGCGTCAGAAATGATCAGAAGTCAATCATACAAAGACTTCAGTCCAAAACAGATTTAACTAAAAATGGCAACGACATCAGAGCTCAAAGAGTAGTTTTCAGATTTAGCCATACTAGCACATATTGGGCTAGTGATCTCAGTGAGCACAGCTGAATGTGAAAGGGGGTTTTCTGCCCATAAAAGGATCAAGACATGTTTGAGAAATTGCATGAAACAAAGCACGCTAAATAATCTCATACTGATCTCCTTATAGGGCCCAGATCCTGGGGACTTTGATTATGGGAAAGCTGCAGACAACTGGGCATCTAGGAAGAAAAGAAGAATAAATATTTAACTGAAGACACTTTCTGCAAAGTTGGCTTTGAAGAATATTTTTAAACTTTTTCTTCATTAGGTTACCCATACTTTTTTTCATTGTTTTCACTTTTCTTCCCGACAGCAACAATACTTGTGCCTCTTGGTTTATGTCATAACAATTGTTATTTAAAATTTTTGTTAGGGTTGCAGGATCCTGAATTGGATACTTCTTAAATTTAATAACAATATTCTGGCACAAGTATCAAACCTTAAAAAAGGAAGTCATAATGAGCATTGGAAAATAATAATTTAAAAATAGTTTCTGGGGAGAACACTGAGATTCACAATCAATACATCAATATATGAATTATAATTAAACCCATTATTGCAGTTTTTGAGCTAAGACAAATATCTTCTATGATTTGCATGTTGAACAGGAGTTTCCCTATTCATAGCAATATGTTTTAGGGTATATTTAGTAACAGCTGCTCTGTAAATTTCTGGATGTTTATTTGTGTATTTAGCAACTGAAATTCTGTTCATTTTAGGAGTGTTTGTGCATATTTAGCAAGCGCATCTCTGCTCATTTTGGGATTTTTTGTGCCTACTTAGTAACTGTCATTTTTTGTGTATATTTAGCAATAGCAGCTCTGTTGCTCTCGAGATTTTTTTCAGCACATTTAGCAACAAATCTTTTAATTGATATCATCTGATATTGTCTGTATATCTAGTACATCACTTACATTTTTCTGTTTTAATAACACATTTTTGAGATACTTTGGTCACATCAGATAAGCAAGTGAATGTACTTGATTATGATATTTGGTGTAACCAATTTTGAGTTTGACTAAGATCAGTATTTTTAATTGGTTTGTAAACATCAAAATGACCTCCGCATTAAGCTCCTGGGAAACACAATCATTTATGTGATCGACTGTATACTCCAAATTTAGTAAACAATGTGCCATTTTGGTAAACTTTAAATACAGTTGTAAAAATTGTTGGTGCAGCAAACAATGCGCAAGTGGTAGTATAGGCTGAGGGATTTTGCATATTATTCATATACATTACAGAAAACTTGGTATCACTCCCACTGTCTCAATACAATTTGATCATTTTGATGCCGAATTTCCAAACTTACACAAAATGATAGACAACAAAATTAACAATTTCTATCTGCCTTTATACATATTGATTGTCAATCAAAATAGATTCCATTATAATTGATCAAAACCAATATGCATCTTGAAACAGGTGCTGTGTATGAAAACAACAGTTTTTTAGCAGAACTTTCATCATTCCATCCACTTCACAGCTCGACCTACACCAGTGACAGCACATGTCAATGTTGCATCTTTTTCCTGTCTAAGACAACTCCCCTCCTTCACTTCTCAGTCCAACTTATTGACCTATGTTGCTGTTCATCTACACCACACATCGGTTTTGCTGGACACCTTCATTTGCATGCAGCAGTATGGCATAAACAGGCTAGTGAGTAGCTGCTACTCTTTGTCTTCGGGCTTCTTTCAACACTGTGTGGCACATTATCGAAAAGCACTTGGTATGCCATTATTACCAACAAATATAGACAAATAAAAAACACGGGACAACTAATTTTCTTTTTTCTATAACATCAATAAATTTTCACCAAATTAGTCAAAGTGTTTATCTAGTTTTTCTAGTGGGGTTTACCTCTAAATATTGATATACTGAAATGACCATTCTTGGAAGATAACTAGTGCCCTAGATCTACCATCCTGCCAAATTTCTGCTTTATAACAGGGCATTGTGTCTTGTTGATGAGTAAACAATGAGTAAGCAAGCAAGTAACTTTACTTATATATATTTACTTTACATACTGTATATACAGTATATAGTCAGCCACCAATTGTGTAAGTTCTCCCACTTAAAAAGATGAGAGAGGCCTGTAATTTTCCTCATAGGTATACCTCAACTATGAGAGACAAAATGAGAAAAAAAAATCCAGAAAAACACATTGTCTGATTTTTAAAGAATTTATTTGCAAATTATGGTGGAAAATAAGTATTTGGTCATCTACAAACAAGCAAGATTTCTGGCTCTCACAGACCTGTAACTTCTTCTGTAAGACAATATATATATATATATATATATATATATATATATATATATATATATATACCAGAGCAGTCACAAATCCATCCATCTGACCCAGAAGATGCCATCTGATTTGATACCACCTTGCAAACATGTTTGAGAGCATGGAACTGATCTTCTGATATGGGAAAGAGCACTTTACCTAGTATCAGTCTAATAAGACACTGTGAATACCTAATGTGACTCTTCTAATGGTAACAGAGAAGAGAACAAAAAAGTCTGTAAGATGTGTTGGATTTGCATTCTTGTCTAAAAAGGGTAAATAATGAACAACTGACAACTATCAGCATACAAATACACATCTAAATACACCTTAGTTTGACTTTTAATGATGGTATAACACCTTGAGACAAACAGCTGTTAAGGAAGAAGAAAGCAGCACATGTTCATCCAGACACAAGGATCCCTCATCTGACAGTAAAAAGAGACAGTGTTTCGTGTCTGATGCATTGTCGTATGGTACTGTATATATCAGATCCACAAAATACAGTGCCTGCACTCCTAGCAGCACTAACAGAATTTCAAAAGATTTTTGAATAAAAGTGTGCTTTTTCCAGTGAATTCTCAAGCACACAATATTTGATTGGACACCTTGACTTTTATCATCGCAGATCAGTTTAAATACCTAGGATTAAACATCACAAGTAAACATAATTCTCTTTATCAACAAAATTGTATGTATTGTTTGTATGGAAAAAAATAAGCAAGACTTGCATACTGTAGATGGTCTAGCTTTCAGCTCACTATAGCTAGAAAAAATAACATTGTCAAGATGAATATCCTTTGTGAAGGATGGCTGGCCATTTATCCCGGCCAATACCCCCAAGCCGCCAGGTGGAGCCCTCCTTGCAGCATGGAGGTCCCCAAAAGACCAGCAGGGCATCATGGACAATGGAGTTTTTATGCAAACCCTGCTGGATGCCGTGGGGGTCACAGGAGGGAGCTGCAGGGAGGACTGAGGGCTTCTTCGTGCCCTGTGACCCGGAGGTTCGTCATAGGAAGAACGACAGACTTCCGGGTTGAAGAAAAGAACTTTTACCTGACCCGGAAGTGATTGAGGATCACATGGACTGGGGATTGAGAACACTTCCAGGTCAGGGAGTATAAAAGGACTGTGGGAGCTCCCAGACGGCGAGCTGAGCTGGGTGGAAGGGTGGCAACGCGTCTGGGAGCTGGAGGATTGTGTATATTTGTTTATTGGTAATTTATATGAGTATTGTGGAGGAGAGTGTGCTTTATGCACTGTGGCGACAAAATAAAGTCAACTTGAGGACTTTTACCTGGTGTCTGGAGTCGTGGACAGGGGTTAAAGGGAGCGAGAGCGCCCCTATCGTTCACACCTTCCTAAGCGTCTTTTTCTATTTCAAAACATTCCAATATACATCAATAAATAATTTTTTAAGAAATCAGGTTCAACCATAAACTCATTTATTTGGAATTCAAAACATCCACATATCCAAAGGGCAACCCTACAAAGACCTAAGGCAGAAGGTGGCATGGCTATACCTAACTGTTTAATTACTCAAACACATACATACCCATTGACCCATCCATTATCAGCTCATGCTTACTTCATTATAGGATAAGAAGACGTTCCCAGGATGGGGGAGGAAACTGGGATAGCTAGAAAAAATATGCACAGTTATGGCGAGAGCCTACAGGGTTCTCAAACGTACTGAAATGGTCTAGTCACAAATCCAAGTCTCAGCAGCTTTAAGGAAATAGTGGTACCAATGAAGAACTGAACCAACCCACACACTTACATGAATGGGGAATTTTGAGACCCCATCTGATGAAAAAACAAGTCAAATAATTATAATCAGGCCTGTGCTGAAATTTAATCTAACTCTGAGCCTAGATGGATGGTTCAATGGTAAGTTAATGACTGAGAACATCTGAAAATGTACAAAAGAAATCAAAATGTATCAAATGTAAGAAAAACAAGTCTTCATGGCTTGAACTAATATTAATTCACTAAGGTTATATCCAGGTGAGGGACTGGTGAGTGTAATAGGACTAGGAGATGGAAATACCCATCTTGACAAAAAGCAGCATTTTAAAAACATTCAACAATTTACAACAAGCTTCTGGATGCTTAAATTAAACCATCTCTTTATAGATTCATAAGCATGGAAATCATTGAAAAAAATGCCTTTATCAAGAAGACTGTCAGCTGTTAAGAAAATATATGGAACCCTACATCTATTTACAAAATAAATAAATAAATAAATGGTGCTAGACTATCCGGTGAATGAGCCCATCATCCAAAGATTGACCCCTAGCCAACAGAAATATGTCAGGCTGAAAATCATTTGTCTGTCATATTACAATCTGGAAAATAATTGGCAAATGGTGTGAGATAATCTATTTTGCATTCAAATGCAGCCATAAAGCCAATTTGCATTCAAGTCACGTTTTAGAGGCAATTTTTTTTTTTTTTTTACTGAAGTGTGTTCTCCGGTCTGATAATTTAATATTGTCCGATTTCTACTGTTATAAAAGATATTCACATGTGCTCAGAATAGAGCAGGTATGTGTATAAGTGTCCCCATTGTTATTTTAGTCTTCTCTTCACTGTGTAATTCCTGCATGAGAATGGGATTCATGGGTTATTCTTTTGAAAAAAACACTTCAAAATTCTTGTAAAACAAGACCTTTTTCAAAAGAGCTATGGATGAAAGTGACAACAGAATATTAAGTGCCAGATGTTTTTTTACCAAGTGCCGAGAGGTTGCTTTAGGCTTATATACCCTTTTCTTCTCAGCAGGAGGGCACAGCAACTATATCACCTTGTTGAGAACAGACCCCCCAGCATGTATTTTCACAAAATTGGAAATACTGACTAAAAACAGTATAAGCCTAAAATCGGCTTCAAACATTTTAGCTCAGCCACACAAATCGACAACAAAAATTACTATCAAATAAGACAGCAATTACTTTCACAGTGTAAATAGGATAGGCTTTATTTCTAATAGAGTGTGGAAAATCAGGGGAGAAAAATAACCTGCCATTACTTGTTTGTAGCAGATCACCCTACTATTCTGGTAATGATATTTTCAGAAACTTTTAACCTTTTTGCTGAGAACATCATTTTAGCTTTTAAATCCAACCATCCATTCTCTGAAAAGAGCTATGCCAATTACATACTTGTATATCTAAGCAGCTTCAGATAAAAGTATGAAACACACATAGATGGTAATCTATTTATAAATAAGAGACAAAAACAGATACATATATTTATTTTTTGTGTTAAACTTTACTTTGTGGAATCCTTGCACTGTGCACCTTTTCAATTATGTACAGAAAAAGTCAGAAGAAAGCCCTCTAGGTCACCCACAATGCCAGGAATGTCCTTCCGGGTCATTAGTCAATAAATGTCCCTAAAAGCCTACACTCATGAGCCCTCCAAAATTCCATTGACTGTACTGGGGCTTAAAACTGACTGGTGTTATTCTACAATATAGTCCTTCATTCCTCTAAGGACAGCAAGGACCCTTCTCTCACTTGTGTCCTCTGAGCAAGCTCTGGGATGATCCTCAGTGACCATGCACATCCTCTTCTTTATTTCCTTTTAACTGTTAAGGCCCCAGAAAGTGTGATGCTCTGGAGGACTTTCTCTGGGTTCATACAAGCTCTCCAAGGTATGCTTTTCCTTCCAATGCCTTTTAAAACAGCCAAACCTCTGGCACCCACTGCATAATCAACATAAACCTGGTGATTCTCATTAGTCCACACTGGCATAATGCTTGTTTTCTTTTTTCTTTCTTGCCATGTGATGCAGTCAAGCCATTCCTGACTCAATGCCAGCTTTTTACTGTCTATATGCTTGGTCTTCATTTGTCAATTATGAAAGGGAACATGTCTTTTTTTTTTTTTTTATTGATTTTATTTGAAGAAAACAACATTCCATACAATCAAGTCAGTATTAATAAACCAGATTTCAACCCCCGGCCCAAGAGAAAGAGAGGAGAACCAATAGCATGAGCAAATCCTTAAAAACAACAAAGAAAGAATGTCCTTTTCCCAGATATACTGTAAATGCTTATTCTAACACTTCATTAATGAGATCTTACCATATTTTACAAAAACAAATTTGAACTGAGAATGAGAATTTAACTTTTTCTAATTTCAAATAGTACAGAACATCAGTTACCCCCTGACTTATAACAGGTGGGCTGGGATTCTCACAGTCGAGCAAGATGAGTCTACGTGCTAGTAGTGTAGGACAGAGTGGTGGTTATGAGGCTAGACATGTGCACCAACAATCGAAAGATTGTTGATTCAAATCCTGTAAACTCCAAAAGTGACTGTGTCCTGTCGAGCCCTTGAGCAAGGCCCTTAACTGGCAATTGATTCATCCTGGGTATGAGGTTAATCTGCATCCAGCCCTTCAAGCAGGTCCTCCAACTTACAGGGAAAAGTAGGGTGTTGGTGGCAGGATTGGCACTCCAGTCACTGTAAAAAACCTCACACAGTTACACTGAATTTGGGTCCAATCCAGGTGGTTCGTTGTGTGGTGGGTGTGGCAACATGCTATCCGCGCATGCTCCCAACCTCTTCTAGTAGTGTGGTACAGGCAATTACAATCAATCAGAGCTGTTAATAGGTTAGGAGCGATTGTCAGAAAACACACTTCAAAATTCTTGTAAAGCAAGACCTTTCTCAAAAGAGCTATGGATGAAAGTGACAAGTATGAATATTGATGTTAAGATACTCTGCAAGGTTCTAGCTAGAAGGATTAAGAAAGTGCTTCCTTCTGTAATATCACAAGACTTAACCAAATTTATTAAAGGCAGACCCTTGGCCTCTAATCTTCAGTGTTTGTTTAATGTAATATACTCACCCATAGTTATTATCTTTGGGCTCAGAAAAAGCATTTGACATGGTTGAATGGGACTACCTTCAATGTATGTAGCATATGGTTAAATTCTAAACTAAAATAAAATTCTGGGGTAATTTCTGTGATAGCCATAACTCTTATTAATAGAATTCCTTAGACTATTACTCTTCAGATGAGTATGATTAAGCACAGAATTATAAGTCACTCGGTATTAAAAGAACCAGAAATAATGCTCAAACAGCAGAATAATGTGACTAATTTTGCAGAAGGATCAATCCTAAATTACACATTTATTGAAAATTTTTAAGAAATATAAAATAACTCTTTGCTGCTAGTGCTTAAGTTGATTTTTGTTTGTTTAAAAAGAAAATGTAATCCCTTAGGCAATTCCTAGCTGGAAACGTCTGGATCACAGCATATGCATTTAAATAAGTATGGTATCTAAAGCTCACTTTCTATTTGGAGAATATTGAGCATATTGTACTGAGTCTGAACTGAGATTTCATATCCTAAGGTTATTTGGAAGAGGCAAAGATAAAACAGACTTTGTTTTAACACTCACCAGTCATAAAAAGAAGAAGAGTTTAGAAACCTGAAATCTTTTACACAGAGACTAAACTGATGAGAATTACAATGCATGGTCAAGAAACTTTCTGCATGTCAAAATACTAAACAAGCAATTTGTAAATTCAAGATTTGAAGTGTCTTCCCCAGGAAAATCCAAAAGTTAGGACACTTTGATTAGCGCGCTATTGTCTTGTCATAGATAATGTGTAAACAAGATGGCAGCATCCATGAAAAAAATCCACAAAATGGTAAAAGATGTGAAAAGTAAAATGCCAGCACAAAATCCCTAACCACGTAATAATAATAATGGTCCATTACTGAAAAAAAACTAATTCATAACACATTTACTGTTATATACTTATATATATATATATACTATATAAACACTTTAAAGCATACAGATATTGTTCTTTGTTGTCCTGATTCATTCACACCATGCTCCAATCCCTCTTTTCTAATCTCCATAGCGTATGACTCAAGCGTCACTCGGGCTGTAAAAACAGCACTAAAAGTGTTAGTCCTGAGTGTCACTCAGGCAATGGTATAGACACGTCTGGCGTAAGACCTGAGGACTACCCAGGTGGTAAACGTTCCAACAGCATTAGTGCCAAGCATTACTCAGGCAGCTATATAGGCATGTCTTACGTAAGTGACAGGCCTGAGCATTACCCGAGTGATGGTGTATACATGTCTTCTCCTAGCCTCATAATGACATCTCGTAAGAAACACCTATCAGCAGTGATGATGAAGTGAATCTGTCTTCAGGCAGTGAAATTGAAATGGTCAGTGAAACTGAAAGAGATTCTGATGAATCCGAAAGTGACACACATGTGCAGTGTACTGCTCATATTATTATTATTATTTGTATCATTATACTTTCTAAACTTCTGACTTTGTACTTTTAGTATTTTGCATGTTTTACAGTAGAAAGATGAGATTTAATAAAAAATGTAATTTTTCAAGCCAAAAAAAATGCAATGTTTTTTACATGATTTTTGAGAAAAACACTAAGAAGGTTAATAGTAAGGTCACAGAGGCCTTAGCATAGATCAGCATAGATCAGGGGTGTCCAGCTCCAGTACTGGAGGGCCACAGTGGTTGCATTTTTTCATTCTAACTCTTTTCCTAATCAGTGACCAGTTTTCACTGCTAATTAACTCCTTTTCCATTCATTTTCAGGACTTTTTTAAGCTTTCAGTCATCTGAATTGATTCTCTTCTTCAATAAATGGCAGCAAAACAGAAATGAGATGTGAAACGAGCCAACAGATGACCAGCTAAATAGGGATTTCAAACTCCAACCAGCTTCTTAATTAGATGCCGACTTGTGTTGTTAATTAAACCTGTTATTTAATTCCATGGCTTGTTGGTGCTCTTAATCTGCCACAGTAGACATTTCCAAAAGTGTGAATTTTCTATTTTTTCCTAAGAACACCGTCAAAATGTTTTGATAACCTGAGCAGATCAACCTTACTTTATTTACAGTTTAGCGACATGTTTTGGCTCATTTTGTGTCTCATTATTGTTTGTCTGCTAATTAAGGAAAAAAGAAAAGACTCAGGTGTCTGAGCCAAGTCAATTAAAATTAAGACAAAAGAAATGAATTAGCAGCAAAAAATGGTCATTTTTTAACAATGCTTGTTAATAAATTGACACAAAATGTGTGAGAGTGGGTGTTTTTTGGATTTTTTTGTTTCTTTAATCTTAATGAAAGATGATGAGTGAGCAAATTATTTATACATGTTACATTACTTGAAAAGAATACAAACTGGTTTGCACTGCTGCCTCACTAATCCAGTATTGTGGGTTCAGATCCCAAAGGCAGCCATTATCCATAAATTCTGCCTAAATAAATTCAGAATCAGATTAAGAGTGTTTGACTATTTATGCATAAATAGGGCAGAGTGGTGGCTCTGAGGCTAAGGATCTGTGCTGGTATCCTGAAGGTTGCCGGTTCAAATCCCTGTTACTGCCAAAAGAGATCCTACTCTGCTGGGCTCTCTTGAGCAAGCCCCTTAACCTGCAATTGCTCCAGGGGCACTGTACATGGCTGACCCTGCACTCTGACCCCAGGGGGTATGTGAAAACTAACACATTCCTAATACAAGAAATTGTATAAGGCGAAAAAGAAAAAAAAATGTCCAAAATATAAGGGTGATTGGCACCAACCTTCTGCACAATGCCATTGTTAATAATCATTTTAACAGTAAAATGTCTGGAATTGTATTGGGTAAATAATATCATCATTATTATTAATCGCACTTGTTTTGTTATACCTTTGATATTTGGACTTCAGTCTTCACACATTATACAATTCATATCAACATTTTGTCAATTACTATAACATGAAAAAAGTTTGTTTTAGTTATGTGTTCAACATTTCTTGCCTTGCATTTCCTGTCATCCTACATTAACACAGATCGTTGAAGACACAGAACACACATGAAATGTATTTATTCCAAATAATGATATATTATTTACCCTATACAATTAGACACCTTACTCCCATATAAAGGTGAATTCAAACTCTGAGAATTTTGTGTCTGACTTCAGCTGCCTATGTGGGGGATGAGTGATCAGGCTGCCTGCTGCCACTGTCGATAGACATATTTGCAAAATAAAGACGTTAATGAAGAGGAGCGAAGGAATTTATGGTGGCCTGGTATTACAACTTTTTTCGTAGGCTTCAGGGATTCTAGTGTTAAAATATATTTAATTTTGTGGAACTTTGTTGTGGGTTCAATGAAAGTAATGCAGTGTTAGTGAACATACATGATAACATGCAGGGATAAATGTGTCCTTATGTACAATGGAGACTCATATTCTTCTCAGTGCAGTTGGGGTAAGCTTTTGCATTCCTGTACTAGACAAAAGCTGGTCCAGAACATAAATGGGTGGATGTTGAATGTTGAAATGTTGAAATCATTCTTAACCTTTACAGCAGCATTAATTAAATTCAAAATGTGAATTAGGAGCAGGTGTCACCATCTAAGAAGGCTCTGGGAACAAAGCAGGAAATATCCCTTGATGTGGTCCTAGTCTATCATAGTGTATAAGCACTGTGCTCAACTGAAAACTGCATTCTCATGCTTGTTAGTACAATGTAAGTACACTATTCGGGAGACAGATTTAAAGGTGCATGTTTTGAGACAGAGACAGAGAGAGACAGCACGGAGGTATAGTCACTATCCTTAATTATTCTGCATTGCATATTACATTTATTGACCATATTAAGTTGCCTTTTAACTGTTAAATGAACTATGCGAATTGCTCTACTGTTAGGTTAGAGAATGTTTATCAAGAAGAAATGACAAAGGAACTTGACCTCTGTTGAACATTTCCTCTGACACTCCAGAAATTAACGTGAATCGCCATTGCAATGTTTAAGAAAACACAAATTTTTCCTCTCTGATAGCCGTTGAACTGTTTAACACACAAGCACACAGTTTTACTTCACAAAACGTATTGCTTTATTTCAAAAACACATTTATTGCTTGCTGTTCGTATTATTGCATTTTTTTTGACAAGATAGATAAAAGGGATTAAGCAGGGCATGCAGAAAATCATTGATTGTTGTAATATATTAACACAAGCTGATGGACTGAAAGCTCTCTGCAGCCCCAGATGAACTGGTGGTTTCAGCTGCTGCATTAGGCTTGCTGTATGTACTTTCACTAAAAGATTTAGCCTTAACTGACTTTAAACACCTATCCATTCTGTTTCTGACAACTTTTTTTTTTAGTTAAACTAACTAGCTTAGTTTTAGAGAAGTTAAAACATGATTATTGTGCCAAATGTTTTTGTTTTATTTTACGGATGCAAATAGCTGCGCTCTTTAACCTCATTGGAATGTTTGAAATAAGACCACGGTTTTGAGTATTTGTAGTTTACGTTACATGCAACAGACACCAGAAGGGGCAGCTCAATGCTTGAAAAAAAAAAATGCGACTGAACATAGAGGACAGATGATATATTGTAAAAGTCACCATTACATTTACAATTTTTTGCATACTCCTTGGAGAGCTTTTAGGTACCCCCTAGGGGTACACATACCACACTTTGAGAACCACTGGTATAGACAGATTAAAGTAGCCCTTAGACCTGAATGTCAGGTCTTTCCTTTTACCCAAACACAAACCAACACAAGGCATATGTGGCCAACTAAATTATAAAAAGCCATAAGCAAATCAAGCAAAAAAAAAAAAAAACAATGGTCACAAATACAGTTAAACATGGACCGTTTGAAGAAAAGGAAAGAAAGAAAACAAGGAAAGAAAAAAGAAAAGAAACAAAACTTCACAAGAAACCACAGCTTCTGTGCTGCTCCTGAGGCATGTGTAGAACACTGTATATGAAGGTATGTTTGAAGAAGTACTTCTTATTGCGAAACATTACACATTGTGTGCTTTGATTCCTTACAGTATGTGTACCTTAATGTAATTCTCTTGGATATTATAAAATTCACTAAGAACACATTTCAAGAACTGCTGAGTAAAAGAAAAAAAGCCTTGTTAGTCTATGCTTGTTCTTGATTTTAGCATTGCTTTTCCAACACCAACAATAATGTACCCAGATTATTCAGTACTATTTTTATTTTGCATTACAAAAAAAGCAAGCATTACACAGAAACTAAATGCAGATTATTATAAGTAAGTAAAGTGTTTGCAATAAATTATTCTAGGATTTGCAATTCCGAACACTCCTGGAAAACAGAAAAACAATAGGCTAAGTTTGCTGAGATATAAGAAATCGTCACCACATATAATACAACACTGATTAAATGAATATGAACAAGTGCATTTTAAACATTAAATAAAGAAATGCATTAAAATAAAAGCACCCAGGCACTTCAGTTCTTTTCAAGTGTGTAAAATGGTAAAATAAGTGAGAATGGCTTTTCTGGTTTTAAGAGGCAGAATGGCTTTCAGTGTAATTGATGAATGCTCAAAGTGTTGTTTGCGAAAGTAAGAAAGGCACAATACCCTCACAGTGAAAAAGTGAAGCATTGATCAGAGCTGAAAGCGCATGATGATTTTAATGTTTTTTTTTCTGTCTCCAAGAACATGTGAACTCTGTCTTATCATGAGCAATTGAGTAGCGACCATTTGAAAAAATAAAAGATTCTGATTGCACAGTTTGTCAGCTGCACAGAACATAAAATATTTCAGTATGAAGAGCACAATGGCTTGTTCTGATATACGTGAGAGAGTGCATGTTTTGAAAGTCTTTGTTTTAATGCAAATTACAACAGATTACCTTCAACAGGATGGCTTCCATTATGCAGACTCTCCTTTATTGAAATAGGCTCTTTTGAATTGAGAGCTTTATATAGGGCAGCTGCAGTTATTTTAGGAAGAGCAAACATATTCTGTCAGGTTCTCACAAACCATACTTTGTTTAATTGAAGTGAAACCCATAATGATGAAAACCTGAGTCCACAGGAAATTAGGTATTCCCACGTTAGCAGAACCAGTAATTTGGAGCAACCAAACTATTTATTTAGTCAATAAATCTACGTAGCCATTTCTATTCTGAACAATTTCAAAGTGGAAGTGCCCATCTTAGCTTGAATTGTGCTAAGAATTGCCCAAGGATCTTGCCAAGGCCCCCACCTTATTATCTGCCAATCTCTTTTAATAGGCACGACTGACCAAGCTTCAGCCCTGTGATGCATGAAAGATGTGACACTCAATGAAATGTACTCTGGGTTCGTTTTATTGTTACTATTTTGAGATTTCAGTTTTTCTCCTGCTTTCATTTTTTTTGCCTTTGTTTTCTAATGAGTTTGCAAACAGTTTGTGTGAGGAACTTTCAGATTTGGTTACGAATGCCGATCCTAATGTGATGTGGGAAACCTTCCGTGACAAGACCCTGAAGTTTGCTGAGGGTAGTGTTGGTGTTACCAGTGTCCCCAGAAGGAGGTGTCTCATCTCGCAGGGCACCTTGGATATCATTGAGAGGAGTTGCAGCGCATGGCTCAATGGCAACTCTGGTCTGTACAGGGAACTGAGAAGGATGGCTGCGAGGGCTCTGAGGACAGATAAAGAAGCGTTTGCTAGAGGAATCTGTGAGCAAGTGACACACCATCTGTGGTCTAGTGACCCAGGTCCTACTTACAGAGGAATCGAAGCATTACGCACAACTGAATCTGTTCCTTGGAGAGTCACAGTCAGGGCAGCTGATGGAACGGTCCTTACGGATGTCACTGCAGTTGTGACCTGCTGGGCTGGCTACTTTGAGCAGTTGTTCAAAGCTGATCCTCCAGCTAGGACGTTGGATATCTCTGGGTTCATGGTTCTTGAGGCTGATCCTCCAATTAGCTGTGAAACACCCAATCTTACTGAGATCACAGGAGGTGAACCAGCTGCAGGGATCTGTGGTATCCGGGGTGAAATTCTCCAGGCTGGTGGTAAGGCTGTCCTCTTGTCATTGCAAGCAATCTTTGCTTCCATTTGGGAGACTGGCATTATCCCAACTGACTGGAAAATGGGACTTGTCATCCCTATCTGGAAAGGGAAGGGTGATCGCCTGGATTGCAGCAACTACAGGGGGATAACACTGCTCTCATGGCCGGGTAAGGTCCTTGTTAGGGTCGTCCTCAATAGGATCCGTGATCACTTGCTAACCTACTAGAGACCAGAACAGTCTGGTTTTACACCTAAGAAGTCTACCATCAACCACATTCTGGCACTGAGGGTTCTCATGGAGCGCAAACGCGAATATCGGCAGAGTTTCTTTGCAGCCTTTGTCAATTTTCGCGAAGTTTTTGACTTAGTTGATTGAGCTGCCCTGTGGAACATCCTGAGGATTTGCGGGATCCCCTCGAGGATGCTGGCTATCATGGCTGGCCTGTACACTGGTACTGTGAGTGCTGTGCAGAGTGGAGGCAGGACCTTTGGGTTTTTCCCAGTTGATTCTGGGATTCATCAGGGGTGTGCTCTTGCTCTTACTCTGTTCAATGCTTGTATGGGCTGGATTTTGGGCAAAGTTGTGGGGTCCAGTGGCTGTGGGGCATCTGTTGGTGAAGAAAGGTTCACGGATTTTGACTTTGTTGACGATGCTGTGATCTTCACAGAGTTAATGGAGGCTCTGATATATATATATAAATGTTGTTGTTGTTGTAGTATGTATTTTCCTTTTGAAATTAATACTCTATAGTGCCAAAAAATTTTTGCACCTAGCTTGTTGTCTATAAATGACAACTGTTTAGTCTCTTTACCAAAGACAGCTATAATGAAGCCCATTGGAAAACAGATGCTGAACGCCTTTAACAGCTCTTGACAGTGCCCACTAAAACAGCAGCAAACAAGGCTTAGCTTTTACCCTTTAATATGTTAGGGAGGCATATGCCACAGTCACTTCAAATATAAATTTGCATCAGCAATTTTAGGCACAACATATTCATGTATAGCGATGTTATATTGTGGGTAATTCAGGCTCCATGTAGAAAGCTACAGGTGATGTATCTACATCACCTTATTTAAGTACAATACAGTTACAGTTAGAACAGAACATTGTTTTATAAAAATCATCATTTTCACTTGAAACTTCCACATGAGAAGACACATACCACAAGTAACAAAGAGTAATTATACATGCTGCATTGTGCCTATGTGCAGAAATAAAAGAGTGCTACTATGTCTCCCCCTTTCTCACGCCACCTTATACAGCACAAGAGAGATTCAGGGTCAGTGTGTTTTACTTGCTCTTGTGCCCCCTCATGAGACAGTGAATGAAACTTTGCAAGATCATGTGAGATCACACTGGTGTGAATGGGAGGGGAGTACCCAGTTCATTCTTTCTTGCACTGCTGCCTGAAAATCAATGTGTATTGGAGACACTCGTGGTGCAGTGTCTGAGAGAGACTGACAGAATGAAGGGACCTTCTTGCCCAATATAAGAAAAAAGGGTGCCACCCTGCTCTACGCCAATTGCAGTATAGTTTTTCCACTCATTTCCTTCTGTTTTTGATTATATCGTTCTACCACCAGCCCCCATAAAGTTGAATTTGTGTAAGAAAATGTATTACATATTGCCTGAAGAAGGGGCCTGAGTTGCCTCGAAAGCTTGCATATTGTAATCTTTTTAGTTAGCCAATAAAATGTGTCATTTTGCTTGGCTTTTCTCTATCAGAAAATGTTTGAAGGGAATCATTCAGCCCATCTAAGCTCACCAAAGCCTATCAAACTAATTTCTCCAAAATACCAACAAGTCATATTTTGAAGATCCCCAAAGTCCTACTGTCTACCACACTACTCAGTAATCTATTCCATGTGTCTAAGGCTCTCCATGTGAAGAAATGGTTGAGGTTCTACTGTTTTATTATTAGTAGTAGTATTAGTGATGATAAAAAGTGAAGTTAAGTGAATATTGCATTGCTTCAGAATTAATGCAACAAGACTTAAACATTCTGCACAATGTGATGTAACCCAAGTAACCCATTGATGCCTGTTGCATCTTCAATAACATACAATAGTATACTCTACATGTATTCAGTTGCTGAGCAGGATTTAACAATTTCAGCCTGAAATAGAATTATCCTTAGCACTTAATCCAATTAGTACTTGCCTGAAACTTCTTTCGGACACAGTTTACCAGTCCCCTTTCTCAACCCCCTACCCAAATGACTGATATATTCACCAATTTGGCTAATGTTAAATTATGGGTAATTCTGTTTAAGAAAAGCATACCTGGGAATTCCTTCCATTAAAAGGTCACAGTATTCTTTGACAAATTTTTATTTAAATTGAACATGTGCTGATGTTGTGTTTCTTTGAACAGATAATTTCTTTGTGTTTAAAAGGCATTGCCTAGGATCAGGCATAAGGCACATAACAGATGGTTGTCTTTTAATACTGTAATAAGCACCAAAAGGGAAGTAGTAAGGTACACACTAAATAAGGGTTCAGCCCAACAATGGGTGTGTTTATTGTGCCAAAATAACTAGGCAATAATATACCCAAAAGGCTAGTGCCTTTTTTATATGAATTTTCTTTTTCTTTCTCACCGATTTTCACACAGTATACAATGTTACAGATTTTGCGGGTTTCACGGCTGCTTTTTAATTCAATCTTACATGTTCACTTGGAAAGGAGGCACTCTGCCAAATCTCCTCTCAACAAGACAAAGGATATGCAGCTTAAGGTTTACTTTGTTAACCCTGTTATAGTTAGTCTGAACATTCACCAAAGTCTTAAAAAATGAATGCTGCACACCTGTAAAGACGTAACAGAACAGTTTTCTTATAGAGCTTGTTTCTTAATAGATGGTTGAACATCATAATATTCACTAAGTGGTGGGGTGTCTGAATCTCTATCATTTTCTAGAGTTTCCATGGTGTGCCCTACACTGGAGTTGACACAATGCTTGTGAGGAGCAAACAACATAATCAACATTGCAGATAGTACTCTTCTTATCTGCTCATTGTTTAAAGGCGGTGGAGGATAGGACTTGGTTTTAACATCATTTGTATACATGTCTCAAGATACCAAGCTACCTTGGTTTCCCACTTTTTCTTCTGTGGAGGAGTGTTTTCCATAACATTTTGAATAATTTGCCAGAGGTTCAAATCAGAACTATGTGAAATGCAGTGTATTTTTTTTTTCTTATGTTAACACATTTTTTTGTGACATGGCCTGGTCTTATTGTAAACTTTATGCAAGATCTTTATAACATTGTCAGAGTCACAAACAAACAACATATTTACTTTCTGAATCTTTTTCTTTTGTGGTTCTTTCTACCTAGTCAATTTTGATAGACCTGTTATGTCTCCATCTCAGTTTTCTTAAATGATAAATAAAAGCAAAATTCCTGTGCTGATAATAGCTTGTGTGTGCCACTAATAGCCACATATTTCTCTTTCAGATTTATGGTGTGTGGTGCTGCATACTCATTTGAATATAACATTATACTATACTGAAAGTCAACAGCAATTTCATTTATGCTTTATTTAATTTGATATTCTTATTAATCTTTTTAATTGTAATTTTCTATTAGCATTTATAAATCACTATCAACTAAAAATAAATAAGAAAATGTACCACAAAAACAGATATCTGGCTTTTTAAATTATAATTTCAGCACTTGCAACACTCTGCTACAATGGCTAATTCAGACCATATAAAATTTTTTTTGAAGGGACAACGGCATTTACTGCTGTTCACATTTCATTTACTGTGTGCTCACCACTTCCAACTGACAGCAATATGTGATGAATGTTGTTATATACTGTAAAGATGCATCCTCATACTCCCCTAAAAATAAAAAAAAATTGTACTACAATTGACAGGCCATGGTCTCCAGCTATGTTGAAGCCCTATTTGTCATTGAAAAAGTGCTGAGAGGAGCTCTTCTGCATGGTAGCTATTTTACTGTTGACAACCATCTTTATTTACAATTACGCACAGCAAATTGATTAGTGTTAAAGCAACACTAAGCAACCGTAGGTGTGAAATCTGTCACATTGTCACTGTATGGTACATAGGACTCCACCCTGAAAAGTGTAAAATGAACACTTTTGAAGTAGTAATCTTAATCTTCCTTGGGACATTTTAGCATATAGGGTAAATAAATGTAGTTCATGACTTCTGTGTTTTATATTTTAAAAGTATATAATCACCAAAGTAAACAGTTTCCCTATAACTATACACTTGAATAAACATGTTGTTGTTTAATTAAAAAAAACACAACAGTGTTGAGATATTAAATACAATCATGTTGTAGCAAACTGGGACATGCGGGTTAACACTAGAATTACCAGAGCTTACGAAAAAACTCATAGATCCATCCCACTTTAAATAGCTTCGCACCTCTCCGTCAGTGTCTTTTGTCCTGTAAATGTGTCAATAAGCAGCAAGCAGCCAGCAGCCTACTATCACATCCCCCCACCGCCATAAAGTTTTCTCAGCTCAAGTATGTTTACCTGCGTGTCAGTTGCTTGTAGTTGTATAGAGTGAGAAGTTAAGCAAAATGACACCTTTTATAAATACTATATTGTTATTTGGGATACTTGCATTTCATGTGTGTTCCGTATCTACAACGATCTATGTAAACACATCATTAAAACAAATAATTTTCATGTTTTAGTAATAATTGACAAAATGTAGACATGAAGTGTATAATGTGTAAAGCCTGAAGTCCAAATATCAAAAAAACACTTTCACAAAACGTACAAATATAACAGAAAAAGTGTGCTTTTATTCAAAAATATAACTGCAGAAAAAGAAATCGCATTAGGGTGCGACATTGACATGCATTTCCTGTGACCGCTTTGGTGGCGCAATGTTATCAACTGTTGACTGGTAATCAAAACTTCACAGGTTCAATCCCGGACGAGTCCATTTTGAGAAGTGAGCTGCACGTATTCTTACTATTTTAGAATAAAACCATACATTTTATTCCAGTCTGTAACAGACAGTTTAATTTATGATACTTGTAAAGGTTAGCTTTGTTTTTACTTTTTATTCAGTTTTATTCTCTCAATCGTGTTCACAATCCCAACCCCCTCGCATTTGACACTGCTGGTTTCACATAAAGACGCGCTGTAACAGAGGTGAACTCAGATCATGACGATGCTTCTACATCGGAGAAAGAATGCACTTTTGCCATGCGACGGCAGATTCCACCTGCAGCTAAAGACTCTTCAGTACGCAAGTGACTCTCCACACTAGTGTTTAAATCTGGGTGGTGTATGTGCCCCAAAAAAATTCTAACTACATTCTTGTACCGTTGCTTGCTTACTACAGTGTCAGCAGGTACTTTTTCTGGCATTAAACGTATTTTTTGAGCATGCCCTCTGCAGTCTACTTGTGACTTTAAGCTGTAGGAAGTAAGTAAATAAATAAAGGTAAATAGGTAAATAACATTCAATCTGACCCTTACATATAAAGGACGGTGTATGTAAGGACAGTGCATGTGCCCAAAAACATTAACATTTACATGTTACTTACATAAAAGCCAGATTGAATGTTATTTACCTCTAAATTACCTCTGCATCGGCAATAAACTGCTGTTTGTCAACAAAAATAAGTTCCTTTATCTTGCGAGAACTATTTTACTTTAGGATAAGATTGAGTTTTCTTCCCAAGATTACAGCTGACATTTAACCAGTTTTATGTCTTAACAGTTCATTTTTATTCATTTAAGTCATGTGTATTATTTTCATAGACAAGTTTAGTCTTAAATTAATACTAATGTTATGACGATTCTTTCTAGGCTGTTGCCAGTGTGAAGTGTGATATGAAGATGATCTTGCCTGAAGAAGGGGCCTGAGTTGCCTCGAAAGCTTGCATATTGTAATCTTTTTAGCTTGCCAATAAAAGGTGCAATTTTGTTTGACTTCTCACTACATTCATAATGGCTAACACGGTACAACACCCTAGTACTATAGACTGTTTACAGAAAGGCATGTTTATGTTTTTACATCTTTGCAAAATCTTTCCATAATCTATACTAATAAAAGGTAAAGCCCTCACTCACTCACTCACTCATCATTAATTCTCCAACTTCCCGTGTAGGAAGAAGGCTGAAATTTGGCAGGCTCATTCCTTACAGCTTACTTACAAAAGTTGGACAGGTTTCATTTCGAAATTCTACGCCTAATGGTCATAACTGGAAGGTATTTTTCTCCATTAACTGTAATGGAGTAGAGCTGCAAAGACGTAGGGGGTGGAGTTTCGTGTGACATCATCACGCCTCCCACGTAATCATGTGAACTGACTGTCAACGCAGTACGTAGAAAACCAGGAAGACCTACAAAAAGCGCTTAAGAAAACATGCATTATATAATTGAGAAGGCAGCGAAACAATAAGAAGCCAGCGAGTGGCATATACTACCATATTCATGAGTGCTGCTACCTCGGAAAGAAAGCAAGGTGTAAACCTAAACTTTAAATTAAGTTCATAGACAGGCTACCGCTGGCGTTTCACATGCCCACAGGTAATGCGGGATACAAGTTTAATGAGAGGACGCAGGATATAAACGAGAGTTTTGATCACTTTGTAACTAAGTTAAAATTGTAGGTGAATGGGTGTGCTTATGCAAATTCCGAGAGACTGTGTTTGTGGGGGATTGACAGTTAAGGCGGGTGGGGGAGTCACGTCATCATCTCCCCTCCCATTTACCACAAGTTAATACACACGCTGTCTCTAGAGTTTCAACACACTGAATCCTCCAGGCACTACTTACAAAAGGTCACATTGACAATCGTGTTACGCTATTTTTAAAATCTTTCCTTTTCTTAGCACAAGCACAGCTGAGAAGCTTCGATGCATGTGCTCCATAACGCGTTGAAAAATAACGCATTTAATCACACTTTCAATTCCAAGCAAACGGGAACTTTTGTCAATGCATGATTTCCTGGTACATCCATTACACTGATGCACACATCACAGCTACAAAAATGTTAGAGTCGGAATAAAGCGCGTTCTTACGACTGATCATTTCGACTTCCGAGAAGCCTTGATAAAAGCATGGTTTTGTGCACACTGAAAAGCAAGCAAAATTAGATGCATTACAGAAAGCGGACTTTGTGGCTCTTACTGGGGATCATTGGACTTCCGTGACCGTTAGTAATTCTGATTACATCTAATTACAAAATGTTCAATGAACACACTGATTTAGCCTAACGTACAAAATAATTTTGGCTAAGGTTACTCAGAGTTTAAAGATTAACTTGGTCAAATTACCTTTTATGTTTCTGACTTATTTTTTTAAGAAGAAAAACTGCACTTTATGTTGAAATTTTGGTTATTATTATTTAAAGACAATACTATTCTGAAAATCTACTTAAAGTACTTAAACTACCACTTTATTTTTAAGTCTGCCCAATTTTAACCAGGGATGATATTTTTGTTTCTGTTTTGAATTCAAATGCAGTTTAAAGGCTTTTTTTTCAGAAATTAAAACAGCTTCAGTTTACAATATTCATGTACATGTCTATTATTTGATTCTGTCGCCCACTAAAACCGTTTTAAATTAAAAAAAAAAAACATTTGCGATTTGGGGCAAATTTACGTGTGCGATTACATACGATTAATCAAGATTAATTCTTACACAGCCTCTAATTAATTGGATTAATTTTTTTAATCGAGTCCCACCCCTAATATATATATATGTGGATATATATATGTAGATTTGTATATATATATGTGTATATACAGTATATATGTAGATATGTATATGTGTATATACAGTATGTATATATATATATGTGTGTGTGTATATACAGTATGTGTATATATGTATATATATATGCCAGCAACACTCATGACAATGACAAAACAATTACATTGTCAATCATGTTACGTTATTATTAAAATGTTTCCTTTTCTTTTACTTCTCCGCTGCCAATCGCAGGTATTTTGCTATATATATATATATATATATATATACACAGATATATATAAATATATATATATATAAATAGATAGATATGACAACAACACTCATATCAATAACAAAACAATTACATTAACAATCATCTTACTTTATTTTTAAAATGTTTGCTTTTCTTTTCGTAACTTCTTTAACACACTACTTCTCAAGCTGAAGCTGGTATTTTGTTAGTATATATATATATATATATATATATAGAGATAGATAGATAGAGGTATATATAGATAGATAGATAGAGGTATATATAGATAGATAGATAGATAGATATATATATATATATATATATATATAGATAGATAGATATGAGAACAACATAGATAGATAGATAGATAGATATGAGAACAACACTCATATCAATGACAAAACAATTACATTACCAATCATGTTACGTTATTTTTAAAATTTTTCCTTTTCTTTTTCGTACCTTCTTTAAAACACTACTTCTCCGCTGCGAAGCGCGGGTATTCTGCTAGTCTATACTAATAAAAAGTAAAGCCCTCACTCACTCACTCACTCACTCACTCATCACTAATTCTCCAACTTCCCGTGTAGGTAGAAGACTGAAATTTGGCAGGCTTATTCCTTACATCTTACTTACAAAAGATAAGCAGGTTCCATTTCGAAATTCTACACGTAACGGTCATAACGGTCGATAACGGTCTACAACATCCGCCATGTTGAACCTTCTTATTTACGGCCCCATCTTCATGAAATTTGGTAGGCGGCTTCCCAGCGCTAACTGAAACCGATGTACATACTTATTTCGGTGGTATGACGCCACTGTCGGCCGCCATATTGAACTTTCCAACGTCACTAATTCTCCAACTTCCCGTGTAGGTAGAAGGCTGAAATTTGGCATGATCATTCCTTAGAGCTTACTTAAAAAAGTTGAGCAGGTTTCATTTCGAAATTCTATGCGTAACGGTCATAACGGTCAACAATGTCTGCCATGTTGAACTTTCTTATTTATGGTCCCATCTTCACGAAATTTGCTAGGCGGCTTCCCTGCGCTAACCAAAACCAATGTACGTACTTATTTTGGTGGTATGATGCCACTGTCGGCCACCATATTGAACTTTTCAACGGTCTTTGTTACTTATGGGCCCATCTTCAAGAAATTTGGTACGCGGGTTCCCAACGCTAACTGAATCCTACTTACGTAAATATATACGTCCATAGCCTGCAGCTTGGTCACCGTGTGAGGCGCTGTTGGGTCCCCCATCCCAACGCCTCCAACGTTGTTGGCTACCTGCCTATATAAGGCCGTCTGTCGCTCCGGTCTCTACATTCCCTTCCTTGCTTTGCCACGGGAATCACGTCTCCCTGCTGATAGCTACAGCCTTTTTATTTAATCCACGGCTTCTCCGCTGTTTTATTGTTCGTTGATTACGATAATAGTTATTGTGTAGTTATTTTAGACTTACTTTACATTGTTCAGGTACCCATTTCCTGTATCATTCCAACCGTACCCCCATTGTCACCTCATGTCTATCGAGGTGATCACCATTGATCAAAGAACTGTCACTTACCGAGTGGTTTCCATGCCCGGAGATGGCACCTACCTTTTCCATTCTCTGTGTTACATATTGCACGGCCATATCAGACTTACTCTTGATATCTGGAGGAACATTGTGTTTTATGTATTGAATGACTGGGACAGGTTCAAGGTGTGGACTGATGATGGTACAGGAGATAATTATACTACATAGGAGCACTATAAGAGTGAAATGCTTAAGCCCTTCACCTATGGTTCTGCATGTGAGTTGATGGCTGCCGCTGAATTATTCGGTTGTCGCTTTCAAGTGTACCGAAATGGCCAAATATTTTACACCTTTGGACAACTGCCAGTGCCTCTTAAACATCTTAGACTCACAGGTGACGATTTCAGTAGTGGACTCTTTGATGTTTATGAATGTTTAAACTCTCAAAAACTGGATGTGAAGTTATCGATGAAACCAGTTGTATGCTTACAACACTTGACAGATGCCGAATGTCACTTCAACACAAGTCCTGCAAATACTGTCGTAATTGAAACTAAACATGAAACTCAAACCGATTATGACAGCAGCAATCCAAGCTTTGAGATTTGAAACAAGATTACTGTTCACATGGCCAACTGTACGTTGCATGCTCAAGTGTAAGCTCGGCGCACAGCTTGGTCATATTACAACCGGAGGGCCGAACTCAAAATGTGGTATACAAAGAGATCCTTAACAAATAATTATTGGTATATTTTCCCTCAGTTTAAAAAGGTTTAATTTTCTTCTTAATAAAAATTTAAGGTAGTACTTTGCCGCTGCGAAGCGCAGGTATTTTGCTAGTTATGCATATTAATGAAGTTTCCCAGGGTAACCCAGTCACACGGTATGCACAAACCAGTGTGTTTCTTCTTATTCGTTATTTTACAGTTTTATTTTATTTTCTTACCACATATAAGGTTTCATTTGCTATTAATAAATTGTCATTTATTGTAATGGTTAACTGCCTGATATTGTAATTAATAAATCAAAAAAAAGTATAGCCCCTTTAACTGTGGATAAATGCTGGAATTTAGCCTCCAGCTGGAATAGTCCTGCTTGGTGAGTATTCTTTAATAGTTAGGTTTTGAATTACATTTAACACATGTTAAGTTATGCTGACTAGTCTCTGGGGTTTTATTCTGAAACACACATTAAAGAATGACACTTAACCTCTGAGGCTGCATATGAAATAATAATTACGTAACTGATACTAAGATAGCAACTTAGCTCTTGAGTTTTTATTAAAAAGCACACGGCCTTAACCTCTGTGGTTACAGATAAATAATCAGTTATTAGCTATGCTTGTATTGTGTTCTAAGGACACGTAAAGCACAGCATTTGCCAATAAAAGTAAGTGCAACTAATGCAACCATTACAATAATTTATAACTAATTTTTTTGGTCTAAAACCCAGTAAATTAGAGGCAGGTTAGTGATTCATTCTCCTGTTCTGTTGTTTGCTAGGAAATATCAGACTGTAGCAAAACCTGTGTTGAAACTTAACATTTGTCTAACACACAGGTAAAAACTATTGTTGAACTATTTTCAGCAAGTGTACATTTTTCTAGAAATGTATGAATCAGTGAATAAAAATAGCACTGGGTGAAGGTATAATTCTGAGTATTATACTTTTCTTTGGTTTTATACCCCTGCAGTTGTGTGTCTTGTTTCACTTATTTTATTTTAGGTCTGAAATATTCTTATCTAGCTTTGTTTTTGTTAATAGTTTAATTATTGTTAATTTTTCCTCCTAGTGTACTTTGTTAGGTGATTAGGTCTTCACATTAGTTACTTCGTTAACTGTTTTATCATTACTGATGTTGAAGAAGTGTGGCCGATAATAAGGAAACAAGTCTCACTGCTTTAATCAGCCTTGTTTCAGCACCTGGGGCCTCATGCATAACGCTGTGCATAGAATTCATACTAAAACATGGTGTAAGGACAAAGGCGGAAATGTGCGTGCGCACAAAAAAATCCAGATACATAAATCTGTGTGTTCACCAACTTCCATGTTTTTCCGTTCCATAAATCCCGGTCAGCGTGAAAAGTAATGCATGGGTATACACCCACTGCTACTCCCCCCAACTCCTCCCAGAATTACGCCTCTTTGAATATGCAAATTAATATAAATAGCCCTTAAGCTCAGCATTCTGTGAAAAGGCAAAGGCAAAAGCATGGGGGAAAATAGAAGAATTTCAGCGAATACCAAGTGGAGGCAAGGAAAAAAAATACCATTTGTTGGTTTAAACAGTGCAACTAATGCAGTGGTATAAACAACAAAAAAAAGTTGATCGAGTGACAGAGTGTTGGAGAAATTCGAAAGCTCTAGTTCACAAAGTCGCCCAAAATAAAAAAAGAAGTAGTCAGATATCAAAGTCGTCATGAAAAGGCAAGTCATAGCCCACCATCTGAGTGTCATATGAAAGCTTATTAAGATACGGAGAAAAGAAAAAAAAAAAAAAGGGACACAGTGGGGGAGAAAAAAGCACAGAACTTTAATCTTGAAATTTCCACTTTAATTACATAGTTTATTTTGTCATTAAAGCAGAACATCATAAACCTCATCACTACGTCCTTTTTAAACAGGCTTTCTCTTTCTCTGACAGACACAGAATCCATTAAATTTGTGATATTACAGCTCTCTGAATAATTTAAATACTAAGATGTATACTTGATATTATTTTCATGATGATAGGAATTAAAGCATGTATTAAACATGGGAACACGGTGGCGGAGTGATCAAGATGCTTGCTGGGGCGTGTGCATCCTTTGATAAAATAATTTATTGCAGCAGTACTGTCTCTTTCAAGCGTACTAACCTCCAATTCCTGTTCTTCCTTTGTTTCTCCAAGTACCCAATCACCACACAATCAGCTCTGTAATAGACATTAAGCCATCTGTAAGCTTAGAACACTGATTCTTCAAAACTTTTAAGTTAACTTTTAAGGTAGTACGTGTTTAATTATTCTATCCATCTATCCTTCCAGTGTCATGCCAGCCCCAGCAAGAATACAGCGTGAGGCAGGAACAGTCCCTGGACAGAGCACCAGCTTCTTGCTAGCACTGCGCCACAGTGTCCTCACATGTTTAATTATTAATATAGATTATTTAAATGATGTTAATATTTTATCTGCATAATGTAATAAAATTATTTTGCTGCATTTTATCTTAAAAATGATACCGTCATCATATGTAAATACACGCTTTATAAAGTGCCTCAGGTTGTGCAATATTATAACTGTATCGCAAGTTAACAGTGAGGTAATTGTACTAATAAGTACAAACAGTTTTACAAGGAGGACTTGATGGACTGATTGAGTGCGTTTCTAGTTCTTGGGATGAAACTGTTTCTGAACTGCGAGGTCCGCACAGGAAAGTCTCTGAAGCATTTGCCGTATGAGAGCAGTTCAATAGACAGCATGGCCGAGGCAGCGTAGTGCTTGATGCTGTATCCCGATAATTCTTTTTCCGGTCAGCTGCTGTAGAACTGCGATTCCACACTCAGATACAGTGATATAAATACTCTGAGTGGTTCAGTGAGAGTAATATGGAAAAAGATGATCCGCTGTGGCAACCCCTAACGGGAGCAGCTGAAAGAAGAAGAAGAAGGTGCAGTGAGAGTAACAACGCTAAAGCAGCTATGATATTTGGAATAGTTTGGCCATTCCATGGACTGTTATATGGTTACAGGTTAATTACAATCAGATGCCTTAAACTAATAAACAATACAGTAATCCCTCCTCGATCGCGGGGGTTGCGTTCCAGACCCCCCCGCGATAGGTGAAAATCCGCGAAGTAGAAACCATATGTTTCTATGGTTATTTTTATATATTTCAAGCCCTTATAAACTCTCCCATACTGTTAACATTATTAGAGCTCTCTAGACATGAAATAACACCCTTTAGTCAAATGTTTAAACTGTGCTCCATTACAAGACAGAGATGACAGTTCTTTCTCACAATTAAAAGAATGCAAACATATCTTATCTTCAATGCAGCGCTGTCAGGAGCAGATAATGTCAGAGAGAGCGCTCGCTAAGAAAAGCAAACAATCAAAAAATCAATACGTGCTTTTAAGTATACAGAAGCATCGCGATAAAGCGGCATTTTGTAGAGGAGCGTCCGTGTCCTCTGTGCAAACAGCCCCTCTGCTCACACCCCCTCCGTCAGGCAGAGAGAGTGAGAAAGATAGAGAGAAGCAAACAACCAATCACCGCGCAGGAAGCATATCTTATATCTTATATCATTGAGGAGTTTTAGTTAATATGTAATACATGCTCTGATTGGGTAGCTTCTAAGCCATCCGCCAATAGCGTCCCTTGTATGAAATCAACTGGGCAAACAAACTGAGGAAGCATGTACCATAAATTAAAAGACTCATTGTCCGCAGAAATCCGCGAACCAGCGAAAAATCTGTGATATATATTTAGATGTGCTTACATTTAAAATCCGCGATAGAGTGAAGCCGCAAAAGTCGAAGCGCGATATAGCGAGAGATCACTGTATACGATTAATTTCAGTGTATATAATAAAGACGCATCAGGGATGTGGATCTAAAAAAGAAAGGGAAACCACACAGGAACAGTAGCACTGCTTTGACACTGGGTGCCAACAGTTTGCAAAACTGAGCGGAGAACTTGCATACACCAAGGACTTAACTGGCGTGAAAATGTGCGTGGCTTTACACCACGTTTAGTTTTTATACATTGCAGTGTGAGCATGGAAATGGGCATACGCAACATTTTTGTGCGTAAGCACTGTTTATACGTGAGGACCTGAAGTCTACTTAAGCCTCTTTTTAGCCACAACAACCTTGCCAGTAGCATTAGTTTTAGCTGTGTTTTTTTTTTTTTTTTTTGCTTCATGTAATAATTTGAGTTTTTTTTATTTTTTCTCAGTCTTGCTTGAAGCCAGAAAAATCATCTTGGTGTCACTTTGGGGGTTTTAATATTCAAGGAATCTAATCTTACAAATACTATTTTAATCTGAGCTTTCATTTAGAAGTTGATTTATCTTTTACTGTCCTTCCTGGCAACATTTTGTTTTGACTATGAATGCTGCGATTTTGTGGCTTTTGTGCCACCCATTTCCAAGGGGATGTTAGTGATGTTATCAGTGAGTAGTACAAAGGTCACCCTAAAACAGTCTCCAGTATCCAAGATTGGACTGAAACTAGTGACTTACATCTTTATATTCTTGATTACTGGTTATTTGAAGCAGTTGTGTTTTTGCAACTTTTTTTTTTTTTGGTTTGAAATTTGGCTCTGATGTTTATCTTTTGACCTTTGTTTTGTTCTTGACCCCATTCTTTCAGCTGTTCCTCATACTTTTCTTTATTTTAATAAAGAATTTTGTATTTAGAACTTCAACCACATCAGAACAAGATGACAAGTGTATATGCCAATGTCCGTTGTGTTCATGGGACCCACGACTTCAAAAATGCAAAAAAATGCCCAATGATTTTTAAAATACCTAAAACTGCTGTCTACACTCAAAACAAAGGCCTACAAAACCCAATTGGTAGAGGTGAATGTTTGAAAATCCCAGGCAAAAGAAGCAAAGAAATAATTATTTAATAAAAAATGTTAAAATTTATGTAGTCACATAATTATGTATTCCATGGATGCTGGACCTGTCCCTCTTAAAATTTCATGTGAGGACTCCCCTTTCAATCGAATGTCACTATCATGCCACTGCTGGGTCACAAGCACATGAAAAAAAAATCTATTTCAGCTACTGACTTGGTCGTGGTGTAATAAAAAAAAAAAAGAATCTTCTCCTGTGACTAGCAGGAGAAGATATGTGAATTGCAGCACAAAAAACCCAATCTAGTGTAGAAAATGTAAAGTTTCCCTATGACTAGTGGTAAACAGAAATTGCTTTAAGGGCTGCATTCAAAATAATTTTGAAAGAAAAGGTTTGGATGAGTATATAATAATACATAATTACACCAGCACTGATTGGGACAGGTTAAACTTTTTAAGTTGACAGAGAAAAAAAAATATGATGTGGAGTTTTTTTTTTTTAATAATAGCAGTTATGTTTTCACCACAGTTCAGACTATGAGATGTGTGATAGTTGTGCCAAGCAATTTAACTGATTCCTCCCTGTTGACAGTGATATCACTTATAACCCCTAGTTGTAGGATGTGAGGAGTGTCTCCTAAACCCCCCAATCATTTCTACTGTTTTCAAGGAATTCAAGTTAAGATTGTTGAGGTTCCACCAACTGCTCAGATGATGTACCTCCTCTGATATGGCATCAGGCCAGTCAGAGTGATGTCATCAGCAAATTTCAGCAGTTTAACAGATGGGTAACTAGAGGTGCAGTCATTGGTGAAGAGAGAGAAAAGGTGAGGAGACAAACCACAGTCCTGATGGGATCTTGTGCTCAGGTTCAGGGCCCTGACTGATATTAGCCCATCTTCACTGTCTGATGTCTGTTCTGTAGAAAGTCAGAGATCCAGGAACATGTGGCATCGTCCACATTAAAACAGACTTTTGCCATGGAGAGGCGTTTGGTATGATTGTGTTAAATGCAAAACTGTAATTCAACGTAGAGGAGACATCTAAATGCTGCAAGATGTTTACTGCATCCTCAACTGACCTGTTGGCACAGTAAGAAAAATGTAATGCATCAAGAAGAGAATTTGTAACAGAGCTGAGAGATTGAGGAATCAGATGTTCAAATGCCTTCATTATTACAGAGGTCAGTGCTCCTGGCCTGTAATCATTTAAATAGGGCAAAATAGTGCTTCTTAGGCATAGGGGTCATTTTGGATTCCTTGAAACAAACAGAGATTTTGCATTGATCCAAAGACTGAGTGGAAATTTCTGTAAATATGGGTATTAACTGATAAGAACAAAGGCATAGTTTGGAGACATAATAATAGACTAAAAAGAAAATTACAATATAATTGAATGACAGGAAAAAGTCTTAATAAAAACAAATACTAAAAAAAAGATGAACAAAAGCTTTTTTATTAACAGATATGTGAAAAATCAGACAAAAACTGAAAAATAAATAAATCAATAAATAAGAGTAAAGAAAGGAAAAGCTTGTGAGGGAGCGCTGATTAAACCAGAACAATGTGGAACAAACTAAAGAGCATGTTCATTATTTCAACAAATTCCCTTCATTGTATATGCTGAGTACAGTCAACCCAAAGAAATGCTTTGTACCAAAAACATTCATTAATTTAAAAAGTAATTTAGGCACTAAATGCAGTTACCTCTATTTCTAGAGTACCCCCTCCCTTTCCTATTCTATTAGTTTTTATTTTATATTTCACTTAGAAACTTCAAAAACAAAAAGCAGATCAAAATCGAAGCTTTTCTGACTCATTTATGTCCTAAATGTCCATACATAATAAAAAACAAAATTTTATGTTCAATTCAAAACATGATATTTCTCTGTGTAAACTAGTGCAACAGTGTTGTTTGAGCTTAGACCCTGACACCACTCTTATGGTTACATTGTTCTTTAGTTCAAGTCTAAAAGGGAATTGGCATTTTGTGAGCACTAGGGATGAGCTCAGGTGTCTATAATAAAATACGGTTGTATTGAGTTATAAAAATAATATTAAACCAAAACAGTAGACAGTACAAACTAATCCAAGGAACATACTGATTCAATTAATTTTTCTCTTATAGAGCAGCTCCTATTTGCAACCTTGGAAATATATATAACATAAATACAAAAGAACAATTACTAAAAACACAGACACACTGTGCCATAAAGCACATTTATTCAGTCCATGAATTAAAAAAATATATGTACTATTTATATTCAGTATGTTTTTATTTATAAGCTTTGGGTACAGGTTAGAGATGCTGCCTCTCAGCTGTGTTACTCTTAGTTTATATCCTCTTTACATGTTCTCTCCATCAGATTTTCTCTGAATACTCATTTGCTCCCACAAAAATGTAATTTTTTGCAGTGGATGTACAGATGGTGTGCTGTGGTGGATTGGCACCTCATGCATAGTTACTACTTGTCTTGCACCTAATGCTGCCAGGATTCATGGCCCATAATTGGATTAAACAGTTTCAAATATTGATGGAATTTATTGTTTCTTTAGTAAGGCTTTTTATATTAATTATATAATTCCATGGTTAAGGAATACATCGAAGGTATGGTGTTATATCTATATTTAGTGATACTAATGTTTTCTATCAGCTCTGAGGTCTGATTCTAAATTTAGTAGGGATAACAATCAGAGAAACAGAAGGATATTAAGAAGAGACAGAAAATGGGGCAAAAAAAAAAAAAATCAGAAATAGAGATCTAAAAAGGGGCACAGTTATTAAAAAGCAATACAATCAGCTTAAATAGCTGCACAGACAGATTTTTTTTGATGATAAAATAAAATACCATTAAATATGAAAATAATATGGCGCCCAATAGATAAATGTTTTGCCTTCTGATGTGGCTTTATTTTTCCTGAATATTTTAAAAAGATCTGCATATATGACTGTAGTATTCAGCAGGAATATTGCCTTGACAGCTAGACAAAAACTTGCAACAAGAGGATGTACCAAGCGATGAAAAGGAGAGCTTAAAATCAATAAGTAAAGCAAGGGTCAAAAGCCAGAGGAAGAAGAGAAATACTAATCGCCAAAGTCCAAAATGAGTGGCAATAATCAAGATCAGAGAACCTGTAAAAAAAAAAAAAGTCTCTAAAGATTTTTAAAAATACCTAACAGGCACAGGCTTGTTCTAAAATCTAAAGACTTGGACACTGCTGAAAGGATGTTGCAATGTTAAGTTTAGACTGCTCAATGATTTCATGCGTCTCTACTTTCTGCTGCCATGTGAAAGACTCTGCCATCTAAAATTGCACACAATTGGATGCCATGGTCAAATAAGGTGCACTTGATTAATATTAATGCGTGAGATTTTGTGTTTTCTACAGGTTAAAACACGTGGACTGTGAGAAATGTTTATTTACCTATACAGTTATTTAACCTAAATAGTAAGCAAGTATTAATAATGTTCAGTTTTGTTTAAATGAAGTGAATCATTGCTAGCTAATAAAAGACATCTAATGTAACGGTCTAAACTTAGGTTACTAAAATGGTCTTTCAAAGTAAATCTGCCAAATCTGGATAGATAGTTATATGATATTTCAGATGACAACCTGGGTGTCTTGATGCCTAAGACAATCCAGTCAGCAATGTCAGGCTTGCAGGTTTGGCTGCGTGTGACCAATTTGTGTTTTGCTTTGCGGCTTTTGTATATGGTGCACCTCAGGGCTTGACATAAAATTTTTACAAAGTTGAGCTACATTGGCTGCAATGACATTTTTGGCTTGAAAATTCATAGTTTTCTTATATTTATGTAGACTTCTTTAACATAAAGGTGGTCCTGGATGTATGATTACTGTAACGCACTCCTCTCAGGACTACCCAAAAAAGACATAAATCGTTTGCAACGAGTGCAGAATGCAGCTGCTAGAATCCTAACTAGGAAAAGAAAATCTGAACACATTTCTCCAGTTTTGATGTCACTACACTGGTTACCTATGTCATTCAGGATTGACTTTAAAATTCTGCTTATGGTTTATAAAGCCTTAAATAATCTCGCTCCATCTTATATATCGGAATGCCTGACACGTTATATTCCAAATCGTAACCTTAGATCTTCAAATGAGTGTCTCCTTATAATTCCAAGAACAAAACTTAAAAGAAGTGGTGAGGCGGCCTTCTGCTGCTATGCACCTAAAATCTGGAATAGCCTGCCAATAGGAATTCGCCAGGCTGATACAGTAGAGCAGTTTAAAACACTGCTGAAAGCACATTAATTTAACATGGCCTTTTCATAACTTCACTTTAACTTAATCCGGATACTCTGCATGTTCAATTCATCATAATAACTATTCATGGTGGCTCTAAAATCTGTACTGACCCCTACTCTCTGTACTGTTTCTTTTTCCGGTTTCTTTGTGGTGGCGGCCTGCGCCACCACCACCTACTCAAAGCATCATGATGCTCCAACAATGATGGATGGATTAAAAGCCAGAAGTCCACGTGACCATCATCATCAAGTCCTTCTGTGAGAACCCTAAATCCAAAGAGGACTGTTTCATTTATGTTAGGTAGAATGCCCAGAGGGGACCGGGCAGTCTAATGGTCTGGAATCCCTACAGATTTTTCTTTTCTCCAGCCGTATGGAGGTTTTTTTTTGTTTTTTCTGTCCACCCTGGCCGTTTGACTCTTATTCTATGTTAATTAATGTTGACTTATTTAATTTTCTTACTGTGTCTTTTACTTTTCTATTCTTCATTATGTAAAGCACTTTGAGCTACTTTTTGTATGAAAATGTGCTATATAAATAAATGTTGTTGTTATAGATGGATGGAATAATTAAACATGTATTACGAAGATATTTCAGTGTTTATTAAATGTTTTGAAGAATTGCCATTTTAAGCTTACAGATGGTTTTACATTTATTAAAGAACTTATTGTGTGGCGATTGGTTACTCAGAGAGACAAGGAAGGACAGGAATTGGGGGTTATTAGATTTGAAAGAGACGTTACTGCTACAATAAATCATTTCATCGAGGGTCGTGCAGCAAGCATCTTGCGGGAGGCAGGAACATTCTCTGGACAGGTGCTTGCTCGTCGCTAACACTACCCCACCATGCCCTCATTTTTAATACATGCTTTAATTCCTATGATCATAAAAATGATATCAAGTATACATCTTAGTATTTAAATTGTTCAGAGAGCTGTAATATCATGAATGGAAACTATTCTGTGTCCTGTCAGCGTGACAGATCACATTAAAACCCAAACTGAAAAGTTCAGGTTGCATTTATGCAAGGGTATTGTGAACACTGCAAGGCCAATTTGACTCACTAGTCATCCAGAAACAGTTTTACAGAACCCATCAGGTAGACAGTTTCATATTCTACAAAAAACACTATTTTTCTAGATAAGTAATTACATTGAGCATATGGTAGAAAATTGAAAAAAAATGCTTAAGAGGTTAGAGCTGAGGCTTTTTATAAATGTTTTCTTTCATAGGTAAACTTCTGAGGGAAGCTCATTACTCTTATTTTGAACATTAGCTGGTGCTGTGCCCCACTGGTCATTAAGGCAGAACTACCACTGATCACTTGTATTGTGTCTTTAAATCAGAAGCTGTAGCATTTTGTATTTAAATCAGAAGATATTCAGTGTCACCAGTATACATTTATAAAATCCTGCAAAAAGTTACCAGATTACGTTTAACTTTATTACCTCATATATAGGATACTGAACTTTGCATCAGCTCTGGCAACAAAGCACCTCAGAGCCAGATGTCTTAAATTATACATCACTTTCCAACTGGGTACATTGTGTTTCTAAACCTAAGCCTGGAACATCTTAGAACAGAAGTTCATTTATGCACAGTCAAGAATTGCTCCCTGCATTGTGTCTGATATTGACAAGTTGGAAGAAAAACCTGACAAGTTAATGTAGAGTTGTTTAGGAACATCTGCAAATTGAAGAATTTACTCTTTGTTTTAGTCTTCCCTGATAGAATTTGGACTTTAAAAAGTTCATTGGTCTCCTTGGAGAATTTTCTTTTTCCTTAAATCCTTCTAAGATGCCAGTGGTGCAACTGCAACTTTTAATTTACTTCCCAGCTTTTATTTCAACACCTACTTACTTTAAAGCATTTTAAGCTACAGATCATTACAAAAGTAAATGAAATATTCATATACTTTACTATATTTGTATATTTATTTATATTTTTTATTTTTAGATTTATTGCTTAAACCCGCGCATGTTTTTTATGTGGGCCACTTGTCCTTGTCCAAGTCTTTAAATTTTTCTGTATTTCAAGTTTGTCCCTTTATGTGTATACTTACAGTGAGGAAGTTGCAAGTAGTAGTAGTAGTATTGTCATTTGTACAAAGTATTGTAAAATTCTTACTTGCATATCCAACTGACATGAGAGATGTCACAACTATGATAACACATTTGTGAGTGCCATAGGCACAGATGTTTAAGCCTTTATCTATACAAAATTCCTTTTCTAATATTTCACATTCACAACTAGCCAATCAATGTAATCAATTCAGCTGGCCCTCCCTCACTCTCTGCTTGCACATACACAAACCTTTAAAGTAAAGTATTGCACAAGCCTCGCTCAGTCTCACACTGCAGATGTGTGGATAATGCTGTTATGCATGCTGTCTTATTAAGAAAACCATTTTAGACTATTATGTGGTATTCTTTTGTGCATCTTTCTATCCTGCACAATGCACAATTAAAAATCATAATTGTGGGATAACAAAAGGATGCTTAAGGTTCTGGCAGTGCAGGGTTTACTAATATGAAGAAAATATAAAGCAGCTTATAATATATGAAAGTAATACAGCTTCTCTCTAAAAAAAGACTGAAAAACTGAAAAGGGTTTGTTGATAGTCTAGTCTAGATTAAAATGTTGAAAACTACAGCACCAGTGGAAAAAAACAAATTTGAAAGGTTATAAATCTGCATAGTAGATATTAACTTATAAAAGCTGATTCTTCACAAAGTGTGACCAATCTTTGTGGTCTCTGATCTGAATTATTATTTTTATCTGAATTTTCTTTAATCAACACATTTCAGATTATTCAAAATGGTGCTTATAGTAAACAGACTGCAAATACACCAAAAACCCCTAAACTGTACAGGCCCATTATTCAGTGAAGAATAATTTAAACCTCTTCTGAACACTTTCCAAACTCTTACTTTTGAATGTCCCTTAATACTTAATGGTTTAACATTTATAAATCAGTTTTCATCTGACCCTTCCTTTTACTTATATCGTCTTGTTAAATTTCATGTCAACAGGACAGGAAATACATATATGTGCTGAAAATCAATTTTCTACATATGTGTGGTTTATGAAACAATGGTGTATTGATTGATTATTTTAAAAGATCTCATTAAAGTGAGATTAAAAGAATATTCCACCCAAAAAATACTTTTTTTTTTGTTACTTACCCCATGTAGTTTGTTGTGGTGGCCAAGAAAAAGAATCCTGTGTTTTCATGAGAAACATAACCATGAGATTAATTTTTTTTGGCCACCACTACAAATTACATAATATAAGTAATATATAAAAAAATATTATTTTTGGGTTTAATATTCCTTTAATCTAAGGCAGGGCTTAGTGATTATTCTTTATTTTTCATTCATTATTTACAGTATATGTGATTTTGAATTGTAATGGCACAGACTCTTGCAGCAGCTTGGGGAGGAAGAAGCAAGAACAGCAGCAGCACTGAGACAGCTAAAAAATCTGCACAAGAGGGCAAAACCTCATTTAAATGAACAAATTCCATGCCTGCTGAAGAGTAACCTATTAAAAAATGAACCTGCCATTGTCACATTGTCACCATCCTAGTGCTACAAAGTGTGCAGGGAGAAGTAAAGCTTTTGGGTCATGTGGTCAACAAAACAGGGATAACCAGTGACCCAAAGAAGACTGACACACTACTCAATTGGCCATGGTCCAATACGTCCAAGAGCTACATAGTTATTTGGGCTTGGCATCTTAATATTTGCAGTTCATGAGAGGAATTTATGAATACAAAATTGACACCAAAATTTTTGACCATCAAAAGTAGTGACACCTGTTCTTGCTTATCTTGGCACCAATGTTCCACTTGTCCTGGACCCAGACACCAGTAACTAAGACAATGGAACACTTCTATCACTGGTGGAAAGAGAGACAAAGAGAGTGATCAGCTACTGTAGCTGCTGCTTAAACAGACTACAGCAGAACAATGTAATGACTCATCTGGAACTCCCGGCAGTGGTCTCTGGCTGGCAGCATATCTGGCCCTACCTTTATGGATGCCAGTTCATCCTGTTAATTATCCATTCCTCTGTTACATGGCTATGAAATTTCAGAACTGGAGAGACAGGTGACAAGGTGGATAGGAGCACTGCAGGGGTATGATTTCATCGTGCATCCCAAGCCAGAATTCACCATTCAAATGCTGATGCTCTATTCCAAAACACCTAGGGCCTCATGTATAAACAGTGCGTACACACAGAAATGTTGCGTAAGAACGTTTCCACGTTCAAATCACGATGTATAAAACCTAAACTTAGCGTAAAGCTATGCACATTTCCACGGTACCTCGTACCCTGTTGTGCGCAAGTTCTCCACTCGGTTTTGTAGACTGGCGGCACCCAGCATCAAAGCAGTGCTACTGTTCCTGTGTGGTTATCCTTTCTTTTTCTGACACGGCTTTATAAATGCACTGAAATTAACTGCATATTGTTTATTAGTTTAATGCATCTGATTGTAATTAACCAGTAACAATATAAAGGTCCACAGAATGGTCAAACTATTCTAAATACCATAGCTGCTTTAACGTTGTTACTCTCACTGCAAATTCTTCTTCTTCTTCTTTCAGCTGCTCCCGTTAGGGTTTGCCACATTGAATCATCTTTTTCCATATTACTCTCACTGCACCACTCGGAGCAGCTAATCGGAAAGAGAATTATTGGTATACAGTATCAAGCACATGCTGCCTCAGCCATGCTTCCTATTTGAACTGCTTGTCATATGACAAACGCTTCAAACCTTTCGTGTATGGACCTTGCGGTTCAGAAACAGTTTCATCCCAAGAACTCTAAACGCGCTCAATCAGTCCTTCAACTGCTCCTTGTAGAACTGTTAGTACTTATTTGTACAGTTACCTCACTGTAAACTTGCAGTACAGTTATAATGTTGCACAACCTGAGCCACTTTATAAAGAGTGTATTTACATATGATAATGATATCATTAAGATGAAATGCAGCAAAATATGTTTATTATATTATACAGATAAAACTTTAACTTCATTTAAATCTTTATATATAATCTTCATTTGGATCTTGATCTTTGTTTGTCCGTGAATGAATTAGAAGAGGCACTAGATGGCAGTAGAAAGACAGCTAAAACATAGGCATTGCATTAAGAATCTCATCCAGGCTTATACTACTGAAGACTGTAGTACTCCAGTCACACTCCAGTCTACACCTCAAAACACAGACATTCAATCTAAACAAATTTTGTGCTTTAAATTAACTAAAGAGATCTTCATTCAGATCTTGATCTTTGTTTGTCCGCGAATTCCAAGCATGCGTAGACCACCTTTCAGTTTAGTATTTTGTTGTTACTCACGGATGTCAACAATGTGCCGGAGTAACGAAAGGGGTGGTGGACAGTGTTACGCTGGTTAGCTCCTGAGGCCTGGTTAGAGAATGAGATTGCCGAAGATAAAAGGTACGTGCCTACGTAACATACACTCACCTAAAGGATTATTAGGAACACCATACTAATACGGTGTTTGACCCCCTTTCGCCTTCAGAACTGCCTTAATTCTATGTGGCATTGATTCAACAATGTGCTGAAAGCATTCTTTAGAAATGTTGGCCCATATTGATAGGATAGCATCTTGCAGTTGATGGAGATTTGTGGGATGCACATCCAGGGCACGAAGCTCCCGTTCCACCACATCCCAAAGATGCTCTATTGGGTTGAGATCTGGTGACTGTGGGGGCCATTTTAGTACAGTGAACTCATTGTCATGTTGAAGAAACCAATTTGAAATGATTCGAGCTTTGTGACATGGTGCATTATCCTGCTGGAAGTAGCCATCAGAGGATCGGTACATGGTTGTCATGAAGGGATGGACATGGTCAGAAACAATGCTCAGGTACCCCGTGGCATTTAAACAATGCCCAATTGGCACTAAGGGGCCTAAAGTGTGCCAAGAAAACATCCCCCACACCATTACACCACCATCAGCCTGCACAGTGGTAACAAGGCATGATGGATCCATGTTCTCATTCTGTTTATGCCAAATTCTGACTCTACCATTTGAATGTCTCAACAGAAATCGAGACTCATCAGACCAGGCAACATTTTTCCAGTCTTCAACTGTCCAATTTTGGTGAGCTTGTGCAAATTGTAGCCTCTTTTTCCTATTTGTAGTGGAGATGAGTGGTACCCGGTGGGGTCTTCTGCTGTTGTAGCCCATCCGCCTCAAGGTTGTGTGTGTTGTGGCTTCACAAATGCTTTGTTGCATACCTCGGTTGTAACGAGTGGTTATTTCAGTCAAAGTTGCTCTTCTATCAGCTTGAATCAGTCGGCACATTCTCCTCTGACCTCTAGCATCAACAAGGCATTTTCACCCACAGGACTGCCGCATACTGGATGTTGTTTTTCCCTTTTCACAGCATTCTTTGTAAACCCTAGAAATGGTTGTGCGTGAAAATCCCAGTAACTGAGCAGATTGTGAAATACTCAGACCGGCCCGTCTGGCACCAACGCTCAAAATTGCTTAAATCACCTTTCTTTCCCATTCTGACATTCAGTTTGGAGTTCAGGAGATTGTCTTGACCAGGAGCACACCCCTAAATGCATTGAAGCAACTGCCATGTGATTGGTTGATTAGATAATTGCATTAATAAGAAATTGAACAGGTGTTCCTAATAATCCTTTAGGTGAGTGTATGAATGAAAGAAAGACAGTGGGTAAAATGAATGACAACGTAACAGTACGTTCTGGAAATTATTATTGTTACGTTGTAGCCGGCGAGTGCTGCGCATCTCACAGTTGTACCGTGCCTTGCTCACATGTCAGTGAAGTGATCCCTATTTATGCTTTAAACAGCCTGGATACCTATGTGTCCCCCTTTTATAACCATTGCTCCATGTATATTGCCTTACTCTTTGGATTGCCACAAAGCAACCTGCAAGATTAAAGAAAGGTTGAGAAGACATCATGAGAGGAAACAATAGCGTCGTGAAAACGAGATGGACTGTGAACGGACAAAAGCAGAAATGTTTCTACACCACCACATAATTACTATTTGGACAGTGATTCCGAGTAGGCCGTTCCTATCGAATCAATGTCCAAGGGTTTTCTTTTGTAATTTTGTTTCCCTTATAAAAAATCATAATGTTGTGCGACGAAGGTCCCAGTTCACGACTGGCAGCCACGTTTAAACAGGGAGCCCTTCACAGACAACTTTAACATGCGCAACATAGTTGGGCGCACATGGCTAGTAATCTATATTGTTAATAATTAAAGGACACGGAGTCGCTACGCTAGCAAGGATCTGGCGGTCCGCTAGCACTGTATGCTTCACTGGGACTGGCGTGAAGGATAGAATAATTAAACATGTACTACGAAGATATTTCAATGTTCCTTAAATTTTTGAAGAATCGCCGTTATAAGCTTACAGATGGCTTAATGTCCATTACAGAGCTGATTGTGTGGCGATCGGTTACTTGGATAAAGAAAAGGAAGGACATGAATTGGAGGTTAGTATGTTTAAAAGAAACAGTACTGCAGGGGTGGCCTTAGACATGTACAAACTGTGCACTTGCAAAGGGCCGTCAAATCCCAGGGGGCGCCACACCAATATATATTGAAAATAAAACTGAAAGAGAAAATAACTAAACACCTAAAAACGCAGCAGCAAATTTTAGCAAAAGTTAAACGCTTGTGTCATGAGCACGAGGCGGCTATGCAGTGTCCGCAACAGACGTGGCCATCCACCGTGCATAAGATACCATATTGACATTGGCGGAGAAGGAGCCACCGATTCTTCCTCTGCCCCGGGGAGCCCCCACAAGCCTAGAGCCACCTCTGAGTACTGCTGCAATAAATTATTTCATCAAAGGTCGCACACAATCACGGCATCACCATGAAACCCATGTTTAGTAACGTGCTTTAACTCCTATCATCATGAAAATTATATCACGTATACATCTCAGTATTTTAGTTATTCAGAGAGCTGTAATATCACGAATGTAATGGATTCTGTGTCCTGTGAGAGGTAGAGAAAGCCGGTTTAAGAAGCACTAGTGATTCACACACAGAGCACATAGAAGAACACATACAAAACAAAGAATTTAATGTGCTACTTTAACTAGTTTCTCAAATCACAATTTAAGTAATTAAATGATTTTAAGATGAAGTTTATGATGTTCTGCTTTAATGACAAAATAAACTACGTGATTAAAGTGGACATTTCGAGATTGAAGTTGACATTTCATGCTTTTTTTCCCACTGTGTGCCTTTTTTTTTGTCTGTGCCCTAATAAGCTTTCATTTGACACTCAGATGGTGGGCTACGACTCGCCTTTTCACGGTGACTTTGATATCTGACAACATTTTTATTTAGGGCACTGTGCGACTTTGTGAACTTGAGCTTTCAAGTGTCTCTGACACGCTATGTCAGTCGATCAACTTCCTTTTGTTGTTTATACCACTGCTTAAACCAACTTTTTGCCTCCACTTAGTATTCACTGAAATCTTACCATTTTCCCTCTTGCTTTTCCCATTGTCTTTTCACAGAATGCTGAGCTTAAGGGCTATTTATATTAATTTGCATATTCAAAGAGGCATAATTCTGGGAGGAGTTGGAGTGGGATAGCACGCGCGGCCATGAAAGTTACTTTTCACGCTGACCGGGATTTACGTAGTGGAAGAACGTGGAAGTTGGAGAATGCACAGATTCCTGCATCTGGATTTTTCTGTGCATAAGCAAATTTCGGCTTTTGTGCTTATGTCATGTTATAGTGCAAGTTCTACACACTGTGTTATGCATGAGGCCCCTGGTTTCCTTAAAAACCATAACATTTGTTCCACTGCCAATCAAAGACTAGTCATCGTCATTGAATGCTATGCAGTGCAAGAGAAACTTAGAGGTAACGCACAGCTGAATTCCAGCAGGCACAGGAGACAGACCTGGAGCTAACTGTAGTTCTGTGATGGCTAATCACAGGGTGGCACCCACTGCAGGCTAAAGCAACATCACATGAGCCCACAGTGAAGACACAGGCATAGCAATTGGGACAGTTTGGAACTGCAGTATAGGTTACTCTATAGAAGATGGGAACAGCTTATTCCATCCTCTTCTACAACTACTGATGCCTGGCTGCCTCTACTACTAAGTTCTCTGAGGAGACCACCAACCACTGGGCTGTGGCAATTTTGAATTTCAAAAATACTGCAGTGACTGAGACGGCAGTTTCACTGGGCAGGCTGAAGACTGGATGTGGAAATGTTTTGTGCAGTGCTGTGATGATTTTACTGCTTGTAAGTGTTCTAGCACTCAGTTGTAAGCCCCACTTCAGTGTCTTTGGGCAGGACCCCATGGAGAAGGTGTCTGTGCACAAAGCTTACCCTTTCTAGCCACAGAACAGGAACAACCGTTATATCCTTGTGGCCAGTTTACAAAGTGGCGTATGCCTTATGTGATCCTGGACCAGTGCACGACCACTTGCACAAAGAGGTTCACTGATAACATGCTCTGCCATTTTGGTACACCTGAAGACCTGCACAGAATCAGAACTTAGAGTCCAAGTTATTAGAGGAGGTAAGGTTTGTCAGCTTTTTCATATCCTCTCTGCTCCATCTTTACAGTAGAGTATCAGAGGGAATGGGACCATGATCCCCCTGCCATGCTGTGGCCTCATTGCTCTTCTACCCAGGAGTCTAACGCAAGGTATTATATACTCTTTTAAGGCATTTCAGCATAGTGCATTACAAGAAAATTCATCATTTAGCATTTAAAGTGAGTGTCCTGAGTGCAAATACATTGAAAAGGACATTGAGTTCATTGCATCACATCATTCAATACAGTATGTTCAAACTGATTAAAATAAGAGAACAGCAAGCTCAGTGTGATTATTCTCACCATTGTTTCCTGCCTTTCAATGGCCTTTTGTAAGCTTTTTATGTGCTAATCATCAATGAATATTCTTGTTTTAAAAATGTAGTATCTGACCCATCTACAATAACTGCTCATTTAGACAATGAGTCACAGTGAACACTAACTTAGAACACATACATCAGCATCAAAAATACATGTGGATACAGTAAGCTCAAAGACTTAAAAGTTCAAATGTGTATATCATTAATCCTAGGCATAAAGCTGACAGGCTGTGGTCAAAAGAGGGGGAGGCAGATAGCTCAAGGATTGTCCACAGCTGTAAATATGAATAGTAATTACGTATTATAATGGTTGAAGTTTAAAATATGTCAGACAAAAAAGCCATCTTTCAGTGTAAACATTGCCTGCTATATGTAATACTGTGCTTTTTCATCAGACAAGTAAAGTAACTTTATAAAAGTTTGGTACAAACAAGTGGAAAAATTTCAGGGATATGTGGGCCATTTCAAGGACCTATAGCCTTCTGCAGCATGAGAAGTAATGGTCACATGAGATACTGGGTTGTAGCGTTTTTAACTTTGGGAATAATGAGGCATCTTTCCTGATGTCAACCAAGATATTATTATGCAGAGTTTGATGTGAGATAAGACAGTCAGTCAGTCATCTTCCAACCTGCTATATCCTAACACAGGTTCACGGGGGTCTGCTGGAGTCAATCCCAGCCAACACAGGGTGGAAGGCAGGAACAAATCCCTGGGGAGGGCGCCAGCTCACCACAGGGCACACACACACACACACACAGACCAAGCACATACTAGGGACAATTTAGGATCGCCAATGCACCTAACCTGCATGTCTTTGAGCCATGCACTATAAAACATAATGAGAGATGAACCAAATTACATTCTTAAAGGCACATGAAGATGAAGTGGTTTGAAGTATCCAAAACACATTTAACTAGAAAACAACAGAGGTAAAATTTAAGTGGACCAGGAGTTGAAAAAGTAAAAACATAATAAAAAATGGGCTGAAGTTAAATCCAAGAGGCAGTCAAATACAAAAAAAGAAAAAAAAAAAACAAAATGTGAAACGTTAAGCCAAACGCTGTGTCTTTACCAAACACTCTCAAATACAAGGTATATGAGAAGCTCACAACATTCTTCTAAACTGTTATTATTATGCAAAATTCTAGTCTTTAAAGCAGTTGAATAGCTAATACCACACATTTTTTCCTTTAGATGAGGACAAAACATTACAATAGAATACAACCTGATCAAACAAATAACACATAGCAAACTGTATTCCTCAAAATTAATCCAAAGAATTCAACATGTAATTTTTTTTAATCCAAAATCTTGCAAGTCACAATTAACATGACAACACCAACTTTAAATGTGTCACAGGGATGATGTCACACGTGCCACACACAATAAGTTAACATCTTGTGCATCCACACCAACATGACTCTGCTACTAACAACGAAACAATCATGGTTTTGCTCCAAAATCCAAAATGATGGCACACGTGCCCAATGATCCATATACCTTGAAAACAATATTAAAAAATGGTAACAGCTTGAAAAACAAAATAAATGTACAAAATGAGTGGAAATACATCCAAAGATACAAAGAAAGCAATAGTCATAAAAGACGTAGCAACAGGTGACCCAATCAAATCCAAAAAACAAATGACAAAACCGGAATAACTATTGTCGTTGACCAAGGGAATACAATGTCCACAAAAAGAAATGTTGGGCCACTAGTCAGGTCACCCGTTTTTATAACTGCAGAGTCCCAGAAGGGGTAGAGTCAGTTGCTCTCATTGGGCAGTTTCTGAGGGCTTTGGGAGAAAATAGAGGTTACACCTTCAGTGACAGTACCCACTTGTGTCCCAGAGTGGTAGTGCTTACCTCTGATGATCCTGGAAGGCAAGCCTCAGGCACACATGCATGACACTATGAAAATAAATATACAATAGAAAAACTAAAATAATTATGATTAAAATCTTTTTGAGAGCTTCTTCCTGGTCAAAGTTCCAAGTCCAGGTCCTATTGCTCTTATAGTAGACTGTTGAGAGGTCTCTGCAATTCAGATGGATGTTGTAAGTATCTGTCCAAATAATAGATCATTCATAACACCTTTCTGAGGTCACCTACATTTCTAGGAGACTGTAATTTGGTTATGGCTTTATCTTTGGCTGGGTAGATGCCATCTTTATCAATTATATGTCCTAGACAGTAGAGTTGTGAATGGCGCAAAATTCATTACTTCATGATTTATTTGTGGCCTGATTTTTCCAGAGTTGAGAATTGAAAGTCTCACATTGTGTGATTTTTATTCTGCCACCAAAGACAAGGATGCCATCTATATTGTAAATACTTCAGTGCCCTCGTGATCTCTTAGAAGTTAAGACATTTTGTGCTGGAAAATTTCTGAGGTGCAAGTTATGCCAAATGGGAGTCTCTGGAAAAAGCACCTCAAAAAATGAATTTATGAATGTCATTAGTTTTGCGTTTTTATTATCTAAAGGTATTTGCCAGAATCTACTCACAATGTCTGATTTTGTATAGTGTGCCATCAATGGTAGGCAGTATGTATTTTTTCCCTTTTCACTGCTTTGTATAGCTGCATGAGATCAACACAGATCCACACCTGCCCATCCCTCTTAAGTAAACAAAATATAGGGGTACACATTTTAGAGCAGGGGTTCCTAACCTGAGGTCTGTGGAAAGGGGTCCATGGTTTGGTTTCAGGGGTGTCCGTGAGGATCAGTTAAAAATTAATATTTACATTCACTATAGAACCCGGTACTGTTGATTTTTCTCGTGTATTAAGTCTCTCTTGTATTATTTTTTTCGCAATTATTTATCTCACCTAAGCCTAATGCGCGAGTTACATACTCATAAGAAAAATCACAAAAGAAACATAGCAGTCACCATACATCTATCCCCTTGTCCCAATCAATGTACTCCCACTGAAAGAAAACACATCCTGCCACTGCTTATAGTGCCGATCACTAGGCGTCTCTTGACTTGCTGTTGGCCCATGTTTACGATTTAGACGTGTGTCATCATTCACTGCACAACCACCATTTTCTGCCATCCCTTAAGAGCAAGTGCTAATTCTTATTTTTCACGGTTTATCATGGCTTGATTATCTACTGATATACTCAAGTCAAGTTAAGTTGGGGAGCATGCACTGGTGCAGTGCGTTGCAACACCCACTACACGATGAAACAACTCGGGATCCCAGTTGGCAACCCCCAGGCAGAAACACGGTCCAGTCCCACCCTCCGGAAATGACCCTCTATCAGCCGTAGCCAGGTGTTACATGGGCAACTCCTTGGCCTGCTCCAGCCACTCGGGTGCCCAACAATGAGGATCTTACGAGCTGGATCACCCTCGGGGAAATGCGCCACATGGCCATAGTGCAGTAACTGACGCTCCATCACAATGCAGGTAACACTACACATCTTTTTTGAAAAGTCTTGCTTCCTTAGAAGTTTTTGCTGATTGTGACAGGTACTTACAGGGTATGCACAAATATAGTTTTGGTTTTACTGCATCATGTAGTAACTCTGAGAAATAGACACTTATATGTTTACTGACAATAACGTATTTAGTCACATTTATGTTTTGCATAAGCTATTAAATTCAACAGAATTAGAAATATTTTGCCCCTGATTTTCTTTTGTATTCAATGTCTGGTGCATCACATTGCAGTGTCCAACAGTAGTCAGCAAGCATTGACGGATTCCAGTTGCCCTGGTATCGTTTCTCCATCGTAACAATGTTCTGGTGAAACCTTTCACCGTGTTCGTCACTGACAGCACCAAGATTTCTGGGGAAGAAGTCCAAGTGTGAGTGGAGGAAATGACATGTTGCACTTCATTGTCTTGTATGCTTTGAGAAGTTTGTCTACCAGCTGAATGTAGTTTGTGGCTCTGTAATTGCCCAGAAAATTGTCAACAACGTCTCTGAAGGCTTTCCAGACAATTTTTTCCGGCCCAACTAACAGATCTTCAAACCGCTTGTCACTCACAACATGTCTGATCTGGTGGCCAACAAAAATGCCCTCTTTGATCTTGGCATCAGTTATTATTGGGAACATCTGTCTTAAATAACAAAAACCTTTGCCTTCCTTGTTCAGTGCTTTCACAAAATTCTTCATGAGTCCCAATTTTATGTGAAGAGGAGGCAAAAATATCTTTGCCGGGTCAACAAGCGATTCATGTGCCACATTTTTCTGTCCTGGAACTAACTTTTTACGGAGTGGCCAGTATAGTGCGACTCTTTGGCACGGTTGTCTCATTCACAGATGAAACAACAGTACTTTGTATAGCCGAGCTGCAGTCCTAGTAACAGAGCAACAACTTTAAGATCTCCACAGATTATCCAGTTGTGCCTGCTATAATGGATGTGCTTCAGCAACAGTTCCATATTCTCATACGTTTCTTTCATGTATGCTGCATAGCCAACAGGTACTAAAGGATAAATGTTGCCATTGTGTAGCAGAACAGCTTTCAGGGTTAACATTGATGAATCAATAAAGAGAACACCACTCTTCCGGGTTGCGATGACAACGCAAGGCCGAGAACAATCCTTCAATGTCACAACAGAAACAGAGACGGTCAACTTGTGCAAAAAAAATTGGTTATATCATGATGTCAGCCTCGAAACAGACATTTTCGTACCTGGTGACAGCAAACACCATTCCTGCAGCTCGGGTTTTGCTTTTTACAGACCCAAATCTCTGACAAAATCGTTCAATTCAGACTGTGTTATCAGATGTGGATCGCCTGATGAACACGGTTCATAATCTGGGTCAATGTCACTGTCTGTACCCTGCAGTTGGTTCGTCTAAGGTCCAATCCTGTGGTGGTTTCAGAATTGGAAGACTGTTGTCACTGGTCTCATTGCTGAAGGCAGATTAGGATATTCAATTGACTTCTTGTTTTTGGCAGAAACCAGACACATTAGTCAAACAGAAGTAACAGTCCGTCACATGGTCTTTCTGTTCTCGCCATATCATCGGAACAGCAAACGGCATCGTCTTTCAAGTGCCTCTGGGCCAGGTTCTCAGACTGACAGCACATGTCGCACAGCAATGTGAGGCACCTATTCCTTGACTTGATCAACAATTTTGTAGCCGAAATACAGATGATAAGCTTTCTTCACAAGAGCAGTCATCCAACGTCTCTGAGGCGCAAGTGTATATTCTCCACAGATATAGCAGAATGTATCGCGGCTGTTACAACATTGACAAGACATATTGCCCAACACCAAAACGTCTATAGCATCAAGCTTACTCACTGTTAAATTGCTACAGATAATATACTTTACTATACTGATACTATACATGCACACTGATTATCTATATAAACCAAATGAGCAGGATTGGTGTATGCAAGCCACTTTTATAGCACACTGAGAAAGCGTCAAGCTTGTTCAGAAACGGTACGTGATGGGTAAATTTTGATGTGATATTCGTGATCAGCACCCAAATATCTATTAGAAACACCCAACAGTGTTCAAGAAGCAAAAACTGTTGTGCAGTGTAATGAGCCTCATTCAGGAGTCAATGAGCAACCACTCATTCAACACAAAGTTAAACCAACGGTACCCAAGGATTTTCCGGAGAGACATAGTATCAAAGGAGTCCAGTCTTCGTCTCAGGTCACTGGATAATGTCCATGTCTCGCAACCATATAGCAAGACAGGAAGCACCAGGACTCTAAAGACTTGGACCTTCGTCCTTTTGCATACATATCGGGAGCGCCACACACCCCTTTCCAGTGACCTCATGAACCCCCCATGCTCTCCCAATCCATCTACTGATTTCATAGAAAGAGTCACCAGAGACATGAATGTCACCGCCAAAGCAAGTAAACCTCTCAACAAGGTCGACACTCTCTTCACAAAAAGACAAACTGCTGATGGCTGTGCCCAAGAGGTCATTAAAGGCCTGGATCTTTGTTTTTACCCAGGACACCCGCAAGCCCAGACACTTGCTCATTCTCTCAAGTGCAGAGCCTCCATTGACTCGGCAAAGATCACAGTATCATCAGCAAAGTCAAGATCCGTGAATCTTTCTTCACCAATAGATGCCCCACAGCCAGCTGCTGCTGTGGAAAAGGATGTTGGAGGCAGACAACTACGCAAACTTTCCAATGCAGGCAGGATGGAAGTGAATGCAACAATGCCCTGTCAGCTTCTCTGCAGGCAGAATTCTGCAGATGTTCAGATACTTTGCAGAACTCTTTCAAAGTTTACTTTGGGTTAGGTGACCTTAAAGTTGAAACATGGATTCATAATCCTTTCCTAGCTGACATAGAATGTATCAGAGATGAAGACCTTGTCAAAGATGACCTGAGGACAAATGAAATGTTACAAAATGAGTTGAACTCAAAGAGTCTTTGAGAATTCTGGTGTGCATTGACACAAGCCTACCCTCGTCTAGTAAAGCGAGCTATGAGTGCTCTAATTCCCTTTGCTATTACATACCTTTGTGAATCAGGGTTTTTAGCACTTGTTTCTAGCAAAATGAAAAGCTAAATTAGATTGGATGTCAAAGCTGATATGTGTGTCACCTTCTTGAAGACCACTCCACAGTTTCATATTCTTATTCAAGGCAAACAAGAACAACCTTCTCATTGGAATAACGTAGATAAAGAGAAAGTGGATTCCCACCCAGCTGGACCTGTTTTGATCCCGTTTGGCAGGTAAAAATAGCCTTGGGTGGGTAGTGATATTTTGGGCTGCTTTAGTATATATAATGGGGGTTTGTATATTTATGTAAAATATTCAAAAATATATATAATGTGAACAAGGAACTTACTAAGTGTCACTAATAGAGCATTGCATCTGTATATCTGGATATATCGTTATTGCACAAATATACGCATGTCATTTTGACAGATGTGGGAGAGGGGAATCAGCAGCACCAGCAGGTGTTATAACACATAAGGGCAGGGCATGTTGGGCAGGTTTGAAATTTGACAAATTAACAATTGAAATCGGCATCAGGGTGAAGTACAAGAAGCAGTATTGAAAGGAGTGGGAGACAGATCACGCAGACTTAAAAATGTGGAAGGCATGTTCTAAATATTGTAATATTGAAATCAGAGCCCAACTCAACAACCTAAAAGCTCAAGCAGCCACAGAAAAACATAAATCACACTGCTTGCCTAGCGTAAGGTCATAAATGGGTGAGTTTGTCCTGTAATGAACCTTCCAACATTTGTTCTGATGCTGCTGGGATAGACGACAGGCCTCCATAAATCTGAACTGATTAAATATGCTTTGGGATAGTATGCTATTCAAGTGAAAGCAAAAATAAATAAGAGAAACTAACAAACCTTTTTTAATAACATTTGTGATAAGGCATTATTATCTTTGACTATTTATCCTCTTTTTAAAATCACCAGACCCCAAACATGTGCTTGTTGCTCTAATGGTTATCATTGCAATCATAAATTTCACCTCTAAATACTGATCACCTTCTCTGCTAGCTGATCTTTAGGAGATGAACAGTTAAGGAATCAATTAATCAATACAGCAGGAAATACAAACAATCATTAAGTTATTTAACAACCTCCCCCCTCCTCTGTCACACAATATTTGCCTCAAGTACAAAGCCAGCAATCATTCAGTTTAGAAAGAAGAATTGTTGATTTTTTTAACAAGAGTCTGAAAAGTTTTCCCTTGAGAAGCATCTGAGGTCGAAGGAGACACTGAGCAGGTTAAGCACATCAGGCACTCAGGGCACGTGCAGATTTGTTCAGACATTATTCAAGCCACAGCAGCTTTGGATTCGCAGACTCATAACCTTAAAGCGAGTATCTTAACAGCTGCACCTTAATGATACTGGCTATCAAATCAGTTTTTCTGTCACACTTTATTGGCTGCGGGGATTTCAGGCTGCGTATGTTTGGCAACAGAATCCACTTTCTGTGCTGCTACTTCTACAATAGTTGACTGCGTGCATTTGGGCTTACATGGCTTTTTAGCTCCAGTTCTTCTCATGTATTCTGTACTTTATTACTGCTGGTTCATTTGTAATCTTCCTCCATTTCTCATTCCATTTTCAATTTTATTGTTATCACTTGATGTTCTGCAGCTTTCATATTCCACATCAGCCATTCATGTGCTTCCCTGCCAGACCCACTTTTTCTCATGTTTAACCTTTCCTACACATCAAAGTGATCCCAGGAATGGAAATCATTATAACTTAGAAAACTCTAAAAATGCTAATCTTTTTGTATTTAAAGCAAGCAGTTTCAAGATGGTTCATCTTAGTAATGTCAAACTTGTGACATACAGTGCAGGAGAAGGGCCCCATAGAGCAAAAAACTACCATAAAAAAGTCAGATTTTTTTTTACCTATATAGCACCTTTCAGAAATGCAGTAACCAGAAATGAGTACCCAAAAGAAAAGAATAATGGGAACTAAGCAAGTTAATATAATACTGAAGATAATGAATAAATGTCACATTTCAAACACATATCAGTTATAGCATTTAATACATGTAATATCGAAGATTTTAGCTTTTATTGGAATTTTCATACAAAAAGAACTTCAGATAATGGATAAGAGATCCAAACACTGGAGAAAACAATCCACAGCTCCTTTAATCACATTGTCTCTGCTTCTTCAGCTTCAGTAAGCTGTGTCTGCAGAGGTTTTACATTCTTCTTTTCACAATATGATGAGTTCAAATGCTTGGTTTAGTTAGACTGGGGGAGATACTTGTTTGCTTATTTTTTTTTTTCCCCCATTTAAAAATACTTATCTAATATATTAAGTAAAAGCGATGGAGCCTGTCTTGACTTTGTACCTTCTATGCTACTGTCTCAAAGACTAAGATAAATGACAAGGTCTGTATCAAATAAAACTGACATTTTTACATTTGAAAAAGCGGATTATCCAATTTTGCCTGAAGGGATAAAAAATCTTTTAGAAACAGTATGTTTTTTTTTTTTTCTTTTTGTGGTTTCCTATTTTATTGTCATTGACATTTATTTATAATGCCAATGTTCCAAATCAGTAAAGCAAACTACTTTACAATTATTAAACTCCTTCTAACAGCTTAGGCCAATAATATGTGTCAACTTTAAAACAGAAATTAGACCTGTTCCATTCAAACTAAATGTAATGGACTAAAATAATATATTTCAAGTAAGAACATTTCTGTGTGTTGTTTTTAGAAATAAAAAAAATGTAAATGCCAAATGTAAAAGCCAATAGGTGGAAGGGCAAGGATTGAGACTGGGATGATAATTGAAGAAATGTCCTGAATAATGCAGTTACAGGTTATTGTTGATAGCAGTCTACAGGACATAGATATTTACCTGTCTCGCAAAAAGTGACTGGCTTTAGAGATCAAACTGCTTTGATTTGTACCTCATCAACAAACTCCTGTAATAACAAAACTTCTGCTTCTTTAGGAAATGTTTGTATTTACTTGCTTTGAAAATTAATGTGTTCTGGGGATATTGGTCTCTAGTCACAATATTAATATCTGTACCTTTTGACAGTAAGCAACAGTACAATTTTTACCAATGATGTGTATACACTATAGTTAACAAAAGGAAATTGGTATATACCATTGTTTTACCAACTGACATGTTGATCCAGACATAGTCTGAAGCAGTTATTTACCTCAAGTATGTTCCTAACTATTGCCTGTTTCTTTTGAGCTTTCAGCACCTTACCGTTGTGTTTGCACCCAGTAGCAACAACGGCTTGTACGTGGCCCAGGTTCCCCTAGGCTTGAGAATGGTAACAAACAGATAATTTCCCCATTGGTTATTTTAAATGTCCTTCTGTTCTGAAGTTTCTTAATGCTAGTCATTTATGGTGTAGAGGAGGACATCCCAGCAGCAAAGGACATAATGCAGAATCTCCATCCAATCAGGATGGTGGTCATATTCCATGGAAATATACTGTTTAGAGAAGTTTAGCATCACCTATTATAGAAATACATTCAGAGGCAAACAAAAATTTGGGAAGGGACAAGTTTTGCCATTTAACAGTTTTTGGGGAAAAATGTAATGCGGTGTTAAGCATGGCACCAAGTGTGCCATGATCCCATTGTTACATGACTTAAGTATCTGGTTGTACATGGTCCTCATCTGCTCTCTCTCTCTCTCTCTCTTCAATCTTTGGGCCTGACCTAAAATCGACCTCTACACCCATTGAAGTTGATGATAGAATATTCAAAGCTGTTCTTAAATGTTATGCCAGGAATTTTAACCCTGGGATTAGTCCTCCATATTCATCCTCCACTGGTGACAGAATTGACACAAAAGTAAGATTTCTGCTGAGGTGATCCACCTCTTTGCCGTCTCTTTTTAAATGTTTTACCATATCTGAATATGGTTACACTTCTATAACTTACCAAGCTATGGGATAATCTGCATTTTTATTGATAGGGAGAATGCAGGTGCTTCTAAAGAAAACAAAGTAAACACAGGTACCATACAAATAGCACTTAAAAGGCAACCCACCACAGAACCCTAAATACGGCCATCCACTACTTTGCAATCTGTAATAAAAATATCACATATTCTATCTATCTAAAAAAGCCAAGTACCACTGACTCACTCATCACAAAATCTCCCAAAAACCATGAGGAATTGGAATGTAGGTTACCCTTGGCCCATAGGTGCTGCTAAGAAACGGTTTTAAAAATTTTCACAACAGAACTATTTAACGGATTTAGATCTGTTTTTTTTCCATAATTTGCTTGAATATTCCATTGCTTTTGCGACTCTCATCATGCTAAGTATCATAGTTCACTTGCGGTACCAATTAATTAGCGCAAATTCGAGAGACTCATCGGGCTGAGGGGGCGGTGGGGCCCTCCTCACTCACACATCTGTCTCAGGGCGTAACCTTAACACCACTTAGTTAGCGAACGAGACAACTACTCAACGGATTTAGATTTTTTTTTTCAACTTCTCTCATTGAACTAAGAATCATAGTCACCTTAGCAGGAGCGATATATTCGCGCTAATCCGAGACAGAGGCTGTGGGCCAAGGGGAGGGAAAGAATGACGTCAGGATTAGAGTGCTGGACCAGGCTCTCCTCACCATCCTGTTTCACTAATACGTGGGCAAAACCGTTGGGGATGTCTAGTCTATCTATATAAACATTGTGTTTCTTAGGAGATTGCATTCCTTTAATGTTGGTATTAACATCCTTTACATGTCCTGTAACACTACACTGTAGTATGCTGGGCCAATAACATCACTTGCAGAGAAAGAAGCCCAACAAATCAACAAGCTAATTAAGAAGGCAGGTTCAGTTGCAGGGTGTGCACTCAACCTGTTGGAAATAGTAGCAGACAACAGAATAAATAGACAAATTGACGGACATTATGAACAATGATCACATCCTCTATCTGACTCCCTATCATTAAGATCTGTACAGCAATACACCTTCATAATGCCTCACTGTGGCTGCTCTAGAATTGTTGACCAAGTCAGAAGTTTGCATTTCTTCTTTTTTGTAAAATACTGGGTGTTTGAGGGGGTTGTTGCTGTTTGTTATATTTCTTTAAGCTTCTGTAAAAGCTAAATTCTCACTTGGAGACACATCAGTTTCTCTCTGTCTATCTATCATTGGGGAATTTTCTTTTTTAATAACAATTTTTTTGAGATCACCATACACCAGATCTGATGAAATCCTGACATATGAAAACCTTGTGTTTACTTTGGTAAAAGCCAACAAATGAATGATTACCTGCGATTATAAAGGTTAGTTAAATTTGTGTAACATAGTTGTAAATACATTAGCTTGTGCCAAACAGGATAAAGAGAATAGTATAGTCCAACTTACACCCAATATTTGTATAGATAGAAAAGCACACCGAAAATTCCCTTACAATGCCACCCTTTTGGTTCTTTTAAAACAACAAGCCAAATTATTTAACATCATCATAGTAAAGCAAGAATGAAAAAAAATATTGTTCTCTTTTAAGTCTTCACCCATGTTCTCTGGTTAAGATACAAGAGTCATATTACTAGCAATGGTTTTCTGACACATTGACATACAGTCAGGTCCATACATATTTGGACAGTGACACAAGTATGCCACCACCATGTATTTGAAATAAAGCAATCATGTGAATGAAGTGTAAACTTTCAGCTTTAATTTAAGGAGAAGGAGGTTGGGAGCATGCATTGATACAGAGTGTTGCCACACCCCCACATGACAAACCACCTCAGGATCTCATATTAGGACCCGAGCGCAGCCGTACCATGGGTGACACCTCAGCACCAAACTAGTTTGAATGGAATGGAACAGTGTGAGATTTTTTTTGCAGTGGCTGGAGTGCCAATCCTGCCAACAAACCCCAAGTTGGAAGACTTCTTGCAAGGCTGGATGCAGGTTAACGCCATATCAAGGACTGTGCAATTGTAGGTTAATTTTAGGGGTTTACCAAAAATATTGTTTGAGTTGTTTAGGAATGACAGCTGTTTTTATGCATAGCCCGATACCCACTGCCTCATCCCCTCATTTCCATGGGCTCAAAAGTATTTGGAAATTTGACTGAAAAGCTGTTCCATTGCTAGGTGTAAGCAAGTTCCCTCATTATTTCTTTAACTCTTAAGGAGGTAGAAGTTGTTTCCAAGTGTGGAATTTGTATTTGGAAGCTGTCACTCTAAACTCTCAAAGAGCTGTCCATGCAAGAAAAGACTGGCTATTATTACAGTGTGAAAACAAAACACACCCTTTAGAGAAATAGCAGAAACATGAGGAGTGCCCAAATCAACCATCTGGTTCATTCCTTAAAATGAAGGAACACACTGGTGAACTCAGCAGAAGACAACTGTGCTGGACGATTTCAGAATTTTGTCCTTGATAAAGAAGAACCCCTTCACCACACTTAGCCAAATCAAGAACACCTTCGTTGCCAAAGTTTACAATCAAGAGAAGACTTCATGAAAGTAAAGGCAGAGGATTTACCACAAAGTGCAAACCACTGGTAAACCTTAAGCATAGGAAGGACAGATTAGACTTGCCCAAAACATTTTTAAAAGCCTGTCCAGTTCTGGGACAATTTTAATTCGGACAAAGGTAACCAAGATCATTATATAGCAGAATGTTGTAAAGCAAAGAGTATGGAGGAGAGAAGAAATGGTTCATAATCTGATGAATACCACATCATCTGTGAAACATGGTGGAGGCGGTTTTGTGGCATAATCATGCATGGCTTTAAATGGTAATCAGTCACTATTGTTTATTGATGATATGACTGGTGGCAGAAGCAGTATTTTGAATTCTGAAATGTACAGGGCTATGCTCTCTGCTCAGGATCAGCCAGATTCTACAAAACTGAGAATACAGTGCTTAACGGTACAGATTGACAATGAGCCAAAATATACTGTGAAAGCAAACCAAGTTCTTTTCAAAACAAAGAAGTGGAATATTCTTCAATGACTCAATCCAATTGGACATGCATATGACTTGCTGAAGACAAAACTGATGGTAGAAAGTACAACGAACATGCAGCATCTGAAGACAGCTGCAGTAAAGGCCTGGCAAAGCATCACTAGAGTGGAAACCCAACACTTGAGATGGCAATCGGTTCCAGACTTCAGGCAGTCATTGACTATAATGGATTTTAAGGCAAATATTGTAAATGATCATCATAATTATGATTATGTTAGTTTATTTAAATACATTTGAGCCCTTGAAAATGGGAGGGGGGTATATATAAAAATGTCTGTTTTATGTAAATAGCTCATATGATATTTTCATTAAAACCCTTGAAATAAAGCTGAAAGTCTATACTTCAAACACATCTTAATTGCTTTTTTTCAAATCCGTTGTAGTGGTGTACAGAGCCAAAAGTATGAAAATTGTGTCACTGTCCAAATACTCATGGACTTGACTGTACAACATGTGAGTAGGAACCAACAATTACAAATAGATAATGAAGAACAGTTTCTAAAACTAAAAGAGTATGTGGAGCCCTGGGCTTCCATGGTAAGGTTTAGCACTACCTGTAGTTCTTACGCCAGTTCATTCATTGCAGCCCTCATAATAATAATATGGCATGTAGAAGAATCACATCACGGCTACATGCCCAGTCCAGAATTGGCTTTATAGTTGGAGCTTCAGTCCTTGCTCCCCTTTTTATTTCTGTTAAGTTAGCAGCTGTTGAGGTTTGGAATAAACACCTAAGGAATAACAGGTCAAACAATAAATTCCACACCACCCTTCAGGCAACCACGGATAATGATTCTGTCCACAGACTAAATAAGTACCATAAGGAGCAAATGGATGCTTTAACCCAGTGAAGCAGAACTCCTCTTTGTAGATTGAATAGCTCAGGAAGTGCTTGCTTTGGCATGGCTCACATGGTTAAATTAATGAGGTGAATTCATCCTGCTATAGAGAGGAAATAATAGCCATTGATAGATAACACAGCCAAAAATTAAAAAGGAAGCGGAGAAGCCTATAATCATTGTATGATGGTTAATACAAGATCTGCCAAAAGAAGGAGCTATAGGCGAGGTTGGCCATGTGACGTCGGCCTTCGTCGAGTCTTATGGCAGGGCAGGGCAGAGCAAGGCTTTGGAGTTGAGGAATGTAGTGTTGGAACATTTGGACAAGACCAGAAAAAAATAAAAAGGAAGCAATGGCAAATTTGAGGAGATAGTTTGGTATAATTGTTAATAATGACATAATACTGAATAGGTGGTGATGCCTCACTTGCCATATAGATAAGAATATCCGGCATGGATAGATGCTGTGGTGGATGGCCGGCTGTTTATCCCGGCCAATAACCCCAAGCTGCCAGGTGGAGCCCTCCTTGCAGCATGGAGGTCCCCAGAAGACCAGCAGGGCATCATGGACAATGTAGTTTTTATGCGCAGCCCTGCTGGATGCCATGGGGGCCACTAGGGGACGCTGCAGGGAGGAATAATGGATATTTTCCCTACGCCCCGGAAGCACACGTGGACAAGAGGAATGACGTGCTTCCGGGGTGAAGAAAAGAACTTGTACCTGACCCGGAAGTGATTGAGAGTCACATGGACTAGGGATTAGGAACACTTCCGGGTCAGGAGATATAAAAGGACTGTGGGAGCTCCCAGACGGTGAGCTGAGCTGGGTGGAAGGTTGGCAACGCGTCTGGGAGTGGAGGATTGTTTATTGTTAGTAATTGTGATTGTTTATGAGTATTGTGGAGAAGAGGGTGCTTTGTGCACTGTGGCATTTGAATAAAGTCAATTTGAGGACTTTTACCTGGTGTATGGTGTCGTGGACAGGGGTTCAAGGGAGCGAGAGCGCCCCCTAGCTACCACAATGCCTTCTACAGTTTGGAACAGATAAAGATTGAGAACATAGTCTAAGGGCAGAGGTCACTAGCACTTGGCAAACCATTGGAGTCCAGTCTTTACCACTGCCTCCTTCTGTTGATGTGAATAGATATTCAGTTTCCCACTGTCTCATCATCAGGAGCTTCTGACAATGGGGGGAATAAACCCAGTTGGGTCTTCCTTCTAGCTTCAGCACAGTGGTAGTGATTAGGTGTACCTGATGTAGCCCATTTCAACCTGAAGACCTTTACTAGCCCAGTGTCCAGGTTCAAATTCATGCATTGTTGCCTCCAATAGGTTAGGGAGGTATAGAAACCTAAGAGGTTTTCTCATTAATAATATTACAAAATTTGCTGAAAGTGCTTGGGAATCCCATACAGGTGGAAAATATGCCACTTGTTGCATTGGTCCTCCCATTATAGCTCGGGAGGTGTCAGGGCTGTAGTTCTAATGAAAATGACTAATGATTGATGGAAATGAATACTGTTATGTCCAATGATTTAAGCCCAGGGATGTTAATAAAATTTGAACTTATTTAGACAAATTATAGAAATGGAAATGAAAGGGTATTTGAACTGGTTGATTTTTATTCTTGCAACCTTGAACCTGTGATATGATGGCAATAACTGAAATTAGGAATGTAATGAGCGAGTTTTATCTGACAACAATGCACGCTGCTTTCTGTAATGCTTGTTTAATACACAATGTCTATCAGATTGGACTGTTGAGTCTTTTTTACATTCCATTTTACAATTCTGCGGTGGGTTGGCACCCTGCCTGGGATTGGTTCCTGCCTTGTGCCCTGTGTTGGCTGGGATTGGCTCCAGCAGACCCCTGTGACCCTGTGTTCGGATTCAGCAGGTTGGAAAATGGATGGATGGATGGATTTTACAATTTTATTTATTTATTATTTATTTTCAAATCATGCCAGCAGAACTCACTTTAAATAAGGACAGACTCAATACAAGATTAATAAAGAGTGACATAATGGGAGGACTCACAAGAAAAAGACTAAGGTTTCCTTAGATAGCTGTTGTCCATTTTTGCAGAAGGCTTTCTAATTTCATTAAAGGTCCGTTTCGAGTCTATGATTGTCCCCTGATATTTATAACTGTTCACAATCTCTACTGCCTGGTCTTTGATGATTGTTTCGTATGAATCAGTGGTGTGTCATTTAAAACTGAGTATTAGTTCTTTAGTTTTTGTAAGTTTTACATCACACCAATTAACAAAATTAACTACCACTGGACTATAAATGGTTTAATTCTCATTTAGTAGGTTAACAATCAGTGATTCTTAAACAGATTTTGATCTGGTTTTCAAATTTCCTGCAACAACCATTAGTGTAGAGAATGTAGAAAAAGGTGAAAAAAAAAACACAGAAGTGATGGAGACCTGTGAATAAAAACAGCATGCCAAACAGAAAACCAAATCTTCACTCTTTAAGGCCTGTCTGATAAAAATGAATCAGGGGAACTACCAAAGTCAGAATTAAAAATTTGAAAAATGAAGCAAATGGACAGTGGTTTCACCTGTCTCCCTATTAGACTGAAAGGCAAAATGAAATACATCTAATAAACTCCTTTTAATTCCTTTTAATGAATAAGTATTTTAAGTAAATTCATAACCTATGATGTCAGAGCCACTGGTCTGAAGTCATTTAAGATTTTAGATTTTTTGTTTTTAGCTACTGGAATTACTATAGCTTGCTTCCACAACTCTGGAATCTCCTGCCTTTCTAATGACAACCTAAATATAAGGTAAGAAATGGAGCAGGGCTGCTCTGTGCAATATTTCAATAGACTTGCACTAAGCTGATCTGGTCCAGGACTTTTATTTTTCTACATTCTTTTGAACAGAAAATGATTTTCAAGTAGCATTCATTAAACCAATTACCCAAAATTGGAGGTAAAACAAGAAACCATTGCATGGTTACTTTTTGACTGATGATGGCCAGCTAAGGTTTTAATATTTTGTCACACTGAGTTAAAATTTTGTGTGGTCAATTACTGTTTAATTTTATCCTCACAACCAACTTTAGCTGTTTCTATATATCAAGTTTTAATTCCAACTGTGCAGCATGTGTCTAATTAGTATTGCCTTGTCAAAAAAGAACTTTTCTTTTTATATAATAACTAGCTGTGTAAGCCCGTGCTGTAAAAAGCCTGGGCTCCTAGAAACTATTGAAATCATCAGAAAAAAAACTGAAATGCGGAGTCGGCAGTTTCGTTTTACAGACGTGGTCGCCCCCCTTGTCTGTCAGCGGCTAAGTGAGTTTCTCTCTCCTCGGAGGTTTTGCTTTGCCGATGTGGTTGCCTCACTTGTGTATTAACGGCTAAGTGAGTTTGTCTTTCGTCGATGGTTTCACTTTCGTGACGGAGTCGCTTTCTTTGAGCTTCATGCTATAGCCTCGCACTTCCAGGCCAGACAGATGGACACACACACTTCCACGTGTAGACGTTTATATATAAGATATTATAGATTTGTCGATCCAGTGTTTGTTGTTAGGATATGCCTTTATGATTTTAGTTGGGATAAACATATTTTCACAAAAAGTAATACAGCTGCTGAAAACATCAGAAAGCTCATCCTAATCAGGGCTTGAATCCTTAAGCAGATATTAGTCTGTACAGTAAAGTAATTGTTGTAGACTTTGGATAGAATGTTTACTCCATAGCTTAATGGTATTTTTGTGTACATTTTCTCTTTTTAAGGTTGTTTTGTAAAATGAACAAGCAATAAGAGGAGCCTAGCAGTGGCTTGGCAATCAATTTGTAAGATCAATTAACTGTTCCGTAACAAAGATCAAGTGTTTTATTCTTCCTTGTTTAGCAGGTTACACATTGATAAAAGCTAGTTAAAGATGTCTTCAGGTTATAATGATTAAAGTCTCCAAGAACAAAATGTAGCACATCTAGGGAGAGTGATTATTAATGTAGTCCAAAGTTGGCAATGGCATGTGTTGCAAAAGATGGGTTAACCCTAGGATGAATATATACAATGGTAACCAATTTTCCTGGGAATTCACAAGGCAGTTAAAACAGTCTTAATGAAACAGAGCAGCCCAATATCCATTGAGTACACTGTTTTACCACAGCCGTGCTCTTTATCCTGTGGCGATTCTATCTTGATCAATTTTGAGCTTTGCTTCAATGATTGACTTGGAGAGCAGCTTCTCTGTAAAAGCTATAATGTAGGTAGTGCCAGTGCTAGGTTATTTTGCACAGTAGGCCAAGCTCATTATTGCACCAACCAACTGTTCGGTAGCCAAAAACCATGCAGTTGGGTTTTTCCTCCCCTTGTGATTTATGCCGCTAGGCGAATAGCCTAATTTGCCTTAAAGGTGGTGCCAGCCCTAAATGTAGTCTTTCTCTGTGTTCCTGCTGGATTAATTACATCCTAGTACGTAAAGACTCCACATTTGCCAGTATTACTGTTGTAAGAGAAATGCATTGGGTTACTTGCTGCCTTTTCTGTCTCAAATTAGCATCTAATTATCTGCGTCATTAATATATCCTCTGCTTGTTGCTTTGATAAAAGATGTCCTTTCTCTTCAAAGCAAAAATTGAATTAAGAGGGTTTCTGTACTGAGCAGGTTCCATTAAAATAAGAAATCCTGGCTGTTCTAAATTCGCTTAGGTTGAATATAAGATGCATCCAGATGAGAGTAAGAGAAGTGAAAATGTATGCTGAAAATAATAAAAAACAGAAAACCCATAACACCTTTAGTGGTAAGTATTTTCCTTAATTGCTGTTTTAAATAGATAGATACAGTAGATAGATACTTTACTAATCCCACGAGGAAATTTACATTGAACATGTTATTAAAAATGAATTTCAACAAAAAAAATCTTATACAAGGACAGAGAGGAATAAACTTGCTGCCTGTCACCACTAGAGCAGCACTCTTCTCATTTCCACATAATATTGTACATTACAGTTAGAATAGTATCAAGAATTTTCCATTAACACGATAGCTTATAGGAAATCTTCCATTGCCTATGTACAGTAGCAACATTCTGTTCTAGTATATGAATTTAACATTAATTTACTAAGGCTGGTGCTTATGTACATAAACCACTGATGTATCCCAGTAGACTTATTTCCAGTTTACCTTGATTTATTAAAATATACACATTCCCCTTTACAAGAAGGGTGGAAAAAAATCAATGTAACAGATTCAATAAATACTGTACCTAATAATTTAAAGTCATCCTACACGTTAGTATGGCAAAAAAAAAAATACCCAGGAAGATTTCTACAATATATGTAGACTCACAGCACATTGAGAACATTTGAACAATCTGGATGAGAAAGGCCATTCAGCCTAAGCAAAGGGAAGAAAATGGGTTCTGCTCTTCACTACCACTGAAACACTACTTTTATTCCAGTTCCCAATTTATTTATGCTATAAAAATTCTGATTTCTTTACCCATAACTTTTTGTTAATGCAAATGTGTGCATGTCATATTGCTGATGTCAGGTGTTATCCATGAATCAGCCATAAAGTGTTCAATCTGTAGAAAAAGCACAAACTACAGTTCTGTTAATCAAATTCTCTTGTTTTGTTTGTAATAAACACATTACCTTTGCAGCTGGCGCTTATGCCATAAATCTCCAGGTGCAAGGCAGGAGCAATACTTGGACTGGGTGCCAGTCTATCACAGGGTAAACACGCACATCAGGGCCATTTAGCATTGTCGATCCTCTTAACCTGCATGAGTTTTGATTATGAAACCAGAGCAGACAGATACAGGTAGAACCTGCAAACACCATACAGGAAGTACCCTAGAATCAAACCTTGACCTCCTTCTTGCAGTGCAGTAGACTAACTTTATATCACTGTGCTGCTCTAATTTGACTCTTCGCCAAAATATGAACTTTTTTTTATTACATTTAGTGATTTATGTTCAGAAAGAACTGAAAGGATTGCTGTAGTGAAAACTAATCTGGTTCAAGCATTTCTTTTGCAGGTTTACAATTTATATATTGTTACTTCATAGTATTAATATCTTAGTCTGCTGACACACAAACAATCTTATTATACCCACCATGCATACAATGCAAATAAATAAATATCCAAAAAAATAAATTTACTTCTCAAGAGCATTCAGCCTGATACACACACATTCACACTCAACTCGCAGCATTTTGTTTTTACAAAATGTGTCTTTTTTATGAAAAGAACACCTTACTAGAAATATGGCCAGTATCTCAAATGAAGGTGATGAATATATAAAACCAAATTTTTTTGTCATTGCACCAAATATTATATATTCAAACCCAACTATAATATTTTCCCAAATTACTTCAGAGATCTGATCATTTACACTAAATATATTTAAAATTTTGCACACTAAATATATTTATTGGTTTTTAGCAGTTATTTTAACAATTCAAGTTGTACCAATATTTCAAACTTACAATACTTGTAAGAGGTAAGAACTAATTATATTTCAGACAAAGTAATCCTTTTCACACATTGCCCTTCACACAAACATAATATCCTGTGACTAATTTGTCATTCAATTTATTTGACCGCTTACAATAATTTTTACGCTCCACCTCATTCTTCCAAACAAAGAAGATGAAAGAGACAAGCACTGCAAAGAAGCATCAATTAATTGTTATGCCTTAGGACTTTGAACCAAAACAGGATTTTAAATAGAAAAAGCATTTTGTGTCTGTTCTGACTTCCCTGCCTGCTGGTATAGTTTGTCTTTTAGTGCCCTATCTGTCCACATTAATAGCACATGTCCATGATTGCATCCCGTCATGGCTGTGACTATAATGTTTGAACAATAGTTGGAGGTGCTGGTGGGAGATTCATTTGTCCACTCCATAAACCAATTAGCTTGTGCTAATTTCCTAACATTAGGTGGCAGCCCTTATAAGAAATTAGTATTAACAATCACATTACAGTTTTCTGACCAGGTCTTACTTGAATATGTCACAAAACGCAACATGCAATGTCTCTTTCTTACATGGAAATATTTTTAGTCACCCCCTAATTGATAAAAAGTGCCTGAACAGCAATAACCATGAGCCCCAAAAATCGCTATAAAATTTCTGTCTTGTTCTAGCCAGTTGTACTCTAACCCTGCCTTAATTTTTCTCCAATCTTGCTGTTCTGTTATTCCAGTCTGTACTTGGTTAATGTCTGCATATTTCTGCTACCTCATAGAATTTACACCGGTCATTATGAGGTTTAGGTATAGTAGAAATTGATTTGTTTACTTCAGAAGATGTCCAGTTTATAAATAGGTACCTTGCTAGAGTGTCCAGCTCTTTCGGTTACTGTTTTGACTGATAACTGTGCTTGAATTAGGGCTTTACTGTTATCATTACTCTCCTTCCAGTTGCCACCTTTTGTGTCTCTTGGATGGCTCATTTGCTTAAATTTCCCATCACTTCCTGCTTTGCCAGCAGATGGCTTCTGTTGTCACTCTAAATGCTTACTATAAGCTTTAAAATCTCTCTCAAAGACAGATATAAATCCTCTCTATTTTCTATTAAATATTAGCTGAGATCATCACTGGAATGTTTCCAATGGACCCTTTACTACAAAAGATCTGAGGGAGCTCTGCCATATGAACACCAAGTTTACTATAAGAACTGCAAAAATATAAACAATTGCTTGGCTTTATAAAGTGAACGGCACATGAGGTCTTGGTTACACAGAGGATTTCTTTTTTTCTGCAAATATGTTGCCTGCCAATGAAAGACTTAAAAGACATTTGAAGCAGCAAAGAGATTGTTTTCTGCTTTGTTCTGGATTTTTAAAGTAATCTTTCAATCTAAATCTAAATATAATCAAGTGGACAGGATGGTAAACTGGTGCAATCAAAAATCTCTCACTCTAAATGTAAAAAAGACCAAAGAAATGATATTTGATTTTAAGAGACAGAAATCTGTATGTTCACCTATTGTAGTTCTGGGAGAGGAGGTAGAAATAGTGACTGAATATAAATACTTAGGAACTTACCTAGATAACAATCTTAACTGGAATACAAATACAAAAAAAATATTCTCTAAATGGAACCATCACTTATTTCTCCTCCATAAACTCAAACTATTTAAAGTAGACAAGGACTTCATGTTGTCCTTCTATTGCACTCTGATCCAGTCTGTGATCAATTTCAGTTTTATTGCTTGGTTTAATAGTTTGACAAACCAAAACTCAAAAAAATCCAGCAGATTACGAAGTATGCAGCTAAAGTTATTGGGGCTGATGCAGATGATTTGACTAGTGTATGGCAGAGGGCAATGTTAAAAAAACTGGAAATCATCTCAACTGATGACAGATGAGTTCAGTACAGTAAATCAGGAAGGATAGTTGCACACAAATCACTCCTCAAACTCCTTTCTTCCTAGTGCCATACGACTTTTCAATAAGAAATATCGGAGATAATGATTAAGGTTTTGATATATATCCTGTAACCATTTTTTTTTTGGTGTAAATATGTATTATCTAACTACTTTACCTTAACCTTTCTTGTTTCTATTTGTCTGTTTTATTTCATTCAGTCTGTTATTAGATGCAACTGAGAAGGCAAATTTTATGTTTTCTTGTGTAAACATGACTAAATAAAGAAACCTTAAACCTAATCAGATGTGCTTAATATTATTAGTGTCATTTGTGACCCTATCACCATAAGACTCTTAAATATACAATAATTTTTCATGAATGCTACAGTCTAGGAAGACATACCATTTCTTCTGCATTCTATTTTATAATAATGTAAAAATAATATTTAATGTATGCTTCTTAGGGTGGCAGGGTAGTGAAGTTGTTAGCAATGCTTCTTCATATATTGGGTTTGAATCATGGACCTGGTCATTGTCAGTGTGGAGTCTGCACATTCTCACTGTTAGGTGCTTCCTCTGGGCCCCCTGGTTTCCTCCAACCTCTGCTAACATGCACAGGTTACCAATAATTGCCAATTACTGGTTGATCTTGAGTGTGGGCGAGTAGATAAGCCCTCTCAGTGACGGACTGATCTCCAGACACAGATCCCCATGATACTGAATTGGATTAAGAGGGTTTGAGAATGTTTGTTATGTTTCTCAGTTAGTTATACAAAGAAGGTACAGTGATCCCTCACTATATCACGCTTCGACTTTTGCGGCTTCACTCCATCGCGGATTTTAAATGTAAGCATATCTAAATATATATCACGGATTTTTCACTGGTTCGCGGATTTCTGCGGACAATGGGTCTTTTAATTTATGGTACATGCTTCCTCAGTTTGTTTGCCCAGTTGATTTCATACAAGGGACGCTATTGGCGGATGGCTGAGAAGCTACCCAATCAGAGCACGTATTATGTACTAAATAAAACTCCTCAATGATATAAGTTATGCTTCCCGCGCGGTGCTTCGCACACTTCAAAGCTCTAACAGCCCGTATTGATTTTTGATTGTTTGCTTTTCTCTGCCTCTCTCACTCTCTCTGACATTCTCTGCTCCTGACGGAGGAGGTGTGAGCAGAGGGGCTGTTTGCACAGCGGCTGTTTGCTTAGAAGATAACGACACTCCTCTAAAAAATGCTGAAAATACTGCCTTCACATTGATCCCTTCATTGCGGCGGCTTCATTGCTGTGCTTCGTTTACTTAAAAGCCCAACAGCCCTATTGATTTTTGATTGTTTACTTTTCTCTCTCTCTCTCTCTCTCTCTCTGACATTCTCTGCTCCTGACCGGCACTCCTTTGAAGAGGAAGATATGTTTGCATTCTTTTAATTGTGAGAAAGAACTGTCATCTCTGTCTTGTCATGGAGCACAGTTTAAACCTTTGACTAAAGGGTGTTATTTCATGTCTAGAGGGCTCTAATAATGTTAAAAAACGTATTTAGAAGGTTGTAAACAGGTTTTCTATGCTATAACTGTGAAAATATTAGATTTATAAATAAAGAATTCTACTTTGTGGAAATTCATTTATCTGTCTGGAGTGGATTAACCGCGATAAACAAGGGTTTACTGTATAACTGTGCAGAGAATATTTATAAACAGTGTGGGAAGTTTCTAAGGGCTTAAAATATATAAAAATAACCATACAAACATATTGTTTCTACTTCGCGGATTTTCACCTATCGCGGGGGGTTCTGGAACGCAACCCCCGCGATTGAGGAGGGATTACTGTAATCACATCAGGGCAACAAGACAATGCAATGGTCAGTGTTGCTTCCTTTCAGGTCTAGGTGTCTTAGATGTAAATCTAAGGTGTGGTCACTGCCTCTGCGGAGTCTGCACCTTACGTCCTGAGTTTGTGGGAATTTTTTCCCCAGTTACTTACATTTGGAATAACATGGCAGTTAACATCCTTACTCGCTGGATTGGACCCCAAGTCTGCCTGCCAATTCATTTGCTGTCTGAGATTTCTTGTGTGTATCATTTGTATATTTTCCTGGTGCTCATTTGCATTTCCTTCAAGGACCCAAAGGTGATGTAAATGTGTGAGAATATATGTTCCTTGTAAAAGAAGGTTCTGAAAATGAACGAATGACAATTACATTTTATGTACATGAATACCATCTTGCTGAACCTGGACTGTGAGGAATCTTCCTGTTCATCTCATCATATTCAACTGGGATTTCTCTTACAGTCCAAACTCAATAATGTATTAAAAAAAAAACTTGTTTTGCATGGTGTTGGGTATTTCAGTGTATTCTATGATGATTGAACATTTCACCCTAAGTTGGCTTCTGCCATATGCTTAACCTCCCTGTGACCGTATAATTTCTGGGGTTTGATAGGGGATTGATAAAATGGTCACACAGGGTCACTTTGCACACGAGTAAAGATATATTTTAAGTTTTAACCCTCATCTAGCAATGTATTATATTCTTCGAATAATGGGTTATCTTGGTTATTCTACAGAGTGATTTCACAAAAACACACATTTTAGAACTCACATAGAAATAGATGTCTTTCATTAGCGATGCTGTCTTGAATAAATATAGTGTCTCTGTTAACAGGCTGAGTTACCAGCCATCGCCATAGATAAATTATACTTGAAGGATGACAAATTAGAAAATGCTAGAAGAAAGTCTAGCAAACATTATAACATACTGTATATAGTGTATTATACAGACATCCAATTTTCATTTCAGTGGATTGGTATATCTAATTTCTCCTCCATCTAAAATCTTCATCACACTACACAAAGCTGTTGATGAGAAAAAAAATGCTATCTATAGGTTATCATTTGCTACATAAAGTGTCTGTCCTTGAGGTTTATTGATGGACACTGTAAATGCTGACAGTGCTGCAAATTTCAGATCATTCAATTCAAACAGCATGTCATTAGGAACGATAGTTATCTGTGCCATTAGTACATCCTGAACGACAATGAAATTATTACGTGGTAAGCAGGGCAAATCAATGTCATGTACTGCATCAAAATTATCCTCAGCATACCAGTTTGCGGAGTGTACAGACATGTGCTGCAAGGAGGTGTAAGCCTTTTATGGGCTATGAGGGCCCCAGAATTGAATTCAGCAAGGATACCAAGGACACGGTTAAACCACTTTGACCCCAAGACTTAATGTAAATGAAGTAGATGGCTGTTGTTCCAAGAACATGGCCTAGACATAACCCCAGAATGGATTTTTTAAAGGCTGTTTCTTTCCACTCAAGTTAAAAAGCAAGATGCACAAAACCTTATGACAGATTAAAGAGAGGCCAATTCCAAGAAAGTGTAATACGAGGAGCAAAGATACAGTGCTTTATGGTACTTATGATTTGAAATAAAGGGTTACGTAATGTACTAGAGACTCTGGGAAAAGTGGTGTAGAGAAAGACCCAGAGGGCTTGTAAAATTTGGACTCACATTGTTGCTTTGATTTCTAAGATTCCCCCTGTATATAAACTTCACTTTTAATAAAGAAATCCATTACGTTTCAAAATATCTATCAATTTAAACTCCAAAAATTTTTAGTTGTGCCTTTTTTTCAACCGCTCCCCCAGTAAACTAACTAAGTCCAATGCAGCTACCAAGAGCAAAACACCACTCTAGTAGTAGCAATTGTGCTTAATATGATAAACAGAAATATTTCAGGGTTCTGTGACCAACACTAATCCTGTTTAACCTACACACCACATGTCCCAGATCAGTACTCCATAAAAAGCAGTAAAGAAATAAAAAAAGTATATTTACATGTTTACAGACAAGACAAATACTATAGAAATAACCACATAAACAAGTATGTTACTAGAACAAAGGTAGAAATTAACAAATTAGGGTGTGAGATGCAATCGTAGATAGTCCATTTCCCATAAATATCACATCTGGTTTTACATTCCTTAAAGTTGCAAGAGGATGATGATATGCCAGAAGCAAAATAGAATACACAGCCAGCTGATATCAATAATAATAATGTTCTATACTACCAGTCAACAAGCTGCTTGCTCCAGAACAAATAGAAAAAAGTTCATCTTCTGAGGCGTGTCTCACTTGTAATTCTAAAGAAAAACAATCCATCTTCCATCAGGTGGCCCTCGTTGCAGATTTTCTGTGCTATTATGCTATTGCTCTTCGCTTCACTGCCCAAAGACTCTCTGGCTCTCCTCCTCCCTATCCAGGTTAAATCCCCTTTAGGCAACAGTCCTATCCACTCTGTGTTTCCTCATTAAAGATGCAGATCCCCCTTATAGGGCAAATAAACAGCGACCCATTTTCTCCAGTATACATTAAGGAGAGGGAAACTCACAAAAGGTCAATAGTAAATGTGTTACCCGCTATATATTAACCACCCCCAGAATAAGTGAAGGCCAAAGCAGGGCTTCACATTGGTCATGCTTGCAGTTTTCATTTTCACTCTGCTATTACTTGCCCATTGAACTCGATAATTAACAGGACATAATTTACTACGTACAGTAGCTGGGCCGAACAATTTTGGAGCTAGCTTTGCAACAAATTTAGTTGATGCCATAAAGAGGAGATGAGCCCACAACCAAACCCGATCCCCAACTATACAGAGAACTACTCTTCTACATTTATTGTAGTATCCTAAACAGTAGCCTGTTTGGATTGGGACTTCACCACTAATTTCCTAACTTGTTTTTTTTCAAAATTTGAATGACTGTAATTGGCGATATGGTGCAATATCAGGACATGAAGAAGAGACATGTCTTTTCTAATGGTCGGCAACCAAGCCACCTCCAACATTGTTTTCAGCGTCTTCAGGTGCCCTAGATGGCCACCAAAAGGACGGACATGGAAATAAGCAAGGAATTCAGGAACAACAAGCTGATATTTGTTACTTCGAAGTGTGATGGCACACAGTGATACAGCACACACTGAAGTTCCTCAAAATGTATGTGGCCCTTTCACTTCAGTGTAATTCTGTACCTCATGACAAACAAGACTGACAGAGTGATCTCAAACTATGTGCTGTAGTCCAGAGGCATGTTTGTCCATTGAGTTGATAGAAGAGTAACTGCGGATGAAACTGTTGGCTCCAGAACCTGGGAAAGCGCATCCGGAACCACATTCCCACAATCCTTCCAGTAAAACACCCTGAAAGTAAATTGCTGAAGACTTAGAACTCACCGGGTCAATCTATATGAGATCTTGGGACAGTTAAAAGCCCAGGCCAGGGCACGGTGGTCAGTATACACTTCAAACAGAATCCCCTCAAGAAATGCCACCACTTCAATAGCCCATATGACCACTTGACGTTCTTTTCTGAGGCTGAATAATTGAGTAAAGACTCTTGTAGTGATCGGGAAGCGCATGCAATCACCAATTCTTCTCCATTCTTGGTTTGAGTGAGGAAAGCCCCAAGCCCTAAGTCACTAGTATTTGTTTGAATATAAAATGTAAGGTGTGAATCAGGCTGAGCCAGGACACGTGGCTCCAAAAGAGCCTTTTTGAGGTCCATAAAAGCACTTTCACATTCCAGCATCCATTTCCAAGGTCCTCCCTTTCTGGTTAACTGCTGTAAAGAGTCCAGTATTCTCAGCTAATCTAGAAATAAATTTGTGGAACCAACCCACCATCACCAAAAAGCATTGCAAACCTTTGACTTTGGCAGGAGTAGGGTAGCCATCAATGGCAGCGATTTTGTTGAGCAATGGCAAGAATAGTGCACGGTATTTGTTAGCAAAGTCCTTAATAGGCTGTGTAGGCTCCTGTCAGTGGCTTATAAGCTGCCTTTGACTTCAGCCTGATAACCCACTGGTAAGGATGCTTCCAAAAATGAGTAGCGGAGAGAGGACCAGTCTCAGATGTTTGCCTTTTCTGCCTGTAACCAGGACCATGCTGGCTCAGCAACAGAAGAAGCTCATCAACTCCACATTAGTTAAAGGATGGAACTCTAAAAAGTAATCTATCTGCACCAAGAATCTGAGAACCTCCAATGGTGAACATAAGGCTTCCAGTTAAGGAAATTCAAAGTGCAGTACAGCGGCAGGTGCAGCAGCAATTGAGACCCAGGAAGCTGTCCCCTTCATACAACTAGACACTTCAGATCCGTTTTCAGGAGACAAGCAATCAATCTTTGCTGTAGCTACTGCAATCAGCTTTACACATACTCATGCATCATCTCCACTGCAGCATCCATTGAGCACCTCTCCATGAGTGGCAACCCCTTCAGCTAATTTCTTGATCTGAACATCTCACATTTTCATCCATTTGTTTTTGCATCCCAGCCCACAATGATGGCAGGATGTCCTCGCCTCTTTCCATCTTTGGTGTGGATATGTACATAGAATCCAGCAGGCTAGCTGCCTTGTCCACCTCATCATGTACCCTGACAATGACATGCCTGCCCAGCTCACCATCTTGCTTTGAGTACCAAATCCTCAGAAGACATCTGATCTAATGTAATGTAAAACAAATACAAATTGTACAAATACAACTGTAACCCCGAAGAAAAAAATCCATCCTCGAGCAGATGGCTCCCTGTTGCAAATTTTCTGTGCTAACACGCTATGCCACCTGACATCCCCCTCTCTCTGTCTCCTCCTCCTTTTCCGGGTTAAATCCCCTTTAGGCAACAGTTCTGTCTGTGTTTTGTTTTCTCCATTAAAGGTACAGATTCCCCTTAAGGGGCAAACCCACAGCACCCATTTTCTCTATTATATATTAATGAGAAGCAAATTAACAAAGGGCCAATAGTACATGTGGCACCTGGTACAACTTTATTAGTAGGACTGAAATTTGACATTTATGATTGATTTTATTCTGGGTTTTTACATACAGTATCTAAAAAAAATCAAAGAGAGAAAAAATAACAACATGATTTTCTAAAAGTGTGTATAATCAGACGTTAAAATACAAAATGCATAACAGTAGATGGTGATGATCAGAGTTCAAAAATCAACACATGTGAACTTCCATTATTTAATTGTTGATACATAAGTAGAATATTACAACATTGGGCAAATCCATAACAAGCCTGGCAGGGTCCATAGTTTAAAAGAGGAGCCTAATCTGGCAAGTGGGGAATCTGGGATGGATAAATAACCATCAGACCAGTGTGTTGTAAAACAAATGGTGTCCTGAAATGTGTTATAAAAGCACTAAAATGAACAAAGAAGATGAATAGAGGTGTATATAATGATATTATATTAAGTACAAATCTAATTTGTCTTATTACTGGATAAGAGAGAGGCAGAAAGAAAGAGACAGAGAGAGAGAAGCGGTGAAGAGGGTATTTGGTGCATTTTGCCTTAGGAATTGGGAAAGCCAAGATACCAAGTAAAATGACTTGACACCCATAAATGTTCAGTAGATCTAGAAAGGCTGCAGGAGTACTGATAACTTTGTATGTTTAAGTTTAGTTGTGTTTTGTTCATTCCTTCTTTTGTGCTTTATACAATAAAGATAATAGTTTTCACCTTCTTGACAGAGTTTTTGGAATGGGCAATCTACAAGAGCATCGGTTAGTGGTTACTTTACATTAGAGCAGGAAGTATAATGCAGCAATTATTTCATTGCTTTATTGCTATTGATTGATTTAATACATTTCCCAAAAATATATGAGTGGACTGATTACTTTTTAGTTGTTTGTGTTTTATTATGAAGGGCATTCTCTTTTCTATGCTCTAAGCCTAATGTAATCAGCAATGGGCTGTAATGGCGAACCATTTATCAAATAACTTTATTAAAATGTGTATCTGATATTGTGTGATTTGTTCACTCCAGTACTTTTAATTTTAGATTTTGGTTCAAGGCCTGACAAAACTCAAACATGGGCAATGACACAGAAAATCAGAAGCCAGACAATTTTCATGGCACAGCCAATAATAAAAATGGTACTTTTATTTATTAACATCCATCAGTACTAATCTAGATGCCAATCAAAAACTGTTGTTACACGTATTTGAAATTAACATTAACATAAACATAGTACTGCGGTGGGCTGGCGCCCTGCCCGGGATTTGTTTCCTGCCTTGCACCCTGTGTTGGCTGGGATTGGCTCCAGCATACCCCCGTGACCCTGTAGTTAGGATATAGCGGGTTGGATAATGGATGGATGGATAAACATAGTAGCAGTAGGTAATAGTATTATATTGCTTTATTTAAATAATAAATTAAATCAATGTTCCATATCATGTGGATAAAAGACTAAAACTGGCAGCCAATTATAAACAAACCAAGCACCATGCAAGCTTCTGGAAATAAATCATATTTTTTATTAACACAAAAATGAAAAGAATAACAATTCTTTTTCCGTTATTTTGTAACTCAAAACATCTCAGGTTTCCAAAATCATTGCTGAACAAACTTGACAGACACTGTAACAAATAAGAAAACATATGTCTAATTTCAAGATATAATTCTTGATGTTATGTTTGGAATTAATTTAAGAGGATTAAACAAGTCTAACATTAAAGATTTTAGTAGTCAATCCAGCTTGAAATAGTGAATGAAATGGCAGTTGAGATTTCATATCCTATAAGGAATCATTTTAATTTTGTAATATTTACATGTTCAAAAACAAGTTTTACATAGTATGGAAGAGTAATAACTAAAGGCTAGATTTGTGGTAAAGTGTAGGACAAAGTAGGCATTGCCCATTCTGCTATGCTTTTTAGTGGCACACCAACTCTGTTAAGACAACTGATTTAAAAAGGGATGCAGAAATCCTGCTTCAGCTTCCCCCAACTTGCATTCCAAAGTAAGTGACTAAACTCCAGTTCATACCATTCTCAACCTATAATTCATCTGGTAACAAATGTGTTCATCAAAATTAACTAAATGGACACTCAAGTTTAAGCAAAATAACATGTCTATGAGAATGCACTGATTTTGAAACTGGAAGTGCTTCTCCAAATGACATTGTACTCTAACCCTAACTGAGAAAAGCACAGCACACCAGTAAAGAAATAAAAAAGGGCATTCCACCAAAAGAAAAACCCTCCACTTTAACCTTGAGAAACAGCAGGAAAAACTCCATATCTTTAAAGACTTGGTATCACAAAAATGTTCACCTCTGCCAAAATAAATTACAACTTTAAATATCTACTAAACAGCTAACCTCTTCTGGATTAGATGCTGGTCTGTCTCATCTGTCTTATTGCATCCTGTCTCTCCACCTCTATGTGTATGTGTGTGTGTGTGTGTGCGTGTGCGTGCGTGTGCATGCATGTAGTTACCATATTTTTATAATACTTGTGTTTATCAATAATGTTTCTTAAAATGAGTGGGCTTCAGTTACATTTTTATAATTCTAACAAATGCAAACTGCCTACTACAGAAAAAGAAAAGGGAAATAAAGAAGGAGCCTTAACAAATTATTTAAATAATAGCCGTCGGAGTGTAAGAAGAGTTCAAGCATGGGTAAAACGCATGCCAAAAGAAATCTCTCAGTCCAAAAGTTTGTTTTAAATATATTTAGTGAAAATTCAAAGCAAATAATCAACACAAGAATAAAGAAAAAGTTGTTACACACGTAGAATAAAATGCAAAAAAAAAAAAATAGAAAAATGTATCTTCTCTAAACTTAGCTTTTCTTGTAAAACTTTAGTTGTTTCTGTACTTAAAGATTCTTAACTTCTTCTTCTGTATGCTTTAAACGTACTGTGCAGCACTTTTAATTAAGTGCTTTGTCTTACATGTTACTTGACACACAAATCACGCACACAAGGTACGCAACTCTCAAAAGGCACAGTTTAAAACCATCTACAGCTTACACATGGCAAGGCTGATCACTAACTGAGAATAATGTTTAGTCAGATAAGCTGAACTAGTTAGACTATAGCAATTCTATTCAACTGATGGGGTTATAGGAACCTCCCATAGATTATTAACTATCATTTAGTAAAACATTTATGAATCTTATGTGACTAGGAAATGGCTCTTACACTATATGTAGTCATTTGTTAAAAGGCCTTTTTTAAATATAAATATAAAATCCACTTTTCATTCCAGAGCTGCTGAATATAATATAAATGAGTTTATTTTATAAAGAAATTCTTGCATTTCTTGCTGTTAACATAAGGTGGAATTGTAGCGCACATTTCTAATTTCTTATTGGTTAGGTTAAGTCTTCCTCAAAATAAACCTTGTTGGTTATTAAAATTTTTATCTCTTTATGTGAAGTACTGACCAGAATGGAGTTTTCTTAACTGTTTAATACAGTAATGGTGCAGAATCTAGCAGTAGCAACAGGGGAGGCAAGAAATAAGAACAGTAGCAATGTACAGGGCTGGAAATGATAGCAGTATGAGCTGGCATTATCCTAATTAGCAGCTCTGACAGCCACCATTGAGACGCTATAGGTAGTCTTGCAAAGGCACATGTAAGAGACGTATGTCTGGAGAAAAATATGAGTGAATTTATCTTAAAAGTGAGTGGGAGCAATTAGATGGTTCATTCAGTTTGAAATTGTTAAACCAATCTAAAGAGTAGGGGAAGTAATTCAAAGTAAGAGTAATGGGGTGCTTGTCTCAAAGACATTTTCTTCCTTGATCTACCCCCCTCTGCTTTACAGTTTAAAATTACAAGTAAAAATAATTCAGACTTGATTAATGTACACATTGCAGACTTTAATTTACAAATATTTGCATACATTTTGGTCACACCATGTAGAAATGACAATTCTTTTTTTACATGGTCCCCCCATTTCTGGGCACCATAATGCTTGAGACAATTGGCATCACAGGTGTTTGTGATTACTTGGTGTTTGTGATTACTTTGTTTATTGCTTTATTAATGCAGACATTGGTGCACTTCAGGCGAGTATGGCAACGCGCACAGATGCATAGGTGGAGAGCTCTCATGTGAGATGTTGTTTATTTCTTGTTATTTTGCTTGTACTTCAGGAATTTCACCTGAGTAGATCAAACATAATACGGTACAGTTGTGAATCCCTGTTACTAATCGTGATTACGTAACAACAACTGCCTGAGATGGATATGTTCCTAATTAGCCACCAGATTTCAGTGGAGATAGCCAGATCACAGGGGTCTCCGTGGATGATTATATTGAGTGGCGGAGGTGGTGTAGGGAGCACAAGCAGAAGCTGGGTTGCCAGAGTGGTACTCTTTCTTGGCTAAGGAGAAATCCTGAAGGACCACCGCTCCCTAGTCTCTTTGTTGCCAACGTCAGGTCCCTGATCAACAAAATGAATGAACTGTGACTTTTTTTATCATCACGGTAACTCATCTAGGACAGCTGTGTGATAATCACTGCGACCTGGCTACACTCAGGTGTCCCAGATGCAGCTATCGAGCTATTCGGCCGCGCCAGCCACCGCAATGACTGGAACAGGGACTCCGGTAAGACTACTCCGGTAAGACCCACTAGGAACAGCTGATGCACAAACACTGCCATTATTGAAAGCCACTGCTCTCCAGACTTGGAGATCTTGGCAGTTAAATGTAGACCTCACTATCTGCCTCGAGAGTTCTCTGCTGTTGTTGTCATTGCAGTTTACATACCACCAGAGGCTAATGCTAGCTTGGTGATCGGCTATAAACAAACTTCAGAGCACTTAGCCAGACGGGCTTTTTATTGTGGTAGGTGTGACTGTGTTTCTGGGGTTTGAACAACATGTTAAATGGGCCACTAGAGGGGAGAAAACATTGGGCTGTGTATACACTAACATCTCTAAAGCATACAGAGGCTTCCCTCCTGCATCTCAAACAGTCAGATCACGTGCCACTGTTCTTCACCCCAGCCTACTGTACCTTAATCAGACAACATCATACCACCATAAAAACAATAAAACCCTTCAAGAAGGGGCATACGCACAGCTTCAGGACTGTTTTGAACGCAATGAGTCTGTTTCACACGGAGGATATTAAGGAATATACATCAACTGTCCTGTTTTACATAAGGAACTGTGTTGATACTGTTACCATCGATAGGCAAATCCGTGTTTTCCGAAACAGGAAGCCAAGGATGACAAAAGAGGTCCTCCTGAAGGAACGTGATGTAGCCTACAGATCAGGGGACAGTGAGCGGTACAGCCTGGCCAGGCATAACCTCAAAAGGTTTATAAAGACAGCCAAAGTGGTCTACAGAGAAAAGAGTGAGGGTCACTTCACCACCAGGGACCTGGCACGTGTATGGCAGGGCATTCGGCACGTAACTAACGTCAAGAGAAGCAGAGATCTGCCTGTAGGAAATGATGCATCTTTGGCTGAAGAACTGAATCACTTTTTTGCCCAATTTGAGAAAGTATCAGACTATGCCGATACACCCAGGCTGGCCACAGCTGATCACACGTTCACCCTGCAGACACATGAGGTTGAACATATTTTGACAACTGTGAATGTCAAGAAGGCAGCAGGCCCTGATGGGATCCCAGTCAGGGTTCTCAAAGACTGTTCTTACCAGCTTGCAGAGGTTTTAATAGACATTTTCAATCTCTCACTGGCATATGCCACTGTCCCGGCCTGTCTATAATCTCCTACCACCATCCTGGTGCCCCAGAAATCCAACATCAGTTCCCCCAATGATTATAGACCAGTGGCCTTAACATCAATTGTCTCAAAGTGCTTTGACAGGCTTGCTTGGGGTCACATGAAGACAACTGTCTCTCCTACCTTGGATGAGCACCAGCACCGCAAGGGTATATGCTCAACCCTGCTCTATACTCCCTTTATATCTACAACTGTACACCCATTCATCCCACAAACACAATCATCAAGTTCGCATACAATACAATGGTCATGGGTCTCATCTCAAATGGCGATGGGACTGCTTAGAGGAATGAAGACTCTAGACTGACAGGATAGTGTGCAGTAAATAACCTGTCCTTAAACATCAAAAAAGACAAAGGAGCTCTGGCTTCTGAAACAAGACATGCATCTGCCACTCAGGATAGGAACCAAGTTGTGGAGCAGGTGACCAGTTTTAAGGTTCTCATGACCCACATCAGCTGTAACCTAAAATAGAGTATAAACGCCACTGCTGAAGTGAAGGCCCAGCAAAGATGGCACTTCCTCAGGATACTGAGGTAAAAACACATCTTTGCCACCTTGCTGAAGACTTTTTATCACTCCTCAATAGAGGGCTTACTGACCATCCTGGCATGGTTTGGAAACTGTTCAGAGGCAGACAGGGCAGCCCTGCAGAGGGTGGACGACACAGCACAAAAAATCATTGGAATTTTCCTCCCCCCTCTGAAAGACATCTACGTGTCACGTTGTTACAGCTAGGCCTGCAGAATTATCAGCAACAATACTCACCCTTTCCATCACGTTTCACATTGCTACCCTCTGGAAGGTGCTACAGGGCCCTGAACTGCTGTACCATAAGACTAAGGAACAGCTTTTACCCCTCAGATGTCCAAGAACTTAATTCTTGGCCCATTATCCCATGGTTTCTACTATCACTTTCACCATCTTAATAGCCTTGGACTTGTTTTCTTGTGAGAAATTGTGTGCAATTATCGAAATGCACTTTTAATATTTTATGCACTTTAATTATAATATTTTACATTTTACAAATCCAATCAGTTTTTTTATCTGTGTGTGTGTGTGTGAGGCATTATGTGTGAGAGATGAAAGCTTCTCTGGGAGAGCTGTTTTAAATTTTGTTGTATTGTTCTCAATGCAATAACAAAAAAAGAAATTCAATTCAATTCAATAAGATTCCTAGACTTGCTTCTACCTACAGACTACCTTTGGAGTCTGTGGTTTCCTTTGCTCAACAAGAGAACAAGAGCTGTGGCAAAGAAAGTCAAAGAAACCATCATGAGGCTGAAAAAACAAAAATAAAACCATTAGAGACATCTGTAAAGCTTTAGGATTACCTAAATCAATTGTCTGGAATATCATTAAGAAGAAAGAATACACTGGTCAGCTCAATAATTGCAAAGGGATTGGGGGGCCCAGGAAGACTTCCAATGCTGATGATTGGGGCTTTTTCTTTACCATTGTGAGGATTCCTCTAACGCCTGTCCGGCAGATCAGAAACTGCCCTCAGGAGGCAAATGTGTTATGTGTCAGAGACTACTATCCACAGAAGATTTCATGAACAGAACTACAGAGGCCACAGTGCAAGATGCAAACCACTAGTTAGCCACAAAAATAGAATGGCCAGATTACAGTTTGCGAAAAAATACTTAAGAGCCTGTAGAATTCTGGAGAAAGTTCTTGTGGACAGACAAGACAAAGATGAACTATTATCAGAGTGATGGCAAGAGCAAAGTGTGGAGACGAAAAGGAACTGCCCAAGATTCAATGCATACCAACTTATCTGTCAAACGTGTAGTGTTATGGCTTGGGCATGCATGGCTGCCACAGGTACTGGTACACTTATCTTCATTGATGATTTAACTGCCAACAGCAGTTGCTCAATGAATTCTGTGAATTATTTGCTCAAGTCCTAGTAAATGCTTCCTAACACATTTGATGGCAATTCATCCTACACCAAGAGAATGATTTTCAAAACTAAAAAATGCAAAATTCTTGAACAGACAAGCCAGTCACCCAATTTAAATCCAATTGGGCATGTCTTCCAAATGCTGAAGAGAAAACTTAAGGGGACAAGCCCCTGAAACAAGCTTTGTGCCAGCCAATTGTAAAATTACTTCTGTAACCCCAGCGTTAAAAAAATCCAGTCTTTTCTGGCCTATTTCTCACTTACCTTTTCTGTCAAAAGTTCTTGAGCATGTTGTAGCCTTCCATCTCACCAACTGCTCTGCTTCAGGTAACAAAAGATTGGCTTATGACAGTTGTAGTGCAACATTTGACACTGTCAAACATGACATTTTACTCTCCAGAATGAAGAACATTCTGGGTATCTCTGTTGCTGCCCTCCATTGGTTTAAATCCTATCTGACTGATAAGCAAGAGTCTGTTGGTCTTGGTAACAGCAGGACCAACCTAGCACCAGTCACACAAGGAGTTCCTTAGAGCTCTGTCCTCAGGACCTCTGTATATACAGTATATGCTTCAACTTGGCCATATTTATAGCTTTGAACAGAGTTATCATTTTTATGCATATGATACTCGACTATTTCAATGTTAAAAGTGAAACTTCATAGCTTTCTCGTCTCATAACATGTCTCAGTGAAATTAAAACCTGGATGGAGCAGAACTCACTTCTCGCTTCACAATGGCACTAAAGTGCAACCTAGAAAAAAGAGCTCCTTTTAATTCTGTGATGATGATCTCATCAGACCTTCTTGTAATACAAGGAATCTAGGTGTCATTTTTGATTCCTCCATTTCTTAATCCACCCACATAAACCACATTAGGAAACTTTCTTACTTCCACCTCCGTAACATATCCCATGTTTTTTTATTCCTCTCCTTTTCTAAAGCTGAACAACTTGTCCATGCTTTTCTCACATCCCACATCGATTATTGTAACTCCCTACTGGCAGGTGTCACTTCAGATATTCTATCACAGCTCCAGTTAATTCAAAACTCTGCTGCTAGAGTACTTACGTGAACCAGCAACAGTGAGCACATACTGTAACACCCATCCTGCTTTGCCTTCACTAACTCCCTGTGCCTTATAGAATTTAATATAAATCTCTTAATTAAGCTATAAAGCTTTAAATGGCCATGCATCATCACTATGCTCCTGTTCACCGAAAAAGGTCCTCCGATTCTGGCGATCTTGTTGTACCCCACACTAACTTGTACCCTATGGGTGACAAGGCCTTCAGTTGAAAAGTACCTAGACTTTGGACTGACCTCCCTAAATTAATTAGATCAGTTGACTCAATTCATACTTTTTAAAAAATAACTTAAAACCTATCTGTTCAGGAAGGCTTTTAACTTAAACTAACATTCTGCCCCTTTCGGTTTACTTCTCTGTCCAGGTGCTCAGGATAATTTATGTGTGTGTTATATCACAAATTATATTATTTGTTAAGCTTTTTATTCTAGTATTGTGTTTAATATAATACTGTGGTTTATTGTATTTTATTCTGTTTAATGCTTTTATATCCTGTATTTATCTGTTTTAGTGTTCTATGCAAAAAATATTTGCATCCAATGTTACATATACTGTATGCTGCTATTATTTCAGGGACTGTGAAGTGCCTTGAGCATGAAAAAGGCACTATATAAAAATGTATCATTATTATTAATATTATTATTATTACGTGAAGGATACATTACAGCAGGAGTGTCCAATGTGTCGATCGCAATCGACTGGTAGATTGCAAATGTAGTGCAGGTAGATCACGTTGCAGTCAAAAAAAATATTTTTTAAATGTTAGTCTATCATATATCCTCACTATGGCATTTGCCACTTGAACATACAGGGCGGCCAGTCTGAGATCTCTTTTGTTCTAACACACTGGTTATCCCGCACGCACGATCAAACGCGCAAGCTACTGCAAAACTCCGGCTGTGATCTAGTTAGCCTTCCAATTTATATCGACTAAAGAAGGGATTTAAAAAAATAGTTTGGGGAGGGTATGGGCTGGATGTGGAATTGGAAGAGGATTTTTTTTCCTCACAATGTCACAATCGAAGTGAATTTGTCTGATCTGTCAATCTATCATTGCTATTCCAAAGAAGGAAAATGTGGAAAGGCACTTTCAAACTGTTCATAAAAACGACGAAACTGACGTCCTTCCAAAAAGCGATCTGAGAAAGAGAAAGGAGAGGGAACTAAAATTGCAGTTAATCGGACAGCTGTCATTTTTCACTCGGCTGAATTCAAAAGCTCCGTGACTGCGTTATTCGGCTCTACTTATTTATGCAAGTCAGCCTTTTCCCACATGAAGATTAATAAATCCAAATACTGTAGTGACTATAAATGTATTGAATTGTTATTGTGCTATAAAGGTTATTCAGTTATGCAATGTACAACAAAATACATTTTATGTATACTCAGTGTATGTATATTTATATATATAATCTCCATCCATCTTCCAACCTGCTTTATCCAAACACAGGGTCACAGGGGTCTGCTAGAGCCAATCCCAGCCAACACAGGGCACAAGGCAGGAATCCAATCCCAGGCAGGGTGCCAACCCACCACAGGACACACACACAATAGGGACAATTTAGAATAGCCAACCCACCTAATCTGCTTGTCTTTGGACTGTGGGAGGAAACCCACGCAGACACAGGGAGAACATGCAAACTCCATGCAGGGAGGACCCGGGAAGCGAACCCGGGTCTCCTAACTGCGAGGCAGCAGCACTACCACTGCGCCACCATGCCACCCATATATATATGTGCACTTTAGTCATGTCTGAATTGTCTAATTTGTAATTTTATACTATGGGTCACTGGGGTAAATCAAGGAAAAATATCTTTGTCCCAAACTTTATGTAGGGCACTATATATACAGTACATACACATAACAGTGCTTCTCTAAACACCGTTTTGCTACTGTAATACGATGCAGTGATGCAATAGTCAAAATGACAGCACTATATATAAATTAATCATTAAGCTTCAGGTACTGAGCTTTTGACTTTGCAAAAACAAATTTACCTTTATATTTTCTCTCAGTGTCAAGTCTTGGGATCAATTTCTTTGCTGTTCCATTGTTATTTTGTGTTTTGGAATAAAACATGAGTCGGACACTACGACCCCAAACATTTAAAGTGCAAAGACTGGAGGAAATTGAAGGTGGGTTTTGAGGAAGAAACCCTGTGAATCGAGCCTTTTCAGTGGCAGATTTAATCGCTATTCACTACAGACTTAAAGTGAGTTATTGCCAGATGTGTGTTCGTCTTCAAGAATTACGTTTGGCTCCACAAGATTGATGAAAGGGTAAACCTGCAGTAGTCACACTATGATCATCCTAGCACGGTATACTGTACTGAGCAGTTCTTCAAGGGAATGCAAACAAATTGAAGAACAACAAAAATGAGTCCATTGGGTTAGTGCCAGTTAGCACTGCGTCAGTTTGTATCCTAATTTTCAGCATTCTAATTTAAGACAGCCTTTTTGTTTGGAGAAGAGCAGGTCTGTGTAAAGCCAGTTTCATACGCAAGTTTAAGTACCTTGTGTGACGTACAATTAGCATTAGTATCATTGTTTGGTTTTGAGGCTCTCAAAACAGTAAAAAAAAAAATTGAAGTATAGTTATACCTATTAGTTCTGTTTTAACGTGGTATTTATGGAGAAGGAAAGGAGAATATCAGAAGAAATTAAATGATGATATAGTTTAATTAAAATGAAACATAATTATGTTTTGAATGACAAAACCTTGCATCTTAATTAAGTGCCGGTTAAGATTATGAGCCTCTGTAGGACCTTTCACAATTTAATGACACTCCACAGGAACAGTGAAGGATATTAAAATCTTTACTGAGTTTGTTCACTTCCACATCTACATAAATATTAAAGTCACCCCACAAGATTATTTTATCATAGTTTATAGTTAATTTTAATTAACATCCACAATCACAAATGATTTGTTTCCTAACAAGTAAAGTTTTCTTAAAAACATTTAATATACACTGCTGTGAAGATATTACTTTTTGTGCAGCCCACTGGACCACCATGCTGCCTTAGTGAAAAGAATTGAATAATGAAAATTAAATTAATATGTAGTTGAAACAGAAATACAGTTAACATAAACAAGGAACAAAATAGATAAAATGCTGAAGAGCCTGGGCTGACCGCAATGTGAGGCCAATGAGCATTCCTTCAGCTTGGTTCTTTTCTGATAATTAGGAGCTAAATTATACCTGGGATATGGCACTGTTTACAATATAAGACAGTGGTCTAGGCAGTTTTGACATTTTCTTAAAAAATGTTGTAATTAAACAAAAGATCCCCTCCAGTTAAAATGCAGACCATCTGTCTTAAGATTTTCACAAAGGCTATACTAGTAGTTTTGGCCTTTAAGTAGTAGCTGAAAAAAATGTGGCCTTCTGCAGGCAATATCTTATTATAATCTTGAAAGTGTATCAAGCACAGATACATTTTGATATTTTTTCTTTTACATTTTAGTACATATTTAATGTGTATGAAACATTTCCTTAATGATTCCAAATGCTGGACATGTATGGCGTTGGTGTCAACATATAAGAAAAAGAGAAAACTTTGTTGCTACATTTAGCTTCAATACCCGTTGCTCTGGCACCAGAACAATATTTGATTTGTACATCTGGATATTCAAAGGCAGAAATTCTTGCATTCTTAAATGGGGTAATGAGTATTATATTTTTAACATCAATCTGCTAATTGCTAATTACCGGTTTATCTTTAAAGTGACTTGGATGTATGGGGTATTAAGAGTTCCTGACAAAATGTAACCCGCTCAACTAAGTGGATGAACAAGTGAGCTTGCTAACTTTAGCTAATCGTTCACCACAAAATATAGACTAAACTTTGATGCAAATACACCAATCAAATTTTCATTTTGTCACGAGTCTTACAAAATCCTAACCTGGTACTCTCATTCACATATTAAATACTGAATATTTTTTTTAAGTGTCCAATTCACTTTTTTGTCACCTCAGAAGTAACTAAATATTTAAATATATAAAACTGAGACAGAAAATAAATATACATTTTCTAACCACCAGTCCCTTTTTATGTTACTATTATGTGTCATACACGTGCACATGTGGCGCAGCTTAAGAGCTCTGGTAACAGTAATTACCCGCCAAACCAGGGGTTGGTGCTGTGGATTAATACCTTCTCTCTTCCTCCCTCTGCCTAACAGAAGACTGACAGCCACTCCACTGGTGACATCACTCCCGTTGTCCACACTCCTGCACCCGCCCTTTCCTGCCGAGTTACCGTATAAACACGGAACCAGCCATCTGACATCTACTTTGTTTTTCTGACTTACAGTTCATCTCCTGGTCCTTTTTGCCTACTTCTGCATGTTGGTTTCCTTTTTTGATAGTACAGTTACCTTCATTATGGGTTCCTTCATATAGCCTTGATGAGTAAAAGATCACATGGTACAGTAAGCATGTAAATTGTCAGGACTGTTGAAATGTACCCAGCTATCTCCTTTATACTTGCAATTCCATATAAATCCTGCTAGGAGACTTTACTTACACTGTATACATGCCAAGACATGGTGGTCTTCACTTCAGACATTTTTTCACTATTCTGAAAATTAAGACAACGTTTCTGAACCTTTAAGTATTTGCGACCCGAGTTTTCATAACAGTGTTAATCACGCCCCAAACGTTTTTTTGAAACCCTAATAAAATTTATTTTTATTCCTATATTTTTTGCTGCCAATACACCGCAACAACTTTTATCGACAGTTACCTAACTCTATATCTATTTTTCTAGTACTAGAATGTAGTTTAAGTTAATTTGTTTTGGTTTCAATAGATGTATTTTTCATATTTTCTTGTTTTCTTTTTTTCACATCTTCGCTCCCTCTTTTTTGTTACTTCGTGCCCCACAGGTTGCGAACCACTGACTTAAGGACATTTGGACCATGTATAGTTCTATTGTAAGGTGGGATGTTTTGAGTGGATTTATAGAAAATTCGAATACTTCTTTAACAGCTAAGGTAATCTTGGTTGTTTTGATTAAATTACAAAATCTCTTTATCTACTGCTTCTGACAAAGTTATAAAAACTTTAGTTATTATGCCTTTATTATCATGCCCTTATTTATATCATACCGATAATGTTTGTCTTCTTTGGGTGGAGTGATACAGAACAACAACCAATCCTTCATAAAAGAATCTGAAACAATTCTGATATACATTAGCCTAAATTACAAGGTCTGGTTACACTCTAAAAACCTAATTATGACCATACTCTTGTTTTTACTGAGTGCCTACTATGGGAAAGCCGAATTTTCTTTAAAGTTGGTATTAATGATTTCTGGTTTGGTTATGAACTATATATAAAATCTGACAAAACATTCAACTTCTGAAAACTCAAAAGCAAATTAAACTGTATACTTTAAAAGAAAGCCCAATTTGAGGGAAAACACATCCTAACCATTGGGCTCAATCACACATTTTTTTAGATCAGCATCAACCCAGCTATCGTCAGCAAATCCTGTGATAATTTAAAATAGGAATAAAAAAAACTAGTAAACATTCATTAATTTGCTTATTTATTGAACACATATAATTGAATCTTATATTATTTTTTACTGCCCTTAATGACATAAATTAATCATTTTTACATACTGTCCAATCCCATCCCAAGAGGTTTTTGGCTTGCTGACAAGATAAGTTTAGTCTCCACACAACCCTGTACTTCACAATGAGACTTAAATGAGAGCACTGCTTTTATAAAACTGAACAAAAGCGAAACAAACCTGAATAGATATGCGCAATCATCTGTCATTATACTTCGCTCATGCCTTCAAGAAATTTTAAAATTTAATATTTGGTATCAGTGGATAAAAAAAAAAAAAAAGATTATGATTAATGTTGTTAGTTAAATGAGCAACTGTCTTCATTTAAAAATAATTATTTGGAAAAGAATAAGGAGAATATGAAACTGATTGATAATATCATCAAGACTGTGCTAAACTAATAAAATAAAGCAAATGAGGTGTTTTTTCATATGTTCATAAAAATCCATTCATTTTTTAATTTGAGATAACACTGTGTCTCTTTTTTGAGACACAGAGACAATGCAATTTATTTTTAGAACCATGAACTAGCAATCAGATTGCATTTCCTAATGCCTACAAGTTAGCAATTATTTTTTTTTACTCACCAAGAAACTACAGATTATAGAAGGGAGAAGTATTTTCTCAATATTTTCTTTTTGGGTATACATTTATATTTTTGTGCTTGAATATTTTTTGTTAACTGCATTCATAACTTTAGGCTGGGTGATCAACTGTAAATTGGAATAATAAAATGTTCAATAAAGAGTTTATCATCATTGTTACTGCATTAAGTGAGACATGGTCTTATTGGATGGATGCATAATGATTTCTAACATATAACCATTGAACTGTTTCATTTTTTTAAGTGAAATGAGTTTTCTTAATTATATTCATTGCTGGTATGCTTGTGTTTTTTAAGCAAAAGAAGCCACATAACTACACTACTGCAGCTTGTGTTTAGACAGCTACTGCATGGATAAAGAGCACTCTGTCTTATGGGTATGACACCTCAGTGCCATTCTAGTGTATCCTCTGCCAAACTAATATTAGGCCTTCACCTCACCATGGCCATGGTCATACAGTCCATCAGCCATTGTCTGTTCATGGACATGGTGAAGCTGGATAAATGGAAACCACAAAAATAATGGCTGGACAAGATGCAAAATCCAAACACAATTAAAACATGAACAAAATATCAAAGAGACCTGTCAGACAGATGGGCTAATCTAAGACAAAGTCAGAATGAAAAGCATTTTTTCACAGACTAGTTCATAGCTGTAACTGACAAAAGTGTTAGAACTTCAAAACATTTGCCATACATTAGAAATAATATACATTTTAATATGCTGGTTTCAAAGGACTTTGAACAGGTTCATGTCACTGCATGACTAAATGTGTGTAAATGCTAATGGCTTATAGCTAGCACCTCAAACAGATACTGTATCTGCTTTTGGAGGGTGACTATAACAGGAGACAGCCACTAGTGGTTACCCTCCAAACCTAGAAAACGTTCAGTGATGTCAGATGCATACAAAAATGGTGCTTTTACTCAAAAAAGAACCAAAAGTACCAAAAGAAGCTGTAAATTAAGCAAAACACTGCTGAATCCCCAGGCCTTCTTCAGTCCCACCCTCCGGAAATGACCCTCTTTCTGCCACAGCCAAGTGTTATGAGGGCGAGCCCTTGGCGTGGTCCAGCCACTCGGTTTCCCAACAATGAGGATCTTACAAGCCGGATCACCCTCGGGGAAATAAGCCACATGGCCGTAGTGCCGTAACTGATGCTCCCTCACAATGCAGGTAATGCGCCTCATTCGGAAGTCCATGAGCAACCGCTCATTCGACACAAAGTCAAACCAAAAGTACCCAAGGATTTTCCAGAGAGACACAGTACCAAAGGAGTCCAGTCTTTGTCTCAGGTCACTGGATAGCATTCATGTGTCGCAACCATATAGCAAGACGTTAAGCACCAGGACTCTAAAGACTTGGATCTTTGTCCTTTTGCATAGATATCGGACGCACCACACACCACTTTCCAGTGACCTCATGACCCCCCCATGCTCTCCCAATCTGCCTACTGACTTCAAAGGAAGAGTCACCAGAGACATGAATGTCACTGCCAAGGTAAGTAAACCTCTCGACATGGTCGACAGTCTCTCCGCAAACAGACACACTGCTGAAGGCTGTGCCCAAGAGGTCATTAAAGGCCTACATTTCCATAGCTCTTTCCTTTATAATGCCTCCAAATTTACCATTTTCTTCCACTGATCCCCTAACTATTCCTTGAATGAGCAACTTGTTCTCAGCTTCTCCTGGTAATGGTCAAATGTTTTCAGACCACCAATCCTGAAGCATCTTGCCTTCCCCCTATAATCTCACACTCTGTCTAATGGGGGTGATGTATCCAGTTATAATACAGGCCTTACCACCCTTATTGGCCTCTGCATTAACACACTGAAATGAACAAGAACTCTCCTACTCTAAAGAATTCCTTTCTGTGCTACCCTGGTGGGTTCCTTAGTACTTGTAACCTTTTGTCAGACAGACAGTAACTGGAAGTGTCATTCAGTTGTTCATATTTGTAGAATAATTTGTTTATTTTAAATGTTTCAGTTCTTTCTAGGTGGTTTAACCAATACCAGTAAGGTTCATAGGTTGCATGCAAGTGCGAATGCAAGAATAGGCAACTCCCCAAGTTAGTTACAGCTCTAGTTGTACCAGGTGTGGTTAATTACAGTATAAAAGTATAAAGAAAAAGGAGTGAGGAGAGAAAAAAGGGAGAATGGAGGGAAAAAAGAAAACATGTTGGCCAGATGGAGTGAGAAGAAAAGTCTGGACTCAGTGGTAGGAAGTCTGCTGGGAAGGCAAAGAGAACAGAGGAGGTGACATTGAGCCAGAGAGTTGATAAATAAAGCATTAGTGAGGTCTGCTGAATGATGGATCAGGTAGAAGGGAAGACCGGAGATAACATTTGCTGGAAATTCCAAGAAAAGGTGTCCAATGGCGATGACAGAGTGTAGTGTTGAAGAGAGAATGGAAGGTCACTTAGGGTTTTGTCAGGCTTTGGACAATGCAGTAACAAAGCTGCTTCCACTGGGCAGGTTGTGGTCTTTATTGGGACTACCTGATTATCTGGGAATGCTGACCATAGAGAATAATGCCTGGGGCTAACTGCATTTTGGTTTCTGGAATGCTGTTTTAACTGTTGTTTAAATCTATTCATTGAACTTCTGACACATTTTTAAGTTTTTGAAATGTGCTTGAGCACTTTGTTCTTATTGAATAAACACTAATTTGATTTTTGCATTTCTACAGTCGTGTCTGACATCTCACTTGCTTCTGATCCATCTCAGTTATGAATTACAAGATTCCACACTGAGGATAAGTGCCCATGGGCATGAAGCATCACACAGACCCTCCATAAAAGATGATGTACAGTACCTGAGTATGATATTCTTAGTTCAGGGTAGGAGGAATAGTAGTACAGTTTATCTATACTATTGGCAAAAGCACCTTAAAAGTTCACCAATGCTAGTTAGATATCATATATCTCATGTATTAATGTTAATGGATTCTATAATAATTATTCTTATTATTGCTAATTTAATTTTGGTATATGTTTTGTTTGCTAAAGTGGTTAAACATTAATAACATGGATGTTTTCTGGGTATTGTACTTCTCTAACATTTCACCCTTTTGATTACTATAACCTTCACACCAAGTTAAGCTTTCTGCATTTAAAATTATCTCCAATACGTTCTCCACATACACCAGTACATTACTTCTCTTTCCAGCACATCAATGTTCTGAATGTACTCTGGCAAGCTACATCTTTCATCAAAGATGAAGGTAGATTTGGAAAAGCACATTAAGAAAGATAAGAGAATCTATTATGTGCGATGAATGATTTTAAGGTACAATTAGCAAAAAAAAAAAAATGAGTAGCAGAAATAACTGCAAATTCTACCAAAACTCATTTTTGTTTTAAAGGCAATGTCACATAATGGATTATCCAGTTGAAAGGTGACTTCTAACTAGAGAGCAAAGTGTTCAGAATCACTAAACTATTCCATAATGTTTAAAATCAATTTGTTTTAAATGCTTGAATCAAATACTCACATAGATATTTAGCATTTCCATTGAATATACAGTACATGGCATTCTTTCTTATACAAGATGGCAACCATTACATTAAAACCGATACATGTTCACACATTATGAAATGACAATCTTGTATCAGCAAAGACTGCGACTGTCTGTGTGATCCCAATAACATTACTTCTGTGTTGTGCTCAGAGCACACAACAAAAGAAAAAGACAAAATGATTCATTCCATAATAAATAATGGACATTATCAAGCCTATCCCACCTGCATTAACTACAAGGCAGGGACCTGTCCTAGATTGCTCAATAGTATATATAAATATAATATAAAAATAGTTCAATATTATGGTCAAACAGGGATTGACTCTGATATAAGTCATACTTTTTCCAGGACTGTCCATTTAAGATGGTAAAAAAATATATAAACACATTCCAAAACTTGTCTAGAATTTGTAAATATTATTAAATGATTTTTTACAAAGAGTTAAAGTGAAAAGTCACTATGGATAGCCAGACTTCCTTATATTCCACAATCTATTGGAAACGGAATGTAGAAAATTCCAAAATGCACTGGACAAATTACTGTACTACAACCCTTAATGAAATTCATTTGACATTACAAAGGATTTGGAATACATTATTAATTTAGAAGCAAAAACAGCCATTCCAGAATTAATGGAAAAATGATGGTTCAAAGATGTAACTTTAGAGAATATTTCTTAAGACTAGAGTCTACCCAAATCTCCTTTTAAACTACTACCAATATCAGAAAAATGATTTAGAACTCGCATACATACATACATACATACATACATACATACTCACACATATACAGTTCATACATATTAGACATATATAAACGAAAGATGTGTGTGTGCATGTGTATATACAGTACAGGCCAAAAGTTTGGACACACCTCCTCATTCAATGTGCTTTCTTTATTTTCATGACCATTTACATTGGTAGATTCTCACTGAAGGCATCAAAATTATGAATGAACACATGTGGAGTTATGTACTTAACAAAAAAAGGTGAAATAACTGAAAACATGTTTTATATTCTAGTTTCTTCGAAATAGCCACCCTTTGTTCTGATTACTGCTTTGCACACTCTTGGCATTCTCTCGATGAGCTTCAACAGGTAGTCACCTGAAATGGCTGCCTCGGAACAACAATGTTGTGCTAATGAAACAGATGAAGAGACAGCGTCAAAACGAAGCAATCGCTCAACAATGGGCAAGTGAAACACCTCAGCAACAGAGGGCAAGGCTTGAAGTTTTAACTACACATTGTCTATCTGGAGGTATTTTCTCGGGAGAAAGAATAATAGGACTCATATGCTAGCGATAGGGCTAAGATATGGTATCACCTGTGTCTTTTTACAAAAGCCAGTGGGGCAGCAAGCACAAGGTGGGTCCATGTCCTTTGCACTAGGTAATTCTTAAAAATTAACCTCTCGTTTTTTGTCATGAACACCACATACAGCTAGTGTGTGTGTGTGTGTGTGTGTGTATAAACAGTGTATTCGGAAAGTATTCACAGCACATCACTTTTTCCACATTTTGTTATGTTACAGCCTTATTCCAAAATGGATTAAATTCATTTTTTCCTCAGAATTCTACACACAACACCCCATAATGACAACGTGAAAACGTTTATGAGGTTTTTGCAAATTTATTACAAATAAACAAAATTGAGAAATCACATGTACATAAGTATTCACAGCCTTTGCTCAATACTTTGTTGATGCACCTTTGGCAGCAATTACAGCCTCAAGTCTTTTTGAATATGATGCCACAAGCTTGGCACACCTATCCTTGGCCAGTTTTGCCCATTCCTCTTTGCACCACCTCTCAGGCTCAATCAGGTTGGATGGGAAGCGTCGGTGCACAGCCATTTTAAGATCTCTCCAGAGATGTTCAATTGGATTCAAGTCTGGGCCACTCAAGGGCATTTACATAGTTCTCCTGAAGCCACTCCTTTGATATTTTGGCTGTGTGCTTAGGGTTGTTGTCCTGCTGAAAGATGAACCATCACCCCCAGTCTGAGGTCAAGAGCACTCTGGACCAGGTTTTCATCCAGGATGTCCCTGTACATTGCTGCAGTCATCTTTCCCTTTATCCTGACTAGTCTCCCAGTTCCTGCCACTGAAAAACATCCCCACAGCATGATGCTGCCACCACCATGCTTCACTGTAGGGATGGTACTGACCTGGTGATGAGCGGTGCCTGGTTTCCTCCAAGCGTGCCACCTGTCATTCACACCAAAGAGTTCAATCTTTGTCTCATCAAACTAGAGAATTTTGTTTCTCATGGTCCGAGAGTCCTTCAGGTGCCTTTTGGCAAACTCCAGGCGGGCTGCCATGTGCCTTTTACTAAGGAGTGGCTTCCGTCTGGCCACTCTACCATACAGGCCTGATTGGTGGATTGCTGCAGAGATGGTTGTCCTTCTGCAAGGTTCTCCTCTCACCACAGAGGACCTTTGGAACTCTGACAGAGTGACCATCGGGTTCTTGGTTATCTCCTTGACTAAGGCTCTTCTCCCCCAATCACTCAGTTTAGATGGCCGGCCAGCTCTAGGAAGAGTCCTGGTGGTTTTGAACTTCTTCCACTTACAGATGATGGAGGCCACTGTGCTCATTGGGACCTTCAAAGCAGCAGAAATTTTTCTGTAACCTTCCCCAGATTTGTGCCTTGAGACAATCCTGTCTCGGAGGTCTACAGACAATTCCTTTGACTTCATGCTTGGTTTTTGCTCTGACATGAACTGTCAACTGTGGGACCTTATATAGACAGGTGTGTGCCTTTCCAAATCATGTCCAATCAACTGAATTTACCACAGGTGGACTCCAATTAAGCTGCAGAAACATCTCAAGGATGATCAGGGGAAACAGGATGCACCTGAGCTCAATTTTGAGCTTCATGGCAAAGGCTGTGAATACTTATGTATATGTGCTTTTTCAGTTTTTTTTATTTTTAATAAATTTGCAAAAATCTCAAGTAAACTTTTATCACGTTGTCTTTATGGGGTGTTGTGTGTAGAATTCTGAGGAAAAAAATGAATTTAATCCATTTTGGAATAAAGCTGTAACAAAACAAAATGTGGAAAAAGTGATGCGCTGTAAAATACTTTCCGGATGCGCTGTATATAGTAAGACATAGTAAAAATAAAAACAAAACATCAGTTTAACTGCCACTACTGAATTAGTAAAAATCTTTGCTTTCAGTTTTCACTTTTACAGTTTGGAAGATTTACAGAGATATGAACAAGGGCCAAGCAGCATACAGTATGACATTGTTAAATATAAACTGGCATCAACTAGAACAATCAAATAATTGTGCCTTTTCTATAGTGCTGTACTTAATTGTGATGATTTTGTAGAAAATTAAATTTTCAAAGCTTGGTTATTTTTGGGAATAAATAGGTTTTTCAAAACACATTTCTTACCCAGTTAGACCTGAATCTAGCCACTCAAAAACATGATATGACATTCTGATAGCAGCCTAATAGACCTGGGTACAAGGCTGGAACCAGCCCTTGATAGGGCACCAGGCCATTGTAAGGGACAATCACATTCATTCACACTTACTCACTCACCCTCACACCCAAACGGCTAGTTTGGAATCACTAATGAACCTAACCTGCACATGTTTGGGGATGTGAAGAAAAAAAAGTTTTTTTTTTTTTAATCTACATAGAAAACCAACACTAACACATTAAGAATGTGCAAATTGTACACAGACAATGGCCTAGAAGAACCCATAACACTGAGTTAGTGGGGTAGTAGTACTACAACTGCAACATCATGATGTAACAATGGAAACATATATATTTTATATAAAAAATAAATGTTTTAGGTTTATTAAACAATTTAAAAACACAAGTGTATTTAACAATAAAGAATTAGACAAACACCAAGGAAGAAGACAGGCAAAAAGATAAATGCTACAGCCCGCCTTAATGAGAGGCCAATGAGCATTTCTTCTCTGGCAAGTTTCAGTTATCACTTAAATAAGCTACTTAAATAATTATTGCTTCAGGAAGACCTCATTTTGCCAGACCAGTGTGTCAATTTCAGAATGCACTTACATGAGTTTTTACTTTCAAGCAGACATAACTGGCCTAAAGTACCTTGAAAAAGTACTAGCTGTAGTTACAAGTAAAGAACATAATGTTTTTCCATTAATCTTCTGTGCCAAAGTAATTCTGGGAGATGTTTAAGTTGAATTCATCTGATTAAATGCACTGTATAATTTACTTGTTTAGCTGGGCATTCCCTCTAATATGCAGTAAGTTTCTATAATAACATGTATGAACTGCTTTAACCAAATGGCATATAGAAAGTGTGGTGTAAGACAGGCTTCAGTTCTTTAATAGAAAAAATTTGCAAATATCCCAATATAAGATACAGCAAACAACAAGTTCACTTATATTGGCAATAGTGAAAAATGTTTAAACAAAAAAAAAAAAAAAAAAGCCATGCACACCTAAGAGAAAAATTAAAAGCACACTAAATTGGAATACATTACTTTAACTAGCTATGACATTTGTTTATTATTTTACTGATTCTTCATATTTACCTTTGAAATATAATAACCTATGAGTGTAAGAATGAGATGATGCCCGATAAAATGCTAAAAGGATAAAAGTGACTTGCTGTAATGTAAACATGAAAGTCTGATATGAAAGTTAGTATTTTCCACCTGGGGGTTGCTTCCATGCTGTGACCTTAAAATTTATTTCAGCCAATCTGATAAACGATTGAATGAATGGATTGAGTATCTTTCATAATTAACTGCAGTGTCAAAGTAGGGAATTTCAAAAATTCAATATGCTCCTCAATGCAAACAGGTAAATACAATCTGTGTAGATCCACTTGTCAAGGATATCTGATCAAGCACTGAAATCACAGAAAAGCACAGTGAGTGTTTTTGGTTTAAATTTAGAATCTTTTCAGTTACAATACATCAGGATTTGCAGTTTGCCACAATAAATTTAGCAATACTGTTAAAATTTTGAGCGACTCTCATGGTTCACCAGTCACATATGGCAGAGCTAAAATAAGGGTTGTGGAACGATTTTAAATAGATCACGGCTTCAGATTAAATACACTGTTTTCCACAAAATTTGTAAAGCAAGAAAGCCAAACAGTATACCTTTTCCAGTTTTTTAGATTTTTTTCTGTCTTTAGTCTTTGCTCAGATTATATAGTTATGTTTATAATTATACAGTCAAAAAAACTGTACTCATTGCTATTTAAATTTTGAGTCACTGAAATGTTTGTTTATGGAAGTAGTATAAGAGTTCAGAGCGCATATATATTAACTACAGACATTGGCCCAACAAGAAATTTCAGATTTTTTTATTTACACTCTGGTTGCTATAGACTTCTATCAACAGTAAATACCAGGCCATGCAACCACACATATTTTTACATAACTATTATGCTCTTCAGATTTTCAGTACTCTTGTATAATACATTCAATATATTAAAAAGTGTCAACCTCTTATTGAATCACAACATTTTTATGAACTGAAGGCATAAATTTAATAATGGAAATGGTTCAAATAAGACAATTAAACATCCCCAACAAACCATTGGCAGGTCTAAGTAGATGCTGATCATTCTGTCAAGAAGTAGGGGTCACATCCTGGTTTTTCCCCTCACACTACTAACCTCTTTCTTATTTCTTATTATTCAAAATGTCTTCTCACTTTCTTCTTTACCCTTCCTGTGAATAAACTGTGATCTACTCCCTGAAAACGCATACTTCTGCTGAGGTACTGAAAAACTTTATATACATTATTTATAATGCTAGAAGTCACTATCTAATTTTGGAAGAACTTACTTGAAATGATCACTAGAGCAGTTAGCAGTTGATTGTAAAAAATGAAAAGTAACAGAGACAAAAGGCAGGGACACTCCAAAGAGTAGGGAATAAAGTTGAATTGAGTGCATTATCTAGAACAAGAAAAATCTCCCTTCTTCACATGGGTTATGTCAAATCAGTCATTTGATAGTCTCTTGCATTTTATGGTATTGGCTGTTTTGTTTATCTGAAAGACACATGGGATCAACTGCAGTGCACCTGAGATAGTACCATACTAGAAATGGATCAAGACCAGATTATGCATTATATGCAGTATGGCTCCAAGAGGCGATGATGCTCAGGTCTAAGTGTTGTCTCGATGATCAGCAGAACATGATAAATGCCAAGTTTAACTAATGTGCAACTAGTTGTTTTGGCACCTGTTTACTCTTGGTTTGCTCAGCGGGCCATTTGATTGCTAGTTAATGGCCACACACCAGCAATTAATATCTCGCTCCCACTGCTGCAAAACATTTCCCTCAATTTAAATGGACAAAAGACAGGGGAAAAGTACGTCCTCAAGTAAAATTAATAAAAAAAATATAATCATGAAGCTAAATTAGTTCTGCTGGCATTATTCTAAACATTACTCATTTTGAGACTATGAAAAGGCCCTGAAATGCCTATGCAAAAGTAATGATGATAAGAAGTACACATTAGTAGAATCATATCTAAAGCATAATTGTCTCTGTAATTCATAGATGGATCAGCCATCATGGTGACATTGGTGATGTGCACCCTGGGGCCCTGGTTGTCAGGGTGTCTTGCCATATGCATGAAAAAAGTAATGCCATGATTTTTCTGTTTCTATTTTTAACTCACGCTCTGCCACGTCTCACACATATAAGACTTTGTACATTATATTGCCCCATCTTGATGTATTGTATGAATGACCACTCATCTAAATCTCCAAGGACGAACATTCCCAGGCTAGTTTTATTTTTATATGTGATATTCATAGAGTGTAAATATATCCATGTGACACCCTGGAGCCATTAGAGTTCTTTGTCTAGTCTTACTTCAACTAATTTCCCAATTACGTACATAATTTTCATTCAATATGTGCCCAGCATTCATACACATATAAAAATATGAAGACCTCCTGAAAGCAAACAGATCATGGCACTCCTCAGGGAAAAAACAAAACACTATATCATTATTGGATTACTTTATGGTGAAGACCAAAACAGGTGTAGGGTCTTGTCAGGAATGAACTTTTTCTAGGTCATACTGCATGCTGATGTTCTCTTAGGTGCGGAGTCATTGACAGGATGATCGGTCTCTTTGCTACTCCTTAGTGAGGCGAATACCTATGCCTGTCATATGGCTGGGTGCACAAATTGTCTGATTTGCTAAGCCAGAGTCATCAGTTGGTGGTCCATGGGCCAGATGTGATATTTTCATTGGCCCCAAGACACACTAGGCCAGGCACCATAGTAGTGTAAAAGGAGTTGTCATCCCTTGAAGTGAACTGTACTACCCTCTCTGTTTTGAACTAAAGAAATTTTGAACATTTTTTATTTATGTAACTTGTACTGCATGAATTTAGAGCAACATAAGCACTCATCCGTTCAATTCACATCAGCTCTATTGTGGATTTCAATACTGCAGGAATTAATAACAGGAGCTTTCATGATTTCAATATTTTTGTGTCAGTTCTTACTGGCGATTGTTGTAATTTAGAGTCTATATTGTTTGTTTAGTAAGTCGATTCATCTTAATTTCACAACAGTTGTGGATATTCCACATACATTGTGTTTGCTTTGGATTAACATTTATAAATATTGTGATGTAATGACTCTGACTTGTGTGGAATCATGCCGGTGAGAATCTGAAGTCGATACAGCCATGTATGTGGAGCCTGTTAAGGAAGGCTGTAAAAACAGGCTCAGAATACCTCAGCTGGGTGTTACACTCCCAGGCCTGAGGCCTGTAAACAGCTTGGACTAAGCCAAGTTAACCCTGCACTTTGCTCACAGCAAAGTTCCCACTTTCACTTCCTCCAGTTCATGGTGCAAAGTCAGCAAATCACAAAATATAAAAGTGAAAGGTAAAAATATTGTAAAGAAAACTGAAACATGTAAATGTAGATAATAAAAAGTGCTCCAAAATATACTGTGAATTAATTAATAAGAAAAAACAACCAAATATTTATATTCACATAAAGAATTGCCTCCCTTGTTCCCTCAGCTAATAAACACTGCAGACAGTCTGTACAAAAAGATTCCGCCAATAACCAATGGCATAATAAAATTATCATAAAGCAAACACACAAAGTTCAGATTGAAACACTGACTGGGAAGATATTGAAAAATAATGAAGCCAGCCCTAATCCTTGAAGTAAAATGGATGCAAAATGTTTGACGGAACTGATGGGGCTACCCTGAAGTAAATAACACAGAGGAGAAAAAAAAAACAGTCTCACCAATCTGAGTCCCAGCAGATGTGAACTCTTTTCCAGGTCGAAACCAGAGAAAATGTCACGTTCTGGTGAGGTGTAATGCATCATACCTGTTTAAGATGGCTGAGGTTGTGCAATGTAAACAAGATAGAGCTTGGACAGAGATCTGAAGCCCCTATATATAGAACCAGGAAATCTTTTTAACCAGAAACAGGAAGTCCCACCTCAAAGGGTCAGCAGCTGCCAATTATGTCTTTCCCCATTCTGTTTCAATAGGTGGTTGCTTTAACACAATGAAAAATTCACATTTCTGTAAAAGACAACAAACTGACCAATACAAATAACAAAAACCATCCAGTCCTGGTACAAGGTAAATGTTGGAGAAAATCAAAGATATAATCATATTCCATTTTGTCTGAGCCAAGGTTATTAATATCATTTAAATATTGATTAATTAAACAAAGTATCAGACTTATTTTAATATACCAAGTTTTAGGATGGAATATTTGTTTTTACTGCATTGTTTATTTGGAATGGAAGTTAAAATAAAGTTTCACTGTGGTAGTTGCAATGGCTCTGTTTTAACTGAAATATCACTATCGTCAGAATTTTGAAAGTTACTGTCTAGGTAAGTGTTTGGATTTGATCACTGTGGATTTTCATGAGAAAAATATGAATTTATAAGAAATAACAGTAGAATAAATTCAGTGCACCATATGCCTCATAATCCCACATTATGTGTAGATACAAGCTTCACGGATTTAAATTGGCTTAATGAGTATGAGATGTAAATGAGTAGGTGATTGGATGAGAGCGGCCAGGAGTGAATAAAGGGGTGTGACTATTGAAATGTGCAAGCCTTATCAAAGCCCAAAGACTATTTGCAGTCTAGGACTTGGACCACAGGTCAAATCAATTTGATGACCCCAGTTCTACGCCCTCTTCTGGCAGTACGCTCACCTATGGAACAAACAATAAGATTAAGTACATGGTCGACTCCATCATACTCCAAAATATAACTCTCTGACTTCAGATAGTCATACTATAATCATACTTCTATTCAGGGTACTATTCAGGCAATATATGTTGAATTTGTTTAGAATGATGACAAGTATAAGTGGACTTTGATAAGTAATACTACCAACAAAGTAATGTAGTAGTATTTAGAGATAATCAAAAAGTGTGGTCAGAACAGCAGACAAAGGTCAAAGCCACGTAATCAAGAGTGTCAAGTAACCATAAACATAAATGTAATTCAGATTTTAGAGTGAAAGTTTGATGCCAAGCTAAAACCTATTTATGCTCTTCCCGGAAGTCCATTACCTTGTTTTTGTGCAAAGATCAGGTACTTGCCTTTGTGAGTGACTATCTTATCTATCATGGCTCTAAGGAGGTCCTGACTTCAGCATAAGCTATATAAAAACAGTCTAGTTCCTTACAATTTGAAGGTGCTCCTTGAAAAGCTCAGAATTTTTTCATTTGTTGCAATTTTCCATTAAACTAAGCCTTCCTACTGTATATTACTCATATGCCTATCATTATTTGATTAAGATATGCTCAGTTTCTGCATGCGTTCACTCCTTCCATTTAAAGACATAATAACAATACTTCCTGCCTATTTACAGTAAGTGCTAATAATATTTATGATTACTAGTGATACCAAACATAAGACACTCAATAATTTGCTTGTACAGTCAGAACAGTAGGCACACTAAACAATGGATGCCAGCCCGTTACTCTAAAGGATAACTGTACTTGCTGTCAATGGCATCAAAACATTAGGACCAATTTTACTAATAAGCAACTGTCTAGGATTGGACAACATGTCCTGTCTGGTCATAATTTGTTTCATGTGTTTCTGTCATGTTACTTTTGAATTCTTAATCAACACTGTACCCTGTGATCCAACTAATCTGTAATTATGGCATGAATTTGTTGTAACATTAAATGTAATTCCAAAAATGTCTTTCTGCTTCCCTTAATATTTTCAGTAACAATGAATTACTAACAACAATGACAGAACACAAGCTGTTTGAACTTGGAATTATGTGCATAGAAACTAATAAACTGGTTTGCTTATCTTTTCAGGACATCATTAATGGCTTTCTGTCTAAAAAAGCAACAAATAAGTAAACTAATTAATTTGCTATGCTTTATCAGTGTTAATCATGTTAAAGTTTGTAAATTACATTTCATTTTCTGGCAATTACAAGTTTACAAAATGAATTAAATTCAAGGAATTAAATACATTCAGTCTAAGAGGGAACAAATTATCAGTATTACTTTGCTATTAAAAAATGTCTTGGAACAAAATAATTATTGACCCTATATGTTTTTAAACCTACAAAGACAAATTTTTAAAATTCTAATACAGTAGAACGACGCTTCACACACCCCCACACAGGTTTAGTATGCATCTTGGCAGCATTCTTGCCAAGTTCAGTTATTACACAGCTATATCTAGCCTTGTCCCATGATAGATAGATAGATAGATAGATAGATAGATAGATAGATAGATAGATAGATAGATAGATAGATAGATAGATAGATAGATAGATTTAATAAAGAAAATATCTTTAAAAAAAGTCCAGGCAAACTGTTTTCTTTTCAGCAGAAACTTTGTTTTACGCTTTTTTGAGTTCTGAGTCACTAAGTGAAACTGAGACTACCATAAAGAATAAGTTTGAAAAAAAAAATCATCATTATTATTTTTTTCCTTGTCTTTCATTAGTATTAGCAGATTTCTATGGAAGCCAAGGACATTTGCTATTCAACCAGAACAATAGCAAATTTCAGTGTTCACAATTAAAATATTATTTCAAAAGATGTCCTGGTATAAACAAGAATTAATTACTTGGGATCAAAGAAAATAAGCTGAATTCGGTTAAGTAAATGGTGAATGGTGAATTGTGTAGTCGCAGGCAATTAAACCAATGATGAAAAACTGTAAACTTTCAGAATTAGGTGTTTAACTTTAAAAGTTTCTGTGGCTGTATAATGTAAGGAATTAAGTGAACTACCTGAATTGGGATCCAAATGCAGTGGGTGACACCTCAGCACCACATTGGAACAGTGTGAGGGTTTTTTTATGGTGGCTGAAGTGCCAATCCTCACATTAGCTCCCTGCTTGCAAGGTTGGATGCAGATTAACATCATACCCAGGACAAAGCAATTCCAGGTTAAGGGCAAACAGAGTAGAGTGTCTTGTGGTGTTTATGGGATTTGAACCGACAACCTTCCGATTACAAGCACAGATCCCTAGCCTCAGAGCCACCATTCCAGTGAGGGATTAAGCAAGCTTAAAACTGAATGAGTTTAAATGTTTCTTGAATGCATCCTTATCTTCAGTGGATTATGATTTACTCTAATGATTTCCTCTGGTGCTTATTTTGCATTCCTTCGTTGAATGATATACTGCATGTCTAATGATGCAAACTGAATTAAGTGTAATAATAGTTTTAGGTACATCTTGCTCTGAAACATGTCACAGCTGTCCCCACACAATCAGTGTCATATTGAGCCATGCTCCCTGTGTGCCATGGTAACATCAGTTTCATTGGAATCGCCACATGTGTACTTGTGTAGGTTTCTGATGTCCTCCGTCACTCATTATTTGTGTTGATCTTAGTGCTTAGTACTGACTTTATTTCTTTGTGGATTCACTGTTCATATGAGTTGACCTTTAATTCTTTAATCCATGATTATAGTTTTTGAATTGCTATTTTCCAAATCACTTGACTTTAATTTTTCATCCTAGGCTCACACATTCAAATGTAAACATTAAAAAAGGCCACACACTACACTAAGCCTATTTCCATATTGTAGGAAATCATTCCGTTCTGCGCTGCACCACTTTCCCTGTGACTGGGCTTACCAGTTTCATTTTAGGAGTAACAGTGTGTATTCATGGCCTCCATATGCATTCATTTTAGTTCATTTGTTCAACTTACTTTTACTCAAAATAGATATTCAAAATGAATCCTAGTTGTATTAGGCAACTAATCTCAAATCTTAGGCCAATGGTAATATTTTACAGTATTCTTGGTGAAACTCAGATGTTGCATCAAAACAATTCTCCAGGTCCTAATTGATTCTGTTTTTTTTCTGATATATTGAAAAGAAGAAGTGAATTTCCAAATATTGGAAATATACATGGGACCTCTATGAGAAATAACAGAAAATCCACTGAGTCCAAAGATGTTTGGAATTAATAAATCTAGTTTCTTTGTTAACATGTAATTTGTTCAGCAGAACAAGAAGAATAACTTTAGAAAAATTATCTAATACTACCAAGACGAATGAGTATATATACATATATATAACTGATGGAAAAAAAAAACATAGAAATGTTAGAAGCCTTTTCAGACAAGAGACAAAGATGGTCATGCTGCCCCTTAAGAGGAAACCAGACCAAAAGGGGTGTGTTCAGGAAACAAGTGACACAGAAGTGAAGTCATGGGGACTGCCAGTCATCAGTAAGAGAAAAAGGAGGAGAAGCATTAGGCAACAGTGCCAACTCTCAGCTCAGGGTGGAATTATCTTTAGATGTCAAGTTGTCTTCCAAGTGTGCGTTTGTGACTATATATATATATATATATATATATATTGTGACAGATTAAGGGTTTGCTCACACCCTTGCACCCTCAGACACCACGTCAGACACCAGGTAAAAGTCCAATAGTGATATTTATTATAACAATAATGTGCACAAAGCACTCTCCACTCCCAAATACTCCAATAATAATACAATAATAATCACAATCCTCCACTCCCAGACGCGTTGCCCTCCTACCACCCAGCTTAGCTCATTGTCTGGAGCGAGGCACGTCCTTTTTATAGCCCCTGACCCGGAGGTGTTCCTGTCCCAACAGACCACAGTTCCTTATTCCTTCCGGGTCAGGGCAAACAGTCCTTTTCTTCACCCCGGGAGCACGTCGTTCCTTCCTGTCACGTGACCGTGACGTACTCCCGGGTCATAAGGCACGACAGAGCCCATAAGTCCTCCCACAGCGACTCCTGGTGGCCCCCAAGGTATCCAGCAGGGCTGTGTAAAAATACTACAAAGTCTATGAGGCCCTGCTGGACCTCGGGGCATGATCCTGCTGTCAGGAGAGCTCCTCCTAGCGGCCTGGGGGTGAGGACCGGCATGGAAAGCCGGTAGTCCTCCACAATATATATATATATATATATATATATATATATATATATATATATATATATATATATATATATATTGTGATAAGGTTTCTTTTGAAAAGAATAATACTTCAACAAAGAAAAAGTTTTGGGGACCGTCCCCATATATTGTCGTCCAGACAATCAAAGAAAACATGATTCAAAGTCTTAAAATAAAACAATGAACAATCTTCTTGAGAAAAATGGCGACTTTATAGAGGGAAGGATTATGGGACAGGAAATGGTTGGCAGTAAGTGACGTCTTAAAACAGGAGCCGGAAGTGACGTCATCATGGTGGAACCGGAAGTGACGTTGTCGCGGCCATTTTGGAATCCGGAAGTGGAGGAGTTATTTTTCTTCCAGTTTTCTGTCGGGCAAAAGAGATTTAGGTAAGTACCACGTGACAACCCTCTACCTCGCGATGTTTCACTCACCTTTAGGCTCTTTGACTGCCTCCTAATCGCACATGTGTGACATGACCCCCCCCTCAGCCCAGACCCCTTGGGTCGGGCAACCTGCACCGAGAGGTCGTGGACACGAGAGAGCATCTGCGTTGGCCTGCAAGGAACCTTTACGATAAATGACATTGAAACGATAAGGTTGAAGATTCAAAAACCACCTAGTGACGCGAGGGTTAGACTCCCGATGAAGGGACATCCACTGTAAAGAGGCATGATCTGTCACCAGAGTAAACTCCCGCCCCAGTAGGTAGTACCTCAAAGACGTAACAGCCCACTTAATCGCCAAGGCTTCTCGCTCCACCGCAGCATACTTGGTCTCTCGGTCCAGCAGTTTCCGGCTCAGGTACATAACAGGGTGTTCAGCACCATCAACGCATTGGCTCAGCACGGCACCCAAGCCTGTGGCCGATCGTGGTCTGGAGGAGAAAAGGAATAGAAAAATCAGGAGATCGTAAAACAGGTGCTGAAGTAAGGGCCAACTTTAAGTCACCGAATGCCTTCTCAACCGAAACATCCCATACCACTTTTAAAGGTGCTCGTTTCCTTGTCAAATTAGATAAGGGCGCAGCAATTTCTGAGAAATGAGGTACAAAACGACGATAGTAACCTGCCAATCCCAAAAATGCTTGTACCTGCCGCTTATTCATCGGACGGGGCCAATTAAGAATGGCATCAATTTTGGAACATTGTGGTTTAACAACACCCCCTCCTACTAGGTAGCCCAAATATTTGGCTTCTTTAATCTAAAAACATTTCTTTGGATTAATTCGAAGACCAGCATTCGCTAGCGTGGAGAGTATTGTCTTAACCTTGCAGACATGATCCTTCCACGTGCTGGAATAAATGACCATATCATCTAGGTAGGCAGCGCTATATGAATTGTGGGGCCTTAGCAGTGTGTCTACCAGACGTTGGAAAGTAGCTGGTGCCCCGTGCAAGCCAAAAGGAAGGACCCTGTACTGCCAATGTCCACTGGGCGTACTAAAAGCGTTTTTTTCTTTGGCGGAGTCCGCTAAGGGAATTTGCCAATACCCTTCGTCATGTCAAGAGTAGTTAGGAATTGAGCGTTCCCCAGCCGATCAAGTAAATCATCTATCCGCGCATGGGATACGCATCAAATTTAGAGACCTGATTAAGTCGACGAAAGTCATTACAAAACCTCCACGACCCATCAGGTTTAGAAACTAAGACAATTGGACTAGACCAAGGGCTATGGCTTTCCTCAATAACCCCTAATTCTAGCATTCGTCTAATTTCCAACTCTACTTCCACTTTCTTTGCCTCCGGGAGCCTATAAGGTCTTTCTCTGACAATCACTCCAGGGTTAGTAATAATATCATGAACAATCAACGCAGTACGTCCTGGTATCTCGTCCACAACTTTAGGGACAGACAAGATAGCCGTCTCGAGATCTTGTCGTTGTTTGAATGTCAAATCGGGCCAAAATTGAGATGGGCACATGACATAAACAGAGAACGAGGCTGATTGGACGAGGGATCAGGTTCCCTGTCCTTCCATGGTTTCAGCAAATTAATATGATATACTCGTTCAGTAGGTCGCCGATTAGGTTGTTTAACCAAATAATCAACGAGACCTTTTCTTTCTTTAATTTCATATGGGCCTTGCCAATGTGCTAACAACTTTGAATGAGAAGTTGGGACGAGTACCATCACACGATCACCTGGGACAAACTCCCGAATGGTGGTGTTTCGTTATAATAACGGACTGCGCTGCTTGTGCTTTTCCAAATTTTCTTTTAGGATGGGTCTGATTTTCTCTAGTCTATCGCGTAATTGCGATATATTCGAGAATATTTGAAGTTGGGAGGACCTCCTCTTCCCATCCTTCTTTTAGCATATCCAAAAGTCCTCTGGGTTGTCTTCCATATAATAATTCAAAGGGAGAGAAACCAGTAGAGGTCTGAGGGACTTCCCGATAGGCAAACAAAATGAGAGGAAGCAACTGATCCCAGTTTCTTCCATCCTCGTTAACTACCTTGCGTAACATCTGTTTCAAAGTTTGATTAAAACGTTCTACCAATCCGTCAGTTTGGGGATGATAGACAGACGTTTTCAGATGTTTTATTCTGAGTAATTTGGCTACTTCCCTGAACGTCTCCGAAGTGAAAGGAGTCCCTTGGTCCGTTAAAACCTCTTTGGGGATCCCAACACGAGCGAATATCCCTACTAATTCCCGTGCGATGTTTTTTGTATTAGCTGAGCGCAAAGGAACAGCTTCCGGAAAGCGAGTGGCATAATCTACTAGCACCAAAATATATTTAAAACCTTTTAACGAGGGTTCCAATGGTCCTACGAGATCGATACCGACTCGTTCAAAGGGATATCAATAAGGGGAAGGGGAACGAGAGGAGCTTGCGTCCTTCTAGGAATCTGGCGAAGTTGACACTCCGGACAGGAAGCGCAAAATCGCCGGACCTCCTCGTTAATTCCCGGCCAATAGAATCGGAGCTTTATTCTCTCTAACGTTTTCTCGGAGCCTAAATGGGCTCCTAGAAGGTGAGCGTGCTAATTCACACACTTTTCGCCGAAAAGTGCGTGGAATTAACAACAACGTTCGCACTTCTCCCTCGTGATCTGCCACTCTATATAATAATTCGTTTTTTAATACAAAGAATGGCATCGGTGGCATGGGATCCAGGGTTGTATAACCCTCGGTAGATACTACTGCATTCCTAATATTTTTTAAGAAATCATCGTTCCATTGTTCCCTTTTAAAAGATGATAGTGTTAATAGGAATTGAGCAGTTAAATCTTATACAGGGTCTTGTGCGACCTTAAGGGGCGTGGTTTCTGTCTCCACGTCTTCTGTGTTAACTGCGCTGGTTCCTGCAGAGGTCGATGGGACATCAATTTCTTCACATTGGGTACCCGTATGGGTACGAGCCATGCTCGTCAGGATACTATTTACTGTCACTACACATCTGGCTGTCTTATAATACCGGATATCCCCGTGAATACATTTAAAACTAGTTTTGATCTTAGTCCATTGTTGCGGTAAAACTAAATGGGCAGCAACAATAGAAATGTTGCTCCCGGAATCAAACATAGCCCTTACCTTTCTGCCATTTATAATAACTGCACCTGTATAAGGAAGAGACAAAGGGTTATTCACTGCGGCACAATACTTTTATCCCTTCACCAACGAACAATCCATGGGCTCATATGTACAGTTAGGGGACAGATTTCCAATCTCCCCACACTTGAAACAGCGGGGGGGATTAGTTGGTCTGTCCCTTCTACGGACGGCAGGTTCAGGAGCTTGTCGGGGCTCAGGAGCTGCCCCACGTGCCTTTTGGACCTGCTGGGCAATATGTTCAGGGAGGGCGTGCACAAAGGTCTCACACGCAAGTAGCTCGGCCATTTTATGGGAATCATTTATGTCGGGCCGTAGCCAACGACAGACCATTCCCCAGGCTTCAAAGTCTTGGGTTCTTAGTGGCCTCTCTGGGTCAAACTGCCACTCCCTCCATTCTTTTGCCTGCTGCTCCGGGGATACGCCATAGCGCTTGAATACTTTCTGTTTTTAGAGCGTCATAATCAGCAGCCTGTTCCTCCGTTAAATCATAATAAGCCCTCTGCGCCGTTCCTTTCAGGTATGGAGGCAGTTGGTACGCCCACTCCGACCTCAGCCATGCGTTCCGCTTAGCGGTACGTTCGAAGATCAAAAAATAAGTTTCAATGTCATCTGATTCTGTTAAAGTTGTCAGAGAAATGGGTGGTGACCGAGCGACCTCCATCCAGATTCTTGCTGCAGCACGAGCCTCCGATTCTGCTAACTCGGTCCTCATCTCTCCCATTTGAATTTTTAATGTTTGTAGATCTCCCATTATGGTGGAGAGAACTGTATTTAGGTCCTGTTCCTCAGACATACTGGAAAAATGATCCTGCTGGCTACGTCAATTGTGGTCGAATAAACGTCACAAAGTACAAAATAAAGATTTGGGGACCGTCCCCGTATATTGTCGTCAGACAATAAGAAAATGAAATGATTCAAAGCCTTGTAAAAAAGTACAATGAACAATGAACTGTTTTCAAAAGGGTGGTTATATAGGAAGCAAAACACATGTGACAGGAAACGGTTGGCAATGTGGTGATGTGGCAACAGGATCCGGAAGTGAGGTGTTTTGTGAGGACCGGAAGTGACGTCATCACGGCCATTTTGAAACCCGGAAGTTGCAGTATTATTTTCCTTCTTGTTTTCTGTTGATGAGAGAAAAGAGTTCAGGTAAGTACCACGTGACCTTATCTCGAGATGTTTTACTCACCTTTAGGCTCTTTGACTGCCTCCTAATCGCCCATGTGTGACAATATGTATATATTCCTTGTGGCGGACGGCCAGTGTCCATGACCGGCCGGGACGCCCCTTCATTATATGCTCAGGGGGAGCAGCCATGGACTGTGCAATACCACCCCCTGGACGATATACTGTACACTCACCTAAAGGATTATTAGGAACACCATACTAATACGGTGTTTGACCCCCTTTCGCCTTCAGAACTGCCTTAATTCTACGTCGCATTGATTCAACAAGGTGCTGAAAGCATTCTTTAGAAATGTTGGCCCATATTGATAAGATAGCATCTTGCAGTTGATGGAGATTTGTGGGATGCACATCCTGGGCACGAAGCTCCCGTTCCACCACATCCCAAAGATGCTCTATTGGGTTGAGATCTGGTGACTGTAGGGGCCATTTTAGTACAGTGAACTCATTTTCATGTTCAAGAAACCAATTTGAAATGATTCGAGCTTTGTGACATGGTGCATTATCCTGCTGGAAGTAGCCATCAGAGGATGGGTACATGGTGGTCATGAAGGGATGGACATGGTCAGAAACAATGCTCAGGTAGCCCATGGCATTTAAACGATGCCCAATTGGCACTAAGGGGCCTAAAGTGTGCCAAGAAAACATCCCCCACACCATTACACCATCACCACCAGCCTGCACAGTGGTAACAAGGCATGATGGATCCATGTTCTCATTCTGTTTACGCCAAATTCTGACTCTACCATTTGAATGTCTCAGCAGAAATCAAGACTCATCAGACCAGGCAACATTTTTCCAGTCTTCAACTGTCCAATTTTGGTGAGCTCATGCAAATTGTAGCCTCTTTTTCCTATTTGTAGTGGAGATGAGTGGTACCCGGTGGGGTCTTCTGCTGTTGTAGCCCATCCGCCTCAAGGTTGTGCATGTTGTGGCTTCACAAATGCTTTGCTGCATACCTCGGTTGTAACGAGTGGTTATTTCAGTCAAAGTTGCTCTTCTATCAGCTTGAATCAGTCGGCCCATTCTCCTCTGACCTCTAGCATCAACAAGGCATTTTCGCCCACAGGACAGCTGCATACTGGATGTTTTTCCCCTTTTCACACCATTCTTTGTAAGCCCTAGAAATGGTAGTGCATGAAAATCCCAGTAACTGAGCAGATTGTGAAATACTCAGACCGGCCCGTCTGGCACCAACAACCTTGCCACACTCAAAATTGCTTAAATCACCTTTCTTTCCCATTCTGACATTCAGTTTGGAGTTCAGGAGATTGTCTTGACCAGGACCACACCCCTAAATGCATTGAAGCATCTGCCATGTGATTGGTTGATTAGATAATTGCATTAATGAGAAATTGAACAGGTGTTCCTAATAATCCTTTAGGTGAGTGTAGATGGCCACCCCTCTGGGTTGGTGCGGTGCCTCGGTTTCCCGCAGGGCTCCATGGGAATTAGAGTTGGGTGCAGCCCTGTTTGTTTCTGCAGGCGCTACCAGGGGGTGCTGCAGATGGAACTCCTGAGCCCTTATGGGCAGTGTTTTCACCCGGAACTGCAGCCAAAACTCGGCAGTCAAGCACCTGGAGCACTTCTGGGTGGACTATAAAAGGGGCCAGCAGCCACCACTTCGGGAGCCAGAATCGGGAGGAGGAGGACGAGGTTGCCTGAGAGTAGTGGTGGAGGAAGATTAAGAGTGTGCTTTACTTTGTTTTGGGTGCTTTATTGACACTTGGGACTTTGTTGTGCCTGTGGGGATTACGGGGAAGATGTGCCCCACAGGTGAAGAAAAATAAAAGTTTATTTTAACGCACCTCTGGTGTGAATCTGTGTTGGGTCAGGCGCCCATATAGTGCCTTTTGTTACAACCTCTACCAAAAATAATGACTCTGAGATATATCTCTACAAAAGATATTTACAATGCTGTGAAGAAAGAAAAACAACTGATCCCTCATTAGCTCAACAGTGCTTATCCCTACCTCGCCTTTAAGGTCTACTAATGGCCCCTTTTGGCTGGCAACTCCTTAAATATAATCGGCAAGATTATCCAGCCAATCTGCCACCCCCATCTACTCTACTCACCTATCAAGGCAGATGCTGGCGCATTCAGACTGACTTAAAATTTAAAATTGAACATCTGCCTGTCACAAGCTTGTAAGCCCCACGGACAGCTGTGCAGAGCTTGTACATGCCAACGCCTTTGCTCCAGTAAGTAAACCTATTTAGTTAAAATACAGGATCCCCTTCTCTTTCACTACCTCAAATGCTGTATTTTCCTTCGAGGTGTGCTGCCCCATTAACAGCGGAATGTGAAGCTAAACACCTGCAAGGGAGCTTGTACTGGCCATTGTACAGGACCCCATGTGCTCAGAAACATTGTGCCCCACAGCACGCACCGACTGAAATGGCCCCTCGTTTCTGTGGCAGCGATTTCAACACAAGTAAGTGCCATACTTTTAAGGTGGCTTAATTTTTAAAAAGCAAAATTGCTCAGTTTAGAACTACAATGCTTGAGGTCATGCATTACCACAAATGGCACTGAAAGAATCTGCAAAAGTAAAAACCTAAAATGAGGAATATAAGACAAATACACCTAAGAACCAGACAGGAAGTATCATCTTGTGGCAAAGACGCTTGACTTTTAACCCTAAGGATATGTGTCCAGTTCATGACTTTGACCCAAACTGCAATGCTGATTAAGCCTTGGGAGACTGCTAGTGGATCTTATCAGGTAATTATGATAGAGAAGACTATAAATGTAACACAGCCAGTAACCAACTCTGCTTCCTTAGACTGAAAAAGGAGAAGTGCATGATGTCATTTCCACCTGACCACCAAAAGCTCTGCCTTTTCCACTCCACTCCCTATTGAACAGCACTAACAGCGGAGGTTCCTTCTGGACCCTGCACCCAAGAAGAAATGACTTCATCCGAAGACAACTACTGTAATTGCACAACAAAAATCCCAAGCCCAAATCAGACTACCTGCTTTGGCCTGATAAATCCTGTTATTTAAGTATTTTTTTCACAATGCCTATCAAACAGGGCTAGTACACTAACATTTCTTTACATGTGTTTCTGATTCCTAAACTTTTGAATAGAAGTGCCAAAAAACACACAATAAGAAATAAATAAATAATAAACTACTCAAATCCTTAAAAATCTTTCTGAAGATAATGTTACAAAGTAATTAAAAAAAATAAAAAAACTTCTGCTCTGAAGTGGAAGATCTTCAATTTGTGAAACTGCATACTGCTTATATTAAGTTTTATTTTATTCAAACAAAACAAGACGAACTGAATTTACAGGACTTTAATTATAGGCATTGCAAACATCCTTTTCTGTACATTCTTCCTGTATTGAACTAGTAAATTATTACATTAACACTTTAGTTTAGGTAGTACAAAATGCATCTGTTACTCATTTACTGTTATGTAACAAGACCTTAACAAGCTGTTCCATAGCCAGGTGGGAACAGTTCCCTCATTATTTAATTCCGTCATTATAGGCATTATTGGTTAGTGCTTATCATTAAGCAGATTAAAGGTCCAGAATTGATTCCATGTGTGGAAGCTGTCGTTCTGAACTCTCAATTTGAGGTCCAAAGGAGCTGTCCATGCAAGTAAAAACAGCACATCATTAGGCTGAGAAAACAGAACAAACCAAGAGAGAGCAGAAACAAGGGCAGTGATCAAATCAACCGTTTGGTACATTCTTAAAAAGAAGGAATGCACTGGTTAACTCAGCAGCACCAGAAGGCCTGGAAAACCACAGAAGACAACTGTGCTGGATGATTGTAAAATTCTGTCGTTGGTGAAGAAGAACCCCTTCACAACATTTAACCAAACCAAGAACACTCACCAGAAGGTGGATCTATTATTGCCAAAGTCTACAATCAAGAGAAGACTTCATGAAAGTAAAGTAAGGTTTAGCACAAGGTTCAAACCACTAATAAAACTCAAGCATAGAAAGGACAGGTTAGACATTGCCAGAAAACATTTTTTAAAAGCCTGTTCAGTTTTGGAATAATTTTCTTTGGACAAAGGAAACTTAGATCAATATATTCCAGAATATTGGAAAGAGTATGGAGAAGAGAAGAAATGGCTCATGATCCGATGAATATGATGAATTCATCATCTATGAAACATGGTGGAGACAGTTTTACAACATGATCATATACTAGTGTTTATTGATGACATGACTGCTGGCAGAAGTAACAGGATGTCAAAATGCTTAAGGACCTGACTGTTTACAGTATCGACTTTGTTATCTATTTTTCCTATCATATTTACTTCTATTTAATATTGTTACATGTTAATAAATATCACATTGCTTTAATATATTCTATGCTTTGTCTTTCATCTAGAGTGATTGAAATGATAAAATTGTGCCAAGTGTGGGGAAGATTGATACTTTCTTGCCCAAAGGGATTATCGAAGGAATTTTATATGATGTTCCACAAGGCTCTGTCCTGGGTCCTCTGCTCTTTTCGATCTACATGCTTCCGTTAGGTCAGATTATCTCGGGGCATAACATGAGCTACCACAGCTATGATGATGACACGTAGCTACTGTATATATATCAATAGCACCTGATGACCCCGACTCTGTTGATTCACTGACACAATGTCTTGTGTTTCTGAATGGATGAGTAGTAATTTTCTCAAGCTAAATAAAGAGAAAACTGAAATTTTAATGATTGGCAATAATGGATATAATGAGGTTATAAGAAATAAACTTGATGCATTAGGATTAAATGTCAAGACAGAGGTAAAGAATTTAGGGGTAACTATTGATTCTAACCTGAATTTTAAATCACATATTAATCAGATCACTAGGACAGCATTTTTTCACTTAAGAAATATAGCAAAAGACCTCTTATATCATTGAAAGATGCTGAGAAATTAGTTCATGCTTTTGTTTTCAGTCGACTAGATTACTATAACACACTCCTCTCAGGACTACCCAAAAAAGACAAGTTGTTTGCAACTAGTTCAGAATGCAGCTGCCTGAATTTTAGCTAGGATAAGAAAATCCAAGCACATTTCTCCAGTTTTGATGTCACTACACTTGTTACCTGTGTCATTCAGAATTGACTTTCAAATACTGCTCATGGTTTACAAAGCCTTAAATAATCTCGCTCCATCTTATATTTCAGAATGTCTGACACCTTTCATTCCAAATCGTAACCTTAGCTCTTCAAATGAGTGTCTGCTTAGAATTCCAAGAACTAAACTTAAAAGAAGTGGTGAGGCGGCCTTCTGCTGCTATGCACCTAAAATCTGGAATAGTCTGCCAATCTGAATTTGCCAGGCTAATACAGTAGAGCACTTTAAAAAAACTGCTAAAAACACATTACTTTAACATGGCTTTCTCATAACTTCATTTTAGTTTAATCTTGATGCTCTGTATATTCATTTAATTATCATTACTATTCATGGTGGCTCCAAAATCCGTACTAACCCTTACTCTCTCTTCTGTTCTTTTTCCGGTTTTCTGTGGTGGCGATCTGCGCCACCACCACCTAATCAAAGCACTGTGATGTCCCTACATTGATGGATTAAAGGATAGAAGTCCACGTGACTGTCATCATCAAGTCCTTCCATGAGAATCCTGAATACAATGAGGACTGATCATTTATGTTAGGTAGAATGCCCAGAGGGGGCTGGGCGGTCTCATGATCTGGAACCCCTGCAGATGTTATTTTTTCTCCAGAGGTCTGGGGCCTTATGTATAACGCCGTGCGTAGAACTCGCACTATAACATAGCGTAAGCACAAAAGCCGAAATGTGCTTACGCACAGAAAAATCCAGATGCAGGAATCTGTGCGTACTCCAACTTCCACGTTCTTCCGCTACATAAATCCCGATCAGCGTGAAAACTAACGCTGGTGCACGCGCATTTTGTAATGCCCCAAATCCTCCCAGAATTACGCCTATTTGAATATGCAAATCAATATAAATCGCCCTTAAGCGCAGCCTTCTGTGAAAAGACAATGGGAAAAGCACGGGAAAAATATAAGAATTTCAGCGAATACCAAGTTGAGGCAAAGGAAAAACATACTATTTGTTCAAATAAACCGTGGTATAATCAACAAAATGAAGTTGATCGAGTGACATAGCTGTTGGAGAAACTTGAAAGCTCACATTCACAAAATCGCACAGTGCCGGAAATAAAAAGAAGTCACATATCAAAGTTGCCGTGAAAAGAAGAGTTGTAAGCCCACTGTTTGAGTGTCATATGAAAGCTTATTAGGGTACAGAGAAAAAAGGCACACGGTGGGGAAAAAGCACGAAATGTCAACTTCAATCTCGACATTTCCACTTTAATCACGTAGTTTATTTTGTCATTTAGTAGAACATTATAAACTTCATCTTAAAATCGTTTAATTAACCAGTTTCTAAAAATTACATTGTAATTAAAGTAGCACGTTAAATGCTTTGTTTTGTATTTGATCTTCTACTCGTATGTGCTCTGTGTGTGTGAATCACTACTTGGTTCTTAAACTGGCTCTCTTCCTCCGACTGGACACAGAGTCCATTACATTTGTGATATTACAGCTCTCTGAATAACTAAAATACTGAGATGTATACGTGATATCATTTTCAAGATGATAGGAGCTAAAGCACATTATTAAACATGTGCTTCATGAGCCTCGTGCTCATGACAAGCATTTATCTTTTGTCGAAATTTGTCGCTGCGTTTTTAGCTGTGTTGTTATTTTCTCTTTCTGTTTTATATTCAATATATATTGGCATGGCCGCCCCAAGAGTCCTTGCTTTTCTTTCCCCAAGTAACCGATCGCCATACAATCAGCTCTGTAATAGACGTTAAGCCATCTGTAAGCTTAGCGCCGATTCTTCAAAACGTTTAAAGAACATTGAAATATCTTCGTAGTACATGCTTAATTATTCTATCCTTCACGACACTCCCAGTGAAGAATATAGATTATTTAAATGAAGTTAAAGTTTTATGTGTATAATTTAGCAAACATATTTTGCTGCATTTCACCTTAAAAATGATATCGTCATCATATGTGAATACGCGCTTTATAAAGTGGCCCAGGTTGTGAGATATTATAACTGTAGTGCAAGTTTACAGTGGGGTGATTGTACTTATAAGTACAAACCGTTCTACAAGGAGCAATTGATTGAGTGCATTTAAAGTTCTTGGGATTAAACTGTTTCTGAACCGCGAGGTCCGTACAGGAAAGGCTTTAAAACATTTTGCAGTGGCTGAGACAGCGTGTCCTTAATGCTGTATACCGATAATTCTCTTTCCGATCAGCTGCTGCTGTGACTCACACTCAGATTCAGTGATATAAATACTCCGAGTCGTGCAGTGAGAGCAATATGGAAAAAGATGATCCGCTGTGGCAACTCCTAACGGGAGGAGCTGAAAGAAGAAGAAGAAAAATAATAAGAAGAGGAAGGTGCAGTGAGAGTAACAACGCTAAAGCAGTTATGGTATTTGGAATACTATGGCTGTTCCCTGGACCATTATATTGTTACGAGTTAATTACAATCAGATGCATTACACTAATAAACAATATGCGGTTAGTTTCTGTGTATTTATAAAGCCGCGTCATGAAAATAATGAGTAACCACACAGGAACAGTAGCATTGCTTTGACGCTGGGTGCCGCCAGTTTGCAAAACCGAGTGGAGAACTTGCGTATGACAAGGCATGAGGTACCGTGGAAAAGTGCGTGGCTTTACGCCAAGTGTAGGTTTTATACATCGCGATTTGAACGTGGAAAAGTTCTTACGCAACATTTCTGTGCGTATGCACCGTTTATACATGAGGCCCCAGGAGTTTTTTTGTTTTTTCTATCCTGCCTGGCCATCAGACCTTACTTTTATTCTATGTAAATTATCCATCCATCCATTATCCAACTCACTATATCCTAACTACAGGGTCACTGGGGGTCTGCTGGAGCCAATCCCAGCCAACACAGGGTGCACAGCAGGAAACAAACCCCAGGCAGGGCGCCAGCCCACCGCAGTCTATGTTAATTAGTGTTCTCTTATTTTAATTCTTACTTAGTCTTTTTTTCTCTTTCTTCATCATGTAAAGCACTTTGAGCTACATTATTTGTATGAAAATGTGCTATATAAATAAATGTTGTTGTTGTTATTGTTGTTGAGTTTGCTCCTCAATAATTAGCACAATTACAGCAAAAATAAAAAAAGGTTTGGTAGGTAAGTGGCATATAGCTAAAAGAGTTGAGCTTTTATGTGTGTCACAAGGACACCCGGATGTTTCTTAGTTCTGGTGATAGTGAGTCCCAATGTAGAGAACCCCATGTGGAATATTGCAGGGTGACAGGCCGCTGGCACCACCCGAGACTGTCTGGAAAGGATTTCTGTATATGTGTGTATAGCTGTATTTTATGTGGAATATTACAGAGTGACTGGTAATTGGGCTTTACTAGAGATCGTTATTTGTGTGTATGTCTGTATGTGTTAATCTTTAAGGACGGAAGTAGAGAACCTACTAAATGTTCCTGGTAAATTTAACAAAATTCACAATAATATGGCTTCTGGCTTAGCTAGGCACATTTGCTTTATTTCCCAAAAAATTACCATGGCACCGTCTCTTTTTAAAACCAGTATTATGCTTTATAGAAGTGTAGACACTAATGCCCTGTAGAATTCATGCTCATGTCTGATGGTGTGCAACCACGCCGATCACAGCTGAGACATCACATCTGCACAGTCACAAAGGAAACAAGCAGAAGAGCAGGAATATTGATAATAAAATGGGAGGCAAATGAAAAACAAATAAAACATAATGGCCATTGTTCAAATGGAATTGAAAGTAGGATTCGAGGATTCAGCATTAGCTATCCTGTTTTTGGCAGTAGTCACATATATAGCTATGCTATTAGCTTTGTCATTAAAGAATAGAACATTCTCAAGTGCAGTATTCATTTCTTTTAGAAAACTGAATCACCTTATAAAAGTTTAAATAAAGTCATTCTTTTTGTTAATTAATAATAATAATATTTCTTAAAAATATGCATACAGAAACTAAGGTATCATGCAGTATATTAAGTGGTGTGCAATACTATAATGTGCACCAGTAATGTTACTGGCATACAAATATCAGGTACAGTAAATACATAGTAAAAAAGAATCATAAGTATATTAAATTGACAAAAGTGACAAGAAAGATACAACTTTGAAAATCTATCCATTCCTTTGCAGACATACCTAATCCAATAGTGGGGTCTTGTTGAGTCTAATGCTGGGTATACTTATGTACTAACCCACCCTCATTTGGACATGACCAATTTAGACCTGACACTTCACTTAAACCACATGTCTGTGGCAGGTCAACAGGAGAACTCCAAGAAGATCTCACTCAGGTATGGAAAGAATGTATAAACTCCACAAAGGAAATGTTTGTCTTAGAAATGAAATCCAGTCTTCTGAATTGCTTCCATTAGTGCCAACCACAATGCTATTGGATTGCTCAGATCTGAAGGGGGATGAATTCTAAAAATAATTGGAGAAAACCAAGAAATTCCCTCACACTCTCATCTAGTGCTTCGTGTCTTGTCACTTGAAGATCCTGAGCTCTAACATTATTGTATCAATGGAGGAGTATTTACAGCTAAATGGCAAAATAGACCATTCCTCTGCTTCAATCATAAATCTCAGTTACTACTAAGAGAATGGGGCTATGGTTCAGCAAGTCTACCACAGAAAGCATTTAAACTGTTACAATGTTTACTTCTAAATTTAGCACAAAGGATTTAACTGACATTCTCTTTCAGTGAATCAGACTGTTTCATACTTAGCAGTTCAGTGACAGTAGGAAACAATCTATGCATCACAATATATTTGATAAATAGGTTGGTTATTTAAACCAGAAAATTGACCGAAAGGCAATAAAGTGATATTTGCTAGTAAATGAAAGGTAGCTGTGTGCCTGTTACAGCTCTAGCAGACAGAACTTGAAAAATCAATGAAGGTGCAAGAACTGGCTTTACCTCTTGAATGAGACTACATAAATATTCATTCTCAAACACTCTGATTAGAGTAGGATTATGGCTATGTGACCAGTACACGTACTGAATAATGAGTTAACATTTACAGATGACTTTAGACAAACATTAAGGCTGCTGTGACAGTGAAAATTGATTTCAGCTTGCATCAGAAGCAGTAAATGTATTGCAATTGAGTCCAAAGATACCTTCAATGAGCCAGGATCTAAGAGCCAGCAATGGCAATCATTATGTTGTAATGTAGGTGGCGTTACTGTATTTGAATGTGTTTTGTTTCCATAGACTTAAAACTAGAATGATATTATCCATGTTGAATGGTGATTAGAAAGACAGGGATGACAGATTCTGTACAGTATTATCTATTGGATATTTTACTTTGTGCTTGGGAATTTGGGGCTGAACTAAAATGAAGTCATTTATTTACCTCTGGATCACTACACCTCCAGTCTGCGAGTATTCAAAGTCATGTACTTTAGCTCAAGTAATGATTACTGCTTATTATTAAATCAACTGAGGATAACTATAAAGGTAATAATTAAGAACTCAGAGAATTAACATTTGGACGTTTTAACTTCACCCCCGGTAGTACAGATTTCAACTGCCTACACACCTTTCTCCACCATTAATCCGCCCATTACACAAACTAAGTTGAAGACACTTCCTTTATCTTTTGAACCCACAATTATAATGTTTCTTATGCACAACATAGGAATAAGTTTATCATATGGCAGAAAAACAACATACTGTATGGACTGTATTAAAAGTTTCCATGCACTTTAAACGTAGGTTGACAAAATGTAAATGGATTTAACCACTACCGGTATTTGCAATCTTGTAGGATATAATATGTATTTCTAGGGATATTTTGGCCGACTAAACTCACAAAAAAAGGAGAAATTCTTAAATAATTCAACAACAGTAAATCAAAAAAATAACAATTATAGACAACCATTTGGAAGCACCATTGTACAGTATATTAAGAAGTGAGTGCACATGATGCATAATTGTCACAGTAATCTCATCACAGCGGCCATCTTATGTAAGGTTGAACCACATGTTCTGTTCAAATCTTAAATATGAGAAAACAAAGAATGTTGCTACCAGTGACAGAAAATTCATTTTTTTAGAGATCTAGGAAAAGTTTTGTCTGTGTAGTGTCTGAAGCTATTTTTTTTCCTCCTTTTCTTTGGTTGTTATTCTTCTGACACTAAGCCAAAGGCATATTTCTTTATATATATAAAGATGTGGATAAAAACTGCCTGAACCTAGTGGTGCAAGTGTCAGTGGTCCTATACCATTTGCCAAAATACAAGAGGGAGAAAAAAAGATGTGCAGGATGGTTGAGTCCTTTAATGATACAATTTGAAATTTAGAAATCAGACTGTGTCATCAAATTCCATAACAGAGGGAAGCTGTATGCCAGTAAATTTCGGTGTGACCTTCGACTTCAACAGAAATGCATTCTAGTAGACATCTTAGCAGGTGCTGTACCCATATGTAATTCAGCCACTGAGTATGGAATGCCCTGAGCACCTGTAGGTATTGGTGAAAAATGAGAGAATTATGATTTTTCCTCAGATGTTTAAGGAAGTAAACACACTAGAGAACATTTCTGCATATAGCCAAGATGGCCACTTCAGGTTGCCAGGGCTAGTGACTCCAATAAATTTAAAGCTCTTTTGTAGGTGGGAGTTTGGTATGCCTCATATTTGTTGAAGTCTATGATTACTCTCCTTGGTTTTGAAATCATTATGGGAGAGATTGCTCTTGTAAGATATAAGACGAGACAAGATAAAGTGTTGGGGCACCTCAAAGGCAAACCCCGTATGATTGATGGAAACAAAACAACAAAATATCAATAAGATCTTTTCAGTCTCAAGTCAAACAACAGACTGACTAAAAATGGAAGTGGTGCCACTCAAGCATAAGCCAGACTAGAAGTGGTGGGGCCAGGAAACTGTGACAAAGAAGTGACATCGCTGGTTGTCTGATCTGGAGGGGAGAAAGGAAGAGAAGCATTAAGCAATAGTGCAAACACTCAACCCGGGGTGGAATTAACATTAGATAAGCCATCAAGTTGTCTCCCAAGTGCACGAGTGTGACACTCTCTAGGTACCACTATGTCAGAAAACAAATCCCTTCTATGTAAGCCATTTCATCAGTGTTGGTGAACATGCAGTAGCAAATGGGTATTAAAGTCTAGTTATATATTAAATATAGTTAAAAGGAACATTTTTGGAGCAGTGTTAAAAGAGGATTTTGTCCTGGGCAGCTGGGCAGCTTTTAGTTTTAGCAGTAGGGGGTGATGCATGAATTGCCTTCTTCTACTTCGAGATGAAACAGAATCTCTTTTTCTTGTCTATCTCTATCTCTGACATTGCTCTGTGGTCCTTTGGACAGGCCGGTCTTTATGTCAAAAACTCATGATGTTACATACAGATGATTGGCTAGCTATGATGCTTTGAACCTAGTACTTTATCTGTGCAGTGTTTTGCTTTCTCCAGTTCCTTTTTCTATTAGGTTGTAAATTGTAAACTAGGTTGTACAGATGTAGTTAGGTATTCACTCTAAACTAAGACTATATCCTTAAATGATAATAAAGAATTAATACACAGATATAAAGAAGCTATGATCTTTATAAAAGAGTCCCAAAGATTTTATTTATAATTCGTTGCAGTCATCTGAACAAAAACTGGTAACTGAGGCAGATTGTAGCTTGGTTTTTTATATGCTGTAGTACCTGTAATTGCAAAATTATTATTTTATCCCTCCAAGACATAAGGTTCATAGATTAGTAAATGAAGTCTGTAATGCAAAAAAAGAAGTTCAAAAACTTTATTTATAGTCCCTCAATGTCATTTAAGCAAAAACTTGCAATTGAGGCAGATTGCAGCTTGTTTTTATTATTTTATTCCTCAAGTCCATAAGGTAAATAGTTTAGTAAATTAAGTCTGTAATGCAAAAAGCAAAATCCAGATTTCAAGCCTGATGGCCGTACACATAACTGTCAAAGACAATTGCACATGTTTTCCAAAATTATAAACCAAAATAGGCAAAAGATCAAAAACAGAAATACAGACTTTGCAAAAATTATTAAGCAAACTCAAAACACCAAAAAGTGAAGCACAGAAACACAGTAACACACAAAACAAGATAACTAGAAGAAGGGGTGCTCTAGAAAGAGGCTACAGTGAAACACAAATGTATTATGCATAAGTACTGCGCTTTAATAGGCTCCCATTTCAAGGATCACAGCCCCACAATATTGCTGCTCAAAGCAAAATAAAAAATACAGCACGCACTCAACATCTTTGCTCTTTTTGACTCACATAGACAATACCTCACCTAGTGCTCTGTTCAAATCAGTATACACGCTCCATCCAGTCATTCAGAACTTGTTATCATGACAACCTCAATATCAAAGCCACTCAAGAAGTCCTAAAATATAACTATAGCTTTAGAATAAGTTGCCTGTTACAAATGCTGACATTATGCACTTCAGTTTATTGAAACTAATTATGATTCTGCTCTTATGGGTAATACATCATGTTTATGTATCAGGTTCTTCTTGTGTGATGCGTCTTTTGACGCAAATTGTGAGTATAAGCAATGTATCATATATGCAAATATAACTCAACCAATCACAAAGTACTGCTAAATGAAGTACAAAAAAGGTTACGTTCTCCTCTTTTAAAGGCAGGCTTCACAATGGCCTACTACAATTTGAAAAATGAATTGGCTCAGTATCAAATGATGTATATTCTTCCATGAAGTGACGCTATGTGAACAGAATACCTAATAATGTTACATTACAAAGCAAAATGCATTTTTAAAGACCTTCACTGTCCCCTTGAAACTATTCCCTAGACAAAAGTCTCAGCTATTAGGACTAATTCATACTTAAGGGATTCTCCATCACAAGGTTCAATTAAGAATTTTGAAACCCTACAGTCAAAATGACCTTGCAAGCAATAACTTTTTCAGACTAAAAATATTTTAATGAAATAATCAGAAATAAATACTACGCTGAAACATCTGCAGTTCTCAAAAATGAATACATAGTGTAGAAACTAATTATATATATGATTATATTATGATATAATATTAAATAAAATGCCAAAACCCACCATCCAAACTATGACTAGCAGAGCAGGAATCATTCATTCACTTTCATGGTGCCATGCATGAAAGTGCTAGATCCATTTTTCTTTTATTGCTCATAATTTTTAAAACAATATTATCCAACTCACTGAATTCAATCTACGTTTGCATGAGACTGGAACCTCAACATCATCAGGAACAAGGTATGAACCAACACAGCTTATTACTTATACAGGTTTATAATCAAAAATCAAAGTAATAAGCTCATTTTTGGGAGTACCCAGAGAAAATTTCACAAAGACACAAGGGTGAAGATACAAAATTGAATCCAGGATGCTGTAAGATAGAAATGCCAACCATTGAACCACTGTGTTACCTTACTTTTATTCAGTACATTTTATTTTTGTAATGCATGCTCCCACTGACAGACTCAGCACTCAGTATATGTTTATAGGATTATCATTATTGTCACATGCACAAGCTGCAGTGACGTTATTAATTGCATGTGATAATCAACATGCAACATGTTGCTACGTTATGGATCCATGGTAATAAGTATAACCACCTCACCTCAAAATGTATATCTTCCTTACCTGAAAGAACAAACTTACCTAAACTCTGTCAGTCAGCATAAACTTAGTTCTAATGAGTAAAGAAAACAAGTCACCTTGGCCCATTACCAAAGGCTACAATATTCAAATATAGTACATTAAACAGAAAACACAAAGACATAATGTAATATACACATACACTTTTTCCAAGTCCCTTGAGACAAGACTATGACAATTAGCAAATCACAGGGACAAACCTTCGAAAAAGTCGGTTTATTTATTAGAGAGAAAGAAACAATATTCACTCACAGGCAGTTATAGGTTGCATTGTCACAATGTAAGTCCAACACTGGTTTGTGCATCCCTTGTGGCTGGGCTTATTACAACCTGGATAAAGGAAAAACATCTTCAACTCAAGTTGGCAAAGATTGATCTATTTGTTATCCCAGCTCATCCATCTATTCAACCACTGCTGCTGAGCTCCGCTCATAATCACTAACATACGCTAAATAAGTAAGCAGCTTTGGGGTGGTGATTGATGATCAGTTCCCCTTCATTAACCATGTTGTAGTTGTCTCTTGGTCTTACCGATTCACTCTATACAACATCTGTAAGATCAGACCATCTCTGATGAAGTGTGCAGCACAACTCCTTGTTCAAGCTTTAGTTTTGTCATGTCTGGAGTATTACAACTCTCTACTGGCAGGAGTACCAGCACATGTTAGAAAGCCACAGCAGATGATTAAAAATGCAGTGGCAAGTGTGGTGTTCAACTTGCCAACATGGGCACATGATTTCAAATCACCACAATGGCTCCCTGTAGCAGCACATATTAAGTTAAAATCCTTGCCAACAGAGTAATCAGCGGGTCACCATCTATATATATATGGTGAACTTTGTGAGGTCCTATTCTACTTTTCATCCCCTCAGGTCGTCTGATGAAAAACATCTGCTGATTCCAGCTGTGTGTCGCATCAAACATCAATCCAGACTCTTTTCATGTGTAGCTCTTAGCTGGAGGAACAAGCAGCCCACTTCCATCTGAACTGCTGACTCCCTCAATGTTTCTAGGAAGTGAGGCACAAATCTCTGTGGCTATTGTCACGTGAGGGTGCATAGGGGACAGCTTAAGGGCTTGATTGATGGTGATTCCCTGCCATTCCAGGTGTTGGTGCTGTGTGCTAATGCCTTTTCTTGGCCTGCCTCTGCAGACCAGAAGATTGATGGCTACACCACTGCTGACGTCACTTCCCGGGTCTGTCCACCTAGACCTGTTTTTTTCTGCCTGAAGATCCAACATCTTGAATCAGTTCACTCTTGGACTCACGTCTCACGATTACTGTGAATTTGTGTTTTTTATTTTTGTCAACATTTATATGGGGTTCGCCATTTGGTGCTCTGTTCTTTATGATCTCTTTTGTCCTTTGTTACACTAGCTATATTTTAGAATGGTCCTGCTAATGTGCTCTTAGCAGAAACATGGATGCTAAGAACACCTCTTAGAGGAGTGGATGTTTCATAGTTTAACACAATCTGCCTCTGTGTGTCTAAAGTAGTTCCTACACTGATGAAATTCTTACTCCTCTGATCTTTTTGTATGGCAAGACTTTTAGAGCAAAACAGTTACCTAATTCCGTTTGAGTATTTTTATATGATATTTTTGTGATAAATAAGTTTTAAATGAAAATTGTTGTGTATATCAATATATCTCAACATATGTTGGTAATAAAACTCAAGACCTTCTTTACAGTCTTTTCATTTCCAGTTCTGCACAAGTCTGAATTTCCATGTGTCCTTTGTTTACAATACAAATATGTTTCCTGTAATAAATTATAAGGCACAATCTAGGGAAATATTTTTAGTGTTACTCATTATACTTCTTCACTTTCCCTCATTCTGTCCATCATTATGGCATATTTCTTGCCAAATATCCTGTCCTGAGCTGAACCAAATGTTAGCCAAGTTTTTCTGATTTAGTTCCAAGCAATGAGCTGGCAAAGTGAAGAACACGGCATGCTAATTATTTCACAGGATGGAATTTAACATTGACACTCTAATATGACATAGTTTTACTGTACTATAAACTATATGGTGTAAAAAGCTGAGGCCATTTACAAAGGAAATTACTGAAGACATGCAGGAAGATTGTCAAACAATTGGTTCCCATTAAATGTATGACTAAAACAGCCTAGAAAAACCATTTATGTTTCAGAACTACTCTTGGAGTAAAAAGCAAAAAATTACCCTAAAATTACCACACAGGAAGAATACAATTGGATACTCAACATTCTTTTGATTGGAAAATGACAGCAAATTCTTCTATCACTGTAAATGTGGCAATGGTGTTTCATTGAGAATGCCTCACCAGAAAGAAATCAGTCCCCGACAGGCTTACATGTCAATAGCAATTTGTCTAAAAGTGTAAATTATGTTTATACCTGCACTTTAAAGTATTCTAAGAACACTAAATACTTTCATAAGAACTCAATAAAATAATCCTTTAAAGAAGTGCTATAGTGTGTTAATATAATGAATATAACACATAATTGTGTGAGTGTAGCATAAACTAGTATTAAATGTAAATTCATGCAATTTTAGATTGAACATTTATGATAATAAAAATTTTTCTATTCATTTAGTGCTTTCAAAACGGTAATGTATTTAGGTGTAGGATTTCAGTCTCATTGTGGTCCATATTACCTGAATTTTCTGCAGTTGGTATTAATTTGATTCTACAATAGTTATGGAGATAAAAGAATAAATCTATAGTCTTAGACTTGATAGTGGTTCTAAGTTCTCTAAACTGGTTAGGAAATGCATTAAGGCATTCTCTACACATTTAAAAAGACAAATAATCTTTCGAAAAAAACAACAGTAATATGATAAAAAGATATGCCATGAAACTACTGTATACAGTAATATCAACACCCACTCTAAAGCATTTTTTTGTGCTCTCTCCATCAAAGTTAAAGTTGCAACTCTAATTTACACTGAAATGTAAAAATGCCATCTAATGCTTTTCTTAGGCCACTGTGATATAACAAATAATTTTGTTCTAATTAGAATACTTTATCATTCATTTTTATGTACTTGATACTATTATATGTGACTAGAACCCTTCCCAGTAGGTATCAGGTCACAGACTGCTGCTGCTAATCTATTGGCAGACAAATTCCCCCACACATTGACACTCAAAATTGAGGTTATCAGTTAATATAACGCACATCTTTTGATTGTAGGCGTAATTAAAGTATCCAGAATAAACCCACACATACAGAGAAAGAATGTTCAAAATGAAACACTATCAGTTACTAGCCTGGGATGTGATTTCACTATCCTGGATCTTTTAAACTGCAGCACTAACAATGGCACCACAATGCTGCTTACTGGGCCTGTAGCATACAATATTTGGAGACTGCAAACTCTAGAAGTGTGATAGTGGCTGTATGTTTAAATATGGTTGCTGTCTTACACACAATACTGTCAGGATAAGCTCCACATGTCTGCCTCTTTGAAATTGAATTAAAATGTATTTAGTGCTCCTTTCTCACAGCATTGGGTTCATTCTCCAATCAGTCATCGTTTGAGGAAAGTTTACATGTTCACCTTGTGGATGTATGGCTTTTCTCTCAAAACCCAAAGATGCTCAAGGTAGGTTAATCGGAAATTACAAACTGGCCTGCAAATATACTGTATGTATGTATGTGTATGTATGTGCCCTGTGATGGTCTGGCATCCCATGCCCAAATGATCCCTCAATTGCACTTGCTACTGACAAAGTCTGAACAGCTTTCATAGCTGCAAGATTATAAAGGGTTACAGATTTATTTTTATGGTCATTATGCACACTGGCATATGTCGGTATGCTGGCATCACCAACTCAAAACTTGCCATTTAATGACAGTATTAGAATGCAGTGGTTCCAGCATCTGATCATAAACAAACCAAGAAATAAAGAGTTATAAGATAGAAAACATAAAGCAATGGTTCTCAACCTGTGGGGCGGGCCCCCCTAGGGGGGGTGCGAAGTAACAAAAAGGACACGCGAAGATGTGAAAAAAAGAAAACAAGAATCAAAAATATGAAAAAACATCTGTTGAAACCAAAACAAATTAAATTAAACCACATTCTGATACTAGAGCAATAAATATAGAGTTAGATAAAGATCAATAAAAGTTAAGTAGGTACAATAAAATATGCCTCTACATTTCAAAACAATGTTAGGGGGGCGCGATTAAAACTGTTATGAAAACTCGAGTCGCAAATACTTAAAGCTTGAGAAACGCTGGCATAAAGTGTATATAGCACTCTACCTGAAAATCATTCAGACTTACCCACAGCTTGACATATATCAGTAGTGTTCGAAAAGGTTTGCATGATTACATTGCATAATAAGAAATTGCAGTGGAATGTCTATTATCTCATCTGGACATATACAGTAAAGTTGATTTAAACAGTAACTGCATTTATCAAATGTGTCTAGTGATTTTCATTTAATTAAAAAATTAATACATTTCAGAATATAATCAGACACACTGTAAGTGCTTCAAAGCGTTCCTTATTACTATCATTTTATTTAGTTTTTTTTTTAAAAGCAAAACAATAATTCATCACATTACTTGGATTAACTAGGTATGAAAATATTATGTTATGTCACTTATCCACCTTAATAAAATGACAAGTATCTATCTGGTTGCTATATCTGTTATATACCATACACAGAAGTAAGATATGGTGTACTACAAAGCTCAGTACTGGGACCTTTACTGGTTTACTTTACATGGTTCGACTGGGATCTATCAATAAAAAACACAATGTTAATTTTCAATCATACACAATTATACCTTTCTTTTAGACCAGTTTAGCATACCAAGACTATGATGATCAACTGTGCTTACTGCATCTCTGTTGTTAATCATTAGCACTAAAATAAAAGCAATGTGATAGCTATAATTTGTTACTAATCCTTACCTATTCTGTTTCTCTTCTCAGTACATAAATGTGGCTCTTGGCATCCCTGCCCTACTTCCAGGTAGTCTGCCTGCCTAAAGAGAGGTCATCTCTGATAAAGGAGCACTGGAGTCATGGGGTAGAAGGCTCCTTTCATCATATTGGCCAGCAGAACACTGACTCATATGTGGAATGGCCAGTAGCAGGGAGGCAGCTTGATGGACCAGGTCTCCAGGACACTGAACAAATTGGACTTCTATTACAGTATGTGATATAATACACTCTTGCATTTTGCTTTACAGTAATCCCTCGCTATATCGCACTTCGACTTTCGCGGATTCACTCTATCGCGGATTTTAAATGTAAGGATATCTAAATATATATCACGGATTTTTCGCTGGTTCGGATTTCTGGACAATGGGTCTTTTATTTATGGTACATGCTTCCTCAGTTTGTTTGCCCAGTTGATTTCATACAAGGGACGCTATTGGCGGATGGCTTAGAAGCTACACAATCAGAGCATGTATTACATATTAACTAAAACTCCTCAATGATATAAGATATGCATCCCGCGCGGTGCTTGATTGTTTGCTTGTCTCTGCCTCTATCTCACCCTCTCTGACATTCTCTGTGCCTGACGGAGGGGGTGTGAGCAGAGGGGCTGTTTGCACAGAGGCTGTTTGCCTAGAGGATACGGACGCTCCTCTAAGAAAATGCCGCTTTATCGCGGTGCTTCGGCATATTTAAAAGCACAAAAGCACACGTATTGATTTTTTGATTGTTTGCTTTGATCTTGCGCTCTCTCTCTCTCTGACGTTCTCTGTGCCTGACGGGGGAGATGTGAGCAGAGGGGCTGTTTGCACAGAGGCTGTTTGCCTAGAAGATACTGACGCTTCTCTAAAAAATTCCGCTTTATTGCGGTGCTTCAGAATACTTAAAAGCACACTTATTGATTTTTTGATTGTTTGCTTTTCTTTGCGAGCTCTCTCTCTCTCTCTCACTCTGAAATTCTCTGCTCCTGATGCGGGCACTCCTTTGAAGAGAAGATATATTTGCATTCTTTTAATGGTGTGAAAGAAGAAAGAAGATCTCTGTCTTGTCATGGAGCACAGTTTAAACTTTTGACTAAAGGGTGTTATTTCATGTCTAGAGGGCTCTAATAATGTTAACAGGGTGGGAGAGTTTATAAGGACTTAAAATATATAAAAATAACCATAACAAACATAGGGGTTTCTACTTCGCGGATTTTCATCAATCGCGGGTGGTTCTGGAATGCAACCCCCGCGATCGAGGTGGGATTACTGTATACTTATACTGTTACTATTGTACTGCTGTATTGTATTTTTATATCTAGATTTGTGAAGAAGATTAATTGTGTTCTTTTCTGTGTATTACATTGACCCCATTTTTTGACACCCATTGCACCTCTAAATTGCCTTTCTCAAGATTTCTTTCATTTGTTCCCTGCATGGATTTTTTTTTGGGAGTTTTTTCTTGTCTTCTTAGGTAGTCAAGGCTAGCTGTCAAAAAACTGGGCCTGTTAAAGCCCATTGTGGCACTCCTTGTGTGATTTTAGGTTATACAAGAAAAAAATGGTCGTTGTTGTTGTTGTTGGTATGTGATTCATAGAAGGAACGTGATGCAGCATCGGTTGGAAAGAAACATATAATGCATTTTATTACTGATACATAACAAAGTATGTTCCACTACAATTGTTAATGCTGAAAATATCTAACAGGAATTTACTACCAGACAGATAGAAATTAGCTTATCCACCTTAATAAAAGGACAAATATCTGTGTATCTTAAAAATAGGCAAAACTTATAGAAAAAGGGTCAAAAATGAAATAAATGGTAATAAAAAATTCAAATAAGGGTCTAATTGTCTAAGGGTCTAATCTATTTTCCGACTTCTACAACAACAACAGCAGTGTGGTAGCAACATTCTTGAGTGATGAGTGAAAATAATGATAAATCGATAACACACATTGAGAAACCAAACTCTTGACAACTAGGCTAGAGTTGCTAAACCAGGCCAGTGCTATGGTGACCACTATCACATTTTCCCAGCAAAACACTTTAAATATTTGAGTGGTGAGTTCATTGAGCAATACTGAGAGGAAGCGGCGAAAACAGTCAACTTTATCCAAAGAGGAACACAATGAAAAGGGATCAGGAGTGTATTATTATACCAGACCAAATGGACAACCTAATCAACAAATAAAAAACATGAGGCCTTATCTATTTTTCAACCCATCTTAGGTGGGTAAAACAGCTAATACAATATAAAATATTGTGAGTATTGTTCCACTTTTGATATGTCCAGTCATTACCCTACATTATTTCCCTACTAAAACAGCAGGAAGTAAAGAACTAAAGAGAAAAGTCTTCATTTAAAATTTATTCTGGGACTGAGAAAAAACAGCTGTAGTCCAGCAAACATATTTTTATAACAGTTAGGTTGAGTAATTGAGTAAACTTAATTTTTTTCTAATTTAATATATCAAAGCATCTCCGGAACGCTGTGAGAAACACAAGACAGATTTTTTCAAGTCAATATTTCTCGCACGTGCTTGCAAAATCTGTCTCTTTCATCCTAGATGATTTGGGTTCCGCATCAGCTTAACTATCCTTTTTCTGCTCCCACCCAAGAAGACTCAGATCCAACCAAAGACATTCAACGTATTTCACACTCACTGCAAAATTTGCCTCATCCAGTCCATCTAACAGAAAAGAGACAACCACCTGGAAGATGGCATTATTGACAGACAAGTACAGACATAAGACACCATGATTTTCATATTGTCTGAAATTACTTATTTTCAATGCAATGCTAAAAAGGTTAACCCATGTCACCCCAACCTTATTCTTTTCTCCGCTATGTTTTTATCCAGCAGTAGCACCAGTTACATAACATTAGGCCATGATATAGCAAATTAACAAAGGAATCTACATTCAAAAGATCACTTGGGAAATGCATGCCATCAGGGATAACTCCATGGCAGGCATTGAAAGGCTGACAGTCTATCAGAATGGTTAAGGTCTCTGACAGCATAACAAAAAGAGAAGTCCAGTGGAGTCTATTGTTATCTTCCAACAGATATGCCCGGAAGGCTAATTGTGAATTTCAAATTGTCCACTGTGTGAGTGAGAGTGTAAGTAAGTGGGCCCTGAGGTAGACAAGGACCCTGTTCCTGGTTCATTCCCTTTTGTTTTCTGAAAGCAAGATTTCTTCAAATGAGGCAACTTTTCATTTAAATAATTAGGTGGCTTTAGTTTGTTGTCTTTGTGTTTGTTCATTCTGTTTTAAATGTATTTCACATTTTACACTGCTGAATGTGTTTTTCCATTCTTTTTGTTAATATTTTCTGTTTTAAGTTTTATATATTTGTTACATATTTACTTTGTATTTGTCCTGTACACTGTATATTGAACAAAAAGGCCCTGAGGTAAGGTCTGCAATACTTCAACGCTATTGCTGAGGCATTAGTGCTCCTGTTCCTATGGTTTGGCTCCCATCTTTTGATTTTCTTTGTGTTCTTGATTCTATGCTTTTTGGATTATCTGCTACTTAAAGGTTTTTGCTTTTTGGGTTTTGGTACCAGATTTTATCTATATACCTTTTTCACTATTTAATAAGGACTAGTTGGTTAAGGTTTTAAAGGCTTGGTCTTGTTTAAAAGAGCAGGCTGAAGTCTTCATAGGGGTTTCACTGATTTGAAGCCATTAATAAGATTCTTGATTCTAGACAAGCACAATATCAACATCATGTGTCTCCAGTCTATTTTGAACACCAAATATGTCCTGAAATTTATCTGTAGCAAATGTGATGAATATGGGTTATGATTGTGGAGTAGTAAAGGAAACCTTCAGCATTATCCAAGCCGTATCTGATTTACTGAAATGTCTGCACCAGAGAGAGCGGTTAAATAGCAAAGTGGAAAGGTGAGTTCAAAATGGACATCCTTGTCTTATATCTGTACCATGACTTAAACAAAAATGGCTAAGTACTGAACAACCTGAAATATTAGCATTTGAGTGTCACAGTTTAGTTCAGCCTGTGACCTTTGGCTCATACCCAAAACTACAGTGTGCCAAATAATTAGTCCCTTTTAACACTCTTAAAATACTTTGCCGCATTCACAATTCAGTTGGTGGTCTGTTAACATTAATAGTTTACATTGAAAAGATGCAGAATGTTAAAGAAAGAGTGCCTGCCTTTTTTAAAACAGTTTTATTTTTAAAACTAATATCAGCCTGAAGACTGACAGTATAATGATCATTTAATATCGTCAGAAATAGACCTGCTTGCAGGGGCAAATACATTTTTACTTGAATCACTACCTAGTCATTATATGCTCTCTAATAAAACAGAAAATTGAAAGAACAACACTGCTTTTAATATGGTAACTTCTGGCAATCTATAAATTGCAAGTCAAAGCTATATAAATTAGTTTAAAAAGAAGAACAGAAATTCCTGTGGACTCAGAAAGTCCCATTATTTCATTAACAGTACTATGCAAAAGTCTTAAACACATATAAGAATAGACTTTAAAGTTAATGAATGAAATTAAATATAATGTACTATTAAGAACAGTAAACAGAAAAAAAAATCCAAATTTGACTTGATCACTCTTTGTCTTTAAAACTGCCATGCTGAAAAAGCTCAAAAATTGACTAGCAGTTTGCACCAAGAATCGAACCAGGTAATCACAGAAAGCCTCAATTATTTTGAGACCAGGACCCTGTGGAGTCCATACCATCTGTTGCAAAACTCCTTTTTCTTCTACTTTTTGCATAAGATAGTTATTTATGACTTAGGCTGTGTGCCATTGTTCTGATGCAAAATGATGCTGGGTAAATAAAATGCCTTTATGATGATATAGTGTGATGGATGACAATCTGCTTCTACTTTGCAGCATTGAAGAATTTCTTTTAAAAAATATAAAAAAAATGCTTGACTTTATTGATGTTACTCAGTTGTCTTGTCTTCTCAACTGGCTCTTCTCATTCTTTTCCAAAAATGCTGAACAGGCCTAAAGGCAGCTCATTAGTCCAGTAGATCCATGTAATAACTAACATATTGTCCATCAGAGCTAAAGAAAACAGAATGAAATAACTGACTATCTGCTTTCAACCAGGCTGATAATTATAATAAGGTTTCTTTCTAACTCCTATAAACATAGCTTCCTCAAAACAACTGAAAACATGGATTTTTCACATTCCACTTAAGCTTTTATCCCTTTGAACCCTGCCCTCTCCAGCATTTTGGTACTATAACCCTAGCCTCCCCAGCAATTTCCAAGAGTTTTGAAAACCAAAAATTTTGACTTATATTATAACAACAGATTGATACTATAGAACAAGCTGTATCATTTTCAGTCTTACAGTTTTCATCATTACAAGGACCTAACGACAAAACTGTTGGGGAGTTTGATGGGGTGGTACATCTGTGACATGCTGATGTCCAAAGGTGAGCTCAGGTTGGAAAGAAACCTCCCGTGGAGCAGAAGGGCAAATTTTCTCTGTGCACACTAAGCACTGATTGTTTTGAGTCGCTCCCATGCTAACGTACAGATGAAATGCTTCTTGTTTCTTGTCAAAACCTACAAAGAAAAACAAAACTTACCTGCACCCTAAAAAAAAACCCAGGATTGCAACATGCTAAAATAACGTAACAGCATAACTAGACAGTGGGATATTATGTGTGTAGTCTAATATAGAGATTCTGGCCAGCCGAGTTGAAGGCAAAGAGGTCTAGCGGCCTTTTTGGAATGTCTCTACGGCAGTGAACTACAAGATTTAGAGAGTAGAGTAGTGTAACAGTAGCGTAGCATAACATATATGTGTAAGGCGTTATTCATGATATTAAAAGAAATTACACTAGCCTTGTGGGTGTATACTGCTATGCGGCTATCCCGAAAACTGGCATGCCAGGTTCAAAGGGTTAAACTATATTTCATATGTACTGTTCCAGATAAGGGGCATTTCATACCCCAAACCCCTGATACAACTAACCAAAACTTCATTATTACTCCCTTGTTCAAAACAAAGAAAAGCACTTCCACCATATGCTGACTCCTCCAAACTGGTAACATTCTCTTTCCTCTTCTCCAGGCTAGTATTTTCCTTCTCCACTTTTAACTAGCTGAGCCAGACCTGGGAGAACTTACAGTACCTGCCATGTCATAGCTGAGCCACCAACAGCAGTTCCAGCCAGCAGTATTCAAAGATCCAGAAGTTCCCACTGTCCAAATGGGAGCTGTACCAGAGGCATGCTGCATCCATTGTACAAGGGGACACAAATAACCGAGGGAGACAATTTTCACATAAATTGTTCCCCTGGCTGGGTAAGGAAGCACCATCCATCCCGACCTGGATGGAAGTCCATCTCTACCTTCTGGTACAGCACATGAGTTACAATGTGAGTATCACTTGATGCAAGCTAATTAAAATCACACCTTTAAAAAATGAGGAAATGCAGTTCAACACACTGAGAATTCACATCAACTATAGATAAATCTGTCAATTACTGGTCCCTTAATAGCCTACAAATAAAGTGAACTTTAAATAAACAGCCAATCAACAAACTTTTTCAGCATAGCCATACAATAATTGCTTGTTCTGGCATATTGCCTGTTGCTAATCAGTATTTCCTTGTGGATAATAACGTGTAGTTTTGCTGTGGCTCATGACCTCTAATTTGGCTTTTCCTTCTGTCCTTGATCCATCTATAAAACTCAAATGAATATTCTCACTAAATGTTTCATGTATCCTTGTATTGCTAAATATGATGGCAGCGTGCCTTTTAGCCTCGGGGCTGCATGACACAAATTAGTCCTGAGAGTCACAATGTGGAGTTGGCTTATCTCAGAGGTGCAAACTGATAAGTATTTGAAATCAAAGAATTTGCTTAAATAGCATCTGAAATTTGTTGAACCTGGCAACTCATAGGTCATTTATGTAACAAGATCTACTTCCTTTAAGGTTTAAAAAATAATAATAACACTATTACTATGGTCCAGGGAGTGAGTTTTCACTTTAGTCTTGTCTTTCAGTGATCATAATGTCTTGCTTTTCTACACAATGAAAAATCACTGCATAAATCTTATTTTCCTTTGCTTATAGGCATTTTTTACAGTGATGTACCATAATGTCTAGGAAATACAAATATCTCCATTTAAATTACCGTATGTTTGCCTGAGAGAGTAACATGTCTGACATTTTCTGCACTGCAACAAGAAAATGTTTTCTGTCAGGAATGGATTATGATTATGTTTATTAAATTTCCTTTTGTTTCACTTGTGTAATTTATTTTTTACTTTTATTTGTTTGCATGTTTGTCATATTAATGATGTCACTGCATGACCATTTTGTGGACTTTTCTTTAAAATCCACTATCATTTTGTGCCTGACGTTTTCATGGGTGCCTCCATTTTGTATATGAGGTCTCTATGATGTTGTGTGGTTGCTAGGTACATCATGTATATACCATGTGACATGTTATGTCATGTTGGCTATGATATATGAGATGATCTTTCGCATTAATCAAATAGTCAAACTTAGATACCCCTTTCCTTCTGAATCTAAACCAGTGAAAGCCTATTCCAAGGCATTTTTACCACACAATATCAGTTGATTGCCATGTTCAAATCTACCTGTTCTATTTCCCAAATAAAACAAAGAAATGTTTAGTATGTAAACATAGATTTTCATAATGTAATGTATTTTGTTCATATTCAAAGCAATAACGTTCTTACAGGAGTTTAATTGCACATTATATGCAACTTTGCATTCAGGATTTCTAAGAGTAGGTTCCCAATTGCTTACCTGCATGGAAAGTTCCCATACCTACAAGTGTTTCTGGTGAGCCACGTGGGGATCATTTATCATCTCTAGTGCACATTTCCTTTTATTAATACTCTCGTTCACGTTCAATGTATACTATATGACATGAAGACAGATGACATGCTGTAAATGAATAATTACCAAAAACCATGGACATAAAAGTCAAACTGTACTGTCCCATTTATAGCACAACATTACATGCAGTACCTTGTGAATCCATAAATTATGTATTATGTATTGTAGGCAGTGATTAAACTTTATTTGGATTCCACTTTTTTCAGAGGGAACATATTAAGAGAGAGAGAGAGATTAGGAGTACACACTGATAAAGCGCATTGCTGCAACCACCACACGATAAAACAACTCTGGATCCCAGATTAGGACCTGAGTGCAGCCATGCAACGGGTGACACCTCAGCACCACACTAGTTCAGATGGATTGGAACAGTGTGAGGTTTTTTATGGTGACTGGAGTGCCAATTCTGCCACCATCCTCCAGATTTTTCCCTACAGAATGGAGGGCCTACATGCAGGGCTGGATGCAGATTGACGTCATAGCCAGGACGGAGTAATTGTAGGTTAAGGGCCTTGTTCAAGAGTCACTTTTGGTGTTTACGGGAGTTGAAGAACATATTAAGAAGTTCTTAAAAAGCAGCTACTAATAACTAAATAACTAAACTAATTAAAAAATAGCACAATGACAAAAGCATGTAGGACAAAAGGGTGAAGTGAGAAATGCACGCAAGAAAATTACATTTAGAAATATATGCATGCAGTACACAGAATTTAATTTAGAGGACAGATGGGCATTTGGGGTTTAACCCTAACAAGCTCGACTGAGATAAGCACTGCCACTCTGGGACGAGAGGGGGCACAGTCTCTAACAGTATTGTCCTTTCAGTTATTGTTTCTTTCAGTTTTTATTCCTGAGGTTTGAACAGGGTGACAGTTACAGTCCCCAAGTATATAACGTTGATCCCTCGTATCATGATAGGTAGACATAGTGATAAGAGCTTGGGAAACACACACAGAGATGAAGGATTTGGAGAATTGTGGACTTGGTGTATGATTTTTTTCTCAGGGATACATGGTAGTTTAGTGCTTAGCACTGCTGCCTTACAACTCAAAACATTTACAGTTACCTTTATTTATTTGTCTGGAGCCTTCATTCAAGGCAAATTACAACATTTGAAATATAGCTGATTAATTTTTTTTTGTTTTTCCAATTGGAACATAGGCACATGAAGTGACTTGCTCATGGTTATAGAGTGTCAGTAATAGGATTTTGTTTTTCATAATATTCTCATTATGGTCAGGTAATGTACGTCTGGGCATGCCGACTGGGTAGTGTGTATACACCATAAATTATTTTCACAAGCGTGAGGCAGAGCAAATGATGCCGTAAGGTATGAAGAGTTACACCTACAGTATAGTATGCATGCATGAAAGTTCTGTGCATTTGCAACGCAAATCAGGCAGGGAGTGCACTTTGGCTACTCACATCCCCATCCACTGTGGCTGTTACAGCTCTGTGATGTCAAGCTTTGCAAGATACCATGGGGAACTGGGGCCAAAAAAAAGTGTGTGTAATGCTGCCACATGGTGAATTATCAGGAAAAATGTGGCAAACAGGGTCCCTGGCATACACGGCAAATGCACTGCAAAAAAAACACTGTGCTGAATTTTGCCAATCAATACAATTAAACACTGGCATAACATTGTGGTTAAGGTTTTATAATGTCCTGACCTTAACTCCTTACCTCAGCATCTACACTACTAATTGCAGTCTGTGAAGTGTGGCTGCTCATCTAAATAACCATTAGGGCTCCATCTGTTCCATCATGAATCTTGTGTGCAGCCTGTTTTCAAGTTCTATGATCAATGTCTGTAGAATATTTTGATGGACGTGTGCACAATTCGCAGTTGCTATTGGTTCCTTCTTCATCTACAATGAAAACATCCAAAGTTTTCAATCGGCCTTTTCTAACCATCTGAGTACCATCCTTACTGGTAGAGTATTTAAGCAATAAGTGTTCTTAATCAGGTTGTGTTGACTGAACAAGTGTATTGTCTGAAACAGTTTTATTGTCATATATGACTATAAAATGTGTCTTTCTCTTAAACTGCTGTAAATATCTGCCTCAAACTTCTCTTTTCTTAAGCAGCAATCTGTGAGTAGCAGTTGACAGTGTCTGAGCTGTTTACCTTGTATATATGCATGTGCACACCACATTAGTAGTGAAGTAAGTCTTTATCGACGTGCACGTGTGCATGTTATGAAAGTAATTGAGCTTCAACACATGCAGAGGTGCTCCTCTGTCTGTGGTGTTTATTCAGACTTAATAAAGAGCAAGTTAAATCAAAACAGCTGCCACTTCTCCGCTTGAAAAATTGTCATACCCACATGAACAGAGGATTGGCACCTTGACAATGAGCAATAAATAAAATAAACGTTCTTCAGTTATATTGTATTCTCCCTCTCTGCTACATTTGCACATTTGCTCTCTGTCAACTATATTCTCCTTCAGTGATCCATTCATCCTTTCTTCTTGCCAACTCACATTTTGACTGAAAAAAATATTTACTTCATGTGCCTGTGTTATGGTTTGGTTGGGCTCCATTCTTGCTTTATTTATTGACATTTTTTTATTCTGTTATTTTTGTAATTTATTCTATTGAGTTTGTAAATGAGTATATGTTTACTAGCTATATTTGTTTATGTATTTGTTTTTTATGAAATTTTCTACTTTCAGGTTATTACACTCTAATTGCCATTCCTCGTTTTTGTCTTTTTCCACTTTCCTTTTATGTTGAGCCCAGGGGTGCATGGCCTTCTGGCATGCATCTGTGTAGCTAATGGGGCTGCTATGAGATCTCCCTTTAAGGTCCTAGCAGGCCCCAAATGGGCTGTTGTGGCATTGGTGCTTTTCACTCATGTTGTTGAGTTCCATTTTTGATTCTTTTTGGTCTCTGAACTTTTGTTGTGATCAAACCTGTTCAAAATGTTCAAAATGGATGCTGACTTCAAAAATTAACCAAGTTGAACCTGCATTGCAATACAGGCCCCACCACCTCGAGTAGCCTTGCCACAAACTCAAGAGGCGAAGGCTTCAAAGTCACAGATATAGAGAAGGAAAATATATATCAAACTTCAAAATATTTTCATATTTATTTTAAAAAAACAGGAGAAAAATCAAATAGGTTTACCTAAAATGCAGCCCTGAAGTGAGCAACTCTGAATTTAGTAACTACAGACAGCAAAATAATTCAAGAGTAGTGGGTGAAAAGTAAGAAATCCAAAGTCCGCAAAAAGTACAATAGGCAAGACAGAAACAATCCTCAATGGTGCTGCAGCCATATTCATGTCTGTGTTAGAGGGGGGCATTTTTTTTTACACTGGGTCATTCCATTTCTCTCTTAGGAAAAGAAACATGTAAATATTACATTTAAAACCCAGCAGATGAACAGGCAATAGGCACCCATTGTTGGGACTGGAGGTGAGAAGTTAAAACGCTGTCTGCAGATTGTAGGTATTTGCTGTATTGTAAAAGAGTCACCACTTTGAAGTTTTTGGCTGGTTGAGATTACAAACAATACCAAGTTGTGATAACAGAACTGCTCCTTCCTTGGAGGATGTCTGTATTTACCTGACTTGGAAATTAACATGTTTGACAATATTGGTTTCTAAACAGCAGATCTGTACTCATTAATGGTTGGTAACAATACATTTTGTTAACTTGTGTTTCCATTATTTGTTAAACCTAGGAAATTTAGATTTGCCATTGTTTAATCCGATTCTCCAGAACTGATAATTGCAGGGACTGAAGGAGATTTAAGCTTCTGGGCAGGAGAAGGCAAGAATGAGGGACGGTTTACTGAGAACACTGCCAAGATACTCAGACGGAGCACAGGGGCTCACAGGCTGACAAGGGTACCTGGCTGGCACAACATGAGGCACAAGGATGGCAACACTTACTTCCAGCGAGGAAGAGACAGCTCCACAGGGAGACGCTGGTTGTGGGTTCAGCGAGAGAGGGAAGCCGCATGAAAGGACCAAGCAAAGCTGGCAGACGAGAAATGAGGAATGCCTAGGTCACAGGAACACAAGGAGTCCAGAGTGGAAAAAAAAGGAACGACAAAGAGATGCTGACAGGCATTCAACAATTTGACACAACTTCTGTTGAGAAACGAGTGTCCAGTGAACAGAGTGTATCGGTGGACAGTTGAACGATTAAGTGTTGGGATAACACAGTGCGCAAACTGGACTCTGCACCACTAAAGGTTGTATCCTCCAATTCTGTTTTTGGCAGACCTTTAGTGTGTGGACTGTGTGTTTTCCTTTTAAAAAAAGGAAATTTGTTCTTGATATTGTTAGATTTTGTTTATGTTCATTTATCTTTCTTTTTAATGTACTTATGATTGCCTGGTGTAATAGAAGTTACTCTTGCTTTTCCTGAAATTACTGTTTTGTCTTTCATTGTGTGTTTACTCACTGCCCACTTTAAAGAAACCTGTGTGCTATTATTGGTAAATTTCAGGAGTTCCCAGTCTCTTAATAAAACTGGGTGGCGTAGTCGGATATTTAAATGGTGTCTAAGTTAGATTACCTGTAAGTGTGTCCAGACACCTGTCACAACTGTTTCTAGTTAAATACTTCTGGGGCGGGACCTCGGCTATAGCATTAGGTGACCCCGCCCTCTATGCCTCCACATAAAGAGAGCAGAATATACAGAAGTTTAACACATATATTAGCATAACATAAAAATGTACAATAATACATAAATAACACAACATTTCATCAATAAAACAAAACCAACATCATAAATAGTAACACAACATACGAGGGGGACACAAAGATTCCAGGAATTGTTAAAAAAAGTACTTTACTATACAGCTTTCAGCACTTCCATTTCAGTAAGCATCAAAATACTCCCCCAATACATTTGTCCCAGTGCTTTATCCATTCTTGGAAACATTTCCTGTGCTCATCTTGTTACCTTGTCTACAGCCTCTTGTAATTTTTTCTTGATTTCTTCACAGGCAGAAACTCGTCCTCCCTTCAGTCTCCAATTTAATTTTGAAAACAGAAAGAAATCACAGGGAGCAAAATCTTGTGAATTGACATCATTTTTGGCCAAAACTCTTTGACTGACAACATGGTGAGTGCATGTGTGCTATCAGGGTGCAAAATTTAGTTCTGTGTGCACCACTGCATTTTTTTTTACCTGATGCTTCCCTGCAGACACCTCAGCAATTCAGTGTAATGTTGCTGATTAACAGTCTGTTCTGGGATACAAACTGTTTATTAACAAGTCTGTCAGTTTGTGAAAACATGAGTTCAGTGATTTTCACTGCAACCAGATGTGCTTTTTACGGTCTGGAGAAAGAAAAAAATCATCAAAGTCATGCACACGATTGTAAAATAAATATCAGAAATACGCATTTGATCAAAACACCACAATGCCACTTGGCAGAGTGATTAAAAAGACTGTAGGCGTGCAATACCTGGTGGCATAGTTGATAACTACACTCTACTACCGTGCTCTTGACCAATTTTTGGGTTTCTCCTCAGGTAATATGCCTACCCAAATATTAACAAAATGAGAAACAAATAATTTATTTAACAACCTGCATGTTTCATGGGGAGGTGGTAATTCAAATAATGAAATTAAGGCAGTGAAAAAACAATAACTGTATTTCTAACCAAGCTGAAAAGTACAACACAATGCACTACCAATCCTATGGCTAGTTCTCTTACAATGCGCATTTTACATTTTTCACACCAAACTATAACATCCAGAGCACTCCAACAACCTAGGAGAAAAGCCAAAGCCCCCTAATGGAATATAATTTATAAGTAGTACATGCCTTGATATGGTAGAGTACATCACTTCACTACAGTGGCCTTTTCCTTTTTTAAGAGTGCATGCCCCATACCTGCTTGGATGTTTAGGGCTAGGTCATTAGGATTTTTTAAGCCTAGGTTTTGAATTCTGGCCCTTCTTGAGTTTTGTGGGCCCATAGTCACAACTCTCCACTTATTATATCTTCTTTTGTGGGAAGAGTTTCATAAGTTAGTCAGTGAAGACTCCAGGATGAAACAAATGAGGCAGCAACCCCAGCAATGTTAACCTCTCTAACCATAGTTATTATTAGTAAATGAAAAAACAAGGATAATCAGGACAAAAATATTGTCAGCAGGATTCTAGAATACCTTGCTTATCCGTGCTTTCTAGTTGTAATTGCAAAAACTGTTAAAGACTACCAAATGAAAGGTATAGGATCAATTCTTCATCAGACTGATGCAGTTTCTCATAATCAAGCTAGTACGCAAACCACTCAGTCAATACTGCTAGACTAATGCTTCTTCTTGTTGCCTGCTTAAATGTTTCAATACTCATGGATGGGATGGAAGCATGCTTAAGATCTGACATGGGTGGGATAAATTGGTCAGAAGGTGAATGCCCTGATGACAGATCACCTATTTTTAAGACAAAATGGAACTCTTGTATTATGCATTAAACCTGCATAAATATACAGAGAACAAAATGCTGCAAACTGCAATCTTGTGTTTATTCAGCAGCAAATGGTAGCCAAGTGGCGGGTCAGCTTTTTACTGTACATTTGCCACTTTTGTACCATAGTACCCTTAGGCAAATTGCCTACCCTGTCAGGCATCTAGGAATGGAAATGTCCAACTGAGCAACTATAAATTGAAGGAGTCAATTGAACTGGAAACTTGTTAAATTCAAGTAAAACACAAAGTTCTCCATTCTAATAAAATTGACTGATTAGTTTGTTTTTATTTGATTGTACTGTATATTGGGATGTGTCTCTTAAAGGAAATTAAAATCATTCTCAATAATACTAGCCTTGTTTTTGAAAAAGCCATTGACTTAGTTTTGCCACCTTGTTATTAACAATTTGTGTAATGTGCTAGTATTCTGTGTAATGAAGCACTTAAGTCTGTAATTTGCACTCCATTAAAATAAAAGGTGACCAACTGCCATAACACAATATATTGGAAGGACAGGGTGAATCCATCTTTATACTTTTCACTAGAATTATGCTGACATTTGGATTTTTTTACACTCTGCATAGTCAGGAAATTGAACTTTAAGACTTAGGTTGAAAGCAAGAGGTTACTTAAGCTGCTAGCTGCTAACAGCATGGAACTAAATGCATCAAATAAAATATATGCTGTCTTGTCAAGAGCACCGTTTATAGAGGGCAATTTGGAGAAAATGATGTTGAATAGCTATTAACTGATAAATGTGTTCTGAAATGAGTTTTTGACTTATAATATAGACTCTAATCTACTTTACTTTTCATAATGATTAAACTATTTCCATTTTCAACAGCTATTAAAAATAACCCAGTGCTGTTTGTATAGAAATTATTTACATCCAGATAATATTCATTGGCCTTTTATTTGTAAATAATATTTTTCTCTTGCTCTTGTATATGTGTGGTGGAGTTGTTAACATTGTGACCTCACTGCTCATTTCACCTTTTCTGAGCTAATATTTAAAAAGTGAATAAATGGAAGAATGGCTACATATATTCTTGAGTGTCTATAAGAATTTTTGTGGGTACTCTGATGTCCTCCAACATCACTAATACAGATTACTTGAGTTTTTAAATATTTTTTGGAATATGTACAGTACAAACAGTGAATCTGGAAAATATTCAGATCCCTTCACTTGTTTCATATTTTGTTATGTTGTTGCTTTATTTTTTTTGTCACATCAAGGAACATTCAATTCTCCTGAATCACAAAGTGAAACTGGGATTTTAGAAACGTTGATTTGTTTTCAATCCTATTTTCTGTAAAAATCGATCTATTTGTGTGGAATGATTACAATAAAATCAATAAAATTATAATAAAAAGGAAATGTTTACAAATTAAATATAATAAACTGAAATATCACATTGACACAAGTATTCATACAACTCTGTACTTATGACAACAACATTTATTTATATAGCACATTTTCATACAAATAATGTAGCTCAAAGTGTTTTACATGATGAAGAAAGAGAAAACACAAAGTAAGAATTCAAATCAGAAAACAATAATTAACATAAAATAAAAGTAAGGTCCAATGACCAGGGAGGACAGAAAAAAAAAAAACTCAAGACGGCTTGAGAAAAAAAAATCTGCAGGGGTTCCAGGCCATGAGACCGACCGGCCCCCTCTAGGCATTCCACCTAACATAAATGATAACTTAGTTGAAGTACCTTTGGCAGAAATTACAGCTTGGAGTCTTCTTGTGTTTGAAGCAACAAACTTCACACATCTAGAAATGTTCTGCCTTTGTTCTCTTCAGATGCTCTCAAGTTGTGTCAGGATGGATGGAGACCATTAGTGGACAGATATTTCTAGTCTCACTGAAAAACAACCCCACAGTGTGATGCTTCTAGCATGATGCTTCATCATTGGAATGGCATTGGAAAGGTGATGATCAGTGCCTAGTTTCCTCCAGACATCATGGTTTCTTTTAAACCAGAGAATCTTGTTTCTCACAGACCGAGAGTCTTTTAGGTGCTTTTTTGCAAACTCCAAGCAGGCTGTTGGAAAGGCTTCTGTCTGTCCCCTCTTCCATTAAGCCCTGATCGGTGGAATGTTGCAGTAACAGTTGGTTCTCTTATGAATTATGAGGGCAGCCTTCATTACTGCATGATTTTTGTAGCCTTCCCCAGATCTGTGCCTCAACAAATCCTGTCTCAAGCTCTGTAGGCAGTTTATTTGACCTCATGCTCTGATACACATTGTCAGCTTTGGGACCAGATATAGATAAGGGTATGCCTTTTCTAATCATGTGCAATCAAATGAATTAATGAGGCGAGGACCCCTGGTACAGGTGTAGAAACACCTCAATAATGATAAATAGAATGAGATGCACCTGAGACACATCTCAAGTGTCAGAGCAAAGGGCCTAAATACTTGTGTCAATTTAATATTTCAGTTTTTTATATTCAACAAATTTGCAAAAAATTCTAAATCCTGTTTTTTGTTTTGTGATTCTGGGGAATTGAGGGTTGGTTGATATGAGGGAAAATAAATTTAAATGACTTTAACACAAGGCTGCCTCATAACAAAATGTGAAAAGTTATGTGGGTCTAAATACATTCTGAATCCATTGTGAATGTGTGAGGTGTTCTATTCAAGATCTGATCATTTCTTACACCAAATGCTACTGGGACATGCAGCAGCTCCCAATGGCAATGGCAAGTTCAGAAAACTGATGAATGTTGCATTCTATTTTTGATGTTACTCGATCCTTGCTTTAGTATTTATGTCATGTTTTACAGGATGCATATACACCATGAATATTCAAAGCCTTGCTTTATCTGATACTTTACTATGAATAAATCAGTAAAGAATGGAGATCACATAAAATGTGCTACATAAGGGGAGGTACACTCAGATGTGAATATAGGTTCGATACAATGGGTTCTAAAAATGGGTGGATGAATGTTTGCATGATTGAATAATAAAATCAATAATACCTACTTTGTCCAGTTCTGAATGCTATAATACAGGTATGGGCAAAGTCGTTCCTGGAGGGCCGCAGTGATTTCAGGTTTTTGTTCCAACTCAATTGCTAAATAAGAAGCACTTATTGCTCAAGTAACACTTCTGCTTCACTTTAGTTGTCTTGCTTATTAAGATTTTGAACCCTTATTGCAGGTGGCACGATGGCGCGGTGGGTAGCGTTGCTGCCTCGCAGTTAGGAGACCTGGGTTCACTTCCCGGGTCCTCCCTGCGTGGAGTCTGCATGTTCTCCCCATGTCTGCATGGGTTTCCTCCCACAGTCCAAAGACATGCAGGTTAGGTGCATTGGCGATCCTAAATTGTCCTTGGTGTGTGTGTGTGTACCCTGCGGTGGGCTGGCACCCTACCCGGGATTTGTTCCTGCCCTGTGCTGGCTGGGAATGGCTCCAGCAGACCCCTGTGTTAGGATATAGTGGGTTGGACAATGACTGACTGACCCTTATTGCTTATTTTAGTCTTAAACAGCTGTAGTCTTGGTTTTAATTGTTCCTAACTAGCAATAACATGCAAATGACAAAAGAAACCAGCAGTTCTCCATTTAGCTTGTTACCATTTACACCTGTGTGTATGTATTGTGCACTATTGGGTTTAATTAAATACTTGGAAGGAAAGTGAAGAGAAAAAACTGAACTACTCCTCCATTTTAGCCTTCAAATAATTTGGATGATATCCTTAGGAAGGAAAAAAATTTAGAATATGAGAATGACTTGACATGGCAGAGTTAAAGCACTAACAAGCCATGAAATTAAATTATTGGCAACAAATGTTTTCTAATTAAGCAATTGGGTTGGAACAAAAACCTGCAGCCACTGTGACCCTCCAGGACTTACTTTGCCCACCCCTGCTATAATATGTTGCATATGTCAGTAAGTCAGTCATCGTCCAACCTATCCTAACTACAGGGTCACGGGGGTCTGCTGGAGCCAATCCCAGCCAGCAGAGGGCGCAAGGCAGGAACAAACCCCAGGCAGGGTGCCAGCCCATTGCAGGGCACACACACACACACACACCAAGCACACACTAGGAACAATTTAGGATCACCAATGCACCTAACATGCATGTCTTTGGACTGTGGGAGGAAACCGGAGCACCCGAAGGAAACCCACGAAGACACGGGGAGAACATGCAAACTCCACGCAGGGAGGACCCAGAAAGCGAACCCAGGTCTCCTAACTGCAAGACAGCAGCGATACCCACTGCGCCCCCAAGTAGATACAAAAAAGTAAAAAAAAAAAAAAGAATTTCTTGAAATATGCCAAATTGTTCAAAATGAACTCAAAATTGGCCTTATATAAGTGAGTTTGACTGTTTGAGCTCTATGATTGATAGCATGTCAAGGTTAACTCTTTACTTATTCCCAGTTTCTGCTTGAATAATTTCACCTCCTTTACAGAATTTGTGAGAAAAGAACAATTTAAAGAAGGGTTGAATGAAAGTCTGGTCTCAACTGAGGAGCAGATGATGCAGTCTTTTATACAAAACCTGCTTTGAAATAATGATTAAAAGTATGAATACACGCTTTTTTTGACACTGCTGCACATTGAATCAAATTCAGTATAACACACTGTTACTAATTAAATAGTGACAATATGGAGAAAACTGAGGCACAACTTTACAGCTTGCTTGTAAAGGAAGAGTGTAATTCGATCAAATATAATTGAATGTGTTATTCTTTTTTGTAGGCATCAAGGTTAAGGTGAATTTAAGTCAGTCATCTGTTCCACATCTAGTAGAAGGAGATGCAGTGTTTTACCTTTTCTGTGAATGCTCTGAAGTTGTTCTTTTGTAACATCACAAAAGTGTTTTTGTTACTTAAAGGCAATAGAAATTAAAAATAGTAACCTTGCAGTATGGTAAATAGAATCTGATGGCATTAAAACACATTGAATACATCCCACATTATAATTATTGTGGAAAGCTAGCATATCCTACTAAATAATTACATTGCAAAAGGCAGTTTAATTCATAATTTAAGAAGCTTTTCTTAATAAGACCCTGAGCTGCACTTAAAATGCTGAAATAAGTTTGCAATAATTTCTTCTAAGAATCAAACGCAAATGCACCTAGTATAGTTAAAAAAGAACCATATTGGAATTTTAAATTAGTGATTTAAAAAAAGTGTGAGTGCTTATGTTCATTTTTCTTGGAGTTCGTTAAATGCTTTCTTTATTATTAACCATGACTTGAAAAAATCTGAATAACTTAAAAGTAATAATAGTCTGTGGTTTTCTACTAGCAAATTGAGTCTCATTGTATATTTTGCAGATTTGGTGTCTTTACTATTTTTTACAGTGAAATTAGTTATCTTTGCAGGTGTAGCTGCTGTGTTTGAGGACATTTTCTTATACTGCAATACTTTTTAATCACGGGTGAGGAAATATCTGGGGCCTCATGTATAAACGGTTTGTACGCACAGAAATGTTGCGTAACAACTTTTCCACGTTCAAATCACGATGTATAAAACCTACACTTGGCGTAAAGCCACGCACTTTTCCACGGTACCTCATACCTTGTCGTACGCAAATTCTCCGCTCGGTTTTGCAGACTGGCGGCACCCAGCGTCAATGCTACTGTTCCTGTGTGGTTACACCTTACTTTCCTGACACGGCTTTATAAATAAACTGAAACTAACCGCATATTGTTTATTAGTGTAATGCATCTGATTGTAATTAACTTGTAACAATATAATGGTCGAGGGAATAGCAATAGTATTCCAAATACCATAACTGCTTTAGCGTTGTTACTCTCACTGCACCTTCTTCTTCTTCTTCTTCTTTCAGCTCCTCCCGTTAGGAGTTGCCACAGCAGATCATCTTTTTCCATATTACTCTCACTGCACCACTCGGAGTATTTATATCACTGTATCTGAGTGTGAATCACAGCAGCAGCTGATCGGAAAGAGAATTATCGGTAGACAGCTTCAAGCACACGCTGTCTCTGCCACGGCAAAACGTTTCAAAGCCTTTCCTGTACGGACGCGTATTTACATATGATGACGATATCATTTTTAAGGTGAAATGCAGCAAAATATGTTTATAATATTATACAGATAAAACTTTAACTTCATTTAAATAATCTATATTCTTCACTGGGAGTGTTGTGAAGGATAGAATAATTAAACATTGTGACAGTTTAGGGGTTTCTCGCACCCTTGTACCCTCAGACCACACATCAGACACCAGGTAAAAGTCCAAATAATTATTATTTATTATAATAATAAGTGCACAAAGCACGCTCTTCTCCACAATTCTCAATAAACAAATACACAATAACCAATCCTCCAAACTCCCAGACGCTTAGCCACCCTGCCTCCCAACTTAGCTCGTCTGTCTGGGATCTCCCACAGTCCTTTATAGTCCTCGACCCGGAAGTGTTTCTGAGCCCTCAGTCCATGTGATTATCCAACACTTCCGGGTCGGGTAATCTTCTCTTTTCTTCAGCCCGGAAGTATATCATTCCTTCCGTTTCCGCGATTGTGAAATACTTCTGGGCTATAAGGAAAGTATAAGTCCCTGGGCCTCCCTGCAGCGTCCTCCGGTGGCCCCCATGTTATCCAGCAAGGCTGTGGTGAAAAACTCTAAGTTCCATGATGCCCTGCTGGAATTCGGGGCCCTTCCATGTTGCAGGGATGGCTCCATCTGGCGGTTTGGGGTTGTTGGCTCGGATACATGGCTGGCAATCCCTCACAACATGTACTACGAAGATATTTCAATGTTCCTTAAACGTTTTGAAGAATCAGCGCTCTAAGCTTACAGATCGCTTAACTTCTATTACAGAGCTGATTGTGTGGTGATTGGGTATTTGGGGAAAGAAAAGCAAGGACTGCAGTGGCGGCTACGCCAATATATATTGAATATAAAACAGAAAGAGAAAATAACAACACAGCTAAAAACACAGCGATAAATTTTGGCAAAAGTTAAATGCTTGTGTCATGAGCACGAGGCGGCTATGCAGTGTCTGCAATGGACGTGGCCATCCACCGTGCATAAGCTACCTTACTGACATTGGCGGCGAAGGAGCCACCGGTTCTTCCTCTGCCCAGTGCCACCAGAAGCCTAGAGCTGCCCCTGAGTACTGCTGCAATAAATTATTTCATCGATGGTCACACACAATCACTGCGCCATGAAAGCCATGTTTAATAACGTGCTTTAACTCCTATCATCATAAAAATGATATCACGTATACATCTCAGTATTTTAGTTATTCAGAGAGCTGTAATATCACAAATGTAATGGGCTCTGTGTCCAGTTGGAGGAAGAGAGCCGGTTTAAGAAGCAAGTAGTAATTCACACACATAGAGCACATAGAAGATCAAATACAAAACAAAGCATTTAACGTGCTACTTTAATTACGATGTGATTTGAGAAACTGGTTAATTAAACGATTTTAAGATGAAGTTTATGATGTTCTGTTTTAATGACAAAATAAACTACGTGATTAAAGTGGAAATGTCGAGATTGAAGTTGACATTTCGTGCTTTTTCCCCACTGTGTGCCTTTTTTTTCTCTGTACCCTAATTAGCTTTCATATGATACTCAGACAGTGGGCTACAACTCATCTTTTCACGGCGGTGATATGTGACTTCTTTTTAATTTCTGGCACTGTGCGATTTTGTGAACGTGAGCTTTCAAGTTTCTCCAACACGCTATGTCACTTCCTTTTGTTGATTATACCACGGTTTATTTGAACAAATAGTATGTTTTTCCTTTGCCTCCACTTGGTATTCACTAAAATTCTTATATTTTCCCCCGTGCTTTTCCCATTGTCTTTTCACAAAAGGCTGAGCTTAAGGGCAATTTATATTCATTTGCATATTCAAAGAGGCATAATTCTGGGAGGAGTTGGGGCGTTACATAAAGCACGAGCGTTAGTTTTCACGCTGACCGGGATTTATGTAGCGGAAGAACGTGGAAGTTGGAGTACGCACAGATTCCTGCATCTGGATTTTTCTGTGCGTAAGCACATTTCGGCTTTTGTGCTTACGCCATGTTATAGTGCGAGTTCTACGCACGCCGTTATACATGAGGCCCCTGGTGATTTACAGGAAACAAGAGATAAAAGATAAATAAATGAAAGTGTTTCTGTAGTTTTATTTATCATTTACCAACTTTCTTTTTTTAGATTGTTTTCAACTGAAGGAACAAACAATCCATAACACAAAATATGGGGCACCAACTGGGTTGCTCCTTTTAATTTATACAACATCCCCAAAATAAACAGGCACTCAATGGTGCATAAAGGTGCAACAAAATAAAGAACAGCAAAGCAAAAATAGTCTCAGTGCAGTTCAATGCTCTGTTGAGAGATGAATATTTGAGAGGGAGCTTTGTGCAGCAGTCAGCTACCTCCAGAATGGGATGCACCATACATGAGTATCTTGGTTTTATAGCAGAGAGAATGGAAGAGGTGGAGTGAATTTCTCTCTGTGGGCAGTTTGTCAGGGCTGTGGGAGAAAAAGATGATACCATCAGTGTCAGCGCCCCTTTGTGTCCTGGAGTGGTAGTGCAAACCTCAGACGAGCCTAGAAGGCAAACCTCAGACGTGCATCTGAGACAAGATATATTTTATAGTCATTATATCTTTCTTTTGCCACAGTAGATTTGACATTATGAAGTAAAACACAAAAAAGTCATCTGGTGTTTGGTTCTGGGAAATGAAAGAATGCACTAAACTTTCAAAATTATTTGTAAATGTTGTTCAATACACATTTGTATCAGTATTTTAAAGAGAAATTATCTTATAAAAGCTGTAGTTTAAGAGGCTAGATTTTATGTAAGAGAAAAAAAAATGTGTGTCACGCATCTCAGTAGGTCCTGGAACATCAATCACGTTAGTGCTGATTGGTCAGTTGTCCATGTGGCCCCGGGAATTTTCAGCTTTGCATAGATTTTATGCAGCAATTTCAAAAAACAAGGCCTGATCTACTGCAATCTTGCCTTGGTTCTGAAGAATTATGATGTAAAGTTTAATAAGAAAAATATTTACTTTAACTCATAATACTGAGCAATATGTGCTGCTTAAGAAAGTATAGTAAGTTTTTATTAGTTTTGATCCATGTTTATTATTTAGAAAAAAAAAGAGAAACCTTACTGCTAGGTATCTGATGTGCAAAAATCCTGTTTGTCTTTGTTCCATATTCATAATGTGAATAAGTTGATAGAAGGGGGAAATGTTCAGTTTTTCTAGTTTTAAAAAAAAGTTTAAACATCAGTCTGGTGTAAAAAATGTTTCTTATAATAACTGGACATGTCTTGAACACTGTAAACAGCCCAGTATAGGGAAGGCAGCCAAGAGTATAAATGACCTTGGACCGCCCAGACCTTTATCTTCTTTAAAAGTGTTGTTGACTGGAGTGTTTGTTTTCATGTCCTCCACTATTATGTGGTATGTGTTGATAAGAATTACTTAGAAACATTTTCAAAGTACTTTAGTTTTAATTGTCTGGCATTTACTGACACAACAGTATGAGGAAACCCCTATATATAATATACTGTTTGATTCAACGTAATGTAACAATGTAAAATGTTCAGCTTTTTGGGATTCCCTCATATTTCAAAGTCAAAACTCCATATTTTCAGGCTATTATGGGCAATACCTTCTGCAAGAAACCACAACCTTATGATAAAGAGTAAACCAACAGCTGTCTTCAGCAGAAACAATCCGAGGAATTTAAAGTTGTTCAGGCAACATCAACCAACCACTGGGGTTCTCCCACCAATGGGATACAAGGAGTCAGAGTTACTCCTTTTCAGAAAACGTTTTGAATATTTGATTGTTTATCGGTGGTCCTAGCCCTATAACATTAAAAATAACAGATTTTAAATATAAGCACGTGGGGTATCATTTTTGACTATTTCAAGATCTTAATAATGAATATGATGTTATTTTTGATTTCTAATCCTTTATTAGGGATCTAGCTCCTTGTAGACCTAAATAAGAGGGTGAAAAATAACACATTTCCTTTATAAGCAAGAATATTTAATTGTACCTGAGTACTTGAATTCTTAAATTGTTTTCTGAACTTTCCCAACATTAGTGATGTTTTGTACATTTTTATAGTTGGCTTTTGAAATGCCTTTTTTGTAGTAGAGGGGTAAATTAAGGTTGAACCTCAGGGGTCACATGCTTTGCTCTTCTTCTTTGTAAATTTTTCAGATGCAGATTGCCTCTGTTTAAAGATTTCATTTTATGGATTGTATTTTGGCACTTGTTTGCTTAGGATTGCATTTTCAGCAACTAATGTTTGCCTATTTTGTTCTTCTGAGCATTTTACTTGCATTTTACCTTCATTTATAAAGATTCTTTGTTTGCCATTTTATATACAAGCCGAGAGTGGGGCATTTGTTATATATTGGGACTTTTCTAGTTATTTCGAAGCCAACTTCCAATTTGTGAGGCCTGCCATGCCAGAACTATCAGTTTGCAGTTTTGAATAAACCTGATTGTGGTGGGCCTCGTCTGGGCAGGCTGGTAAAGGTCCTGGCCTACCTTTTATTTTGGAGGCCTCATACCATTGTTGTTATGTTTGTGACACCTAGTCACAGCAATTAGTCTTGCTTGAGAAATTATTTGGCTTCTAATACTGTATAATGGTGTCATGGTGTGAAGCTGATCTCATAACATTATCTTCTTTTCACAGACAAATATAGTTAATAAAGTCATCATTTGCAAGTATGTAGTAATAGGTTAAAATGCAATGGTTATACAGTAAGTAACAGTTTCAGAATAAATGGATCATAATTTTAGATGTTCTCAGTAAAAATAAATAAAATAGTAAAATAGGTAATGCTCGGGTCTGACATCCACAGGTACTGCTGTACCCCAGTCCCTCTTCTCAATTAAAAGGCCAGGCACTCCTAAGCAAGTTGGCAGTACAATTAAAGTTATTTTCTTCATTTGTATATATTACAATGTAATACTAGGCAAAAACAAAGTTATAATTTAGCCAAAATTACAGTTACGTGGGTAAAGGTAAGAGGCATATGAAAGACAAATGAAGCAAAAACGTTTGAATCCCAAAAGAAATTTCCATCGAAATGATGTAGTACTAGGGTGTTGTACCGTGTTAGCCATTATGAACGTAGTGAGAAGCCAAGCAAAATGACACCTTTTATTGGCTAACTAAAAAGATTACAATATGTAATCTTGCCTGAAGAATGAGCCTGAGTTGCCTTGAAAGCTCGCATGTTGTAATCTTTTTAGTTAGCCAATAAAAGGTGTCATTCTGCTTGACTTCTCACTACATCTAACTGATAAAATATTCGAGACATTCCCTGAATGTTTCTTAGGTGGCATTTTGCATAGCTTCACTTAGTTAAATGCAAGCATTTGTCTTATTAGAAAGACCTGTTCATCTTCAGGAGTGGTAAAAAGTATTTAATCAATGAATATGTTTTGTCAGTCTGGCAGGGTTCATTAATAAGCAACAAGTATTAATATTTTCATTCTAAAAAGGGAAATGTTACTGTATTGATGCCTGCTCTAGGGTGAGGTAGTTTATGAATTGCATTACCACTGTGTTTTTGCATTCTCAAAAGTATATTTCTTACACAGCAAATGCCTTTTTACCTCTTTTGAAAGCAAAGGAATTAAACTATGTTGAGACATAATCACTCCCTATTTTGCAATCATATCTGTGAGCCCAGTCTGAGTCAAGGTTTTTTATTAAAGTAGCCTCCCAGGTTTTTGATGATGAATGTGGACATGAATGCTCTTAGGTTATTTCCCTTCAGCTCTTCCAGAACCCCCCAGATGTGTAAATCTTGCCTCCTGGCATGTTTTTCCAATACATCAATTTTTTCTTGAAGTATCTTGGTTTATAAGGTCAGGTTAGTGCATGAAGATTCCAGTGTAGCTAATCCTGTTGCCATTATTCAACACCGCAGGTTCAAGATCCATAATATAATATAACAGCATTTCTCACTGTGAGTGTATCAGGGTTTGTGTATCAGCTTTTATCTAAGCAATTGCTTCCTTTCAAACCAGCTGTCATATTCCTGTAAAAATAATCTTTCTTTTTATAAGTATGTTAGTGTTGTTTCTAAATCGGCTTTAACTGTTTTCATTAATCGTTTTGGAAGAATATGTTTTATTATGTCATGTTCTGTAGCTGCTATTTCCACTGGATTGAGATCAGACTTTTCTGGAGACTGTAGCTGATATTATCTGTTCTTCACTGTAGGCATACTAAGTTGTTTTTTTTTTTTTTTAAACTACCAGCTCACATTTTCTTGACATCTTTAAAGCCAAATAAAAAGCAGATTCGAAAAAGGTGAATAAATGAACATATTAGTGGTGTAAAGTTTGCTCATGTCTCACTTCATGGCATGGAATTGTGCAGGTTTGTTCAATAATCCTTGAAGATACAGGAGGAAAACATTTCTTTCCTCAAATGAAGCTACATTTAATTGGCTGCTTTTCCTTAAATTTTTTTCTTATTATTTTAAAAGGTTTACATGAACTCTATAAGCACCTTTAATGTGCTTATGAATAACAATACATTCCAAGCAGTGTCAAGGGAGGTCAAAGGCTGCCTTGGCAGAACTGGGTGCAAGTAGACATCAGGCTGCCAGTCATTTGCAGGGCAGACATATGCACATCTGCTCTTTCTCACAGTTTAGAATCTCTAATCATCCCAATATGCACGTCTTATAACATACAAACTCCATCCAGTCAATGAGTGAGCACAGGTTTTAAGCTAGGATGTGAGATCTGTGAGGCTGTCACCCTGTCTATGTAGTATATTAAATTTATTTGGTAACACATTTGAATTAGTTATGCTTTTATACTGTAGTTGTTATAGGCTACCCGCTCATTATCATGGTTAATCAAGGTTTGATTACATAAAGGAAATATGGAAACACACACAGTATTAATTTAATAAACACACAAACAATCCCCATAAATGCACAAACAGAGGGATGACACATAAATAATTAATAATTAAAAGCTATGCAAGTGAAAAATTAGACTGTGGAATATCTTGCTTTCTGTACAGAAGTCCTGCTCATGTAAGTTAAATTTCATTTGTTTCATTTGCTGTTGAGCATTTAAAGGAAGGACAGATAGTGGTTATAGAATGAGTAGATAAGCAAAAGAGAAATACTGTAAGTACTGTATAGGAACACTTCATTAAAGCAGACCTACTATAAGGTCATACTGTAAGTCATCAAAATGAGAAATCATATGAATTAGCAGGACAAACTAAAGTGCAAGGATTAGAAGAAGAAAAATGAGTATCACCACGAAATAATTTTCAAAAAATAGGCTTTGTGAGTTAAAACATCTTCTTGTAGCTGAAGTAGCTGAAATAATACTTAAAACAGGTTAAATGTCATATTCTATTGCTGACTAACACAAACTACTGCTAGCTTTTTGTTTACTATATTTATTGCCACTTTTACCATCATAATAATAATAAATAAAAATAATAATAATACATTTTATTTATAGGGCACTTTACACTACATTAGCAGTAAATCTCAAAGTGCTACGTAAAAAGTTTAAACAAAGGCAAAGCAAGATAAAAACAGAGATGAAACAACAATAATTATAGCATTCGTGTTAATAAGCTTTCTTAAATAGAAAAGTTTTTAGCTGTTTTTTAAAACAGCCCACAATCTGCTGTGTTCTCAGGCTCTCTGGTAGGGCATTCCCTTTGGAAATTCACGCAGGACATACTGGGATATTGGGGGAATGAGTCCCAGCAGGGAAAATCACCTGAAGCCACCCCCTCCTGACACCATAACTACACTATGTCTACTATAATTGACAAAATGATGCCTCCTGAAAATTTAGTTTTCCTGTATGGTAAAGCCGTCCCTGCTATCACCTCTCCTCTTTTGTATGCCCTATGTCTTGTTGGTCTCCAGTTTACATTTCCAGATAACAATATGCAAATAAAAAACAGACAATTAGAAGCACTCTTGAAGCATCATAACATTTTATAATAAACTGATATGATAGGCACAAAAATTATGGGAGGATTACAAGCCTTTACCTGTAATGTGGTGTTGTATATCAGCTAAACATAACCACGTGAAGGAATGACTAATGTGAATGATTTGTGATTGCATGCCAGAAACATCCAGAAGCATGCCTGAACCACATGTTCAAGCGCCTCTGTGTGCCATTGTTTCGATGTGTCAGAGGGGAGGCTCTTCTACCAACCAATAAAGGTCTGCAGCATAATGATTGCATATGTATGAGTATTTATTAGCAAAATTCATATTGCGACAGATAGGGGGCGCTGTCGTCCCCCTGAACCCTTGAACCAGATGCCAGACACCAGATAAAAGTCCAATAATTTTCTTTATTTGGACAAAACAGTGCACAAAGCACCCTCCACTCCACAATACTCATAAACTAATAAACAATACAATTCTCAATAATCAATACTACAAACAATCCTCCACTCTCCCAGACGCGTTGTCCCCTGCCACCCGACTCAGTTCGCCCATCTGGGATCTCACACAGTCTCTTATAGTCCTTGACCCGGAACTGCTTCTGAACCCTCAGTCCATGTGACTTCCTAGCACTTCCGGGTCAGATCAAAACTGTTCTTTTTCATCCCGGAAGTACATCATTTCCTCTGTCGCTGTGCCAAAAACATACTTCCGGGTTATAGGGAAAATAAACATCTCTGAGCCTCCCTGCGGGGTCTCCTGGCGGCCCGACATTATCCAGCAGGGTTATGTACTAAAACTACATAGTCCATGATGCCTTGCTGGAATTCGGGACATTTCCATGTCGCAGGGAGGGCTCCCTCTCGCGGCCTGGGGGTATTGGCCAAGATGAATGGCCAGCCATAGTCCACAACATACAGTTATTTCAGGGGTTCCAGGCACATTCACATTTGCAATTTCAAAAGATGATTGTGAATTATAATGATAAATCATGTAGAAATGCATGTTTTATAAATCAGATTTTTTTTTTTGACATGTGCATTTTTCTGCTTTTTTCTTTGAAATGCACCAATTTTCACACTCAAATCCACACAAAGTTTTAGAAATGAGATCCCAGGTCTATAATTTGCCCATGGCTACACCTTTAAAGCCGGCTTTAGTTTTTGTTCAGCCATTTGATTATTTAAAATTTGCATGGGCTCTGCACAGGAGGATTATTCCCCTGTGTGCCTGGTTAAGCCATTTAGAGTAGAGCCTAATTGGTGTTTTGCCCAGGACTTATCCATTTACAGGTGATTATAGTGCAGTCATGTAGTGAGTGGGGTTTGTGTAACAGAAGAGAGAACCGAGGCTGTAGGCAGTGCTTAAATATTTTTGTGCATCGATTTCTGATTTCTTCATTTGTGTTTTTAATCGATTGGGCTTTATATGCTTGTTGATGTTCTTTCATTAGCTGATATCTGGCTTTTAAGCACTTTTCTTTGTTATTGTGCAACATTGGTTTCTGAGTTTTGAGGATTTTGTTTGGATTTAACCTAATACCTTGTATTTAGCTAATGCTCTGTTCTGGGGCTTTGCTTCAGTGGCTTTCAAAGTGTTCCTTTGATTCCAATTTGGAAGAGAGTGTAGCTTAGTTAACTTTTCTTTCCATTTTTTATTAGATATGGTAATTAGAATTCTAATTTTTGTTTATGGATAAAATGGCTTTTACAGTATTCGAAACTATTTCATTTTTCAACTGACGGTTTGATCTTTGGGTTAACTTCTCCTTCTGAAGCTTGTTAATTTATGAATATTTTCATTGTCTAGTACATTTTAAAATAAAATAGTAAAGCTTTTATTTGTTGGAAACCATATAATAATTAACTATTTTTATATTTTTATTATTTATAATATATAGTTTTTTTGGTGCTTATGTGTAACTTCATCACCTCTTCTATTTTGTAATTTACTGCTATTATGTATCAGTGTTAAGTTATATGTATTTTATGTTTTATTGTTGTTTTTGTTAATTTTGAGTTATTTTTCATGTTTTTGTTATTTTTGTTGGTTTCATTAGTAATTTTGTAACTGTGTGCTGTCCCTGTAAATGTCCTTATGTTCATTGCTCCTTGAGGGTGGATCCACAGGAGACGGGCCACCCTGTCATTACCACTCCTAAGCATTCCCTCAGGCTATTTAAATTGGCTAAGTAGGCTCAGGAGTCAAAGATCATTCATTTGTTGTACTTTTCTGTGAGTATCTCTGTTTCTTTTTGGATTTTCAGTTTTTTTTCTTTTTTTGTGACTTCTTTTTTAAGGATTGAGATTTCTGGACCATGGATTTGCATTTGATTATTTAGGATTGCCTTTTAGGCAAAACCTGTGCCCCTTTTTGCATCTGTCGAGTTTTTCTGTTTTTGTTTAATGAATTCTTGATTTATAAAGATTTTCTCTGATCTTGTGGTATATTTCTGTATATATCTATTTGTTTTGCCAGGTCTCCATTTTTGGGCCTGCTCAGGTAGTATTAAGGACCTGGCTGAGTTCAGGTGAGCTTCTGGTTGGCAGACAATTTTGGATTCTGGTCTGTTCCCTTGCTTGATTTTGGTATTCGCACACTTATTTTGTCTTGGAGGAAACTACAATCATAAGAACCATGATGTTGCTTGCCATTAGACTAGTGATGACACAGAAATTCAAGCAAAATTGAATTGCGTGTCTGTCAGGCAAAATTTAGCTCATTGACACAGGAAGAAAGGTGTTTATTCCATCTCTGCATTTCATTCCATCACTTTTCTGATATAATTTATCATACATCTGCCTGTCATTTAGTGCTTGAATTAAGTTCCATAGTAAAGAAAAAATATTCCAGACTTGTGGGCATTTTGACTTACCATGTGACATGTATTGAACTTGTTTTACATGTGTGTGCTAATTATGATGAAAATCTTGGTTATCACTGAAAATGGATTACAGATAGAAGTAATACTCAGTACATTCCTCCAAGGAACATGTAGCATGCATATTCTCTTCAACAGTATCAAGAAACTTGAAAGGGTGCATTTTCTTGTGTAGTGCATTTTCATGTGGCTTCTCACATGCATAAAAGCATACTGCAGTCCTCTGTTGTGATGTGAACGAGGGTAATAAGATAAAATTGATTTTACTGGTTTGCTACCAATTACCCATGTGATGCAGCTGAGAAAAAAATGCAGGTGAACACAGAATAGTGTATGATGCATTATGGAGTAATGTTAGTTGTATTTCATCAAACAATTCTTTTTAGGCAGATCTACATTTTAAATGCTTGCTAACCTCAGAGCACATTCCATTTTTATACACAAGAGCATTTTTCAGAAGTGTCTTATTTAACAATACTTAGTAAAATACATGTGTATGGGACACTGTGAGTATACAACTGGATGACTTCACATGTGGATTATACGACTTGATGTTTTGATATTGTTTGCTGCTATCCACCATTGGTTAGTACGGACTTATATTGTGTAATAAAATTGTTAACTCTGTTTTTGCATAAAAAACTAATCTCCGAGTTAATGTGCTAGAGTCTGGAAAATAGCATATCAAGTTTCTTTTTAATAAAACAAAATAATGTGGTGGCATCTGCTCCTGATTAGTATAAAAAACATTAAATAACTGCAATGTGATTTTTTTTTTCTGACCAAAAATTTGAAATGTAAGTTTAAAACAACATCTGATTCTGCATGTTAACTGGTTTCATGACATGAACTAATAAGTACTTTGAACCTCCAGGTACAGGTAAAGCATCTCTAATGTGAAATTCCAAAATCTCAACTGGTCCAAAATCCAGTACAATGACCATAGCTGAGGAACCCTGTGATGCAGCGAGCACTACAATGCACTATTGTAGCTCCGTTTATTCAAAACTACCAAAGTTCTGCAGCTTTAATTTGCTTCAGGGGATTCAGCAATAGCTTAACACATTGAAATGATTCCTCAGACAAAATATCTACGTTTTTAAAAGTTTTAGTAAAAATTCAAAGTAAAACAATTCACACAAAAATAGAGAAAAAATTCATATAGCAAAATAAAAATGGTCTTGTTTAAGAAATGTGAATTTCCCCTTGGGATTAATAAAGTATCTATCTATCTATCTATCTATCTATCTATCTATCTATCTATCTATCTATCTATCTATCTATCTATCTATCTATCTAAATGTTTGGTTTAAAGCTTATGTACAGTATTTTGTTTCATTCTTTAAGTTTGCTTATACAGCTGGAGCATTTCTAAACAGTCAGGAAACGGTATGCCTATCCCATTTGCAAACTGCAATATGGGTCTTTTGGTCCATTCTAGTCATGAGACTAATTCTAGACACACACTGACTCAATGAACACACTGTACTTCAGATATAGCAAGAAGGTTCTATCTCATATTTATTTACAGAGGGTAAAAGACTATACCATATTCTTATAGCTATTCTTCTATAGGAGTTAAGAAAATACTATATGAATATAACTTAATGCATTAACTTTCTAAAATTGGCTCTTACAATTATCACTCGATCGTCTGTTGCAGAGGTGGGTGGGTCCCGTGTGAAGTGATATGGGACAGATGCTGCATGGCAGTTTCAAGATGCTGTGGGGAAGAATGGGTAGGGTGGCATAAATCAACATCATAATTAAAGAAGGAAACTTATCCTCTACCAGGACAAATCTGATAAAATCATTTTAAGACAGTAATCAGGTAAGTGAAAAGCTGTTCATTTAGTCATTTAATTACTCCTCAGCAAATGCCTAATGGGGAGCATCCGTCACAGAAGTTTGTTACAGTATGGTCAGAATGACCAAAGAAACAGAGGGTAGAAGTTCATTTTATAAACTATTGAATTTACATACAGTGTCAAACAGTGCATACTGTGACCCCCTTTATGCTATTTCTGTAAAATGAATGCTATGTTATCCTAAAATTATTCTTTCACAATGGGAGTGCAAATTGATAACATCTGTGTGGCAACTAGAATCTTATGTGTATCACACCAGGAGGCTCATTTTTAAAACTTTGCTTGGATTAGAATATTAAATAATTCTAAAAAAAATAATAACAGGAAAAAGCATATGGCCAAAATCTGATTTATAAAATCTGACGTATACAAATTTCATGCACGATTTATGTTTATAAATCATAATCATTTTTTAAATGTGCACATATGAACAAGCCTCATACTGAAATCAATGTAATACAAGGCAACTTATTTTTGTATGTTTCTCATCACTGAGTGCAGGTGCAGAACAATGTGAACAATTTCTCAGGTAAAATGCAAGTATAGATTATAATAATTACTAATTATGGAATTGGTACACATAGAAATGCAGATTTGTTAAAACAAACAGAGAACAAGGTAGAAACTGATTAAACATAAATGGAAACCAACAATATCTGTCTATAAATTAATTTGTGAACTATGGCCAGTTGACAATAGAGGAAATTAAAATTGTAAAAAACAAAGTCAGATACATCTTGGCCAACTAGCCTCCTACTCCCTACAGGGCATTCTATAGTGGAGTCTAAGCTAGGCCGTGCAATCTAAAGAGAGAACCACTTCATCTGATTATTCCAATGCTCTTTTATTGGGTATGACTTTTCCATATAGAAAAGAACGGCCTTGCAGTAGAGTAGTGACACCAAGTGTCAAACCCAGATACCGAGAACAGAAATAGAATAGAAGAAGGGTTAGTAACATTGTTGTAAATATTGTATTACTAATATTTCTGCATAAATGACTAACAAACAGAAATACAGTATGCACAGCTAATTAGAAGCTCTAGTCAGGGCATACTAGACATCACAGATGACTTGTGTGTTAATGAAATGTCACTGCTTATAGTTAACAAAAACACCTTCATTCCTACTAGGTGTTCCTTATTACAGTGTGAGTGAAGAAAAAGTGCTCCAATTACGTTAAAAAAACTGGATACTGCTGTAAATGTCCCTTTTATTTTGGCAAGTTTTTTCAAGTTGTCAAAAACATGTTATCTTGTATGTTTGTATATCCACACAATAAGAAATCTGAATGGAGCACCTCGTCAATCTGTTAATGGCTTCAACGAGAGCAAGCTGATGCATTGAAGGCTGACAGAGATATTCCTGAACTGTTGGCCAATTTCCTAAGAAATGACAACAGGTAGCCTATATACAGTAAACTGAAAAAAAACACTGACCCTTTTAAAAGGGAAGTGAAATACAGTATATATGCATTATATTCATTACTTTTGAGGTTTAACACTAGAATTCCTGAAGCCTATGAAAAAACTTGTAATCCCGGCCCACCTTAAATCCCTGCACATCTTTACCATCAGCGTCTTTTGTTTTCTAAATGTGCCGATCGGCACAAGCAGCAAGCAGCCTACTGTCCCATCCCCTGCCTTGATGGAGCTCAGCTTGTGGGCAAAAAGTACTCCAAGCTCAAGCCAAGGCTCCTTATCTGCATGTGAGGTGCCTGGAGTTGTATAGGGTAAATAATACAGTATATCATTATTTGGAATACATGCATTTCACGTATTTCAGGTAGGTTTACCTGTGAATGTGTCACATCTGTATTTTGTGAAAAGGGCTCATTCGTTAGAGTCTGGAGCTGTGTGAAAATAAAGAAATGACACTCCTTTGAAAGAAAGTTTTTCCTGAGAAAATTACATTTTTGGTGTTGCATATATCTCCTGAGTCCTAAGACTGAAATGGGCTATAGGTTTGTCAAAACCTTTACTAACAGTAATGATAAATTTATTATATTGCAAATTACATATGATGAATTCAGTCTAAAAAATCAAAATATATTACCTTAGGATATATAATAAAAATATGCTGCATATCTATACTAATAAAAGGCAAAGCCCTCACTCACTCACTCACTCACTGACTCATCACTAATTCTCCAACTTCCCGTGTAGGTAGAAGGCTGAAATTTGGCAGGCTCATTCCTTACAGCTTACTTAAAAAAGTTGGGCAGGTTTCATTTCGAAATTCTACGCCTAATGGTCATCACTGGAAGGTATTTTTCTCCATTAACTGTAATGGAGTTGAGCTGGAATGACGTGGGGGGCGGAGTTTCGTGTGACATCATCACGCCTCCCACGTAATCACGTGAACTGACTGTCAACGCAGTGCGTAGAAAACCAGGAAGACCTCCAAAAAGCGCTTAAAAAACATGCATTATATAATTGAGAAGGCAGCGAAACAATAAGAAGCGAGCGAGTGACATATACTACCATATTCATGAGTGATGCTACCTCGGAAAGAAAGCAAGGTGTAAACCTAAACTTTAAATTAAGTTCATAGACAGGCTACCGCTGGCGTTTCACATGCCCACAGGTAATGCGGGACACAAGTTTAATGAGAGGACGCAAGATATAAACGAGAGTTTTGATCACTTTGTAACTAAGTTAAAATTGTAGGTGAAGGGGTGTGCTTATGCAAATTCCGAGAGACTGTGTTTGTGGGGGATTGACAGTTAAGGCGGGTGGGGGAGTCACGTCATCATGTCCCCTCCCATTCATCTAATTTCGCTCTGAGCTGAGCTCCGCGGCTAACGCCGTCTTCCGAAGCAACTTCGTCAGACTGCCACCAAATACTCACAGAAAAATCCACAAGTTAATACACACGCTGTCTCTAGAATTTCTACACACTGAATCCTCCAGGCACTACTTACAAAAGGTCACATTGACAATCGTGTTACGTTATTTTTAAAACTTTCCTTTTCTTAGCACAAGCACAGCTGAGAAGCTTCGATGCATGTGCTCCATAACGCGTTAAAAAATAATGCATTTAATCACACTTTGCATTACAAGCAGATTACATTGATCAGCGCATCCCGATTCATTTTACCCTCGCACCACCTTAGTTTGAGAAGAAGTATGAAAAAATATGAGGTTAACACAGAAAAACAGATCACCAATTCAAGCTTTATGAATAATCGATTCGCCATCAATAATTGTTTTGGTAAAGCCATCCTCCTTCCATTTTATAATTTTTCCGCCACTAGCCATGATTAAATGAACGGTAAAAAGTAAGAGCAGAGCGAGGGTGACTTATTTAGGCAGGCATATATATGACAGCAACACTCATGACAATGTCAATCATGTACGTTATTATTAAAATGTTTCCTTTTCTTTTCATTACTTCTTTAACACACTACTTCTCCGCGTAGGCGGGTATTTTGATATATATATATATCATATAATATATGAATGACCTCCAAAGATCGCTGAGACTTTTGATATCATGAACGAGTCTGCAAAAACTGTGGTCTCCTGCCCAGCAAAAGTCGAGCAGCCAGCGCGCTGCATAGCTGTGCCGGCCTTTGAGACGTTGACTGCGCTTCTGTCTTAAGTCAAAGTGAGCACTTTTAATTTTTTTCATCCTCCCCCTGCGCTATAGCCCAGACAAGTGCAAACACGGGACCCCTTTTCTACACCACGGAAAAATAATATTAAGGCGATTCACACTTTCTTTTGCACGTATACGATTATGAGGTCCTCAGCTCAGATTATGAAGACACGCACACGAGTGGAGGACTGACAGTGCCATCACAGCCGATTAATGGCAGGGACGTCTCACCAGTCTACACAAGACCCACCGCGACTGTCCCCAAAAGCTGATCATAATGTCAGCGAACACATCTCTCTATACTATATAAAAGAAAAAGGCAACTTTCCTTTCTTTACACCTTTTTTCCTTTGATCCCAAACCAAAGCCTTTCTCGCTTAACACTGCAGAGGACACAAAACTAATTTTCTTTAAATGCCGGTAAGGCACAAATTTGAACGTTCACATAGAAAATGTAATTTCTATACCACAGCCGTCGTGTAGCGCCTTTCAAAAGGGATCTACTACCGAGAGATGATCCATATACATTTTAGCTGCTGTTAGTTACTTACCTGTTGTGTTACACAGTCTTTAAAATGTAGTTTACCCAACCACTCCAGTAGTGCTCAATGTACCTGTACTTCTTAAAACGTTAATGTTTTACTGTTTAATAACTTATAGACTATATTTTATTATTTCTCACTTGCACTCAGTGACCAAAGCTATACACACACATATATAAAAGCTATACACACAAGTATATGTATGTGTATATATATGTATGTATGTGTGTATATATATATATATATATATTTATATATATATATATATATATATACACACACACCCTATCTACATTATATATATATATATATATATACACACACACACACACACACACATACATATGTACGTGCGTACATACATACATACATACATATATACATACATAAATACACACATATATATAATTTGTGTGTGTGTATATATGATGTAGATTGGTATGTATATATATATGTGTATATGTAGATATGTATATAGATATGTAGATATGAAGATATGTATGTGTATATATATATGTGTATATATATATATATGTATGTATGTGTGTGTGTGTGTGTGTGTATATAAATATATGACAGCAGCAATCCAAGCTGTGAGAAAACAGTAAAAAGGAGGCGTGTCAGACGTCGTGGTACATTTTCTGATGCAGCTAGACGAAAATAACTTTGTGACGCTGCCGCCAAATACACAAAACAATTACTTTGACAATCATGTTACATTATTTTTAAAATGTTTCCTTTTCTTTTTCATAACTTCTCCGCTGCCAAGCGTGGGTATATATATATATATATATATATATATATATATATATATATATATATATAGATAGATAGATAGATATGAGAACAACACACATATCAATGACAAAACAATTACATTAACAATCATGTTAACGTTATTTTTAAAATTTTTCCTTTTCTTTTTCGTACCTTCTTTAACACACTACTTCTCCGCTGCAAAGCGCGGGTATTCTGCTAGTATATAATATAATAAAGTTATGCTGCAGCCAGTGTTCCCCCTGCGGTTGGTGTTCAAATTCCTTTTTAATGCCTTTTTGTGTTAATTTTTGATTCTTCTGTTTATGTTAATATTGTTGATCATTCAGTTTCTATGTGTCTATGTATTTTCTACTATGTTCTGTGTGTCTTGTGGGTCTTTCCCCAGGAGTCAGGGCCACTTGCCTATCGTCATCAAGGGACTGCCCTCAGCCCTATAATGGCTGGGAAAACAAGCAGTCTCTTGCAATTCATTGAATGTGCTAGGTGGTTGGTGAGTTCTCTTGTGTTTTTAGCTCTTGTTGAATATTTCTAATTTTTTGGATTTTTTAAGACCTTTTGCTCTGTTTTTCTACCATTCTCTTGGATTCCATATTGGAACTATGCTTGCTACCAGGAATGCCTGTTTTGAAGGCATATAAAAAAACAGAAAAGGTTTTATATCTCTCCACCACTTTGGACTTTAACCTATTTATTTGCATATATTTATGGGTTTATTGGTTTTATCTCCCATGAACACTTGTTTTTATGGATTACTAGGAGGCTTTGCCGCTTGCTTGTTCTCACCAACCCCTGGGCCAGTGCTACGCGCTAGTCTCTTTGCAGTTTTGCCACTTGCGTATGGGAATGCGGATATACAATTTAAACATTAAAATTTTCGTTTGAAGTTTTAAATTTGCATCAATGTGACGTATAACTGCCCGTGATTGAATTTTGTTTCTCTCTGTTAAATAAAATGACTTTTTCGAATGTTTCGCTCTAAGATTTGTTAAGTGTCTTTGCAAAAGCTATTCTAATGGAAAACTGTTAACGTTTTAATATGAGTGGCATATCTAGATATCCTTTGTTGTGTAATGTTATCTGCGGAAGATATACTACATTACCTTTATTGGATACATCCTTCTTTCTATGGTAATTTGTGCGGTGGAAGACAGGACGATGTTAAAGGTAGGAGATATTCTTCATGATATTGTAAGTTGTTGTTTTCATCTTCCTCACGATCACCACCAACTGTTTCAGCATAGTCTACTGATACGCTCTTAAACATTTTGCCTGTTACCAATCAACATTTTTGGCGTAAATTCTTTTGACTTCCTCGTTTCTAGGTACTAAGATTGCCGGTGTACTCATTTTTACTGTTGATAACCCTTCGTGATAAAATTCTTCAATAAGATTTGGACATAATACATCTTCTTTAATTGGGAAATTAAAGTGAGAAAAACATTAAAATGTATAAGAGCTGAGAGTGCAGGAACTGTGTCTGACAAAAACATTCACAAGACTGAGAGGTGAGAGTACCATGGTCTTGTTTGAAAATGGTTGATAGGAGGAAGTAACTTGAAAGAATCTCATGGCAATATTCTCACCTCGTGGGACTTGAAAAAATCTTTTCCAAAAGGTCTCATCTCCTAAAAAGTCTTGTCACGTCGAAATTTTTTTTATATAATAGAGAGATTTATTTAATGAACATATAAACAGCACAGGGCACTATTTGCACCAAATTTGTTTTTGTGTCCTCATTACAGTAGTCTATCCTGCTCACGACTATCAATATCATTGCTTTAATAAGATGCCAAGGTTGCAGACAACCTAGCACCACAGATTAATAATATTTATTACACTAAAACAAAACTAAACCAGTGTGTTTTTAGCATCTTTTTGAAACATTATACATGCTTTACTTGATGTATTTCTGCTGAAGAAGCATTCAAAACTTTTGTTGCATAAAACAAGCAACAGGACCTTTTAGGGCTCATTCTATATATTTTGAGATGGTCAACACTTGAAGATCGGAGGGAATGATTTGGGTCATACAGCAACAAGCATCACAAAAATGAAGGTGTAAAATTGTTGAGTTTTGCATGTAAAAAAGTGTATTCTAAAATAATTTTTGCATAAAACTGGAGTTGTTGGTCATATATATACTTTGTGGTTTAAATGTTTGCAGCTGCATTTTCAAAACGCATTTCTTGCGCATCATGATCTTTCACTATGTGTAGGACCTCTGCTGTTATGTTTTATTTTAAATCCTTGATTTTTAATACTGCGGCTCTGAGTGCTTCTCACCCTACCAATCCAGAGTATGACAATAAGACTCACTACTACCTGTCCAGATTTTAAAACAGATATTGCTGGGATATTTTAAATCAGTACCAGGTTATTTTAATTCAAATATTAATATTTGTGATACTGGTTAATACTACTTCCTCTCAATTCCAGAGTCCTGGGTTTGAGCACTGCCTTTGTGGACTTTCTACTTTCTACCTTTACCAACAAGCAATTGTTTTGTGTTTTATATTTTTAACTAACTTTGACTATTTTGCAAAGTTATGTTTTCACTTTAACATTAAAGTTATGTTGATCAGTATAAACAAAAACGTAATTAAATTCACTACAATTCAATGTTGTATAACAATAAAATGTGAAGACTTCCAAGGTGGTTAATATTTTTTATAGACACTGTATATATGATATTCTTTCATATCCCCAAAGAATATAATTTACTTTGTGCCCCCAAACTGCCCTGCTGGACATGTGCAGGAGTGTTCTCTATGATAGACTAGTACATTTTCTCTTTCATTATGCTCATTGCTGCTATTATAGACACTGACCAGGATTGCTAGGTCCTTAAATATTTATAGCCCAATAATATCTCAAAAAATTGCACAGCGGTACAAAAAAAAACAGCCCAAAACCCGACAATGACAAAATGACTGACCAGAGAGCAGGAGAGTGTCGTCGGGAGTGGTGGATTAAGAACATAGCATAAAAGACAGGGATGGTGGTACCCCTCTGAGATATTTGAACGATGCAGTGTTTATAAAGAAATGATGAGCAGGGGGAGGGGTCCAGGGGTTGATGAAAAAAGTGTTCATAAGCGAAGGAGGATGTTTGAAAAATAGACATAATACCACATTGTATTTTAAATACATAACCAAAAAAAAACACAACCAGTGAAAGCCCATTTTTTCCCATGGACGCTGATCAAAAGCAACCCGGACCTGGCAACACCCTTAAAGTATACCCTTAAGGTTGTGACAGAATTAAGTGCTTGCTCGCACCCTTGCACCCTCAGACACCACGTCAGACACCAGATAAAAATCCAATAATAGGATTTATTATAATAATAATGTGCACAAAGCACGCTCCTCCCCACAATACTCAATAATAAACAATAAACCAATCCTCCACTCACAGACGCTTAGCCACCCTGCCTCCCAACTCAGCTCGCCGTCTGGGAGCTCCCACAGTCCTTTTATACTCCCTGACCCGGAGGCATTTCTGCCCAACAGTCCACAAGTCTTTATTCCTTCCGGGTCAGGGTAAATAGTCCTTTTCTTCAACCCGGAAGTCCGTCGCTCTTCCTATTACGAACCTCCGAGTCACAGGGCACGAAGAAGCCCTCGGACCTCCCTGCAGCTCCTTCCTGTGGCACCCATGGCATCCAGCAGGGCTGTGCATAAAAGCCACATTGTCCATGATGCCCTGCTGGTCTTCTGGGGACCTCCATGCTGCAAGGAGGGCTCCACCTGGTGGCTTGGGGGTATTGGCTGGGATGAATGGCCAGCCATATCTTACAAGGTATTGCTCAGATCATACCTTGACAGTCTTTTAATTTATCAGAAAACGTGCCATAAGAAACATCTTCTCCCAGTATAAATCAGCTTCCAGAGTTCTGAAGTCTAACTCAAAGTTAGTTGTGGAATTGTTTCCTTCCCTTATGTTAAATAATCTTAAAACACCTAAGAAAAATCACACAAAACTAAGCTATGGTCCAGTGCCCTTAATTGAATTTGCTTAATCCAAATCCAAGGCTCTGGGGAGTCCAACTCAGAATCATCAGGCATCAGACATAAGACAGCAACTAATCCTGGATTGTTGCCACATTCAGGGTTGCCTTCTGTGCTGTGCCCAGTACTGCTGCACCTTCTATTGACCTTGTCAAGAATTTAGTGGTTCAGCAAATTAATGGATGGACATTTGCCTAGAATTGTTATGCAAACGAGAAGATTGGTGATCTGCCACTTTCAGCTTTATAATGATCTTTGGAATACCTGGAAAGTAGAATTTGATTAGGTGCATTAGGATGAATGGTCCGACCCTGCTACCAATGCTAATTCATCATTGAGTTTAGTGATCGACAATGCTATCTTGTGAACCTTTTTCTCTCAGAGAGCTGCTTTGAATCTTTCAACTTCAATCTTGCAATTGCTAATTCAAATATCCTGAAAGCATGGCCAAGAAATTCCACACAAAAATACTTTGGCAGCACACCTTCTGTAATTATAAAAACAAATCAGTCTGACCATTAAACAAAAGGCTGTCACTCTGTGAAACAGTGCTGGCTGCCTTGCAGTAGTCAAATTAATGAATGTGCCATGTTTACAATTCAGAGGTAGAAAGTAAAATGAGTTTAAGGGTCTTTTTTTCTGAGATCCAACTCCCTGCTGCCTGCTTGCTTCTGACATCTATTACTGTCTTGCACACATTGTGTTTACTTAAAAATATTGGTTTTTAGTAGCCACTTTATTTTTTGTTCAGCTAACACAGAAAGGGTCAAGTAGTAGGTCTGTTCCCAGTTAATGCTATTAACCTCTTGGCTGTTGCAGTAGAAGTGAGAATCAATATTTCTCAGAGATGGACTGTGTTTTTCTTATTCAGGTAATTAGGGACAGAATAATGTTAAAGATGCTAGTCTTGCCGGTTTGCTCACAGGTAATAACATTTTAAGTATCAGAATATTAAGCAGAAGTTTCAAAATTGTGATGAAGACTTTATTACTAGTACTCTGTTACACCGATGCCTCATCTAGGATTGGTTTCGGTATGTATCTGATACCACCAGGCAGAGTTCTGATTCTCTCCACTGGCCCTGAATTAGATTAAGCAGGTTTGAGAATTTTTTTGATCATCAGATTGGGCAGATGACATTAGAAAAATACCAAAGTACTGCAATCAAAAGATAAGCTTTCCTTTTAGCCTGTCAGATAACATTACCATCATTCGGAAGCCATAATTCAACATGCCAGATTCTGAAAAGTCAACTGTCCATCCTTTATATTTAATTTCTTGTACTCTGTGGGAGGTAATGCAGTTCTTTCCAATTAAAAACTGAGTGACTAATTTGTGAACAACAATATCTGTAATTTCATATTTTCATCAGTGTGTCCTAAAAAATTAATAGTTTTCACAAACCCTTCGATCACACTATCCAGGTTTACTTCTTGCATGCGCCTGCTGTTGGTGGCACCAAGGGTCAGATTTATAAAACTTACAAAAAAAGAGGCTTGAAATGTGCATATGCAACTTTCCTCACAAAAGCTGGTATTTATTAAAGAAAACTTGATGGGAGGATATGTATATATTTATGGTGTGATGGACGGCTGGGACACATAGACACATCCAGGACACTAGATGGCAATTTCCCTGCAGCATAGCGGTGCCCCAGATTCCCGCAGGGCACCATGGGATATGGAGTTCGGCTTCACAGACCTGCTGGGTACCATGGGCACCGCCAGAAGACACTGCAGGGAGACACGGGGGTTTCTATTTCCTCTATACCCCAGAAGTACTAACAAGTCACGAGGATGGAAGCCTCGAAGTACTTCTGGGCTGAAGAAAATCTAATTCTCCATCTGACCTGGAAGTGCTAGCAAGTCACGTGGAGAGTAGGACAGAAGCACTTCCGACTCAAGGACTATATAAAGAACTGTTGGAGACCCAGCATGTGAGCTGGAGTTGGGAGGGAGTGAGACAGAGGTGTGGAGGAGAATTTAAATAATTATTGTATTGATTCATTGTATTGATTAATTGTGTTTATTGTGGATGTGATGCTTTCAAGGCACTATTTTGAGAAAAGATTAAAAAGTCTTCTTAGTGCTTTTAAACTTGTGTCTCTCTGTTGGGTTTCATGGGCAACAGCACCCCCAAGTTTCCATAATGGAAAATCTAACACATCCATACACAACATTTTGGAGTAATCATGACACCTTTGATAAAGTAGGGAAATATAGCCAGATTAGCTAAATCGCCAAACCTCAAAAGTGATGAATATGATATACAGACTATTGTAGTTGCCTTTTAAGAGGGCCAATGCTGTGTATTTGCAATTAAGAACTTCTTGGGTTTTCTTCGGTTTATGTTGGCTATCTGTTGTCACTTCTCAGGATTAGAAACCAACACAATCCCTTGTATTCAATAATTGCATGGTTTCAAAATACAGCTGTGGCTCACTGTCTATAGAAAGTTATAAATATCACACCCTATTGCCTAATTATAGCCTAAAGATTTGACACAACATAGCTTGTTTGGCGGTACATGAAGAATATGTAAATAGTCACATTCAAAGGGAATGAGCTTTTAGGGACTGTTAGGATTTTTAATCAGTGGTGATGAGTGGCTTATAAACAAATTAGGCTTAAAAGGGTAATTCTGTTGGAACAGTGTGCTGAATTTCTCCAAGCATTAGAAAGACAGACTGACTAAAACAAGGTTACACTCGTTTATATCCAGGATTTAACAATAGTTGGCTTTCTGGCAACAGGCACTACCAGAGGTCGACAGGTCAGGAATATCTCAGCTAAACTTTAGCTATATCATAACCATAAACCAATTGACGAGGCACCACATTCAAAGGCCAACAAAAAAAGCCAATTTGCAGAGGTGTCCTGTTTCTCTTAGTGTAACAAATATTGTATGAAAAACAGAGTTGCAAATGGAATTTAAGTTAGCCTGGCATTCTGTTGGCTTGGTTTAGATCTAATTAATGTTTGGCTGTTGATTAAGCAGAAAAAAATAAATTGAAACGTAAGTCATTTGCAATCAGGTCAACACCATGTGTTCTATTAGTATTAGTAATTGCCAATTTAAAAAGTAGCTACAACAAAAATCTGCATCTACTGTTGCCATCCAGGAACTGAGTTTGTCACCCCTGGATGGGGTTTTGGTACACAATTTAAAATATTTCCCTTTGATTATTCTGGCTACATTTTTACATTTTTGATGCCCCCTGTGGTCTGTCAAGAATAGAATGCCAGTCCATCACGCTGCACCTCAACTTACACACACACTTGCACATGCTCTGAACCTATACATCACCTAACAAGCACATGTCTAAAATATGGGAGAAAACTCACAAAGACATTATGAAAATCTGTCCACACACTTGATACCTGAAGTTGTTGGCTTGGATTTGGACCCAGTCTTCTCAATATAACAATGACTTGATGGGCATGCTAATTTGTACACAAATATTTGCATTTCTGGCTGAATGGTCTTTTAAAAGCTTTACCTTTTATTGCTATCATCTGTTTGCCAATCTGTCCACAACTTTTATAAACTTGCAATTACATTTCAGGGCCACAGTGACTTGAAGATTGTCCAAATATCATTAGGTATAAAGCAGGAGTTTGATTTAGATGGGGCAGCAGTCCAACTTAAGGGCCACAATAGCAGGCCAAATTAGAGATGCCAATTACCCTATTGTACACAACATCTGGATAACAGAGGACCTATGAGGCAACATCACTAAGCACTGTACTGTTCTAATCCTCTAATTTAAAATAAATACTCTTAAGACAATTTTTCTCTCTTCTGGCTAAGATAGATAGTCCTTTCAGTAGGATAAATCATTTGTTAATGGCAGGGTAAGAAAGCCACAATCAGGTTCAATACATACCTGATTTGCATTCTCGTTAAGATAGTTGAATATGTTTCTGCTGGCAAAATTGTATAAATATTTTAGGACCAATCAGTATTATTGATCCTATAACAGCAGATCATCATTAAACAGTATCTGGAGTTGTGTTCCTATTTGGAAGCTTCTGCCAAACTTTATTATTGCAATTAAAGGACAGCACACGTTCCAATGACAAGTTTTTCGTTTTTTTTTTTAGAAAAAATTGATTGAGAGTTTTTGTTTTCTCTCTCATTATAAAAAATCCACTTTGTCTGCAGAACAATTTAGTTGGAGTTTAAGACCAGGCTCTTTTCATAGAATGTTCCATATTAGAAAACATTAGAATATTTGCCAGAAATCTGAAATTCTTAAATGAAACTGGTTTTGGGGGACACAATTATAACACAGATTTGCACAAACATGAAGGATCCTGAATGTCTACTTGTAGTATCTATGAAACTAGCACTTTCTGAGGCTTTTCTTATTTTGGTAGTTTTTATTTTATATGTAAAAGACTTGTGAAAACCCTTGAAAAAGAAGAGATGTATAACTGTGGGATTAACAGCTTAGTAAAATGCCTAATTTTGTCAAGTTCAAATTTAAATTTACTGGCACATACACACAGCACAATGATTTTCTTGCTTGCTTACATGTAGACTAGTAACGTGGCAAGACAGATCAAGCAATAAGTTAATACAAGAGCAGACAAGGGCTACAAGGCCAGACATTAGATTTAATAGCATACGATATTAACAAGAAGTAAATCCTTTCATGCAGGTGTCAGGTAAGATTGTAACAAGTGGCTGTTGAGTAATGTTATGACTCTAGGATAAAAACTATCCGCTACTCCAGTGGTGCAAGTGCTAGTGATCTGGTACAGATTGCTAAATCAGAGTAAGGAGAAAAGTGACTCCAGAGGATGGCCGAGATCTTCTATGCTGTTTGCTATGCTGTATGATGCCTTTAACTGAAGAAAGCTGTGCGGTAGTTATATTCTGTGCTGATTATACAATCCTCTGTAGCATTTGCAATGTTGAACTGAGCAGGTACCATAACTAAATGTGATGCTGACAATGAGTAAAGGATTGATAAGTAAAGATTGAGACATTTAGGCTCTTATCACTCAGATATTGTATTAACCAAAGCAAAGTATCTGTTTTCACTATACATTGTGGTAAAAGGGGTCCTCAAGACAGAAGAATATCCTGAAAAATAAAAATGTAAATAAAAATAACCCTTTAATACAGTTCAGTTATGGTGGTCTCCACTTAACGATAATCTGAAGATAAGAATAGGCACATAAAATGTGATTTAATTTTCAACTACCACCTTCTAGTTTTGTTTATGAATTCAATACTGATTTCAAAACCAGCTATATAATTGTTACCTGTAACCTCTTACCTGTCACACTGTCCATATTGTACCTTGTGCATTCAACACTATGGACCTCTAATGGCAGGCTTACTTGGCTCGGAGTATTTTTATTTCCAAACCTTTACTTCAACCCAGCTTTCCCTCCAAAAGAAGCCTTCACAAGTGCATCCTCTTGAGGCCCTAAGGGACTGCAGTTTCACAAGATATGGACAATAAATCTTTTGCTTATCCTAACAACAATCAGACAAAGATGCTTGGCAAGAAATAGGCAATCTAGGTCTGGGCACACACTAGTAGCAATTCAGACAGAGGCATTGGATTTAAGCTTTTCAAATAATAATTATATTTATTTGCATCCAAATCAATAGAAGTAAATATATGCAAAACAAAGAATTATACACGCAGTCTTCATTTAGTCCCAAATGACAATTCCCAGAAAATGTATTTACTGGTATGTTTTAAGGAATATGGCAGCAGCACATGATGACCCCAGCAGTGACATTCCACTGGGAGACTCTCCTCTGCGATTACTAATTTGTAAGCCATACCCTTCTAGGTTGGCAGATTTCAGTTTCAAGAAAACAAAGACAGTAGTAGAAAAACTTGAGCAGGATCTGCACCAGAACCATCAGGCGCTATATAAAAGATCTACAAAAAACTGTCCACAACTACTGAGATTATCTAAGCTTTTACAAACTCTCCGAACCATGGCAGTATTGTGAGATGCACCATGTGGGTTATCAGGAATAGAATGTCAGCCCATCAGACTGTACCTTAACAAAGGCATACCTGCACACATTCTGAACCTATGCAAAGTCACAAGTTTAGCTAACATGCATGGGCCTGACATGTGAGAGGAAAATCACAAAGACATTGTGATCTTCTGTAAAGTTCACACAGTTTTTCCCTAGAATTGGATTTGGGCTTAGTCTTCTCAAAATGTGAACAACAAAAGGACTTCAGTTTGATTTTGAAGATATAAGGGTAGTAGTGGAAAAGCTTGATCAAGATTCATACCAAGACCATCGGGCATCATATATACAGTAAGATCTACAAAAACTGTCCACGGATTCTGAAGAGGTTATGTAAGTTTTTATGGGCAATCTGGGAGAAAAAACGGGAACCTTGACTTTGGACACTGGCAGAGGGCTTCATTACCCATAAAGAACAGTTCAGAGAAATCTCCCTGCTAGAAGTGGAAAGGGAATGTTCTGATCTATTGTTTCCAATATATCTGCTTGCTAATGAATAGATAGATACAATTGTTCAGAAAAGAGAATTCTCTGGAATTCTCTGCATATCTGGAGCACACAGCAGTGATAAGTCAGCAACCAGGGAAGCAAACAGCAGTAACAACACACTCTCATTCATATGTCTTGATCTCACCATAGCCCTACACTACAGGGTACAGTCAGAAGTAATTAATCTTCTGATGACACACATGGATTTGCTGAAATTGTATTACTAAATAGCAAAGGCTTGGGAAGGTCATCATGGCAGGATGCACAATATCTACAGTCTTGTTTGTGGCTGCCACAAACCTACTGCTAGAGACTGGCAGAATACAGTGTAGACAGCCAAAAGCAGAAGATGGCATGGGACACCCAGCCTGCGGTAGCTTTTATGGATGATGTAACAGTGGTCACTTTATCAACCCAAGAAACACAGTAGGTCCTAAACTCATTAGAGAAGATAGCTATATGGGCACGGGTACAATTCAAGCTAGCAAAACCTAGGAATCTTAGTATCCTGAAAGTAAAGCTGACAAAGCACATCAGCATTCAAGGAGCCAAGATTTTATCTACTCAAGATCAGGCAATCCAATGGAAAAAGTTTTGACAGCACATTAAAGGACTATGATAACCTCAAAAAATATGAAGCATTATATAAGCAACTGGCTCAAGACAACTGAAAACAACCAATTGACCAGGAAGGTTAAAGTTGTGGTGCTTCCAGTATGGAATTATATGCAGACTACACAAGCCATTCCTGTTGTATGACTTCCCCATGGCACATGTAGAAGCAATGGAAAGACTGTGCAGCAAGTTCTTGTGAATATGGTTGGGTGCTTCCCCAGTATGTAGCGCAGTTAGTTTATACATCAAGGCCTCCAAACTCATGTTACCAGTTTCATCAGTGGTGTAAGAATTTAAAATAACAGAGGCAAGAGTTGTCAGTCAAGGTTAGTTTCTTGTGGGACACGAAGGCTGCATTTCTAACTAAGCAAAAAATCTGTGAATCCTGCATTGACTTTCAGCTTTCTCAGAATACACTGCAGTCCAGTTCAGCATGACAAGTCTTTCAGGCTTAAGGCCTATTACCTGAAATCTGTCAGCTGCATTCAGTGGTCAGTGCATGATTACAATACAAATCAAAACTTCTTTATACACAATCCAGTGGGTCCTGAACACTCATGGCCTCACACATTGAGCAATCCAAGCACACAGCGCTTATTATATTGTTCATAACATGAAACCAAATTAAAAAAAAAACAAATGTAGGCATAAACACTCAAAAACTACTTTTCTGTTGTTTAGCCTACAACTGCATGAAATTAATATTGCTACTAAAGTAACTATTAATGCACCAATGTACTGTCCATTTAATGTTTATCCAGCAAATTACTTCAGCCTAGATAAAATAAAACTGCACTGAGACTTCTATTGGCTGGACGAGGTATTGCTAGGTTACAACATATATATATTTTGATGGATGGCCAGGGACCTTGCCCCACCGGGTGGCCTGGAGAAGCAGGGGACCAGGAGAGGGGAAATTCCTACATAAGAGGGCAGCCATCCTGGATTGTGTGGGAGCCACAGAACTGGAAGGATCCGTGGCCACTACCAGGGTGCGCCTGAAGGACTAAAGAGCCTTGGACAGCAGCACTTCAGCCACACCAAGAAGTGCTGTAGGGAGATCATCAGGGAGCACCTGGAGCACATCAGGGTGCATTATAAAAGGGGCCACTTCACTCCATTCAAGGAGCCGGAGTCAGGAGGCAGAGGACGGAGCTTGTGACAGGAGGAGTAGAGGCGACAGAAGGAAGTCCAAAGGAAAGAGACAGACTTATTATTGGTGATTAGTGCATTCTTATTGTGTTGTGCAGAGCAGAAAGAATTAAAACCTGTGTGTTTTTGGGACATTCTGTGCCTGCCTGTTTGTGCCCAGGTACAAAGGCAAATTTTAAAACACAGAGCTAACCATTAGAAGAATTTAACTCGATGAGCCTGGTACTTAATCTCTGCAGCAGTGATGTAATCAAAATTGCAGTATATTTCTATACATGAAAACTAGCAATTTTTATTCAGTTAATTTTTATAATGTACATTTTTATTATGTAAAACATAGACATAGAAAATATACACATATATAAAAAATGTTTTTTAGACTCTATTGGTGTTGCAAGCTTGTCTAAATGGGTGGCCTGACCTCTGCAGACCAGTGGCACAGACTGTGCTTCACTGTAATTTAATTAATAAGCTTAAAATATTTTCTGCAAAATAAGTAATAAACCATTATGCATTTTTGTTCCATTAACAGACATTTTTAGTGCAAGTTCCAACTTCTATCAACATTTGGATTATGAATGTCTACAGAAATGGAAACCGAGACCCAAAGAAATAAAATACATAAGGGAGATATATTCAAAAGAGGATTATAACAGTATGAAAGAAACAGTAGGAAAACAAAAACACTTGAACAATTTTCTATGCAATATCACTGTTCAAGCTTCACCTCTACCATTTACATTAATTTGCTGAGCACGCAATTTTTTCCGAAGAAACTTCAAAAAGAGAACATAATCGAGTAAACATCAATCTTGGGACTTTGTAAACAAGTATTACAAAACAAGGGCATACAATGAATTCCTACAAGCGAAAAGCTCAAAACAAAATATAAATTAGTTACAACTTTGAAATTTACAAACCCTACTAGTAATCACTTAGATATTCACCAAATAAGTGAGTCTTCAAACACTTCATGGACATGCTGAGGGAGACAGGCAGCTAATTTCACCAGCTAGAAGCTACAAATAAAAAGAGTCTGGACTGAGATTTGATACCATGCAGAGGTGGCATCATTAGAAGCCATTCATCAGAACAACTAAGTGGTCAAGAAGAAGGATAAGACCTCACAAGTATCTCCATATACATAGGTGCAGACCCACTGACTAATCTGTAGTCCAGCATCCAGGATTTGAATTTGAATTGTGCCACTAGAGAAAACCAGTGTAGTGAGCTACAGAAAGGAGTGACACATGTCTGCTTTAGCTAGTTAAACACCAGATGTGCCATTGCATTTAGAATCATCTGCAATGGCTTGGTGACACATGCTGGTGCTCTTGCCAGCAAAGAGTTGTAGTAGTCCAGTCATGACAAAACCACAGCCTGGACCAGGATTTGTGCTGCATACTCTGTGAGTATTGTATAGAGTGAATCTGCAAGACTGACAGACTGTAGCAACATGGTCCTTGAAGGATAGCTGGTCACCAGTCACCACCCTAGGTTGCATACTGACTTGGAAGGTTTTAGTAATAATGAAGCAAACTAAACAGAGATGGGGTGTTGTATATATGGATGAGCTGGGATAACAAGAAAGTCCGTCTTTGACACAAGAAGGTCCATCTTACAAACAAACAATGTGGAAGGACAATAAACAAAGCAAATAGTAAAAATTCTAGATTAAAAAAAAAACTCAAATGTACAGGCAGGGATAACAAACAAAAGAAACATGGCAAAATACAAAACCAAAGTTGTAGTCAAAACCAGAAAATCCTGCTGGTATGTTGTGTTCATTACCCCTAACTGCCATAGACAAAGTAATTTTTAGAGAACAGAACCTAAGCTAGGACAACAACAGATAAATATTGACAATATAATAGAATATTTCTCTATTATAAAAAAAAAATCCTGGGAGAGAAAGGCTAGGCAGACGAGACGTGATCTTCACGTGAAAATCATGGAAGACACATAAAAGACCTGCGAGATGAAAGAGATTGGCCACGATGTATCTTGCGGGGACCTTAAACATAAGATTATGTGCCAAGAGATTGACCCAGGACCGTCTCACAGGATGTAGAACATGAGATTCTTGCAAGACACGCTCTACTTACAACCAAATAAAACCACGGGCAGCAAAACCCCTGTAAATATTTTTTTATTTTTGGGCTATGATGACATAGTTTGGCCCTGTTACATGACAGGCAATAGGCAAAACAACTGTAAATCATCGTCATTACAGGAAAATCTTTTTTAGAATCCAAAAAAACATATTGGATACATTCAAAAAGAAGTTCTAGGCATTCAAAAAAAAAAAGATTTCTTGCACTAGCATCACCTCTTGTCTGACTATTTCTCTTTTTATTTAATTCTAGTCTCTCTTTTGATCCTGACAGTTGAGCTTTTGCCACAAACTACAGACTCAAAGTGCACCTATCCATGAAACAGCTTTAAATTCCATCCTGCTATTACTTCCTCTAAACTCCTTAGTTACATCTGGGGTCAGTACACCCAGAATTTTTCTCCAGGGGCATCAGGCTGGAACTCAACAGGCTGTCTCTAAGCACACTGTCATCAAGTCTCTGGGGCAACCTCAATGCCCTGTGCTTTAAAGAGGCCATGAAATTCAAGTTCCGACTGTCTGGGTCCCTATTCCACACCACCTATCAAGATAAAGGTTCACTGAAGGTATGCTCAGGTTCTGACCATTTAAAAGATATGTTCTGCCTTCAATCAGTCAGGAATAGTTCCAGTCCCTTGGTAACCCCATAGGTCACATATGGTTCCCTGGAGCAATGGCACCATTGGAATGGCACCAAACAGCCTAAAGTGCTATTGGAGAAAACTGAGAGAGAGAACCAAAGTGACCTTTTGGTTCTGCACTTACCATTGTGGGCAGAGTTGTAGTGCAGAAGCCACTGGTGAGTGTTGAGCCCTGCACGTTTTTTAGATGCTGTCAAGGGTTATTAGGTAGGGACACTGGTTCAAGCAAAAAAGAAGAAGTATGACAGGTCCCCAAACAGAATTATTCTGTGAAAAGATGTAATCAATGAAGATATGCTGTAGTTTAATATTGAAGAATTTGGGATGTGTTTCAGCAAGACAGAGTCACAAATTGCTTTACTTCAACATAACATGGAACTAGTTAATCTGAAGGGGATTCATGACTAACAGTAGGAGAATGGTGACCAGTAGCATTGCCACTCTGGGGTTCAAATACTTTCAAACTATATGTCTCATGCAACATTCTTTGAGGTTTCACTCCACAGACTATTCTTATAGCTCTGTTGTTCTTACATTCTATGCATTCCTTCTTATAGGATGATAAACTTACTTTAATGTGTAGTTATCTCTTGTCAAATACTGCTCCTAAGCTTTGCCAAGAATCATGTTCACAATGTTAGTTTGTAATGTTTCCTTTCTTCTCAAGCAGACACGATGGTGTCTCATTGCTGAGTAGTTTGGATCAGCAAAATTCATCAAAGCATTCTTCACAGTGAATATGTTGCATTCACCGGTGACCTTGTTTGCTGAATGTTTTCCTAGAAATTTGACCATGCAGCCATCGTAATTTTTTTTCCCCAATGCTCCATGATGCTTTGCGAGGCCTGTGTGACATCATAAAACTGTAGCAGCCAATGTTGGATGGGAGATTCCCCTGGATGCAAATTGCAGATTCTAGTAGTGGGCTAAAAAAAGTGGCGTAAAACTTGCAAATATATTTAAACACAAAACACACACAGAGAAGGAATCGTGTTGTTGTGTTTGTGTCTTAAAGGTCTTTTGTGCAGACTTGTAAGTGACCTGTAAATAACACATGAGCCTACCCCTTTAATAGTATTACCCAGATTAATATGCAGTACATGCAAACAGGATGGAGTGAAGAATCCATGTGCATTATTTGTTAGCAGCAGCAATGTACAAGCAAAAGCATCAAGGAAAACAACAAACAAACTGCTTTTCAGTACATCAGAGGTGAGTACCTACTATCACATACAGTATGTGGATGGCAAGCCATAGTAAATTTATGCTTCCTGTCTGCAAGAATTTAACTGTTTTGATATCTAATTCTATTAATTGTATCTGAGAAAGGCACAATGACACTGTGGTTAGCACTGTTGCCTCGCAGCTCAGGTCACCTTTTTCACCACAATAATTGGTCCAATATAGTTGTCAGATATTTCAGTAACTAACAGGGACACTTAAAAGACTATTGCACAATTATAATTCACTCAACACTAGTCCAGTTTCTTCTTCTCCATGCTCCTAAGTTTGGCCAAGTTCCTGAACATTTCTGTAATTTCACTAAACTTGTGGGGTTCTCTGATCACTATTGATTAATATTCTTATCCTTTTGCCATGACTTCTAGTTTCCTCATCCTTTAAACATAAATTTAAATTTGTGTTGTAGTTGGTCTATTAATCTCTGTCAACATTATTGGCTATGAAGACAACTATCTAAATAAAAGGTGTCGCTGAAATTATTGTCTATGTGATAGCTGCTGCAAAGCAAGCCTAAATAAAAAGACTGTATAAACTGAAATACAAGGAGCTTAGAATTTGGAAGCATAGGCTGATTATAGAAGAAGTATCGCTCTGCTTCCAGAAAATAAATAAACAAATAACTCTACCTTAGTGCTAGATCATGTTGCAGTATTTCTCTCTCTACTTTGAATTCTTCACATAATAATCAATACATCTGTCTGTTTAACACATTTAGAACCACGTTACTCACATCTGCACACAAATGTTTCCCCTGAGTAATTTCTGTAGAACCATACACTGATACATCTCATAAAACCTTGGGTTAATAGTTTCTGTTTAGCTGCATACAAATGAAGATATTTAAGCCAACCTACTGATTGTACTCTCAGAATGATAAATGAACCTCCAAAAATCATTAAGCGGGTAAGAATGGTTTCTCATTGAACTAAAAAAGATTGGTATTTACATCCATTATTGGGAAAAAACAAGGTGTTTTGCAGCTTGTGTCTTATAATTTGCCTTGATGTATCTACATGTAAAGTTCTATTCTTTGAAACTATATTCATTTTTGGCAAAATATTAAATTTGTTTTCAATAGTGCATAAAATAAAATGCAAGATTACAATCACACAACCAACATGTAATATAAGGTACAAAAACACCATACAATTTACAGTAAAGTCCATAAGTATTTGGACAGTGACACAATTTTCATAATTTTGGCTAAGCACTCCACCACAATGGATTTGAAATAAAGCAATCATTGTGTGAATAACGTGTGGGCTTTCAGCTTTAATTTAAGGGGTTTACCAAAAATATCATATGAGCTATTTAGGAATGACAGCCATTTTTCTCCATAGCCCCACATTTTCAAAGGCTCAAAAGTATATGGACATTTGACTGACAAGCTGTTCCATAGCCAGGTGGGATTCGTTCCCTCATTATTTCATTAACTATAAAGCAGGCAAAAGTTTTGGAATTGATTCTAAGTGTGGAATTTACATTTGGGACCTGTCACTGTGAACTCTCAAGAACTGTCCATTCAAGTAAAAACAGTACATCACTGGGCTAAGAAAACCAAACAAACCCTTCACAGAGATGGCAGAAACACAAGGATTGGTGAAATCAACCATTTGGTACATTTGTATAAAGAAGGAACACAGTGGTGAGCTCAGCAGCACCAGAAGGTCTAGAAAGCCACAGAAGACAACTGTGTTGGGTTGGGCGATTGGAGAATTTTGTCCTGGAACCTCTTCCAAGGGCACTCTCCATAAGGAAAACATATCATTACCAAAGTCTACAATCAAGAGAACACTTCATGAAAATAAAAAGAGTGTATTTACCACAAGGTGCAAACCACTGGTAAACCTCAAACATATGAAGGGCAGATTAGATTTTTCCAGAAATTATTTTTTAAAAGCGTGTCCAGTTCTGGAACAATTTTCTTTGGTTAAAGGAAACTAAGCTCAATATATACCAGAATGTTGGAAAGAGAAGACTATGGAGAAAAGAACACACGGCTTATAATCCAACAAATACCACAGCATCTATGAAACATGGTGGAGGCAGTTTTATGACATGATCATTCATGGCTGCGAATGGAAGTCAGTGTCAGTTATTGATGACTGCTGGCAGAAGTAGCAGGATGAATTCTGAACTGTATAGGTCTATACTGTCAGCTCACATTCGGCCAAATGCTATGAAACTAATAGGACAATGCTTCACAGTACAGATGGACAATGAGCCAAAACCTATTGCAAAATCAAAACAAGTCCTTTTCAGTACAAAGCAATGGAATATTCATCAATAGCCAAGTCAGTCAACTAACTTCAAAACTAATTGGGCAAGGATTTCACTTACTAAAGTCAAAAGTGATGGAAGAAAGTCCAATGAACAACTAGCAAATGAAGACAGCTACAGTAAAGGCCTGGTAAAGCCACGGATTCCATACTTCAAGTAGTCATTGACTGCATAGGCTTTTCAACCTAATATTGAAAATGATCATTATATTTATGGTTATGTTAGTTTGCTCAGATACTTTTGAGCCCCTGAAAATAGGGGAACCATGTATAAAAATGTCTGTCTTTTCTAAACAGCTCATGGAATATTTTTGTTAAACCCTTTCAATTAATGCTGAAAGTCTATAATTCAATCATATCTTGATTGCTTTGTTTCAAATCCATTGTGATGGTGTACAGAGCCAAAATGATGAAAATTGTGTCGCTGTCCAAATAGCTATGCACCTGACTATAACTTAAAATGGGTTATCGATTTATTGGCATGTAGGAATCTGGACCAACTGAGATAAGGAAATTATACTTGCAACAGCACTAAATTTCTGATTACTCATGAAAAAAGACCACTGCTTTCACCTGACCAGAACATCACAGACCCTACTTAGATGGACAGTCATCCAATTTTAAATCACCAAAGATCTTTGGAATTAATTCACAAATTGCTCAGACATGTAATAAATTCATACGCATGTTTGGTCTGAAATTGATGCTAATGTCATGGTGAAACTTTTGAGGGTTTTTTCAGGATACTCTTCTATTATAATACTCTCTGAAAATGTTCCTATAAATGAATCTGACCCCAGACATGTTTCTTCAGGTGTATTTTATAATAGTTTGGATTCTTTTCCTTTGTATTTCTTGACACAAATCTGAGCTTGTGTTAACACTTTGGAAGATTGTGTGGCCATAATTTAAGTCTTAAGTTTTAGTATATAAAAGGGATAATTTGAATGATTGAGGTGAAGTTAAGCAACTCTCAAATGCAGTCTATACATTTCTGAAGGAGTTTTTATAGTGTCCAATCACACAGCAAGTGTCTATGGAACTTTACATCATTAAAGCACATAAAAGTCAAAATTAAAGAAAATTAAGTAAAACCAGAACAGGATATAAACAGATTAAATAAATGAATACAAATACTGAAGTGAAGTTAAAACCTTGTTCGGGTGAAAAGGCCTTAAGTCTTCATATGAACATATTGTGGACAAGTGATAAACTGCAAGTGGAAATGTTGGGGCTTCAAATCGGTTGTCCCCATTTACTTCTTGAAAGTTTAACAAAAATATAGGCACACACTGGCACAAAGGCAACAAGTTAATAACAACTAAATAACCGCAGTCATACATAGATCAAGTTTAGGTAAGGACACAGGATCTTTGTTGCTTTCGTGCTCTGCTTACAGAGTAACGTCTCCTTCTGCTTACCTTGCAATATAAATAGTGGAAAAACTGGAAGGGGCAGAGTCAGGGGCCCTTGCTGGAAGCAAAGGAGAAGACATTGTTAGCAACAGTAACTTCCTCAAACACAGGGTGGTACCACATACCTTAGAGAAGCCCTGAGGATAATCCACAGAAGCACATGAATAACAACATCTAGACACTGCAAGTGCCTAATTCTGCGAAGGAGTTAAGAAGGTGGGCATCAGAAGATTTCACCTTTTAAAAACTTTATTCTTATCAACTGTATGTTACTACAGTATATGCAACTTTGAGTTTACCAATTATAAATTGCCATTGGTTATTAAATTTTACTTTTTTCGTGTGGACATACTATGGAGCTCGGCCCCTGAGGTTCATGAACTGGATTAAATATAGCAAATTTTAAATTAAGCTGGCTAGCCGTTGATGTTTTAATCTAAACCACTTGGTAACGAAATGGTGCAGATGAAATATTATTTATGTAACATATATTAAGTAACACTGAGAAAGGGACTTGCTGGTGCACCTGCTATAATTGACCTCCAAAATTTTTTTTTACAATTTAATTTTAAATCTGTGCATTTTCCTGATGGATATAGTTTATGTTATGTTTATAAGCACACATATAAACTTAATAAGAAGTACCTGAAGAACTAAATAATTACAATCAGTGCCGGTGCCACCATTAAGGCGAATTAGGCACTAGCCTAGGGCGCAGGTCATAAAAGTGGGAAAAACCCAGCCGCACAGGGTCAGTTGGCATACTAACACAATATTACAAGGGATATAGGTTGATATCACATAGCTAGCAATGTCTAGTTTCATACAGCGCTTCAAGATGTGCAGGTTTTCTACCAATTTCGGTTGGTTAGACAATAACTCCATGAGGAAAATTATCAAATAGGTGTGAATGATTGTGGGGAAAATAGGACAGGGTAACATTCTGCACATATGTATGAATGTCAGGTGTGTGGGTCACAAAAATGGTAAAACACAGACAAAAGTAGCAGTGTGTGGAGAGAGAGAATGGTGACCACTTGTTTATTCGCTAGTCATTTTAGAATTTAACACAAGATGACAGGTGAATGGGGGAAATACAGTACAGAATGCTGTACAGATTGGGATAGAGAACAGTATGAAATGGATATGAAGCATTCCAAATGGTCTGCTTGCAAGTACTGTAAATCTGAACTGAGAGCTTGCCACAGAAATCATGTTCCCTGTGCACAGAAAGAGAAACACTAGAGAAATGCAACACATTTCTCAAACAAAAGAATCGTCTTTGAAGCAAACAGTGGATTTACTAGAAATGTCTCAGCTGAAGTGCCAGAATTATAAATTGCTGCTCATATTTCCTGCCATTATAGCATAACCACTGTAGATCATTCAAGGTGTCTTTTAGAGGACGTTTCTGGTAAAGAGATTAATATCCACAGAACATAATGCACAGCAGTTATTTATGATTTCTAGGGTCAGCTGTACATGATAAGCTCCTTGAAGATATAGACAGTGAATCATATTTTGATAATTGATGAAACCACAGATGTCACCAATTAAAAATGTTGTGCATAGTAATAAGATACTACAGAAGCACTCTTAGATAATTAGCACATTGGGAAGAATAATAAACATTCCTGTTGGGAATTCAGAGACTATTGCTCATGCCCTGTTCAAATTGATGATAACAAGATCTACACTGAGAATTGCTTTGGCCTAGCTGGAGGTCATTGCAGATTCATGCGTGCTAAACACAACTCTGTGCTGAATACATTTCAGGCACACAATCCCAATATTATTAAATTAGTTAAGATTAGACTTTATTTAACACCAAAGGGGAAAAAAAAAATATATATATATATATATGGTGGCACGGTAGCGCAGTGGTAGCGCTGCTGCCTCTCAGTTAGGAGACCCGGGTTCGCTTCCCGGGTCCTCCCTGCATGGAGTTTGCATGTTCTCCCCGTGTCTACGTGGGTTTCCTCCCACAATCCAAAGACATGCAGGTTAGGTGGATTGGCGATTCTAAATTGGCCCTGGTGTGTTTGTGTGTGTCCGGTGGTGGGTTGTCACCCTGCCCAGGATTGGTTCCTGCCCTGTGTTGGCTGGGATTGGCTCCAGCAGACCCCCGTGACCATGTATTCGGATTCAGCGGGTTAGAAGATGGATGGATATATATTTATATATACAGTATATGCATAAAATCCAGTGTCTGTCTGCATGTCTGTTCGCTTTTCACGAGAGAACTACTTAGTGGATTTAAATCGGGTTTTCTTCTAGAATTTGCTTTAACATTCCAGTTGATTTTGCAACTTGAGTCGATCTACCTGTCAGAATGTTTTGGAGTGTACCTTGTCTCCGCTTAGCTAGCGATACCTGTTTATTTATTTTTAAAGTTTGTCCTGTTTCAGTTCTACGCAGGTGGAGCTGTGGGGGACAGCTAGTATATTGGTAAAAAAAATATATATTTATTGATTAATTACAGCACTCTAAACATTGTCACATTCTAAATACTCCCCAATCTATACACCGCTACATACGTATCGTCCATTGATTGAAACAGGCTCTTCAACAGGCTTGCTGTTTCTCTCTTCACTGTATCCATTGAAGAAAAATGTGTTCCCTTCAGGTTACTTTTGATTTTTAGGACCAAGTAAAAATTATAGGCAGCTAAATCGGGCAAATAGGGAGGATGATCGAGGAAAGGAATGTTTTTGTCAGTCACAAACTGCTTTACGGAAAATGCATTGTGTGATGGAGCATTCTCTTGTTTTGTCTCGCTGTTCGCTTTTTTCACCCAACATTGTTGCGGCAACTCATGTAGCGATTGTTGTGGAAATACTAACTGGGCTATTCACAGGAAATACCTAGCTGGTCGGCGGTTTGAGAGGGCGTGTAGATGGGGATATAGTTCTATGATTCACATTGAGCCGACCTCCAGACGGTTTTCCTGGAAAGCCCTCAAGCCCAGTCCCAGTTAATTTTGTGTCTCACCTTGTATATATATATATATATATATATAAACTGCTCAAAAAAATTAAAGGAACACTTTGAAAACACATCAGATCTCAAAGGGAAAAAGAAATCCTCCTGGATATCTATACTGATATAGACTGGGTAATGTGTTAGGAATGAAAGGATGCCACATCGTTTGATGGAAATGAAAATGATCAACCTACAGAGCCCTGAATTCAAAGACGCCCCAAAAATCAGAGTGAAAAAATTATGTGGCAGGCTAGTCCATTTTGCCAAAATTTAATTGCAGCAACTCAAAATTGTACGCAGCACTTTGTATGGCCCCTGTGTTCTTGTATACATGCCTGACAACATTGGTGCATGCTTCTAATGAGATGACAGATGGTGTTGTGGGGATCTCCTCCCAGATCTGGACCAGGGCATCACTGAGCTCCTGGACAGTCTGAGGTGCAACCTGGTGGCATTGGATGGACCAAAACATAATGTCCCAGAGGTGTTCTATTGGATTTAGGTCAGGAAAGTGTGGTGGCCAGTCAATGGTATCAATTCCTTCATCCTCCAGGAACTGCCTGCATACTCTCACCACATGAGGCCAGGAATTGTCGTGCACCAGGAGCCACTGTACCAGCATAGGGTCTGACAATGTGTCCAAGGATTTCATCCTGATACCTAATGGCAGCCAAGGTGCCTTTGTCAAGCCTGTAGTGGTCTGTGTGACCCTCCATGGATATGCCTCCCCAGACAATCATTAACCCACCACCAAACTGCTTATGCAGAATGATGTTACAGGCAGCATAATGTTCTCCATGGCTTCTCCAGACCCTTTCACTTCTGTCACGTGCTCAGGGTGAACCTGCTCTCATCTGTAAAAAGCACAGGGCACCAGTGGTGCATCTGCCAATTTTAGTATTCTATGGCAAATGCCAATCGAGCTGCATGCTGCTGGGCAGTGAGCTCAGGGCCCATTAGAGGACATGGGGCCCTTGTGTCACCCTCATGAAGTCTTTCTGGTTGTTTGGGCAGAGACATTTACACCAGTGGCCTGCTGAAGGTCATTTTGTAGGGCTCTGGCAGTGCTCATCCTGTTCCTCCTTGCCCAAAGGAGCAGATACTGGTCCTGCTGATGGGTTATGGACCTTCTATGGCCCTCTCCAGCTCTCCTAGAGTAACTGCTTGTCTCCTAGAATCTCCTCCATGCCCTTGAGACTGTGCAGGGAGACACAGCAAACCTTCTGGCAATGACACGTATTGATGTGCCATCCTGGAGAAGTTGGACTACCTGTGCAACCTCTGTAGGGTCCAGGTATCGCCTCATGCTACCAGTAGTGACACTGACTGTAGCCAAATGCAAAACTAGTGAAGAAACAGTCAGAAAAGATGAGGAGGGAAAATGTCAGTGGCCTCCACCTGTTAAACCATTCCTGTTTTGGGGGTCATCTCATTGTTGCCCCTCTAGTGCATCTGTTGTTAATTTCATTAACACCACAGCAGCTGAAACTGATTAACAACCCCTCTGCTACTTAACTGACCAGATTAATATCCCATAAGTTTCATTGACTTTATGCTATACTCTGATTAAAAAGTGTTCCTTTAATTCTTTTGAGCAGTGTATATATATATATATATATATATATATATATATATATATATATATATATATATATATATATATATATATATATATATATATATATATTGTTACACACAGGCATCGGAGGATCTCCTTACAGGCTTGATCAAGGTAGGTGATAACCCACCGGGGCGAGAGGGGGCACTTTCACTGATGTCTCCTTCTCACCCTGAGGAACTGAGAGACCATCCAGTGAGGGCACTTAGCACTGCCCTTTCAGGTTCACGTGCCATAAAGAAGTCTACCGCCCGGTAGAAGGAGTTATTCTACAGTGCGGGCAGCCACCTGACAGAGCCATGAGGATGACCTCTTTCTCTTACGAAAATCCGAAGTGCTTAGTGTTTTGTTTTTGTGCCTGAGTGTCATTATTTTCCCTTTTGCCTGAGGGTGTTCTTTAAGTTGCAAAGAAAAAGACTCGTATTAAATGGGATGACTTTGTTGATGTCCCAACCTTTCGCTGTTGCCTGCATGTCATTCTTGCACCCAGCCACTACCTGTATATTTTAAGAAAGAACTGAACAACAGCTGTGCCAAACATACATGAAAATAGAGACCTGCTGCTGCCAATAACAGGCTTGTAGGTGGCAGTAAGATGAGGTCAGACCAGCTCAAGTTTTACCCCAGGTTTATATTTAAAGGCATTAACATTTGAGTAGAGCAGGTCCAGTTTGCAGCGTCCATGAATGAAACATGCTGAAAAACAATTGTTTATTGAAGTCACCAGAATTCAGAATGACTTATCATTAAGACGATGGTGCAAAGTGAATGATTTCTGTTGCTGTGTCAGGCAAGATGATGTAACTTACTTTGCTGGACAATGACATGGACAAATTCAGTTTTCATTTCAGTGTACTGATCATACATTTTAGTTTTATTTTCACCATTGCACATTCACAAAAATCTCCAGTCCCCCTCTTACTTTTTCCACTCAGTCTGATGAAACCCATCCAGCATTAAACTAGTGTCAGAAATAAGAGGAGTCAGCCAGTTGTCCACATTACCCAAAATATGACAGTACTTGAATTTGCAGTAACTCAAATATAACAATTCAAGTAACTCATATGAAAACAACAGAACATTTCTCATTATAATGAAGTCAGGCCAGGTCTGAATCCTTTCCAACTTACTTTTATCCTATCTCCTGATTTTCTCCTCTTCAATCTGCAGACAAGCTTGTAACTTTTACCCTCTCTCTGGATATTTACACGTTTGCACTTTTCATTTTTGGATGAGTTTCTCTTCTGATATGGCGTAATGGTGCTCCATAGCTGGTGGTGATCGCAGTGCCACCAGGTGAATACTGAAAGGTTTAATATTCTTAGGTGTTGTAGACTTAGGCAGCCAACTTCCTTGCTCACTGTGTGTTATTTCTCAAGTTCTCAGCTTGTCTGAGAGGCAGACGAGAATGGCTGCTGCACAGGTCTGCACTGACAGCAGTATCTCTTCAGTTTAGTTTAAAAGTACATTCAAAATGTATGGTAACAAGCCAAAGGACGAATCTTCTTCTTCTTCTTTCGGCTGCTCTCGTTAGGGGTCGCCACAGCGGATCATCTTCTTCCTTTCAGCCCAAGGCCGAATCTTAACATTAGTAAATAATGACATTCATTACTTGGATTAAAAACTGAATATTTTTTTATTTTAATTTAAAAAGAGAGAAAGCAAGCTTTTGTACAGGCCACATGGAACAGTGCCCCGAGGTAGACACTGTAGTCTATATTAAATGTGTCTGCCATTCATTACAAATCTGTGCTTATAAAGCTGTCAGTGTCCTTCCCCAAAATATTGAATATATGGTGTCACATACATACTCGTGGTTTTCCAATGACACCCAATGACAACAAAAATATCAAGAAATAAATTCAACCATAAATAATTAGGAAACACCTCTGAAACACCAGATGGCTAGCCATGAATGAATATGTAAACCATGTACTTATGATGAGCTGCATGTCTATATCACAAAAGACAATGACAGAAACAATGCTGCAGAGTTACTGTACCAAATGTGCAAATGACAATTCCAACTTTGTCTACTTCAAATTTCTTCAATTTTACCAGAGTTAAAGAGAATTAATAAACGTTTTCATCTGGAAAAAATAAACCCTGTGACACTCCTGATTGAAGTGGGGACTTTCTGATGCTCACGTTTGCATTGAGTGATGCTGCACATTATTGTTAGACTTAACTAGTAGCAAACTTTTACCCAACAAAGCAGGTGATTTGGGGGTTCAGTTTCCCCCTTTTTTTTAATTAATTGAAAGGACTTACTGAACAGGTGATAAAGAACACGAAAACCTGATGCAGATACAACATGTTGGAGTTAGGTAAGAACATCAAGAAAACTGTTTCAGATGAAATGAAATTACTTGAAACCCATACCCAAGCATTATGGTTAGTGCAAACAAGTCATGGCTGGATGATCTAGTAATCTTTCCTCAGTCCACAGGAGATTTAGGAAAGGCAAAGCAGCAATGGAGATGGATTCACATCCTTCAATGGACTAACAAAGGACAGCTAAATTGTGGATTTCTGGGTAGAAGTGGCAAGGCACAGTGATGCAGCAGATGAAAAAGATTAGGAAGAACTAGATGGTTTTGCCCTCTCTGTTCTGGCCTTACCATTCAGTACTGTTAATGTGTGGTACTCTTTCTGCCAGGTTACACTCAGAAATAGCAAAGCTGAAAGAAGTCTTTAGAAAATATTATGTATGTGTGAGCACACATGCAAAGAAGCAACTCATGCTGTCACCAATTCAGGCCATCTCAAAGGGTGAATTCACTGTTCACAGCTGAAATCTTCTCGGCCCATGCTGAGGTAGAAGAGGAGGAAAGCAACATTCTTTAAAACAAGTAAACAAGAATATAAATAATTTGGCTTTGTTGTGTTATTGATAAACATAAGAGCAGAGTAAAACACAAAAAGGAGCACAAGGGAAAAAAAAGATCAAAGAGTAAGAAAATGCAATGTGCCAGCAACTAAATATATTTTGGATTTTTAAAAAAAGGAAATCCAGGAAAAACATTTCTTTTGTCTTCTTGCAATGTCAAATAATAAAATGTGCAATGTTATTATTATTTAATATATACTATTATATAATACTATCAATATACAGTATATAAATAACATAGTAATGATACCATAGTGTATAATGAGCACATTGGTGAAATTAAATTAGAAATGGATTCTATATGCAGGTTATTGCACCATTCCATTTAGTAATTGTATTTTCAAAACAAAATGTATTAAGTGTACAGTGAAATTCTTACTTGAGTGTTCAAATAAATCATATGAGAACAACAGTAAAATTAGTGTTACATGAATTCTGCATGTATTAAATCTGGTGGGGTTCATGGACCTCCACAGTGTACAATTTAATGAAGTGTACAATAGATCTTGTTTTCTCCCACTGTCAATTTTTCTCATAGCACATATGTTATGGTTTTTAACATTTTTATGCAGTTTTGATCTGTCTTTGGGCACTAAATTTTGGCAGGACCTGATAATCCTGATTTCATATACTACAGTGTTGAAATCAACCATTTTCTTCTTCCATCTCAAGGGCTTTGGACTTCAAATTCTACTACAGAAGATGAATCTGTGATGATGTTGGCTCAAAATTCCATTGAAGAAAGTGACAGCTAACCAGGGGTGTCAGGAAATGATCAAGAGTAATAGTAATGAGAGGAGAATCAGGAGTTTGAAGCTAACAGACTGCTGCTAACTTGGGCATGTCCAGTGACGAAATTAATGTTATTCACTATCCAGATGAAGGTGCCTGAAACACCTAGCAGGTACAGTGTGGTCCCAAGCAACTGAGCTTTTTTCACAGTTGGTTTGATCAGTTTTCTTCCCTTGGCCTGGAATATTCTGTGATCAAAGAGGTGGCATTTTGTTTTGCGTGCAGGCAGGTTTTATTTAGTAGTTGCAAATATTATGCATAATCTACATTTTCTGCAATTGGATTCCATATCTGGTGTAAAGTTTAATGCATTCGATCTGTTTGCTTTGCTCCAAATCAGAAGATAATTAGTTGCTTTGTCTCTTGGTAGTTTGGTTGCATTTCACAGATCCAGGGGTGGACTTAGAAGAGTGGAGGCCCCTGGGCTTTAACCATTTTTGGGAGGGAACCATGAAAAAACCACCATGTAATGACAAAGCTTAGGAGACGTCTAAACTTGACTAGATACTACAGAAGAACAGCAAGTAGCGTAAGAGTATGACTTGGATATATGGACAACAGCAAAACCAAGGAAACAGCATCTGAGATTATGAGTGATGTAAACAGAGAGACATAGTAAGCAGTGTGAAAGTTTAGAATTATACTTGAAAGCCATCAAACAACCATGCCATGTCAAATATTAAAAACAAAGAGAGCCTCATCTCCTTTATGTTTCAAGAGAGAGAATGAAGAATGGGGTGGGAAAGAGAATATCTAAAAACATTATTCTGTTATTTTCACAATATGTGGTATTTTTAGTTAAGATAAAACTAAAAATATGAAAACAGAAGTAAAATTAATATAAACAAATTAAAATAAAAACACATCAGTTGCTTGTTTTTTCATTAGTTTTCAGACTGTGGATTTTTGTCCAATGTGGTTGGGCAGTAGAATAACAGTCTCAAACTCAAAGAATTTTTGGGATGCCAATTGGGTCATCCCTTTATTCGTTGCCAGAGGAATGAAAAGCTTTTTGTAAAGAAAACAAACTTGGGCATCCTCACACTAATCCCATTCGGGGGTTTCGCATAAACAAAAAAAAAAAATTCACTTCTTAGTGTGTTGTCTTGCGGCTTGCTCTGGCCTGGTAAGACAGCGCTTCCAGGGATGCCCCCACTGGGTGGCTTCTCCGTACTGTGAGGGAAAAAGAAAAAGAAGATAAAGATAGCAGTAGCTCCCTCTCTCGTCTTGGTGAGCTATTGCATGCGAGGGCAGTCTCTCCAGAATGGGAAGTCAACACTGTTGGGTCCATGGCTCCTACCTGAAATGATATAAGAAGAGAGGCACGGAGAGGTGCTGCCACAACACCATCCCCTGCTGTCCACTGCTGTTTTAAAAGGACTGCACCTCCAGATCAGATCAGATTTTGGCATTCATAACAGCATGGCCACTGTCTCGCTCCCGAGTGCTGTGGGCCTGAAAGCAGGACGGGAAACCCCACTTCACCTCGCACTCAGTCGACGTCGGCATTTCTCTCCGCCAGCTCTTCACCGCCAAAGAGCGAATGGGCTCACACTGCACACTGTCAAGAGACACGGTCTTCCTTTTCCGGATCCTTCTCTTGCTCTGGGGTACAACGACAGTCTGGGTCTCCCAATGGGATAAAAATAGACCATGAGCCATCTGTGCCCCTGTGGCTGTCTGTGAGACTGCTTCTGGCACTTCCACCCTCATTGCGAAATCGGTCATCCCACTTGCGTCCACTGTCAGGGTAGTGGCTACTCCACATTCGGAACTGACCAATACTGGTGCACTTTCACTCTGCACCCCTCTTCCAGTTATAGTACAGGCGTTACTTACCTGTACCTTGCATCATTTCCGGCTGGAGAGTCCAGCACTGCTTCAGCTGCTCTTCCACCGCCTCTAGGGGCACGTCAACTCTTCTCCCCAATACTCACTAGGGTCTGTTGCAGCAGACCCAACACCTGCAATAAAGACTATATGAGCTGGAGCACTCTCTCCAGCTTGCGTACAACCAACATCAGGTTATTTAATTTGGCTGGTGGTGGACTTGGGCTTCCTTCGTACATGTCCACTGACTGAGAGCCATTGGGGCCATCGGATTGATGTCGTCGGGTCGCAGCTCCAGGCAGTGTTCGTCCTGCCACTTTCGGCCAGCATCAGGCTCCAATCACAAATGCTCAACTTCAAGCTCGCCCTGTCTTCGTCCCACAAATTGGTGGGTCTGGGTGACTGACGCAGATCCAGTATTCCTACATCTAAGAGATTGGCATGAGGTACAAATGCATAATAGTCCCAGGGAAGATTATCCCTGGGATTGGCACCTACCTCAATACGGATCCCATCTTCCAGAACTTCTTTCTTCTGGGTGGCTTCTTTCTGCAAGTTACCGATCCGGGCTTCAGTGGCAGCGGTGTATACTGGGCCGTCCGCCGCAATAGGATCCCACCTGGACCTTTACTTCCCCATTGACATTGGTGTGGTGTTTCACAGTGTCTTTTTTTTTTTTTTTAACACAGCTTCTGGGTTGCTGCATGTGTGCGTCTCTCGCTGTTGTGTCGGGTTGCCACAAGACTTAAAAATTGCAGGTTCCTGCCTTTCAGATGGCAAGCTATCCTGCTGACTATGCCACTTGTTCTCGATAGAGAGTTCTATAACCCAGCACACAGACGCAGGAGGCACAAGTCCAAGCACATGTGAGGTTTATTTACATATTTACAGTGTCCCAACAAGCATAAACACACTTTCTTTCTTTCTTTCTTTCTTTCTTTCTTTCTTTCTTTCTTTCTTTATTCCTTCTTTCTCTTTATTTCTTCTCTTTCTCCTCCACTCTCTTCAGCAAGCTTCGTCCTCCTTCTCCTGACTGTGGCTCACCGAATAGTGTCTGCTGGCCCCTTATATAAGGCCAGAAGTGCTCTAGGTGCTGCTCAGTGATGAACCTCCAGCAGCACTTCCGGGTGTGGCAGCACCCACAGATCCCAATAGGGCTGCACCAAACTTAAACTCCAATGAAGCCCTGCTGGAGTCCGAGGCACCGCTGCAACCCAGGGGAGCTGCCATCTAATGCTCCGGGGGAGGTAATGCTCTGGATAAGCTGCCACAATATTTAATGTTATTTTCCAAAGCTGATTGAATTGATTCCATCATTAAGGTTTTCACTAAGTTTTACATATGGATGTTCTTCCTAGCACTAACCCTCTGTATTTATCTGGGCTTAGGACTGGCACCAAGTTGGAAGTCTTTGCATTGAGACAGCTCATAAAGGAGCATTGAGAAAATCAGAAGTATTGTGTGATTGCAGAATTAAGGTGTAAGGTGAGGATTTTAAGACAGCGGTAAGACCAGCAATAATGTATGGAGCTGAGACATGGACAGTAAAGGGAGCACAGGAGAAGAAGTTATATGTGGCAGAAATGACAATGTTGTGATGGATGTGTGGAGTTAGAAAAATGGACCGAATAAGAAATGAGAGTCAAAGGTACAATAAAAGTCAGAGAGATATCTATGAAACTAAAGGAAAGTAGGATGTAGTGTTATGGGAATTAAATGAGAAAAGACAATGAATACGTGGGCAAAAGAGTGATGGGAATGGAAGTAAAGAGGAAGAGAAAGTGAGGGAGGTCAAAGCAGGGGTGGATGGATAAAGTAAAAGAAAATCTGAAGTAAAAGGACTTGACTGGTAAGGAGGTGCAGGACTGAGCTGGAGAAGGCTGATCAGGCACATGAATCCTACATAGAAGAAAAAGAACAAACGAAGAAGATTTCAGTGATAGGCTTTTTAATTACACCATATTACAGTATATACAATAAGTACAATAAAAGCCATTAGACCAAATGACCACCCCATAAACTTTTTTCAGAATACAGTGTTGGATGAGTTTATGTGTTTGCCTACTGGGCTCACTTTTATTTTTTATGAACAGATTTAAATTCTGTAAGGGATCATCTGCATCTGTCTTGTGCCCTGGAGATCAGTGAACAGCAGCTTTGAAAGTTGCCCAAAGCTTTTGTTACACCACACACATTTAGAAGTGGCTTGATAGTTTACCATTTATGCAATATCAACATCATTCCTATGCTTCCTAATGACAAGAACTATACCCCATAATTCTGTCACTGGCCATTACTGAAGAACTGTCACTATTATAACACAACATGTTTTTCACATGCTTTACATTCTGACAACCCATATACAGCTTTATTGCTTCCTTAAATGGTGCCTAACAGCTGCCCTCCATCACTACATTCAGTTCACCGGAGACACATACATTCAGAAATAAAATAAAGGAGTTAAAGAGGACTGGTTCGGCCATTCTGGTATCAGTAATATTTATTCAAAAAAAGAAAGAAATTTTTTTTTCATACACCTTGGTTAATTTCAAGGCCCCTATAGCTCATGGGGCCCTTGGCTGCAGCCGAGGTTTGCCTATGCAGAAGTCCAGCTGTGCGCACTGCACACATTCAGATGAACCAGAAGTAACAATAAACACCCCATGGCCATGTTGTAGACTTTAATTATTGGGCAGAAACCATTTTATTTTCTGGGAAAAATCATGAAGCAGGGTTGTCAAGAGCTGTGCTTGTGCTCCACTGCATTTGCAGTAGCTATGTCTTTTATTTACCAAATACAGCTCTGCAAGTAGAATGCTGATTATCTGTTAACTACTGTAGATGAGGACAAGAAAAGGATGCCATACTTTGTATGCAGCAGAAAAGACGCATATAATCTAGGCAGCTGAATGGAAGAAAGCAAGAACAGGTGAGGGCTTGCAGTTATGTGCTTCAGTTTTGAGCAGACAGTGGGTGTATGAGGTGCATGTAATTTCACTGTATGATGTTGCATATATTTACTCTACAGTAACTTGTTATAGGAACATCACCTCAGTTTAGTTTATCTCAAATCACATACCTATAGTTGTTAATGTGTCAATAATTTTTAGTTCTGAATTTTGGATTAATATTTTCTACACCAGGCATGTCAAACTCACTAACTGGTGGGCCGCTTCGACTGCCATATGTGCGTTAGCAGGCCGCACTGTAACAAATACTATTATACAAAGTTACTGTAACTTTCTTACCAATACTGAAAACTTCAAAAAATTTAACACTTAAAGTTTAAAGAAACGCAATTTTTTTCCATACAATCGCCGTACAACAGTGTAGAATTCGAGTCTTAGCCTCTTAGCTAGGTCCTTATATAGGATTCTTACAGTCTGAGATCTCTTTTGTCCCGACACTTGGTGTCTCTTGTTAGTAACCAGTTTGTCAATATCATGCTTGAAATCTTGGGCAGCTGCAACTTTTATGAGGGATGAAATGTGCTCGACAGTAAGTCTTGAGCAATGTATGGGTTTTCGTAGCATTCATTAACGAAAACAATTGGTCACGAACATAGACAGTACTCTCAATGCCAACTTATAGATCTGCACATATGAGGGTGGCAGGTAAGCATACAAGTCTGGCACACCAACTTAGTTGTATTTTGCCTTTAGAATAGAATCTGACTGCAGTTCAATCAATTGCATTTGGATATTCTCAGAAATTACAAAAACGCTCACTGAATTCATTGCTCAGTAATTCAAGTTGGAAAACAAATCCTCCAAAAATCTAATTTTACTTTATTAAGTTTACTTCAAAGTTTATATTGAAAAAAAATAACAACATTTATTTATATAGCACATTTTCATTCAAATAATGTAGCTAAAAGTGTTTTACATGATGAAAAAAAAGACAAAGTTAGAATTAAAATAAGACAACACTAATTAACATACAGAAGAATAACAGTAAGGTCCGATGGCCAGGGAGAAGAGAAAAAACAAAAAAAAACTCCAGAGGGCTGGAGAGAAAAAAATAAAATCTGCAGGGGTTCCAGACCATGAGACCGCCCAGCTCCCTCTGGGCATTCTACCTAACATAAAAGATCACTGCTCTTTGTATTTAGGGTTCTCATGGAAGGACTTGATGATGATAGTCATGTAGACTTCTGGCTTTTAATCCATCAATGTAGGAACATCATGGTGCTTTGATTAGGTGGTGACGGTGCAGGTCACCACCACAGAAAACCGGGAAAAGAAACAGAAGAGAGAGTAGGGGTTAGTACGGATTTTAGAGCCACCATTAATATTTATGATAATAAATTGAATATACAGAGTATCAGGATTAAATTAAAATTAAGTTATGAGGAGGCCATGTTAAAGTAATGAGTTTTTATCAGTTTTTTAAAGTGCTCCACTGTATCAGCCTGGCGAATTCCTATTGGCAGGCTATTCCAGATTTTAGGTGCATAACAGCAGAAGGCCGCCTCACCACTTCTTTTAAGTTTAGTTCTTGGAATTCTAAGCACACACTTGTTTGAAGATCTAAGGTTATAATTTGGAATATAAGGTGTCAGACATTCCGATATATAAGATGGAGCGAGATTATTTAAGGCTTTGTAAACCATAAGCAGTATTTTAAAGTCAATTCTGAATGACACAGGTAACCAGTGTAGTGACATCAAAACTGGAGAAATGTGTTCGGATTTTCTTTACCTAGTTAGGATTCTAGCAGCTGCATTCTGCACTAGTTGCAAATGATTTATGTCTTTTTTGGGTAGTCCTGAGAGGAGTGCGTTACAGTAATCTAGTTGACTGAAAACAAAAGTGTGAATTAATTTCTCAGCATCTTTAAATGATATAAGAGGTCTAACTTTTGCTATGTTTCTTAAGAGAAAAATGCTGTACTAGTGGTCTGATGAATATGCGATTTAAAATTCTTTACCTCCATCTTGACTTTTAATCATAATGCATCAAATTTATTTTTAATAACCTCATTATATCCATTATTGCCAATCACTAAAATTTCTGTTTTCTCTTTATTTAGCTTGAGAAAATTACAATTTATCCATTTAAAAACACAAGTAAGACATTTTGTTAGCGAAACAACAGAGTCGGGGTTATCAGGTACTATTGATAAATACAGCTGTGTGTCATCAGCATAGCTGTGGTAGCTCACATTATGCCCCAAGATAATCTGACCTAACAGAAGCATGTAGATTTAAATTAGTAGCAGACCCAGGATAGGGCCTTGTGGAACACCATATAGGATATCATGTGTCTTTGAGTTATAATTACCACAACTAACAAAGAATCTTCTACCTGCCAGGTAGGATTCAGACCAATTTAAGACACTGCCAGACTTGACTAAGGCAATTTCTAAGAATGTTGTGATCAATAGTGTCAAATGCAGCACTCAGATCTAAGAGGATGAGAACAGATAAATGGCCTCTGTCTGCATTTACTTGCAAGTCATTTACCACTTTAATGAATGCAGTTTCTGTACTGTGATTTGTTCTAAAACCTGACTGAAATTTATCAAGAACTAGCAAAATACCCACGCTTCTCAGTGGAGAAGTAGTGTGTTAAAGAAGTTATGAAAAAGAAAAGGAAACATTTTAAAAATAACGTAACATGATTGTCAATGTAATTGTTTTGTCACTATTATGAGTGTTGCTGTCATATACTGTATATATACTGTATATATATATATACACACACACACACACACACACATATAAACATATATACACATATATACATATACACATATATATTGTGGTAGAGGGGGTTCCCTTGAACCCCTGTCCACGACTCCAGACACCAGGTAAAAGTCCAATTCTTGACTTTATTCAATCGCCACAGTGTACAAAGCACACTCTCCACCACAATACTCATATAAATCACTAATACTACAATAAATCAATCCTCCAGCTCCCAGACGCGTTGCCACCCTTCCACCCAGCTCAGCTCCCCATCTGGGAGCTCCCACAGTCCTTTTATACCTCCTGACCCGAAAGTGTTCCTAATCCCCAGTCCATGTGATTCTCAATCACTTCCGGGTTAGGTAAAAGTTCTTTTCTTCAACCCGGAAGCCCGTTGCTCTTCCTATGACGAACTTCCGGGTCATAGGGCACGAAGAAATCTTCGGTGCACCCTGCAGCTCCCTCTTGTGGCCCCCATGGCATCCAGCAGGGCTGTGCATAAAAACTCCATTGTCCATAATGCCCTGCTGGTCTTCTGGGGACCTCCATGCTGCAAGGAGGGCTCCACCTGGCGGCTTGGGGGTATTGGCCGGGATAAACGGCCTGCCATCCTCCACAATATACATACATATATACATATATATATATACATATACACATCTACATATATACATATATACAGTATACACATATCAACATATATATACACATACATATACACACATACATACATACACACATATATATACAAATACAGTGATCCCTCGCTATATCGCGCTTCGACTTTCGCGGCTTCACTCTATCGGATTTTAAATGTAAGCATATCTAAATATATATCACAGATTTTTCGCTGGTTCGCGGATTTCTGCGGACAATGTGTCTTTTAATTTATGGTACATGCTTCCTCAGTTTGTTTGCCCAGTTGATTTCATACAAGGGATGCTATTGGCGGATGGCTCAGAAGCTACCCAGTCAGAGCATGTATTATGTATTAAATAAAACTCCTCAATGATATGCGATGTGCTTCCCGAGCGGTGCTTGGTTGTTTGCTTTTCTCGGCCTCTATCACTCTCTCTGACGTTCTCTGCTCCTGACGGAGGGGGTGTGAACAGAGGGGCTGTTTGCACTGAGGCTGTTTGCCTAGAAGATACGGACACTACTCTAAAAATGCTGAAAGACTACCTTCACATTGCTCCCTTCTGTTGCAGCTGCTTTATCGCAGTGCGCATACTTAAAAGCCCAACAGCACGTATTGATTTTTGATTGTTTGCTTTTCTCTCACTCTCTCTCTCTCTCTCAGACATTCTCTGCTCCTGACGGCACTCCTTTGAAGAGAAGATATGTTTGCATTCTTTTAATTGTGAGAAAGAGCTGTCATCTCTGTCTTGTCATGGAGCACAGTTTAAACTTTTGACTAAAGGGTGTTATTTCATGTCTAGATGTCTAATAATGTTAACAGTGTGGGAGAGTTTATAAGGGCTTAAAATATATAAAAATAACCATACAAACATATGGTTTCTACTTCGCGGATTTTCACCTATTCTGGGTTCTGGAACGCAACCCCCGCGATCGAGGAGGGATTACTGTATACATATCTACATATATAAATACATACATATCTATATATATATAAAAACACATACATATCTATCTATCTATATATATATATATATATATATATATATATATATATATATATATACTGTATATACATACATACATATACAGTGGGTATGGAAAGTATTCAGACCCCCTTGAATTTTTCACTCTTTGTTATATTGCAGCCCTTTGCTAAAATCAATTAAATTAATTTTTTCCCTCATTAATGTACACACAGCACCCCATATTGACAGACAAAAAAAAAAGATTTTTTGAAATTGTTGCAGATTTATTAAAAAAGAAAAACTGAAATATCACATGGTCCTAAGTATTCAGACCCTTTGCTCAGTATTTAGTAGAAGCACCCTTTTGAGCTAATACAGCCATGAGTCTTCTTGGGAAAGATGCAACAAGTTTTTCACACCTGGATTTGGGGATCCTCTGCCATTCCTCCTTGCAGATCCTCTCCAATTCTGTCAGGTTGGATGGTAAATGTTGGTGGACAGCCATTTTTAGGTCTCTCCAGAGATGCTGAATTGGGTTTAAGTCAGGGCTCTGGCTGGGCCATTCAAGAACAGTCACAGAGTTGTTGTGAAGCCACTCCTTTGTTATTTTAGCTGTGTGCTTAGGGTCATTGTCCTGTTGGAAGGTAAACCTTCGGCCCAGTCTGAGGTCCTTAGCACTCTGGAGAAGGTTTTTGTCCAGGATATCCCTGTACTTGGCCGCATTCATCTTTTCTTCGATTGCAACCAGTCGTCATGTCCCTGCAGCTGAAAAACAACCCCACAGCATGATGCTGCCACCGCCATGCTTCACTGTGGGGACTGTATTGGACAAGTGATGAGCAGTGCATCAATTAGGTTCTTTTGCAAACATGTGACCTGAAGTCTCGTGCCATTATAAAGTCTCGTGGCTGTAAAGTTTTCAGTAACATTATTGGTGTTCCAACCCTCAAAATTAGATTATGCTCAGTAGTGCCTGGAGGATTCAGAGTGTGGAGAAACTGTAGAGACAGCGTGTGTATTAACTTGTGGATTTTTCTGTGAGTATTTGGTGGCAGCGTCACGAAGTTGCTTCCGCAAGACCGCGTTAGCTGCGGAGCTCAGCTCAGAGCAAAATGAAGTGAATGAAATGAGGTGAATGGGAGGGGAGATGATGATGTCAATCCCCTCACAAACACAGTCTCTCGGAATTTGCATAAGCACAATCCTTCACCAGCAATTTTAACTTAGTAACAAAGTGATCAAAACTCTCGCTTATACCCTGCGTCCTCTCATTAAACTTGTATTCCGCGAATATCGTATTAGTCGTGGGCACGGCAAACGGCAGCGGGAGCATGTCTATAAACTTAATTTAAACTTATGGTTTACACCGTGCTTTGTTTCCGAAGTAGCTGCACTTATGAATATGCTTGTATGCGTCACTTGCTTGATATTCTTTTTCTGCCTTATCAATTGTGTAATGTGTTTTTTCTTCAGCGCTCTTTGGAGCTCTTCCTTGTTCTCTACGTACTGCGAATGTTCACCTGATTACATGGGAGGCGTGCTGATGCGATACGCAACTCCACCTCCAACGGCGAGTGAGCTGCAGGCTATTACAGTACTGTATATGGATGAAAGTAGGTTCCAGTTATGACCATTACGCGTAGAATTTCCTGCCTAACTTTTGTAAGTAAGTTGTAAGCAATGAGCCTGCCAAATTTCAGCCTTCCACCTACACGGGAAGTTGGAGAATTAGTGATGAGTGAGTGAGTGAGTGAGTGAGTGAGTGAGTGAGTGAGTCAGTCAGTCAGTCAGTCTGTGAGGGCTTTGCCTTTTATTAGTATAGATAGCATGTTTACTGAGGTGGTCATTTAGCTGCATAATGACTGCTTTGTCTAGAATTTTACTTATGAAAGGCATGTTAGAAATGGGTCTAAAATTTTCAAAAGCAGAGGGGTCAAGATTATTTTTCTTGAGAATGGGTTTAACTACAGCAGTCTTAAGACAGCCTGGGAAGACCCCCGTATCTAATGATGAGTTTACTATGTCAAGAATACTATCAATTAGCACGCCCAATACTTCTTTAAAAAAACTTGTTGGTATTGGGTCAAGGATGTAGGTGGAGGGTCTCAGTTGAGAAAATATTCTATGTAAAATAAGATGATGTGCAAAAAGCCCCCTGACCTACACTAATTTTACAAACTCAAAATCACAAAAATGTGTTAATGAACAACTTCTCGCGTCCACTTCAAATCTTCAGCTGTTGTCTGCACTAACTGTTCGTTACAATACTAGCACAAAATTACATTAAACTAGAGCAAAAAAAGTGAAAATATCCATCCATCCTCTTCTGCTTATCCAAGATCGGGTTGCGGGGGCAGCAGCTTGCCCATACTTCCCTCTCCCCAGCCACTTCTACTAGCACTTCCGGGGGAATCCCAAGGCGTTCCTAGGCCAGCCGAGAGACATAGTTTCTCCAGCGTGTCCTTGGTCTTCCCTGGGGCCTCCATCCGGTTAGATGTGCCTGGAACACCTCACCAGAGAGGCGTCCAGGAGGCATGCCAGAGTCACCTCATCTGACTCCTCTCGATGCAGAGGAGCAGTGGCTCTACTCTGAGTTCCACCCTGATGACTGAGCTTCTCACCCTGTCTTTAAGGGAAAGCCCAGACACTCTGCTGAGGAAACTCATTTCAGCCGCTTGTATTCACGATCTTATTCTTTCGGTCACTACCCACAGCTCACGACCATAGGCGAGGGTAGGAATGTAGATCAACCGGTAAATTGAGAGCTTTGCCTTATGGCTCAGCTCCTTTTTCAACACGACAGACCAATGCAGAGCCCGCATCACTGCAGACATCACATCGATCCGCCTGTAAATCTCCCGCTCCATTACATGAAAATATGCGAGCTAATGCCATGGGAAAACGTGCTTTTGTCAGAAGGTGGAAGTAAGAAAAGTCAATAAGTAACACTGAAGATGCAGAATGATTCAATCACAAAAGATAGTAATTATTTTGTACAAGTTTAGTGCTAACTAGGATCTGTCATGCGGACCACACAGATTTCTGTTGAGGGCCGCATGCGGCCTGTGGGCCACGTGTTTGACATGCCTGTACTACATAGTATCAAATTAAATGTTTAATCCAATTTTATCTTGCCAGAAATACAATCGCTTTGAGAGGGGCCTACCCACAATCATCACTCTTGGTGCAGTTTAGGAGGTTTGATCATTGGAAACACAGGGCATGTTTCTCACCGACTCTGCATGTGGTTTGATCTACCAGATCACCAGTGAATGAAAACTTTTTTTTTTAACATGGTCAACTGCCTTCTAACCGTGAGAGAGAGAAAAGAGGCCCCGAGGCTGAATCAAATGCTAGGATTCATCAGATTGACTTTAACTTGTGTGAGGTGCTCTGTGCAAACTAGTATGTACAGGTATGTAAGGAAAAAGATTTTCAGCAGGATTTAAAAGTGACCAAAGCTGGTGCTGATCTAACATAAAAAATTAAACTATTCCAAAGCTTAGGGGCCGATACTGCAAAAGCACTGTCTTCCCTAAGCTTAAGTATAGAACTTGGCACAACCAATAATTTCTGATCAGAGGACCTCGTGATCATGAAGGAGAGTAAGGGTATAAGAGATCAGTAAGATAAAAGGGTACTAAACCATACAGAGACATAGTAACAATACCAGTGAATAGTAAAATTTTAAGCTCAATTCTGTAGCGAACATGGAAGCCAGTGAAGAGAAGCTAAGACTGGTGTGATGTGATTCTGTTTTTGTGTGCCTGGCAACAGTGTTCTGGACTAGCTGAAGACAAGCAAGAGATGACTGAATAACCCCAATGTATAATGAGTTGCAACAGTCAAGCAGAGAAGAGACAAATGCATGAATTAGCATTTCAAAATCATGTACAGAAAGGAAGGGCTTGACCTTAGCCAATACACTGAGCTGAAAGAAAAAAGGCTTTAACAACAAAGTTAATTTGTTTATCAAATTTGAGGGGATTATCAAAAATCACACCAAGATGCTGAACTTGCCTATATATCGGTTGAAATATTTCCCATAATTCTGAGTATTTTCTGCCTTTGGATTGTACTCGTATCAAACCCAGCCACAGGGGACGCACAAATCAGTGTGTTTCTTTGTGCCGGTCCCAAGCCCAGATAAATAGGTAGGCTTACGTCAGGAAGGGCATCCGGTGTAAAATTTTTCCAAATCAACATGTGGACAATAATACAAATTTCAATACTGAATCAGTTGAGCCCAGGGTTAATAACGACCACCACCAGTACTGTTAGCCAACAGGATGCTGGCGAAAATTGGGCTACTGTTGGCCGATGAAGAAGAAGGAGAAGAAGATGGGGAGACGTGTCCGGAGGCAGGAGGAGAAGAGAGGAGGAGGATATAAAAAGAGTGGAACTGAGGGTAGGAACTTTGAATGTTGGCAGTATGACTGGTAAGGGGAGAGAGTTAGCAGATGTGATAGAGAGAAGGAATGTTAATATATTGTGTGTACAAGAGACTAAATGTAAGAGGAGTAAAATCAGGTGGATTGGAGGTAGACTCAAGTTATTCTATCATGGTGGGGATAGAAGGAGAAATGGAGTAGGGGTTATTCTGAAGAAACAGTATGTCAAGAGTGTTTTGGAGGTGAAAAGAGTGTCAGACAGAGTAATGATTATGAAGCTGGAAATTGAAGGTGTGATAATGAATGTTGCAAGTTTGTTGTGCAATGGCGGAGAAAGAAGATTTTTGGAGTGAGCTGGATGAAGTGATGAACAGTTTACCAAAGGGACAGAAAGTAGTGTTTGGAGCGGATTTCAATGGACATGTTGGTGAAGGGAACAGAGGAAACAAGGAGATGATGGGTAGGTATGGTGTCAAGGAGAGAAATGAAGAAGATCAGATGATAGTGGATTTTGCCAAAAGGATGGACATGGCTGTGGTGAATATGTATTTTAAGAAGAGGGAGGAACAAGAGTTGAGGCAGATGCACACAGGTAGATTACATAATATACAGAAGAGTCAATGTGAAGGAGGTTGAAGATAGCAAAGTGGTAGCAGGGGAAAGTGTAGTTAAGCAGCATGGGCTGGTGGTCTGTAGGATGATATTGGAGATCAAGAAGAGGAAGAGAGTGATGGAAGAGCCACGGATCAAATGGTGGAATTTGAAAAAGGAAGACTGCAAGGTTGAGTTTAGGGAGAAGGTGAGACAGGCACTGGGTGGTAGTGAAGAGTTACCAGACAGTTGGGAAACTACAGCAGAAGTAGTAAGGGTGACAACAAGAAGGGTGCTTGGCATGACATCTGAACAGAGGAAGGAGGACAAGGAAACCTGATGGTGGAATGGCGAAGTACAGGAGAGTATACAGAGGAAGAGGATGGCAAAGAAGAAGTGGGATAGTCGGAGAGATGCAGAAAGTAGACAAGAGTACAAGGAGATAAGGCACAAGGTGAAGAGAGAGATGGTGAAGGCTAAAGAAAAGGCATATGATGAGTTGTATGCAAGGTTGGACACTAAGGAGGGAGAAAAGGACCTGTACCGATTGGCTAGACAGAGGGGCCGAGCTGGGAAAGATGTGCAGCAGGTTAGGGTGATAAAGGATAAAGATGGAAACGTACTCACAAGCGAGGAGAGTGTGTTGAGCAGATGGAAAGAGTACTTTGAGAGGCTGATGAATGAAGAGAACGAGAAAGAGAAGAGGTTGGATGATGTGGAGATAGTGAATCAGGAAGTGCAATGGATTAGTAAGGAGGAAGTAAGGACAGCTATGAAGAGGATGAAAAATGGAAAGGCCGTTGGTCCAGATGACATACTTGTGGAATCATTGAGGTATTTAGGAGAGATGACAGTGGAGTTTTTAACCAGATTGTTTAATGGAATCTTGGAAAGTGAGATGATGCCTGAGGAGTGGAGAAGAAGTGTACTGGTGCTAATATTTAAGAATAAGGGGGATATGCAGGACTGTAGTAACTACAGGAGGATAAAACTGATGAGCAACAGCATGAAGTTATGGGAAAGAGTAGTGGAAGCTAAGTTAAGAAGTGAGGTGATGATTAGTGATTACCAGTATGGTTTCATGCCAAGAAAGAGCACCACAGATGAGATGTTTGCTCTGAGGAGTATAGAGAAGGCCAGAAGGAGTTGCATTGTGTCTTTGTGGACCTCGAGAAAGCATATGACAGGATGCCTCGAGAGGAGCTGTGGTATTGTATGAAGAAGTCGGGAGTGGCAGAGAAGTACATAAGAGTTATACAGGATATGTATGAGGGAAGTGTGACAGTGGTAAGGTCTGCGGTAGGAATGATGGATGCATTCAAAGTGGAGATGGGATTACATCAGGGATCAGCTCTAAGCCCTTTCTTATTTGCAATGGTAATGGACACGCTGACAGACGAGATTAGATAGGAGTCCCCATGGACTATGATGTTTGCTGATGATATTGTGATCTGAAGTGATAGTAGGGATCAGGTTGAGGAGACCCTGGAGAGGTGGAGATATGCTCTAGAGAGGAGAGGAATGAAGGGCAGTAGAAACAAGACAGAATACATGTGTGTAAATGAGAGGGAGGCCAGTGGAATGGTGAGGATGCAAGGAGTAGAGTTGGCGAAGGTGGATGACTTTAAATACTTGGGATCAACAGTACAGAGTAATGGGGATTGTGGAAGAGAGGTGAAATAGAGAGTACAGGCAGGGTGGAATGGGTGGAGAAGAGTGTCAGGAGGAATTTGTGGCAGATGGGTATCAGCAAGACTGAAAGGGAAGGTCTACAGGATTGTAGTGAGACCAGCTATGTTATATGGGCTGGTGATGGTGGCACTGACCAGAAAGCAGGAGACAGAGCTGGAGGTAGCAGAGTTAAAGATGCTAAGATTTACATTGGGTGTGACGAGAATGTATAGGATTAGAAATGAGAACATTAGACCGTCAGCTAAAGATGGATGGTTGGGAGACAAAGTCAAAGAGGCGAGATTGAATTGGTTTGGACATGTGCAGAGGAGAGATGCTGGGTATATTGGGAGAAGGATAGAGCTACCAGATAAAAAGAAAAGAGGAAGGCCTAAGAGAAGGTTTATGGATGTGGTGAGAGAGGATACGCAGGTGATGGATGTAACAGAACAAGATGCAGAGGACAGAAAAATATGGAAGAAGGTGATCCGCTGTGGCAACCCCTAACAGGAGCAGCCTAAAGAAGAAGAAGATTGGTCTCGTATCACATCACATTCATACCTCATGTGAACTGTTCCAACATTCACTTGGTACTGCACCATGACCACCATCATGGTCAAGTTGCTTTGATCCACACTAGAGTGCAATTGGCATGTTTACATCTGTCTAAATTAACTGGATTTTAGGTGAAATCACATCAGAGTTAAAAAAGAAAAAAAAAACACTTCAAACGTACGAGGTGTGAAAAAGCTTTTAGACTACAAAGTTGCAATGAAGCCATGAGATAAGTTCATTTTAAAACAAAAAAAACATGGCTCCAAAAGAAGTAATATGCTAGATAATGGGACATTTAAAGATGTGGTAAGAAAAACAGGAATACATTATTCCAGTGGTGGAGAGTTAATATACTGGACATCAGGAGTTTACACAGTGAGGTTGCACACAGGACAAAACTGTTCTAACAGGGAAAACTATATTGAGTTACTCCATGCGATTAGGATGTTTCACAAAACGATCTCCAAAAAGATCACACACTGTCCTACAATTGCGTAACATGCAACAATATACAGAATGTGGTCATCAGCATCTTAGCAGATATGGTGAGTAACAGTGTGGAAATCAAAAAGGCTGTTCTATTTTCAGTTATGGTAGATGAATGTAACATTGACATAAAAGTGTGTGTCAGTATATGCTGTGATGGAGCATCAGTGATGTTATGATAAATAGTACACCATGATAAATAGCATACAATACTATACAGTAAAGTCTTTGTTAGGATCGCCTGCAAGCCACATACAGAGGTTTAACCTTGTTCTAATGGACTGTGTGAGCAATGTACAGCCTGCCACTGAGTTTTTTAAAACTGTAACAACTACTGGATATAAAAAAGCAACTATAACACACACCTGAAAAAGCACTCACGATATGTATGTACTGTGAGAAAAGAGGAAGAGAGAGACAAAGAAAGGTTTGAAGTTCCATCCTGTATATTTTTAAGAGGAAGCAAATCAAATTACTATATGACTGAGTAATCACTTGAGACTGAGTCCAAGGCTGGACTTGTATAACAAAGAAAAGCGGCTGGTTTTATAGTCAGGGAGGAGGAAGAGGTGTGTCCAAGAGGCTGTAGGTGAAAGTGAGGTCAGGATCAGGGCGGGAACTGGAACTGGAAGTGGAGTCTTATTTGAGAACTGGGATTGCAATTAAGCAAGCTTCCCTTATTCAGGATCTGCAGTGGAAGGAGAAAAGCCGTTAATGAGACCCTGTCAAACCCTGGCCCTGCATACCACATTTAGTCAAGCCCATTGACTGTCTCCTATGCACATGTGTGTGTGACAGTACTTATAAAGTCTTTAGTCTGTAAGCAGAGTTCCTCTTGGCATTCGCTGCATAAAAACTTCAAGAAACTGCAGGTAATCCTCACAACACTGCTGGTTGTTAACAGTCAAAGAGCAAGAGCCCTCGAAGTCCAGCGGATTACCACTGTCTTTGCCACAAATCACAAAAATGGGTGAGGTGTACTTCTTTAAAACAAAATGGGAACTGATTATATTCTTTGTCATGTTTTGCTTAGATCTGTTTCATTAAACTAGTCTTAAATGTGTCTATTTGTGTATGCTGTAATTGCTTACTATATAAAATGAACTATTGAAAAAACTGTGCTTTTTACTTGATTTGGTGTGGTCTAGATTATGATTTGGCATTTTATAGAGAAAATCATTTGCTTTGTTAGTTTATTTGATTGTTACAACCTTGCACATAAAAGGAAAAGTGCACATTCAGCAAGTGAGTTTTTATTATAAAGCACATGCTAGTTAAATAGCACCTAACCTCTGAGATTACATATGAAGAAGTGACCCTTGACCATAGTTATGTTGTTTTGCAAAAGATGGAAAGTCAAGTTAACTCAAGTAACAGTAACATAACTAATTCAGCTCATAAAGACAAAGTTAGTTTTTCAAACTAAAACCATTTATTTGGAGTTAGATTTATGGTCTATGCTCCTTTCCACTCATTGGTTTGGAAATGTGGGGATGTAGTGAAGTTGGCAAAGTACAGAAAGAAAACATCTGCATCTGCCTAAACGTATAACCATTTAAATGCCTACAGGTATATAGATTAATGTTCCCACAGATTGACATTGGAGGCAAGATACAGCATTATACATGCCCAAAAATGGTGGACCTCACATAGCAAATCTTTGCAGGCGCCCTTTGAGTAATGATACAATATAGACGTTTTTAATTAAAAATAAAGATACATTATCCTGGACCACAACAATTGCTTTTTAGATTTCAAAATATGTATTTTAGGGTACTGCTGTTCGGTTGCTGGTTAGAAGCTCCATCCATAGCCCAAGACTTGATAAACATATTTAAAGTTTCCTTTAAACATATCAAACAGCAGCAGTAAAAGCAGGAAGAACTGCTTCATTACTGTTACATGTCAGATTAGTGTCTGGCCAGTCATTGGCCAGTACAGTGGATAATGGGTAGGTGGAATCGTCACAGTTCAGACAGATTTTGAGTAAGTGTGATTATCATCATGGGGTAATGTCTGATATTGCAGTGTGCATAGCATTCAGATGTTGACCACTGTGATAGACATTGTGGCACGCGGCTAGGGGTGGTACCCAGCTGGGATGCCCAGGAGGACCGGAGAAGGGCTTGCGCCTCCTCCAGACCACAAGGAGGCAACTGCCCTGGTGGCTTTGGGGACCACGGGTACAGAACATTGCAGCTCAGCCCTGTAGGGGCCTGTGGTCACCGCCAGGGGGCGCCCTGATGCCTACGGAGCCCTGGACCTCAGCACTTCCGCCACACCCAGAAGTGCTGAGGGGAAGAAGAACAGGGACACCCGGAGTGCTTCTGGATGCAGAGCCTGTACTTCTGCCACACTGGAGAGTGCCGGTTGAAGACTGCAGGGAGGCACCTCCCTCCATTTGATGGCTGGAGTCAGGTGAAAGAGGACAGAGCTCGGAAGAGAGGAGTGGAGGCGGACCAGAAGAGAGAAGAGGCATTGTGTAAGGGCCTGGACTTTGGGGTGATTGGTGCTGTGGCAATGGGGTGTGTGTCACTGTTGTAAATATTAGTGTAAATGAACATGTGTGGTGCTTCAAGAACCATGTCTACCTGTCTGTGTCTGGGCTGTTCCCCACAACATACAGTATGCAGTACAGTATATGCAAGGGAGTAAGCAAGTGTGGTTAGTGGCAGTTCTACTTGATCATCATATGAAAATATCATTTAAAAAAGTGATGATCACATGATTATCCTTCCCATTTCTAGTAAAAAGCCACACTGCAGGTCTTTTTAATTAGCTGCAATCCAGAAATTAAATGAGTTGAACAACCTGTGACTAGGACATTAAATTAGTCAATTGTACTTGAAATGAACCGATGATTTAAATTTCTACATCCTGCATAGAATAAACCATGCATGGAAAATATTCTCCACAGCATTACAGAGCCAGGATAACTTTATCGAGATAAGCTCACTCCAACAGAGATGACATGCATAGTATAAGTAACGTAATCTTGTTGTTTGGAAATGCTATTCTTGTGTCATGCTTCCTGGTGATTTGCATTGAAAGAAGCTCTTCTATGGAAGAATGGACTGAATACAACAAACACACACTACGAATCAATACATGTTTAATGCCTCTGTTTCACTGCTCCAGAACCTCGGTTTCAAATACCAGAATGGGCAATGTCTATGTGGAGCTTACATGTTCTCCTCATGTCATGTTTTTTTTTTCTCTCCCTCATTCAAAGAGTTTTAAATAAGGATAAGTGGTGACTGGACCTTTACCAATGGATGTGAACTCGCACCTCATCTGGGCTTGGTTTTGCCTTTGCACAAGATGCTGCTGGGATGGCCTCCAGCCCTATATTTGCAACCCTTTATTGAATAAGTGGGTTCACAAGATGAATGTGTGACATTTTTTGCCTAGAACAGTGTTTCTCAACTCCTGTGAAGTGGCTCGCAGGCTGCCACCGGTGGGTTGTGAATCTGTATTGTTTATAATGGAAATGGGTTGTGAGTGGGTCTGCATTGTGTCATGAGCAAGTTGCTACCCTGACGACCACACTTCTTACAAACCCACAATGCTCTGATGATTGTGCACTTCCCTAACCCCAACCGCCCGACAATCACGTTCAATTCACAAGGACACTTATGGTAAAAAGTGGTTTGTGACTCTAGAAAGGTTGAGAAACATTGGCCTAGAGCACAGATTCCACTGGTCAACTGTGCTTCATTCATAGGTATAGAAAATGTCTGATTATATTAAGAATAATGAGTATCAGCCTTACTAGTTTTGGTTAGCACTTTTTGGTATTGATCAATATAAATATCTATAAGTGAAAGCCTGAAAGACTGACTGTATGCTATATTTCCAGGCTCTAGAGACAATAATTCATTAACAAAATGGCTGGTGTTCTGTTTTGAGTTATTTTCCCCTCATTACTGCATTTGCCTTCTAAATTGTACATATGGAATTGTGAATTTTTCTTCATCCTTAAGAAATGTAAAGTTAATATTTGGTTCTTATTACATAGTCTATTTATATTAGATCTCAGCTGTAACCCTAAATGTTTAACATGTTTACAGTAAAGATTCAAAAGAGATAGACGAATGAGTCTACATTTGGAAGGGTTATGATGAGCATAGTGCAGCATTCCCGGCTTCTCATTGTCTACAGTGAGTTACATGACTGCTGAAAATGTATTTAACTGACAAGTGGAAAGGGGCTAGAGGCTTCTTCTGTTACTCATTGACAGGAGTGTGTTAGATAATAAATCACGCACTGAACTCAGTGGCATTAGCTAATATCAATAAACACAACAAGCAAAAGGGCCTTTATATAAATTAAATTTGTTCCTGAAACATTTGGCAGCCATCAGTGAAGTTCAAGTGCCGCATGTAAAGCGAAAACTATGAATGCATTTGGCTCTTGGCATGGATTTTATTGCCTTATGACTTTCAAAGAATTGTTTTGTTTAGCATTTCATTTGGAGCACTGAACACTATTGAATTTGTATCAGTGTCTAAATTGTTGTAAAAGTGCAGAAAATCTATTTTTGAAAAGACATTACTGGCATAGACGTCTAAAGCACGTATTGTACTTAATTTCAGAATAAAGAGTATTTTTTAGAATAAAATGAGAATCTTTCAAGTCTTTTATATAATATTCATACTCATTCATACAATCAAAATAATTTTTTAACAGAACTATTGGTGGCAGAGCAGGACTCGGTGTGGAGCAGGATGTCAGGGTATACTCACTCACTCACATCAGGACAATTTGAAGTCGTCTATCAGGCTCACTTTCTTTGGGATGAGGGAAGTAAGCAAGAATTCCTGCACACACAGAAAGAAGGGGCAAACTCCACATAGGAAGGAAGGATTTGAACCCAGTTGAATACAGATATAAGCCAGCAGCATTAAACACTGAGACAAAGGGCTGCTTACAGGCATTAAGAAGGAATAGAAAGACTTCATTAGCATCGCAGCAAAAGTGAGGAGGGTTGATTGAATTTGTTAAATAAAATTAATGTAATCATTAAGCAGAAGTGGCCGTGTAAGTGTAGTCTTTTGTATCTTGTATCTTGCCTGTGTGAAGGATACTTCACACTTTTTTAAATAGCCAACAATGCTTTTCTTTGATGTCTTTACTTGACACTTAATTGAGATCATTTTATAAAACGTAAAACAACAGAAGGATTTGTTTTGCCAGACTGCTCTTTTAAATCCTCCCGATAATGCACTGCTGGCACTTCTAAATGAAAAGTTGTTAATGAACATGATATAAGGGACAACTGGGGACTTTTTGTTCTAACAAATACAGATTTAGTCAAAGCATTAATATTTTATTAGGGTTGTTGTGATTCTTTCACACTTAGCATACAGTCATCCAGCTCTTGCTTCAAAATACATACAAACCAAATCTCAGTTTTAAGAAAGTGTAAGGCTTTGTCTGAATCCTGAGGGTCTGCGACAGTTGAATTGTGAATCAAATGTTGGTGTCTGAGTGCTTGTTTTATGAAAGCTGCAGAATCAAGCAGATACTTCCATTTATTTTTATTGTATGAATAACATTCAGCAGTTGAAATATCTATCCATACTTCATTAAACCTGCTTAAACCAATTCAAGGTCAGAAGATCAGCAGAACCATCTATAGGGCAGCACAGCAACCAAGTCTAAATGGAGGATAACATACAGTGTGGAAAATCAACCAGACAAACACTAATTTGCCATGGGCAACTATATTGAAGTTCTATAGCCAGAATACAAATTTTTATGTATTTTATAAAATTGTATATATATATATATATATATATATATATACTAATAAAAGGCAAAGCCCTCACTGACTGACTCACTCACTCACTCACTGACTCACTTATCACTAATTCTCCAACTTCCCGTGTAGGTAGAAGGCTGAAATTTGGCAGGCTCATTCCTTACAGCTTACTTACAAAAGTTGGGCAGATTTCATTTCGAAATTCTACGCGTAATGGTCATAACTGGAAGCTATTTTTCTGCATACGCTGTAATGGAGTTCAGCTGGAAAGCCGTGGGGGGGCGGAGTTTCGTGTGACATCATCACGCCTCCCACGTAATCACGTGAACTGACTGTCAACGCACTATGTAGAAAACCAGGAAGACCTCCAAAAAGCGCTTAAGAAAACATGCAGTATATAATTGAGAAGGCAGCGAAACAATAAGAAGCGAGCGAGTGACATATACACTGAATCCTCCAGGCACTACTTACAAAAGGTTACATTGACAATCGCACAGATGAGAAGCTTCGATGCATGTGTTCCATAACGCATTAAAAAAAGGGTACATTGTGGAACTTGTGTCAATGCATGATTTCCTGGTACACCGATTACATTGATCAGCACTTCCCAAAACCTGACGGTCATAACTAGAACCTTCTTTCCTATACAGTACTGTATACGGCCATAGCGGGCAGTTCGCTCGCCATGGGAGGCATGGCGGCTGAAGGAATGTGCTTAGCATATTCATAAGTAAGGCTGCTGCGCAACTCAGCACGCCTCGACAATCGCACAGATGAGAAGCTTCATGCATGTGCTCCATAACGCATTAAAAAAAATAATGCATTTAATCACAGTTTCAATTTCAAGCAAAGGGGAACTTGTGTCAATGCATGATTTCCTGGTACACCAATTACATTGATCAGCGCTTCCCAAAACCTGAGTATATAAAGACGGTGTTGGAATATTTCGGAATATATAATATAAGCGCTGGATAGTCAAAACTTAAATATTGTATATAAAGTCAGCGTCGGAATATATAAAGTCAGCGCTGGAATATATAAAGTCAAATCTTGAATATATAAAGTCAGCGTCAGAATATATTGTCACGCTTGGGTCACAGATTTGCACAGAGACACAGGAGATCGTAGAAACAAGAAGGATTTTTATTCACAGACTGCAAACACATCAGCTTAAACGTGCTCCATGACAAGTCAGAGATGACAGTTCCGCTAGGAGCAGAGAGAGACAGATAAAAGCAAGCAAACAATCAATTTTCAACTGACAGGCGCTGCACAAGGCTTTTAAGTTAGCGGAGTATTGCGCGAGGTTTGCATTACGCGTTATAGCACAAGTGAGAAAGTAAGGAGCAAGCGCTGGAATAAAATCCACAAGTTAATACACAAGCTGTCTCTACAGTTTCTCCACACTGAATTCTCCAGGCACTACTTACAAAGGGTTACATTGACAATCGCACAGATGAGAAGCTTCGATGCATGTGCTCCATAACGCATTAAAAAAAATTAGGCATTTTATCACAGTTTCAATTCCAAGCAAAGGGGAACTTGTGTCAATGCATGATTTCCTGGTACACAGATTACATTGATCAGCGCTTCCCAAAACCTGAGTATATAAAGACGGTCTTGGAATATTTCGGAATATATAATGTAAGCGCTGGATAGTCAAAACTTTATGCAAAGATGCCTACATTTAACTTACAATTCTACCAAAGACATTTCTATCGACTAAATAAAAATTCCTTCTATTTAAAATTTAAATAGAACTTGGAACAGATGTTCATAATATCCACGCAGACTTGCATGTGAGAGCGGGAGTCATCCGTTTTAAATAAATTAATATTTTGTACAAATAATGTTTTTTATTTTTCTTCCTTGTTGGATTCTGGCACCCCCAGCAACAGTTGCTCAATAGCAAAGTGTAAAATGTTATCTATAATTTAATTTTTTTTTGTTATGGACTTCCCCAAAACTGTTGATCCCTGTAAATAGTTTATAGTATAACAACACTATAATCTGTTGTAGCACGAGCGTTAATTAGCGTCACACCTCACAACCTGCGTGTACCACGTTTTTGGCTCTAACGCTAGAAGCGCGGTGGATGCTGTGGGGGTAAGTTCTGGTTTCTGTTTCTTTCCCGATATTTTTTTTTTCATTTACTTTGTGTTAATAATTTATAATCGGTTTAATTTATTACTTAATAGGCAGAGGAAAGAAGACGTGTATGTGACGCTCTATTTGTTTCTTTTTGTTTTGCAAAGATATACTATATAAATATATATATATTTTTTCTTTTCATTTGTTAAGAATAGATATGACAACAACACTCATATCAATAACAAAACAATTACATTAACAATCATGTTATGTTATTTTAAAAATTTTTCCTTTTCTTTTTAATAACTTCTTTTACACACTACTTCTCCTGCGAAGCTTGGGTATTCTGCTAGTATATATATATATATATATATATATATATATATACATATATATCACACATGTTCCAAGTTTGTCTAAATTAAGTACTAATATCCCATGATGAGAGGGGGCGCTGTTAATAACAGTCTTTTTTTTCTCTCACAGACTTGAGAAACCACCCCAAGCAAACGATGTCCTGCCTCTTCCTGTCTGTCCAGTATAAAAGCAGAACACTCCCGGAAGGATCTGACCTTGTTAAAGTGCATCTTTTTAGTTGACGTTCTTGAATTTTGTTCAAATTAAACAGAATTTTGCCTGGTTGGCACCCCAAGAATTTGGCTTATGCTCTGCCTCTTCATTCATCCTCACTACTATATATATATATATAAAATTATTGTCACCTTTTCAAAATTGTGGTTAAATCATTTTATTTCAAGCATATAATGCTCATTTGAACTCCCCTGTGGCAAGAAACAGGTGCTGGCAATATAGCAATCACACCTGAAGCCAGTTAAAATGGAGAAAAGTTGACTCAACCTTTCTGTTGTGTGTCTGAGTGTGCCACACTAAGCATGGAGAACAGAAAGAAGAGCAGAGAATTGTCTGAAGACTTGAGAACAAAAATTGTGGAAAAATATCAACAATCTCAAGGCTACAAGTCCATCTCCAGAGATCTTCATGTTTCTTTGTCCACTGTGCACAACATAATCAAGAAGTTCACAACACATGGCACTGTAGCTAATCTCCCTGGACGTGGACGGAAGAGAAAAATTGATAAAAGATTGCAACGAAGGATAGTCCAAATGGTGGATAAACAGCCCCAATCAACTTCAAAACATATTCAAGCTGTTCTGCAGACTCAGGGTGCAATAGTGCCAGCTCGAACTATCCGTCGACATCTGAACGAAATTAAACACTATGGCAGGAGAGCCAGGAGGACCCCACTGCAGACACAGAAACATAAAAAAGCCAGACTGGAGTTTGCCAAAATGTACTTGAGGAAGCCAAAAACCTTCTGGGCAAACGTCTTGCGGACAGATGAGACCAAGGTAGAGCTTTTTGGTAAAGCTCATCATTCTACTGTTTACAGAAAATGGAATGAGGCCTACGAAGAAAAGAACACAGTACCTACAGTCAAACATGGTGGAGGTTCTAAGATGTTTTGGGGGTGTTTTGCTGCCTCTGGCACTTGATGCCTTGACTGTGTGCAAGGCATCATGAAATCTGAAGACTACCAAAACATATTGGGGTGCAATTTAGGACTCAGTATCACAGTGCTTCCCGATTCCCGACTGTTGCTGGGGGTGTCAGAATCCTTTGAGGAAGAAAAATGAAAAAGATTATTTGTACAAAATCTTAATTTATCTATCCATTCCTAAATAATTAAATGGGCAGGCTATTTCATATCAGTGCAATACACTGCTTGTTAAAACAGATGACTCCTAATCGTACGTGCATGTAGTGCTGCGTGGGTATTATGAACTATCTTATCTGTTCAAGTTCTATTTAAATTTTAAATATAAGTAAGTTTTATTTAGTCAACAGAAATATCTTTGGTAGAAATTTAAGTAAAATTTAGTCATCATTGCATAAATTTATCTTCCCCATAGAAATTTAAAGAATAAATTCAACTTACATTCCTACCAAAGATATTTCTGTCGACTAAATAGAACCTGCTTATATCCAAATAGAACTTGAAAAGATATATTTTTCCGAATCTGACCGCATATTTTAGATCGACTTGACGTGCACTACATTGAGCCCGCGTGCTATTGTGCTCTCACCTGCCTGCCTCAATAAGTCACCGTCGCTTTGCTTACTTTTTTACCGTTCATTTAATCATGGCTAGTCGCGAAAAAATTAGAAAATGGAAGGAGGATTACACTGAGTATGGCTTTATCAAAACAATTATTGATGGAGAATAAAGTATCCATTATTCCTAAAGCTTCGATTGGTGATCTGTTTTTCTGCGTTAACCTCATATTTTTTCATACTTCTTCTCAAACCAAAGGGGTGCAAAATCGGCCTCGTCCGTCACAGGAGGTGCGAGGGTAAAATGATTCATAAAGCGCTGCAGTATCAGAAAACTGGGTCTACATCAGAGGTCATGGGATTCCAGCAGGACAATGACCCCAAACATACCTCTAAAAGTACCCAGAAATGGTTGAAGACAAAGCGCTGGAGAGTTCTGAAGTGGCTAGCAATGAGTCGGAACACTTATGGAGAGATCTCAAAATTGCTGTTGGGAGAAGGCCCCCTTCAAATCTGAGAAACCTTGAGCAGTTTGCAAAAGAAGAGTGGTCGGAAATTCCAGTTGAGAGGTGTAACAAGCTTGTTGATGGTTATACGGAGTGCTTGATTTCAGTTATTTTTTCCAAAGGGCATGCAACCAAATATTAAGTCGAGGGTGCCAATAATTTTGTCCAGCCCAGTTTTTGAGTTTTGTGTGAAATGATGTCACATTTGGCTTTTTTTCTCTGTTTTTTGTGTTGTTCCAATGCACATAAAGGAAATAAACATGTGTATACCAAAATATTTGTAATTGCAACAATTTTCTGGGAGAAATGGTGCATTTTCTAGGAAAATTCCAGGGGTGCCGATAATTTTGGCCATGACTATATATATATATATATATATATATATATATATATATATATATATATATATATATATATATATATATATATATATTAGGGGGCTTTGCCCCCTGCTCGCTTCGCTCACCAGCTCCTGGTTTGGTGAACCAGATATACAGTACAATTTAAAGAGATTATTTTCATTTCATTCATTTTTTATTTGTTGATATTTGTCAGTAATAAAGCAATAGTGAATGAGTTAATCCCCTTTCCCAGGGGGCACACTTTAAGCCAGCTGCCTCTTGTGCTGTGCTGCGTGATCTGCAGGTCGCATTGCTCGTCAATCATTTAAAAGCCTGTACAGCAGATGTCTTTTGTGCTCAGTTATTTGCATGTCACGCTGCGCGTCGATCATTTAAAAGCCTGTACAGCAGCTGTCCTTTTGTCTCACTTTCTTGTCTCGCAGTATGTTAAATTGTCTCCGAGAAAGTGTGTGTAAGTATGGTGTGACTTGAAAAAGTCACCATCTCACGGGACTTGCTTCCTATTGTAATGTCTAGTCTTGCATGACGTCAAAGTGTCTCTCCGAGATGATCACATCTCGACTCAAAATTTTTTTATATAACATATATATATATATATGTATCATATCACACATGTGCATTTGGGAGTCAGTCCCAAGGCTTAACTGGGCATGAGTCAGGGGTTGACGCTGTGCACTAACACCTTTTCTCCTTCCTCTGCAGATCACCAGGTGATGAGAAGACCAAAGCCCTAACCAGCTTTCTCATGCCTCTCTAGATCATGCCCTCCTCCTGATCTCACTTCCACCTCTTCCCTCCTGGAGTCACCTCTTAATCTCAACTGCCTATAAAAACCCAACCTCTATCCTTCTGTTTCAGTCCAATTTTGGACATAGTCTTTTGTGACTACTAGGCTTCATTACATAATACAGGATGGATTCGCTAAGTCTTTTCCCTTCTTTGTGTTCTTAACTTTTTCAAGAGTACAATTCTACAAGAAATCTTTCTAAAATTAGCAAAACAAAAGTTATTAGAAATTAATGTGGTCAGAATAGGCTTAGACTAGGAGCTTATGTAGTTGTATCACTGGTGTCTCATCTCAGGGAGGCTGGGCCTCAACTCCCTGTGTAATGTTTGCATATTCTCCTTGTGTAAGTGAATTTCCTCCAACATTCAAAAGATATGCAGATTCCTCCACCGATGGACAATGCTATATTGTGTGTTTGTGTGTTCACCTGTAATGGACTGGCGCCCTGTCCATGGCTTGTTTATGTTTTTCTTCTGATGCTTGCTGAGATAGGCAAGCTCCAGCTTTCCCACAACACTGCTCTGGAAAAAAGGGTTTGGAAAATAGATGGATTTTCAAAATCCCCATGAGAGGCTAATTATCAAACAGCAAAAATAAATCAATAAATAAATTTAGGGTATTGTACAAAATATTTGTGCAAAAAAAATGATAAAAATAACTTGTTTCTTTGTAAGAGGTATTTAAAATTATACAAGGTAAGAGTCCCACAGGGGTTGTTGCTTTTTTCAACTTACATAATTGATTTATTTTATAAATGTTACAGTTATCTTATTTCAGTTATTAATGACTGTAAAGCATCTGGATTGTCAAATAAGAAAAATAACACAGAGTGACTTACTCCATGTAATTAAACTGTATACATTTTACATATTTGACATTTAAAAACAACATTCATCCCTTGGAAGTTTTTATCATGCTAAAGTAGACAATATATAGAGGAGATTAGAAATGGCAATAAGGGTGTCATGCTACATCAGCTGCTGTCTAGAGTAGGTCTGAAAGGTTCTGTTTCATTTATATAACACACTTGTCAAGTTTGATCTGGAATTGTGTTCAGTTTTAGTCACTATATGACAACAAAGATATGAAAAAAAATGAAACTGCAGAGCACAGCTACTCAATTTGGTCCAGGAGTTCATGATAGTTAAGATAGAAGTTCAAAACAGATACTAAGTGACATGATAGAAATGGGTAAACTGATGACCGGTATATATTATGCATATAATTCACATAAACATCTTGTTTGGACAAAAACTGGAAATGTGTGTATGCACAAAAAAATCCAGATGCATAAAACTGTGCAAACACCAAGTTCCATGCACTTCCCCTTTGTAAATCTCAACGAATGTGAAATTGAACACACATGCACGCACCTACAGCCCCACCCAGACTCCTCCTATCTTTTACATATTTTAATATGTAAATCAATTTCAATAGCCCCTTTCCTTCAGTGTTCTGTTAAAAGACAATGGCAAAAGCACTTATAAAAAAGAAGAAGTGGAAGCAAGGAATAATGTACTATTTCTTGGCATAAGCAGTGGTATAAACTAAAAAATAAAATTGATGGAGTGATACAGCATGGCAAAGACACTCAAAAGTTCAAGTTCTGAAAGTTGCATAGTGCCCAAAATCAAAAAGAAGTGGTCAGATATCAAAGACGACATGAAAGACGAGTCACAGCCCATCATCTGTTTATTCTGTTTCAGACAATATTACAAAAGCTGTGTTGGGTGCACACACCTCTGCCTCGGAAACCTATGGGTGACCATCTGGCTATGTGCTGACAGATGCTTTGCTGGAGTCACAAAATGCAATAGTGGATGCTGTAAGAGATGTGGCCAATAAACTAAGGAATATAAAGGCTGTACTATGTGATATTAACCACAAATGAAGTGAACTGGTTAAAAAATAAATGCTGCTTCTGATTATCAGTTTTTCATTCTGCTAATTACATTCAAACAATGTTATAACGCTGTCCAATATGGCTGATCATTTGGTGGTTCAGGGTCAGGTTCATCATATGACATCTCTTTGGGTATGGGCAAGTCACAATTGTGTATCATACTATGCTGCGTGCCGATAAGCAGCAAATAGCAAGCAGCCTGCTATCACCTCCCCCCACCACCGCACAGTTTTCTCAGCTCAAGTCTGTTTACCTGCATGTCAGTTGCTTAGAGTTGTATAGAGTGAGAACACACCTTTTATAAATACTATATCGTTATTTGGAACACTTGCATTTCATATGTGTTCTGTGTCTACAACGATCTATGTAAACACATCATTAAAACTGAAACGTTTTTTAATGTTTTAGTAATAATTGACAAAATGTAGACATGAAGTGTATAATGTGTGAAACCTGAATTCCAAATATCAAAGAAACACTTTCACAAAAGGTACAAATATAACAGAACAAGTGTGCTTCCAATCAAGAATATAACTGCAGAAAAAGAACCCGTGTTAAGGTGCGACATTGAGATGTATTTGCTACGAGTGCTTTGGTGGCGCAACAGTATCAACTGTTGACTGGTAATCAAAACTTCATGGGTTTGACCCCTGAGGAGTCCGTTTTGAGAAGTCAGCTGCTCTTATTCTTACTATTTTAGAATAAAAACATACATTTGATTCCAGTCTGTAAAAGCCGGTGTAAATTTATGATACTTGTAAAGGTTAGCTTTGTTTTTTTATTCAGTTTTATTCTCTCAGTCATTTTCACGATCGCCCAAACCCGCATTTGACACTGCTGTTTTCACATAGACGCGCTATAACAGAGGTGGACTCAGATGACGATGACGGTTCTACATCGGACCAAGAATGCACGTCGCACTTTTGCCATCGCTGTACTTTGTATATGTATATGGGAAGCTCTGCATTCTACTTGTGACTTTATGCTGTAGGAAGTAAGTAAATAAATAAAGGTAGATAGGTAAATAACATTCAATCTGGCTCTTAAATACAAAGTACAGTGATGGCAGCTTTCACTTACAGCTATAGACTCTTCAGTATGTAAGCGACTCTCCACGCTAGTGTTTAGATCTGGACGGTGTATGTGCCCCAAAAAAAGTCTAACTGTATTCTCGTACCATTATTTGCATACTAAAGTGTCAAGAGGCACTTTTCGTGGCATTACACGTATTTTTTGAGCATACCAGTGTCAATCAAACACAGGAAGCCCTGTAGTCTACTTGTGACTTTACGCAGTAGGAAGTAAGTAAATAACTCAAGGTAAATAACATTCGATCTGGCTTTTATGTAAGTAACATATAAATGTTAATGTTTTGGGCACCGTCCAGATCTAAACATTAGCGTGGAGAGTCCCTAGCGTACTGAAGAGTCTCTAGCTGAAGGTGGAAGCTGCCGTCACTGTACTTTGTATGTAACAACCAGATTGAATGTTATTTACCTATTTACCTTTATTTATTTATATACTTCCTACTGCGTAAAGTCACAAGTAGAGTGCAGAGCTTCCCATGTATATAAAGTACAGCGATGGTAAAAATGCACGTTGCTCCGATGTAGAACCGTCGTCATCATATGAGTTCATCTCTATTTAAGCGCGTCTTTATGTGAAAACAGCAGCGTCAAATGCCTGGAGGCTAGGTGTGCGATTGTGAAAGCAGCTGAGAGAATTAAATTGAATTAAAAAAAAACAAAACTAACCTTTACAAGTATCATAAATTTTCATCCGGCTGTTACAGACTGGAATCAAATATATGTTTTTATTCTAAAATAGTAAGAATAAGAGCAGCTCACTTCTCAAAACAGACTTGTCCAGGGTCGAACCCATGAAGTTTTGATTACCAGTCAACAGCTGATACCATTGCACCACCGAAGTGGTCGTAGCAAATGCGCGTCAATGTCGCACCCTAACGCAGGCTCTTTTTCTGCAGTTATATTCTTGAGTAGAAATGCAATTGTTCTGTTATATTTGTACCTTTTGTGAAAGTGTTTCTTTGATATTTGGAATTCAGGCTTCATTATACACTTCAGGTCTACATTTTCAAAATTTTTACTAAAATGTGAAAAATGTTTCTGTTTTAATGATGTGTTTACATAGATCGTTGTAGACACGGAACACAAATGAAATGCAAGTGTTCCAAATAATGATATAGTATTTATAAAATGTGTGATTTTGCTTGACTTCTCACTCTATACAATTCTAAGCAATTGACACGCAGGTAAACAGACTTGAGCTGAGAAAACTGTGCGGTGATGGGGGGATGTGATAGCAGGCTGCTTATCGACACATTTACAGGACAAAAATGCTGATGGAGAGGTGCGACGTGATTTAAGGTGGGACAGATCTACAAGTTTTTTCGAAGACTTTGGTAATTTTATTGTAAAGCCGCTATGGTAAATGCAATAGTTTGGCCATTCGTTGAACCATTATATTGTTACAAAATGATTACAATCAAGTACTTTAAATTTGTAAACGATATGGAATTAATTTCGGTTATTGAATTATTGAATCAGGAAGTGCAATGAATTAACAAGGAGGAAGTAAGGACAGCTATGAAGAGGATGAAAAATGAAAAGGCTGTTGGTCCAGATGACATACCTATGGAAGCATGGAGGTGTTTAAGAGAGATGGCAGTGGAGTTTTTAACCAGATTGTTTAATAGAATCTTGGAAAGTGAGTGCATGCCTGAGGAGTGAAAAAGAAGTGTACTGGTGCCAATATTTAAGAATAAGGGGGATGTGCAGGACTGCAGTAACTACAGGGGAATACAATTGATGAGCCACAGTTTGAAGTTATGGGAAAGAGTAATGGAAGCTAGGTTAAGAAGTGAGGTGATGATTAGTGAGCAGCAGTATGGTTTCATGTCAAGAAAAAGCACCACAGATGCAATGTTTGCTCTGAGAATGTTGATGGAGAAGCTTAAAGAAAGCCAGAAGGAGTTGTATTGCGTCTTTGTGGACCTGGAGAAAGCATATGACAGGGTGCCTCGAGAGGAGCTATGATATTTTATGAGGAAGTCAAGAGTGGCAGAGAAGTACGTAAGAGTTGTACAGGATATGTACGAGGGAAGTGTGACAGTGGTGAGTTGTGCAGTTGGAACGATGGATGCATTTAACGTGGAGGTGGGATTACATCAGGGATCAGCTCTGAGCCCTTTCTTATTTGTAATGGTGATGAAGAGGTTGACAGACGAGATTAGACAGGATTCCCCGTGGACTATGATGTTTGCTGATGACATTGTGATCTTTAGCAATAGTAGGGATCAGGTTGAGGAGACCCTGGAGAGGTGGAGATATGCTCTAGAGAGGAATGAAGGTCAGTAGGAACAAGACAGAATACATGTGTGTAAATGAGAGGGAGGTCAGTGGAATGGTGAGGATGCAGGGAGTAGAGTTGGCGAAGGTGGATGAGTTTAAATACTTGGGATCAACAGTACAGAGGAATGGGGATTGTGGAAGAGAGGTGAAGAAGAGAGTGCAGTTAGGATGGAATGGGTGTAGAAGAGTGTCAGGAGTGATTTGTGATAGATGGGTATCAGTAAGAGTGAAAGGGAAGGTTTACAGGACGGTAGTGAGATCAGCTATGTTATATGGGTTGGAAACCGTGGGACTGACCAGAAAGCAGGAGACATAGCAGATAGCAGAGTTATAGATGCTAAGATTTGCATTGGGTGTGACAAAGATGGATAGGTTTAGAAATTAGTACATTAGAGGGCCAGCTCAAATTGGATGGTTGGGAGACAAAGTCAGAGAGGCGAGATTGCGTTGGTTTGGACATGTGCAGATTAGAGATACTGGGTATATTGAGAAAAGGATGCTAAACATAAAGCTGCCAGGGAAGAGGAAAAGAGGAAGGCCTAAGCGAAGGCTTATGGATGTGGTGAGAGAGGACATGCAGGTGATGGGTGTAACAGAACAAGATGCAGAGAACAGAAAGATATGGATGAAGATGATCCTCTTGGCAACCCCTAATGGGAGCAGCTGGAAGAAGAAGAAGAAGAAAAAGAAGATGGAATCAATTTTGGTATATTTGACGTGAATCTGAAAAAAGGGAGATCACAAAGAAACAGAAAAGTGTATACGCAAGGGGGAAGGCTGCCATAAAAATGTGTCTGACTTTACGCCAAGTTTAATTTTTATACAACTCGAAGTGAGTGTGGAAACGGGTGTATGCAACATTTTTGTATGCACACACCGTTTATACATGAAGCCCAAGATGACCATTTAAAATCTGTTTTTCAAAGTGGGGGCCACAAATGAAAACGTGTGACAACTATAATGTTGGAAAATAATGAGAACCACTGATGCACAGGGCAATGAAAGTATCTTGGATAAGCTGGGTATATCACCATTGTAAATTGTAGAATGGTTCTAAGGATTGCCTTTTCCTATTTGCAGCTGAAAATAAACCCATTCCACTTCACTATAATCATAATGGACTGAGCAGGAGTTTTGCAAGATTAAAGTGATATAAATTAATGAATATTCAGAAGTATACTCCATTCAATATCGTAATTTGTTCATTAATACATTTCTTTTATTGATGTTATATTTTAATATAGATCAATCAGAATATGTTATTGCTCATGGATGATTGGACAACAAGGCTTTATCCATTTATTTCCCAATGTATGGTATGGTGATCAAAAAGCAGATATAGATTTGTGTAAGAGGCAAACGTTTCAGGCACATGAAGTGTGTCGGAAAAAAAAAATACTACAGAATTTATGCAAGAAACTAGGTGTGTCGAAAACATCCGAGTCCTGTTCTGATGAAGAAGGTAAACTACCAATGAAACAAACATAGGGGTTGGTATAGAAAAAGCAATGTTAAAAGGTCTGTATGAAAAACTGAAATTGGGTACCTTCAGAAAGAAAACAAAATAAGCGATCCGAACAAGTACATATAAAAGGTGGTGGAGGAATAAGGGAATTATCAGTTTGAGTCACGAAAGAACAGAAAAGAAGACAGGTTAAATATGTTAATAAATGCTTTCTTTCCTAGTGGCAAGTCATCATATGGATCTGTAACCCAGTTTACAGTTGCTTACTAAATATATATATAACACATGTATATGATCATCATTAATTGTATTTAGTTTAATAGTGTAGTTTCTTAGAAAAGCAACAGAATGGAAAGAGGAAGAATGTTACGTGTAGCTTAAGCTGGCAAGAATTTTAATCAGCCTATGCAAGCCAGTATTGGTAGCAGGACTTTTAATTTGATTTAATTGTCTGGCTGAGTGAAGGTGCAACTTGGGAGATGAAGGGTGAAGGATTTAGAGTTGTTAGAGAAGGAAGCTCCGTAAAGAAAAGAAAACCTTTTAATTTTTTTTTTTTTGGAAGTTATAATTTAGTATAATAAGTAGAAATTTATTGGGAATTTTAAAATACATTTGTATGTGAGAATTACACCTCTTACAGGTATTAATACTCTCTGCTTTCTATGATTTTTTTTTCCTCAAGAACTCTGATTGCTTTTTTTTTGCCTGGATTTGAATTGATTGGTGAGTCAGTCCACTGGAATAAAATGCTTCTTACATTGTTCACATTGACTTAATGTCTTCACATCTGAATTGCAGAATTTTCACGATGAGTTACTCATCTCATCTGAGAACAGATAAGCAAGAAACTCTATAGCTGATTTAATCATTATTACATGGTTTGGGACTTTTGTTTAACGGATGTAATACATATATATTTTTTTCCCTTTTATTTGCAAAGATCTTTACCTTTTGTTGCTTTTTTCTGCTTTAATAAATCTGCCAATTTTTTTTCTACATATTTGTTGCTCTGTCTTTCATGCCTCCTTTAACCGAACCGGGAGTGAAATTGTAAAGTACTGCATGGTAAATAGTGGTTGGTGTGGTGGCAAGAAAGTGTTGTTACCCTTCTCACCCACTAAGCAACTGCTTCAAATCTGTTGAGGAACTTAATTTTGATATGGCCAGCCTTGAGCATAAGTCTCTGATAGATGAAGACACAATTGAAGAATTATAAGATCAAATAAAACTCCCAATGCAACGTCTTTATATGTGTATTTGCTATAAAGAAATCACAATTTGTGAAGCAGTTTGCAGGTCTAAGACTCTATTTGAAGAGAAGGAAACAGATAATCACTGAGCAACTTTCAAAGAAGGTCAGAATGAAGAATTGGTCTCAAACTCACTGAATGATGCTGTCTGTGAAGTTCCTGATGCCTACACCTCACACTACTTACATAGCTAAGGTTGCCCACGTGTTCATTGGGTGTTTCCTGCAGATACTTCTAATTCTACAAATTGTTTTACATTTGATGGAAAGACTAATCAAAAAATAAATGAAGAAGTTTTGGCTTTCAGTTTCACACACTACGGCATTCCTAAGTCACCTGAAATGTGTCAGAACATAAACATTTATTGAATATGAAATTGCTAATGATCCAGTATTCACCTCAGATGGTGGTGACAGCAATGTCATTGTCTTTGGACCTTTTTTGATTCCAATGTCTTGTCATGCACAATACCTCTTGAGCCTACAACCTGTATTATGGAGTTTGAACTTGACATTGTAAGACATGTTAATATTATGTAGCAAAGTGTAGAGACTTTTGAGAAAAATCCAGAAATTGACCATGGCTGCACTATGAAAATTAAGACTTCTACCTTCAAGTAAAATAGAATAAAAAGTAAAACAGAATACAAGATTATGTTATTGGAGTGATGCATGATGCACTAACAGAATGTTGGGAGGAAGATTACTGTAAATACACACTTGGTAAAAGGTTCAGAGTGCATTTCATGATTTTGCATCAAATGGGTGGAGAGCCATAGCAAACGTGATCTTGATCAGATATGAACATTCTAAGTGATGTCCAGTACCACTTGCCCTAATTTTCATGCAATAGTGTATCTTTTGAAAGCATTGAGAAAAAGTTTTTTTACTTTTAGACAGCTTCATGATATTTGGACCCCCTTTGGAATCAGATTCTTCAAAAAATCAAGTTTTAATTTTACCGAAGTAGAATAACCCAAACTCACTGAACCTATTTAGAAACACTTGTGCAAAATGCTAGCCAATAGTGATAATATGCAGCAAATAATAATAGAAATAGCACAAAAAGAGTTGACTTAACAACCATTGTTTTTTATTGATACCTACATTGAAGTTCTGAAAAATGCAAATGTTTGTGACATCATTAAATAAAATGTATGAAGAAGCAGTGCCTGACAGTAAATAAACGTTTGAAAGATTGTCCAACTAAAAAATTGTTACAAATTATTTGGCAAAATTCAACAAATAATTAGATGATTCAGAGATGCCAACATTTGTTTGTTTCTGTCCCTATTAAGGACTGAGTGGGTAAGAAAATGAAATAACATATGGTTGAAGGGGGGTCATATACAAAAAGTATAAGATAATGAGGTTTTGGATAATATACTGTATCTTCAGAAATATTCTTTACTAGCAGAATACCCTTGCTTCACAGCGGAGAAGTAGTGTGTTAAAGAAGTTATGAAAAAGAAAAGGAAACATTTTAAAAATTACGTAAGATGATTGTTAATGTAATTGTTTTGTCATTGATATGAGTGTTGTTGTCATATATATATATATACACTGCTCACAAAAATTAAAGGAACACTTTAAAGAAACACATTAGATACATCAGATCTCAATATGAAGTTGGATATCTATACAAATAACGACAGGGCAATGTCTTAGGAACAAAAGGATGCCAAGTCTTTAAATGGAAATAAAAGTTTTCTGCCTACAGAGGGCTCAATTGTGTAGACACCCTAAAATCAGAGTGAAATGAAGATGTGGCAGGCTAGTCCATTTTTTCAAAAACTTAATTTCTGCTACTCAAAATGCTTTTCAGTATCTTGTGTGGCCCCACGAGCTTGTATGCATGCTTGACAATGTCGGGGCATGCTCCTAATGAGACGACGGATGGTGTCTTGTGGCATTTCCTCCCAGATCTGTATGAGGGCATCCCTGAGCTGTTGTACAGTCTGAGGAGCAACCTGGCAGCGCCTAATGGACCGAAACATAATGTCCCACAGATGTTCTATTGGGTTTAAGTCAGGGGATCGTGAAGGCCATTCAATTGTTTTAATTCCTTCATCCTCCAGGTACTGCCTGCATACTCTTGCCACATGAGGCCAGGCATTGTCATGCATTAGGAGGAAACCAGGACCTACTGCACCAGCGTAGGGTCTGACAATGGGTCCAAGGATTTCATCCTGATACGTAATGGCAGTCAAGATGCCGTTGTCTAGCCTGTAGAGGTCTGTGAGTCGCTCCATGGATATGCCTCCAAGATCATCACTGACCCACCACCAAACCAGTCATGCTAAACGATGTTACAGGCAGCATAATATTCTCCATGGCTTCTCCTGACCCTTTCACGTCTTTCACATATACTCAGGGTGCACCTGCTCTCATCTGTGAAAAGCACAGGACGCCAGTGGTGCACCTGCCAATTCTGGTATTCTATGGCAAATGCCAATTGAGCTCCCAGGTGCTGTGCAGTGAGCACAGGGCGCAGTAGACATTTGGGCCCTCAGGCAACCCTCATGAAGTCTGTTTCTGATTGTTTGGTCAGAGACATTCACACCAGTGGCCTGCTGGAGGTCATTTTGTAGGGCTCTGGCCGTGCTCATCCTGTTCCTCCTTGCCCAAAGGAGCAGATACTGGTCCTGCTGATGAGTTATGGACCTTCTATGGCCCTCTCCAGCTCTCCTAGAGTAACTGCTTGTCTCCTAGAATCTCCTCAATGCCCTTGAGACTGTGCAGGGAGACACAGCAAACCTTCTGGCAATGACACGTATTGATGTGCCATCCTGGAGAAGTTGGACTACCTGTGCAACCTCTGTAGGGTCCAGGTATCACCTCGTGCTACCAGTAGTGACACTGACTGTAGCCAAATGCAAAACTAGTGAAGAAACAGTCAGAAAAGATGAGGAGGGAAAAATGTCAGTGGCCTCCACCTGTTAAACCATTCCTGTTTTGGGGGTCATCTCATTGTTGCCCCTCTAGTGCACCTGTTGTTAATTTCATTAACACCACAGCAGCTGAAACTGATTAAAAACACCCTCTGCTACTTAACAGACCAGATTAATATCCCATAGGTTTCATTGACTTTATGCTATACTCTGATTAAAAAGTGTTCCTTTAATTCTTTTGAGCAGTATATATATATATATTCTTGCTGTGCTGGTGCCATCTCGTGTGATGTCCACGGCTGTATGTAATGTTAGCTAAGACCCGGCACTTAAAAGTTTCTCTCGTAGTTTCGCTGAGTTTGTGCCAAACACCACCCTGACCATCTCATCTTCCTCTGCATAAGCACAGTCCTTCACCCGTGAATATTTAGCGTCATTGTTTCTATTGGATTGCTGCTGACGGATGGCCTTATATGGGCAGGCACTAAATTACAAATGCCAGCGGCAGCCTGTCTATGAACTTAATTTAAACTTTAGGTTTACACCGTGCTTTGTTTCCGAAGTAGCAGCACTCATGAATATGGTTGTATATGTCAGTTGCTCGCTTCTTATTATTTCACTGCCTTCTCAATTATATAATGCATGTTTTCTTCAGCGCTTTTTTGAGCTCTTCCTGGTTTTCTACGTACTGCGTTGATAGTCAGTTCACGTGATTACGTGGGAGGCGTGATGATGTCACACGAAACTCCGCCCCCCACGGCCATCCAGCTCAACTCCATTACAGTCTATGGAGAAAAATAGCTTCCAGTTATGACCATTACGCGTAGAATTTCAAAATGAAACCTGCCCAACTTTTGTAAGTAAGCTGTAAGGAATGAGCCTGCCAAATTCCAGCCTTCTACCTACACGGGAACTTGGAGAATTAGTGGTAAGTCAGTGAGTGAGTGAGTGAGTGAGTCAGTGAGTGAGTGAGTCAGTCAGTCAGTCAGTCAGTGAGGGCTTTACCTTTTATTAGTATAAATTTGAAATATTGGCTTAACAATATTATGTGAACACTGATTCAGTATCCCCTATCTGGAAATGGAAGGGTGATCCCCTGGGATGTGCCAACTACAGAAGGTTAACACTGCTCTCGGTGCTGAGTAAGGTCCTTGCTAGGGTCATTCTCAATAGGGATTTGTGATTCATCTGCTCACCTACCAGTGACTGTAGCAGTCTGGTTTTATGTCTAAGAAGTCTGCCATTGACTGCATCCTGGTATTAAGGGTTCTCATGGAGTACAAACACAAATATTGGCAGTTTCTTTGCAGCCTTTGTTGATTTTCATAAAGCATTTGACTCAGTTGATTAAGCTGCCCTGTGGGACATCCTGAGACTTTGGGGGATCCCACCTAAGTTGCTGGATTTCATGGATGCCCTATACACTGATACTAAGAGTGCTTGCAGAATGGAAGCAGAACCTCTGATCTGGTCAATGCTAGCATGGACAGGATATTGGGATGGGTCATGGAGTCCAGCGGCCGTGGGGCATCTGTTGGTGAAGAAAGATTCACTGATCTTGTCTTTTCTGATGATGGTTTGATCTTCGCAGAGTCAATTGAGGTTCTGATCAGAGCTCTCAAGAGACTGTGCAAGGAGTCTGAGTGTCTGCACTTGTACGCATCCTGGATAAAAATCAAGATCCAGGTCTTTAATGACGTTTTGGGCACCTTCATCAGCAGTGTGTCTGTCTGTGGAGAGAATGTCGACTATGTCGAGAGGTGTACTTACTTTGGCAGCAATATTCATGCCTCTGGTGATTCTTCCTATGAAGTCAGTAAATGGACTGGGAGAGCATGGGGGACATGAGGTTGCTGGAAAGGAGTGTGTGGTACTCTAGATATTTCTGCAAAAGGACAAAGGTCCAAGTCTTTAAAGTCCTGGTGCTCCCTGTTTTGCTATATGGTTGCATGACATGGATGCTATCCAGTGACATGAGATGGAGGCTGGACACCTTTAGTATGGTGTTTAATCGGAGAATCCTTGGGTAATGCTGGTTTGACTTTGTGTCGAATTGCTCGTGGAATTCCAAATGAGGCACATTACCTGCATTGTGAGGGAGCATCAGTTATGGCACTACGGCCATGTGGTGTGATTCCCCAATTGTGATCTAGCTCACAGGATCCTTTTATTCTTGAGGACTTGAGCTGCTGTAGCAGACCAAGGTGACACCTACGTAAAACTTAACTGCGGCAGACAGATGGTCATTTCCAGGGAGTGGGACTGGACCACATGTCTGCCTGGGGGGTTGCCAACCGGGATCCTAGGCTGTTTCATTGTGTACTCCACAACCTTACCTGACCTGATTTACTATCCAGGTGGATGTGTTTGAAATTCTGCAGTTTTCCCTAGAAAATAATGTTTGTAATATTATTATATTTGCTGCCATGTGACGGTCAAAATCTAATATATTTGTATTATTTTTTTTTTAAAAGTCATTGTACATGAGAAAACAATTTGCACTTTTCTTCTGGAAATGAAACAAATTTTTAGTACAACAATCTGAAAACAGATTAAAGATGTTTGCGTTTACTGTGTTTTTTGTTTCTGAATTAACTATGCAATTTCATAAATAATTACCGGTTTTAATACTCCTACATTTTGAAGAAGTTTGACATTTTTTCCTAGCTTCTGATCTTTGCATTATATAATACCATAAGATCTTTGAATTTTTGGAGATTTTATGTCAATGACACCTGAGAAAATTCACTTAAATGTGCAATTTTAAATGATTTTCACGTAAGCAAGTATAACCAGTGTGCAAGATTTAAAAGATATAAATGAAATCTTTAATGTTATGCACAAGAGATTCAGATCCTTAATTAATAGATACATTTAAAATAATTTCAATAGGTTTTATAAACAAGTTTAAATGCTGTACTTGTATGCGTTTTACAGAAGAAAAAAAATTAAAATGCAAATTAATGCACCTAACAATTACATATATACATGATAAATAATGACACGTTCCACACATAATTAATTGCTTGCTGTAGGAATTTCTGTTCCTCTAAATGAAGAAGGATCAGTCAAGGCTAAAATTTCTGATTGTGGGGTTGGTGCATTTACAGTTTGTTGCTGAAACATAATGATAGGAAGATGACTTTTCTTTCATTTCATTAAACAAAGCTGTGGAAAAATAACTTTGAGATCCTGAATTTTATTGCTCAAATTAAATTTTAGTTATATTCATAGAAGGTGTCCACAAGGCATTTGGCATCACGTGATTCCATGACTAGGTTTTCCAACCAGAGTTTCTTTGCTTTATTTTGTTGTGGAGCTATGAAGTTGCTGAGGAAGTGACATCAGCTTGTCAACTGCTTTCCATAAATACTCAAATCCATGAATACAGCTCCCAAAAATATGAAGTCCAAACTGTACTTTGAAAATATGCAAGAAATAATTTGACTATATGGGCTATGCATGAGTGGCATGATGGTTAGCACTGTTTCCACACAGATAGTCATGAGTTCAGACCCCACTCAGGGCACTGCCTGTGTGCAATTTGTATTCTCCCTGTGTCTGTGTTTTTTTTCTTTACCAGTATTTCCTCTGTCATACCAAAGATGTATGATGGGGTAAAGGGACATTCTAAACTGGTTCTATATAAGTGAATACATGACGGATTGGCATCCCATTCTGGGTTGCTTCCTACCTTGCACCTTATCCTGCCCGGATGACATTTTATCTTGAGCCACAGAAATAGACTAGAAAATTAATAGATCTAATAGTAGAATTGTGCCAAATGGTTTATTACAAAAAATAAAGGAGCAGTAGCATTTCCTCTAAAAGTATTTTGGTCATTTTTAATTGTTTACTTTCTATAGCATTTTGAAACTTATATTTTCATGTGTAAATGTTATCAGACAGTGTAATTATTATTACAAACATATGCACTTAGATTAAAAATGAATGCTTTTAGAAGTCAATTCTTGTACTTACCACATACTAGGTCAGAACTATTATAAGACTACAATGATCAATGGTGTTAAGTGCTACATTCAAGTCTAAGAGAACAAGAACAGATACTGTATATGGCCTCTGTCCGCATTAACCTGTAAATCATTTACTACTTTAATCAGTTCAGTTTCTGTATTGTGATTTGTTCTAAATCCTGACTGAAAATTGTCAAGAATAAAAAGTTTATTCAAGTAATCATTTATCCTAACCTGCCTTTTCTAGAATTTTATTTAAAAATGGTAGGTTAGAAATTGGACTAAAATTGTCAAAAATTCTCAAAAAACAAGACTCACATTAAATGTACGTTTTTATTATATGATAATAATGATAATAACAGCTCACTACAAGATGCGGGATTCGAACCTATTACCTTGCGGTTGCTAAAAGGTAGCTTATCCACTGCCCCATCTGCAGAGATCCATGAAGGAGCAGTGTTACCACTTTGTACCGACTGATAGTTAGTTGGGCTTCAGCAGCATGTCAATTGAGCAATTACTTTTTCTTTGGTTTTATTCTTGAATAAAACCATACTTGTTTTCTTACACCTTTGGTGAAAGTTTTTATTGGATGTTAGGGCTTCAGTCTTCACACATCCTATACTTCACGTTTAAATGATGTCATTATTACTAAAACATCTGAAAACATTTTCTGTTTTAGCCATGTATTCAACATTTCTTGCCTCGCATTTCCTCTGTCATTCTGTATTTACACAGATCATTGTAGACACGGAACACACATGAAATGTATGTATTTCAAATCATGATATTTCATTACCTATGTAATTCCTTACAAATGCATCACCAGATAAACACTTTTTTGCCATCATCTGACTGAATGGGGGGTAGGGGGTGTAGCAGGCTACGTTCTGCTAATCCACACATTTGCAAAACAAAAGCAGGCTTTTAGCGCAGTGATAAGGAGCTTGGCATATGTCAGGAAACTTTAAGGAGGTCAGGGACGATGAAAAAATCGTAAGCTTCAGGGATTCTAGTGTTAAAATATCCTGCTTCTGTGTTTTTCACATGTTTTCTGTCCATCGCTCTAGTCTGCACCTTCCAGTTGACATTTGTCCATTTCTCTGGCAGTCTCTCTCTCTCAGCTGAATTGCATGGCTTTGAAATAAATTGCAAGACAATGAGTCAGGCCTGCTTTAATCAATATACATCTTTTCCCCATAGAATTCGTGCTTAAATTGGCCATGCACCAAATAGGGCAACTATCCTGCTGTGCGATCTCCCATTTGTTTGTGTCATGAATCTCCCACCCCTAATCAGCCAACTTGTCGTACTTGTCTGCCAGCTGGCTTACCTAAATGTGTCAGGTTTCTGCTCCCTCCGGTTTTTGGTTATATGAGTAAAATCAGATACAATGAAATAAACTTTACAGATCCTTCCCCGTTTATCCATGCTTGGGACCAGCTCCAAAACGAAGGCTCAGTTAAAAACATTAACTTGTCCATACAGGGAATATAATAATAATAATTGCATCTTCAAAGTATTGCTACAATATGCAGAAGACTACTGTTATTATTTATTTTAATTAACTCTTGAGTAATATTTTCTGAAAAGAACTTATATGCTTAAATACAATAATAAACAAGAGATTTTAACTTAAACTATTGAGCACTATATATTTAAAAATAAAATTTAAAACAAAGTGCCATGGAATTACTGTATATTTATTCTAAAACGTACTTCAGCTGATAAAATATTCAAATGCTTTGATTGTTGTGTCTTTAATAAACTGCACTTCCATTCAAAGGCTAATTAGGAGTGATGGGTTGTATATTGTCTCTTTTAAATGGTGCTGCTTTTATACCTCTACATCTGTTTGATGGCTATTGACTATCTTTAACTGTATAACTGTAACTAGTAATATGATTGATTACTCATTAAAAATTAATTTGTGTTTTGATAGTACTGTTGAGGACTAGAGACTATCTGCAGTACGTGTTTCAGACATTGGCTCAAACTTGAACTTGAGGTGTCAGTACACCTTAGGGTGCAATCACGGTCAAACATGCATACCTACTGTCACTCACGCAGAGCACAACAATTTAGTGTCTCCTGTAAATTTATCATGCTGGTATTGTAACGCATGTGCGTCAGATGGTTACACTCAAAGTTTCTCCCAGGAATGTGGTTCTACCCCAGGCTGAGAGGGGTCAGCACCGCTAACTATGTTGTCTTCCTTTTCCCCCACAGTAAAGAGAAATCTCCCAGTGAGGGTAACTGACTCCACCCATCCAGTCCCTGGAATATAAATGCACAACTGCCTGGAAGTATGTGTCACTTTGTGACCAAGCAACCAAAGAGACAGAGCTCCTCTATCAACTAAAGCAGAATTACTTTGCACCAATTTGTAATGAGTCTATCCTTTGTGTTTGCTTTGACAGATTATAACTTTTTTTACAATCCCAGTGAATTCTATCTGTATTTAACCATTGTAAGATGTACTAATTTGGGATTTTTTTAAGATACAAAGGTAAAGAAAACCACTGGCATATCCAAAAGCATACATCTGATGCTTTGTCCATGCTTTATTACAGGGATTGGCTTTGTCTCTGACCAAAATTGCTGTGTCTAAAAGAGGGTTCAGAAAAAAAAATACTGAATGAATTTCCCAGCTTTAAGAACATGTTGTATCTTGCATACATATTCCTACAGCTTGCATTTTTATTTACAATATATTTGTTGCTTTGTCTGAAGTTGTTTGGAATCATCTCATGTAAACTACATACAGTGGTGTACCAGACTGATAGATCTCAATTACTTCTGTTCTCTTTTGTTCCTGAATTTCTTTGGATCTTGCTTTTGAGGTGCTTTTGGTCTACTTCTCTGTGTCAGGCAGCTCCTATTTAAGTGATTTCTTGATTGAAACAAGTGTGGCAGTAATCAGGCCTGTGGGTGGCTACGGAAATTGAACTCAGGTGTGATACACCACAGTTAGGTTATTGTTTAACAAGGGGGCAATTACTTTTTCACACAGGGCCATGTAGGTTTGGATTTTTTTTCTCCCTAAATAATAAAAACCATCATTTAAAACTGCATTTTGTGTTTACTTGTGTTATATTTGACTAATGGTTAAATGTGTTTGATGATCAGAAACATTTTGTGTGACAAACATGGAAAAGAATAAGAAATCAGGAAGGGGGCAAATAGTTTTTCACACCACTGTACAAGCTATGCCCAGGCAGAAGTTAAATTTGAACACCTTGCTGCTCCATTTAAATATTATGTTTACTAAGATAAACAACATTAAAATGTGTTATTTGTAATACTGTCAGTTTTATGAATTAGTTGTACCTTAGTGCTAGAGTCACTGTTTTAACTGAGCTAACAACATTAAAAAAAAAGAAAAATTCTAGATATACTGTATCTCTATCAGCCTCTCTTATTAGTGAAGAATGTAACTAAAAAATATATGATTTTGTTTTTAATAATGTTTAACATTCTAGATTACCTGTGGTTTGCTGATGCCTGTGTTCTGAATGTGTTTGTCCTCAGAAGACAGATGGCCGAGACCCTGCCAGTCAACAGGCAATTAATCTTGGGTATTGCGTGGCTTACTTTGTAAAGTAATGCAATCACAATTATGAAATAACCCAATTCCATTTAGAAATAATGCAATCGTCATTGCAAAATAATGCAATGATTTTGTGAAATAATGCAAAAATGAGTAAAATAATCCATCCGTCCATCCATCCATTATCCAACCCGCTATATCCTAATACAGGGTCACGGGGGTCTGCTGGAGCCAATCCCAGCCAACACAGGGCACAAGGCAGGAAACAAACCTCAGGCAAGGCGCCAGTCTACCACAGGGTGCACACACACACACACACACACACACACACACACCAAGCACACAACTAGTTTATAATCACCAATGCACCTAACCTGCATGTCTTTGGACATGCAATATTTTTTTAAATGGCAGGTAAAAGATTTTGTAGAACTGACTATGAAGTCATATTTCTTGGCCAATAGAGGCTGAATCTACTGTACTTTCATAAGTGGTGCACTGAAACGGTCTGAGACAGGAAATGCTCCATATTATGCACACAGATTTATGGGAACCATTTGATTCATTTTACTCTTTTTTTTTTTTAATTAATTCATCAATGCCTAGTTTATCATTACAATGATTCCTATTGTGTCCATTGGCTTTATTTAATATTTCTCAGTTTCCCAGGCATCACTTGAATCTTTGGCCAAGTTGCCTTTCTCAGCTAATGAATATTACATCTCAGAAGATTTTTTAAAAATTGCTAGTATATTCTGCGCTCATGGCTGGACCTGTTCACTCATCTTACTTGTCGCCATAAAAATATTTTTTAATTTTTACAGAATGTCTATTGAGTATTTTATATTTGCACAGGGGTTTGAATATTTAACTATGTTTGAAGAAGGGCAGGTAGCCAACCAAGCTTATTGAATTCATGTAGGACATTTATGGTATGCAAACAATTAAGAGCAAATCAAAATTTATTGTTTTTAACATCTGCATGATGCAACCATGTGTGTTAATCATTTCTTGTTCCAAAAAATGGAATATGCAGAATATATGGGCTTGTATATGTATTAGCTCTTTTATTAGTTGACTTTCTGTGTTTGGTATTTATGGTGCGATAAGAAATAAACTGAAGTATGACATTCTCAATTCAATTCTTAACATAATAGCATTTTCTCTTGTCTAGTTTTGTAAACTCATCTTAAATAAATTAAAGTTATTTCTTCAAAGATAAATCTTTTTTCTTTTAGTTTGCCTCTCCAGCTCCCTGTCAGCAATAATTATTTATATACATGAAAAACAGATACTACTCAGCAAGCAATTAATACTAACAATGAAGTCCAACATAGTCTGGTACAGCAGGGACAGATGACTATGAATGAGTGGAATAAAAAACCCTGTGCAGAGCTCTCTGAAGGAAATGTAAAGTTTTGTTCTACCAGGTTCCCATTGCAACGTACAAGATTTGATGTGATTGAGAGAGCTACCCAGGTGAAGATTAATTCAACCAAGATGAATCCACACGGACAAGGAGACACAGGACAGCACATACATCCAGACGAACCTGTAATCCGTTGTAGGTGTAATCCAATGGTATGTGTGTGATGATTAGAATCAAAAACAGACAGACGATCACAATCTCATCGGCCTACCATCTACAACACTACTTGGTAGCTTATGCTATGTGTCTATAGTTGTCAGTGTGAAGAAAATTCTTAATGTTTATGCAAAATTTACCCTTAACATGTTCCCAACGTTGTCCACATATTTTGGCTGAACTAATTTTAAAGTAACAGTCTCCAATCCACTGTACTAATTCCCATCATAATTTTTTCAGATACTTTAAGTATGTCTCCTCTTAATCTCCTTTTGCTTAAATTGAAAAAACTCAACTCTTTTAATCTTTTCTCATAACTCATTAGCTGCAGTGACAGGATCATCCTAGTTGCTTTTCTCTGGGCATTTTCTAGCACTTCTATGTCTTTTTGTAGCCCCAGGGCCATAACTATACACATTACTCCAGCTGAGGCCCCACCAGTGCATTATAAAGCTTTAGCATAAGTCAAAGTCAACGTGAACTTTATTGTCATCTCAACCATATACAAGTATACAGATAGACGAATTGGCGAAGCTCAGGGTCCACAATGTAACAACATGATGTGCAAATAATAAATTAAAAATAGAAATAAAATGTAAAAATTAAAAATTAAAACACAAACAAGACAAGACATTGTGCAAAGATAGGACAAAGAAGTAGCAGCAATATTGATGTGTAAGATATGTAATATAATATAGATATAATAATAGATATAGATTATAAAGAAATTATCAGTGTATGATAATAGTTGTTTAAGACGTGTGTAAACAATGACAGGTCAGAATGTTTCACAGCAGAAGGATATCAAGTGTCAAAATACTTAAAGGTCAGCATGAGATTTTCAGTTTTTTTTCTACATGCACACTCATCTTTGCAGGACAGTGGTTTTCATGTATAAAAGTTCTGTTTTTAGAGGTGATTGAGACCGTGTGGAAGGTCCCAGGGGGCAGCCTGGTGTTAAGGAGTCTAACAGCTTGGGGGTAAAAACTCTCCTGCAGCCTGGCAGATCTGGCTCTAATACTGCAGTATCTTCTCTTGGATGGCAGAAGTGTGAAAAGTCCATGTGAGGGGTGTAAGGGGTCCTGCACAATGCTGCAAGCCTTGCGGACACTGCATTTGTAAATTATGTTCTGTAGTGAAGGGAGAGACACCCCAATAATGTTCTCTGCTATCTTCACTATCCTTTGCAGGCGCTTGCGGTCGGATATGTTGTAGTTTCCATACCAGACAGTGATACAGCTGGTCAAGACACTCTTCATGGTGCCTCTGCAGAACATGGTGAGGATGGAAGGGGGAAGACATGCTCGCTTCAGCCGCCTCAGGAATTGTAGTCTCTGCTGGGCTTTCTTGATTAGTGATGAGGTGTTATGTGTCCACGTAAGTTCCTCAGTTATGTGAACACCGAGGAACTTGGTACTCCTAACAATCTCCACATCTAAACCGTTAATGCTGAGTGGGATGTGGGCAGGACGTGATTTTCTGATTATCTCTTTTGTCTTGTCGACATTGAGAGATAGATTGTTGTCTTCACAACATGCGGACAGCCATTTCACCTCATCTCTGTATGCTCTTTCATCATTCCTGCTTATCAGTGCCAGCACCGTCGTATCATCCGCAAACGTGATGATGTGGTTGGTGTTGTGCATGGCTGTGCAGTCGTGAGTCAGCAGGGTGAACAGCAGTGGACTAAGCACACAGCCCTGTGGTGCTCCAGTGCTCAGTGTGATGATGCTAGAAGTGTTGTAGCCCATCTGAACTGACTGGGGCCTCTAGACTTGTACTCTACTCATAGTCCATTATAACCTAACATCCTGGGAACTCCGGCTCTTTTCAAAGCTTCGGCTCTTTTGGATCGGCTCCCTTTAAAGAGCTCCCGAATGGCTCTTCGTTTAGTATCACTTGGATGCTTATATTTTAGCCTAATTAAGCAATTATGGTTTGTGTATAAGAAATTTCTTATTTATTGTTTTCAGACATTACGTATTTTTATGCATTTTTTTATTACAAAAAATACACAGTTACTATTGTTTAACATTTTAAAAAAAGCTTTAAAATTAACAGCTTAACACAAAACCACAGTAAACAAATTAAATAAAGGCCAAACTCAGCAACAATACAACACTATGACTCTTTGAATAAAAGTTTTTAGGCCAGGTTGGCATTCAGAAATGCCAGATGCCTCAGCTTAGATAGGCTGATGTAATTTCTCCTCTCCGTGATTATTTGTCCTGTTTTTAAGAAGACTCTTTCTGAGGGGAGCGATGTAGCAACAATGCAAAGTCTTCCTACCAGCACTGCAGCAGCAGTACTTGGCTCTTTTCCAGGGTCAGTGGATGGCAGGAGAGAGGGAACGCTCTCCTCCAGTTGCACGGATGGGTGGGAGGTTCTTATATGTCTGTGCAGGTTTGTTGTTGACCGTGCTCTAATTGATATTTTCATATTACAAATTCTGCACTTAGCTTTGCAGTTCCCGGTATCACTGAAATGCATACAGATGCTGCTTCTTTTTCGGCTTTCACTCATTTCTTCACTCTTCTTTTTTTCTTCACGATGTGCTTGCATTTAAATCTGGCTCCTCATCTGTCGCAGCAACAGGTACACAGAGCGACAGTGTTGCTCTGTGTACCTGGCCTGTACCAACACTCACTGTCTTCGGAGCGTCTGTCCCCCTTCCTTGCTTCACATAATGGTACGATCCTATTCCGATGTGTCGTTCGTGAACGAGCCGGCATTATGAGCCAATGTTCTGTGTGCCCATATAAATATAGTCATAGCCCCTGCCGAATGGATTTTCAGCAGAACTGAGCAGGAGCGGCTGAAGCTTCGGCTCTTCTCGATGGGCATCGGCTCCTCTCGTTCGCTTCAAAGCATCGGCTCTTAGAGCCGGCTCGTTCGCGAACGACAAATCACTACTTGGTAACAGCTTTAGCACTAGAATTACCAAAGTCTATGAAAAAACTCATAAACCCGGTCCACCTTAAATCCCTGTGTACCTCTCCGTCAGCATCTTTTGTCTTGTAAATGTGCCGATCAAGGCAAGCAGCCTACTATTCCGATGCCACAGAATGGGCACAAAGTTCTTCCAGCTCAAGCCTTGATTATCTGGGAATCAGGTACCTAGAGTTGTATAGGGAAATAATAGATCATTATTTCATGTGTGTGTTCCGTTTCTACAACAATCTATGTAAGCACATCGTTAAAACAGAAATGTTTTTCATATTTTAGAAATAAATGACAAAATGTTGACATAAACTGTATGTGTGAAGCATGAAGTGCAAAGATCAAATAAACACTTAAACACTACTGTGTTTAAGCATGTAAATATTTGTTAATGATGTTCGATTTGGAATGTTTGATTAACATTTGCTAAATAGTATCAAAGTTAATGTACCTCCCATGTTCATATTGCGCCTGAAGAGTAATCACATGGAGAGAACATCCTTTTCCAGTATAAGATTATGTGGTCTGATCATTGGTAGCAGAGAGCACTGCAATTTATTTCCTGTCTCCTCAGTATACAGTTTGATTTACCCGATCACAAGTGAAATTAAACTTTTTAAAATACCATGGCCAACTATTATCTGATCACTAGATAGATAGATAGACAGACTCTCATCCTGATGTAGGTGCTAGCATTGCTCTGATTGACTGGTATTTGTTTCAGCTGTTTTATGTAAATTTGCTACATTTGTAAGTATGTGAGGGTTACATATTGAGATTGTCAGTGTGCCTAAATACTGGCAGCAACAGCGTGGTGGGGCTAACAAAGCATGCACAAATTGAATTCCTAATGTACAGTAATTCTTGTTGTTAGATCGGTCCCAGGTCAAATCACATTCATACCTCATGCAAACCACACCAGGGTTAACTTCCTCTGTCTAGTTGTTTTCATCTACATCAAAGCCTGAATGGCATGGTCAAATCCATCTAAATAAACCAGACTACAGAGGAAATGACACCACAGTTTGAAAAAACTGGTCCAAATGAACTAAGTGTGAAAGCACCTTCAGACGCCAGAATGGCAAAAGGCAGTTACTGGATTTGAACCCAGGACACTAGGTCTATGAGGCGATAGAGATAACTATGAACTTCCAACAAAAAAAATGATGATGTTTAAAGTCCAACATATGAAAAACACACATAAAAAAACAAACTGGATAAAATGTGATTTGTAGTGAATGTAAAAAAATATGTAAAAGATATTAATAAACACAAGTAATACAGTGATCCCCTGCTATATCTCGGTTCAGCTATCTCGCCTCTGCTATATCGCAGATTTTCCTGTGGAACATATCTAACATTTAAGCAATACAGTAAATCATTAAATATACGTACATTGTACACTACAGTAGACAAAGAGTTTCGGGTTACAGTACCCAGATGATTTCTTACAATGCCCATTATTGGCTGAAAGAAGAGACTCAACCAATCAGAGTAGGATTTTCATTCTCTTGGGCTCTGATTTCCTGCTGCTAATGTGGTGTAATATCCGCGACGCATCTCAGTTCTCTGCGTATCGTGTACCAGGTAGATGATTGGGATCCCGAAATGCTTTGGGCGTTGCAGTTTAATGCCATTGATGCAGCCATTGAAGTCTATAAAAATCTCCTCGCCCAAAAGAAGAAGCAATGCCAGCACCTGCCTATAATGATGTTCCTTACCCCAACAAACAAAGAAGGCACACCTACGCCTTCAGCAGAAGTTGCCGTCCAGCAGCAGGAAGATACCCCTCCTAAGCCACCTGAAGGCGAGCCTGTTCTGCTTTGCTGTGCAGTACGTACTCATCACCATCTCCTACATATGTACTTCATCATGTACTGCATAGCTAATTCATCATCATCATCATCATTCAAGTAATGGAGTGTATCTTCACTGGTGAGTACCCATACTGAGCTTAAAATGTTTTTATTTTTACATATTACATGTATACAGAGAGAGAGAGATGTGTATAAATACATATAGATTACATATTATTATCACTTTTATAATGATTATTATTATTTTATTATTATTATAATGTTACTCACATCATCAGCCCGACATCCACATATCATATGTGTTTACAAAGTGTGTTTTAATAAGTTTACATGTGTGTAAAGCGTGTTGGAGGGGTATTATAAGGCTTAAACTATAAAAAAAATGTTTATTTATATGGTTTTCCTATATCACGGATTTTCACCTATCATTGATAGGTCTGGAATGTAACTTCCATGATAGGCGGGGGATCACTGTATATCAAAAGCATTAGAGCAACTCCACTATCCAAGCCCCAGCTTTTTATTTTCCCTTCTTTTCCTGTTAAGTGATTAATGTTATACAACAACAGTTTCAGATAGGAGGGTACAAGACAACAAGATGAGCTGAAATTCCATTTAAATCTCAACACATGGTAACTAGGCAAGTATAATAATTGTTCAACAGAGGGCTGTTCAAAATATTTAGTTCATGTTTCAACATATTGTTTTGATTTCAATGCAAAGAGAAGGGTAAATATTCTTTAAAATTGTATCTATTCTTTGTAATATTCATTATCCACCACCAATATTGATTATACCTAGCAAAGATACTTAAGCATCAAAGTCATAAGCGGTGTGGTGTAGTGGTTAAGGTTGTGGGTTCAAATCCTGCTACTGACACTGTGTGACCATGAGCAAGTCACTTCACCTGCCTTTGCTCCAATTGGAAAATCCAAAGAAATGTAACCAACATAAATCTAAGCTGCCTTGGATAAAGGCATCAGCCAAGTAAGTAATTGTAAATGTATCCACATGGACTAAGATTTTTCAGTGAGGAAGTAGAAATTAAAAATGAATGGTTATACTTTGAAAGGTGACTGAAGAAGAGCAGTGAAAGTTAATATGGCCCACTCCAGTGGTGCAAAGTAATGAATTGCATTTACACATTTTACTGTAATTGAGTAGATTATGTAGGTAATCATACTTTTCAAGGTACTTAAAAAAATAATTACTTCTACAATTTAAAACATACATAATTTAGTAACTGCACATGAAATACTGTGGCGCTCTGGGTAAATAATAACAGGAGCACCCGCAGCTGTCAGGGCCTCTTCAGTTTTATTTTAGTTAAATTGGTCGTATACAAAAGTAATGGGGCAATCTCGTTGACTCCGGAAATCCACTCACTCCCAGCACACACCAGGAACCCCCAACACACCCCTAAAACAAGAAAACACACACCCCCAAAAGGTGTGTCCGCCCCTCTCAATTAGAAACCTCCCCTTCCAGTCTTCCCTCGCCCTCAGACAAGGCTAGAAAGCATTGCCTGCACGTTACACAGCCTCCCCCTCAGCTCCTCGTCCCCAAGGAAGCACAAAGTCCTTGAGATGGGCTGGCAGGCGTCGCTGTCGATGAGGTCAGGGTGTTCGCAGAGGTTGGTGCAGCGGACTACTGCCTGTCTGCAAATTTTATGTAGCATCCATGGAAGTGGTTAGACCTTGATTTTCCTCCTGAGTAGAAGCTGGTGATGGTGATGAGTCCATTTGTCTCTCCACGTCAGAGCATCGTCCACGATAGGGAGCCAAACGATCCTGGTGGAGGAATACGTGGCGCCCTGGCGAGGGCAGTTGAACCCAGTACACGACCTCCCCCACCCTTTCCAGAACCCGGCAAGGGCCTACCCAGGAGCTGTCCAATTTTGGGCAACGTCCTCTTTTCCGTTTGGGTCCATAGACCCAAGCCTGATCACCCTCTTGAAAAGGTTGGCCTCGAGCTCTCAGATCGTACTGTCGCTTCTGATGAGTCCCCGCCACATGAAGGTGATCCCTGGCAAATGCATGAACAGACTCCATGCAAATCTGTAGTTTGCGAGCGTATTCAGGACCAGACACTTCAGCCATAGGATCAGGGGGTAGCCTGAATGCAAGTTCTGTGGGAGTTCTTAATTCTCTTCCCAACGTTAGTAGGGCAGGTGTGCAGCCAGAAGACTCCTGCACTGCAGACCGAAAGGCTAGGAGTACCAATGGCAGCTGCTGATCCCAGTCATGCTGGTCTTGGGAAGTGGCAAGAGCCAACTGTGTTGCAAGCGTCTGTATGAACCTCTCCGCAAGCCCATCACTCTGTGGGTGAAGAGGGGTTGTACGGGTCTTTCGGATGCCCATCCACTGGCACATCTGCTGAAATACCTGACTCTCAAAATTCCGGCCCTGGTCCGAGTGTAATTCATCTGGCATCCCGAATCTACTGAAAAATCCATCAATGAGGGCCTCGGCCACAGTCTCCGCTTCTTGGTCTGGCAGCGCGTAAGCCTCAGGCCGCTTGGTGAAATAGTCAATTGCTACCAAGACATAACGATTGCCCCTGAGTGAACGTGGAAAAGGGCCAAGGATATCAACAGCTACCCTTTCCATAGGTGCCCCCACCTGGTATTGTTGCAGTGGTGCTGTTGACTGCCCTGTTGGACCTTTCCTGGCAGTACAAGCATCACATTGCCGACAATAATCCTCTACATCCCTCCGACTCCGGCTCCAGTAAAAAGCTTGGCGTAACCTCCTTAGTGTCTTCATGACTCTAAAATGACCAGCACCAGGAGTGCCGTGTACACTTCGTAATACCTCTTCTTGAAGTGCACGAGGTACCACCACTTGCCACCCTCCTTCACCAGTTACAGGATTCCGCCACTGCCTCTTCAGAACTCTTCTGTTGATGGACAAACTCCCCCACTGAGACCACAGACCTTTCACTACAGTGGACTCCGCTGCAACCTCAGCCCAAGCAGGACACTGCCCCCCCCTCCAACCATTGGATGATCAGCTGCAATTCTGGATCAGCCTCTTGACTGCTCCTCCATTCCTCTTCACTTCCAGGTACAGTTAACTCTTGGCAACGTATGCTTGCAGACGTCGAACCACCCTCCACTCTGTTCTCCTGGCGGTCACAGTGTGTACACTCTTCCCCTAAGCACGGTCTTTGGGACAGAGCCTCCACATTTCGATGTTGATCTCCAGATCGATGTTCCACAGTGAAGTGGAATGCTTGAAGCCGCTCCAGCCACCGAGCTACTTGGCCTTCAGGTTCCCTGAAGGAAAGCAACCATTGCAGAGCAGCATGGTCTGTGCGGATCACAAAATGTAGACCACACAGGTAATGCCGGAAGTGCTGAATGGAATCCATAATGCCCAATAGTTCTCTGCGAGTTACACAATAGTTCATCTCTGGCCAACTCAATGCCCGGCTATAGTAGGCTACAACTCGTTCCCCTTCAGAGATGCCTCTGAGCCAGCACAGCTTCAATTTCCACGTTACTGGCATCCGTATCAAGTATAAATGGCAGATTTATATTTGGTGCTGCCAGGACTGGGGCATTACAAAGGGTTGTCTTCAGATTTGTGAATGCAGACTGCTGTTCTTAACCCCAGTGGAAAACTTCACCCTGATGCAACAGGCGGTGCAACGGTGCTGCAATTGTGGCAAAGCCAGGCACAAAACGGCGATAATAAGAAGCTAGCCCAAGAAACTCTTTCACTTGTCACTGGTTTTGTGGCTTGGACCATCTCTGCACTGCCTCTACCTTGCTATCCTCGGTGGCGATTCCCCTGCCACTCACTCGGTGCCCAAGGAATGATACTTCTCTCCTTAGCAAATGGCATTTTTCAGGGTGGAGCTTGAGATTGGCTGCTTGAAGTTTAGTCAGTACATTCCGGAGACTACTTATAGCGTCATTAAAAGTCTTCCCATGCACCAGAAGATCGTCCAAATAGACGAGGCATTGCATGCCCGATATGTCAGCCAATACCCTGTCCATCAGTCTCTCGAAGGTGGCTGGTTCATTGCAAAGTCCAAAAGGCATAGTCCGGAATTGCCATAAGCCCTTGCCAGTAGTAAAAGCTATCTTCTCTCTGGCCTCGGGTACAAGGGCCACCTGCCAGTATCCACTCTTTAAATCCAGAGACGAGAACCAAGACAATCCCCCTACTAAGTCAAGAGACTCATCAATATGAGGCAAGGGATAGGAGTCTTTTTACAGTGACAGCATTAAGTCTTCGATAGTCAACACAGAAGCGCCAACTTCCATCTTTTTTTGGTACAAGGACAACTGGTGAGACCCAGGGGGACTCGGAGGGTTCAATAATACCTGCCTCTTGCATTTCCCTTATAATGCTGTCTGCAGCCTTCTGTTTCGCCATGGGAATACGTCGAGGACGTTGTCTAATGGGCGGTGCAGTGCCTGTATGTATGGGATGTCGCACTAAGTGTGTGCAGCCAACATCTTCTGGCGAGGTTGCAAAACGGTCTCTGAAGTCCTCCAGGAGCTCCCACAGTTGACTCTGCTGAACTACAGTCAATCCTTGTTTATTCCTTTCCCATAGTTTGTGGATGACCTTCAAACCTACACTCGTGGTGTCTGTGTGATTGTAAATGGGTGTTTGATTTGGTTTCGACACCTGGGTGGTGGTCCTCCCCTTCCTATCACCACTGCTCAGAAGGTTCAAAATTGTTCCATCCTGGAATGTCAAAGTCCACTTTTGTAGATCAATTTTAACTCCAGCCATCTCCAAAAAATCCAAACCCAGGATTCAGGGGTCCATAATCTTGGCCACCCAGACCTCCAATGTCCAGCAAAGCCCACCAATACAAATAGCTACCTGAGTTCTACCTAGCATGGGTGCTGTTTCACCTGTGGCAGTCGTCAAAGCTACCCCTGTACCTTTCCACTGTTTTTCTTCTGGTAGTAAATTTGGTCTAACAATTGTGGCAATCCTGTGTCAATCAGGGCCTTACTATCCAAGTGTGGACATGGCAATATGTCCCTTCACCCAATCGGCCAACAGGCACCAGGGGTTGCACATCTTGTCCCTGTGAACTACTTTGTGATGGGACATGCTGTGGGGCCCGTGCTGTCCCTCCTACATGGGTCCCTGGTTGTTTCCCTGGGGTAGGTGTATGGCTTTAAGCTCAGTTTTTTCCTTGTGTGGACAAAAGTGCTGCAGATGCCCCACTCTGCCACAATGCCAGCATAGGGGTGGTTTTACTGAACGTGGTGACCGTTGTGCTTGCTAGGGCAACGCTGTCACAGCCGAAGATTTGTCTTCTTGCATGTGTTGATGCTGGACAACCTGCTGTTTAACTGGAATTGTGTATTTTCTCATAGCTAAGGGGCTGGGGTTCTGGCATCCTTCTGATAGCACCTGCTCAGCCTCAATGTGCTATTTGCAATGCCTCTTCAAATGTACTTGGCTTGGAAAATCGTACCTGTTGCCTCAATAACTGGGGTGTGAGACCCCGGATGAAAGATTCCTTTGCCAACTCCTCTTGGACTGCCCGATCAAAGTAAGGGTAGCCTCTTCTGACCAAAGACTGAATTTCTGCTGCAAACTTGCCCAGACTTTCTGTTGTATCACGAGTTCGCTCCCCTAACTGCTGTCTGATGCCCGGAATGGATTCTACATGACCGAATTGTCGCTCCAATGCAGCCGCCAGGGCACCAACTTCAAGCAGTTCCTACTCTCCTAAGTCCGTCAGAGCATTCAGGGCATCGCCCTCTAGGGCAGCAGCCAGCTGCACCGGTTGTTCCTGTGGATCCCATCTATTGGCCATGGCCACCATACAAAATCGCCTATAGTACGCCTTCCATGCTCCTTTTCCATCAAAGTGGCCTGGTTTTAGTGTTGGTTTGCTTACCGCTGGCATCTGCAGCATAGGCAAAGGCTGGAACGTTCTGCCTGCGCTTGTTGCCACTTCCTTCTCTCTCACTGACTCTCTCTCTCTCTCATTTGCATAGTCTTCGAAACAATTTAACAATGTAGAGTAGCCACGGCAACCATTGCGCAGCGCTTCTGCTAACGCAAACACCGCCCCCTCTGACACGCAAGCCAGCAGCTGTCCTGCCCCATATTCTTCAGACCATTTCTGTGTAACTGCTAGTTGTTCAAAGCTCGCCGAAACTCCTCCCACTGCATTGCGCCCGGATACTGTGGAAGGTTGCCTTCTATGTCACGTTTTTCTCCCACATGGCTATCACAAACCGACGCTGGCCCACGTGCGCTTACCGAAGGATTCAACAGGTAACTTCTAGGTGTTGACGCCGACACCCCGAACACTCCACTTCCTTCTATTAAAGAAACAAGCCCACTATCCTGCTCCATATTTATAGCAGCTGCCAAACTGACCTTCTTCTTACTCGCCGTCTGTACTCTTCTCCGGTGCCAGCGTCGGGCTCGGATCTTTTCGAATCCCCGCACAGTAACTCGCCTCCAGTCGCTCCTTCCAATTCCATCTCCACTTCTGACACCAATCTGGCGCTCTGGGTAAATAATAACAGGAGCACTCGCAGCTGTCAGGGCCTCTTCAGTTTTATTTTAGTTAAATTGGTCGTATACAAAAGTAATGGGGCAATCTCGTTGACTCCGGAAATCCACTCACTCCCAGCACACACCAGGAACCCCCAACACACCCCTAAAACAAGAAAACACACCCCCCAAAAGGTGTGTCCGCCCCTCTCAATTAGAAACCTCCGCTTCCAGTCCTCCCTCGCCCTCAGACAAGGCTAGAAAGCATTGCCTACATGTTACAATACTTTAAGCTGCTCAGGTCATAGGCCTTTTACTTTTAAATTACAGTCTTGTCAATCTGGACAGGAATGTAGTGCATGCTGGGGAAGTGGGAGCATTAAGCAGGATTCTGGAGTAGTATGCTTAGTTAGCTTTAAATGTGAGAGAGTGAAAACTAGCCTTGAGCTTAATGGGTAATGATGCCTGTAACATGTTCTTTGTTTTGACAAAATGTCAGTCTGGCCTGCTAGTGGAGAGGAAAACAAGAAAGGCAGTATTTATTCTCATTTGGGCAAGAAGGAAGTTTTTTTTTAAGACACATTTTGGGGGAGGCCCTTCTCCCTCTCTGCTGCTGCTTTTAAAATCTTACACTTTTTCCAAAGAGCTCTCTCTTGTTTCTCTGCCACCTGGCTTTCCACTAAATATAACAGAGTAGTTCCAAATTGTATGACAGTTTTCTGCTGAAGTCATGTTTGAAATTTTGCCCTGTTATTTTAAGCGATTTCAGGTCTTGGCCCAGGTTCAGAAAACTTCTTGGCCCATGTCCTATTTGGCATTGAAATAACCCCTTTTATCTACAATTTAGCTCTGCATATTTGTGGCAACCTTGTCACTTTTTACCCTTAGATACATCTGTGTATTCAGACTCTTAACAGATTTTTATGATGACACTGAGCACCAGACCTTCAAGTCACTAAAGTCTAGTTATAATATTTCCTCTTCCTCTCTTTTCTTTTATTTACAACTCAGACCTGTTCTTAAGGTGACTGGTGTACTTCTATCCTTCTAACTCTTTCTATGCCTTCCTTTACTCCTTTTTCCCTGATGAAAGGCCTCTTATTTCAGCATATCCAGTACAAATGTGTTTATCATTTTTTTTTTAACTCCATACTTTTAATTTCAAAGACCTGAAAAGTTCTAACTAACTTTGTATGATGAAACCTCCAAGCATGTTTTTGCGTATGTTCTGGGATTACCCACCAGTTCATGTTTTCTGGTCCGGTTCTTTCCATCTTTCTCTTCTTTGTTCTTTCTACTTATGTTTCTCTAGTGCCTCAAATATTCCTTCTGGTTGAGCTCTCTTCTCTTTCAGTTACTGTTATCCAGCAGAGGTAATTCTCTTTAAGGTGCAAGTGCTGCAAAACAGTGTTAACCTCTGAGATGCAGATCAATAAGTATTTAGGCCCTAACATTCAAAGGTGGAAGTCAGTGGTTCAAGAACAGATGGCAAGTACCTCCTGTGCTGACCTTATTGCAAAGTCTGATTTTTTCTATTTCAATGTTCTTCCTTCTGTCCTTTACCCAATATGGTGCTCTTCTCTTGGCAGCCCTGTAAGTCTCAATCCACATGATATTTCCTTGCAGAGTTGGGTTGATTTGGGAGAGAAGAAGGGGATTTGGGTCCTAATGGGTGGGGTGATCATATTTTTGTTTTAATGTTTTCTCAAAACTTTTGTTACCTGGATTGGGACTTGAATACAGCAGATGACACCTCAGCACCACACTGGAATGGTGTGAGGTTTTTTACGGTGACTAGAGTGCCAATACTGTCATCATCCCCCACGTTTTCCCTGTAAGTTGGAGAACCTGCTTGCAGGCTTGGATGCAGATTAATGTCATACCCAGGATGAAGCAATTGCAGGTTATGTGCCTTGCTCAAGAGCCCAGTAGAGTAGAGTCACTTCTGGAATTTACAGGATTTGAACCGGCAATCGTGGAGATCCCTAGCCTCAGAGCCACCACTTAGCCTGCATTCATCCTAGCTGTAATAATAATTATTCTTCAAATTTATATAGCATTCTTCTTACTATTCAAAGTGCTTCAGTGAGTGGGGAGTCACTTCGACCACCACCAATGCGTAGCATCTGGATGATGCAATGGTAGCCATTTTGCACCAATACACTTACCACACATTAGCTGTTAGGTGGTGAAGTGGTGAAAGAGACAGCCAATTAGAGATTAGTGGGCCACATTGATTAGGCCATGGTGGGCAATTTTGTTTGGTCAATGGGAATACACCCTACGCTTTATGAAAGATACCAAGGGATCTTTTATGACCACAGAGAGTCAGGACCTTGTTTTACGTCTCATACAAAGGATGGCGCCATCACTGCACTGGGATCCACATTCAGACCACAAGGTAAGCACCTCCTGCTGCCCTCACCAACATCTCTTCCAGAAGCAACCCCAGCTTTCCTAGATGGTCTCACATCCATGTATTGGCCAGGCCCTAACATGTTTAGATTTGGGTGGATGACCTGTTCTGAAGTGTGTGGTATGGCTGTGTTTTTTTGTATTTCATGTTTAAATGCTAACAAAAATTGACCACAATTGAAAACAAAGCGATACATGAATAAATCCAATAATTTTTTCCTTCATCCTAACTGTAATGTGTATCTTCACGTAATAGAATGAACTCATTAAAACCATGCCAGTGATACGGAGGCTCAGTCTTGTAGCATGGTGCTTTCTAGTCTCTGACAGGTGTTTGCTGTTTTCTGATACTCTGATTATCTTCACCTGCAGTTTTCCCCTAAAATAATTGAGTCATTCAGCTGTCCTCAGACATTTCCTTCTTGTTCCTTTTAAGTAATTAAACTTCAGCCTCAACCTTTAGCTGAAGCTCTGATTGCATCCTTTACTGGATAAACAAGTGCTATTAATTCATTAACAGAAAGAATTGCTCCTACTCTAAGGCAGATGACAGCTAATATATTTGCTTTGAGAGCTGCTGGGAATAAATCAAATTGCCCATTGCGACTGACTTCTGGAAATCAGTCCTTATTTTCACAACACTAACATGTAATTTTTACAAAGTCCTGCCAAGAGCTCTCAGACAGATAAATCATGCAACACGAATGTAATGAATTTCTGGAATGCATGTCAGCTTCACACTCCAGCAGTACCCAGGAGGCTGTAATTAATTAATTCTGTGCTACAGACGCAAGTTTTACACCTGGGAGCCAAAAACACCACGGTCTATGAGTTTTTCTTACTCAAATAACACTGCTACAAACATAATTCTAAAAATATCTTTCTGTTAGTACTCCATAAAAATTTAGTTAAACTTTTTAAAGAGATGGTCCAGCTACTAAGCAAATACAATTGTAAAAAGTCACCAAACTAATACAAATCCTGGCAACTACCTGGTACATGTCACATCAGAAAAAGGTGAACATGTGCCACTAGGGTTGATTATTTCTCATTATATGAATACTTTAATGGGCACTGGGTAAGAGGCACCGTGAGGAATGGGTACAAGACCACTTGAACTACATTAATCCAGCTCATTGCAGATACAGTAAGTTTACCTAACAAGGAATTGTAAGGGTCTTGTAGCTTAGAGAAGAAAACATGTAATTTTAAGTTTTGGGTGAATTGCTGTTTTTCAGCTTCTTGGTTATTATTTAACAATTTTATATACTAATATGATTCACTGTTTGTTACTTTGGGTTTGCTGTGCATTACCTTCATTGACTATGTAGCCTTGATATGGACCATCTTTGTGGTGGGATGCTATTGCCTCTCACCTTTAGGCTCTAAACATTTCATCTTCCTTTGTTGGAACCTTCTACAGGCAACTTTTGATATTGGACCCAGAGGCTGCAATAAATTTGTCTAAATGTGATAGACTGATTGATTTTTCAACAACTGTTGTGTCTTGGTAGAGTTGTACATTACTATACTTTTCCATTTTTATATTCTTTAATGTGTAGCATTTGTCGGAATGCCTCAAATCCCATATACTTACCACTGTTTATAAGGAACTGTACTTTATAACTTTCCCCACCTTCCCTTCTACATCTACAACCTCAGATTAAAAGACAAGCAGGAGTTAAGTTACACTTTAAATAATGTATCATTGATAATATTTCTAAATAATAACAATAAGCAAAATATATTTGAATATTGGCAATCATACAACTTGAAAGATGCTGATGTGTAGTTTCTGGCAGCACACAAACTTGTTAGTTGCTTAAAATGTTTCTAGTTAAGTCATCATTTTTAGTCAGCTTTCTTCAGAGCAGGCCGGATGCCTGTCTCAATATAGCTGCCAAGATGTGCTTCTCAGTGTGGTCTTCTTTTCAGTCCATAATGTGCGAGATGCTCCTTCATCGTGATGGTATGAGAGTGAGAGAGATAGGGAGGGGTAAAGCAACTGAATGTATACATTCTTTGTTCAAACTCTACAGCCAATAGTGGTACAGAATGACTTCTGATTCAAACCAATCCCAAACAGCCAACTTTAGACCAATAGAATTGTGGTGTGACAGATCCCCCAGTTACTGGCTTATTTTCACACCTGCCCCAAAAAAACTATTTCTTGAGTGAAACTTGCCAGCTAGGTAATTTGGCTTTCCTGTGGGGACTGATTGAAAGAGAATGTCCTGTAGAGAATTATTTGCCTAACTAGTTTTAGGCATTTCCCCCAATCTTGCAATAAAATTCTTCAGTGAGTAAAGACTGGCGGGTGGGGATGTTCTTTAAACATGAAAGCTTCTCACCAATGAAACGCTAATATTACATTGCTTTGTCTAAGTTCCAAATAGAGACGTACAAAATATTTATCAACTTACAGTACAGGCCAAAAGTTTGGACACACCTCCTCATTCTATGTGTTGTCTTTATTTTCATGACCATTTACATCGGTAGATTCTCACTGAAGGCATCAAAACTATGAATGAACACATGTGGAGTTATGTACTTAACATACAACCATTTCAGGTGACTACCTGTTGAAGCTCATCGAGAGAATTCCAAGAGTGTGCAAAGCAGTAATCAGAGCAAAGGGTGGCTATTTTGAAGAAACTAGAATATAAAACGTGGTTTCAGTTATTTCACCTTTTTTTATTAAGTACATAACTCCACATGTGTTCATTCATAGTTCTGATGCCTTCAGTGAGAATCTACCAATGTAAATGGTCATGAAAATAAAGAAAACACATAGAATGAGGAGGTGTGTCCAAACTTTTGGCCTGTACTGTATATACAAAATTTCACATCACAACAACAACTCAAACCAAAATACATATTCCATTTTTCTTTGTGTTTTACCTACTTATTTTATTAATTAAAATATTATGAATTTGTTTACAGTGGTACAGTGGTTAGCATTGCTTTTATCCCCATGGATCTATGCTCTTGAAAATAATAGTTCTTATTGGTTCCTTGACCAAGCACGATTTCATTCTGGAACAGGTTCTTTGCATGTGAAATTGGGCTTTTGTGCTTTGAAAACCATGAATAGATAGTAACAGATTTGTAAACTACAAATAAGTCATAAATTTAAAAGGATCCTTTCTGCAAATAATAACATAGACTAACTCCAGGTTTTCTTAATCTGTCAGTGCCCTGCTAGGTAGCTCACCATACATTAAAGATTTCAGCTTATTTTTCTACATATTACGACTTATCCAAGCACAAAGAACCAACTTCATATGCAGAGATCCCTTGCCAGAATGGAATGGTGCTTTGTCAAGTAATAGTTTTATGTGGAACCACAGAACCCAATAAATTCTGAATAAAAAAAAGTTCCTTTTGGAGCCTTCATGTGGATGGTTGCTTTGGAAACCAAAAATGGTTCCCTATGGCATTGCTCTGAAGAACCACGTTGTCACTTTTATTTTGAAGAGTGTAGTGTCCTATTCAAATCCTACACCAAGTCATTGTTTGTATGTAGTCTGCACATTCTCCAAATGTCTGTGTGGATTTTCCACTGGATACTCCAGTTTTCCTCCCACATTCTCAAATGTGTATGTTAGATCAACTGACAATTCTAAATCACCCTCTGTATTAAATGTGAGTGTGTGTATTAGTGGTCCCCATCATGGATCAGGGTGTGATTTTTTTGCTGTCTTGCTTGCAATGTGGTCTAGATAGATTTTGGTCTTTTGTGATCCTGAATTGGGTTAAATGTATTTGAGAATGTTACATTTTATCCTTGATGACTATTATTAAGTGTAAACATACTTTTATGATGTAGCACATGACAAGTCTGGCATCATTTCAGACGTTTGTAACTAAATTTGAATGTTTTATCATAGAATAATGTGGAGACAGTGTAACTTCTCCTCCCTTTCAACAAAGCCATTAAATGTGTGGATGCCCATGGCATCATGCTTTGGGGTGACCCATGCTGGCCATCACATTATTTACAATTACACTTCACATACACATAAAAATATTTTTAATAAAACAACACACGGAACTCTCTTATTTTTATTCAAGATGCAGATGCATTATTCAGAACTGAAGGCATGTCTGCCCCTCAATAATTATGTCATAGGTTATCAGTTGTGTGCTAAATGTTACTGTGGAATGCAGTATAATTAAAATAGCTTAGAAAAAAAAAACTTAAACTGGCTGGAAAAATAGTGTGCATAAGCAGAGATAAGGACAAATTTAGAAAAAAGAGAAAAGAGAAAAGGGGGCATGCAAAAGAGAAAAGCAGAAAAGGGGGCATGCAAATGTTGCACTTAAAGGGTCTTTTACAAAGGTTTAGAGTAAAAAACAGCAGCGAAGAATAAATGGTGATTTCAGCAAGTATGCAAGCACTGAGATTCCTGCAGAGGATACCAATAGAATTAGTAAAAAAGGTGAATTTCACCTTGGCCAAATACTGTGCAGCAGTAAAATCATGTGAACTTCTATAAAGGCGACCAACAATGCCTTGCCATACCATGTCATGATTTACCAGTCCAAACCAACTAACTAACTTACATGAAAAATGTAAATGTATTCCAAGGAGCAGGAGGAAGTCTTTTTCTTCTGTTATAGATGATTTAGTTAAGTTTATGTACTGACCAAAGTGAACTTCATCTGCCAAATGCCTTTCTAGTGCACTGGACAGGAATGATCTTAACATCAGTGATTGTCAGCAGCAAGAATACAAGATGGGCACAAACATGAGAGAACAGCAATGAGTTGTTCTTTATGTGAATGTTTATGTGAATGTCACAGCTTTTACTTAAGAGTATGACATATGGAAAAATGTTGCCAAAAGCCATGTATTTTTTTGGGTCTATTGAAAGGAACGAATACCATACAATACCGCAGAACTTCATGTATAGCACTCTTCATTGAGTACAAAAACAGATCGCTGTGAACAAATTTCAGGCAAAATACAAGTATAAATTATACAATTACAATGAAAAATTAGGACATATAAAGATAGGGGTTTATTAAAACACACAGAAACCAAAGAAGAAGCTATTTAATATAAATGGAAACCAACAATATCTGTCAACTAATTAACTGATGAACTATGGCCAGTGGACAACAGAGCAGATAAAATTTGTAAGTTAGACACTGTCAAAATCCTAGTGACCTTGGCCAGCTAGCTGCCTTCACCTTCTTGGGCATTCTATAGTAGAGTTTGTGCTGGGCTGTTTAATCTAATAAAATAATCTTTCCATCTAATGATTCCAAAACTTTCTCTGGGATGACTTTTCCATGCACAAATTGGCAATATAGCAGTGGCACCAAGTGCCTCATCGAGATACCAGGAAGAGAAAAAAATATTACAGGGTTAATAATGGTTTATAAATATTATATTATTTATATTTCCATACAAATGACTAACAAAAAGAGATGCAGTATGTATAGCTAATCAGTAGTTCTAGTCAGGGTATGCTAGACTAAAGTGGTGAGACTTCATCTTGGATTTAAAAGCTGAGAGTGAAGGACTCATCTCTTATATATTTTTTTTATTTTATTGATTTTATTAAAATCAAACAGCATTTCACACAAATAACTCATGTTTTAAAAAAAAAAAACAAATCAACCCCCTCCTCTGAGAAAGAGAACTAAGTCAGCTGAGTAAAACTTAAAGGCTAGTAAAAATATGTAAATAGATAAATTAATAAATGAATAAAAATAAATAGAATAAAAAAGAGGAGAGAGAATCCACTTCCTCAATTTAAATGCTTATTCTAAAATGTTATTGATTAGATCCTGCCAGGTTGTGAAAAAGTTTTGTACAGATCCTCTAACTGAGAATTTGATTTTTTCCAGTTTCAAATTGTATATAACATCAGTTACCCACTGACTTAGAATAGGAGAGTTAGGATTCTTCTAGTTGCCCAAGATAAGTCTGTGTGCCAATAGTGTAGTAAAGGCAATCACAGTTTGTTTGTCCTTTCCCACTTTAAGCCCATCTAGGAGTACCTGAAACACAGCTGTTAGTGGATTAGGAGTGACTGTGACCCCAAGACTATCTGGAAGGCATTTAAAGATTTTGGTCCAGAGTGATGTTAATTTGGTGAAAGCCCAAAACATGTGGCCCAGTGAGACTGGGACATTATTGCAGCGCTCGCAGGTTGGATCTTGCCCTGGAAACATTTTAGACAGTTTTAAAGAGAGATGCACTCAATATATAATTTTGACTGGAATAATTCTATGCTTTGAGCATATAGAGCTCGAGTGAATTTTGTGCATTGCTACTTTCCATTCCTTTTCTGAAATATTGAGTAAGAGATGCTTTTCCTACTGCACTCTTGGATCTTTGAAAGGGAGGAACTGTAAAATGGTTTTATATATTATGGAAATGCTGTCCAAGTCTTGAGACTGAGCAATATTTTTCCCAGCATAGAGGTAGGTGGGAAAATTGGGCAGGTTTTATTTAACAAAGTTTCTAATTTGAAGGTACTGAAAGAAATGTGTTGCTGAAAAGTTAAATTTGGAGTGTAATTGTTCGAAAGGATGCAAAGACGTTGTCTATGTACAGATCTCTAAGTGATTTAATCTCAAATGTTTTCCAGACATTAAAAACTGCATACGTTTGAGAGGGTTGAAAAAGTTGATTCTCGTGCAGAGATGCAACAGATAAAAGCTTCTCTATCTTAAAATACTTCCTATATTTGTTCCATATTCTGAGTGAGGGAAGCACAATTGGGTTGTTAGTTATTGGCGATAACTTGTACTTATTGGGGTGCGAAGCAAGGAATATAAAGAAGTACTGCAGGATTTTATTTCTGTTGCGGACCAAGCCTATTTGTGTCCATGTCCATGTTTTTATAGCTTGTATATTTGCTGCCCAGTAATAAAATCGAAAGTTAAGCTTCCACCTTAGCTCTTTGTAGGGTCACCTTTGAATACGTGTATGCTTTGAATTCCAGATAAATGAGGTTATGGTTGAATCAAATTTCTTAAAAAAAGTTCTATTGATCTATATTGGAATGTTTTGAAGTAAAAGGAGAAGCTTAGGAAGGATATTCATCTTAACAATGTTAATTTTTCCAGCTAAAGTGAGATGAAGGGTTGACCATCTATGCAAGTCTTGCTTGATTTTTGCCATACAGATGGAAAAATTTTGATGATAAAGAGCTTTATGTTTACTTGTGATGTTTACCCCTAGGTAATGATAAAAGGGAAGGTATCCAATCTAGTATTGTATGCTTGAGAATTCACTGGGAAGAGCACACTTTAAAACAAATAGATTTTGAGACCACAAATCTTTTGAAATTCTATTATTGCAGTTAGGACTGCAGGTACAGTATTTTGTGGATCTGATATATACAGTACCATATCATCTGCATATTGAGAAACTTTCTGATCCAGTCCTTCTCTGATAACCTTGTTTATCTCATAAGCATTTCAACAGTGAATTGCCAGTGGCCCAATGGCAATTGCAAAAAGCAGTGGTGACAAGGGACATCCTTGTCTGGTACCATGTTCTAGTTTAAAGTAGTGTGAGTTAATGTTGTTAATCCAAACTAAAGGATTTGTATACAGTAGTTTGATCCATGCACAAATGTTTGGGCCAAACCCAAATTTCTCCAATGTAGTGAAAAAGCAGTTCCATTCAATCATATCAAATGCTTTTTCTGCATCCCACGATAATAATATCTCTGGGGTGTTTGACTTTGTAGTTGAATATATATAGTGCCAATATAGTCCAATTACTAAACGCATAAGATATATTTTGAGATAGTAAGATAGTAAACCCATGGAATGGTGTTAAAAGGTAGCCACACATACATATATTACATATATAATTGTAATTAAAGCATAAACTAAAAGTGACTGAGAAGGGAAAATGATGTATAATTACAGTACCAGTATCATTGCAAGCGGATCAAACAGCCAGTAAGATCTTCTTTGCCATGCCATGACAGGATACGACTCACGGTCATATTTCAAAAAAGTGTCGGGATCAGTTTTCTTAACTCTTTTTCTGCTTCCTCCGTAGAAGTACAGATAAAATGCTTGCCTTGAGCATCCACTTTCAGTTTGGCAGGGTACAAGAGGCTGTATCTGATCTCGGCTTTATGTAAGCGCTGTTTAATTTTGTAAAAAGCGTCACGTTTAGCAGCTGTTGAGGGTGACAAATCCAGGAAAATAAGATTGTGGTTATTTTCAAATATAATGTCTTTCTGTCTGAGAAGTGACATTACATGTAATTTAAAATGTAATTTTTCGAAACGTACAATGAGACTCCTAGGTTTAGAGGTATTTGATCCCTGTATGTGATAAGCTGCTGGTATCTTGGTGTCTGATTTACAGTCCTCTCCAATTATTTTGGAGAATAGTTCAGCTACAAATTTCACTGGGTTTGGACTTTCATGATTTTCTGGGAGATCTTCGATTCTAATATTATTTTTTTTACATCCATGTTCCAGTGCAGCACATCTGTCTCTGAGTTTTTTGCATTCGGAATTTGCAGCGGTTGCTTTTCCGTCAGCAGTAGATGCCAGATGTTCGGCTGTTTCAATTCAAGTGGTGAATGTTTGCTTAACATCTTCCAACTGAGCAGCAAGTGTTCTAGCATTTCTTATATTAACAGACAGATTGTTCCACAGCTGTGGGGCTCTGTAACTAAAAGCTCAACATCCCACATTATTTTAAGAACCCTGGGAATCTTAAGTAGACCGGCATCTTGAGGTCTCAATGTGAGCTCTGATTTGTAAGTAATGATAAGTTCATATATGTAAGTAGGGCATTTAAGGCTTTATATTTTAAAAGAAGGATTTTAAAATCTAACCTAAATTTAACTGGGAGCCAGTGTAGAGACTTGAGCACTGGAGTTACAGTATGTGTTTGTACTTTCTGGTTTGTGTAATAATTTTTGCAGCAGAATTTTCAATTAACTGAAAGCAGCATTAAGAATAATTAGAACAGCCAGCAAACAATTCATTGCCGTAGTCAATCCTACTAGAAATAAATTAATGAAATAATTTCTCAGTGTCATATAAATTTCAAAAATGTCTTAATTTTCCTAATTTTTTAAAATGGAAAAACATGTCTTGGTTGGTTTTGTAATTTGTGTCTTAAACAACATGCTAGTGTCAAAAGTATCAATTAAATTGCATTCTAATTCAGTTGTACAAATGTTGATTGCAATGAGTTAAAAAATTACAGAATGTTGTTGTAGTCAGGATCATTCACCCCGTAAATAGCATTTCTATTTTTTCTGTAGTCACAGACAAGTATTTCTCATGCATCCACTCCGTTAACTCATTGACACAACTAATTACAGCATCGGAGAAATATCATTTGGTGTAGAATAAAGGTATAGTAGTATATAGTAAAGGTCCCAGTACTGAGACCTGCGGAACACCATATTTAACTTCTGAGCATAATGATGGACTACTCTTCATACATTTATATACATAATGGAATCAATTTGATAAAGAAGAACTAAACCAGAAAAGGACAGTGCCTCTGAGTTCAATGTAATTTTCCACACTGTGTAGTAAAACAGAAGATTCAGTGGTATCAAACACTGCACTTAAATATAACAACATAATTACTGTGGAATTTACTTCATTCAAGGATTTTAGAATGTTGTTTACTACACAGGTTAGTGTGGTTTATGTACAATAACTGGTGTGGAAGCCAGACTGGAAAACACTACATTTACAAACTTAACCAGGCACTGGCAAATTTCACAAGAGACTGCCTCAAGACTCACTCCACAAAGATCCTGTTTAACACTCTCGGAGAATGTTGAACAGAAAATGATAGAGCAGTGCCCTCCCAGCTGCATAATTTATGAGGTACACTATTGCAGAACCTGGACAGCTGTAATTACTATAAGGTTGAGAGTGACATGGTGTCTTTAGCATTTTCTGAAGTACACAATTTTTAGTTTATACTTGCTACTGCTGTTTGGCGTGGCACCTTATATGATGCGAACCCCTACAGTAAAATCCTGCAGTGTGAAAACATGCACCCTGATGTGTTTCTCTCTGAATAAATAACCCTTTAAATATCACAGTACATTGACATTGAGCCTGAGTAAATGTGATTAAGTAGGTTATAGGGCCAATATTGTCACATATACAACATACAGTGAATATATTACTTGCATGTGCTAATTAACTCCACTCTTCGGCCCCATGATCATTAAGTATTACTACCTTACCTTGAAACTTCATGAAAGGTGTGCTGCGATACAACTCTGAGATCAATGAGGGAAATGCATTGGAGACTAAGCACTGACGTCACTCAGAGTGAGCATTCAACAAATTTGCAGATACGTCTAGCGTTTCTGCATGATGTTAAATAGATGAAAAAAATTAAACAATGCTGCATTACATTTACTGGTGCTATTACACATGGAGATTCTCATGACATCCATGATTTTAAGTTATTAAATGAGATTTAGATTGTTAGAGAAATAATTTCTGCTGAAACAGCAACAGCAGTTCAAGTCCTTCAGTTTTCAAGGAACTTTGTCAAATGCTGAAGTAGCATATGCTGTAGAATTTCACTAATAGCTCCAGTTCCAGTGGCCTCAGGAGAGCAAAGCTTTTTTTGAAACTTAAACTAATAAAGAATTACCTAAGCGCAATTATGTCTCAAGAGAGGTTATGCGGTCTTACTGTACTGTTATTCGAGAAGGGCATTGCATCAAAAATGGACTACCAGGAACACAAGCTAGAAGAGCTATACTGTATTTATGCAGTTTCCAAAACTAAGATTTCATTCTTTAAATTAGGTAAAATAAAAGTTTAATGAATGGTACTGTCTTATTGTCTTTTCTTGTTTTGTAATGTTTTGGTTGTCATTTTCTGCACGACAGTGTGGACGAAGACTTCAGACAAGACAGCAGGTCTGGTTATATAGCAGCTTTATTTTGCAGTATCACAGTGAGAAGAGTTTCAGAAAAGCAGACAATCCAATATACATGACAGTGTCAGGGCTCTTCTGAACCCCGTCTGTTGGGTGGGGCAAAGTTTTTATACCCCTAGAATGCGTGATTTAATATCATTATGAAATGCAACAGTCAACATGTTTATTATACACAAACATTTAGCCCCTTCAATGCCCCTTGTGCAACTTGATTTCTTGGTCCCTTTGTTATGGCGTTCAGATGTAAACTAAGGGAAAACGTGATAAGGCAAACTCATGTGTGGAATGCTTAGACCTTGAGTCCTTTGGACAAATATTTTTCTGTTTTGCTCAGCAAACCATGTTTTTACATAATGTATGGTTTCGTAAAGCTTACTTCTCAGACATGAATTAGTACAAGGGAACGAAGAGAACATTTATCTTCCACATTCCCCCCTTTTGAGCAAACAAAAAAAAAAAATTTGATCAGGGGAGAGTTGAGTGGGAAAGGGTAGGAGAGGGGGATGGAGTGGGCGGAGGAGTGTGGGGTGGCTGTGCTGATCTGAAGTATTTTTTCTTTGTATAAAAAGCAAGCCTTTGCCATAGAGGCAGCAAAATACTTGGATACAATGTATTTTATCAAGGGAACAATACAGCAAGCTACAAGCATGAGAACGATAAAAGCAACTCTAAGAGAGATGAAAACTGACTTAAGCCATTGGCCCCAGGACCCAAAAGTGGACATAAACCATTGGTCCTAAGGATTAGAAATGCCAGAATTAGTAGCTAGTTCATTAGAGAGAGCAGTCAAATCGGCTAAAGCACGGGTGATTGATTCATCGGGAGCTGTATTATTAGGGATATACAGTAGGTACAGCATGCACCACCAAACATAGCACAGATGCCTCCTTTCTCAGCCAGGAGCATATCTAAAGCCAATCGATTTTGCCAGGTCATGAGGGATGTTTTATCAAGTTGCTCATGGATACCTTCAACAACAATTTTTTAGTAAAATTTAAGAATCGTTGTTGATTGTAATAGAGGTAATTAATCCAATCTACATTTTTGTTTATAGTAACCTGTGGAAAAATAGACTCAAATCCGGCAGCGACTTGGTCCCTTGCTTTGAACTTATCAGGGACTCCAAGAGGGACTCCAATGGAATCAAAATACACCCCAGGGCCATGTAGGGAAAACTGGGAAGGGTCCACAGAACGGGGTCGACGACGTCAGCCAGAATTGGTCGACACACGGGAGGCAGTTAAAGGGAGAAGTCAGAAAGGCATAACAAGTTGTATTAAAGCACAAGTGCCAGTCCAGTCAGGCAGAAGAATGTCAAGCAAATTAGACCTACGGCACATCCACCAAATATCAGCTCGTGGAGTATTCTGAGTAATCAGAAAAGTTGATAATTTGGAAGCTAAAGAGGAAGAATTAGCCAGAAAAGTTTGGAAACAGAACAAGGACAGGATATTACCAACATTTGTGCCACGGGAGGAAGTGAGGTTTCTAAAAAAACAGGTATAATTATCTTCATGAGGCTGGAACATCGGGGGAGTCATATGAAGAGTAGGGGTAAAGAGAAATGAAAGTGTAATGCAATTAGAGTCGGTTGGAATAGAGGAAGAGATAAAAAGGGCAAGTAGGCAAGGAAGGCCAGTAGGATCAGATATGTTAGAAAGGGGAAAAGGGACAGTGGCCAAATGTGGCCTAGCAGTAGCACATGCATAACAATCAGATTGATTTACTTGTCTAGTCGAATATAATACCCATTGCAGCCAACAGTTCTGATCGCCATACCCAGTTTCAATCGAAAAAGTGGAAGAAAGGGTGGAAATATTCATGACCTTGACAGGGGTCTGGACCAGAGGTAGGGGAGATGGGTGTGTGTGTGGGGAAATGGGAGGTGTTAGTAACAGGGTTTTCAACCTTAATTTGAAATCTCCCTAGAGGATCTGTTCCAGATACACACACCCCTAAGATATAGGTTCCTGAATCAGGTAAAGAGGGGTTCTTCAGAGTAATGATCAAGGGGTTACAATGGTATTCGGCACATTCATGAAGGGGATGTCTGTTTATAATAGAAAACCGATATTTCAGACCATACTTCTGGGCCTTATAGGGTTGATAACCCCAGTCCTCAGTTCCAGTATTAGCAAAAACCCATTCCCACTTATCACAGTTACTTCCGAATCCAGAGTTTGTAACAGTTACACACACATATTTGTCAGACCATTTTCACTGGACTTGTCGACCAGTCCCACAGTCGATAATAGAACAGAAGTCAACCTGAACTGATGTGGTGATTCCGAAAGGAAAAGTCAAGGTGACCAGTGCAGTCGACAAGGGGAAGGAAAGACATAGTAGTACCACAATCAAGGGTGCCATCTTTTGCAATGTGAGACATGAATCCAGGCAGGCAGTCCCTCAACTTTAACAGCGTGTGGTGTCGACAGCAAAACTTGGAACGGTCCTCTCCACCGAGGGTGATGCCAATGTTTCCTTTGAGTATCTCCAACCAGAATCCAGGTTCCTAACGGAATCGGGGAGTCCTTTGATGGAGGACTAGTTCTCCAGGCCTGATTCACCTGCTCGTGGACTTCCTTCAGAGAAGCTCGGAGAACTGTAAGACTGGAAAGAAGATCATTGTCCTCCGGTCAGAATTTCAAATGGAGACAGCCCTACAACAACAACAACAACATTTATTTATATAGCACATTTTCATACAAACAGTAGCTCAAAGTGCTTTACATATTAAAGAATAGAAAAATGAAAGACATAATTATAAAAAATAAATCAACATTAGCATCGAATAAGAGTAAGGTTCAATGGCCAGGGGGGACAGAAAAAACAAAAAAACTCCAGACGGCTGTAGGAGTTCTGTAGGGATTCCAGACCATGATACCGCCCAGTCCCCTCTGGGCATTCTACCTAACATAAATGAAACAGTCCTCTTTGGATTTAGGGTTCTCACGGAAGGGCTTGATGATGATGATGGTCACGTAGACTTCTTCCTTTTAATCCGTCCATCATTGTTGGAGCATCATGAAGCTTTGAGTAGGTGGAGGTGGCGCAGGCCACCACCACAAAGAAACCGGAAAAAGAAACAGAAAAGAGAGTAGGGGTCAGTACCGATTTTAGAGCCACCATGAATAGTTGTTATGATGAATTGAACATACAGAGTATCAGGATTAAGTTAAAGTGAAGTTATAAAAAGGCCATGTTAAAGTAATGTGTTTTCAGCAGTGTTTTAAAGTGCTCTACTGTATCAGCCTGGCGAATTCCTATTGGCAGGCTATTCCAGATTTTAGGTGCATAACAGCAGAAGGCCGCCTCACCACTTCTTTTAAGTTTTGTTCTTGGAATTCTAAGGAGACACTCATTTGAGGATCTGAGGTTACGATTTGGAATATAAGGTGTCAGACATTCCGATATATAAGATGGGGCGAGATTATTTAAGGCTTTATAAACCATAAGCAGAATTTTAAAGTCAATTCTGAATGACACAGGTAACCAGTGTAGTGACATCAAAACTGGAGTAATGTGTTCTGATTTTCTTTTCCTAGTTAGGATTCTAGCAGCTGCATTCTGCACTAGTTGCAAACGATTTATATCTTTTTTGGGTAGTCCTGAGAGGAGTGCGTTACAGTAATCTAGTCGACTGAAAACAAACGCGTGAACTAATTTCTCAGCATCTTACAGTGATAAAAGAGGTCTAACTTTACTTATGTTTCTTAAGTGAAAAAATGCTGTCCTAATGATCTGATTAATATGTGATTTAAAATCCTAACTGCCAATGTGTTCTTCCCCTTAATCCCATCAAGGCCAGGGATAGAGCATCAGGCCAAGATAAATTTGTTTGCTCACAGATTTTAGCCAATTTAGATTTCAAGGTACCATTGGATGGTATTTGCAATAATGATGTACATTTATCTGGAGCCAAGTAGTCAATTCATTAATTACAGAATTCACAAAATGACTACCAATATCAGTCTGCAATTTCTGTGGTATTCCCCATCTTGGAATGATTTCCTTTATCAAAAATTTTTGCCACAGTTTTGGCATCTGCATGTTTGGAAGGGAAAGTTTCCACCTATCGGGAGGACACATCAACAATTACTAAACAGTATCGGTACCCCTTTGATGGTTAATTCAATGAAGTCCATTTGAAGGTGTTCGAATGGACCCATTGGGTTAGGTGTAACGGCGGGACTTACCTGAATACCCTTTTCTACATTAAATTTCTGACATACTGCACAGCGTTTACAGAATTGCTCTGCATATCTAGAGAAGCCTACTGCTTCCCAATGTCTCTCAACCTCTTGAACCATTGCATCCTTTCCAGCATGATCCAGGCCATGTGCAATTTTTGCCATACCTGGAAAAAAAGCTTTAGGAAGGAAAGGTTTATTAGTTTGCTTATGAGTCCAGATCTCGTCAACCAATGATCCTTCCTTAGACCAGTTTCTTTTTTCTTTTTCTTTTTCTGAACTCTGTAAAGAAATGACTAAATTACCGGAATCTCTGTCATCTGTCTGTTGGAATAAAGAAACTGGGGTATTATCATAAGCAGCTTGTTTTGCGAAGTGATCGGCCAGTTTGTTTCCTTTACTAATAGGATCTTGTTTTTCAGTATGGGCTTGGTACTTAACTATAGCCAATTTTGATGGCTTGGTTATAGCTTCTAAGAGGGATTCTATTAGTTTTTGATGCTGAATGGGCTTGCCAGTACTGGTCTTGAATCCCGAGTTTCCATAATGCCCCATGATCATGGCAGACTCCAAAAGCATATCTATAATCAGTATAGATAGTTACAATTTTTCCCTCTGACAACTGACAAGCTCGGGTGAGAGCTATCAACTCAGATGCCTGCGCGCTCAAACTTGAAGAAATTCGGTTTGCTTCCAGCAGGTGGTCACCTTTGACCACTGCATAGCTGGTTGAAGGTGTTCCATTTTCCAATCGTAAAGAACATCCATCCACAAAAATTATCTCCCCTGTTCCTAAGGGTGTTTCCTGTAGGTCTGGTCTAGGTTTTATAACCTTAGTTATTTCGTCATGACAGTTGTGGGGCTCCCCTTCCTCTTCAGTTGGAAGAAGAGTAGCTGGATTTAAGGTGGAGCACCTTTCTATGGTAACGTTTGACAACGTACAGAGTACATTTTGATAGTGTATTGCCCTAGCAGTAGTGAGATGTGAGGTTTTAGCCTGTACTAAAATGGAGTGTACGGCGTGAGGCACTTTTACCACTAGGGGGCTCATGAGCACTATATCTGTACTGGCTAGCACGGCCTCTGTTGTGGCTGCTACAGCTCTGAGACAGGTTGGAAGTCCCCCAGCCACTGGATCCAATTTTTTTCGAAAAATAGGCTATTGTTTTTCTCCATGGAATTGTGTAAGAACTGCATTCATATATCCCCCCTTTTCATCCACGAGCAGAGTGAATGGACGAGAATAGTCAGGAAGTCCTAACGCAGGCGCAGAGAGGAGTGCACTTTTTAAGTCACACAGAGCCTTCTCAGCTTGATCATTCCATTCCACTGACCAGAAAGGGGGAGATCAGGGGTGTTCGCTAAAGTTTGCAAAGGCTGTGCTCTTTCAGTGAAGTTTAAAATCCATTGCCGGCAGTATCCTAGAATGCCTAATACAGACATAACCTGTTGCTTTGTAACAGGTCTAGGAAGATTTTGAATGGTGTTTATACAGTCGCTAGAGAGAGCTCTTGTTCCGCAAGAAATGTCATGACCTAAATATTTAACGGTAGTTTGGACTAACTGTAGTTTTGTTTTTGACACTTTATGGCCATTTTCCGCTAAAAACAATAACAATTTCTGAGCATCATGTGCACAAGCTTCTTCAGTAGTACTACACACCATTATATCATCTACATACTGAATCAATACACTGTCTTTATCTGGCCAAAAGCCTTCTAAATTTTGAGCAAGAGCTTGTCCATATACACAAGGGGCTTCAGTATATCCCTGAGGCATAACGGTCCATGTCCAACGGCGGTTTTGGAAAGTAAAGGCAAACCAGAATTGAGAGTCAGGGTGCACAGAAATAGAAAAGAAAGTGTTAGCAAGGTCAATAACAGAGAAATAACGGGCTGACGGGGGTATGAAAGAATAGTGGAAGGATTAGGAACAATGGGTGCCCTAGGATAAATTGCAGAGTTAACTTGTCGAAGATCTTGAACAAAACGCCATGAACCGTCAGCCTTTCTCACAGGTAAAATGGGGGAGTTGACTGGAGAGTATTTAATTGGAATGATTGCTCCACGTTTCACGAGATCGGAATGTATGGTGGAGATGCCAGCCTTTGCTTCTGGAGACAGAGGATACTGGGTGCAATGTGGGCAGAAGGAGGATTTTGGGTAAATCACCAGTGGCTCACAGTGTGCTATCCTTCCATAATCATTTTTCCCCTGGGACCACAGTGCATCAGGAAGTGAGGAAAGCCAAGAGGGATATGAAGTCTGTAATGAAAATGTGGAGAGGGTGGGATGGCATAATGAACGGATTACTGGAAGGTCATCTTGAAGTAAAACCTTAGTTATCAAATGATCTGAAGTGTCAAAAATACCCGGAGCAACGTGCAGCCAGTCCGTCCTATTGAGACATTGTTTCACCCATTCCCCAATTTCAACTCAGTGAACGGTGCTAGATTTGGCTAAGGAAACATGGGGAACTGAACCTCCTAAATAGAAAACGCTTTGTGAATATGTGAGGTGAACTGAAGCAGCGGCTTTGGTGGATGAGAAAAAAATGCAAGGGTTATGGGGGGTCTCTGGGCTAGTACCTGAAGAGAGAAAAGATTCTAACCAAGGTGTGTCCATTCCAGCAGGGAAGTACTGGGCAGTACAGTGGAGGGTGATAAGGACTTGCAAGTGGGGAAAAAGACATGAAGGAAAAGAGTGTAGGGCTTTAAGGAAAATGGTGTGTGAGGAGATGTTCAGGGTCCAGGCTGCAAAAGAGGGCTTAGTGTGAGGGGAGGTTTGGCACAGGAGTTGAGGAATAGAACAGTAAAACCCTGGTTCGGTTAGAGATATAGAGAGGGAGCACTTAGTCATCAGATCCCTTCCTAACAGATTAACAGGGCAGAGCTGATTTAACAAAAACTGGTGCATCAAAGTGAAACCACTGGAATGAAGCTGAACCCGAAGAGGTTTAGACACCAGCAAAACATGTGCTTGTCCAGAAGCAGTAAGCACAGTCACTGTATCTTTCGAGGCAGGGACCTCCTTCAGTGAAAGGGTGGAACGAGTAGCTCCAGTGTCAATGAGAAAAGCAGTTTCAGTGCCATTCACTAGCAAAGTCAATAAAGGATCTGTGTCCGCATGGCGAGTGAGCAAAGGCAACTGAAGAGAGTGGCTGGGGGTCCCTGTGAATTCCTAGGACCAAGAAATATCCACTGGTTCAGGTAAGGGAGGTCGGGGGAGGAAGCTTATGTGGGCAATTGCGGCAGGAGTGTCCTGTCTCACCGCACCCGTAACAGGCATAAGATGTAGGTGCTTGATCTGAGGGGAGAGGCGGCTGAGCAGACAAAGAATTCGGATTAGGAAGCAAAAATCCGCGACCTCTCCCCCGGCCTCGCCCCTGTCCTCGGAAAAATCCATGTCCTCCACGTCCTCGACCCCTGCCTGAGGCGGCTCCACCTGCATAATAATTCATTTGTGCCGCGATTAACTTGGTCTGAGTATCTGACTCTTTTTGCTGAGTCTGTCATTCAGCATGTTCTGCATTTCATTTAACTTCATCAAAAGTGGCACTTTCCCATCCAATACAGGACGTGCTTACCTTATTTTGGATATCACTTCTGAGTCCTGACACAAAAGGAGGAACTGCTGCCTTGTCACGGGTTGTCTGGGTTGTCTAAACCAGAATGGTTTGTCATCAAGTCCTGAATTCGGTGTGCCCATTCATCTACCGTCTCATCTTTCTTTTGTTTGTCAGCCGAAATAAGGGACCAGTCGGTGCCCTTTTTATATTTTGCGGCCATTGCAGTTTTCACGGGTTCCCATTGGGCAAGGAAAGGACACGAGGCAATGCCTCATTCCACTGCCACTGCACTCCATTATGCTGCCCATGGTTGACAGTAGCCCAAATGGTGCCCAACTTTCTGCGTAGCACCTGGGTCCACTCGGCCGCACTGGGTTTGTACATGTTGTCTAGTTGCTGCACTTGTTCCACAAACTTCAACCCACCGATTGCCTTACGATCAGGCAATTCGGACACTATGTCTTTCAGCTCTTGAATATCCCAGTTACGATGTATCATTACAGTAATGGGGTTATCATTTCCTGGGAGTTGTGTGGGATCGTGTCAGGGGTTAGGGACCTCAATTAAAGGGCATGAAAATGTGGGTGCTAAAGGTTTTGGGGACTTAAATGGGGTAAAGTTTTCAGGGGACTTGTCTCGGAGGGTCTTGCTTCTAGTACGTTGTGAAATGTAGGGCTTTTTGTGTGAGTTAGAAGAGCCTCCCATAGCTCCTAACAAGTGGCCGTCAGTCTCATCATCCGGATCCGTATGTGAGGAGGGGTCGTACTGATATTGTTCATCAAAGAAAACACCAGTAGCTGGGGCATCGGTTACCACATGAGCCGTTGGGGCAAGGGGTGAAAGAGGCGGTGGAAGGGGTTGTGGGTAAAGTGTTGGGGAAGAGAGCACGGGATATAAAGGGTCTTTTTTATCACTCCTCGTCCTCCTTCCTTCAGACTGGGGTCCCGAATCAGCCTGCACTTTCTGTAAAGCTATAAGCAGCTCTTCCTTTTCCTTTCTAGTCTTAACTTCGGCAGCTAAAAGCTCATTCCATTTCTGTGCTGCTTCCAACGTGCGGTCTTTAATAACCAATTCCCATCTGTCATACATATCCATATGATAAGGACCTCCATTACAACAACCCTGTGTATTTCTGCACAGTATTTTTCTAATTTCCTGTATCTCACTCATATCCCCGGTTCCTTCCACTGGCCATCTACCCCCACTGTGCTTATTCCACTTCCTACATGCCTTTTTTAAATCTAATCCTGTCTTCTTTTCAATGAGCTTTCTAGGGGACCCATTCTTTGGTCCACCAGTATGTGGAGCCTGGCGATCCCCCAAAAATAATCCTTCCAACATTAGGTTTTTAGGACCCTGGGGGGACTGTTTGACTGGCTTGCTGTTTGTTTTTCCCATAGTGAGCGTCAGGATCTCAGCAGAAAGTGGCTCAGCCCTCGTTTAACCCCGTTCCACCCACCATCCACTCCTATCCCTGGATTACAGCTTCAGGTGACTTTGTGTCTGTTTATTCGCATCAGCAGAATCCTACATCAATACTCAGCGTGGATTCCGGGATATGGAGGTTTTTACCCCGATTCCTTCATTAGACGCCTTGTATGCGTCAATCTGGCAGGGTATAGTCTCCGTCACCTGAGCAACCCGTTGAGACAAGAGTATAACTAGACAGCGGATGGAAAACTCAACCTCCCATTATTTAGACACACACGTTTAACTATGCCCTTTCACCCCCATTCCTCTTTATTATTTTAGGAGCGTGCCACTCGCCCCATTCTATTTCACTTCACAAGGGGAGACTTGCTAACATTCATACTGTGCCGTTTTCCGTAGGGTCCCAAAAGCCACTTTCCGTGAGTCCCTAGAACCCTCCTATGCTTCTGATACAGTATGCTCTCTTATTCTTTATTTTGCATATGCTTTCTATTCTTTTTCTTTCTATATTCGTATTAGTTCCGGCACACCAGTCAAACTAACGGGAATCCCCTGATCTACTTACCGTGACTCCGTCCACCTGCCTGGAAATGCCCGTCAAGTCGTGCCTCGTATCGGCTAGGAGGAGGTCGGGGACTCCCCACGCAGGAAATGCCCAGGGTAGGCCAGTCCTAACTTTTAACGGAGCTGGACCCGATCCGGCCGGAATCGGCTCCACTACGGTCCTCTGGATGATCCTGCTCGAGAAGTCATCTTCCCGTCTCCTGCCCCACGTTTGGGTGCCAAAAAACTGTGGACGGAGACTTCAGACAAGACAGCAGGTGTGGTTATATAGCAGCTTTATTTTGCAGTATCACAGTGAGAAGAGTTTCAAAAAAGCAGACAATCAATATACATGACAGCGTCAGGGCTCTTCTGAACCCCGTCTGTTGGGTGGGGCAGACTCATGTGTTGAATGCTTAGACCTTGAGTCCTTTGGACAAATATTTTTCTGTTTTGCTCTGCAAAGCATGCTTTTACATAATGTATGGTTTCGTAAAGCTTACTTCTCAGACATGAATTAGTACAAGGGAACGAAGAGAACATTCATCTTCCACAACAGTTACGCTTAGTTCTGAATGTTTGCACAAACCAGTCAAGTACCTGTTTCATCACCTTAACACTCTCCCCTCTATCCACCACTACTCACAATAATCCTCCAACAACCTGCTTCCTGTGCCCCACAATGCAACTTAATACCAGTCCTTTCCTAAACCCATTTCAACCTTTGAGATGGCTTTGCCTGTCATCTGCTCCTTTGTTTCTGCAGACATTTTGAAAAAATTACTTATTTTAAACACAATTGAAGCTGAGTATAGTGGGTTTGGTTGTCCCAGGCATTCATAGGTTTGCCCAAAACTCCATTGCTGTCCCAAAATGAATCATAGCATATACTCGTAGTATAATTGGCCAACGCTATCCACATTTAGTTTATAGTAAGAGTAGTAAATAATGTATTTTGGAGGGCAAACAACTGTTTTTGTTAATAATTCCTTACATTTTGGTTCATTCTCACCCTCTGTCAATTCCCATTGGTCTTTAATCTTTGTTTATTGATGAATTAAACATTTTTGTAATATTGTTGGGCTATTCTTAATAGGTCTGTGTTGTTTTTTTTTTTAACACGCTACAAAAATCTAGGTGCAGTTCTGACTAGTTTACTAGTTCAAATCTCTGCTTCTTGGCTATGATTTTGTTACACATATTCAGCCTTGGTTGTTCTTTGACTTCTGGAGTACAACTCACAACTTGTTATTTTGGTTCCACTTCATCTCTCAGTTCCAATTACAATTAAGGTCTGCTGTTGCCCCATGCAGTCAACATACCACACAATTAGAGTTAAAAGCAGTATTTGTGAAATCATGTTTCTGTTGTTAAATGTGCTAAGAAACTCAACACATGAAACTGCTGTTCATCACAAAACAAAATTTCCTTCTCTTCCGTTTGTCCTTTGAACAGGTGATCCATCATGCATTTTGTGCTCTTGTATACACTGTACAAAATGAAATATTGGATTCAGATAAAAAAAAAAAGTTTTTCACACTTAATTGGTTGAAGTTTGATTAATGTATGTTTTTCCTATTAGTTGAACTTAAATATACTAGCCAACCCGCAGCGTAGCATACGCTGCATTATTTATTGATGTGTGAACACCTCCTGAAAGACACAGTTGTCTAAATGGGGAGGGTTTGAGGATACAACTGTCAGTAAATGAAAAGATGGAACTCTGGAGAGAGCAACATAGAATTGTCTGTGACTGAAAACAGGTTTTGGCAGATACAGGCATATCTTTTTGAAAATTTGGCCCTGTGCCCTATTAGTTGTCATTGCAAATGCCAATCTAACAGGAAATTGCCTGCATGTAAAAGTAAAAGGTAAATTGGAATCTGATGGGGTCAGTGAAATCCGGGGAATAAGGACAGTTTGTGAGGTAGCAGATGTGATAGACTTACACTCCAGTACATTGCGGTGAATGCTGGTAATAGAAAATCTAGTGCCATTACAGGGACGGATCTCCTCAACCATGTGAAAATCCATTCAACACAAACATTTGTCTGCAGCCACGCTGATGTGACATCACCTTCCCACTGTCCTCTTACTGGAAAACATTTACAAACGCATTTCACACCGGAATTTCAATGCAACATTTGCTCAAAAAACCTTCACACTCCAGAAATATCTCAAAGCACATTTAAACACACACTCCACTTAACAAACGCATTCCACGCAGGTCTTTCAATGCACTATTTGTTCGAAAACGTTCTGACTGCAGAGATATCTCAACGCACATTTAAAATCACACTCCACTGAACGAATTATGCAATGTGAACATTGCCAGCAATGCTTCAAAACAACTTGTGCTCTCAAGAAACACTTACAAACTCATTCCAATTACTTTCAGTGTCAACTCGCAAGCTCCATGCACAGTCATCGCATTGAGTTGTACGCTGCTTTTTAAGAAGATACCGCCATTCCTGTCCAAGAACATAACATTGGCCTACCTACCGTAACATGTACTTCTTGTAATGCTCTTTGGCCATCAGAGGAGTTGGCAGGCCTGGCCCTGTTGTGCGTATCCCATTGTCTTACAGTTGGTGGGCGGGGTTCTGTGAGATGTTAGGCGTGGCTCTCTGTCTTGTGTGCATCTTGCATGCCCTTAGTGAATGGTGGGTGGGGCTCTGCCATGTGTTCCCCATGATACGGGAGGAGGGTTACAGTGGGCGGTCGGGGCTCTGTTGTGTGTACCCCATTGTTGGACGACTTGGTCGATTAAATATATAGAAAAGCAAAAGGAACCGAAAAGAGCAATGAAAAGTCAACGTGGCTCAGAGGTGCATGTGGACTATAGCACAGACAAAAGAGGCTGAGGCTGTGTTTGGTGAGTTGCTGCATGCGGGTACATGAGCAGGCAGTGCACATGCCTCAAGAGCGACGGTGGACGCAGGAGGAGGGCTACAGTTGGCGGGCGGGGCTCTGTTGTGCATATCCCATTACGTGGGAGGAGGGTTAGAGTTGGTGGGTGGGTCTCTGTCGAGCATATCCCATGGTGTTAGAGTTGGTGGGCGGGCTCTGTTAGAGTTTGCGGGCGGGAGTCTGTGAGTTGGCGGGCGTGGTTCTGTGTCTTGCGTGCGTCTTGCGTGCATCTTTCTTGCCCTTAGTGAATTATATATATAGATAGAAAAGCAGCCGAAGGCTGGGTTTGGTGAGGTGTTGCATACGGGCACATGGGCAGGCTGTACGCATACCTCGAGAGCGAGGATGGACGTTGAAGGAGGATTAGAGTTGATGGGCGGGGCTCTGTCGTGCGAGAGCGAGGGCGGACGCGGAAGGAGAATTAGAGTTGCCAGGCAGGGCTCTGTTGTGCGTATCCCATGACGCGGAAGGAGGGTTAGAGTTAGCGGGCGGAGCTCTGTCGTGTGTATCCCATGGTCTTAAGAGTTGGTGGGCAGGGCTCTGTGAGTTGGCGGGCGTGGCTCTGTCGTGCGTATCCCATGGTCAGGTGTCTTAGTGAATTATATATATAGATTATTTAAACCAACATATTTTACTTAATCTCTCCAAAACCAAATCTTAATTTAATTCAACTAATATTTTTATGAAAACATATATTAAAAATACTTTTACTGTATATCCAAAAAATGATTCAGCTTAACTGAAGTGTTTAAAAATGTATTCATAAAACATGTTTTCAAAATAAGGCCACCATATTTAAATTTCAAAATAAAGTTGTAAATATAATAAAATTAATTATTGTCTGCAAAGCACACTGATTTGACAAAAGATTAAATTGAAAGTGTTCATTTAAAAAAAAAACATAAAACCACTGTCTTTCTGTAATATATTAACTTAAATACAAAAACAGTGTGTGAAATACTGACTTTTAAAACAAAAGTATATTTTTACAAGTGTTGTCTTACACAGATCAAAGAAATCAGAGTGCTGCTTTTAAAGACCTTAACATTATCATCCATGAAAAATAACAATGAAATCATACCAATTTAACCAAATATAAAACATTAGTCTATGAATAGCAGAAACCAAACATCTTACTTTACTGAACATGCATAAAAATTAACTGTTGAATCTGGATATTAATAAGCATTCCTGTCTTGTGAACATGACAGTGCAAAATATTCTAAAATGAAGAATCAGTATTCTCAGTTAACCAAACATCAAAATATAAGTGAAACATCTTGAAATGCGAAGAGACAGGAAAACAAGAAAAAACAAAACAGCCGGACAACTCAGCACCATAATGTTCAGTGCATGCATTTTGCTTGCCATCGAGTTCCAAGAAGACCTTCTGCATCACTTCAAAGGTACACTCCAGTGCCTTTGGATATTCCAAATTGAAGCCATATATAAGACCAAACAGTAGGACACAAGCAGATGCAATGGAAGTTAACCTATTCAGCACTTGCACGCCATCTATAACTATTCCAATGTCCATGGGTGGGTGGAGAGTGTCCTTATTCTTGTGAATCACAAAAATACCCATAGATAATTTTCAAGTTCTGGATGGATGCGTTCCGACTTTGGCATGGCCTGTGGGGAATAGGTACATTTTGAAAAATCAAAATGAGCTAATTCTAATGATGCAAATAACTGATTTCTTTGAACAGCAAAGACAAACAAGATTTGGGACATTCTTCTCAGGAATATATTAACCCATGGCTGTTCAACTGTTCCACAACATCTGCAGTTTGTTTGAGCAAATCAAGCTCAGAAACACCTGATTTCACAAATTAGGATGCTTCCTTGGTTAATGGAGTGTGGGCTGTTAGTGAAAGAAGTGGAGCAAAAACTCTCATTGAACACCTTTGTAGTAACCACTTGTAATAGAATGTACTTTTATTATTTACTAACCAAAAATGGTTGTGATGGTTTAAATTAACAAAAATTTGCTATTTACATTTTACAACCACAATATAATAAAAAAGATATTTTAATACTGTTAATCAAAATTAATTTCTACAATGCAAATCAATAGTAGTCACACTACAAAAAAATAAAAAAGCAAATAAAATTAGTATTCTTACAAAAAATCTCTAAATAATCATATAACAAACACTCGCATACTTTCTACTTGGTTATATGCTTTTTTTGTGGCAAAATATAGATAAATGTCACTCATAATATTAGATGGGTAGATATTGGAATGTAGTCACAATATGATAATGGAGTTGTCAAAGGATTTCTAAAATCAATGATTTTATATAATAATAATTTAATCTTTGTGTTGGAAATAAATACAAATCTTGTATTCATACCAAAAATTCTTTGATGAGGGCTCCAACCTCTTCTCCAAGAAAGATGACGAGTGATTTCAACAGGAATTGTCTCTGTGTGTTAACCTCTACAGTTCATGCAATAAAAAGATACAATTAACATAGATACAGCCCTTGAAAACATGCATAACTTTATAACCATTAGAAATAAAATTCACAAAGAGAAAACAGTGCAAAAATGTCCTGTGTGTTGTGAAATCAAGCACATACATTTAATCCATGGCTGCGCATTCTCCTGGAAACAGAAATCTGTAGTTGTCCAATATATTAATCGTAAACTACACAAATACAATGTTGACTCCTGCACTTTTTATGACCAGCATGACCACTCTACTGTCACTTGTCCTTTATTCAGAGTATAAAATTTAATTTTGTTTATATTTTTAAACTCCTAAATGCCAAATTAAGCTCAAAGGCTGCAAGGACCTCATGTTAACAATGGATTATCAAGATTAAAATCCTACCTTGATTATATGAAGTGTTTAAAATTTTGTACACTGCCCAAGTATTGTTATTAGCCTTTGTCAGGTGAAATCATAGCATTACGTACATGTGAAGACAATCAGTCATACCTGATTTAAAGCCTTCATCATGTCACTGGTCTTCATATGTACCTCTCTCTCTTTCCGACTGATGATTGATGTCAGCCTATTAGCATGTCGGTCCAGCTGTGCCAGAAACATAGCTTGAAGTGGAACTGTAGTGATGTGCAAAATCTCAGCACAGATCTGGGGGATTAGGGGCATACAAAGACAAAATCGTCCAATATTATATGAGATACATACACACACACAGACAAATTGTAGCCATTGGTGAAGTCACTCAGGTCTTTACACATACCCATTTTTCTTGCATCAGACATGTCAACTACAAGAACCAACTGTTTGTTTTCCGTGTAATGTATATTCCAGAACTTGACAGGTACCATTGTTACAAGGCAGTCAACATTTGTTTAATTTGTGAGTGATTATAATGTTTTGGGATGACTGGTGTACATCCATCTACTTAGTGGTCTTAAAAGCACAGTAAATCATGTTCCATCAACAAAAGTGCCTACTTTAATTTGCTGGCAAAATTTCATATTGATTTAAAAAAAAAACCTGCAACGTTATACTGCCTCTGAATGGAGTATGTGAAACCCTACACATAATTTATTACTCACCTCAGAAATCTCAAACAATGCAGGCCAATGGGACATAATGTCCTCCAAGCTGAATTGCTGATTCACAACTTCTTTTCTTCAGTAGGCAAAGGTCTGTGTCATTTTCTAACTGACTGCTTTACAATTTTCACGTTTCCTCACTTCAGTCAAGACCTGCAGCCTAACATATTTTATGTGCTCTATGGTCTCTCCACTTGGCATACATGGATAGAAATTGGCCTCTTAACGTCTTTTTTTTAACATTTTCTTTGTACACAAAGCACCTTCTTTTGCTTCCCTCTTAAAGGAATTAACAGACACTTCAGCAGACCCATGTGCTCTTGAGCTGTGTCCTGTAATTAGCCATTTTATACTTCATCCATAGCATCCTTTGAAAGATGCAGGCTCATATAGACATGGATGTTTCTTAACCAGTGTCTTTACATCAAATCTACACCTTGAGAACAGGCTTTGTGTTGGTATATTTGATTAGCCAGTCTTTGTAAATTATTCGACAGCACCTTTGAGCCAACAACAAATCTTTGTTTTTTCTTTGAATCCTACATTTCCTTTCTGCAGTTGCAGCTCTGTCTCAACTGAAGGAGTGGGGATAGGGAATATTTTGTGCCACTGAGCTGTTCTTAATGTAACAGATTCAGATGATGAACTGCTTGGTATTTTACTTTTTTCTGACTGGCAAGATGCTGTTGAGGTGGAATCTTCATGGTATTGCCTTTCTGACAATGTACAGTATACTCTGCTACAGTAGCCAAGTTTCCATCCAGTTTTTTGCGACGTTTTGTTATCAACAAACAGAATATACGTAAAAAAAATGTGCGAAATTTGCTGTCTCCAGCCTGTTTTCATCCAACTGTCTTTTTATCGATAAAATGGTGTGCGTGATGACATCATCCCCCCCAAAACTAACTGTCGCATAAGTTTTGTTGTATCGCGAAAAAAAATCTGCTCTTGAGCCGTTTCCATACATAATTTTGTGTATGTCACAAATCATCTACCTTTTGTTTTCCACGTTACACCCCCTCCACTAAACAAAGAAACAAAGAAATGGAGAGATTATTCAGACAGTTTTTTGAAATTTGCCAGCTTACTGTTATTTCAGTTCACAAATAATTGAAATTGTACATAATATCTGAAGACAACAGCAGAATGAAGCAGTTGCTTGTCTGATAGCCCTAGAGCTCAAAGAAAGTACCCCAGTGCGACGAAACCCACGGGTATGGGAGAGACGACGGAATATACCTGGGAGGAGGTGGTGGAGAGACACTTCACAGAAAATCTCTGGCTGCAACATTTTAGAATGACACGGCCGACGCTTATGTTGTGTGGATTCATCAGTCCTGATGTTGCGCCCATCACAGGTTGCCACCGACCACCGGTTCCAACCTAAAAGCAGACTGCCATCTCCCTTTACAAGCTGGCAACCTGCGCTGAGTATAGAGTAGTTGGAGAAACTTTCGGGGTTAGTAAAACTACCGTCCATCGATGTGTATATGCTGTGTGCACCGCTATTAAAGAAAAATTAATGCGCTGTTATATCAGACTTCCGACTGTAGCGGAGGCCAATGAAATTACATACCGCAATTCCTTGGTGCATCTCGTGCCACAGATTTACGGTGCGCTGGATGGCACGCATGTGCCTATTCTTCCCCCGACGGAAGGCTACTGCGATTACATTAATCGCAAAGGGTGGCCATCTATTGTTCTCCAGGCCCTTGTTGATGAAAGGTGCATGATATGAGACATTTGCGTTGGCACTCCTGGAAGTGCCCATGATGCAGCTGTGTTTGCAGCATCGGATCTGTGCAGGTGAGCCTACCTTTCAACATCCCTTCTCAGTGCGATAACAACTGAATTAGTATTGTAATCTGCTTCCCTTAAGGTTTTTAATTAAAACTGAAATTTGAATTAATACAAAATAACGACGTTTAATCAAAAAAAACTAAAGTTAATATTAATGAGAGAATTTCTCATATATGCTAAAACATCTGCCATTTAATAATAAGAAAAAAATGTTTAGATAATGAAACACACGGTTTATTAAATACTAGCAAAATACCCGCGCTTCGCAGCGGAGAAGTAGTGTGTTAAAGAAGCAATGAAAAAGAAAAGGAAACATTTTGAAAATAACGTAACATGATTGTCAATGTACCGGTAATTGTTTTGTCACTGTTGTGAGTGATGAGTGTTGCTGTCATATATATATATATATATATATATATATATACATACATATATATATCTACATATATACACACAAATACATATATATATATATATACATACACACACACATATATAAACATATATATACATATACATACATATCTACATATATACACACACAGCTATTTCGTATCAGTGCAATACGCTGCTTGTTAAAACGGATAACTCCCGCTCTTACGTGCAAGTCTGCGTGGATATTATGAACTATCGTATTTGTTCAAGTTCTATTTAAATTTTAAATAGAAGGAATTTTTATGTAGTTGACAGAAATATCTTTGGTAGGAATGGTAAAAACAGACAGGAATATTATTCGTGAATAAATCAACTCAAACCTTAAACAACTTATAATATTTTGCTCTCCATAAAAATATACCCTGTCTAAATTATACAAGTTAGAAATAAAGTAAACATTAAAAGAACAAACATTCAAATTTCTTTACTCTTATGTAATTTTATATAAAAAATAAACTTAGATTTTAAATATCCCAAAAGATTTTGCTCTCCATAAAAATATATCCTGTCAAAATTATACAAATTCAAATATGAACATGCTGCATAACAAAACCTAGAAATATAAATAAAATGTGTTCCTTTCAGCAATAACAAATCAAATCATTCAGTTGTCTTTGCTCATATGTCATTTTAGAGCTGGACGCCTGGCATCTTTTTTTGGCCACAGGTTCGTTTCTATTTGGTGTGAGGTTCTGTGTTGTGGAGATTCTCAGGATGGATTGCAGGTGCTCATCAGTGAGGCGACTCCTGTGTGCTGTTTTGTTAGTCTTTATCACTGAGAAGAGCTTCTCACACAGATATGTGCTACCAAACATGCACAAGGTTCGAGCCGCATGTAGACGGACTTTTTTTGTTCTTCAAAGTCACCAAAGCGCCGTGCAAACTCAGTGCACTCAGTTTATCAGCAAAGTGCGTATTTGGGAACACCGTAGTGACGACTTGGTTTAACATTACTTGGCAACAGGGAAAGTGGGGCAAATTGCACTGGTGCATTTGTGTCTCCCATAAAAGCAGCTTCACTTGAAATCACTTTGTGATTGTGCACGGGTAAAACGTCCGCTGAAGTGTCAGATTCTTATTTAATTCTTCTGCTTTCTGTATCTTCTGCATTGCATTCAGGTTACCCTGATGTTTTGTCTCATAGTGCCGTCTTAGATTAAATTCTGTAATTACAGCCACATTAGCTCCACAAATGAGACACACGGGTTCAGTAAACATATACTCAGCCTCCCATCGGTTTTTAAAGGCTCTATTTTCAGAATCAACTTTTCTCTTCAGCATCGTGTGAGCTAGCTTCGCAATAACTTGCAGCATCATAAGCTACACTTGATTAACGTGGTAAGTGTTCGGCAAGGCAGCTGAAGCGCTGCATTATGGGATCTGTAGTTTATTGTGTTACCAGCGCTTCATATACCCGGGCCATTAATAACAATAATACAGTATATAAAATGATCTCGGGCGGATATAATTACACGCCGGGCGGACTAAATAGAACTTGAAAAGATATATTTTTCAAATGTGATCGCAATTCAGATAGAGTTGACGCGCACTACAGCCTGCATGCCTCAATGAGTCATCCTCCCTCGCTCTTACTTTTTTACCGTTCATCTAATGAATACACTGAGTATGGCTTTACCAAAACAATCATTGATGGCGAATAAAGTATCCATTATTCGAGTATGTAGATCGGGATATATATATATACATATATATACCCGCGTATCGCAGCAGAGAAGTAGTGTGTTAAAAAAGCTAGAAAAAGAAAAGGGAACATTTTAAAAATAACGTAACATGACTGTCAATATACAGTATTTGTTTTGTGAGTGTTACTGAGTGTTGCTGTCATCAAGGATTTGATTATCATTATTTCTTTCAATCAGGTTCGTATTTGTAGGATGTGTTGTGTTCAAGTTACATTCCGTGTTTGTCAATCGTTGTAAAGATGACAGGTTTCATTCATCGATTCGTTTCTTACTGCATCAATAAACAGCTCGTCTTCTTCTTTATCTGAGACCTGACACACTGCATGCACGGGTTTTTTTACACTGTCTTCCTTTAGCGGGACATTGACTTTTTCCAACGTGTGCTTTGTTTCCGCAGTAGTTGGATTTATGAATATGCTTGTATGTATGAGACGCTTCATATTTTTGCTGCCTTTTCAATTGTGTAATTCGGTTTTGTTCAGCTCTTTGGAACTGTTGCTTTTATCTGTGCACTGCGCCAGTTCACGTGAGCCACTCGGTGTACATGCATCGAAGGTTCCCAGCTGTGCTGGTGCCATCTCGTGCTATGTCCATGGCTGTATTTAATGTTACCTTAGTCCTGGCACTTAAAACTTTCTCTCGCAGTTTCGCTGAGTTTGTGTCAAACACCACCCTGACCATCTCATCTTCCTCTCCATAAGCACAGTCCTTCACCCGTGAATATTTACCCGTGGCAGTTTGCTATTGGATTGCCGCTGACGGACGGCCTTATATGGGCAGGCACTAAATTACAAACGCCAGCGCAGCCTGTCTATGAACTTAATTTAAAGTGTAGGTTTACATCGTGCTTTGTTTCCGATGTAGCAGAACTCATGAATATGGTTGTATATGTCACTCGCTCGCTTCTTATTGTTTCGCTACCTTCTCAATTATATAATGCATGTTTTTTCAGCGCTTTTTGAGGTCTTCCTGGTTTTCTATGTACTGCGTGATTACGTGGGAGGCGTGATGATGTCACACGAAACTCCGCCCCCACGGCGTTGCAGCTCATCTCCATTACAGTAAATGGAGAAAAACTGCTTCCAGTTATGACCATTACGCGTAGAATTTCGATATAAAACCTGCCCAACTTTTGTAAGGAAGCTGTAAGGAATGAACCTGCCAAATTTCAGCCTTCCACCCACACGGGAAGTTGGAGAATTAGTGATGAGTGAGTGAGTGAGTGAGTGAGTGAGTGAGTGAGGGCTTTGCCTTTTATTAGTATAGATTTTGACTGGCACAGTAAACTACCTTTGCGGTTTTTGTATTATTTAGACATCCTGAGAGACACCACCAGGCTACAGTAGATGTGGAGGGAGTTCAGGTACCCCTTTTAGTAGCAGGAGACCCAGCCTATCCGCTACTGCATTGGCTCATCACGAGAAATAATGAGTCTCTTCATCAGACCATGCGAACCGCTCCGCTATTCTCGTTTTGATTGCACGTGATGAAAATGTATCATGTGACACATTTATTTGCGTTAAAGCCCTTTTTTTCGGAGAAAAGGTGTTTCCAATGTAGTTTTTGCGACATCTGAAGTATCGATATGGAATTTATGCGCTAAAGTTAAACAGAAAAATATTATGTCGACATGTACAACATTTTATCGATAATTAGCATTTGCATCAGCTAAAATTTGAAGCGCTAAATATTTTTTCGCAAAAACTCCTTGGATGGAAACCTGGTTAGAGTCAGAATCAATGTCTTGTAGATGAAAAAGTTAACAGCACTGAATGGGGGCATTTGATTTTGTCTCTTTACTTATAATCAAAATTATGTATTTCTGCATTTAAACTGGCTAAAGTAAAATACTATTTTGAAGTCAACACAGTGAATTAGACAGCAATTTCAAAAGGAACAGTTCCTTCAAAACTGTTGTGGACAATATTGGGGGGAAAACCAGTGGCAACACTAAAATAATAAATATACCCCACCAAAACTTGACTCCTGGCTTTTGTCAAGACTTTTAAGATGAGTTGAATGAATTTCCACTGTTTTCAAACAAAACTCTCTTGTTCTTACTTGCTTTTTCTGAAAATCTATTTTTTCTCCTGTACAGACGCTACGCACAAATTGGCCAGAGAAATTTTCAACAAGTACTGCAATGCTGTGTGCTGCCAGGATGTCAGCAACAACACACTGCAAAGTACCCTTTAATGTTTCCCCTAATTTAGCAATAAAATTTCCTTCCCTTTCAGGTTTCTCTAGATCATTAATTAAAGCAGCCAGTTATAGTGATGAAAGTTTGGAATTTCCACCTGAGGTCAAATTTCCAAAAACCCTGTTTTTCTGCCTCACTCCGTGCTGTCTGAGCAACGCGGCTGCAGAGAGCTTGAACAACTCGGCACATCCACAGAAAAACGACAAGGGGTGAGCTTTCTTGAAGGCTTTTTTGGGACGTACCTTGTTCTAAACTAAAATACATACAAAAGAAACATACAGGCATTTACTGGTGTACAATCAAAGACAATAAAGAATGATTTACAAAGCAATACATAGCAGACAGTGTACATTAAACAATAAAGCTTTAAAAGACACTTACAAGGCGAGTGATTTCCACGGTTGGGTCAAGACAAAGAGAAGTGTGTAGACCAGGGGTGTCGAACTCCAGTCCTGAAGGTTCGCAGTGGGTGCAGGTTTTCCTTCTAACCATCTTCTTCATTAGTGACCAGTTTTTGCTGTTAATTACCATCTTTTGCCTTTGTTTTAATTAACTTGACTCAGACTCCTTAGTTCTTTCTTTTTCCTTAATGAGAAGCCAAACAATAATGAGACACAAAACAAGCTGCCATATCACCAGCTAACCACATTATTTGAACATAAAGAAAGGTGAGGGTTGATCTCTGAGGTTACCAAAGCATTTTGTTCTTAGAAAAAACAGAAAATCAACATTTCTGGAAATGTCTGCTGTGGCAGAATGATAGCAGCAACAAGCTGTGGAATTAAATAATTGGTTTAATTAACAGCAAGAATTGGCTTCTCATTAAGAGATTGGTTGGAGTTTGAAGCCCCAGTTTAGCTGGTCACCTGTTGGCTCGTTTCACATCTCATTTCTGTTTGGCTGCCATTTAATGAAGAAAATAATCAATTCAAAAAGGGCTATTAAAATGAAGGGAAAACAAGTTAATTAGCAGTGAAAACTTGTCACTGATTAGGAAAAGGGTTAGAATGAAAACCTGCAGCCACTGCGGCCCTCCAGACCCAGAGTTCGCCACCACTGGTGCAGACAGAGGTTCAATTTGCTGCGTACTACAACTAACCTGACCCAGGGGTTTATATACTGTACCCTAAGAATATGTTTTGGACAGGACCGAAACAAGAGATAAAGGGGTGCCTACGTGAAAGACATGGGGTGTATTGTATTCAAATGTTTATTATGGGACCTCGTGATTTATGTGAGTTTTAAAAACTGGTGCAGCTGCGTTGTTGTTACATGTTAGTGGACATTTCTTGCGGGGAGAACTTCTGTTCTCTTTGTACAATCTGAGTTCATTCTGTTATAGCACATCTTTGTTTAAAAACAGCTGTGTCAGATCGGGCCGAGTGTGAATGTGACTGAGAGAATAAAACTGAATAATAAAACGTTAACTTTGACAAGCACTATAAATTTACAGCTGTTGTTACAGACACAAATCAAATTTATGTTTTTATTGTATAATATTAACAATAATAGCAGCTCTCTACTCAAAACGGTAAACTTGAGAAGCTGCCAGCATCGAACCCAGAAGCTCTTGATTGGGAGTCAGCAGTTCTTAGCATTGCAATACGCAAGCTGTCGCATCAACCACCTACCATAACCTGCTTTCTTTTTTCTTCGGTTATATTCTTGAATAAAAACACACTTGTTTTGTTATACATGTAATTTTTGTGAAAGTGTTTATTTGATATTTGGACTTCAGGCCTCACACCTTATACACATGTCATAAAGACGGTCTTTGGGTATTTGTGGCAACTGTTAACATTTGAATCTGATGATTTTGTATAGCGTGGAACTAACCTCTCTATACTATTCTGTCCTCTGCATCTCCTTGAGTTCAAAAGTAATACCAACATGCAGCAACATGTGGACACTGGCCAAGATCGGAACAAAAAACCAAACGCGGTCACTAACTACAACCGCATGAAGGTATGCAAATGAATATAATGTTGCATTAGTACAACAACGTTTTCCGAAATATACAATACAGGTCATAAAATGAATTATTCCAAATGTCATATACCTGTATACCTAAGTCTCAGCGTGAGCAGGAGCACTCAAGAATAAAACTGAAAAAATTGACATCCACAGTCATTCTCAGTCACGCACGACACTCGCATCCATGTCCACAGTTTTCCCAGTCCCAGTCTCGTTCGTGCACAAGATCTGACATGGTTTTAAAATAAAGAGAGAGTATAACAAAATACATTTTTTTGTTATACCACGTCTTTATCTGAAAACGGTGTGAACGTGAGTGAGTGAATAAAACTGAAAAACAAACCTCTAACTTTAACTATAAATTTACAGACGCAAATCAAATGTATGCTTTTGTTGTATAATATTAACAATAAGAACAGCTCACTACTGAAAATAGTAAATTTGGGAAGCAGCTGATATCAAAACTGCAACCTCTTGATTGGAAGGCAGCAGTTATTAGCATTGCACCACACAAGCTGTCGTATCAGCCACCTAATGTAACCTGCTTTCTTTTTTCTCGGTTAAATTCTTGAATAAGAGTGCACTTGTTTTGTTATACTTGTACCTTTTGTGAAAGTGTTTATTTCATATTTGTATTTCAGGCTTCACACAGTATACATTTCATGTCAGCAACTATTACTAAAACATGAAAAACGTTTCTGTGTTAACTATGTTTTACACAGATTGTTGTTGAAACATAACACACATGAAATGTATGTATTCCAAATGACGATGTACTATTTTACCCTATAAAGCTCCAGCACTTCACTCGAAGATAAACACTGAGCACTGACAAACTTCTTTGCGAAATGAACTGCAGCGGTGGGTGGGGAGATGGGATACCAGGCTGCTTGCTGCTTATCGGCACATTTACAGGACAAAAGGCGCTGATGGAGAGGTGAGAATGGATTTAAGGTGGGCCGGATTTACGAGCTTTCTCATAGGCTCTGGTAATTCTAGTGTTAAGTAATTAATGCATCTACCTTTTCTGTTTTTTTTCTGCATTGTGCTTGTTGTTTTATTTATTTTTTTGTAACATGATGATAGTGACATCAACACATTGCCATTTCACAGGAACATTTGTTGTTTGGGTACCTCCATTTTGTAGTGTGGATACATGAGCAGTACCATATTGTTAGTAGAAGTGATCTCCATCACTGGTCACATGATACATACTGTAACTTATGACATGATCACACTGCCCTTATAAAAGGTGGAGGCAAACATAACCCATGGTTCTACTTTTGTGATTCAAATTCTACAAGAAAAAGTACTTTGTACTTAGTTAGTTTGTAAAGAGTTGGGTTTAATTTAAACTTCTGGCATTGTTTTCTGAATTTGGTTTTGATTAATATATTTTTTTTAGTTTTGATGTTTGGTATTTCTAATGCCCTCAAGTATCTCTGACTTTTTCCCTGTCTCTGCCTCTAGGCAATCTCATTATCTTACAGAGAGCTGAAATGAACTTTGTCTCTGTCTTTTGTCTAAGCACTTGATTCATGCTTTAAAAAGTTATTGAGTACATATGTAAACCTTTATTGCATATATTTTTTTAATCTCTGGACATTGGGGAAATTCCTGAAGGCTGGAGGCTAGCAAATATTATCCCATTGTTTGTAAAAGGTGATTGGGCTCATCCACGTAACTAGGCCAGTAACCTTAATGTAAATCAAATCAAATGTTATAAAGTTATTCTTCATACATAGACAAAGAGAATAAATTACCAAGCTCTTTGGTAGACAATAAGACTTCAAATCACAACTATATATTATATTGAACAATCTAGGAGAATAGGATGGAAGAACCTGATGTGCTGAATGGTATTTCTCACCACATTTTTTCTAATGTTTCTAGTGTCTTTTTTAATTTATTCAGTTCCTCACATTCTTATGGCATGCTGACCCTGCCATAGACTTTGATTATCTGCTTTCCTTTGAAGTAGTTCATCTCCTTGTTAATTTTCCATCTTAGCATTCTGACTCCTTTCAACAGTACCATTACAGCGTGATGCTTTTGGATATCCTAAAAATGCCATACTTGGGATAAAGGAGTTTGAAAATTGGTGAATGAGTGGTGAAATGACAACTCTAAACTGACCTGGTCAAAATGTTCATTGCTGTGCTATATGTATGTTTGTTTTACAATGTTATATTAGCCATTGCTAAACCTCCTCTTATTTAGGCATAGGTACAAATAGGGATATTGTTTGGGCATTAGCACCTGGGACAAGAAATTCAAATACAAATTCATTGCTTCATATAATAAGTGTACTGATGTTCTGACCTTGGTGGGCTATCATTAAAAAAATGTAAAAGAAATAATCACAACAATAAAAGAAATGCCGTCAGCATGAAATAATAAATATTTATTGTACGGTAAATCCACGGACACTCTTTTAGCAATCCGAATAATCTATGAGGAGTCTGAGTACAAGTGAATATATTAGAGTGTTGATCAGTTCTGTCTGCAAAATCAGAATACCAAGCGATTGTATTTTCTAGCCAAAGATAAAGATGTGATATCATTGAATGATGCCAATCTGAAACATATTTCTCTCTTTCTGGCAAAAGAAAAATTGTCAAATTATTTCCAGTCATTTGCTTTGGATAAAAGCTGCTACATAAATAAACACAGCAAATGTATATTTTCTTGTAGGAAACTTGTTTTGAACTAATACAAGGACTTGTTATAAGACATCAACAGAAAGGAAAATACCTTAGTAAAGTAAATGGCATTAAAATAAGTATTTACATTTGTTTCAGTCTATGAAGATATTGACTTCCCTACCAAAAAATAAAATGCCTATAGTACACATATTAATTTTAAATGTAAGTGTTGAGCAGATAGTTAAACACAAGATCAATCATTAATTAAACAACTTCAAAAGTCTAAATCTATGGTATATATGAAATTTTTCACATCAAACTTGAAGTGCAATACAAAAAACTCCAACATGAAACAAGAAGAACAGCAATTCCCAATGGAAACACAGTTCCTTGCATAAACAAAATGTCTGACAGACAAAAAATAAAGTAGATGTTACCCTATTTCTCCCTGACCATTATAACATTACACAAGAAAAACTGACCAAGCAAGCATCTTTCTTCAGAATGCCATTTTAATATCAAGTCTAGTCTGTTTTTTGAAACACTTTCCACCACACATTTGCCTTCCCTGAAAATCAGTTTACACTCTAGCATTGATAGGCTTATGCATTGCTTCTTTATTTTCCTATTTAACATTTCATTTCTGCTTCAGTAAATTAGCTTTTGGATTTAACAGTATATTTTGCCACTGGCATCAGAAGAAAAATAAACTCCTCTTTTATATTCTGCACCCATAGCCACTGGCTAGCAGTGCGGAGCTCCCTGAGGAGACCGATATGAGGGGCTGTCTGCAAATTTCTATCACCCCCATCCAGCCAGAAGCACATTTATTATAATTGCCAATTTTGCACCTTCATCATCACATTTCTGAAGTTCAGTTTATTCCATTATGATTTGCATTCAAAGTCAACAACCAGAATAAAGATAAATGTTTAGAAGCTGTGGCTTAATACTCATTTGGCCTTAATGAATATTTGAAGCTTATTACACCAACATTAAAAAAAATCACATCACCAGTAAACACACACACACTCCCACATATGTAATATATATATATATATATAAAATGTTTAAATACTCTGTGTGTAGATACAGTATATATATGCAGTATATATAATATATATATGGAGAGGGAGAAAGAGAGAGAGGGGTATATAAATTATAAACTGTACACATACTGTTTATAAATAAAATCATAACACCCTCTGTTAGGCTTTCGAGTTTGTCAGCTTTGTTTGATGTTATTTATTTGTTTAGCAAGCTGAAAACCTGCCAAACATACAAAAATAGTTTATCTGATTTTCACAAAATTTTCCATATAAGTTGCCATTGATTCAACTTAAAATATAGGCTAAATGGCATTACAAAAATTTTTTCAGGGGAAAGGATTACAGTAGGGGCGCAACCCAAAAATAGGAATGGGCAAAAAAAACCCACCACTCTAAAATGGTTGAATAGAAGTTCATGAAATTTGGTATGCATATTATTGTTGATACAGCTTTAAACTAGACTGTGGTGCCTTTTAAAAGTTCTGTTGAGGACCAGGGCTGAAATTTGGCAGAAATCCAAAGATTTCAGTATTACACCAAAACAGTTCAGCTAATGACAATGAATTTGGCATGTTTGTTTAGGTTTGGACCTAAAAATAGTAAAGGCTGCATTCCTGGCTAATGATTTAATGTTAATGACAACGCTGTAGTTGTGTTGTGAGATGGACTGACATGAAAATCGTGCCATCGCTCAAAAACAGATGTGTCTACTGCACAAAATATTCAATTTACATTATCTTTCATGCTATTTGAAATATAAGCTTCATGAAGTTTCAAAATTTTCATTGGAGAGTTGCCAACACCACAAAATTCAAGTATTAGTCAAAAACAACTGAGTGGATGTTAATGACATTTAGGATTATGATGTCCCGGATCCTCAGCCAAGGTTACCTTCCTGTATCTAGGGCATTGATAGTCATGACTGTGATAAACCAGAAAGAGTGAGGCAGAAAAGCAAGACTTTTAAATCAGAAGAGTGGTAGTTTATTAATAACTAGAGAATTTAAACTGCTCCCAGACATGTAACAAGAATGCATTCCCAAAATAAAATAAATGCCTGTACCAGTTTTTCACCGGAGGTGCTCTAATAAACAAGTTAAAAAATAAATAAACAGCTTTAAAATTTCATCAATGCACTTGAGGTATTCCAAATTGCCTTTCACTTTTATGTACATTTTCCTGAACCCCTCGTAGCGTAGCCCACAGCATCTCAGTCTGGCACCTCCTCTGGTACCTGCAGTCTTGAACTGCCTCTGCATCTAGTCACTATAGTCCACGAAGCCAGGATGTCTTGTCCTCATACTGTTATGCTTTGAATCCCTCACTCTCTCTATGTACCTCATTCCAGCTGTGCCTCTCTCTGTCCCTCGTCTGGTCTAAAGGGTAAATCAATTGACTAGAAGCTTTAACACAGCCTCTCTATGGAACCTTTGCACCAACCACCAGACCTGATCTCTCTGTAAAGTTCAACAGCAGCTGATACTGCCTACTCTGTCCTCTTGCTCTCTCTGGAATGCCTCATCCATGGAATAGCAATTGCTTCACAACTCACTCCTCACTAACATGCTTCTCTTGTATTTGCTTTAACAGGCGGACAGTGCCTGCTGATTGTTATGCAGCAATCATTACATTAAGGTGGCACATGCTTTCAATCAATAAATAATCGATTAAGACAAGTAACACCACCTCTCCATCTTGTTTCTTGTAACTTAACATTCAGAGTTTTTGGAGTTTAAGAAGTTTCATCATGAATGGAAAGTACAACACCAAAACTGGTAGTTTTGTCCAGCTTTCATGCTGTATCAACTAGCCATTCAGTTTATTAATGTGGGATTAAACATTTATTCTTGAAACAACACTAGACCAGGAAATACAAAGAAGTAGTGTTCATGTTTCCAAACCAGCAAGGAGTTACCATACGTACTGTTATATATTCTTATCTTCTGTATACGTTTAACACAACCAAATTTATTTATTTTACAAAACTGAACCAACCGCAAACACTATTATCCTTCTCACACACGTGTCTCTCTATTGCTTCTTCCACACACACTTCTCTAAACTCCACACCCCCTTATTTGTATTACGCATGTGCAGACAACCATGCCCTTTACCACATAGTAACATTTACAAATGAAGATGTCTACATAACAATTACAAAATCTGATCATACATGAAAAGAACAAATTCTCAACTAATGAAAGCAGAATAATTGATAGAGAGGTTGTTTAGATGAATTTTGTATAGTTAGAGATTTTCATCCTTATAGGCGACAGATTTCTTATGATAAGCCTTAGACTGACAGCATTCTTCTGAAAATGAATATTACCATTCATTTTGACACTCTAAGGTAACTCACTAATATTCACAAGTGGAACGTAGCCTTCAACCAAAACACAATATATTATAGAAGAGATGCTGTTAATCCAGTTTTAAAACAAACTGAAACTGAACAATTAGACTGAAGTGATAGTAATGATAATATGAATTGATCATCAAACATTGACACAGATAGTAACATTGATACATATAGCACTTTACATTTGAACCATTACATGTGTATAAATTCAGTGCCATGACACTTCAATGTGGTGCAAGTAGCTTTGTAACAAAAAAGGCAAAATGATTGTTATTAAGTAAATGGAGAAGAAAGATGTTAGCCCTCTAAGTACTGTTCATAATGCAGCACCTATCAATGTTAATTTCAGGGGAAATGTGGAAGTCACTAAGCATTGTGCTGTGGTAGCATACAATAAAACAATGTGCATGTCGATCATGCAGATCAGGTACTGCCATTCTACACTCTCATGTGCTAGCAAAAAAAAAAAATATTATAGGAAAAGTGTGCAAATAAACATACTTCAACTGTCCCGATTGCAACATCAAACTGTGTCTTGCTGACTGTTTCAAAACATATCACTCAAATGATGTGTAGTATATCCACGTTATACAATAGACATATCTTTCCTACTGTATTGTTGATGTTTTGGTGTTAACATGTTTCTGTTAAACATAATAAAATTTTTACTTGTTGAAAGAAATTCAATATTTTTGGCTTGTTTTTCTAATGGTGAACATAACACTAAGAAGGTTAATTGCATTTCATGTGAGTACCCCCTTGTGAAACCCTGTATTCATGATAAACAAGGTTGAAGTAAAAGTTTGAGAGTTAAAGTCAGTCCCAGTCATGGGGTACAGAGATTGGGTTTGACATTTCTTCATACCGTCCATTAAGAAAAGAAGAGGTTAGTTGGTACCTTTCATGTTAGGTGCATATCATAGATTTTCTGACAAAATAACACAATAAATCAGATCGGACATTTCCATAGGTAACCAGCAATGACAAAAATGTCAATATTTAAAAAACATATAAATATTTTTTTCTTATCTTAACCCTTTGTAAAAATTGACCTGATCAATCATCGGTACTTTGGCTAGTATAAACATATATAACAGGCCTGAAATGGCAGTAAAACTTTAAAAGTTCAAAATATTTGTAAATGTTTATAAAGGAGAGAGAGAAAAACTGTAAAACATGTATAACATCTGGCCAATTAAAAACAAAGTTCTTTGAGTATTTGTTTTGTCTTGGTAGAGCAATATTTTACTCTACTTTCCCCTTTTGTATTATTAATATGTAGCCTTTGTCAGAATGCCTCAAATCTCTCAGATTTACAAATGTTTATAAGGTATCGTACCATATTACTTCTCCCCACCTTCCCTTCTGCATTTATAACCTCAGGCAATTAGGTGTAGTAAAAGACAAGCAGGAGTTAAGTTACAATTTAAACAATGTGTTTTTGGTAATATTCATTAATAATTACAATGTGCAAAGTACATTTGAATATTGGCAACCATACAACCTGATAAATGGTGATGTGTAGTTACAGGCGGCATACAGTCTTATTAGTTATTTAAAATGTCTCTAGCTAAGTCATCATTTGTGGTTAGCTTTCTTCAAAACAGGCCACATGCCTGTCTCAATATGGCTGCTAAGTTTTGCTCTTCATTGTGTTGTCTTTTTCAGTTCATGTTGTGCAATGGTCTTTCATCAGTTTGGTAAGAGAGAGACAGGTAAAGCAAGCTAATTTATAGGTTTTCTGTCCAATGCCTAGAGCCAGTAGGACATCATGGTACTTAAAGGATTCTGATACAAGCCAGTTCCAAACAGCCATACTTCAGACCAATGGGGGAATAGACCACCTTCACACCTGCCCCCAAAACCATATGTTAAGGTAAAGTTTGGCAGTTAGGCAGCTTGGCTTTGTGTGGGGGTTCACAGAGAAACAGCAGAGAAACATTTGACCAACTTGTTTGAGGCACTTCCCCCAACCCTGTCATAAAATTCAAAGAGACTCATTTATAAAAGGGGTAAACATGAATGCTTCTCACTAATGTAACACTAATATTACTTTGCTTTGCCTAAGTTACAAATAAAGACATACAAAATATTTATCAACTTGTATGCAAAATTTCACATGACAACAGTATTTTAAATATTTATATAAAGGATTACAAAAGGAACATGAAAAAGCAATGAAGGAAGAAATGAGCAAAAGTAGGTTTTTGCCTTAAAGGCATAAACCTAAAGCAATCAAATCCAAATAAATTGCAATCCTGAAAACGGTACCTTCAGATATGAGCAGGGTGCAAAAGCCAGAAGATCCAATCTAAATACAAAAATCAAGAAACAAGTATCCAAACAAAGACACAAAACAACTGAGCCTTCCTCGGTTTCATCTTAAATACTGTTGAGGCCAGTAGGCTAACTGCTCAATTACGTGGCCCTGCCTCTTTAGGCCCCACTTATATTAAGCAATGTAGGCAACAAGGAAAACTAATTAATTTAATATAAAATTGAAAAATAATTAACAACACCATAATAAAAAATAAAATAGATGAAAATCATAATATGCTGATTATAAAAAATTTCAAAAACAAAAAGATTAAATAAACAAGCGATAAATTTGAGCCAGGGAAACAACCTGGCTTGAAATCTTGGAAACAGTGGAGTTCCTAAATACTATTTGATCATAGCCAGTACACCTTTTCAGGGCCACTACCTATCACTGTTGTGCTGATTCCATGACCCAAGAACATCTATTTGTAGCAGGCTGCTCTTGGCTTGGTTTATCATAAGTTTAGAGGTCTGTATTTGAGTGAATATTTTCATTAGTCAAGCAAGGGCTCTGTCAAAGCTGGAGAAGCACACAAAGAGGTTGTCCAAATAGATCATGCAGTGGTGTCGTGGAATATTGGCCAGCAATGGTTTTGTGAGGCATTCAGAGGTGGTTAGGATGTTCAAATGAGTGTTTGCTTAGGATTCCAAAAGCTAAACTTAAAAGAAATGGTGAGGCGGTGAACCTAAAATCTGGAATAGCTTGCCAACAGGAATTTGCCTGGCTAATACAGTAGGGCACTTTAAAACACCCTGAAAACACATTACATTAACATGGCTTTCTCATAGCTTCATCTTAGTTTAATCCTGATGCTCTGCATATTCAATTAATTATCATTATTATTCATTTTATTCATGTTCAAAATCCAAACTAACCCCTACTCTCTCTTTTGTTCTTTTTCCGGTTTTTTGGGGGTGGCGACCTGCACCACCACCACCTGATCAAATCACCGTGATGTCCCTGCATTGATGGATTAACACTAGAATTACCAGAGCCTACGAAAAAACTCGTAATTCCGTCCCACCTTAAACTGCTTCTTAAATCCCTTCACACCTCTCCGCCAGCGCCCTTTGTCTTCTAAATGTGCTGATAAAGAGAAGCCGGCTATTCCATCCCCCCACCAATTTAGAACGTGTACGAACTTCTCTCAGCTCATGCCTTGATTGAGTATCTGGGAGTGAAGTGGAGTTTTAGAGTGAAATAATAGATCGTTGTTTGGAACACACGCATTTCATGTCTGTTCCGTTTCTACAGTAATCTGTGTCAACACATTGTTAAAACAGAAACTTTTTTTATATTCTAGTAGTAGATGACAAAATGTAGGCATAAACTATATAATGTATGAAGCCTGAAGTCCAAATAGCAAAGAAACATTTTCACAAGAATAACACAATTGCACTTTTATTCAAACATATAACTGCAGAAAGAAAAGCCGCCTTAACATGCGACATTGACACCAGTTTACTAAACTGACTCCGTGGTTCAATAGATACAGCCCCCGCTTGGGAATCAAGGGGTCACGGGTTCGATCCTGCCCCTCCATTTTGAGAAGTAAACTGTTCTTAGTCTTACTGTTTTAGAATAAAAACATACATTTGATTTCAGTCTGTAACAGCCGGTGCAATTTATGATCTTTGTAAAGGTTAGCTTTTTTTTTTATTCACTTTTCACTCTCTCAGTCGCGTTCAGAATCAATCCATACAACCCCATCTGACACGGCTGTTTTCACTAAAGACGCGCAGTGTACCACGATGCATACTAACGCCCCCCCCGGTTCTGACACACAAACGCTGGCGAAGCTGCCTTCTTCGTATCTCACCGTCACTTGCTTTTCTTTTTATTCAGTTTTATTGAGTGTTCCTGCCAGTCCCGCATGTTGCTGTATGCTTTTTCTTTTGCACCCAGGACATGCAGAAGAAAGAATGGTAAAGACCAACTTCGGCGCTATATGCAATCATCAGACACTCCCCATCTGCCCGTGTCGTTCAAACACAGGAACATATATTGGTGTAAAAGTATAACAAAAGTGCACTTTTATTCAAGTGCACTTTTTCCATCGCCTTTTCCTGTAAGAAGCAATGTACACACTTCTCTCTATGCTGTGGTTTCTATTACACACCTGAAAGAAAGACAATATATGTGAAAATATAATCGCACTAATGCAATATTATTTGAAAACGAACAGCGTCAGATGAATTTATGCAGGAACTGGAAATTCTCTGATGCGGACCTTCCCCAGGGAAGAAAGTACAGTGTCAGGTGCTCATTCAGTGTAATAGAAACCATAGCACAGAGAGGTGTGTACACGGCAACAAGTACACGTGTCGTAAATGTAGGAAGGACGGTCCTTGGGTGTGTGGAACTGTTAATATTTGAATGTGATGATTTTATATAGCACGGAATGAAAATCTTCACTTCTTAGCATTGCACCATGCAAGATGTCGTATCAATCGCCTACTGTATCTTGCTTTCTTTTTTCTTCGGTTATACAGGTAGTTTTGAATAAAAGTGCACTTGTTTTGTTTGCGAAATGAAGTGTCTGCGTGCACTTTTCGTGGCATTACACGTGTATTTTTTGAGCATGCCCGTTTGAGCAGTATAAAAGTATTGAAAAGTATAACAAAACAACGGGCAGATGGGGAGTGTCTGATGATTGCATATAGCGCCGAACTTACTGCTCTTTACTATTCTCTCCTCTGCGTGCCCTGGAGTACAAAAGAAACAGAATACAGACGCGCTATAGCTCTGTGCTGTACCACGATGCATACTAACGCCCCCACCCGGTTCTGACACACAGGCGCTGGCGAAGCTGCCTTCTTCGTATCTCACCGTCACTTGATTTTCTTTTTATTCAGTTTTATTGAGTGTTCCTGCCAGTCCCCGCATGTTGCTGTATGCTGGATATGTTCATATGTATTGTCTCTTTCTTTCAGGTGTGTAATAGAAACCACAGCATAGAGAGAAGTGTGTACACTGCTTCTTACAGGAAAAGGCGATGGAAAAAGTGCACTTGAATAAAAGTGCACTTTTGTTATACTTTTACACCAATATATGTTCCTGTGTTTGAACGACACGGGCAGATGGGGAGTGTCTGATGATTGCATATAGCGCCGAAGTTGGTCTTTACCATTCTTTCTCTGCATGTCCTGGGTGCAAAAGAAAAAGCATACAGCAACATGCGGGACTGGCAGGAACACTCAATAAAACTGAATAAAAAGAAAAGCAAGTGACGGTGAGATACGAAGAAGGCAGCTTCGCCAGCGCTTGTGTGTCAGAACCGGGGGGGAGCGTTAGTATGCATCGTGGTACACTGCAGAGCTATAGCGCGTCTTTAGTGAAAACAGCCGTGTCAGATGGGGTTGTATGGATTGATTCTGAACGCGACTGAGAGAGTGAAAAGTGAATAAAAAAAAAAAGGCTAACCTTTACAAAGATCATAAATTGCACCGGCTGTTACAGACTGAAATCAAATGTATGTTTTTATTCTAAAACAGTAAGACTAAGAACAGTTTACTTCTCAAAAGGAGGGGCAGGATCGAACCCGTGACCCTTGATTCCAAGCGGGGCTGTATCTATTGAACCACAGAGTCAGTTATAGTAAACTGGTGTCAATGTCGCATGTTAAGGCGGCTTTTTCTTTCTGCAGTTATATGTTTGAATAAAAGTGCAATTGTGTTATTCTTGTGAAAATGTTTCTTTGCTATTTGGACTTCAGGCTTCATACATTATATAGTTTATGCCTACATTTTGTCATCTACTACTAGAATATAAAAAAAGTTTCTGTTTTAACAATGTGTTGACACAGATTACTGTAGAAACGGAACAGACATGAAATGCGTGTGTTCCAAACAACGATCTATTATTCCACTCTAAAACTCCACTTCACTCCCAGATACTCAATCAAGGCATGAGCTGAGAGAAGTTCGTACACGTTCTAAATTGGTGGGGGGATGGAATAGCCGGCTTCTCTTTATCAGCACATTTAGAAGACAAAGGGCGCTGGCGGAGAGGTGTGAAGGGATTTAAGAAGCAGTTTAAGGTGGGACGGAATTACGAGTTTTTTCGTAGGCTCTGGTAATTCTAGTGTTAAAGGCCAGAAGTCCACATGACTGTCATCATCAAATTCTTCCATGAGAACCCTGAATACAATGAGGACCGATCATTTATGTTAGGTAGAATGCCTAGAGGGGCTGGGCAGTCTCGTGGGCTGAAACCCCTGCAGATTTTTTTTTTCTCCAGTCGTCTGGAGTTTTTTTGTTTTTTCTGTCCTCCTTGGCCATCAGATCTTACGTTTATTCTATGTTAATTAGTGTTCCCTTATTTTAATTCTTATTTATTTTGTCTTTTTTTTCTCTTTCTTTATCATGTAAAACGCTTTGAGCTGCATTATTTGCATGAAAATGTCCATATAAATAAATGTTGTTGTTGTTGTTGTTGTTATACTGCTCAAAAGGCATGACCATGAAATAATACAATATGTGTCTGCTAGAAAAGCTCTCTCTTGGTTGACCATCAAGTGGGTTGATGACATCCATTTCTGTTCTCAACAGAGAGTTTTTTGACAGATGTAAAATCCTATCCTGGATCTGCAAGTCCTGCTGCATGTTGGTCATGTGTATGTGATAGTGGCAGTAGTGACAGCAAGAGCAATGAGTAAGCTCCTCTTGAACCTCTTGCACTGTCTTTTGGCTCCTGGGTTTCCTCTTGACATAGTTAACGGCAGGCATTGTGGTTGGAAGCAATCTTCCTCAGGTCCCCTGGTGGAATCTTGCCTTTTTTAACATGATCTTCAGTTGGTCTTTATACTGGTTCTTTTGCAGTCCAGCTGAGCATCAACTAAGGTGTTACTGGCCATATAACAATCCTTTGCCAGTTCAAAGGCATGTTTATTAGATGACTGCACTATCTTAGCTGTTGTAGGGTGATTGTGGCCTTAATACTTCTGCAATCAATTCAAAATGAACCGATGAACCGCACAATCATGCCTGGTGATATTCAGGATGCATTGAAGGCAGCATATATAAAAGTGCTCCAGGGCCTTGATATGGCCACTGCAGGTCACCCACACTTTGCAGCTGTAGAGGAGGGTAGTGATACAGACTGTGTGGTATCACAACTGAGGTTCTTGTATGAGACGACCCAGCAGTGATAGATAGATAGATAGATAGATAGATAGATAGATAGATAGATAGATAGATAGATAGATAGATAGATAGATAGATAGATAGATAGATAGATAGATAGATAGACCAAGGTTATTATAGCTTTGCCTTTTTATATTAGTTTTTATTTCTATATTTTTTCTGACCTTACTTGGAAATTCAGTTTAGTTTTAGTTTTCCTTCATCATGTATTTTTAGTTTTAGTTTAGTTTTTATTTCACAAAGACATTTCTATTTTATTTATATATATATTAGTTTCAGTTTTAGTTTTAGTAATTATGGCATAGAGCGCCTAGTTTTGTGTCACAGTCAGTCACAAAACTGTACACTTAACAGATTTGGATATGAGTTTAATGTTAGTGGAAGCTTACTATACTGCCTGGTTTACTATCTGGTTTTGTTTTTGTCTGATAAAAACAAGCATAATCAAAACTAGACACTGAATATGAACGATTTTACACAATTTTATAATTTTTAAAAAAGATTTTTTCTTGAAAATCACAGGGGCTTAGGAAGAACAGGGCTCTTAGACTTGAATCAGTGTGCAGACCCCGCTTAGCTATATTGAGGGAAACAAAGAACAACAAGCATGCAGTGTCAAGGTTAGGGGTGGTGAGTCTTGAATAGCCCACCATAAGAACAGTAAACCCATAACAAGCATTTCAAGAGCAGGTAATAAGAGTATGGACAGGCACAAAACAACAGAGACAGCATCTGAGATTAAGAACAACATATACATTATCTTAACCTGTTTATCCAGACTAGGATTGCAGGAAACCTGGAGCCTACCGCAGCAGGTTTGGATGCAAGGCAGGAAAAATCCCTGGTATGCAATATATATGATATGGCTGATGTTAAAACAAAAAGAATATGATATTTCAACTATCTATTTTGAGAGAGAGAGAAAAAAAAACATTGAAAAAAGGGAGACAAATATTTTACAATATAATTCTGCTAATGAATTACTTTCACAATGTCAGGTATTTTGAGTTGTGAATATATATTAAAAATGATAAATTAATAAATATGGAATAAATACAAAAACCCATTAGTAGTTTTTCATCACTTGTCAGGCTCTACCTTTGTTTGCATTGCTTCATTGTTAAACAATGTTTTTAAAGCAAAAGTGATTGGTCAGTAACAATATGAAGATCTTGTATGATGACCTAGTCAGTATCTCGATTAGTGGCATTTTGTTTTCAAAAACCGGGAGTGATCTCCCCTTAACTTTCTTGTATACTCAGATATGGGGATGGATATTTGAAGAGTAAACTGCTAGACAATCATTATATTTTTATATTATGTACATTAAGGAACCATCAACAACAAATCAAATTAATAATATATTGATCAATTATTATAAAAGTAAAGTTGAATAAATCAGATTCTGCAGCATAAATAAAAAAATAAAAAACATCGAGTATGTGTTCAGGTAAAGTATCACTTCCGGGTGATGGATTTGGCCCAAAAGTTAATTGAGATCTGCAATTATGGTGTAACAACAACATGCCAAACTTCATCCATCTATCTAGTTGCGTTTTTGAGTTATCATGTATACATACAGACACACGCACACCCAATTCCAAAAAATAATATTGTTGGACACTGGTTGGTCTATAACATTAAGATTCATCAAAATATCAAGGTTGAATTTTTTCATGATTACTATACCTTCTCTATACTTTGTATATGAGAAAGTAAAAACGATTTCTCCTGTGCGAAGTGGCAGGTGAATTGCTGTCAACAAAAAGCAGACACCTGAGAAATAAACTGAAACGTTACTCACTCGTGATTTTTCTATCCAAATGGTAAACATTTTGTTGACCGGCACATTCTAATTTCAGCCATTTGAATTACATCTTGATACACAACAAGCACAAAGAAAGGCGGCACACAAACCGCTTTCTATTTCTCACGCTTTACGCACCTGCACTCAGCTCACTCTGTCACCGCAAATGCTGTGTGAACAGGCGGCATTCACTGGATGAATATGTGCGGGCAGCTCGTGGTGGATGACTCTGTTTTAGAGTTAAAACTTACAAGGTTTAACAACTAACGGTAAGAATATTCATTCAAAAATGAAAACTAAAAATATTTTATTAAATTATTTTATTTCAGTTAGTCTTTCCAGCTACTTTAATAGTTTTGTTTAGTTTTAGTTTTTCATTTCAGTTTTGTTAATTATTTTATTTCAGTTTATTAAAATGTTTTTTTAATAATAGTTTCAGTTTTGATTTTAGTTTTCGTTAACTATAATAACCTTGTGATAGACAAAACTTTTTTTGTCCAGTTTTGGGAATTTGGATTTTTAAAGAAGCTCTTCAACTAAGTAAATGCATAAATAGGTAGACAAGTAAATAAGTAAATGAATGAATATACTCATATTCTAATCTGAACACACCGAATTAACTATAAAGAAAGAAAATTAAAAAGAAAGAGAAGTTCTGACTTGACTGTCACAGTCATAGTGAGACATTATTTAAACATATTGCTATAAAGGAGCCCCAGTAGTGTTTCTTGACGCACTTCTGCTGAATATTTCATTGGCTAAAAGTACTCAGTATTAGTTTGTCAAAAAGAGGATGTGCAGCTTGTTCATAATGGCATTTAGTTTTGTTTTATTTCTTTCCTTTGCTACAACCTCCAGCAGGTCCAGAGGGTGTCCCATAACTGACTGACATGATTAGCTTAATGATTTGACTGGGTTCTCTTGAAGTGTTGTTACTAGTCCAGCATACCACCATGTGAAAACTGCACTGGCACTGATAGTTATAGAAGATGTGAAAGATGTCATTCCCCACATTAAAAGAACACAGTCTCACAAAGAAAAAAAGAGCCTGCTCTGCCTCTGTGTCCCAAAACCAGTCCAAACTGTCATTGATGTGGACTCCTAAGTACTTGCAAGAGTGGACCACCTCTACATTCACTCCCTGAGTAGTGATCAGTCATAGAGGCTCTTTGGTGTGTTGAAAGTCAATAACCACTTCCTTCGTTTTGTTGATGTTAAGATGCTTACAATTTTCTTTGCACCAAGAAACAAAGTTTTCTATCTGACTCCTATATCTCATCCCACTTATCAATAAACCCCATAAGTTCAAAATCATATTATATGTAGGAGCTGGTGCTATATTTGTAGCCTCAGGTATTTGGAGTGAAGAAAAAAGGAGACAGGACTGTTCCTTGTGGTGCTCCAGTATTGCTCACATCCGTATCAGAAATACAGTCCTTGAGTCTTACAAAATGTGGTCTGCCCAACATTGAGTTTATCTCTGAGTTTACCCCTGAACAGGGATGGCTGGATGGTATTGAATAATGGGAATATACCTCATGGAGCAGATAGATAATTGCATCCTCCACCTCAATCTTTGTCCGATAGGCAAACTGAAATGGGTCCAGGTGGTCTACTAAAAGAGGATTTATATAGTCCAGGACAACTCTAAAATGCCGTCATGATGTGAGATGGAAGTGCCACTGGTCTGTAGTCATAAGGAGAAAGGATGGAACAGGAACAGTGCAGGATGTTTTCCACAAAAATGGCACTTTATAAATCCTTCCAGACTGAGCGGGTGCCTCATGCATAACGCCGTGCATAGAATTCGCACTATAACATGACGTAAGCACAAAAGCCGAAATGTGCTTATGCACAGATAATTCCAGATGCAGGAGTCTGTGCGTACTTCAACTTCCGTGTTCTTCCGCTCCATAAATCCCGATCAGTGTGAAAACTAATGCACGTGCACGCGCCTGCACGTTATTAAACAGGGGAACGTGGTCCATGATTGTGTGCAACTTACGATGAAATTATTGTAGCAGTACTGTCTCTTTCAAACATACTATCTTCCAATTCCTGTCCTTACTGTTCTTTCTCCAAATACCCAATTGCCACACAATCAGCTCTGTAATAGACATTAAGCCATCTGTAAGCTTACAACGATGATTCTTCAAAACTTTTAAGGAACATTGAAATATCTTCATAGTACATGTTTAATTATTGTATCTGTCTATCCTTCCAGTGTTGCGCCATCCTCAGCAAATATACAGCGCAAGATAAGATCAATCTGTGAACTAGCTAGCGCTGCGGCACCGTGTCCTCACATGTTTAATTATTAACAATACAGATTATTTAAATGAAGTTAAAGTTGTATCTGTATAATATAATCAACATATTTTGCTGCATTTCATCTTAAAAATGATATCATCATCATATGTAAACACGCGCTTTATAAAGTGGCTCAGGTTGTGCAATATTATAACTGTAGTGCAAGTTTACAGTGGGGTGATTGTACTTATAAGTACAAATAGTTCTACAAGGAGGAATTGATTGAGTGCGTTTATAGTTCTTGGGATGAAACTGTTTCTGAACCGCAAAGTCTGTGCAGGAAAGGCTTTGAAACGTTTTGCCGTGGCTGAGGCAGAGTGGGCTTGATGCTGTTTCCCAATAATTCTCTTTCCGATCAGCTGCTGCTGTGATTCCCCACTCAGATACAGTGATATAAATATTCCGAGTGGTGCAGTGAGAGTAATATGGAAAAAGATGATCCGCTGTGGCAACCCTTAATGGGAGCAACTGAAAGAAGGAAAAAAAAGGTGCAGTGAGAGTTACAACGCTAAAGCAGTTATGGTATTTGGAATACTATGGCTATTCCCTCGACCATTATATTGTTACAGGTTAATTACAATTAGATGCATTACACTAATAAACAATATGCGGTTAGTTTCAGTGTATTTATAAAGCCGCGTCAGGAAAATAAAGAGTAACCACACAGGAACAGTAGCACTGCTTTGACACTGGGTGCCGCCAGTCTGCAAAATCAAGCGGAGAACTTGCGTACAACAGGGTATGAGGTACCGTGGAAAAGTGCGTGGCCAAGTGTAGGTTTTATACATTGGGATTTGAACGTGGAAACGTTCTTACGCAACATTTCTGTGCGTACGCACCGTTTATACATGAGGTCCCAGGTGAAAGAGGACACCACAAAGTTAGTCAGCACAAACCTTAAGAACTTGAGTACTGACTACATCTGGTCCAACAGCTTTTCATGTGTATAGCTTTTTCAGTTGTATCCTTACTTGGACTTTGGTTTTGGACAGTCCACAGTAATATTCAGAGGTGGACTTGTCACAGGCTATTCCAGTTGACATGGTAGGAGCTGTTGATGTAGTAGGAGTGGTGTGGAGAGGCTCATCATTGAAAGAAGGTGGTAGTGGGAGAGAAAATCCTTTAAAAAATTGGTTCAGGTCACTAGTTTTGTTGATATCCTCTTCTAGTACCTGAGCCCTGGTTTGCTTGATGTAATTCTACCCAGTCAATTTTGGACATCCATGTTATTCTGAGTGAGTTTGTTTTCTATTTTAGCTTTGTAAGCTTCTTTTCTTTCACTCAGCTTTTTCTTTAGCACACGCCGTACGTCCTTCAGAGCCTCTTTGTTACGGATTTGAATGCCCTCTTGTCTCATTCAGGACACCTCCTTATCTCCTTAGTAATCCAGGGTTTGTTGTTTGGAAAGTAATACACTGTCTTTGTGGGTGCCGCTGTATCTACAAAGAAGTTAATATACTCTGTGATGCAGTTACATAGTCCCTCAATATTGTCCCCATGTGACTCACACATCATTTCCTAGTCTGATATTTAGAAGCAGTCATTCAGAGCCATTTCAGCCTCTAGGCTCCACTTATTCATTATTTTGATGGTAACAGGTTGCCATCTAATAACACGCTGGGAATAATATGAATCAGATTATGGTCAGATTTGTCTAATGGAGCCAGTAGATTACACTTAGAATACACTAAGGCATCTTTTACATTTGAATACAGCGGATATAGCTTTTTATTTCCTTGAATGGAATATGTCACTAACTAATAGAAATTTGCTCCTTCAAAAGTCACATGGTTTCCAAAGTCACCACATATTATAACTGTAGGGTGGGAGGAAGTCATAAAAAATCTGTTTGGGACAGAACTAATCATTGTTTGGTTGCCATAAAGATTAATAAGTAAACATTAATAAACAATTAATTTAAACATTAATAGATAATTTAAACCTAGATCCATGCCCATAAAAAGGAGACTGAAACCTTCTCATACAGTCAGTATTAGACTTAGCCAGCAAATTCCTGGTGGTTGGATGACCAAAGTAACCTGGTTGGACTCAGCTTGAAAAAGCTGCAAAGATCCCCCAATGTAGGTTCATCGGCCACTGGTGGAAGTTGATATTATAGTGAGATGCGAGTATACCAGGCCTTGGTATTGGAAACTGGAACTCAGAACACAGAGCATAACACCTCATACAGGAAAGGAACCAAAACTTGTACAAGAAGTTAAAAATGGTTGCTAGATATAATCAGACACACATCATCAAATAAGCAGTGGCTCTCGAACCATTCCACAAAAAAATGTTTTTTCTGGGGTCACCATACATAGGAGGCATCAAGCAGGTGCTGGGAAGTTCTGGTTTGTTCTGATGTGTGGGATGGTTGCCTTAATATAACTTTAAAAGGCATAGAAGAAAATATTAAAATTGTAAAGTTTTCATTCTTTCTAGAGGCTTTGGATTTGTTGCTCAAAGGTAATATCTACTGATTCTGTAGTCGAGATTATACCCATATGTAATAAATAAACGAGATACCTTAAGGGGTGTAATTGGGAGGTGTGACCTGCCTGAGCAGTGAATTCTTATTTGATTTCTATTCTAGTTATGGATTTCTGAAATCAAGGTTTGCTCGCAAGTGTATGTGTATAATTTAGTGTATTAAGTGTATAATTGAGTCAAAAGTTAAAGATGAATTTGTAGTGTTTTTACCTCATCTGAGGCTGTAAGTTCTGGACACTTGAGAAAAGAGAGGTGCTTTTTTGTTAATTGATCATGTCTTGACTGTGAGCTCATTTTGATATATAGACTGCCTGCTGACCAGACTTGGAAGACCCAAACAGGGAGTGAGAGTGTGCAAGGAATGATTAGTTGATGCTTATATTAGGATTAAGTTGAACTATCAATTCCAGAAAAAACTTCTGCTGCATTTCAGGAGAGGTGAGGGACATGGAATGCAATGAACTCTGTTGAACCCTTTATTAGTGGAGACAGGTTCAAGAGTGTGCAGAATGACTTAAGGGTAACCTTGAAGAGGTACTAAAAAACTATTCAGTGACTCAGAAATGACAAGTGTGGTTTCACCCTGGATTTTTGCAATAACTTTAACAGGGTATATCATCCAGGCATAAAATTTTAGGTGTACTTTAATAAGGTAGTACCACAAACATTGCTTTGGGTTGGGCCTGTCTCTGTGATTGAGGTTTCTGTAGTGGCAAGGCCAAGGAAGTTGATTAGACCTTATTAGAATTAGATATTGTGGAGGTGTTTTGACTAAAACAACTCTTCATTGTATGGAATCCTGGGAACTCAGGATTGGCAGGTGGAGGTTAAGAAAGGGAAAACTCCAAGCAGATAAAGCCTGTGTCAAGGATCATATCCAGTTCCCTGCAGAGTTCTCTTATCATATGCAACGGCATTGTGTGACTTTTAAAGAATGTTTTGAATACCCCAGTTATGTATCTTCCTCCACCCCCAAAGGTGAAGAAAACGATTAGATTGACAAACATTACTCATGGTTCTAATCCTGCTGGTCCTCCAGAAAGATGTAAGAATAAGACGTTGGGATTCATTTTGGGACCAGGAGAATGAAATTCACTTGTAAAATCCCCCAGACAACATATTCTTAAACACACTTCCTTTTGACTCAACACCAATTCTTTCTGTCTCCCTGTTTCTTTTTTATCTCATAGTTTTGACCCTCCCTCCTAGAACAAATCTATTTGTTATAATTTAGCAATAGGCTGAGACAGTGAGCCCAGCTAAATCTAACAATTTGGAGCAAATTATAATTTATTAGCACAGGAAAGGACTAATTAAGTAAAAAGGAAAAGATTACTGAAACCTGTTAAATAAAACAGAATCTTAATGACTTTCTGAACATCATATATTAATTATAGGAAAAGGATGAAACACCCAAAGCAAGCCTTGATTAAACAATAATTACTTTGGAAAGAATCAAGCTGATCTCAAATGAGAAAACTACAAAAACAAAAAGCTACTGCAAAATGGGAAAAAGCCCACAACAAAAAGAAAATACTTAATATTAGTTAGTCCTGATGACAAAAGCACAAAACTGGAACGCAGGTCTCAAGAAAGAAACGAAACAATCACAAGCCAAGCCTGTCTCCTTTGCAGGTCTGGACTGTTATGATTTTTCCTGTCCATTTCACATGTATTTCCTGTTTTTATCTCATCCATTTAAAGTTTTTGTTTCCGTAAATTGCTTTTTCTCTGTGGTTTTGTTGTTTCAATGTTTAATGGGGATTTTATTATTTATTTCTGCTGTTTTACTATTATCTATTTACTTGTTCATGTGGAAAAAAGCTTGAACTGCATGGCACATGGTGTCATCTGGAAAAAAGGAGACAAATTTGTCCCACTTAAATCTTCTTAATCTAAGACTGTGGATATTACAAACATTTAATGATTTATTTCTCTAGGGTTTGCTTTCTTGGTTAATGAAGTATTCTTCTGGGGCCTTATGCATAACGCCACACTATAACATGGCGTAAGCACAAAAAAAATTCAGATGCATAAATCTGTGCGAACGCCAACTTCCGCGTTCTTCTGCTACATAAATCCCGGTCAGTGTGAAAAGTAATGCTCGTGCATGTGCATGCTGTCCGGCCCCAACTCCTCCCAGAATTATGCCTCTTTGAATATGCAAATCAATATAAATAGCCCTTAAGTTCAGCGTTCTGTGAAAATGGCAAAAGCATGGAGGAAAATAGAAGAAGTTCAGTGAATACTAAGTGGAGGCAAGGAAAAACGTACTATTTGTTGGTTTAAACAGTGGTAAAAACATAGAGTGTCAGAGAAACTTGAAAGCTCAAGTTCACAAAGTCGCACAGTGCCCGATATAAAAAGAAGTTGTCAGATATCAAAGTTGCCGTGAAAAGGCGAGTCGTAGCCCACCGTCTGAGTGTCATATGAAAGCTTATTATGGTTCAGAGAGAAAAAAAGGCACACAGTGGGAAAAAATCACGAAATGTCCACTTTAATCACGTAGTTTATTTTGTCATTAACGTAGAACATCATAAGCTTCATCTTAAAATCGTTTAATTTACTAGTTTCTCAAATCCCATCGTAACTAAAGTAGCATGTTAAATGCTTAGTTTTGTATTTGATCTTCTATGTGTTCTATGTGTGTGAATCACTACGTGATTCCGGGCTTTCTCTTCCTCTGACAGGACACAGAATCCATTACATTCGTAAAATTACAGCTCTCTGAATAATTAACATACTGAGATGTATACTTGATATAATTTTCATGATTATAGGACTTAAAGCATGTTATTAAACATGGGAACACGGTGGCGCAGTGATTGTGCGCAACCTTTGATGAAATACTTTATTGCAGCAGTACTGTCTTTTTCAAATGTACTAACCCCCAATTCCTGTGCTTACTTTTCTTTCTCCAGATACCCAATTGCCACACAATCAGCTCTGTAATAGACGTTAAGCCATCTGTAAGCTTAGAATGCAGATTCTTCAAAACTTTTAAGGAACATTGAAATATCTTTGTAGAACATGTTTAATTATTCTATCCTTCCAGTGCTCCACCAGTCCCAGCAAGCATATAGTGTGAGGCAGGAACAATCCGTGAACGAAGCACCAGATCCTTGCTAGTGCAGCGACACCGTGTCCTCACATGTTTAATTATTAACAATACAGATTATTTAAACAAAGTTAAAGTTTTATCTGTATAATATAATAAACATATTTTGCTGAATTTCATCATAAAAATTATATTGTCATCATATGTAAATACGCGCTTTATAAAGTGGCGCAGGTTGTACAATATTATAACAGTAGTGCAAGTTTACTGTGAGGTAATTGTACTTATAAGTACAAACAGTTCTACAAGGAGCACTTGATGGACTGATTGAGTTTGTTTATAGTTCTTGGGATGAAACGGTTTCTGAACCGCTAAGTCCATACAGGAAAGTTTTTGAAGCGTTTGCCGTGTGAGAGCAGCTCAAATAGGCAGCATGGTTGAGGCAGCATGTGCTTGATGCTGTATACCGATAATTCTCTTTCTGATCAACTGCCCTGAGTGGTGCAGTGAGAGTAATATGGAAAAAGATGATCCGCTGTGGCAACCATTAACAGGAGCAGCTGAAAGAAGAAAAAGAAGGTGCAGTGAGAGTAACAACGCTAACGCAGCTATGATATTTGGACTAGTTGGCCATTCCATGGACCATTATATTGTTACAGGTTAATTACAATCAGATGCTGTGAATTTCCCCTTGGGATTAATAAAGTATCTATCTATCTGTCAGATGCATTAAACTAATAAACAATATACAGTTAATTTCAGTGTATTTATAAAGCCGCATCAGGGATGTGGATCTAAAAAAGAAAGGGTAACCACACTGGAAAAGTAGCACTGCTTTGATGCTGGGTGCCGCCAGTTTGCAAAACCGAGCGCAGAACTTGTGTATGCCAGGGTATGAGCTACCATGGAAATGTGCGTGGCTTAACGTCAAGTTTAGGTTTTATACATCGTGATTTGAACGTGGAAACAGGCTTACGCAACATTTTTGTGCGTACGCACCGTTTATACATGAGGTCCCTGGTCTTTTTTGACTTTGATTTTTTGTTTTGGGTTTGACAAATATATTTTTGTTCTCTCAATTCTGACTATTTAAACAACTACATCTTTTCTCACAATCCTTTTCAAGCCACTGCTAGAATTTTTTTTTCCACTGTTACCAATACATAATCACAGATCAGAAAAAATTAACAATCGCATGATGAGATGTTTGTAGCATGATATATGTAGTATATAAGTTGAAAATACTAAAAGTGTTCTAGAAAAGGATCTTAGCTGAAACATAACAATGTTATATATTCATATACACAAGAAAAGCTCAGCGATGGGACGCTAAAGAAGAACAACACAATGCCCCTCCAATGAGACCATGGCTAAGTAAACCTTTATGTAATGTAGCATCAGGTGACCTCAATAATAATGGCACACCTGTAAAATTAGGTGGCCCGCCCCCCCCGGGTGCTACATTAAGAAACACAAATAGAAAACAATCGGTCAGAATTAACATACAAGGGGTCACACAGAGGGGGTGACAATTACAAAGTTATTAACTGAAGGAGAGAAACTTACCAAATAATTAAAATACACAAAAAAGCAATAAACTCAAAAGCAAACAGATAAAAAAAGAAAACAAAAGAAAAGCAGCAGAAAGACTAAAGCCAAGGTGGTAACTCCAAAATAAGCCTGACAACATCAGACTATATTTTATTTTAGGATATTAAGTATTGTCTAAACTGTTTACCACCCATAAAGTATGCTTAGTAAAATCTCCCTGCATCATTATAACAAAATATTGATTAACTGAATGGCCACATTCTTGATGAGCCTCCAAAAGACCCCAGCACTGCATCTTTAGAATAACAGTGTTCACAGTCAAGGTTACTAGTTTTAGGAACAGAGAAAAGCTTGAAAACACAAGGAGCTTTAGACTTTCATGGAAAAAAAGAGATTTGCGACACTTAGCAAGTTAATTTTCTGCTACAGTGAGCACAGCAGGCTACCATTAGTTATCACTTTATTTTTTTATTGTGAAAACAAATGATCTCAGCAGTTCACCCTCCTAAGGTCACCTCTTCCTGGACATTATCTGTGTGCCTCAGAATGCTGATTCATATAATTTTATCTGTCTAAACAAGTAAAAAAGGGTCTGAAGAGAGAAATCAATGAAATGCTATGTGCTATAGCTGTCAGTGACTTTCCCCAGATAGACTTTTAGGTCCAAATGATTTGTTACATAGTGATTGCCTTCGATTCTATTGAGCCAAAACAAGTGTTTTAGTTATGATGTGGTGGACCTGCTCATGAAATCTACTAGCAAGGAAAAAAGCTTAATCTTTTGTAGATGCAGTCATCTATAGATATGCAGGTATGTTTTTTTCAATTGACCAAAATGAGTGAATAAGTGGATGTGTGCAATAGTGCCTTCTGAAAGACTGGTATCCTGTGCAGGGTTGGCGCCAACCTTGTATTCAGTAACCTGTAAATAGCTCCCTGTTATCATAATATTGGATTAAGTGGTTTCAAAATATGGATGGATTAATGTGCATGTCACTTGCAGAAAGTTCATGAAGTTTTGCAGAAGTATATTTTTACAGGATTAGCCTATTTATATCTCAGAAATGTTTGTTAGTCCTAGATTATTTCCTTTTAATACAAGGGAAAGTTTCAAAGATAAAACTGTATGTAAACTGGAAACAGTGAATGAAGCAGAACTTATTGTGGGAAATAAGTGGTCACTAGATAAATGTAAATCTTAAATTAACTGTACTGGATGTCCAGATATTCGTTTAGTCAGCGTAAAGTATCTGAGAATCAAAAACTGACATGAGGCCAGTATTGGTTCATCTTCTATCTTGGTAGAAGCAGCAATGTAGAGCAATTTTGAGGCTTTGCTGTCAATAATGTAAAAAGGTAAGGTGAAATAATGTTAGCTTACCTTGTTTAACACTAGAATTCCTGAAGCTTAAGAAAAAACTTGTAATCCCGGCCCATCTTAAATCCCTTCACATCTCTCCATCAGGCACAGTGGCGCAGTGGGTAGCACTGCTACCTCGCAGTTAGGAGACCCAGGTTCGCTTCCCTGGTCCTCCCTGTGTGGAGTTTGCATGTTCTTCCCGTGTCGGCATGGGTTTCCTCCGGGTGCTCCGGTTTCCTCCCACAGTCCAAAGACATGCAGGTTTGGTGCATTGGCGATCCTAAACTGTCAATAGTGTGTGCTTGGTGTGTGTATGTGCCCTGCGGTGGGCTGGCACCCTGCCCAGGGTTTGTTTCCTGCCTTGCATCCTGTGTTGGCTGGGATTGGCTCCAGCAGACCCCCGTGACCCTGTGCTAGGATATAGCAGGTTGGATGATGGATGAATGGATGTGTCGGTTAGCACAAGCAGCAAGCAGCTTGCTGCCCTATTCCTCACCTTGACGAAGCTCAACTCGGGCAAAAAGTTCTCCCAGTTCAAGCCCAGGCTCCTTATCTGGTTATTAGGTACCTGGAGTGGTGTAATATCGTTATTTGGAATACATGTATTTCATGTGTGTTCTGTGTCTGCAAAGATCTGGGTAAGCGTAGGATGAAGGGAAATGCGAGAAATGCAAGAAAGGCTTTTTGAAAAGCATCTTTTCTTTGGTTCATATACAAGCTTATTTCTTTGTAAGTGTCATCAGATATTTGGTACACATTAATGTATTTCAGGAGGCAATTTGGAAACATAGAAAAATGCAGTAAAATATTCAGAAAAGCAATTCATGTTGTTAAATGTCATTATGCGTAAAGTAGTAATGATTTGTGCAAACCTTAGACAAGTTAACAAATGCTTATGGAAAACAAAGAGAAAGCTATGAATCATAAACCAAAATACCAGAGCCTAAATGACTAAACCTCACTTGTTGGACTGTAGGAGTCGGTGAAATTCTGGGCTGTTAAAATCTTGAAAGATGAGTGCTAAGGGTTAAAATGTTTTTCTATGTATGCAGTAGTCTTGACTTGTATTTTAGTTGATCCCATATTTGCATTATCTCATAACTGCTTTTAGCTCATGTTTGCTTATTTCTGTCTATTAAATAAGAATATACATTTATGTTCTGTGGTTTGTACTGGCAAACCTGCCAATAAAATTTGTTTCAAAATTAGCTTCACCATTAGTTTTTATGATCATTTTGTTCTTTCAGAGAAATGACACTTGAAAAGAGATAAAAAAATGACGTATGTGCAAACTTATAAAAGCAGAGGGTTCAATGCAACGAGCACACACACATCTTAGGAGCTGCAGCAGGGCTCTAGCAAGGCACTGGGCATTTGTGTGTGTCTAGTAATAAATCCTTGCTTTATTTTTCATAAAGTTAATAATTTTAAATGCTTCTATAACAGGTCAAATCTGTAATTTTGGACAAAAGGCTACAAGCCTTCATGACGTGAATCATGGTGCCTCTTGGGAGGAGGGCCTTAGCAACCAACCAAAGTCTCTTAGCAACCCTGCCCACAGAGATTATAAAATGGTGGTGTATCAAAAAATTTAAATTTGGAAACAAAATTTTAAAAACACAGCTTACAACATATTAAAGTATCATAAACTGAAAAAAAATGTCTAAAGCAAAAGCAAATTTGTGCCAACCCAATTATTTACGGCCTCTAGATCCACCTGTCAGGCTCATGAGGATATCAGGTATGAAATAATCACAGCAAACAAGAGTCTTTAAGTTCCTGAAATGTTGAAGCAAATGAACAATTTACTCCACCAAGGGATATTTTCTATGAGAATCTACATTTACATTTATTTGCTTAGCCAGAAACTTTTACCCAAAGCAACTTTAACAATCAAGTAACATTAAGCTAGGGACTGTTTCTTCAGCAAGTATAATAGCACAGGTAACATAAGTTGATTGCCACAAGTGAAGATGTAATAACTCATACATTTACAATCATAGATTACAATCAATAAAGCAATTAAACTTAACCAAATGGCCAAGAATAGAAAGTATCAATACAAATGGAGGTGAGCAGCCCATTCCACCAACTCAGAACCACACAGGAAAAGAGTCTGGATTGAGGCTTGTTCATCACGAGCACCCTAGCAGATATGAGTGGGCGAGAAGGAACATAGAACTTCACCAGTGTTTTCATATACTAAGGGGGTAACCCATTAATACTAGAATCCCTGAAAAAAGTCATAATCCCAGGCCACCTTAAATTCCTTAGCACCTCTCCATTAGCATCTTTTGTTTTGCAAACTTCATGTGTGTTCCGTGTCTACAATGATCTGGGTAAATGTAGGATGTATGTGTTCCAAATAACGATATATTATTTACCCTAATAATAATAATAATACATTTTATTTATATTGCACTTTATATTTTAGCAATCTCAAAGTGCTACAGAGTAAAAATAAAAATAATAAAACAAGAAAATCTATTTATACTTTAACAAAATATCTTTCTAAAAAGATGAGTTTTTAGATTCCGTTTAAAAACATCAGTCGACTGTGGGGCTCTCAGGTAGTCAGGGAGGGCGTTCCACAGTCTCGGTGCCACAGATGAAAAAGCCCTATCACCCATACTGCGAAGCTTGGTTCTAGGGACTTGGAGAGTGTTAGTGTGTACAGAGCGGAGGGTGCGTGAGGAGGTATGAGGGGTAAGGAGTTCCTGTAAGTAAAGGGGGGCATGTCCATAAATGCACTGATGGGTGAGGAGAACGACCTTGTACTCTATTCTGAGTGGGACAGGGAGCCAGTGAAGGGTTTTCAGGATTAGGGTGATATGGTCATGCTTTCGCACCCTCATCAGGATCCCACCAGCGCAATTATGAATATACTGGAGTCTCTGAATACTCTTGCCAGGATTCCCGATGAGGAGCGCATTACAGTAATCCAGCCTGGAGGAGACAAAGGCATGGACAAGCTTCTCTGCAACTGCCACGGTGAGAGTTGGGCGGAGTTTAGTGATGTTCTTGAGGTGGTAGAAAGAAGACCTACAGAGGTGTTTGATGTGGGTGTGAAAAGTGAGTTGACGGTCCATTTTAACACCGAAACTGGTGACAGATGTGGAAAGGGGAATGTTTTGGCCAGCGAAAGTGATACTGGTGATGGTAGAAGAGTGGAGATGGTGTGATGTGCCAACTAAGATGGCTTCTGTTTTGGATCTGTTTAGCTGAAGAAAATTGAGCCTCATCCATGCCTCTATCTCCTCCAGGCAGGTAGTCAATGTAGATATTGGAAGAGGAGCAGTAGAGGAGGTGGGGGTAGTCCTGAGGTAAAGCTGAGTGTCATCAGCATAGCAATGAAAAGATAAACCATGTCTGCTAATGACATTTCCAAGTGGGAGCATATAGATGGTGAAAAGGATGGGGCCTAGCACAGAGCCCTGTAGGACACCACAGGTGGCGTTGTGGGTATGAGATTTTGTGCTGCCCAGGGCGATATGCTCAGTCCGGCTGGTCAGGTAAGGTGTGAACCAATTGTGAAGAGTGAGAGTCCAATGGTGTATTTCAGGCGGTGAAGGAGAATGTTGTGGTCTATTGTGTCAAAAGCAGCTGTCAAGTCAAGGAGGATGAGTAAAGAAGGGGAACCAGTATCTGCTGTTATCAGAAGATCATTGGTGACCCTAACCAGGGCTGTTTTGGTGCAATGGCCAGAGAGGTAACCAGACTGAAACTTTTCAAACAGATTATTCAATTTGAGGTGATCATGAAGTTATGTTGCAACTGTTTTTCCAGAACTTTAGAGAGAAATGGAAGATTGGAGATGGGCCTATAATTGGAGAGAACTTCAGGATCCAGGGTGGGTTTTTTCAGTAGAGGTCTGATGACAGCAGTTTTTAGTGAAGAAGGAATATAACCAGCCAGGAGGGACTGGTTTATGATCCTGGTGATAAGTGGAGAGACGGCAGAGACGTTAACCCTCAGCAAAGCTGAGGGGAAAGGGTCCAGGGAACTGGTAGACAGTTTAATTTTCCTGATGATGTCCTCCACCTCTTCCCGTGTGGCAACAGAGAAAGAGCAAAGGGGCTGGACAGTCTCAGACAGTAGGTCGACAGTTGGGTCAGGATATCTGTGGTGGAGAGGTGTAAGCGGATGTTATCAACTTTTTGTTTGAAGAAATTGATGTGCATATTGCACCTCTCATCGGTGGCCTCAGAGTGGGCAGGTGAAGGAGATTTGAGAAGGTGATTTATAGTTGAAAAAAGTTTTTTGGGGTTCCTGGAGCTGTTGCTGATGATAGTGGAATAGAACCTGGACCGTGCAACCTTCAGAGCTTCTACAAGCGCCCTCTTGTGTTCCCTGTAAACCTGTTTGTGGACAGTCAGCCCAGAGGCCTTGAACCACCGCTCAAGGACACACCCAGCTGCCTTATTTTTCGCAGTTCGCAGGTGTACCAAGGTGTTGAGCATGAGAATGAGACGGACCTGGATGTTAAGGGGTGTGGAAGTCCAGGAGACTGCTCAGGGACTGGTTGTAAAAATCCACAAGGTCAGCAACAGAGAGGGAGCTGATAGGGTCAGAGGAGAGAAGTTTAAGGTCCAGGGCCAAGGCATCCACATTGATGTTCTTCAGATTTCTGAAATGGATCTGTCGTTTTAGTTTGGTATGGGGGGAAAGAAAGGGCAGCTCAATTGACACTACTTTGTGGTCTGAAATACTAAGATCATATACCTGTAGGTTACGGATTAAGGCAGAATTTTAAATGACCAGGTCAAGTGTGTGACCCCTGGAATGTGTGGGGACGTCAACATGTTGTTGTAGATTGAGAGAATCTAGTAGCTCAAGGAAATCAGCAGTGAGATAACCTGTGGGATTGTCAACATGAATATTTATATCTCCTAGGATTATGATGTTGGCAGAGGTAGTTGTGAGAAGATCAGTAATTTCCGGGATGAAGGCAGAGTTGGGCTTTGGAGGTCGGTAGATAAGGAGAACAGTCATGGGAAAAGGAGGCTTACATTTAAATGCAAGGCACTCGCAGGAAGATGTTGCAGGTATCAAGATACAGGACAACCCCAAATTCTGATGGTGGATGATAGCTAATCCACTACCACACCCAGTACTGCGAGCTGCCTCCAAGTAACTGTAGCCAGGAGGACAGGCTTCATTTAGGGCAGAGTAAACCTCTGACTGGTGCCATGTTTCTGTTAGACACATGAAGTCAAGTCCTTTCTCCCTGATGTGTTCTTCAATCAGTGTGGCTTTATTGCAGATGGATTGAGAGTTAAACAGTTCAAATTTGACCAATGACTGTGGGGTAAATCTCTGTACTGATCACAAAACATTAAAATCCACTCCACGCAGCTTAGAATCCACTCCACAAAATAAATCCAGCCGGGGATGTGAGAATCTCGTGGTGTTTCTCTCAATAGCTTGGGTGTTTCCTATGCTGGAGTGTGGAGATCTCACGATACTTTCAGAGTTGATAGTAGTTGGAGCGACGGTGCTCTGATGACGCATCAAACGTGCGACTGGTGACCAGAAAGATGGAATATTGGGAGCAGAGCACTTTGGCTGGTTATGGAAGATAACTTCCTCTATGAGTGTAATGAGGATGGCGAAGGAGTCCAAGTTCCTTAATGATGGGGATGTTAATTTCAGGAGTGGTTGCGGGATTAAGTCACCAGAGTTGTGAGCTGGAATAACTGAATGCCATTCTGACCGAAGAAGAAGGGAGAGATGCTATCCAGGCAGCACCGTAAAATCCAAAGCAGATGGTAAAATCCAAAGCAGACGGTAAAACAATATATCCGGGCAAATTAGTAATATTAGTAATATAAAACTCAGAGGGAGAAGTGGCAAACATTCAACGCCAGCGTCCTCTCCAGCACACACCACTTATTTAAAATGCATTCTTTTTCTGGTAAAAAAAGCTTTGTGGTAAGGGGCAGGCTTTCCTACAGGATCTGTCTGTATTGCATAGCATTAATATTTCTGTCAATTATGACCAGATTGCCAGTCTCTGCTGCTAAAACGCAAAATATGATGCTGCTTAAACCACATTTCACCTATACACCTTATACAACTCCAGGCACCTCACACCCAGATAAACAGACTTGAAATGAGAGAACATTTTGTCCGACTTGAGCTGGGGCAGTGGAGTGTGTGATAGCAGGCTGCCTGACAAATTTTCAAAACAAAAGACGCTAATGGAGAGGTGCAAAGGAATTTAAGGTTGCCCGGGGTTATGACTTTTTTGGAGGTTTCAGGGATTCTAACGTTAACTACTCTGTAGGCAAGCATCAAGGATTTGAAGTTAATACATGCTGCTAATGTAGCAAATTGAAGAGAGATGTGGCAATTGCCCATCTCAGCTGGTTAAATTCAAGATGGGCCACTGCATTCTGGATCATCTGCAGCGGCTTGATAGCACATGTGGGTGCACCTTTCAGAGTTGAGTTGCAGTAGTCTAGGTGTGAAAAGACCAAAGCCTCGACCAGAAGTTGTGCTGCATGCTCTGTCAAATAAGGTCTGATCTTGCATATGTTGTACAGCACAAACCTGCATGAACAAGGAACAGTAGAAATGTGGGCAAAAAATGTAGCTGCTCACCAATTACCACCCCAAGGTTGCGAACTGACCTGGTGGGTGTTAGCAGCAGTGAGTCAAGCTGCACAGAGATGGGAAGTTGAACAGACTGGCCTATGGAATGAATTATAAGTGCAAGCTTTATGGCAGACTTGAAGTAAATCGGTGGAAGAACCTATGTCCTTTCTTTTAAGGACACGTGTGTGGCACATTGACTGGCAGGATGACACCCGACTTGTTGCTGAGTCGAAACGGTGCCATCTTTTGCCTTTACGCCTGGTGCAGCTGCGTTGTTCTTATGTGTGAGTGGACATTTCTTGCGGGTAGGGCTTCTGTTCTCTTTCTCCAATGTACAACCCTCATCTGAATTCACCTCTGTTATAGCACGTGTTTATTTGAAAACAGCAGTGTCAGATCTGCGGGAACGTGAATATGACTGACAGAATAAACCTTAATTAAAAAAAAAAAAGCTAACTTTTACAAGTACCATAAATTTACACAGGCTGTTGCAGACTCAAATGAAATGTATGTTTTTATTATATAATAGTAACAATAAGAGCAGCTCACTACTCAAAACAGTCAAGCTCAGAAACTAACCAGCAACTTCTTGAGTACGAGTTAGTAGTTCTTACCACTGCACCAGCCAAGCTGTCATGTCATGTCACTGTCGTACCCTAACCTGGTTTCTTTTTCTACAGTGATATTCTTGAATAAAAGCTCACTTGTTTTGTTATACTTGTACCTTTTGCGAAAGTGTATTATTTGATACTTGGACTTCAGTCTTCACACATTATACACTTAATGTCTACATTTTGTCAATTATTACTAAAAAATGAAAAACATTTCTTTTTTAGTTATGTGTTCAACAATTCCTGCTTTGCATTTCATCCTACATTTACACAGATCACTGTAGACATGAAACACACATGAAATGTATGTATTCCAAATGACGATATATTATTTAACCTGTTCGACACCAGGCACCTCATACGCAGATAAAGAACCTTCGTTTGAGCTGGGAGAATTTTTTGCCCAAGTTGAGCTCCGTCGTATTGGATAGCAGGCTGCTTGCAGCTTGTGCTGATCAACATATTTACAAAACAAAAGATGCTGATGGAGAAGTACGAAGGAATTTAAGGCTTCAGGGATTCTAGAGTTAATTGGGATATTTGCTTCACACAGATTCCTTTTCACTTTGCCCCACATAGCATTTAGCTGAGTGAGATATTCTGTGATGATAGGAACACTGAATGTAACAGAACTGAAATTCAACAGATTGGGTGTAAAAACATACAGACTTCCAAGTGGTCACTTTTCTATTCTGGAGAGACAGAGCACATTCCTGGCAAACCCAGCCAACATCAAGACTTCACTACACCTATTTTTGAAAGAATCTGCTTTGTCCATTGCAGACTTTTCCAATTCACTATTAAATCCTTCAATCTGACATTTTAACTGAGGATGAAAACCCAAAATGAGATTCAACATGAAGATTCATTGTGAGATTCAACATCACAGAAAAATGGATAAAAACAAGAAAAAACAGAGGACCCCCAGTCCGTATTGATTGACAAAGGAAAACCTTATAATCAAAAAAAAAAAAGTGAAGAAAATATAAGCTAGTTTTTTGGTTGAGGGAATGTCTTTGCAAAGCGATCTTAGAATACTAAAATTACAGCATTGTTATGTGAGTGTGGTAGGTCAATAATATGGTCTATATTGACTAACCCCCAGGGTTTAGTACAGGGGTGGGAAAATATTTTTTATGGGTGGCCACATGAGAAAAACAGCTGGTTGAGGAGGGTCAAAAACATTCTGTCAACTGTTACATTACGATAAACATGTTATATTTCTTTTTTCACCAAAATAAAATTAGTATAGACCACACATTCACAGATTTTGTTTGACTTACTGGACATTGGAACATATGCACACTATAGCTTGATTTTTAACACAGTCTACAATTCCTGGTTTTGTGAAACAAAAAAAATAAGAAATACTTTTTACTGCATTAATCACTGATAAAGTATTTTACTGTCTCTGTACCTTTGACAATGTAGTGGAAAGAATTAAGTCTTTGATGAGCTTCAACTAGTGCACTGAAGTCAGGTGTAATTCCTAATGTTGCTATTTGAAGTTCAGCAGACAGATGGTCATCACTGAGAGAAGATCTGTACCTGGATTTGTTGAATTTAATTATGGAGAATGTCTGCCAAATATGTATGTTGATCCAAAGAGGGTAAGTATTCTCTGAGCTAGTCTTCTCAAGTGTGGGAAATTCTCGCTTTTGAGAGAATTGTAGAATGTCAGTAATAGCACTGACTTGAAGTGTTCTGCCAGCAATATATCAGAATGCAAGTCTATAAATTCAAGTTGTACCTCACTGGGGGCACTGTCCACATCACATGTAAAAGGAGAGGAGATGGTGGACATTTCAGTTTCTACTTCTTTGAAGTCTTCAGTGTGCCTGGAAAACTCACCATTATGCAGTGCCTGGAACAGGACTACATATTGTATCGGTTAAGCTGATCAGCAGATGGATTACTCCCTATCAGTGTGGGAAGGTGTGTCAGTGTGTTCCTCTCTACTCGTTGAGAGAGAAGCAGCAGATTCCTTTTGAAGGCTTTGAGTAGGATGTGCATATACCATGTGCAAAAAGACCTTTGCCTTGCAATTTTGTATTCAATTAATTCATAAGTGCAGTCACATCAACAGCAAATGCTAAATCTGATAGCCACTCAGTGCTGCTTAGATCAGGGATCGGTTTCCCTTTCATTTGACAAAACTCCTGAATCTCTGATTTCAGATCCAGGTCCCGTTTGAGCACTTTGCCCTAGCTTAGCCACCTGAAAGCTGTGTGGTAGCCCAGACCAGTGTGATCAGACTCATGCTTCTTCAATGGTGTAACAAACTGCTGGCAATTTAATGCCTTGGCCTGATGAAATTTAAAGTATTTATTACAACATCAACCACACAATTAATTTTCAGCACTGATTTACAAAGCACTTCTTGCTGAATGGTACAGTGTAAAAATATGAGTTTTTAGGCTGGGTTAATTGATAATCGGACACCATTTCCTGCATCCTTTTTAAAAGTCCAACATTTTCACCTGTCACATTAAGAGAACCATCAGTTGTCACACCAACTAACGTATCCCACTGCAGTCCTAACTATTGCATGCATGTACTGACTTCAGTAAATCAATACTTACTGGTTGTTGTCCCTTTCACTGACTGTGAAGTCAGTTCCTCTGTCATTTCAAAATCTTTCTTATTCTTTTCACAAAATCAGCATCTATGCTGTGTCACAAATATCACAGCTCTCATCCAAGGCCAAAGAGAAGTCAACATTTTCCACCATATGTTTCAGCTATAGTACCAGATTCTGCTCAATCTCCTCAATTGGTCTTGTAGCCATTTGCTGTGAGAGGGACAGATGTTCAAATGCATCCTTCTTCTCTGGGCAGAAGATTGCTGCCAACTCCAATGAGCTCTCTTTAAAAAATTCTCCATCTGAAAACAGTTTGCTTGTTTTGCCAATTTTGTGAGCTAATATATAGCTGGTTTTTACTGTTCCTTCCTTTGCTATATGAAGTTTTGTAAAAAATACTTTGCTGTTTTTGCAGTTTAGCCAACAATTCCTATGCGGTCCTCACCTTCTCGTCTCCTGCTAGTGATGGCTCAAGTTGTAGTCTTTAAATGCAGCAATGTGCTCTTTGCATACCAAACAGATTGCTTTACTTCTAACCTCTGTGAAATAAAAATACTTAGAAGTCCAAGATCTGTTTCCCACATCAACCTTGCATTTTTTACTGCTCATTTTTGTTGTGTCTTTGCACAAAATGCAGATGGGACACACGTTAACAACATGTGTCGTCTTCCTTTATTTAGCATAACGTGAACAGTCTCTGTATCACCCTTTTTTCTGATGCAACTTCCCTCTTTTATATCCTGTCCTTTCTAATTCTGTCTCCCATAATTTCCCATAGATATCAATTGTGATGTGCGTCTGCAATGCGACATCTGGCTGTGATGCACACTGACACACCCCGGCAAGTATTTCCCATCCGCACTTTCCACGAGCCAGACAGAACCAGACCACTGGCCACATTTGGCCCGCTGAACTATACAATGGTCTGGTTTAGTAGCTACTGTTGTGGAAATGCAATAACCCCATCAGGAGACTCAGTGTATTTCTTACTCTTGCATATATCTCACGTACCATGACATACTTGTTAACGCCTCTGACATATATTATCCTAATTTAAATACCTTTGCAATAGTTTCTGCATTTTCTTAATACCCAGGTGACCATATATATTACTCTGAAGTGCTCTACTCCCTTTTATTGTGATGGTACAAAATTTCTCTGTGTGATCAATACATCATTGGCGTTACTTGGGTTGAACCTGACTTATTCAATTAATTCTCTGGGGATAGTTACTTGAGTTACTGCTAAGATGACACATGTAGAAATCATTTCAACTTACATGCAACTGTGTCTTTTTGAAGAGTACACAGCAGTTTGCCAAATGTTTACAATTTGCTGTACTTGTCTTGTTTGTTGGTGCTGCTCTTGTCTTGTATGCTCATGTGTGATTTTTTTCTGGTATAAAACACAAAACAAAATGTGTTCAAAGAAATGAATAATGCGGGCAGTCTTCTATGTTTGTCCACTTCCACCTACTGTAAGTATATGGAAAATGCTTCTATGTAGAGAAAATAAAAGGTCAGAACAAAAAATAATGGGTGGGGTTGCAGCCAACAGCTCTGTTTAATTGATAGTCAAATAAATTGAAAAGAAAAATGCACTCATAGGTGGGAAACACAGCACAATGATTTTCAAACAAAAAGGTTCTTCTGAGTGAGAACTCCAACCTCCTTAGCTGCAAGTTCATATTGACCGCTGACTAGTAAATGGCCTCTAGATCCTTATAGCACCAACATTGAAGCTATGGGTGGAAGCAGAAACTGGGTTACTCATCCTCCGGTCAGCAAGACTCTGAACTGTGGATGAAATGGGGGATGAAGTTAAAGACAGCACCCACTCTCTGTTCAGGGTGCTTTGAAGATCTCCCTTATGTGCTTGAGCTTGGTACCAGCTAAATATATATGTCCTGCTTTATGAGGAAACCTGACATTTCATGTCCTTTTAAAGTAATCATTGATTGGTTATTAGGCAGCTTAGCTAGTAAGCTGACAACTAGACCTGTTGTCACAGTAAAAAAAAGGTTGAGAATCTCTGCTTGAATGGGATAAGTCCTCTTCTGTACTTCTTATTCATCGATGACTATGTGCATGAACAAAACACCAACTCCATCATTACAGAGAGATAACGGAGAGAAGGTCTACCTACTGACACAATGGTGCTTATACAATAACTCTTTACTTTCAGCAAAGTCAAAGAACTTCAGGAAGCAGAAAGCAGACCACACTGCCATCCAAATCAAGGTTGTTGCAGTCATAATGGGGAACGGGTTCAAATTTCTTGAAGTGACTGTCACTGACAACTGAAGTGAGCATAGAATATTATTGCCATAACAATGCTTTACTTCCAGTATTGTCTATTCTTAAAAACTTCTGCACAGTAGAATCCACCCTCACTGGCTACATCCAAGCACATGAAGCACTGCAAAGAGTATTGAAGATGACACAGAACCTTACTGGCCTTCTATTCAAGATATCTATAACACATGCTGCCTAAATGCTGCAAAGAAAATTATTGAAGACAACAACCATCCTTCACAGTTGTTTCTCTCTAATCCCTTCTGGTAATTGACAGTCACACCAGTCAGCAGGTTCTGTCCTCAGGTCATGAGTTTATTGAAAACATCCAGTCACAGTACCACATATATTACTGTAGATGTTCTTACATAAATATTGTAGTGACCCCTAGGGGGCACAGACAAACAAACTAACACATCCCCACAAAAAAAGGTTTAAGGACTTCTTGAGCCATTTATTTCAGATTGAACTATGTACAAATGAGAATATACACTCACTCACTGTTGTGGCCATGGCAGACACCACTCTCTAAGTTACAGCTTTAAAACTCCAGATCAGACCACTACCATTTTAACTCCTCCGATTTTCTGGACCAGGAAGACACCAATGTCTACCTAATCCTCTGCAGTGTTACTGGCCCAGAAGTATGCTATCCTTTAGTTAAAGCCAATCCGGTGTTACTGACCCTGGAGTACTCCAACAAAAGGTGTGTTACAATATGACCACTTTTTCGGATCTCTCCAGTTACCGTGTACTGCTCCCCAAGCCGGCATGATTATAATATATATTGCTGTGTTTGAGCAACAGCAAAGAGAAAGAAAAACAATAAAGAAATGATCTGGGGCACAAGCGACCGACACTACTTCCCAGCTACACCACCACAAGTACAGAAACACTCCAGCGAAGGCAAAGTTGAGTTACAAGAAAATTATTAAATAGTAAAATAAGGCATTGGACACAACAAACAAATCCCCTGTATACATTATACCACGCTGCAGCACTTTCTCCCACCCCACACAAATAGTAAAACAAAACAATTAACAACATACACCCATGATACAAAAATGTGAAAAACAAATTAATGAAACCAGTGTCCTTTAAATATTCGCTGTTAGAGACGAACATCTACAGTCTGTGGCAGGGAAGGATGCTCCCAACCATACCTCCTGTTCAGGGAAACTTATTACTACTCAGTCCCTTATGTTGGCCCATCAGGTTCTCTCCCAAATGACTTCACCTCGTTCATAAAAAAAAAAAAAGTAACACCTGGGTTCATCTGACTTTTTCCATGCAGGTTGAGTAGCTTTCCCTCTTGCCATTTTTGTGGTGTCTACTTCTCTTTTTGGTCTGGCGCTCCCTCCCTACCCTCTACCTTTCTCCCATCACACATTTAGGTAAGGTTGGCTCCTCCACGTACATTTTGTTTGGCCCTCCAAGCCATGTGCTCCCTTCCCCATTTACCATTGGCCAGCCTTACACATTAAGCCATTCCACCATTAACAGTTACAACCGCCAGCTTCAAAACTCCTCATAGCTTGCTGGTACCGTTTGCCATGCATTGCCTTGCTGTTCCTCCAGCTCTTGCTACTACTCCCGGCTCCACAGCATCTTCCAGCTTACTGATAATAATCATCCTGTATCTTAAGACCATCTCTTCAGTTCTCTGCTGCTGTAGCTGCAGCTGCCAATTTACAGCTCACAAGTACAAATCGTAGGTTCTGCCTCCCACCTTCTCTTTATCAGGACTGCCTTTTAGAGATGCTGTAGCACTTTCAGTTTTACTTTCAATTTATATCGGTAATTCTTTGTTATTTTCTGATGCTATCTTCTTTGGAGTTCCTCAGAGTTCCAGTCTAGGATTTATACTTGTTTCATTCTTTATGCATCCGTTGGGAGATATCATTAAAAAATATAACCAGTCTTTTCATTTCCATAAAGGTGATGCACAACTCCATTTACCCAAATGATATAAGTTCCATAAAGACAGTATGTTATATGTCAGCTGGGATTTATCCCTGGCTGGAGTTGAAAGTTTTGTTCATTTTTCTTTATTTTATTTATGTTTTTTGCATTATTTCTTGTTTATGATTTTGTCTCTAAGTCTTTGTTATGTTCCATGAATTTTGTGTGTTGTCCCCCAAGAGGTGGGAGCACCTGGTCATCACTACTAGCAAATGCCCTCAGCCCTCTGAATCAATGGTTTCCTACAGTCTTTTCTTTGCTTATTTTGATTACTGAAATTTTTGACTATTTTGCTGTATTTTTTGTATTGAGACATTGTTTTCTTGGATTGTCTTATTGTTTTATGCACTTATTTTGGATTTTTGTGGTCAACAGAGCTTTGTGTTATTTCAGAGCTTTTTCATAACAAATAAATCTTTTATTTTATAAAGATTCTATGTGGCACTCTGTTTTACTAGCCGTGGTTTCTTGACAGCATTTCCTCCTATAGTGGTCATTTATGAAACTGTTTGTGACTTACTTGCTTAGGAACTCTCAAGTGGCACAATACAGTGATTGTCTTGAAGAAATAAAATGTTGGATGGCTGTTAACAGTCTCCAGTTAAATGAAAACAAAATAATAGATACTTTTATCTGGATCTTCAAAACATAACGATGGTCTGTTAGAAAATGTATGAAAACTGTTACCATATGATACACCACAAGCCAGAAAACTTAAGGTGTTTCTTCATTTAGACTCCAGATTTAATAAACAAATTCATTGCTGTTAAGAACAGTTTCTTCCAGCTTAGAATCATTGCAAGAATTAAGCAATTTCCCTCTTTTAATGCCTTAGAGGCAGTTATCCATGCTTTTGTAGCAACCAGGATAGATTATCGTAAATCATTCAGCTGTCTCTGTCTGACTCACATTTAGTAAAAGATGCAGTAGCTGGGGAGTGGGGACAACATTAACCTGGCTTTATTGTCCCTTCTTTGTCACCTTGCCCATCCTACAACACATATAAGAGGTTTAGTTTTAGTTTAAAAGAACTATGTAGGATGGCCTCTTCTTATATTAGATTGGCTGAACCAGGGTAGCTGTGCTTTTGCAGTCACTACACCAAGATTGTGGAACAGCTTATCACCTTCTGTTAATGGTTTTATATCTAGACTTAAAACTGTTCTTTTGTCTTTAGTACTCTAAAACTGCCTTTTATATTTTGTTTATCTTTGTATAAGTTTTAAGCATTTAAATTGTATTAAGTGGTTTTTATTATTATTATTAATATTATTATTTTGCTTTAATATAATATTTGTACAGCACTTGAAAGTTGTTTTTAAATGTGCTTCAAAAATAAATTTCACTTGCTTGCTTTTCCAACATCATATCTGTTTTTTTGGATGTTGCTATTTTGAGCACAAGATGCTATGGCATTGCTATGCAGCACCCTTAAACGTTCATGGTGCTAACTTATTGTCGTACCACAAAAGAGGGTCAGCTGCATGAACTCTTAAGTCATGCGATTTTGTGGATAAATCTAAAGACTTTTCTGTGTGATGATTGTTGTTATTCATTGTTGGTGCTTTAGTCCCATTTTTGAGCTTCTACTTTGTTTTTTGATTTAGTTTTTAAGATCATGGTTACAAATCTTTGTTTAACCTTTCATATGGCAGGCAAAAAAATTTGTTTTTGTTAGCGTATGTGTTCTTTTCTGAGGAGTTATGCAAGTAAGAATTTAACTTTTCATAATGTAAACATAGCAATAATCTTAACTTGAACTCCATCCTTCACTTTGACCTGTGCAGAATGCAGAAAGAAATTCCACATTAATATTTTTTTAGATAAAGCTGCGGTTACAAAAGTGGAATTTGTTAAAAGACTCAATTTGTAGTTTTTTGAGTCTAAATCTGATTTATTTAATAATTGTCTAATAAAAATCACATTAAAGGAATCAAGGATATTGCTGTCCTGTAGATAATTAATTTGCTGTGAAAAAGTATTTTCCTACATTTCATTTTCTGCTTTGTAAGGTTCCTGAACTCGTTTGGAACTCTCCCCAACAGGATGACATGCCAAAAAGCGTCCCGAAATGCAATCGCCACATTTATGGAAGACAGTTGTAGGTGCTAGGGGTTGCTGTTGCCCCAAGAAACCACCAGACAGAAGTCCAAGACACACTTGTAAAAAGCACCACAAATGCAAATACAGTGCACAAAGCACCACACTTGCCACAATTATTCATTAACAACAATAATAATACCAACAATAATCAATAACGATCCTCCACTCCCAGCAGCTTCGTCACCCAACCTCCCAACTCCGTCTCAGCTTGCTGGGTCTTCAGCAGACTTTTAAATAGTCCTTGACCCAGAAGTGTTCCTTCTCTTCTTCCGGGGCAAACACCACATCATCCGTCCTCAAGTAGCCCGGAAGTACTGTGGGCTTACGTCTTCGTGACTCAGAAGTACTTCTGGGTTGTAGTACCAGTAGAAGTCCCTAGGTTCTTTGTGAGCTCCCTCTGTGGCGGCACCCACGGCACCCAACAGGGCTGAGGAAACAAACTCCATGTCCCAGGATGCCCTGAGGGAATCCGGGGAACAGTTGCTGTCCAGGGGAGCTGCCACCTATCGTTCTGGGGGAGACAGTGTCCTGAAAAGAGTGCCTTCCTCCAAACTTCTCTTTCAGGAACATCCCGGCCAGATTGAGCTGCTGGCAGTCTATCACACAGTTTATGTTTCCGGGGCAACTGCGGGATCCCAATGCGCAAGCGGCTTACAGTTAAAACAGATCTGAGTTGATCGCGGTCGCAGTGTAAGCACTTTCCATCGATGGGTGATGCAAGGAACATTATAAATGCAGGGAACAGGATTACTTGGCCACGAACCTGGACATGACCCTGCCTGATTGCTGTGTCTGTGTATAGGAGAGTGGTAGATCCCGCTACAATAAAAAATTATGCTGTTCCTGTTTCAAGCTTAATAAAGTTGGTTTTGCTAAAGTACTGAGTCTCAGCTACGTTTTTTGGGGTGCTATAGTGGTATTTAAAGAATAGTCTGAAAGAATACATGACTCCATAGCTTGGTGCATTTTTCTGCTGTGTAAGGTACTTTAGCATAGTCAATCTTCAGGTGTGATTATTTAGCCATATTACAGGGCAATGTAAGGTCAATCGGTGTAAATGCACAATTTAAATATGACTAATCTGAGTCCTTACTATTATAGAGTGGTTTTAACTCCAGTCCAGACACTATCTTTGTGGAGTCTCTCCATTTTTGAAAACGTTTTTCTTTGGTTCATATGACCTTCCTCCCATAAATGTACATGCAAGATTAATGGCTGGATCTAAATTGCCTCAGTTTGAATAAATATGAGCATCAATGTCAGTGTGACTTATGATGAGCTGTTGCCTAAATTGCCATGACTCTCTAAGAAAGCAAGAAAGAACTTTTTGGGAAAAAATGGAAGAAAATAGAAAAAAAAATGTGTTTCCATCTAATTCTTTCCGTGATATTTATATGTGAAACAGAAAGCTAAAACATTTGTTTAATATAATTGCAATAAGTTTAGTCAACTACTCATCTTTACCATTTTTCAGCTTCAGGCCAACATTCAATAGATTGAGCATTGTTTCCTCAGTGAAGACCACGTTAGAAAGACATGGTCAGGATATTAGGTATTTATCCATGTTAAGTGTGTCATCAAGATGATATGTATTGTCTTGCAAAGGAGTGGTGGACAAAATTACATTATAGTTATTACACTTTGTCATCAAATCACAAGTAAATAAGCCGAACTGACTCTTAAAATATGAAAAATAGGAGGTATTGTATTTACAAGAATGGCATGTGATAAAAACAAATAACAATCTCCTGGTAAAGTGAGTAATGATTCTTAGCATCACACAGTTCCACTTGAGAGGTAGATAGCACTCTAACAGTAAATATAAAATATTCCTAACATTCCCCCTTAGCCAGCAAAATTGTGAGGTTTTGGGCATTTAAGGAGAGTAATGTGGTTTTATTGAACTAAAGCACAGATTTTTAAAGAGAGTAGCAAAAGGCTCACACTACTGTTTGTTAGCCTGTAGTCAGATATTTCATTTCACATTATATACACTGGCCTTTTTCTTTAAAAGGATTTGTATTGTAGTGGTTAGTATGTTTCCCCAGCATGCTTCCTTAGATCAGATTACCATATTTTAGCCACAGACTAAATGAACCACATTGCATGTCCTCGATACCACTCTAAACTGTTAACAATAAATAAAGGATAATTCACTAACAATTTTCCCTGTGCCTAAGAAAACAAATGTGAACTGCCTGAATGTGGATCTCACTCCAATCTTGATGAAGTGCTTTGGGATTTTGATGCTGCAACACATTAAACAAAATATTCCTGATAGCTATGATCATCCCCAGTTTGCATATCTTCACAAGGAGGCCACATATGAAGATGATACCATGTCCATTACACGTATGTCTGTATAATAGAAACTATTATGATTGTTTATAGACTATGGCTTAGGATTTAGAACTGTTGAACCAGAAATGCTGACCACCAAACTAATAACTTAAAACTCAGCATGACTTTTGTGAGAGATGGCTGGCAGCTTATCCTGGCCAATACATCCACACAGCTAGATGGAGTCCTCCCTGCAACAATGGAGGTGACCCGAATTCCCGCAGGACATTATGAGCAATGGAGTTCGGCTTCACAGCCTTGCTGGATACCGTGGGGACTGCCAGGGGACGCTGCAGGGAGACATGAAGATTATGGTTTCTATTATAACCAAGAAGTACTCCCAAGTCATGGGGACGGAAGGACAGAAGTACTTCCAGACTGAAGGAAAATATAAATCTTCATCTGACCTGGAAGTGCTATTGGATCACATGGACTGAAGGACAGGAGTGCTTCCGGGTCAAGGACTATATAAAGGATTGTGAGAAACCCAGCAAGTAGAGCAGGAGTTGGGAGGAAGTGTGACAGAGCTGCTGGGTGGAGAGGAGGATTTATTGTTTAGTATTGCTTTGATTATTGTGTATTTTGGAGGTGCTTTGTGCACATTATATAAGAAATTAAAATTATTTCTGGGACTTTTACCTAGTGTCTGGACATGTTGTCTGCGGGTTTGGAGGAGTGACAGAACCCCCTACTGTCACACCCTCTACAATTGGATTTTGGAGTTTTTCTGACCAACACACTTCAGCATGTTGACACTGGCAAAATTATACACCCCATGCTAACTCTCAATACAGGCACTCCACATGGTAGTGTGTTTTGCCCACTTCTATACTCCTTTCTCACTTCTGAATTTGTGGCCAGACAGTTCCAACTCCATTATTAAACTAGCTGATGACCCCACCATCATTGGATAGTTCACCAACAATAGTGAGACTGTTTACAGAGAATAGAGCCATTTACTATTCAGTGGTGCAAAGACAATAATCCCATCTTTAATGTCAGTGAAGTCAAGGAGCTGGTCAGAGGCTTAAGAAAGTAGAGGGCAGACCATGCTGCCATCTATACTCAAAGGGATAATGTTGAGAGGGTGAGCAGGTTTAAATTTCTTGGACCAACCAAAAGTGATGAAGTGGACACAATATGTTTTGCAAATGAAAAGTTAATCTTACTCTGCTACATAAGCCCCGAATGGTGAAAAAATATTTAAAGTAAAAAAACTGCATATTTAGCAGCTCATCATTTTCCTCCTTTTCAAACATTATTCACACAAGAAATCAAAATGATTGCCCACAATAATAGAAACTTAAATAACACACCTTTAATTTAGAAAATAGTGATAAATATCCTTACAAAAGCAGGCAAGCATATTTCCATCTACTTCCATAAAACACTAAAAGCAGACACCTGTGACATAACGCTAATTGTAAATAAAGTAAAAGGAAGCTGATTTGTTTTGAGCAGAAAATGGTTTGAATGAAAAACATTCAGTACAATACAAATAGATTAAAAGGGAACTGAAAAGAAACACAGTGCTGACCTTCAAGTGATTATACTCTGCGTTTAAATCAATATGCAGTAAAGAAACTGGTCTGAATGATAATTTAAATACCCCATTGTGACCCAATGAATCCATTAGACTTATCTGTAGGTGTGTGAGGGTACTCAATGTCACAACCACTTTTGTCTAAATCAATGGCAGACAGCTTCACTAGTTTCCTACTATTAAATCAAACTGACTTCAGGTAACAATGTTATTAAAAGATAGGTAACTTTAACTTTTTGAATACTTCATAATCTTAAAAAGACTGAAGAAAATAAGACTGAAGTTGAGCAATAAGATGGGGCCCATTAGTAAAATAAGAGTTAGACATATATGCTTGTTTTTACTGTCACTTGGTAATGATGATGACTGATGTGATGGTGAACGTCACTGAAGGATTAGAATCTACAGATGAGCTACTGAAGAATATAACATTGCACCAACTCGCTCAGGAAGAAACACAAATGTGTCACCATCCTGTCTAAAAACAGGAAAATTATTCCAGAACTGGAAAGGCTTTTAAAAATGTTTTTTGGCAAAGCCGAATCTGTCCTTCCTATGCTTGAGATTTATCAGTGGTTTGCACCTTGTGGTAAACCTTGTGGTAAACACTGTCTTTACTTTTATGAACTCTTGACTGTAAACTTTGGCATTGATATATTTACCTCCCAGAGAGTGTTCTTAGTTTGGCTAAATGTTGAGAAGGGGTTATTCTTCACAAAGGACAGAATTCCACAATCATTCAGAACCACCTAATGTAGTTTTCCAGACCTTCTGGTGTTGCTGAGTTCACCAGTGCATTCCTTCTCTTAGGATATACAAAATGGTTGATTTGACCACTTCTTGTGTTTCTGTTCTCTCTCTAAAGGGTTTGTTTTGTTTTGTTTTCTCAGACTGTTTCTGGTTACATGGACAGCTCTTTGGACTTCATATTGAGAGTTCACAGTGACAGCTTCTAAATGAAAATTCCATGTTTGGAATCAATTCCAGATCTTTTACCTGCTTAATAGTTAATGAAATAATGAGAGAACTGCTCCCACATGGCTATGGAACAGCGTGTCAGTCAAATGTCCTTATGCCTTTGAGCCTCGGAAATGTTGGTGGGGGTTATGCAGAAAAAAGGCTATTATTCCTAAACAGCTCATACAATATCTTTGATAAAAACCTTAAATTAAAGCTGAAAGTCTATACATTAATCACATAATGATTGCTTTATTTCAAATCCATTGTGTTGATGTATAGAGCCAAAATTCTGAAAATTGTATCAGTGTCCAAATACTGACTGTATAATTGAAAAAAAAATAAATGTACACAATGAGTTAAACATTTTAGTAGATGGAATGGACCTCAGGGAACTAAAGAAATTACGTTATGGAAGTTTTTCCTCAAAGACATGGAAAAAATATATCATTTCAAGATGTTTCCAACAAGAAAAGAGAGTCAGTAACTAAGATTATGAGCAGAAATCTGAAGAAAAACATCACCATGGTATGTAATATTTTAAGGTTCTGAAATATAAAAGTTGAGAATTAACAGGAGTTTCAAATGTGAACATGGAATTCAGTTCAATTCATTTTTGTATAACACTCTTCACTGAGTGCAGGCTCAGAGAGCTAGTAGCAAGTTCACAAGTAAAATGCAACTCTGTCCTTACAAATTCGTGATTACATAATGTATGCACATAAAGGTATAAATTAATTTAAACACACAGTAACAAAAAGCAGTTTCAAACCTCTTAACATAAATAGATCTTTACAATATCTACTCATTAACATTACTGCTCCACTATGGCTAGATGACAACAAAGGAGGAAAAACTAAAACTTAAGTCAGCAGCTGGAGAAAATAAACATCTGAGCGTCTGCCTTTAGTGTTAATGAAAAGTGAAAAGTCAAAATTAGACACAGTCACAGTCCTGGAGACCTTGGTCTACAACCTTCCCACCTCCTCCTGGGTATTTTACAGTAAACTATGTGGTGGGCCATTCAATATGACTAAAGAATCTTTTCATCCTTGGATATCGAGGCTCTCAATACTCTCATTAGCTGCAAAACAGCTTGGTAGTCAGTGTTGTACAGAAAAAAGAGTTAGGTTCATACTTTTTAACACTGTCAGAAACCTGGATGAGTTTCTAGCATTGTACAGCTCAACTTTCGAGGTTAAAAACACAAGTAAACCTTTCAAGTAGTGGGCAAAGACCAAAGGTTTAAAGAGCAATTCTAGACTGAAAGAAAAACTGGACACTCTAATGTAAGGAAATTACATGGCACGCCAAGGTTTGATGAAAGAAAAGTTCTCATTCTTGGGACTGCAAGCCTCTTATAACAATGTGTAGGATTTTTCTTTTTCTGTATTTACATATGCGTACGTCCAAATTGTAAAGGAAACATTGCCTAATATGATTAGGACAGAGTCCCTAGACACCAGGCAAAATCAACAGTATTAAAAGGTACATTTTTTGACAATTGGGAATATTAAAGTGCATCCAGAAAGTATTCCCAGCGCATCACTTTTTCCACATTTTGTTATGTTACAGCCTTATTCCAAAATGGATTAAATTCATTTTTTCCGCAGAATTCTACACACAACACCCCATAATGACAATATGAAAAAAGTTTAGTTGATGTTTTTGCAAATTTATTAAAAATAAAAAAATTGAGAAAGCACATGTACTTAAGTATTCACAGCCTTTGCCATGAAGCTCAAAATTGAGCTCAGGTGCATCCTGTTTCCCCTGATCATCCTTGAGATGTTTCTGCAGCTTAATTGGAGTCCACCTGTGGTAAATTCAGTTGATTTGACATGATTTGGAAAGGCACACACCTGACTATATAAGGTCCCACAGTTGACAGTTCATGTCAGAGCACAAACCAAGCATGAAGTCAAAGGAATTGTCTGTAGACCTCCGAGACAGGATTGTCTTGAGGCACAAATCTGGGGAAGGTTACAGAAAAAATTCTGCTGCTTTGAAGGTCCCAATGAGCACAGTGGCCTCCATCATCCGTACGTGGAAAAAGTTCGAAACCACCAGGACTCTTCCTAGAGCTGGCCGGCCATCTAAACTGAGCGATCGGGCGAGAAGGGCCTTAGTCAGGGAGGTGAACAAGAACCTGATGGTCACTTTGTCAGAGCTCCAGAGGTCCTCTGTGGAGACAGGAGAACCTTCTAGAAGGACAACCATCTCTGCAGCAATAAACCAATCAGGCCTGTATGGTAGAATGGCCAGACGGAAGCCACTCCTTAGTAAAAGGCACATGGCAGCCTGCCTGGAGTTTGCTAAAAGGCACCTGAAGGACTCTCAGACCATGAGAAACAAAATTCTCTGGTCTGATGAGACAAAGATTTAACTCTTTGGCGTGAATGCCAGGCGTCACGTTTGGAGGAAACCAGGCACCGCACATCACCAGGCCAATACCATCCCTAAAGTGAAGCATGGTGGTTGCAGCATCATGCTGTGGGGATGTTTTTCAGCGGCAGGAAATGGGAGATTAGTCAGGATAAAGGGAAAGATGACTGCAGCAATGTACAGAGTCATCCTGAATGAAAACCTGCTCCAGAGCGCTCTTGACCTCAGACTGGGGCAACGGTTCATCTTTCAGCAGGACAATGACCCTAAGCACACAGCCAAGATATCAAAGGAGTGGCTTCAGGACAACTCTGTGAATGTGCTTTTAGTGGCCCCGACTTATCCGATTAAACATCTCTGGAGAGATCTTAAAATGGCTGTGCATCGACACTTCCCATCCAACCTGATGGAGCTTGAGAGGTGCTGCAAAGAGGAATGGGCGAAACTGGCCAAAGATAGGTGTGCCAAGCTTGTGGTATCATATTCAAAAAGACTTGAGGCTGTAATTGCTGCCAAAGGTGCATCGACAAAGTATTGAGCAAAAGCTGTGAATACTTATGTACATTCTCAGTTTCTTTATTTTTAATAAATTTGCAAAAACCTCAAGTAAACTTTTTTCACGTTGTCATTATGGGGTGTTGTGTGTAGAATTCTGAGGAAAAAAATGAATTTAATCCATTTTGGAATAAGGCTGTAACATACCAAAATGTGGAAAAAGTGATGCTCTGTGAATACTTTCCAGATGCACTGTATGTCAAATGACATTTACTTCAATGTTTGCATATTTCTGCATTTGCAGATATGCAAGTAAGAATTTTACTGCTCTTCTGCTCACATGGCATGATTACTACTACTAAATACTTTAGGAGAAAAAAGTCTGCGGCCCTAGGGTAAAAGATGGTTGTCACTTGTCTATCCTATAGATTTTAGGCTTAATCTGATCATTATGCATTTATTGACTTTAAAAGGTGTACTTTCGACATTGGCTGCTTGCCCACTGCCTATGTTGGAGCCTCCCTTTTTTAGTTGAGCTAAGTTAAGCTATCAGTCTTCATATAGTACCATTAACTGCTGTATATTGATCTCAAAAACTGTTAACAATACAAGATAATGCATTGGATAGTAAAAAAGAACTTAATATTAAACAGTTTCCCCACAGTAAGTGCATCTTTTATTTATAAGAATGTCAACTCATCTTAAATATGATTCTGTACCAGTCATTAATTCGTTGAGACTAAAGTGAAGCATCCTTGAGCAATGGTAACCTGAAAACAGTGATTTCTGAGAACTCAGTACACTCAACATGCTCTAAACAAAGTTATCAGATATGGAAGTTCATTAAAGTTAGCACGCAGTGATTAGATGTTCTGATGCCAGAGAAAAAAGATGTCTGTATATTGAAGTCTGCTGCAGTATTATTTTTTACAACAAAGCTACAATAATCCTTTGAAAATGTATTATGTTGCATAACAGTAAGTTGAATTAGAGGTACATAAAAAGACATTGGCAGAGAGAACTGAAAATCAAAAAAACTGTAACAAAGGCAAGATTATCTCTTGGTGTGTTGTAATGGCAGTCCATGTTCTCTCTAAGATTAAGATATTTGAGTTAATATTCTCAGTTTTGGAAATAAAATGGATGTCAACAGTGCTTGAAATGGAATCACATCACTGATGGTTGTCTGTTTATGGGTCATTTCCTAGCATTCAAATGAAGCTTCAAGTGCCACATTACAAAACCAATCAATCTAAGATTTATCTATGAAACTTTGAACACTGCAGGTATAATGCACCAGTGCTGATTGGTACTCTAAGTAAAGGTGCCACTAATCTTGGTGGAAATTGGCCGACCAATTCAATCACTGGATGCCTATATTTTTCTCCCCTTTTTTGAATACCTCAAGATGTCTCTGATTGCTAGCTACACTACAAACTCAGATTATTTCCTGTCCTTGGTCCTCAATAGGCAAACCTCTTAACTAGTCAGTTAGCAGAGCTCTCCTCTACTCCAACTCCTCTATCTCTGTCATACACATGAGCAAATAGATGGTGGCATATGTTGAAGAAATGGATTGACTGTATTAAAGAGCTAATATCATGTAGTACAATGTTAATTCCTGCTAAGGAGAATCTCAGGTTCAAGTTGGTCATATGTATATAGCATAATGATATTCTTACTTGCTCATTTTCCACGGACCAGTAGCAATAGTACAATACCAGCAGAAAACAATGAATATAAACACAGTAAATATAATACAATTCATCATTAGATAATATAAGCAAGAAACAGTAATGCGATTGTCACTATGTACAGTTATGGAAAACCACTATGTTCTGCAAATAAAAACTATACTTGAATCTATTATGAACACTAAAGGTCCTTTACCATATGCTGGAAAACAAGAAGGAAAAAAGTGACTGTGCAGGATGGCTGGGGTCTTTATAAGGCATTACCATGTCCTGAACAGAAGGCTGCAGGTTGGTGTTAAAATTCTATGCCATTATTTCTAGGCCTGTGCGGTGCTGACTCCAACTGTTTGACATACCACAATATTAGCAGCCAATGAGGAAGGCCTCCATATTACACTTATAGAAGCACAGATGGAGGCATTCCTTACACATCTAAGTAAGTAAACATGTTGGTGAGTATTGCAAAGTTAGGTTGTGCTCACTTTAGGAAAATTTAACCTGTTGATCCTCTCCAAAGCATTTCTCTGATGTGGATGGGAGCAAGTACTGTCTAATGCTTCCCAAAATGTATAGCCAGCTTCTTGGGTTTAACAGAATTAAAGGAGAGATAGTCATCCTGGCACCAGTCTGTCAGAAGGCAACTCTCCTCTCTGTGACCCCTCAGACCTATTATGGTGGTGTCATCAGCAAATATCATAACAGAGCTAGTGCTGTTTCCAGTCACACAGTCCTAGGTGAACAAAGAGTACAGCAAGGCTAAACATTTTCACAATTCAATGTATGCATAACATGCCTCTTATCTTTACGAAACCTTTATTATAATATATTGAGCACAATAATAAGCCTACATCAACTTATTGATCTTAAACTAGCGGATGTACATAGACAATAAAGTTGATAAATGTCAGGGAATATTCTTTTAAAATAACAGCTGAGATCAGCACTCTAATGGTTCCATGGACATTCTTTATTATAACAGACCTGAGGGTGGCAAGTCAAGTGAACACCACACTTCATTATGACAAGAGTGAAGAAATATGGAATTGCTTGGTCCCATGAAGGTTAGGACAAGTTGCACAACATAGCTGTAAAATACATCAGTTTGCACCAATCAACAAAGAGAACAGTTTGGCCCTTCATGCACCTAATGTTTTGTATGGATAGAAAGGTACCAAATATCTAGATCCTCTTTTGTAAGCATCATTAAATAATACCTTCTTATATACATTGTGACGTGTGAGTCACTGTCCTGCAGACAAAAAAATGAGGCTCAGTCTTAGGCTTCGGAACAACCAGCTTTATTAATCAACTTCAAACAGCAACAGCAAGTGTATTTATTAAAGTGGGAGCTACTACTCCATGACACACAAACACAGCAAACAAGCAGTGTTTCACTTCATTAGTGATATTGCCTCAGCTCCCTCCTTCAGTTCAGGTACTGATAAGCTTCCTTGTCAGGCTGGTTCCCGCGGCTATGGATCCGCAACTGGGATCAGATTGTCCTGGAGGAAAGGGGACAAAGGGAAAGTGGGCCAGGTCATTGGCCAAATTAAAGTACCCCACGGGTTGGCAATCAGTCCCCAGCCGACGAACGTGCTGTGTGACTGGGCTGCATAGTCGTTGCTGAAGCAAGACATGTTGCGCAGTGGGGCTGCATCCACGTCACAACATATACAACAGTTCAAACAATAATAAAGATTATACTGTATGTCACATGATCTCATCTCTTGGGTGAATGTACTGACACCACATGAAGTGTTAGTTACACAGAAAAGCACACAAATAGGCATAGAGAAAATGTCCTTGACAATAACTTGTCATATTTGATTTCTTATGAACCTAACAGTCGTCATATTCTTCCACCACAAAACTAAAATTTAACCCCTATTACAGAGTCATAGCTTATTGTAGGACAAAGTAATGGAGAACACATCTAGTGTATACACTGTATGAGTAAGATAAATTAGTAAATAAAACTTTTTCTTCCTAAGCAATATTAGGACATCAACATTTAAAATCCCCCTCCTTGAACCGTCACCTTATCGTGGTGGAGGGGTTTGCGTGTCCCAATGATCCTAGGAGCTATGTTGTCCGGGGCTTTATGCCCCTGGTAGGGCCACCCAAGGCAAACTGGTCCTAGGTGAGGGATGAGACAAAGAGTGATTCAACAAACCTCTGATGAAGAATAAAAACCTTGGACGACGTTTTCCCTTGCCGACGCTGGTCACGGGCCCCCTCTGGAGCCAGGCCTGGAGGTGGGGTTCGATGGCGAGCGCCTGGTGGCCGGGCCTGCACCCATGGGGCTCGGCCGGGCACAGCCCGAAGAGGTAACGTGGGTCCTCCTCCCCATGGGCTCACCACCTATGGGAGGGGCCAAGGAGGTTGGGTGCAGTGTGAGTTGGGTGGTGGCGAAGGCGGGGACCTTGGCGGTCTGATCCTCGGCTACAGAAACTGGCTCTTGGGACGTGGAATGTCACCTCTCTGAAGGGAAGGAGCCTGAGCTAGTGCGAGGTCGAGAGGTTCCGGCTAGATATAGTCGGACTCACCTCGACGCACAGCTTGGACTCTGGAACCAATCTCCTTGAGAGGGGCTGGACTCTCTACCACTCTGGAGTTGCCCGGTGAGAGGCCGAGCAGGTGTGGGCATACTTATTGCCCCCACTGGAGCCTGTGCATTGGGGTTTACCCGGTGGAGAGGGTGGCCTCCCTCCGCCGGGTGGGGAAGGGTCCTGACTGTTGTTTGTGCGTATGCACCAACAGCAGTTTGGAGTATCCACCCTTTTTGGAGTCTCTGGAGGGGTTGCTAGAGGGCATACCTTCTGGGGATTCCCTCGTTTTGCTGGGAGACTTCAATGCTCACGTGGGCAATGACAGTGAGACCTGGAAGGGCGTGATTGGGAGGAATGGCCCCCCCGATCTGAACCCGAGCGGTGTTTTGTTATTGGACTTCTGTGCTCGTCACGGATTGTCCATAACGAACACCATGTTCAAGCATAAGGGTGTTCATATGTGCACTTGGCACCAGGACACCCTAGGCCTCAGGTCGATGATCGACTTTGTGGTGGTCGTGGACTTGCGCCATATGTCTTGGACACTTTCGGGTGAAGAGAGGGGCGAGCTGTCAACTGATCACCACCTGGTGGTGAGTTGGCTTCGATGGTGGGGGAAGATGCCGGTCAGACCTGGTAGGCCCAAACGTGTTGTGAGGGTCTGCTGGGAACGGCTGGCAGAGTCCCCTGTCAGAAGTAGCTTCAACTCCCACCTCCGGCAGAACTTCAACCACGTCCCGAGGGAGGTGGGGACATTGAGTCGAATGGGCCATGTTCCGTGCCTCTATTGTTGAGGCGGCTGACCGGAGCTGTGGCCGCAAGGTGGTCGGTGCCTGTCGTGGCGGCAATCCCGAACCCGTTGGTGGACACCGGCGTGAGGGATGCCGTCAAGCTGAAGAAGGAGTCCTATAGGACTTTTTGTCCTGTGGGTCTCTGGAGGCAGCTGATAGGTACCGGCAGGCCAAGCGAAGCGCTGCTTCGGTTGTTGCTGAGGCAAAACTCGGGCATGGGAGGAGTTTGGAGAGCCATGGAGAACGACTTTGGACGGCCGAGGAGATTCTGGTCCACCGTCCGGCGTCTCAGGAGGGGAAGCAGTGCAGTGTCAACACCGTATATGGTGGGGATGGTGCGCTGCTGACCTCACTTCGGGGCGTTGTGGGTCGGTGGGAGGAGTACTTTGAAGACCTCCTCAATCCCACTAACATGCCTTCCAATGAGGAAGCAGAGCCTGGGGACTCTGAGGTGGGCTCTCCCATCTCTGGGACTGAAGTCACCGAGGTGGTCAAAAACTCCTTGGTGGCAGGGCCCGGGGTGGATGAGATACACCCGAGTTCCTTAAGGCTCTGGATGTTGTAGGACTGTCTTGGTTGACACGTCTCTGCAACATCGCATGGACATCGGGACAGTGCCTCTGGATTGGCAGACCGGGGTGGTGGTCCCCTCTTTAAAAGGGGACGGAGGGTGTGTTCCAACTATAGAGGATCACACTCCTCAGCCTCCCTGGAAAAGTCTATTCGGGGTTCTGGAGAGGAGGGTCCGTCGGATAGTCGAACCTCGGATTCAGGAGGAACAGTGTGGTTTTAGTCCTGGTCGCGAACAGTGGACCAGCTCTTCACCCTTAGCAGAGTCCTGGAGGGTGCATGGGAGTTTGCCCGACCGGTCTACATGTGTTTTGTGGACTTGGAAAAGGCATTCGACCGTGTCCCTCGGGAATCCTGTGGGGGTGCTCGGGAGTATGGGGTACGGACCCCTGATAAGAGCTGTTCGGTCTCTGTACAACCGTGTCAGAGCTTGGTCCGCATTGCGGCAGTAAGTCGAGCCCGTTTCCAGTGAGAGTTGGACTCCGCCAGGGCTGCCCTTTGTCACCATTCTGTTCATAACTTTTATGGACAGAATTTCTAGGTGCAACCAGGGTGTTGAAGGGGTCGGTTTGGTGGACTCAGGATTGGGTCACTGCTTTTGCAGATGATGTTGTCCTGTTTGCTTCATCAGGCCGTGATCTTCAGCTCTCTGGATCGGTTCGCAGCTGAGTGTGAAGCGGCTGGGATGAGAATCAGCACCTCCAAATCCGAGAGCATGGTCCTCAGCCGGAAAAGGGTGGAGTGCCCTCTCAGGGTTGGGGGAGAGATCCTGCCCCAAGTGGAGGAGTTCAAGTATCTCGGGGTCTTGTTCACGAGTGAGGGAAGAATGGGCGTGAGATCGACAGGCGGATCGGTGCGGCATCCGCAGTGATGCGGGCTCTGCATCGGTCTGTCGTGGTGAAAAAGGAGCTGAGCCATAAGGCAAAGCTCTCAATTTACCAGTCGATCTACGCTCCTACCCTCACCTATGGTCATGAGCTATGGGTAGTGACCGAAAGAACGAGATCACGAATACAAGCGGCTGAAATGAGTTTCCTCCGCAGGGTGTCTGGGCTTTCCCTTAAAGATAGGGTGAGAAGCTCAGTCATCCGGGAGGGGCTCAGAGTAGAGCCGCTGCTCCTCCGCATCGAGAGGAGTCAGATGAGGTGGCTCGGGCATCTGATCAGGATGCCTCCTGGACTCCTCCCTGGTGAGGTGTTCCGGGCACGTCCAACCGGGAGGAGGCCCCGGGGAAGACCCAGGACACGCTGGAGGGACTCTGTCTTCCGGCTGGCCTGGGGACGCCTTGGGATTCTCCGGAAGAGCTGGAAGAAGTGGCCGGGGAGGGGGAAGTCTGGGCCTCTCTGCTTAAGCTGCTGCCCCCGCGACCCGACCTCGGATAAGCGGAAGAGGATGGATGGATTGATGAACATTTAAAATCCCTTTATTACTTCTTAAACAATTACATTCTATATTTATGCACAATTGCTTACATTTTGGATATGCAAAATTCACTTCATAATATACAGTAATTATAAATAATTTATAATTATAAATAAACATTATCATTTAGCAAATGGTTCTTACAGTTAATCCCCAGTTAATAGATTCATTATAACATAACTAATTAATTACTCATTCCCAAATGTGTCTTTTAGAAAAGGAACATTTCTGGATTAACCTTTTTAATGTAGTTGAGGCTCATTGAATAAAGAGTATATCAAAGTGTTTTAGAGAAAGTGCTATTGTGTGTTAGCATGGATCTACTCAACTACTACAGCAGCAGCCATGGTCAGGAAGCCAATAAATAACCCTTTTGGCAATTTTATTTATGTTCGCTATCCCCAAGCCCTTGATTTATTTCAACAAAAAACAATTTAAGAAGCATTTATGTATGTATTTCAGCTCTAAGAAAAATGTCTTCCATTGAAGGAAGAACATTTGTGACAGCAGCATCCATCTTTCTATTTATCTAATGTTCAGAATGCATATCAACTTTTTTTAGATTGACAAAAGTGTCCATTTTTCATATTTTGTAGTTCTATTTTGAGAACAATAACTAACGAAGCATAAATTATTATTAGATGAAGAATACAAACAAGAAAAAACTATAACAGATAATGGGTAAGAAAATGAATGGAGAACTGCATGTACTGAATAAGAGCCATTTTCTTTTTAGCACTATATTTTTAAACCCCTTGGATAGAATGTCCCACTTTTTCTAAATCAATAAAATAGCAAAGTATTTTAAACAAGAAACAAGTACACCACTCACATTGGACAAGCTGAGGCATGATTCAGCTATTGTCACAGCATGGCTGCAGCTGCCCCACCTCATCACATTGTGTTCTTTTCTTATGTTCCGGTCCTGTGGCTCAAAACAAACCAAACTGTTGTCAAAATTAATTAGCCTTTCAGCAAATGGACGACTAAATAAAATCTGAAAAATAGACTTTGCTTTATTAACTCTGTTAACACTAGAATTACCAGAGCCTACAAGAAAACTTGAAAATCCAGCCCACCTTAAATCCGTTCGCACCTCTCCCTCAGCGTCTTTTGTCCTATAAATGTGCCAATTAAGACAAGCAGCAAGCAGCCGGCTATTCCATCCCCCCACTCACCACCGCAGTTTAATTTGCAAAGAAGTTTCTCAGTGCTCAGTGTTTATTTTCAAGTGAAGTGCTGGAGCTTTATTGGGTAAAAAAGTACATTGTCATTTACAATACATACATTTCATGTGTGTTCAGTGTCATCAACAATCTATGTAAAAACATTGTTAACACAGAAACGTTTTTCATTTATTACTAATAACTGACAAAATGTAGACATGAATTGTATAAGGTGTGAAACCTGAAATACAAATATGAAATAAACACTTTTACAAAAGGTACAAGTATAAGAAAACAAGTGCACTTTTATTCAAGAATTTAACCGAAGAAAAAAGAAAGTAGGTTATTGTAGGCGTTTGATTTGAGAGCTTGTGTGGTGCAATGCTAAGAACTGCTGCCTTTCAATCAAGAGGTCGCAGTTTCGATATCAGCTGCTTCCCAAATTTACCATTTTGAGTAGTGAGCTACTCTTATTGTTTATATCATACAATAAAAACATACATTTGATTTGCGTCTGTAAATTCACAGTACTTGTGGATTTTTTTTTTCAGTTTTATTCTTGAAGCTTCCACACAAATGTGACGTCTTTTCAGATAAAGAAGTGGTAGGTACAAACTTGTTTTGTTGTACCCCCTCTTTAAGTGAAAACCGTGTCAGATCTTGTGCATGAACGAGTCTGGGAAAACTGTGGATGTGGGTGTGAGTGTTGTGCGTGACTGAGAATGACTGTGAAAAAGAATTGTTTTTATTCAGTTTTATTCTTGAGTGTTCCTGCTCACACTGAATTAGTATGCGTTTGTTTTTTTTTCTGATCTTGGCCATTGTCCACATGTTGCCGCATGTTGGTATCTCTTTTTTCAACTCCGGGAGATGCAGAGGACAGAATAGTACAGACAGGTCAATTCCGAGCTATATACAATCATCAGATTCAAATGTTAACAGTTCCCACACACACCCAAGGACTATCTTTCTTACATTTACAACGTGTATAAGGTGTGAAGCCTAAAGTCCAAATATCAAAGAAATACTTTCACAAAAGGTACAAATATAACAGAACAAGTGTGCTTCTATTCAAGAATATAACTGCAGAAAAACAACCCGCGTTAGGGTGCGACATTGACACGCATTTGCTACGATCGCTTCGGTGGCGCAACGGTATCAGCTGTTGACTGGTATTCAAAACTTCAAGGATCGTGAACACGACTGAGAGAATGAAACTGAATAAAAAAAAACAAAGCTAACCTTTAAAAGTATCACACATTTACACCGGCTGTTACAGACTGAAATCAAATGTATGGTTTTATTCTAAAATTGTAAGGATAAAAGCAGCTGACTTCTCAAAACGGACTTGTCAGAGATTGAAACCGTGAAGTTTTGATTACCAGTCAACTGTTGATACCGTTGCGCCACCAAAGCAGTTGTAGTAACTGCGTGTCAATGTCACACCCTAACGCGTGTTGTTTTTCTGCAGTTATATTTTTGAATAAAAGCGCACTTTTTCTGTTGTATTTGTACCTTTTGTGAAAGTGTCTCTTTGATATTTGGACTTCAGGCTTCACACGTTATAAACTTTATGTCTACAATTTTGTCAATTATTACTAAAACATGAAAAACCTTTCTTTTTTAATGATGTGTTTACATAGATCGCTGTAGACACAGAACACACATGAAATGCATGTGTTCCAAATAACGATATAGTATTTATAAAAGGTGTGATTTTGCTTGAAGCAACTGACACTAAGGTAAACAGACTTGAGCTGAGAAAACTGTGCGGGGTGGGTGATGTGATAGCAGACTGCTTGCTGCTTATCAACACATTTAAAAGACAAAAGGCGCTGATGGAGAGGTGAGAAGCGATTTAAGGTGGGATGGATGGAAGTTTTTTTGTAGGCTCTGGTAATTCTAGTGTTAAAAGCTTTCTTTACTGTTTTTGAGGTGTCTCCTTCTGGAGTGTTCAATGTGTGGTAGCAGCTTTGGTTTTTCAGTCACTGAAGACTCGAGGAATTCAAACAATCAAAAACTTTGTATTTTATACCTTAAAAATTCTGGCGTCCACTGTCCAACTATATAAAATGAAAATATAGGTTGACATGGTCATTATTATTATGTGTACAGAATCAGAGAGAAATTCTTACTTGCATGTGCTAATCAACATGTAACGTCATCACTCTCTGATGATTAGTGATTAATAAGTATAAGAATCTTACCTCTAAAAATCTGTTTTCCTTTCCTGAAAAATCTCAGAACACTTTTGTTAACAGATGTACACAATACAAAAATGTATGTTATGGTTATTTCGCATTTTTATTATCATTCTGAACAATAGGTTTCAAATCCTCTTGTTAGACTAATGGCTGGCTTTAACTCTTTGAGGGGTGAATAAACTCAGTTTTCTAAAAAGCACATAAAGCAACGGTTTCACACATAAATTAACATAAAACATCAGCTGCTATGTGCTGTGGCTGTTGTTGGCATATGTTCGGCATCTCTGGCAGCAGTGGTGCCTCAATGGTCAGCAGGAATACACGGTGAGCTGGCTGCCTGGCTGTCTTCACACAGCAGGTGGGCAGAGATGGCAGTCACAGTGTGACGCAATATGGCTTGTACCTCTTGTCATTGTAAGTGGTGGTCCTCCCAGGCAAACACTGCTGAAAGTTTTCAGCCCCACGATCAGCTGGGGACCAATCAGATGATGCTGGTATCTCACTTTCGTTTTCAATATCCATCTCCAAATCACTTGCATCAAACTCGGAGTCCGACAAGTAAGAGTCCTATTTAACGGAATTATCTAAAACGTCCATCGAGTATTTTGCTTTGTACATTCTCTTTGGTCTCTCATCAGAAGTCGATGCCATTTAAGAGGTTGTTTGCTCTTCGCTACTCATGCATGTGTAGGGAATCAAGGTTAAATCAACAAAGCTATATAACTTTCCTTCTGGCAAATTAGATGTTGAACTAAAAGGTAAGGTAAGAGTTTTGTCGCAGTTTACAGCTAATTACTGTCTTTTACCCCTGAAGCCGCCATCAGCCCTGAAAGAGGTAATGTCAGATTGTATATCAGATGAATAAAGACGATTATGCATCAATTTGGAACACTATATCAAGGTTTATGGATATTATGAAAATATATACTGTAGTGGACTGGCGCCCTGCCCAGGGATTTGTTCCTGCCTTGTGCCCTGTGTTGGCTGGGATTGGCTCCAGCAGACCCCCATGACCCTGTGTTAGGATATAGTGGGTTGGATAATGACTGACTGAAAATATGTAACTTAGCACTGGAGAACAATATCAATTTGATAAGATATTTATACACATATAAAGATAAGAGGTAAGAGTTGGGGCACTTTATCGAATGCCATATAATTGGAGGCAAAATAACAAAAAATAACAAGCGCATAAGCAATGGCCTTTCAAACCGGTCATAAACTAGACTGGCCCAAGATGGCAGTGGAACCTTTTAATACGAGGCCAGAGAAGAAGGGACAGGGTCAGAGGACGGTGACCCAGAAATGACATCACTTCTGCTTCCAGTTATCAGATCTGATGAGGAAATGGGGAGAAGCATTAGGCAACAGCGCCAAACCCTCCACTCAGTTTGGAATTAATACCTGACAAGCCGTGAAGTTCTCTCTCAATTGGAAGTGTGTGACAAGGAAGCAGACATGAACAGTCTCAAAACTTTTCTTCAGCACACAAGCACACAGGTTACAAACAGCAATGCTGGCAATCATTCTGTTTTAGCTCCTTTCCTCAGATTAAAAGTACACAAAGTCTTCTTTATCGAGCAGATTCATGGGCTCAGAAGCACCGGCTGGGGCAAGTGCAGTCGGGAGGATAGAGGACAGGAGAGAGAGCCAACGGACAGGTCACCGCTCAGCTTTAAATATTTTAAACATCGTGTGACAAGCAGATTACTTGGTAATCCTGCAAAGCTCAAGAAAGAGTGTGCTTGTTTCCCATTGAAATACTATCTAAGAGGGAGTTTTTCAAAGGGCAGTTGTGTTAGTTTGCTGTTAGTTTGCTGTTTAACAGAGTGCTAGCACACAGCAAAGGGAGTATCAATGCGCAGCCACCAGGGGCAGTCAGCAGGAAAATGCCACAGAGCAGCTTTGGACCTATCTCTGTGCAACTACCGTCGCCAATATTTTTCTAGATAAATAATTACATGAAATATTTAGAAAATTAGAGAAAACCTGCTTTAGAAGATATCCTCTCATTCGCTGGTACCTTCAGTGGGTCAAGAGTGCATCCCATAACTAAGCCTGCCTTCTTAACCACCTTGTTAATTTAAAGGACCTCTCTTGAAGTGATGTTACTGGCCCAGCACATCACAGCATACAAAATCAAACTGCCATCACAGAGCTGAGAAATATGTAAAAGATTTCACTAGCCACATTAAAGGATGAAGAAAGAAAGAGAAAAGAAGAAAGAGTTTGCGCTGGCCTTTCTTATATAGTTCATCTGTGTTAGTAGACCAGTCCAGCATGTCACTGATGTTATTATATTATTACTTGTTTTGCACAGCATCTGGTGGACAGCTGTTTGCCACTGACCCTTAATGAAAAAATATCACTGATAAAAATATTAAGAGGGATAAAAAAAAACAATGGAATTCCTGCTTGTAGCCAGCTGTGAGAGTTCCTATTAAGAATCCAAGAAAGGTAATGCTTGATAAAAGCAACCAACAATATTTAAAGTACCCTTCTCTCAAGGTATATACTCTTTGGGTGACAATATGCAGTCATTTACTGTCTCTTCATTAAATAAGACTGGAAAGGGTGTAACACCAGGAACATGCAAATAAGCTACCAAAATGCAGGAATGCTCTTCCGAATTATAATTACACCAATACACAAGCTACTGTACTTGACTCCAATCTCATATTTAGGCTGTCCGTTAATGAAAAACAATTGTTTGGCTGAAATAAGGGAAGCAATAGAATTTCATTTCTTTGTTTGAGAAGGAAATCATGGAAGATGACAGGAGTCTGACTCTGAGGCAAAGCCAACTGGTAAGACACCAGATTAACAGGCCACTGAAACAAGAAACAAGGAAGGATTCAGAGGTTTAGACATCCAATGCTTTTGTACTAGTAAAGAGTGGAGCAGTTCCTGGCATCTGTGATCAGCAAAGTTCTAATGTTAAGACATACATTTTTTTTACAAACTTTAACCCAAATGCTGTTTTGATCATAAATATGTTCTTGTGCATGGATTTCCCGAGATGAACAGGTCACCCATTAAAAGAAGTTTTGAAACCACAGTCGTTATAAAACAGAATCTCTCCAAATAAAGTATGAGGAAGAATGATAACAGAGTTAATGGTCCAGGTCTTGTTTAGCCTGTCCGCTCAATGATTTCAAGATGGTTGTTATAGAACCATCGCATAGTAAGGACAAATTAATGTAATGATATATAAGTCCAACATGACTTATACCGGGTGGCACGGTGGTGCAGTGGGTAGCGCTGCTGCCTCACAGTTAGGAGACCCAGGTTCGCTTACCAGGTCCTCCCTGCGTGGAGTTTTCATGTTCTCCCCGTGTCTGCATGGGTTTCCTCCTGGTATACCAGTTTCCTTCCACATTCCAAAGACATGCAGGTTAGGTGCATTGGCGATCCTAAATTGTCCCTGGTGTGTGTGTGCCCTGCCCGGGGTTTGTTTCCTGCCTTGCGCCCTGTATTTGCTGGGATTGGCTCCGGCAGACCCCCGTGACCCTGTAGTTAGGATGTAGCGGGTTGGATAATAGATGGATGGATGACTTATACCGTACACATGTTGTTGGCACAACAACACATCAAACTAGTTCAGTGAACATAGAAACCACTAAAAGTGATGCTGCAATAGTTTTAGCAGTTGCATGAAATACTAGATTACACAATGGAGTATAGGAAAAATGTTACATCTTTCAGAGTTGAAGTTATATGAGTGTGTGATTTTAAAGAAAGGTATAGACATGTAGTTGTATTCTACAGAATTCCAGAAGTTCTCAAGTTTGCAGCTACTTCACCAAAGGTTAATACTATAATTATAAACTGCCCTTTGTTTGGTATGCAAGAAAGAGAATGATTGAGAAGTTTGCTATTTTATCATTAGGTCAAGTTCATGAAAACCCCTGAAGTGGTCTCTTCCATTTGCAAAATGTTCCAAACACCCTCAATCCTCAAAACATTCTCTGTTTCTCCCTATCAAGAGAATCTGTCAGCTTTTCTAAATACACAGTAGCAGCCACACAAGCAAGGTCTGTCTCTTCTAGCATCTGACAAGAGAATTGAGTTCAGAGTTACTCAGCAGTCTAGCAATTCTTCATTTCCACCTACACTAACAAAAAGAGTCATGATGTCATCTCAGCCCCATTTTGGTCATCACTTCTGGCCTTTCTTTCCATTCCTTTAACAACAAACCATCAGCCATTTGCTCTCAGTTGTTGACCAACCCAGTAATTATACACATCACCTTTACTAATTCTACTGCGAAACAGTCAGACTTTTACATCATCACCATTAAACACAGGGAATTACATTACATTACAGTATGTTAACTTATTTGACTGACACCTTTATCCTAAGTGACTTACAACATTTATGATACAATTGGTTACATTTCTTTTCAGTTTTTCAGTTGGAGCACAGGCAGGTCTAATGACTTGATTATTGACACACAATGGCAGTAGTGGGATTTGAACCCACAACCTCAGGATTTGAAGTATAAAGCCTTAACCAGTACACCAAGAATGTGGGAAAACAATTCTCCTTGATGTTTCATCTTGTTTCCCCGATTGCAACAGTAAAAAATATGATGCCATAAATGTTTATTGCTGAAAGTAGAAGCAAAATAATATCAGAACTTATGTGGTTAATAGAAAGATGCATTCTGATAAGGCAAGTCACTCCGGTTGCATGATTTTTATTACAAATGTTTTTGCATCTCTTTGTTATTATTGCTGAAACACATGTTAACAGTGCATGGTTTTAAACATTACTGTGACCACTTTGTATTTGTAAATCACTGTAAGCAGCGGAAAACGCTTTATAAAAATAATCATAGACTTGTCTTTCTTAATGTTTGTATCTTGACTAGATGAATGGTGCATTTTTCTTTTGCATTCTCGAACAGTGCACAAACTTGTTGAGCAGTGTTTCACTGTTCTCTTTTAGACTCTACCATTTTCGTTAAGAATGTTGGAGTATGTGATTTAGCGGCACAAAATTGTGTATGGGAATGTGTGACGTCATTTTCTGGAGCTTAAGTTAATTGGTTGTTAAAAAGCATGTGAACAGGGCCAGTTGCAGGCTTTGTTAAAATGTTAATGCAGTGTTTATGATAACATTAAGGTGGAAGCTTGCCAGAGATCTCTAATATTTGATACTGTCAGCAATGACCCAAATTCCAGAGGTCAAATTATATCAATTGCATTTCTACATCATAGAAGCATACTGATGCAGGCTCTGCATCGGTCTGTCGTGGTGAAAAAGGAGCTGAGCCGTAAGGCAAAACTCTCAATTTACCAGTCGATCTACGTTCCTACCCTCACCTATGGTCATGAGCTATGGGTAGTGACCGAAAGAACGAGATTGCGAATACAAGCGGCTGAAAGGAGTTTCCTCCGCAGGGTGTCTGGGCTTTCCCTTAAAGATAAGGTGAGAAGCTCAGTCATCCGGGAGGAACTCAGCATCGAGAGGAGTCAGATGAGGTGGCTTTGGCATCTGATTAGGATGCCTCCTGGATGCCTCCCTGGTGAGGTGTTCCAGGCACATCCAACCGGGAAGAGGCCCCGGGGAAGACCCAGGATACGCTGGAGGGACTATGTCTCCCGGCTGGCCTGGGAACGCCTCGGGATTCTCCTGGAAGAGCTAGAAGAAGTGCCTGGGAAGAGGGAAGTCTGGGCATGTCTGCTCAAGCTGCTGCCCCTGCGACCTGACCTCGGATAAGCGGAAGAGGATGGATGGATGGATGGATGGAAGGAATTTCTACATGCTGAAGAAGAATTTACTATAATGCTGGGGCTACTGTGACTGTATGCCTTATGTTATCTTAGTCTATACAAGACTGTTCCAAACTGAATGGTTATCTCAGACAGCCTTTTTTCCTTATTACAGAGTATGCCTCACTGCAATTGGACAGTAAGTATTCTTATTCTTACACAGCTTTAGGGAATGTCTTACACTGAAATGTGCAAACATTGTGGAGGCATATAAACATGGCCAATACAGTATAACACTGACAACACAAACCTTGGAAATGAAACCTTAATGGTCAAGTGTAAGGTAAAGTCCTTGTGATCTCCTGTGCCAGTAAAATCCATACTGCAATATTGCTTCCATTAGGTTCAATTTCTAGAACTGCTTCAATCAGCCACCCAGGGAGATTATAATGAACGCCTCGGACCTTCAAATTGGTGGCGGTAAGTCCATTCAGAAAAGCTTTATTCAGTGGAATGGCAGTGGTGTGCAAACAAGTTATTTAGAGGTTTAGCAAGAGGACTGTCAAAGGCAAACAAGGGGTGTATTGCAAAGTATCTTAAAAGCCTTTACTAAAACCAAATAACTAATTATTATTATTTTTTTGCTGTCATTTATTTGTTAATTTATTCACTGTTTATCTATTTGGTTTGAGACCTCTGCTGTTATGTACTTTCTTTTTTGTTGTGTTTTCAATATTATTTTGTAAGTATTGTTACGCATTATGTTTCTGTCTTTGTTATTGTGTACTGAAAAAGCAAAAATTATTTAAAAATAAAAAAGCAAAACAAAAAAAACTAAGAACTAACTTCCAACAGCAATTTGAAAGTGTATCAACAAACTTGGATACAGAAGATAGTGGTCTGCCATCTTATATAGGTGATGAGCCATAACACAAAAATGTTGTGAGACTATATATAACAGAAATAACCACATTTCCTTTCCCGCAACTTCACTTTAGTTATCAAACTTAACTATTCCATATGTAAATTGTAACTGTGTACACTACCAATCTAGAAACTTCTTTTCTTTTTCCATATCTTTTTCCTTGATTCTTCCTCTTTTTCTCCTTCTCATATGCCTTTTCTTCAAGACCTCTGACCTGCTCCCTCATTTGCTACCATCTAGGTAAGTAAAGTAAAGCTTTTACTTTTAACCTCGGAACAGCAGGCAGTGTCTGTCTGGAAATCTTCACTTTTTTTAAAAGCATGATACATTTAGACCAAACTGGGGAGCTCCTTACACTTCACTGCAGTCTTAAACCTTAGCCTATTACCTCCTTGTTAAGGCTGATGTTGTCAGTCTACTCAGCCTCCTGTACTGCATCTACTGTATAATAAAACACTTCTGTCTGTGTTTGTGTGTGTGTCCAGTCCTTCTGAGCAATCTAATTGGTCAGTTTGGTAGCTCAGTAGTAAGGATGATAACACAATACGTTGGGGTGCAAAATACAATTTCTGATTGTGATTTTTGTTTAAATTTTGTTACAAAAAATGGGCAACAAAGCAAATAGCATACCTAGCGACATTTGGTCACTAACATTGGCGGCTGGTGAATGAATCACATTTTAGGCCTACATCATAAAATGAGTCAATTTTTGCATCCTGTTATTTAAATGTAAATTCTGCCATCCTTTCTTTTTGCAGAAAATATCCAGTGGCCCTGTCATACCAACTGGGAGTCTTTTCCAGAGATATGACCAGTTTTCCAGTTTGGCCAGCAGAGCAAGGTTACTTAAATGGTTTTGGCCCTTTCTGTTTTGGATTGACACGTTCTTAACAGCTGAAGCTCCTCTCTATACTTGCTGATTGTGAGACTTGTCCGGACACCACCAGTCGGAGACCACATCTTTATAAAAGTCACATGTTTATTAAACATTAATAAACACAGTCCCAAACACGACACAAAGCAATAATCTCCCACAATGAACTCTTCAATAACTCAGTCCTTCGCCACCAATCTCCTCCTGGGAGCTTTGTCCTGCTCCCACTCCCGACTCTAGCTCCCAGATTGCTGGGAGGCGGCGCCTTTTATTCCCGCCCGGATGTGCTCCAGGTGGCTGATGACGACCTTCTAGCAGCACTTCCTGGTGTGGCGGAAGTGCTGCCCTTTGACCCGGAAGCACTCCGGGCGTCCCTGGCAGGTTCCTCTGCCATCTTGCCAAGCGTGGCGGAAGTAATGTTCTCCACAGGTCCCAACGAGTTGGAAAGTCTCTCCTCCTCTCCCGTGGTCCTCTCCTGCTCCAGGGCGGTTGTGTCCTCCTGACCCGGAAGCTTTTACTGCCACCTTCCGGACCTTCTAGGCATCCCGGCCGGGTAAGAACCCCAGCCTTCTGTGACATGATGTACTGTAGCTCCAATTGTTGTCACTAAAGACAATAGTTTACATAGCTCTGGCATGACACTAACCAACTCCATATCTTTAAAAAAACACCAAAAATCACACAGCTTAACACTAGAATTACCAGAGCCTACGAAAAAACTCGTAATTCCATCCCACCTTAAATTGCTTCTTAAATCCCTTCACACCTCTCCGCCAGCGTCCTTTGTCCTCTAAATGTGCTGATAAAGAGAAGCTAGGAGCAGCTGGCTATTCCATCCCTACACCAATTTGGAACGTGCACGAACTTCTCTCAGCCCATGCCTTGATTGAGTATCTGGGAGTGAAGTGGAGTTTTAGAGTGGAAATAATAGATCGTTATTTGGAACACACGCAGTTCATGTCTGTTCCGTTTCTACAGTAATCTGTGTCAACACATTGTTAAAACAGAAACGTTTTTTATATTCTAGTAGTAGATGACAAAATGTAGGCATAAACTATATAATGTATGAAGCCTGAAGTCCGAATATCAAAGAAATATTTTCACAAGAATAACACAACAATTGCGCTTTTATTCAAAAATATAACTGCAGAAACAAAAAGCCGCCTTAACATGTGACATTGACAGCCATTTATCGTAACTGCCTCCGTGGTTCAATAGAATCAGTTCCCGCTTGGGAAACAAAAGGTCACGAGTTCGATTCTGTGCAACTCCGTTTTGAGAAGTAAATTGCTCTTAGTCTTACTATTTTAGAATAAAAGCATACATTTGATTTCGGTCTGTGACAGCTGGTGCAGTGAGCCCTGAATGAGCACTGAATGAGCACCTGACACTGTACTTTCTTCCCTGGGGGAAGGTCCCACATCACAGAATTTCCAGTTACTGCATAAATTCACACCCGATCTGACGCTGTTCGTTTTCAAATAATATTGCATTAGTGCGATTATATTTTCACATATATTGTCTCTTTCTTTCAGGTGTGTAATAGAAACCACAGCATAGAGAGAAGTGTGTACATTGCTTCTTACAGGAAAAGGCGATGGAAAAAGTGCACTTGAATAAAAATGCACTTTTGTTATACTTTTACACCAATATATGTTCCTGTGTTTGAACGACATGGGCAGATGGGGAGTGTCTGATAATTGCATATAGCGCTGAAGTTACTGCTCTTTACAGTTCTCTCCTCTGCATGTCCTGGAGTACAAAACAAACAGCATACAGCAACATGCGGGGACTGACAGGAACACTCAATAAAACTGAATAAAAAGAAAATCAAGTGACGGTGAGATACGAAGAAGGCAGCATCGCCAGCGTTTGTGTGTCAGCAACCTGGAGGGGGGGGGATAGTATGCATCGTGGTACACTGCAGAGCTATAGCGCGTCTTTAGTGAAAACAGCCGTGTCAGATGGGGTTGTATGGATTGATTCTGAACGCGACTGAGAGAATGAAAAGTGAATTAAAAAAAAAAAAGCTAACCTTTACAAGGATCATAAATTACACCGGCTGTTACAGACTGAAATCAAATGTATGCTTTTATTCTAAAATAGTAAGACTAAGAGCAGTTTACTTCTCAAAACGGAGTGGTGTAGGATCGAACTCGTGACCTTTTGATTCCAAGGCGAGAACTGATTCTATTGCACTACGGAGGAAGTTATTACAGCTGTCAATGTCGCATATTAAGGCGGCTTTTTGTTTCTGCAGTTATATTTTTGAATAAAAGCGCAATTGTGTTACATTTGAACCTTTTGTGAAAATGTTTCTTTGTTATTTGGACTTCAGGCTTCATACATTATGTAGTTTATGAATAAACAGCTTTGAAAACCTCCTCTGACCACTTCTTCTTTGCAAAAGCAAAAAGACTCTAAATTCTTTGTTTGTAATTAAGAAAATCCAGAGCCTTATGCAGCACACAATGTCAAAGACCATATCAGTTACTGAGAAGATTTGTTCATATGTGCTCAACATGGAGACAGAATCCTCCAGTGTCCTCAAGAAGCCTTTTCCAGCATTGAGTGTATCCTTATCTGCTATGGTCTCATCCTCGATAATCTTTTCAAAGTCTGCAGGAGCTCATCATAGTTGTTTGCCACAGTGCTCACTATTCGTGATGTAAAGTTCTACTGAGAAGGAGCATTTCTGGGCAACCCTGAACACCCTGCAGACATCGTCTTAGTAGATTTAGTAAAAAATTTGGCAAGCCCAGAGAGAAATGCAAAAAACATTCTGGATTCAGACAAGCATTTTGCCCCCGAGACAACACCAGATTCAGTCTGTATGCATAGCAGTGTACAAACATTGCATTGAGGGCTATTGCTTTAACTTTAGCCTGAAGTCGATTCAAAGAGGAAGCCATGACAGCAGCCCCATCATAGGTTTGGGCCACAAGTTATTCTTTGTACTTGTAGCACTGCATGTTTTTATTTAAAACATCAAAGACAGACTGGGAATCTCGCCCCGCCGAAATATCAAAAAATGCAATAAATCGCTCCTGATTTTGAGTTGCAGTATCGACATACAGTGGTGTGAAAAACTATTTGCCCCCTTCCTGATTTCTTATTCTTTTGCATGTTTGTCACACAAAATGTTTCTGATCATCAAACACATTTAACCATTAGTCAAATATAACACAAGTAAACACAAAATGCAGTTTTTAAATGATGGTTTTTATTATTTAGGGAGGAAAAAAATCCAAACCTACATGGCCCTGTGTGAAAAAGTAATTGCCCCCTTGTTCAAAAATAACCTAACTGTGGTGTATCACACCTGAGTTCAATTTCCGTAGCCCCCCCAGGCCTGATTACTGCCACACCTGTTTCAATCAAGAAATCACTTCAATAGGAGCTGCCTGACACAGAGAAGTAGACCAAAAGCACCTCAAAAGCTAGACATCATGCCAAGATCCAAAGAAATTCGGCAACAAATGAGAACAGAAGTAATTGAGATCTATCAGTCTGGTAAAGGTTATAAAGTCATTTCTAAAGCTTTGGGACTCCAGCGAACCACAGTGAGAGCCATTATCCACAATTGGAAAAAACATGGAACAGTGGTGAACCTTCCCAGGAGTGGCCGGCCGACCAAATTTACCCCAAGAGCGCAGAGGCGACTCATCCGAGAGGTCACAAAAGACCCCAGGACAACGTCTAAAGAACTGCAGGCCTCACTTGCCTCAATTAAGGTCAGTGTTCACGACTCCACCATAAGAAAGAGACTGGGCAAAAACGGCCTGCATGGCAGATTTCCAAGACGCAAACCACTGTTAAGCAAAAGAACATTAGGGCTCGTCTCAATTTTGCTAAGAAACATCTCAATGATTGCCAAGACTTTTGGGAAAATACCTTGTGGACTGATGAGACAAAAGTTGAACTTTTTGGAAGGCAAATGTCCCGTTACATCTGGCGTAAAAGGAACACAGCATTTCAGAAAAGAACATCATACCAACAGTAAAATATGGTGGTGGTAGTGTGATGGTCTGGGGTTGTTTTGCTGCTTCAGGGCCTGGAAGGCTTGCTGTGATAGATGGAACCATGAATTCTACTGTCTACCAAAAAATCCTGAAGGAGAATGTCCGGCCATCTGTTCGTCAACTCAAGCTGAAGCGATCTTGGGTGCTGCAACAGGACAATGACCCAAAACACACCAGCAAATCCATCTCTGAATGGCTGAAGAAAAACAAAATGAAGACTTTGGAGTGGCCTAGTCAAAGTCCTGACCTGAATCCAATTGAGATGCTATGGCATGACCTTAAAAAGGCGTTTCATGCTAGAAAACCCTCAAATAAAGCTGAATTACAACAATTCTGCAAAGATGAGTGGGCCAAAATTCCTCCAGAGCGCTGTAAAAGACTCATTGCAAGTTATTGCAAACGCTTGATTGCAGTTATTGCTGCTAAGGGTGGCCCAACCAGTTATTAGGTTCAGGGGGCAATTACTTTTTCACACAGGGCCATGTAGGTTTGGATTTTTTTTTCTCCCTAAATAATAAAAACCATCATTTAAAAACTGCATTTTGTGTTTACTTGTGTTATATTTGACTAATGGTTAAATGTGTTTGATGATCAGAAACATTTTGTGTGACAAACATGAAAAAGAATAAGAAATCAGGAAGGGGGCAAATAGTTTTTCACACCACTGTATCAGACTATGATATGAGATGAAATGTCTCATCTACCTGAATGCAAAAAGGAAGGCAATTTGAACCTGACCTTTGAATTCATCAAAAACAGAGGCTGCAATAGTAGAAATCACATCATTTTGAATGGAATAGGACATGCCAGAAAACACAATGATGACTGGAAGTGTGTGGCCAAGACAGAATCATATTTGGAAAATGTTTCGGTGAATTCTCTGTAATTCTCCTTGTTAGCAGATTCACTACCCTCATCATGCCCTCTGAATGCCACCTCTTGATGGCCAAGCAGTGAAGTAATGTCAGTTAGGTGGTTAAGAAAGGCCCTGTTTTATTGTGATTTGCCACCTGAATGCGAACACTATCATTAATTGCATGGTCTACTCTGACCCTGCCAAGACATCTTAACCGTGCGTATGAACTCATATATTCATTGCTTTTCCCAAGTCTTTTGTATACCCTGTCAAAATTAGCCAGACCCCCAAAACCAGTTTTGGCCAAACAACTAGGGATGGTTTTATTAAGAGGCATTCACTTTGTCACAGCACTTCCAGTCAGCCGTCTCACCTTGTCATACCAGAAGAGTTGAAAAGGGTTATTTTTCCCTGACTTTTGAAGCAAATCAACGTTTATCTGCCCTGCTGTTTAATTCTGAGTGTCTCCGCATAAGGAAGACTATCAAATGGTTTCACCAAAATCACGTCAATAATATTAGAAATGTCTGCTATTATGCATAGCTAGCTGGCTGGCAAGTTCCCCCCCCTCTGTGACCTAGTTTAAAATAAATGAATGAACTTTACTGAAACAAAGACGATACTTAAGAATGCTCTATTTATGATTTTATTTACAGAAGAATATGTATAAATGAAAATAGTGGGCTATATTGCTAGCAAATAACAAACTAGGAAAGGCAGCTTGTCTCATGACTTCACGTGCCAAAAATGAAAAATTGAAATGCTCCAATCCCAATGCAGTCAAACAAAAAGAGGTCCAGCCCCTTTGACAGTTCCTCCAATCATCATGCAGCAGTCCAGCATCACAACCAGACCACTTCCCCCTTTACTCCCAGATACGCTGAGCTTTTCTGGAAATGACATTTTGAAGCATTTGTCCAATAAACATCTAGCTTTGCTGCTGCACTGAAAACAAAGCATATTCTGAAGTGCCATTGATGTCTAATGAAGCTACACTTCAATTGGCTCAATAATAATGATGCACAACCAATCTCGCTTTCAGACACGGGAAGTGTTCACAAGAATACAAATGATGTTTTCACAGTGGGTAATGGGGCCTGCCTACCATTGGTAGTCAGAAAGCGGACAGCTAGCAAACAGGATGCCTCAAAATGACACAATTGATCACAATCAAGACAGGATGCACTGAGCAACAGAGGCTGAGGCAAACGGAAGGAATGTTGAAGGGAACCCATAAGGCAAGAGATATCAAATATGTTTAAATTTCTTCTGAAGCTAGTCTCTATATTGTGAGACATGCCCAGACACCACCAGACTGAGGCCACATCTTTATAAAACACACACATTTATTTACAGTTCTCCTAACACAGTCCTGCACAGCACACAGTGCTCCCAGCACTAATCACCCCTAATCCAGGCCTTTCTCTCACTGTCCATGGGCCGCCTTTCCTTTCTCCACAGGAACTTCGTCCTGCTACCACTCCCGATTCTAGCTCCCAGATTTTAGGGATGTGCTCCAGGTGCTTGATGACGCTCTTCCAGTACCACTTCCTCGTATGGCGGAAGTGCTGCTCTTGCACCTAGAAGCACTCCGGGCATCCCTGGAAGGTTCTTCTTCCATCTTCCTGGGTGTGGCGGAGGTAAATGTTTCCAGGGCTCCATGAGGCTCGGGACGCCCCCTGGCGGTGGCCACAGGCCCCAACAGGCTTGAGCCTCCCTGCTCCTCTCCTGTGTTCTGCAGTTACCCCCTCGTGGCCGTACGTATATGCCACCTCCCGAGCCTTCCAGGCGTCCCAGCTGGGTCTGGCCCCCAGCTGCCTGTGACAATGTATAAAATCCAACATCTGGCTGTCTGTATGTCTGTCCGCTTTTCACGAGAGAACTGCTTAACGGGATTTAGATTGGGTTTTTTTCTATAATGTCTTTGAACATTCTAGTTGATTCTGTGACTTCTGTCATTGCGCTAAGTATCACGGATTGCTTGCAGGAATGATTTATTCATGCTAATCTGAGACAGAGGCTGCAGGCCGAGGGGACAGGGAAGCATGACATCAGGAGTGGAGAACCAGGCGGGGCCTTCCTCACTCACATGCCAGCCTTGGAATTTATACTGCCTCAGAAAAGCTAGCAAAACTAGAGAGCTACTTAACAGATTTAGATATGTTTTTTTTTTCTATAATTTGCTTGAACATTCCAGTTATTTTGCAACTTCTCTCATCGTGCTAAGATACATACTTTGCTTGCAGAAGCAATTTATTCATGCTAATCTGAGGCAGAGGCTGCAGGACAGGGGGAGGGAGAAGTGTGACATCAGGAGTGGGGAGCTGGGTAGGGCCCTCTTCAGTTATGCGCCTGCCTCCGTTCGAATCAGTCTATCTCTGGCCACCGTTTGGAGCATACCTTGCCTCTGCTTAGCTAGTGATCCCTGTTTGTTTATTGATTTTTAAAGTGTGTCCAGTTTCCTTACATGCGGGAGGACCTGAGGGGGACAGCTAGTATCCAATAAAAAGAAAAACATAATGAATACTACTATATACAAAACAATTTTTAAAAGATAACAAAAAGATTTAGCCAGGGATGTGACCTTGGCTGAAATATAGCAATCATTAGTCCTAAAAAAAACTCTATAAAAAAAAAAACAGATGCAGAGTGGTAGTAGGATTACATTTTACTTGCTCATCAAAAAGTAATACACATTTAATAAAGTCTGACAACAGAGCATTTAACAGATAAACCAAAAATAAATAATGGACAAGAAGCAATTTTTTGTAAGTGATGGTTGCAGGAAATTAAAGTGGCAAGCCCCGGCTTTATGGACACTGCCAGCTGCTTTGTGCACCATTTAGGTTTATCAGCCATTCTCTGCCTTTTGTGCATGTAAGAGCCAATCTTAGAAAGTTAATGTTAAATTCACATGAGTGTCTGCTTAATTTCATCAGAGTATCAGTTTCTCATAATTACTTACATTATGTTATAGTCTTTTACCTCCCATAAGTTAACATGAATTACAACTTTCTTAGCTACAGTATATCTATAAAACAGAGTGTTAATTAAGTTAGGAAATTGTTACTCTTCTACTCTTCTATGACCAACCTTATAGAAATATCAAACAAGGTAAGTAAGACTTAAACAGATCTTTCTTTAAACAATAACTTTTTTTCCTTGTAATATCAATTTTTCTCTATTATTATGTGCACTGTTTTGTTCTGAATTTTACTAAAACTTTTAAAATGAAGATATTTGGATTGCGGAAACTTCTCTAACTACTGTGGCTGCAGGTTTTCATTCTAAACCTTTTCCTGATCAGCAAGCAGTTTTCACTGCTTATTAATTTTTCCTCTTTATTTTAATAGTCCTGTTTTTAAGGATTCAGTCCTCTGAATTGATTTATATCTTCATTAAATGGCAGCCATGCAGTAATGAGATGTGAAAAGAGCCAAAAGATGACCAGCTAAACTTGAATGTTAAACTCCAGCCAATTTCACTCCAACCAGTTTCTTAATGAGAAGTCAATTCTTGCAGTTAATTAAAGCCATTATGGACTATCATGACTTGTTGCTGCTCTCATTCTGCCACAGCAGATTGCTAATTTTATGTTTTTTCTAAGACCACCATCAAGATGTTTTGGTGACCTGAGCAGACCAACATGACCGAGACCTTCTCCTTTCTTTATTTTCAGGTTAGCTCATCATGTGGTGGGTTATTTTTTTATCTCATTATTGTTTGGCTGCTCATTAAGGAAAAATAAATAGCTAAGGGGTCTGAGTCACGTCAATTAAAACTAAGGCAAAACAAGTTAATCAGCAGCAAACATGGCTCACTAATTAAGAAGATTAAGAATGAAAACCTGCAGCCACTGCGGCTCACCGGGACAGGAGTAGGACACCCCTGCTCTAAACCAAAGCACTTTACCGACTGTCTTCCAAAGTGAGATTATCTTGTTCCCGTATATTCTAGGAACTCAATACAGATATGAGGTAAAGGAATTCTGAACAATAGCATTAGCATTAGAGTTTGCCAGTGTCGTGGCGAAAAATTGTCTCCAAAGAGCTTTTACCTGAAATGAAGGCTATTAGGAACTCAGAGGACAGGAAAACAGAGTTTACAGCTTTATTGCAATAAAACAATAACACGGACTCAACCCAATTTGGCCAAATCAGATTGAGCCCCGAACAGTTCAGAAATCAAAGTTTATATAATAATTTCTTATCACTCCAACCTCGCTCAAATTAGCTCATTCGCTGTTCTCTCTGACTCCCCTCTGCACCTGTCCAGTCGATATTTTAAGTTCTCATGGGAACCATTATTATCTCCCGACTTCCTTCTGCAGTTGGCCTCCAGTATTTTTACTGTCTATTGTCCAACTTTATTTTCTGTTTTGCTTATTATGATTGGCCTAGGCTGAGCAGATGTTCCCTTCTTCCATTTTTGGGCATTCTCTTATCATTTCCCCTTCCTTGGCTTTTAAGCTATTTTATATTAATGGCCAAAGCTAAGCTTTAATTAAAAAGAAATATGGCATGTGCCTTTATTTAATCATTTGCGTGGCATGCCTGATTTGCATTCATTTCTGCACACTGTATATAATGCTTACATACAGTAATCCCTCGCTATATCGTGCTTCGTCTTTCGCGGCTTCACTCTATCGCGGATTTTAAATGTAAGCACATCTAAATATATATCACAGATTTTTCGCTGGTTCACGCTTTCTGCGGACAATGGGTCTTTAATTTAGGTTACATGCTTCATCAGTTTGATTGCCCAGTTGATTTCATACAAGGGATGCTATTGGCGGTTGGCTTAGAAGCTACCCAATCAGAGCATGTATTACATATTACATATATTACAAACTCCTCAATGCTATAAGATATGCTTCCTGCGCGGTGCTTGCTTGCTTCTCTCTATCTTTCTCACTCTCTCTGCCTGGCGGAGGGGGTGTGAGCAGAGGGGCTGTTTGCACAGAGGACACGGACGCTCCTCTACAAAATGCCGCTTTATCGCGATGCTTCTGTATACTTAAAAGCACGTATTGATTTTTTGATTGTTTGCTTTTCTTAGCGAGCGCTCTCTGACATTCTCTGTCATCTGTCTTGTAATGGAGCACAGTTTAAACGTTTGACTAAAGGGTGTTATTTCATGTCTAGAGGGCTCTAATAATGTTAACAGGGTGGGAGAGTTTATAAGGGCTTAAAATATATAAAAATAACCATACAAACATATGGTTTCTACTTCGCGGATTTTCACCTATCGCGGGGGGGTCTGGAATGCAACCCCCGCGATCGAGGAGGGATTACTATATTTCTATATTTATTTATGCTAGTGTATTTTTATTTTCCATACATTACATAAGATTGACCTTGTTGTATCAATGCCTTTGCTGTTTCTGCTGACTCATTATTCCAGCTGACTTTTCATGCGCCTACCATGGCCATTTTTCTGCATTATGTCATTGGTATAGTTCCTTGCTTCCAAACCTTTGAACAACAGGTGTTCACATTCCCCCTTCTTCTGTCCTCGATAGTTTCTGTGCATCATTCTCTTCCTTTTCTATCCTTCCTTTCCCAATATTGGTAATTTTGCTTCAATCTTAAAAATAATGCAATATGACTAATATCTTTTATTTAACTATTGACCTGACATATCTTATTTGCTTGACATTCTAATTTATGCAAAATCTAATGTTTCAGAAGCTGTTAATTACTTTTACGGCTATTTATGCTAATATATAAATTTTTATCTTCCATACCAGTTGCCTGCTTCACCTGGTGGTTTGGGCTTGCAATGAATAAAATAAAACCTGCCACAAACAGATAGAAGAAGGGGTTGATGCTATGCCATCAGGAAAACATCAGATAGACTTGTATACAATATATTAAACCATGCTTTCTTCCATTTATTTTCTAAACACATTTTTTCACTATACAGTACAGAAACTGAAGCCTGTCTTAGCAGCCTTTGTTACAAGGTAGGATCCAATCCTGTACTGGACACTGTAAAGATTCTCATGGTCAGAACCCAAAGTGTACCTTCTGTGATGGCATTATGGAAGAAGGCTAGTTGGAACCCATCAAAGCAAGAATGCCAACAATGGAGTCAACAGAGAGCTAGCATTAAAAACCATTATTAGAGGAGCTAAAATACAGAGAGAAATATTGTAGAAAGGGCTAAAGATGACTTAAAGAGATTCTGTGCATCAGAAATGCTGAGGGAGAATTAAAATATATTGACATTAAAATAGCAAATGCTCTAAACTTGTATTTTTCTGACTTTTTCATGGGCGAAGAAGTTGATAACCTTCCAGCAGTAACAGGGACTACTAGTAACATACTCAGTAAGGGAAAACTACTACTTACATTAAACAGTGTGAAATCTAAAAAATCACCAGGGGCCTCATGTGTAAAACTTACTTTCCCCCAGAAATGCATGTAAGTGATTTATTAGCAAAAGTCAAAGTTTGTAAAACACAAAGTTACAGCAGGTTTAACTTTCCATAAGTCTTTTATAGACTTTTTTGGTGTTGGCATTTTAGCAACTCCAGGCAGCAGGATAATAATGTGAACAAAATTTTTCAATTCTCTGTGCATTTCTCACATTCTGATGTTCTTGAACTAATTGCATCACAGTTAACTGACATGTTTTCTCAATACAGCTGTCTTCAACATTGGTAATATCGCCTAATGCGTATCCTTAATGTTAATTGCCTTAGTGTGTAGCCTATCTATTTTTTCTATAGAAAGGGTGTTCTGTGTGTTGTACAACATTACTGGCAGTGGCAGCATTAGCTCTCTTGGGGAATATCACCAATGAGAGTCTAAAACAAGTTTACAGGGAGAACCGATTTAGACACTCTTGAAGTTGTGTGCTGAATTTGCACCTACATTACAGAGACCATCATGCAGAAACCGTGTGATCCCTGTGCTGTTACAGGTTTTAACAACCATAGTGTATATGGCAACAGGCACTTTTCTGCATGTCAGACATCTTGTAGTCATCCCTGAGCCGTGTCATGCCATGTTTATGGAATGATATAATTAAGATGCTAGATGCCCAGATACATCCAAATTCCATACCCTGAGGGTGAGCAAGCCAAGATTGCAATTTGCAATGATTGCTGATTTTCCTAGTATAATCGGTGCAATTGACTACACATATGTAGCAATATAGACACCATCACAAAAATAATTTGCTTTTGTAAACAGAAAGTACTTTCATTCAATTCACATACAACCAATGCTCAAATGTGTCTGGCTAACATTGTGAAGTGGTCCGGCTGAACCCATGATTCCTTTATTCAATCAAATAGTAGTGTGGTAAGCAGATTTCAGGGTCATGCTGTGTTTGATGGTTGGCATATTTGTAAGTAAGTGTAACTAATAGGATTACAATTAAGTCTGGTACATTCTAAACAACATTGTTTCTTTCAGGTGATAGTGGGAACACCACAAGAGAGTAGATATAATGAAAATCACTCCCACAAATGACTGGTGTTAGAATGGATCGTTACTTCCTTAAAAGGTAGATGGCTGTGTTTCAACATGTCTGGCAGAACAGTGATGTATAGTCCCACAAAGGTTTGCCACATAATGATTGCTTGTACAGTACTGCACAACATACACAAACATGGACAGACCCTGTCCCTCAAGACATCAATGCAACAGCAATTCAAAAGTGCAACATTGACATTTACTTGACAAAATGATTTATCTTACAATTTCAATAAGAATGTTCTATGCATATAGCATGCATCAATTAATGTTTTGTACTGGTAGCAGTCTGACCACTGCATGATGGCACATTGCTACTGCTCTTTCCACTCAGCCGCTCCTAATTTGTGACTGGCAGAGAGAGACAAGCAAACACAGTGTTCCTGCAATTCTCCACCTCAGTCAGTAATGCCTCAAGTTCACATTCACTGAAGTTTCTTTCATTTTTTGTGTTCTTCAATGGTTTGTAGTAAAGGCATCATCACTGTGGAACATAGCCAAATGTTTGTGGTGATTAGATCATGAATACTCAAAGTGTTTTATAAGCCATACATGGTTGTGTGGTATATGTATTGTTGATTAATTTTTATTTTGTGTGTGTGTGTGTATGCCATTTTTGACTATTGAATGTAAGCAAAATTTTACTATGGACTCTAAGCAAGGTTTAATACATGAGGCCCCAGAACCAGATGACATTTATCCTAAGCTGCCTAAGGAGATTAGTGAGTGCATATATAAACCCTTGACACATATTTTTAAAGTCACTGCAAACTGGGAAGATACATATTAACTGAAAAATAAGAAATAAATATTCCTTGGCAGAACTATGTATCTATACACCAGTGAGCTTAAAATGCATCACAGATGAATTAATGGAAGGAATTATTTAGAGAGGGTGGCACAGTGGTAACACTACTGCCTCGCAATTAGGAGACCCGGGTTCGCTTCCCGGGTCCTTCCTGCGTGGAGTTTGCATGTTCTCCCCGTGTCTGCGTGGGTTTCCTCCGGGCACTCCGGTTTACTCCCACAGTCCAAAGACATGCCGGTTAGGTGGATTGGCGATTCTAAATTGGCCCTAGTGTGTGTTTGTGTGTGTCCTGCGTTGGGCTGGCACCCTGCCCAGGATTGGTTCCTGCCTTGTGCCCTGTGTTGGCTGGGATTGCCTCCAGCAGACCCCTGTGACCCTGTGTTCGGATTCAGTGGGTTGGAAAATGGATGAACGGGATTATTTAGAGAAAGGCTAAGCAAAGCATGGCAGGAACAGGAGTATTAGTGAGCAAAGTACATGGCTTCAGACAGAAAGGTTATGTTTCACTAATGTGCTGGAATTCTAAGGGGAATGCACAAAATCATATGATATTAGAGGTGCATATGATATTGCTAATTTAAATATATATCTATACTAATAAAAGGCAAAGCCCTCACTCACTCACTCACTCACTGATTCATCACTAATTCTCCAACTTCCCGTGTGGGTGGAAGGCTGAAATTTGGCAGGTTCATTCCTTACAGCTTCCTTACAAAAGTTGGGCAGGTTTTATATCGAAATTCTACGCATAATGGTCATAACTGGAAGCAGTTTTTCTCCATTTACTGTAATGGAGATGAGCTTCAACGCCGTGGGGGCGGAGTTTCGTGTGACATCATCACGCCTCCCACGTAATCACGCAGTACATAGAAAACCAGGAAGACCTCAAAAACATGCATTATATAATTGAGAAGGCAGCGAAACAATAAGAAGCGAGCGAGTGACATATACAACCATATTTATGAGTTCTGCTACTTCGGAAACAAAGCACGATGTAAACCTACACTTTAAATTAAGTTCATAGACAGGCTGCGCTGGCGTTTGTAATTTAGTGCCTGCCCATATACGGCCGTCCGTCAGCGGCAATCCAATAGCAAACTCCCACTAAATATTTACGGGTGAAGGACTGTGTTTATGGAGAGAAAGATGAGATGGTCAGGGTGGTGTTTGGCACAAACTCAGCGAAACTGCGAGAGAAAGTTTTAAGTGCCAGGACTAAGGTAACATTAAATACAGCCACGGACATAGCACAAGATGGCACCAGCACAGCTGGGAACCTTCGATGCATGTACACCGAGTGGCTCACGTGAACTGACGCAGTGCACAGATAAAAAGCAACAGTTCCAAAGAGCGCTGAACAAAAACCGAATTACACAATTGAAAAGGCAGCAAAAAATATGAAACGTCTAATACATACAAGCATATTCATAAATCCAGCTACTGCGGAAACAAAGCACACGTTGGAAAAAGTCAATGTCCCGCTAAAGGAAGACAGTGTAAAAAAAACCCGTGCATGCAGTGTGTCAGGTCTCAGATAGAGAAGAAGATGAGCTGTTTATTGATGCAGTAAGAAACGAATCGATGAATGAAACCTGTCATCTTTACAACGATTGACAAACACGGAATGTAACTTGAACACAACACATCCTACAAATACGAACCTGATTGAAAGAAATAATGATAATCAAATCCTTGATGACAGCAACACTCAGTAACACTCACAAAACAAATACTGTATATTGACAGTCATGTTACGTTATTTTAAAATGTTCCCTTTTCTTTTCTAGCTTTTTAACACACTACTTCTCCACTGCGATACGGGTATATATATATATATATATATATATATATATATATATATATATATATATATATATATATATATATATATATATATATATATATATATATATATATATATATATATATATCCTGATCTACATACTCGAATAATGGATACTTTATTCGCCATCAATGATTGTTTTGGTAAAGCCATACTCAGTGTATTCATTAGATGAACGGTAAAAAAGTAAGAGCGAGGGGAGGATGCAGGCTGTAGTGTGCGTCAACTCTATCTGAATTGCGCGATCACATTTGAAAAAATATATCTTTTCAAGTTCTATTTAGTCCATATGTGTCAAACTCAAGGCCGGCGTGTAATTATATCCGGCCCGCAAGATCATTTTATATACTGTATTATTGTTATTAAAGCCCGGGTATATGAAGCGCTGGTAACACAATAAACTACAGATCCCATAATGCAGCGCTTCAGCTGCCTTGTGTGGACGAAATCTCAGACCCGACAGCAGGTGCGGTTATAAAGCAGCTTTATTTTCAGAGTCACGGTGAGAAGAGTTTCAGAAAAGCAGACAATCCAATATACATGACAGCGTCAGGGCTCTTCTGACCCCGTCTGTTGGGTGGGGTCCAGTTTTATACCCCTAGAATGCGTAATTTAATATCATTATAAAATGTAACAGTCAACACATTTATTATACACAAACCTTTAGCCCCTTCAACGCCCCTTGTACAACTTGATTTCTTGGCTCCTTTTGTTATGGCGTTCAGATGTAAGCTAAGGGAAAACGTGATAAGGCAGACTCATGTGTGGAATGCTCAGACCTTGAGTCCTTTGCACAAACATTTTTCTGTTTGCTAAAACAAAGCATGCTATTACATGGTTTTGTAAAGCTTACTTCTCAGACATGAATTAGTACAAGGGAACGAAGAGAACATTCGTCTTCCACATTCCCCCCTTTTTTAGCAAACAAAAATATTTGATCAGGGAGAGTTGAGTAGGAAAGGGTAGGAGAGGAGGATGGAGTGGAGTGGGCGGAGGAGTGTGGGGTGGCTGTGCTGATCTGAAGCATTTTTTCTTTGTGTAAAAAGTAAGCCTTTGCCATTGAGGCAGTAAAATACTTGGATACAATGTATCTTATCAAGGGAACAATACAGCAAGCTACAAGCAGGAGAACAATTAAAGCAACCGTAAGAGAGATGAAAACTGATTTAAGCCATTGGCCCCAGGACCCAAAAGTGGACATAAACCATTTGTCCCAAGGATTAGAAATGCCAGAATTAGTAGCTAGTTCATGTCAAATCAGCTAAAGCACGGGTGATTGATCCATCAGGAGCTGTATTATTAGGGATATAGGTACAGCATGCATCACCAAACATAGCACAAACGCCTCCTTTCTCAGCCAAGAGCATATCTAAAGCCAATCGATTTTGCCAGGTCATGAGGGATGTTTTATCAAGTTGCTCATGGATACCTTCAACAGCTTCTTTAGTAAAATTTAAGAATCTTTGTTGATTATAATAGAGGTAATTAATCCAATCTACATTTTTGTTTATAGTAACCTGAGGAAAAATAGACTCAAATTCGGCAACAACTTGGTCCCTTGCCTTGAACTTATCAGGGACTCCACGAGGGACTCGAATGGAATCAAAATACACCCCAGGGCCATGTAGGGAAAACTGGGAAGGGTCCACAGAATGGGGTTGACATGTCGGCCAAACATGGTCGACACATGGAAGGCAGTTAAAGGGAAAAGTCGGAAAGGCATAACAAATTGTATTAAAGCAGAAGTGCCAGTCCAGTCAGGTGGAAGGATGTCAAGCAATTTAGACCTATGGCACATCCACCAAATATCAGTATTCTGAGTAATCAGAAAAATTGATAATTTGGAAGCTAAAGAGGAAGAATTAATCGGAAAAGTTTGGAAACAAAAAGAGGATGGGATATTACCAACATTTGTGCCACGAGAGGAAGTAAGGTTTCTAAAAAACAGGTATAAATACCTTCATCGGGCTGGAACATCGGGGGAGTCATGGGAAGAGTAGGGGGAAAAAGAAGGGAAAGTGTAATGTAATTAGAGTCGATTGGAATAGAGGAAGAGATAAAAAGGGCAAGTAGGCAAGGAAGGCCAGTAGGATCAGATATGTTAGAAAGAGGAAAAGGGACAGTGGCCAAATGTGGCCTAGCTATAGCACATGCATAGCAATCAGATTGATTCACTTGTCTAGCCAATATCATACCCATTGCAGCCAACGGTTCTGATCCCCATACCCAATTTCAATAGAAAAAGTGGAAGAAGAGGTGGAAATATTCATGACCTTGACAGGGGCGGGTTTGGACCAGGGGTAGGAGAGAGGTGTGTGTGTGGGGAAATGGGAGGTGTTAGTAACAGGGTTCTCAACCTTAATTTGAAATCTCCCTAGAGGATCTATTCCAGATACATATGCCCCTAAAATATAGGTTCCTGAATCATGTAAAGAAGGGTTCTTCAGAGTAATGATCAAAGGGTTACAATGGTATTCGGCACATTCATGAGGGGCATGTCCTTTTATAATAGAGAACGATATTTCAGACCATACTTCTGGGCCTTATAGGGTTAATAAACCCCAGTCATCAGTTCCAGTATTAGCCAAAACCCAGTCCCACATGTCACAGTTACTTCGAATCCAGAGTTTGTAACAGTTACACACACACATTTGTCAGACCAGTTCCACTGGATTTGTCGATCAGTCCCACAGTCAATAATAGAACAGAAATCCACCTGAACTGATGTGGTGATTCCGAAAGGAAAAGTCAAGGTGACCAGAGCAGTCGACAAGGGGATGGAAAGACATAGTAGGACCACAATCAAGGGTGCCATCTTTTGCAATGTGAGATGTGAATCCAAGCAGGCAGTCCCTCAACTTTAACAGCATGTGGTGTCTACAGCAGAACTTGGAACGGTCCTCTCCACGAGGGTGATGCCAATGTTTCCTTCGAGTATCTCTAGCCAGAATCCAGGTTCCTAATGGAATCGGGGAGTCCTTTGATGGAGGACTAGTTCTCCAGGCCTGATTCACCTGCTCGTGGACTTCCTTCAGAGAAGCTCGGAGACCTGTAAGACTGGAAAGAAGATCATTGTCCACAGTATGCAGTGTAACATTACCTATGACCATGCCAACTGGCATGGTCCATCCGGTCAGAATTTCGAATGGCGACAGCCCTAACTGCCAATGTGTTCTTCCCCTTAATCCCATCAAGGCCAGAGGCAGAGCATCAGGCCAAGTTAAATTTGTTTGCTCACAGATTTTAGCCAATTTAGATTGCAAGGTACCATTGCATCGTTCCACAATACCTCCACTCTGGGGGTGGTATTTGCAATAATGATGCACATTTATCTGGAGCCAGGTGGTTAATTCATTTATAATGGAATTTAGTGGGTGCCATTATCAGTTTGTAATTTCTGTGGTATTCCCCATCTAGGAATGATTTCCTTTATCAAAGCTTTTGCCACAGGTTTGGCATCTGCATGTTTGGAAGGGAAAGCTTCCACCCATCGGGAGAACACATCAACAATTACTTAACAGTATCGGTACCCTTTGATGGTGTTAATTCAATGAAGTCCATTTGAAGGTGTTCGAATGGACCCATTAGGTTAGGTGTAATGGCGGGACTTACCTGGGTGCCCTTTCCTACATTAAACTTTTGACATAATGCACAGCACCTGCAGAACTGCTCTGCATATGTAGAGAAACCTACAGCTTCCCAATATTTTTCAACATCTTGAACCATGGCGTCTTTTCCAGCATGGTCTAGGCCATGGGCGATTTTTCCATACCTGGGAAAGAAGCTTTTGGGAGGAAAGGTTTGTTAGTTTGCTTATGGGTCCAGACTCCATCAGAGAGGGACCCTTCTTTGGACCATTTTCTCTTCTCTGTGTCCGTGGCTGCATTCTGTAAAGAAATAATTTGATTATCAGTGTCCTGGTCATTTCTCTGTTGGAATAAAAGATTGGTGTGTTATTATACGCAGCCCGTTTAGCAAAATGATCAGCTAATTTGTTTCCTTTGCTGACAGGATCCTGTTTCCTGTGTGAGCTTGACATTTAATGATCGCTAGCTTTGATGGTTTCGTTATGGCCTCTAAGAGGGATTCTTTTAGTTTTTTATGTTGAATGGGCTTGCCAGTACTGGTCTTGAATCCCTGAGTTTCCATAATGCCCCATGATCATGGCAGACTCCAAAAGCATATCTAGAATCAGTATAGATAGTTACAATTTTTCCCTCTGACAACTGACAAGCTCGGTGAGAGCTATCAACTCAGCTGCCTGCGCGCTTAAACTTGAAGAAATTCGGTTTGCTTCCAGCAGGTGGTCACCTTTGACCACTGCATAGCTGGTTGAAGGTGTTCCATTTTCCAATCATAAAGAACACCCATCCACAAAAATTATCTCTCCTGTTCCTAAGGGTGTTTCCTGTAGGTCTGGTCTAGGTTTTATAACCTTAGTTATTTTATCATGACAGTTGTGGGGTTCCCCTTGATTTTCAGTTGGAAGCAATGTAGCTGGATTTAAGGTGGAGCACCTTTCTATGGTAACGTTTGACAATGTACAGAGTATATTTTGGTAGTGTATTTCCCTAGCAGTAGTGAGATGTGAGGTTTTAGCCTGTACTAAAATGGAGTGTACGGCGTGAGGCACTTTTACCACTAGGGGGCTCATGAGCACTATATCTGTACTGGCTAGCACGGCCTCTGTTGTGGCTGCTACAGCTCTGAGACAGGTTGGATCCCACAGCCACTGGATCCAATTTTTTCAAAAAATAAGCTAAGCCTTTGTTTTTTCTCCATGGAGTTGTGTAAAAAATGCATTCATATATCCCCTTTTCGTCCACAAACAGAGTGAATGGACGAGATAGTCAACAGTCCCAACGCATGCAAAACAGTAGGGCATTTTTTTTTTAAGTTACATAGAGCCTTCCCAGCTTGATCTTTCCATGCCACCTGACCAGAAAGGGGGAGATCAGGGGTGACCGCTAAAGTTTGCAAAAGCTGTGCTCTTTCATTGAAGTTTAAAATCCATTGCCGGCAGTATCCTATAATGCCTAATACAGACACAACCTGTTGCTTTGTAACATGTCTTGGTCTAGGAAGATTTTGAATGGTGTTTATATGATCGCTAGAGAGAGAGAGAGCTCTTGTTTCACAAGAAATGTCATGACCTGAATATTTCACGGTTGTTTGAATTAACTGCAGTTTTGTTTTAGAAACTTTGTGGCCATTTTCTGCTAAATAATAACAATTGCTGAGTATACCGTGAACAATCTGCTTCCGTAGTACTACACAACATTCCACATACTGTATCAATACACTGTCTTTTCCGCCAAAAGCCTTTTAAATTTTGAGCAAGAGCTTATCCAATACACAAGGGCTACAATATATCCCTGAGGCATAACGGTCCATGTCCAACGGCGGGTTTTGGGAAAGTAAAGGCAAACCAGAATTGAGAGTCGGGTGCAAAGGAATACAAAATAAGCATTAGCAAAGTCAATAACAGAGAAATAACAGGCGGACGAGGGTATCGTAGAAAGAATAGTGGAAGGATTAGTAACAATAGGTGCCCTAGGAAAAACTGCAGAATTTACGTGTCGAAGATCTTAAACAAAAACGCCATGAACCGTCAGCCTTTTAAACAGGTAAAACGGGGGAGTTGACTGGAGAGTGTTTAATTTGAATGACTGCTCCACGTTTCACGAGATCGGAATGTACGGCGGAGATGCCAGCCTCTGCTGCTGGAGACAGAGGATACTGGGAGCGATGCGGGCGGAAGGATGATTTTTGGGTAAATCACCAGTGGCTCACAGTGTGCTATCCTTCCATAATCATTTTCCCCTGGGACCAAAGTGCATCGGAAGTGAGGAAAGCCAAGTGGAAGGCGGTTTGCAATGAAAAACAGAAAGGGAAGACGGCACAATGCATGATGTACTAAAAATCATTTTGAAGCACAAACTTTAGTTATCAAATGATCTGAGGTATCAAAGATACCGAAGCAACATGTAGCCAGTCCGTCCTATTGAAACATTGTTCCACCCAATCCCCAATTTCAACTCAGTGAACGGTGCTATAATTGGCTAAAGAAAAACATGGGGAACCGAACCTCCGAAATAGAAAACGCTTTGGGAATATGTGAAGTGCACTGACAGCAGCAGCTGTGTGTGCATGAGAAAAAAATGCAAGGGATATGGAGGGTCTCTGGGCTAGTACCTGAAAGAGAAAAGATTCTAACCAAGGTGTGTCCACTTCAGCAGAAAAGTACTGGGCAGTGCAGTGGAGGGTGTTGGGGACTTGCAAGTGGGGAAAAGAATATAAGAGTGTAGGGCTTTAGGAGAATGGTGTGTGAGGAGATGTTCAGGGTCCAGGCTGCAAAAGAGGGCTTAGTGTGGGGGGAGGTTTGGCACAGGAATTTAGGAATAGAATAGTGAAACCCTCGTTTGGTTAGAGAAATAGAGAGGGAGAGCGTAGTCATCATCCCTTCCTGAACAGATTAACAGGGCAGAGTTGATTTAATAAAAAAAACGGTGCATCAAAGTGGAACCACTGGAATGAAGCTGAACTCGAAGAGGTTTAGACACCAGTAAAAAATGTGGTTGTCCAGAAGCACTAAGAACAGTCAGTGTATCGTTCGAGGCAGATTAGAAAGCAGTTTCAGTGCCATTCAGCAAAGTCAATAAAGGATCTGTGTCCGCATGGCAAGTGAGCAAAGGCAACTGAAAAGAGTGGCTGGGGGTCCCTGTGAAAGGAATATCCTCAGGTTCAGGTAAGGAAGGTGGGGGAAGAAGCTGATGTGGGCAATTGCTGCAGAAGTGTCCCATCGTAACAGGCAAGATGTGTAGGTGCTTGATCTGAGGGGAGAGGCGGCTGAGCAGACGAAGAATTCGGATTAGGAAGTAAAAATCCACGACCTCTCCCCGGCTTGCCCCTGTTCTCGGAAAATCCACGTCTTTCACGTCCTCTCCCCCTGCCTGAGCTCCACCTGCATAATAATTCATTTGTGCCGCGATTAACTTGGTCTGAGTGTCTGACTCTTTTTGTTTAGTCTGTCGTTCAGCATGCTCCGTATGTCTTTTAACTTCATCAAAAGTGGCACTTTCTCATCCAAATACAGGACGTGCGTACTTTATTTTGAATATCACTTCTGAGTCCTGACAGAAAAGGAGGAACTGCTGCCTTGACACGGTCATCTGGGCTGTCTAAGCCAGAATGGTTTGTCATCAATCCTGAATGCGGTGTGCCCATTCATCTACTGTCTCATCTTTCTTTTGTTTGGCAGCTGAAAAGGTATCAGTCGGTGCCCTTTTTATATTTTGCAGCTATTGCAGTTTTCACAGATCCCATTTGGCAAGGAAAGGACCCTCATTATTTTGTCCACGAGGCAATGCCTCATTCCAATGCCACTGTACTCCATTATGCTGCCCATAATTGACAGTAGCCCAAGTAGTGCCCAACTTTCTGCGTAGCACTTGGGTCCACTCGGCCCCACTGGGTTTGTACATATTATGTAGTTGCTGCACCTGTTCCACAAACTTCAGCCCACCGATTACCTTACGATCAGGCAATTCGGACACTACGTCTTTCAGCTCTTGAATATCTCAGTTACGGTGTATCATTACAGTAGTGGGGTTATCGTTTCCTGGGGGCAGTGTGGGATCGTGTCGGGGGTTAGGAACCTCAATTAAAGGGCATGAAAATGTGGGTGCTAAAAGGTTTAGGGGGCTTAAAGGGGTAAGGTTTTCAGGGGTCTTATCTCTGAGGGTTTTGGTTCTAGCACGTTGTGAAATGGAGGGCTTTTTGTGTAAGTTAGAAAAGCCTCCCATAGCCCCTAACAAGTGGCCGTCAGTCTCATCATCAGGATGTGTAAGTGAGGAGGGGTCGCATTGATATTGTTCATCAAAGAAATCATCAGTAACTGGGGCATCGGTAACCACAGGAGCCGTTGGGGCAATGAGTGAATGTGGCAGTGGAAGGGGTTGTGGGTAAAGTGTTGGGAAGAGAGCACTGGATATAAAAGTTTTTTTTTTTTCACTCCTTCTCCTCCTTCCTTCAGACTGGGGTCCCGTATCAGCCTACACTTTCTGTAAAGCTATAAGCAGCTCTTCTTTTTCCTTTCTATTCTTAAGTTCAGCAACTAAAAGCTCATTCCGTTTTGTGCCGCTTCCAATGTAGGGTCTTTAATAACCAATTCCCATCTGTCATAAATATCCATCCGATAAGGACCTCCATTACAACAACCCTGTGTATTTCTGCACAGTATTTTTCTAATTCATATCTCCAGTTCCTTCCACTGGCCATCCACCTCCACTGTCCTTATTCCTCCTCCTACATGCTTTTTTAATCCTGTCTTCTTTTCAATGAGCTTTCTAAGGGACCCGCCTTTCGATCCCGACAGCGCACTAGGAGCCTGGCGATCCCCCGAAAATAATCCTTCTAACGTTAGGTTTTTAGGACTCTTGGGGGACTGTTTGACTGGCTACTGATTGTTTTTCCCATAGTGAGTGGCAGGATCTCAGCAGAAAGTGACTCAGCCCTCGATAAACCCCGTTCCACCCGCCGTCCGCTCCTATTCCCGGATTACAGCTTCAGGTGACTTCGTGTCCGTTATTTGCATCAGCAGAATCCTACATCAATACGCCCCGTGGAGTCCAGGATATGGAGGTTTTTACCCGATCCCTTCATCAGACGGTTTGTATGCGTCAATCTGCCAGGGTATTGTCTCCGTCACCTTAGCAACCCGTTGAAACAAGAGTATGACCAGACAGCAGATGAAAAACTCGACCTCCCGTTTATTTAGACACACATTCTCTAAATATGCCCTTTCACCCCCGTTCCTCAAATTATTATAGGAGCGTGCCACTCGCCCCTTTTCTAATCCTTTCCACAGGGGTGACTAGCTAACATTCACACTGTGCCGTTTTCCGTAGGGTCCCAAGTCACTTTCCGTGAGCCCTTAGAACCTCCTATGTATTTTCCATACAGTATGCTTTCTTATTCTTTATTTTGCATATGCTTTTTATTCCTTTTCCTTCTATATTCATATTACTTCCAGCACACCAGTCAAACTAACAGGAATCCCCCGATCTACTCACCGTGACTCCATCCACCTGCATGGAAATGCCCGTCAAGTCGTGCCTCGTATCGGCTAGGAGGAGGTCAGGGACTCCCCACGCAGGAAACGCCCAAGGCAGGCCAATCCTACATTTACGAAGCTGGACCCGATCCGGCCGGAATCGGCTCCACCACGGTCATCTGGACGATCCTGCACGAGGAGCCGTCTGCCGTCTCCTGCCCCACGCTGGCCAAAACTGTGGACGAAATCTCAGACCCGACAGCAGGTGCGGTTATAAAGCAGCTTTATTTTCAGAGTCACGGTGAGAAGAGTTTCAGAAAAGCAGACAATCCAATATACATGACAGCGTCAGGGCTCTTCTGAACCCCGTCTGTTGGGTGGGGTCCAGTTTTATACCCCTAGAATGCGTAATTTAATATCATTATAAAATGTAACAGTCAACACATTTATTATACACAAACCTTTAGCCCCTTCAACCCCTTGTACAACTTGATTTCTTGGCCCTTTTGTTATGGCGTTCAGATGTAAGCTAAGGGAAAACGTGATAAGGCAGACTCATGTGTGGAATGCTCAGACCTTGAGTCCTTTGCACAAACATTTTTCTGTTTGCTAAAACAAAGCATGCTATTACATGGTTTTGTAAAGCTTACTTCTCAGACATGAATTAGTACAAGGGAACGAAGAGAACATTCGTCTTCCACACTTGCCGAACACTTACCGCGTTAATCAAGTCTACCTTATGATGCTGCAAGTTATTGCGAAGCTAGCTCACATGATGCTGAAGAGAAAAGTTGATTCTGAAAATAGAGCCTTTAAAAACCGATGGGAGGCTGAGTATATGTTTACTGAACCCGTGTGTCTCATTTGTGGAGCTAATGTGGCTGTAATTACAGAATTTAATCTAAGACGGCACTATGAGACATAACATCAGGGTAACCTGAATGCAATTCAGAACATACAGAAATCAGCATAATTAAATAAGAATCTGACACTTCAGCGGACGTTTTTACCCGTGCACAATCACAAAGTGATTTCAAGTGAAGCTGCTTTTATGGGAGACACAAATGCACAAGTGCACCTTGCCCCACTTTCCCTGTTGCCAAGTAATGTTAAACCAAGTCGTCACTACGGTGTTCCCAAATACGCACTTTGCTGATAAACTGAGCGCACTGCGCACTGAGTTTGCACGGCGCTTTGGTGACTTTGAAGAACAAAAAAAGTCCGTCTACATGCGGCTCGAACCTTGTGCATGTTTGGTAGCACATATCTGTGTGAGAAGCTCTTCTCAGTGATAAAGACTAGCAAAACAGCACACAGGAGTCGCCTCACTGATGAGCACCTGCAATCCATCCTGAGAATCTCCACAACACAGAACCTCACACCAAACAGAAACGAACCTGTGGCCAAAAAGATGCCAGGCATCCAGCTCTAAAATGACATATGAGCAAAGACAACTGAATGATTTGATTTGTTATTGCTGAAAGGAGCACATTTTATTTATATTTCCAGGTTTTGTTATGCAGCATGTTCATATTTGAATTTGTATAATTTTGACAGGATATATTTTTATGGAGAGCAAAATCTTTTGGGATATTTAAAATCTAAGTTTATTTTTTATATAAAATTACATAAGAGTAAAGAAATTTGAATGTTTGTTCTTTTAACGCTTACTTTATTTCTAACTTGTATAATTTGGACAGGATATATTTTTATGGAGAGCAAAATATTATAAGTTGTTTAAGGTTTGAGTTGATTTATTCACGAATAATATTCCTGTCTGTTTTTACCATTCCTACCAAAGATATTTCTGTCGACTAAATAAAAATTCCTTCTATTTAAAATTTAAATAGAACTTGAACAAATACGATAGTTCATAATATCCACGCAGCACGTAAGAGCGGGAGTCATCCGTTTTAACAAGCAGCGTATTGCACTGATACGAAATAGCTGTGTGTGTATATATGTAGATATGTATGCATATATGTATATATATATGTTTATATATGTGTGTGTGTATGTATATATATATATGTTTATGTGTGTGTGTTTAAATATATATATATATATATGACAACAACACTCATCACTCACAACAGTGACAAAACAATTACATTGACAATCATGTTACGTTATTTTCAAAATGTTTCCTTTTCTTTTCATTGCTTCTTTAACACACTACTTCTCCGCTGCGAAGCGGGGGTATTTTGCTAGTATATATATATATATATATATATATATATATATATATATATATATATAAATAATCTGAATAGAACTATACATAACAAATTGGATAAGTTTGCAGATAATAATCTCTATTATAAAAAAACTTGGAAGGCTTGGAAGGAGACGATATGTGATTTTCTCTGAGACACTTTAACGTCCCGAGACAAGGCAGTGAGATAAAGGACAGCTGTTATACAGCCTTTAAATGATTGACGCAGTGCGACAAGCAGAACACGCAGCTCAGCAGCAGCAAGCCAGTAGCTGATCAGACCTCTTCTCCTTAGAATGTGTTCAGCCCCTACATTCACAACACGAGGAGCAGAGATGCAAAGTGGCTGGTGTGTAGCGCGCCATGGATGGGGGGTAGTGGTTGAGTGAAGCAAGCAGGGAGCAAAGCCCCCTAGTAATAATAATAATTATTATTATTATTATTATTATTATTATTATTATTATTATAAAAATAGATTTTGTTTATATAGCACCTTTCCCATGCTCAAGGCACTTCATGATACTGAACTAGGTGGACTGGCAGATAATCTAATGTATGCTGAGGGGCATGGATAGCATACAGCCTTGGATATATTTTTGGCAGATTAAATTTAATGCAAGTACATATAGTGAAAAGTCAAGCAAAATGACACCTTTTATTGGCTAACTAAGAAGATTACAATATGTAAACTTGCCTGAAAAAGGGGCCTGAGTTGCCTCGAAAACTTGCATATTGGTTCATATATTCATAATGGCTAACACGGTACAACACCCTAGTACTACATGCAAGTACATGTAAAGTATTACAAATAGAAGACCCTGCGTTTTAACCTCCAAAGGTCATGAGAAAAGACAATTTCCTCTCTGGTATTAATAAATCGTATCAAATCAAAAAATGAAAATAGGAGGTAAAAATGTTAGATTTGAATACACAATGAGAAATGAGAAACTTGAAAGTACCCTTTATGAGAAGGATCAAGGGTTAACAATGGACTTATCACCATCTGCATCCAGATACTATATAGAAGAGTTTGGGAAAGCTAATAGGATGTTAGGTCATGTCATACAATGTGTGGAGTACAAGTCAAGGGAAGTTATGCGAACGTTTTATAATGTACCAGCAATGCGGCACCTGGAAACTGTGTGCAGTTTTGGTCTCCAGCCTTCTAAAAAGGACATAGCAGTACAAGAAAAAGTCCAGAGAAGAGCAACTAGGCTGATTCCAGGGCTGAGAGCTGTGAGAAAAGATTTGAAAGGAATTAGTAAAGTGGATCCTGGTTGTTACTTTAAAATGAGCTCAATAAAAACACACATGGAAACTTGTTAATGGTAAATTTCGTACAAACATTAGAAAGTTTTTCTTCACAGAGAGAACCACAGACACATGGAATAAATTACCAAGTAAAATGGTACATATGAGGAAATTAGGAACTTCAAAATCTTAACCTGCACCACCTTCGCTGTCACTTCCTCTACCTCTTCATATCTTAAATCACTCTTGAGGCAGATTGAAGACTTTATTGCCAGTTTAAGTGAAAAATGAAGAAAAACTTACTAAGTAATTGCAACATAAACACTGACTTAATCAGTTTTAATGCAAAAAGATGCCGACGGAAGAAGAAAAGAAGTGGGCCACTAAGGTGGACAAAACCAAGAGCTGCTCAGGAAGCAGCAAGAGCATAAATCTCTGATCAAATGAATGCTAAACGTACAGAGGATGAAGACTATAAGTCAAGCGTATTCACTGCACATTATCGTGCAGTCCACCGATACTGGTCTTGGAGATAAAAGATGAGTAGGAACAAGGACTCACAGAGAGGGAGTGTGGTTGTTATTATTTTGTGTATTTTTGTATTGTTTTATTTTTCATATCTGCTTATTTTTTGGTCTCTTCTAGGTTCTGGCCTGCTCTGTAGCACCCTTTTAGGCCACAACATTCTCACATCTATACTAATAAAAGGCAAAGCCCTCACTGACTCACTGACTCATCACTAATTCTCCAATTTCCCGTGTAGGTAGAAGGCTGAAATTTGGCAAGCTCCTTCCCTACAGCTTACTTACAAAAGTTTGGCAGGTTTCATTTAGAAATTCTACGTGTAATGGTCATAACTGGAACCTATTTTTCTCCATATACTGTAATGGACTTTAGCTCGATGGCCGTGAGGGGCGGAGCTGCGTGTCACATCATCATACCTCCCACGTAATCACGTGAACTGACTGTGAACGCAGCACGTAGAAAAGAAGGAAGAGCTCCCAAAGAGCGCTGAAGAAAAACGCATACAAGCTTATTCATAAGTGCAGCTACTGCGGAAACAAAGCATGGTGTAAACCGTAAGTTTAAATTAAGTTTATGGACACACAAAAAAGTAACACATGATAATTCAGACCCCAATGTAGCCCTTCTGGTTCAAGTGTGTCAGCACATCAACCAAAACACACATTTCCTTATAACTGAAACACTACCAGGACATCAGAAAGCCACTTTCCACTTGAACAGCACCTTGCACACAGTCCTTATAGCAGGCTTCATGCGATTTATCATCTACCCGTCACATCATTTGGGTAAAAGCAGAAACTCCAGTCATTGGACCAGATAAAACAATTCCAGTCCAGTGTTTGCTGCTCCATGTCCACTATAGCATTGCAATTCTGTGATTAAATGTTAGCAATGGTCTCTTCTGTAGTACTCTGCTCCAGATATCTATGGCATTCAGTTCTCTTCTGAATTTTCATTTAGAAAAGGCTTATTGTGGGTCTGCATTGAGTGCCTGCAGCAGTTCTTGTCTGGTGGTAAAGCAGCTTACTGTCACTATTTGTGAGAAAAGGTGACAGTCCTTATTAATAAGCACCGTCATTTGTCCGTAGTTCTGGTGACAACAATTGACATCAATGTACTCAACTCCTTGAAGACCTGTAGGATTGTAGTCTTTGACACACCCACAAAGTTGGTAACTTCCTGCACATTATTCCATTTGACGTGGCTGAAAGCAATAATCCCTTTTTGCCAATAATTCAGGTCTGTCATGCGACCCATTTTCATGAAGAGAACCAAACACATGTGGCACACCACTACTCCACATCATTCTACGAACCACACAGTTATCTGTAAGACGTATTCATACTGTGGCGTCCCCTGTTGTGTCTCAAGCATGTATCACCACTTACATGGCCAAAAAACACATTTTTGGGTGAGTGTACTTTAAGAAATGTATAATTTGATTTAGGACTGTTCCCTATTTTTTTGTTTGCTTATTTGTATTATCAATTTATTTATTTAGTTTTTCTTTGTAATTGTAATCCTTTCTTTTATTTCTTGTCAAATACTATGAAGTACACTTTTCTTCATCTAAATGTTATTGATGCAGCTGATCTAGATAACAGGATTTCCAAGTTTCTTCGTAGCTTGTGGATCAGATTTTCAAATGAAAAACATTTATTCTTCTCTATAGTAATCAATATGACTCCCATAAAAGTTTTATTGATCTTAGAAAATAATCAGTTAAAACAATACCTATTTTCAAAATGTGATAAGTTACCCTTTTTTAAAGAGGTCAGAGTGGTCACAAAGTAACAGGCAGGCTAATGTTAGGCCTATATATTTCCCCTTCTTCTCTGAAAAACAAATGCTAATTGAATTTTATTTACTTATTTACCTTTATTTATTTACTTACTTCCTACAGCGTAAAGTGCAGAGCTTCCCATGTACATATAGGCCTACAAAGTACAGCGATGGCAAAAGTGCATTCTTGCTCCAATGTAGAACCGTTGTCATGATCAAATGCGAAAGGGTTGGGGTGGGGGTGTTGGGATCGTGATCGCAGCTGAAAGAATAAAACTGAATAAAAAAAAAAAACAAAGCTAACCTTTATAAGTATCATAAATTAAACCAGCTGTTACAGACTGGAATCAAATGTATGTTTTTATTCTAAAATAGTAAGAATAAGAGCAGCTCACTTCTCAAAACGGACTCGCCCAGGATCAAACCCGTGAAGTTTTGATTACCAGTCAACAGTTGATACCGTTGAGCCACCGAAGCGATCGTAGCAAAAGCGTATCAATGTCGCACCCTAAAGAAGGTTCTTTTTCTGCAGTTATATTCTTGAATAGAAGCGCACTTGTTCTGTTATATTTGTACCTTTTGTGAAAGTGTTTCTTTGATATTTGGAATTCAGGCTTTACACATTATACACTTCATGTCTACATTTTGTCAATTATTACTAAAACATGAAAAAGTTTCTGTTTTAACAATGTGTTTACATAGATTGTTGTAGACACGGAACACACATGAAATGCATGTGTTCCAAATAACGATAGAGCACTTATAAAAGGTGTCATTTTGCTTGACTTCTCACTCTATACAACTCTAAGTAACTGACACGCAGGTAAACAGACTTGAGCTGAGAAAATTGTGCAGGGTGGGGGGATGTGATAGCAGGCTGCTTGCTGCTTATTGACATATTTACAGGACAAAAGACACTGATGGAGAGGTGCAAAGCAATTTAAGGTGGGACGTATCTACAAGTTTTTTCGTAGGCTCTGGTAATTCTAGTGTTAACTGAAACAGTTTTAAGTTTACCTAATCACTATAAGTTTCCTAAATTGGTCCTCCAAAGCACATATTTTTCTAAAGGACTCCAAGTCTAATATTCATTTTTGCAGGTTTGGCATAGATTTGTTTGGCTGTCTGCATTGTGTTGTCTTTATTGCTTGTATTATCAGCAGGAAAACCAATGTTTTACATACTGCAGGACATATAACATATAAAAGTGCTTATGAGAGTCAGAGAACAAAATATATTTAACATTTAGTGCAGTGCTCATTATTATCTATGTGTCTGTAGTACTTTGGTTAAGTTAGTTTGCTTTCACCACCTGCTGGGCAATCAACTTACTCTGTTGGACTCTTCCACCAATTGTAATTTTTCTTTACTGACAGATGCAATTACTTTTTTGCTCCAGATAAGTTTTCAGTTATTGTTCTCTGCTGCTGCAAAAAGGTGACAAAGAGGTGAAAGGTGATTAAGAGGAGACATGATTGAAGTGTTTAAAATTATGAAGGGAATTAGTACAGTGGATCGTTATTTTAAAATGAGTTCATCAAGAACACAAGGACATGGTTGGAAGGTTGTAAAGGGTAAATTTTGCACAAACATTAGGAAGTTTTTCTTTACACAGAGAACCAAAGAAACATGGAATAAGCTACCAAGTAGCATGTTAGACAGTAAGACATTAGGGACTTTCAAAACTCGACTTGATGTTTATTTTAGAAGAATTAAGTGGATAGGACTGGTGAGCTTTGTTGGGCTAAATGGCCTGTTCTCATCTAGAGTGTTCTAATGTTCTAAATGCTCTAAAATCAAGTTTTGTGTGTGTCTGAGATGCTGCTGTGCCTTCACTGCTGATGTGCTTTAACAAACCTTTGACTTATGTGTACTAATTATATATTTAGTAATTTGTAAGACTAGGGTGCTCTACTCCCTGCTTGCTTCACTCGCCAACCCCCAGGCGGGTGTTGCACGCTAACCACTTCACAGATCTTTTGCTTGCGTATGGGGAAGTGGATTGTTATTTTCATAGGAATTGTTACATATGCATAATAGACCTAACTATTTTACATTACAGCGAATAATTAACCATAGTAAAAAATAGTAAAACATAACAGATTGAAAGAAAATAATGTTTTAAGTTGCATTAGAGGTATTTGTTGTGTTATACATTTTTGTTCTGTTTGGCTTTGATATTAACATGCAAATATTTTTTAAATGAATACTTGAACAATTTTTTTAATTAACTTTTTGAACAATGTCGCATTGAATTTTGATTCCGTGTTTGGACTTACATCGTGACAATGAAATGTATAACTGCCCGTGAGTGAATATCATTTCTTTCTATAATAAATCTCTCTGATATATAAACCAACTTTTTCAAATGTTTGTCTCCTTTGGTGTCTAATGTTATCTGCAGAAGATGTACTACATTACCTTTCTTGTCGCCTGTTAAAATTTTACATGTCAGAATTGTTCAATCAATTTTGAATACAATAATCCTGTCCTCTGCCACAGCCCACCACTCACACATAAATTGCACAATAACATTACAAAACATCCTTCTTTCAACAGTAATTCAGCTGGTGGAAGACCGGATGGTGTTAAAGGTTGTAGATATTCTACGGGATATAGTAAGTTGATGTTTTCATCTGCCGCACCATCACCACAAACTGTTTCAGCATTGTCTATTGATACGCATTTAACCAATTTGCTGCATAACCAATCGACAATTTTCACGTTAATTTGTTTGCCTTCATCGTTTCTCAGTGCTTGATTATGTACTAATTTCTTCTGTTGATAACCCTTCGTGATGAAATTCTTCAATACGATTTAGACATAATAAGTCTTCTTTTATTGGGAACTTAAAGTGAGGAAAACATAAAATTTTATAAGAGCTGAGAGCGCAGGAACTGTGTCTGACAAAAGCATTCACACGAATGAGAGGTGAGAGAACCATGGGCATTGTTGAAAATAGTTGAGAGGAGGGCAGGACTTGAAAAAATCTCTTGGCAATAGTCTCGTCTCAAGATGTATACTTGTATTTTACCCCTGAGGTTTTCTCAGTGCTCTGGGCCTGTACTCAATGAAAACTACTATGCAAAAGTATTATTGAAATTGAAATTAAGTATAGTGCTTTTCTATAGCAAAAACCATCCAAAGATATTTTAAAAGTACAAACTCATCCTGCAATGTCATCCAATTTCAGCCCCATTTTTCCAGTTTGGGGTTGTGGTCAGCCAGTGCCTATCCTGGAAGCAGTGGATTCAAGGCAGAAACCAACTTGCCTTGAAAAGTGTTCTCATGAAAAAAAAAACTGAAAAAAATATCTGGTATATCCATAATTGTGGAAAACTAACAGCATCAGCAGCAAATGAGATGAAGGTCTTTTTAACTATTGCATATGTTCTGCCACAACTGAAAGGATGGGGAGATGGAAGAAGCAAAAATTATTGTTGTTAAACAAAAATCTAAATCAGAAATTCAAACAATCATGCCCCCTACCCTTAATGCTAACATCAACGTAAAATTCATTAGTACCAACAACACACTCAACACATCATGTGACCTCTATGTCAAATGACCAGCAATGGGCATATATTAGAGTATATCAGTGTAAGATCTTTACGGGGCTCCTACATTCTTGTTGTGAGAGGAATTTTTAGGCAGGCAAGAAAAAAAATGTCAATGATGCTTTGGTTCTCCTAAACTTCACCTAAATCCCCCATCTTTGAATATTAATAATTGAATGCATACATTCCTCTAAAAGCATGGACCTTGGAAGAAGGCTGATGTGACATAATGAAGTAGGCTTCTTCTTAACTAGCAGAAAGAGCTCATAGATTAACATCATGGATGGCAGGAATCATGCTCAATGGTTCATTGACCTGACTGAAAAGGCACTTAATAAAGAGAAGAGAAATTATATTGTGAAATGGGATTTTTTTTTTACCCTTCTGCACTTTTAACCCTCATTTTAATGTCATGTTCCTTCCTCAAAAAAGCTTTGCGATGATTAGTCACTTTAAGCATTAGCTAGTTGTAACAGGGTTCCCCGTGAGAAGTGCTCTATTTTATGCTCTATTTTCTGTTCAGCTCAATGTTTTAGACTTTACCCTGAGATGCCCAAAATTACCATGAAAGCACCTGCTGAGATTTAATAACTGGTGATCACTGCTTCTCTATATGAAATCAAAAAAATTACTATAATAAAAGCTTTCAGCCACCAAGGATTTCCCATTAGATTTCCTGACTATGTGAATTTCAATATGATTTCGTATTCTTAGGTTATTGTTTCATTTTTGAGGGTGTCACAGTGCTGAGCTTCCGTGTCTCACAGAATCATAGTATTGGGTTCAACAACTTATCTGGTAAGTGTGACATTTGTAGATCCAAGTAATAGGTTTATAGAGTTTATAGTTTCATTACTGTCATGTCCATAGAGTACAGTGGAATTCTTACTTGCATATGCTAATAAAAATGCTACATGCTGCCACTCTCTGGCACAATGTCAGCCCATTCAAAACTGGATCCCTCTGCTTCACTGATCAAACCTTTTATCAGCAAAAATGTGCGATGTGGTGGGTTAGCTTGCTGAGGTAACATGGAGAGTTGACTTTGCCGCTGTTCTTTGTGGTATAGTAATAGGACTCAGGACAGAGGCTGGTGGGCAACATATTGGTTTCTTATTTTTTAATGTTTCTGTTATGTAGGTGTCAGGACTGGTTTCTGTTCAGTTGTATGATTTTTGTCCACTGTCTCAAAAGACATGCAGGTTAGGTTCGTTAGTCACTCTGGCCTAAATGGATGAGTGTGACCTCATCATAACATTAGCTGCTACTGATATAATAGATTATAAGACATAAATGCCTTATCACTCATAGAAATGCTTATTTTGTGAGCAGATACATCTTATGTGTAGAAAATCAGTAACAAAACGAGGTCTGACTTGAGTTGGACTGGCATCCACCTAAAGTTGCCGTCTAACATTTCTCTGATTCTGCCTAACTTGTATTGGGGTTTGCACATGAGGAAAACTGACCAATGGGTATTATTTGCAATCAGCAGTAGTGGAACATGGATGGAAACATTATTTACTAAACATTCTACACTATTTAGTGAAGAAATATTTAAATCCATATGGGAGTACAACAAACACAGCTGTTAATGGGTTTGGAGTGATTGTGACACTGTCTGATTTTTGTCCAGAATGTTGTTCATTTGGTGAATGCCCAGAACATGTGGCCCAGTAATTCTGCAGCTCGACTGCAATGTACACAGGTTAAATCTTGCCCTAAATACATTTTAGACAATTTTAAGTGAGATAATTGCCCTTGATAAAAGATTTTAAGTTGAATGATTGAGTGCTTTGCATATACAAAGCTAGAGTATATTCTGTGCATGGCTGCCTTTCCACTCTTTTTCTGAAATATTAAGTAAAAGGTCTTTTCCCAACTATATCCTGGGCTCTTCGAAAGGAAGGGACTTTAAAATGCTTTTATAAATTGTAACAATGCTATCTGAGTGTTCAAGATTGATCAACATTTCTTCTGGAATAGAAATAGGGTGGAAGGTGAGGAAAATTGGGCAGGTTCCATTTAGGACAGTTTCTAATCTGAAAGTAATGGAAAAATTGTATTAATGAAAAGTTAAATTTGAAGCTTAATTGTTCGTAGGATGCAAAGACATTATCTATGTACAAATCTCTAAGTGTTATAACCACAAACATTCTCCAAACATTAAATACTGTGTATGTTTGAGAGGGTAGAAAAAGATAACAGCTTCTCTGTCTTAAAGTGCTTTCTACATTGGTTCAATATTCTGAGTGAATGAAGGACAACTGGAACTTTTAGTGCATTGACAATAATTTGTATTTACTGGGGCTGAATGCTACTCTTTCCACCTCTTCATGGCTAATATGACTAATCAAACAGTATTTCAAGAAATAGTCAGTGACTTGGATAATTTCTTGTATCCATCCCCTAATTTGTGCTTAAGGGGGTTATTTTGTCTTGACTGTGCAAAATAGGCCATGATACTGATTCACAACAGGCCCGACCTTCAAGATAAGGTGCATTTAGACTAGCCTAGAATCAACTGAAACCCCTGTAATATTTATCATATAAAAAAATAATATGTGTCATACTAAAAGGTAAATATTTATGCAATTATTTATTCTGTGTTGTATTTTTGTTCTAATGTTGACATTTCTGTTGATCATTAAGAAGAAAAACAACAAATTAAATCTAATGTAACAATAAAATGCTTCTAAGTGGTCAGTACTTTTTATAGGCACTGTATGAGGTAAACTACAGCATATTATAACTGCTTGGGGGTACACAACTAATAATAATAATTATAATAATAATAATAATAGCTAATGATATATTTAAAGCTTTTAACTCATATCCATTAACAGTGCACAAAACATAACACAATTAAAACATTCAGAGAGCAAAAGAAAACAATTTTGCTTTGTCTTAGTAATATCATTTTTATATTCTAGCTCACAGTCAGTTGCTGTACCTGCTAACCCACATTTCCTGATAAAAAATTCAAAACTACCTGACTGGAAAGCATTGTTAAAACTCAAAATATTTAACTTAAAAGGTACATGAAGGGTGACATTTCGCTACTGAATTACATTCTGTCAAATACAGCTATTCATTGGTTGGAAGAGATGACTGTTCTGCATCAGAGGAATTAATCTGGATATTGTGCCACATTCAGACAAATTCCTCACCATCTTTAGGTGGGTGTCTTCCTATCTAAAACAGCCCCCCTTCACAAACATTATCATAAGAACCAAGTTACATTTAATGGAGCATAATTACTGACTGAGTGTCAGCTTCTCATCTTTCTTCTTCTATTAGCCAGTGATATCTCAATGATATGCCTAGCAATGCCATAAAACATAATGTGTCAATAAGATAAGATTTAAGACGAGTTTTGTTCGCTTAGTAAGGTGTCTTTCTGATTGCTTTTTGCTCAGTCCTTTACATATTATTGTGCCCAATTATATCCGGCTTTTCTAAACCTGCCTTTCTCCTTTTTTGTATCCAGAGTAACTAATCATATCAATAGCTGTTATTGTGTGTTATTCCAGTAATGGTCTTTATATCCAAATACTATCTGAAGCTCGATACACAGTGAGTTGTGAATGTAATTATTGTAAAGATTTTCAGAATCAGGCATGAAAAAGTGTTTTTCCATTTATGTCATATCTCCCCTCAAATTCTTTCCAAAAGTATGAAGTAATACCTTCAGTTTTTTAACCCTTGGTTTACTGATATTAAAACAACAAAACAGAAAGGAGTCAAGAAGCGACTCTGGGTTTAAAAAAAATAATAATAATAATAAAACCTCTAAGTATTAAAAGCAGACCATCCATGAATGTGAAATATTCTTTAAAAATTAAAAATGCATATCAACCAATGGAAAACAAGAAAATAAAATGTAACAGCTTTGATATGTCGGAATTTAGTTGTATCTGACCCCTTACCAAGATTATATAGAGGAGATTGCATTCCCTTCACTGCTGGCTAGAAACCTGGTGTGCAAATAAATGCATAGTGTTGTGAACAATTGGGATGATTTTTGGGAAAGGCCTAAGTTTTTCAAAAGAGATGGTCTTCAATCTTATTTGGATGGGATCTTATGTATAACCCCAAAATGGTGTGACTCAAACCACCTACAACTGAACACCAGCAAAACCAAGAAGCTGGTGGTGGATTTTAGGAGGGCCAGCCCCTCGTGGACCCCGTGATCATCAGAGGTGACTGTGTGCAGAGGGTGCAGACCTATAAATATCTGGAAGTACAGCTGGATGATAAATTGAACTGGACTGCCAATACTGATGCTCTGTGCAAGAGAGGACAGAGCCGACTATACTTTCTTTGAAGGCTGGTGTCTTTCAACATCTGCAATAAGATGCTGCAGATGGTTTATCAGACGGTTGTGGCGAGTGCCCTCTTCTACGCGGTGGTGTGCTGGGGAGGCAGCATAAAGAAGAAGGACGCCTCACGCCTTGACAAACTGGTGAGGAAGGCAGGCTCTATTGTAGGCATGGACAGTTTGACATCTGTAGCAGAGCAACGGGTACTGAGCAGGCTCTTGTCAATCATGGAGAATCCACTGCATCAACTAAACAGTATCATCTCCAGGCAGAGGAGCAGCTTCAGCGACAGGCTGCTGTCACTGTCCTGCTCCGCTGACAGAATGAGGAAATCGTTCCACCCCCACACTATGCGACTTTTCAATTCCACCCTTTGTTGCAAACGTTAACATTATACAAAGTTATTGTCTGTTATACCTGCATTTTTATCACTCTTTAATATTGTTTTTTATCAGTATGCTGCTGCTGGAGTATGTGAATTTCCCCTTGGGGTTAGTAAAGTATTAATCTATCTGTCTAAAATATGGCAGCAAAACTGTCTGGTTGACTGATTAGAGCACCATCCAGGCCGCAGTCATGTGATCTTAAAATCACAGGCTGTTGTTTATCCCACCTTTTATTATTCTGAAGCTGTTACCCAAAATCCCTTGATGCAAACCTTAAATTACTTGATAACCAAAAAATAAGGTGTATAATTAGACCAAGGGATAAAACCAAACCCTCCACCAGGGGCACCTGTAATAGGAATTTACTTCAAATTAAAACAAAAAATATACCACCATTTCAGAAAGAATCATGCAGTTTTAAATGCTGCTTATTGAACATTCGCTCTCTTGGCAGTAAAGCTGTTTTGGTAAATGATATTATATTAAGTACAAAATCTGATCTGTGTCTTCTCACTGAAACCTGGCTTAGTAAATGTGACACTGTTCCCCTAGCTGAGGTGTCACCAGATGGATTTACGTTCCTTCATAAGTCTAGAGATTCTGGTCGAGGAGGAGGCCTTGGAATAATTCATTGTAAGAAAATGCAAATCTCGTCTAAAAATTTAGGCAACTTTACAACTTTTGAGACATTCATTTTAAATATTAAAACAGATTCCAATGCAATTATAGTGCTAGTCTACAGACCACCAGAGCCATATTCATTGTTCATGACTGAATTTGGCAACCTATTATCTGATTTGGCTATAAATTATGATCACGTAGTACTGATAGGGGATTTTAATGTACACATTGATGTGGAAACTGACACTTTTAGCAAATGTTTAACTTATTTGTTAAATTCAGTAGAATTTTGTCAGATTGCCAGAGGTTCAACTCATAATCATAACCACACATTAGATTTAATTATAACTTTCAAAAGTTTAAATTGAAAATGTAAATATTACTCATTTAATTTAATTTAAATTACTTCCAATTACTACTTAATTACATTTGATTTAGTCCTGCCCTTGCCAATCCACTCACAGATTAAAACAAAGACAGTGCGACATCTAGATTGTAATTCTGCTTCATAATTTATAGATACTTTGAGTAAGTCGAGTGTAATTGAGGAAAACCATTTAGATCAGTTAAAATCAAATGTAAACATGGGAAACAATTTAGATCACCTAACATTGCATTATAATGTGACCTTGAGAGATGCTCTGGACGCAGTGGCTTCCCTTAAAAGAAAAGTGATCAAAGCACATAAAAACTCTCCCTGGTTTAATGAAGACACTTGAGCTTTTAAAGTTGAGTGTCGAAAACTGGAGCGCAGATGGAGAACAACAAAGCTATATGTCTTTTAAATTGCATGGACAGAGAGTGTTAAAAAATATAAAAAAAGCTCTCTTTAAAGCTCACTCAGTATACTATTCTACAATAATAGATAGCAATAATAAAAATCCTCGGATACTGTTTAGAACAGTTGCTAAATTAATAAATGGGAATTCAGATCTACAGTGCAAAATACCAACAGATGTTAGCAGTACAGACGTTATGAACTTCTTCAATGAGAAAATTAAAAATATAAGATCCCAGATCTCAGCATCATAGTAAAACTGCATACTAGCTTAGCAGACCCTGCCTCACATTGCATTCAGCACTTTAGTAATTTTACTCCTGTAACTGAGCAGGAAGTCTTAACTTTAATTACTAAAATGTAGCCCATTACTTGTTCCCTAGAACAAGTGCCAACAAAACTACAGTACAATCCCCCTTTTTTAATTTTATTGATTTTATTGTAATCATTCCATACAAATAGATCAATTTTTACAAAAAATAGGATTGAAAACAAATTAAACCCCACCCCTGAGAAAGAGAGCATGGCCAACGGACTAAACCTTAAAAATAGTAAAAATTAATAAATTGATGAGTTTATTAGGCGGATACAGATAAATGGAGAAGAAAAAGAAATGGGGAGAGAATATACTTCCTATCTGCTTTAAGAGCTTATTCTAAAATATTATTGATTAGATTAGATTAGAGGTTTTGAAAAGGTTCTGCACAGATCCTCTAAGTGAGATTTTGATTTTTTCCAATTTCAAATAATATAGAACATCAGTTACCCACTGACTTAAAAGAGTTAGGATTCTTCCAGTTTAGCAAAATAAGTCTGCGTGCTAATCTATACTAATAAAAGTTAAAGCCCTCACTGACTGACTGACTGACTCACTCACTGACTCACTCACTCATCACTAATTCTCCAACTTCCCATGTAGGTAGAAGGCTGAAATTTGGCAGGCTCAATCTTTACAGCTTACTTACAAAAGTTGGGCAGGTTTCTTTTCGAAATTCTACGCGTAATGGTCATAACTGGAACCTATTTTCGTCCATATACTGTATTAGACTGCAGCTTGATGGCCGTGGGAGACGGAGTTGCGTCTCGCATCATCATGCCTCCGACGTAATTGAATGCCTACCCATATAAGGTAAATATTTGCGGGTCAAGTACTGTGTTTAGCATATTCATAAGTAAAAATATCTGAATCACAAACTGATGTTAATTATACTGTATTTTGTCCATGAATACTTATTAAATAATTCCAAATAGTCTGTATGCTTCCTTTCATAGCTTTTCCAATGCTTGTGCTGCTTCCAGGCATGTATTTTCGTATTAAAGCATTTAACCAATCACATTTCAGCCACCATTTGTTGCCAGGCAAAGAGGCCTTCACAATCTGTTGTGCAGGTACTCTTAACACAAAATAAATGTTGATTAACCTGTTGCTTCAACCAATCAGATTTTCAGTTAGTGTCAGTAGGGCCCTCTAGCAGGCGTACGACAACGTCAATGTATTCAGACCCATTGATTGGATAGAGGCCAATATGAGGAACTCTACGAGGCCACTGGACGCACCGCAAGCGCTCCGAGCATCCTCGCGTGCACTACGGCCAACTCCATGGCAGGATTCTGGACAATATTATTTGCCAGACACAGACCAGATTTCAAGACCACGAAAACCTGATGTTTGTCACGCTCCTCGAGCCCCAGAAGTTTCGGGAATACAAGAAAAATTTCACGCATGCAGCCTTCTCCAGTTTAACACAACAGCCATGGAGCAGTTTTTGATCTGTCTCGGCTAAAAACAGAACTGACTGTAATGTTTGACATGGATGATTTTACAGGAAAATCTCCCACTGATCTCCTTGCCTTCCTTCATCAGAAAAATCTGAATGAGAGCATGGGGCAGCTGTTCACATTGGTATATTCGGCGGTGACCATTCCCGTGTACACTGCATCTGTTGAGCGGACATTTTCAGCCCTAAAGCGGATTAAAACTTATGCCAGAAATACGACAGGGCAGGTTTGACTTCCAGCATTAGCTTCAATGGCGATAGAAAGGGACTTTTTGATGGAACTGAACCGCACAGATAATCCGTACACCAGAGTAATTGAACTGTTTTTGAAGAAAGAGAGGAGGATGGATTTTGTTTACAAATAATCCAAATTGTTGGTGAGTAAAATGTTGCGATTTTCCTAAATAATATTGCAAGTTTATGAGTTATTATTGATGTTTTTTATGTGTGTCGCGGCTGTGGCTGCCATAGAAAGGAACTTGCTCATATATATATCATATATATACCCCGATCTACATTCTGTCAAATAAATGAACCACACGCTGTGGCGCAACACAAGAGGTTTCGCCTCTATCGCTGACATCCAAAGTTCGATTCCCGAGAGGGGGTGCAGTGAGTGTGTACGCCTGATGAGCCCAGAATTAGGGCGAAACATGTGTCCCGTACTCTTTGCATTATTTGACAGTAAAACTATTTATATTTAATTGTATGCTTTGCGCATATGGAGCTCAAATGAATTCTCTGCATTGCTAACCTCCACTCCTTTTCTGATATGTTGAGTAAGAGATCCTTTTCCCATTGTCCTCTTGGATCTTTGAAAGGGAGGGACTGTAAAATATTTTTATATTTATATTATATGCCTGAGTCCTCAAGACTAAGCAATATTTTTTCCAGAATAGGCAGGTTCTGTTTAACAACGTTCCTAATTTGAAGAGGGTTCTCATGCAGAGGTGCCACAGATAAGATTCTCCATCTTAAAATCCTTTCTTCATTGGTTCTATATTCTGACTGAGTGAAGCACAATTAGGTTATTAGTATATTGTCGATAACTTGCATTTATTGGTGCACAAAGCAGGGAATATAAAGAAGTACTGCGGGATTTTATTTCTATTGCGGACCAAACCTGTGTATGTTCATCTATTTGTGTCCAGGTTTTAATAACTTGTATGTTTGCTGCCCAGCAATAAAACTGAAAGTTAGGTAGAGCCATTCCACCTTCTGTGTTAGGTCTTTGTAGAGTCACTCTTTGGATATGTAGATGTTCCACCCATCCGTTTTCTAACCTCCTGAATCTGAACACAGGGGTCTGCTGGAGCCAATCCCAGCCAACACAGGGCACAAACCAATCCTGGGCAGGGTGCCAACCCACCACAGGACACACACAAACCAAGCACACACTAGGGCCAATTTAGAATCACCAATCCACCTAACCTGCATGTCTTTGGATTGTGGGAGGAAACCCATGCAGATAGGGGGAGAACATGTAAACTCCACGCAGGGAGGACCCGGGAAGTGAACTCGGATCTCCTAACTGCAAGGCAGCAGCGCTACCACTGCACCACCCTGTGGACATTTTAGGTTCCAAATAAATGAGGTTATGGTTGAATCTAATTGCTTAAAGAATTATTTATTGATGTATATTGGAATGTTTTGAAATAAAAAAGAAGCATAGGAAGAATATTCATCTTAACAACGTTAATTCTTCCAGCTAGAGTGAGATGGAGGGTTGACCATCTATACAAGTCTTGCTTAATTTTTTCCATACAGATGACAACATTTTGTTGATAAAGAACTTTATGTTTACTTATGATATTGACCCCTAGGCATTTAAACTGATCTGCAATAATAAAAGGGAAGGTGTCCAATGTAATATTGCATGCATGGGAATTCAATGGAAAGAGCACACTTTTATTCAAACTAATTCTGAGACCAGACATCTTTTGAAATTCTATAAGTGCTGTTAAGACTGCAGGCACAGAATTTTGTGGGTCTGATATATACAGTACCATATTATCTGCTTAAAGAGAAATTTTCTGTTCAAGTCCTTTTCTGAGAATCCCCTTTATCTGATAAGTATTTCCACAGTGAACTGCCACTGATTCAATGGCAATTGCAAATAGCAGTGGTGACAAGGGGCATCCTTGTCTGGTACCACGTTATAGTTTAAAGTAGTCTGAACAAATATTGTTAATACAAACTGAAGCTTCTGGATTGGTATACAGTAGTTTGATCAATGCACAAATGTTCGGGCCAAACCCAAATTTCTCCAATATAGTGAAAAGGTAGTTCCATTCAATCATGTCAAATGCTTTTTCTGCATCCAATGATAATAATATCTCTGGGGTATTTGACTTTGCGGGTGAATATATTACATTAAACATGCGTCGAAGATTAGAAGCTAAGTGTTGGCCATTTAATAAATCCAGTTTGATCTTGTGATATTACAGAAGGCAGCACTTTCTCCATCCTTCTAGCTATGACTTTGGAGAGTATCTTAACATCATTATTTAGAAGTGAAATTGGTCTGCATGTTGCACATTGTAATAAGTCCTTGTTTTGTTTAGGAAAGATGGTGATTAATGCTTGGTGAAAAGTTTGAGGTAGAATTTTATTGTCACTAGCTTATGTAAATGTTGCTAATAAGAGGGGAGCTAGCTGAGTGGAGAATTTCTTATAAAATTTGACAGGTTAGCCATCAGGGCCTGCTGCTTTCCCGGTCTGAAGAGACTTTATAGCATCTAGTAATTCTGATAGCACCAAAGGTTTATCCAATTCCTCTGCAATAAAAGTATCTATTTGTGGTATCTGTAATGTATCCAGAAATGCATTAGATTGTGTGTTGTCTTCTTTGAACTCGTTAGAATATAAGGATTTATAGTAGTCTCTAAATGTGTGCATTATATTTTTGTGGTAAATGCTTTTAACTCCGTTCGTGTTGGTGATTGCTGGAATTGTATTGCGAACTTCTTTCTTGTGGATTTGTTTAGCTAAGACCTTATTAGCTTTCTCTCCATGTTCATAGTAATGATGTCTTGATTTAAAAATGAGTTGTTCAGTTTCTTTGGTTGTTAAGAGGTTGAGCTCTGAATGCAGAGCCTGTCTTTTCCTATGAAGAGCTTCACTTGGACGCCTGGCATGTTCTTCATCTATTCTAGTAATTTCGCTGTTAGCTCTGATACCTTCTTGGTTTCTAATTTATTTCTGTAGGAAAGATATGAAATAGTCTGTCCTCTTAAGAAGGCCTTAGAGTTTCCCAGAGTATTCCTGCAGAGACCTCTGAGGATGTATTTGTCTTTAGGAAGAAACTGATTTGTTTTGATATAAATTCTGTACAATTCTCATCTGCTAATAGAAGTGGGTTAAGGCACCATCTGCGAGGTGAGTGTGTGGGGCATAATGATTTCAGCTCCGAGATCAGAGGGGCATAGTCAGAAATCACAGTAGCGTCGTACATTCAAAGAATTTATTATCTGTAAAGAAATAATCAATTCTTGAGTAGCAATGATGCACTGGTGAGTAGAAAGAATACGTTCTTGAGTTTGGGTTTAGAAATCTACAGGGGTTTGATAAGTTGTGGTCAGTTAAAAACGGTGTAATTGTCTTTGCAGTGTTAGATGTCATCCCCCCTGTGACAGGAGACCTATCTAAGAGTGGATTTAAAACACAATTAAAGTCCCCAGACATTTTAATTTTATGAGTGTTCACATTGGAAATAGATGCAAATACATTTTGCATGAATTACCTATCATCGACATTGGGCGCCTAAACATTTATCAAAATCACTTTACAGTTAAATAAGTTGCCCATGACAACCACATATCTCCCTCCAGGATCAGATGCTACATCTGATGCTACAAATGAGACTGTTCTATGTATAAGTATTCCAATACAGTCCCGAGGTAGCCGGTTAAGTACAATCCCTCTTAACCGGCCACCTCAAGACTGGACCCATGGCCGGTTGCCGTTTTGGCCAGTTAATCTGGTGCATACCTATTTTCATGTAGAAAAATATTTCTAAGGTATGTACTGTACCATATCCACAAGGCTTCATCCATGATTTCGCACACTGGTTTTTTTCTTGTACAATGACAGGACATTGTGGTGTAGCAGGTCCACAGCTCAAGTCAAAAAGGCTACTTTTCAAATAAATAATCGCCGCACTCGTGACTTATTCAGGGGGCATTTTATGTGTGGCCCCAGCGTGAGCGCACTGGCCACTGGGTAAAGAACCCAAGTCTCGGTCCGGATGGAGCCCGACGTAGCCAGGGATCGGAGGGCTACCGGACCAGTGTAGAAGGCAGCTGTACCTGTAGGTAGGGTGACTCCCCGTTGCGAAGCCCAATGAGAGAAGCAGGGGAGCCACAAGGTAGAAAGAAGAAGGCACCGTGCTTTGGATTTTAAGAGACCACTTCCATTCATTGTTTTAACCTCATTTGCATTGTTTTTTAAAGTTTTTTTTTTTTTTACTAATGGACCTCCACTAATTCACTCATTTTAATGGATTATTTATATAAAAAAGACTTTCGATACACTGCACTTTACTTAATTTGAACACTGTTTTGTTGTTTGCTAGTTTTAAAATACCTGTCACCTTCCAGGAAAGAAGGAAGTGCATACATATAATATAAAGAAGAACTCAGGATTAAAAACAAATATGAATATTTTATTTGAACAGGCCGGTTAATCCGTCGGCCAGTTAATGCGAGGCCAGTTATGAAAGATTGTTCAGTAGTAAAAAGTGCAATGGATGTTCTTGCAGCGCCTATTCTAAACATTATCAGTAGTTCATTATTGCATGGCACAGTACCTGATTCACTAAAAGTGTCAGTCATTAAACCATTACTTAAAAAGTCAGACCTAGACCCACACATACTAAATAATTTAGGCTTATTTCAAATTTACCCTTTCTCTCTAAAATACTAGAAAAGTAGTCGCCAATCAGCTTCAGTCACACCTTACGCATTACAATTTATTTGAGAAATTCCAGTCTGGTTTCCGCACTGGTCATACTGTAGTACAGAACCAGCACTAACGCGGGTTGTAAATGACATTCTGATATCCTCGGATGAAGGAAACTTCACTGTAATTATGTTGTTAGACTTAAGTGCAGCATTTGACACCGCTGACCATTCTATTTTACCGCAAAGGCTAGAAAATGATGTTGGCCTTACAGGCACTGTGCTCGCTTGGTTCAGTTCTTATTTATCAAATAGATTCCAATATGTACAGAAATGTGCTGACAGTACTCCATCATTATATACAGATGTGAGATATGGTGTCCCGCAGGGCTCAGTACTGGGACCTTTACTGTTTTCACTTTACATGCTTCCACTGGGATCTATCATTAGGAAACATAATGTTAATTTTCACTCATATGCAGATGACACCCAGTTATACCTTTCATTTAGATCAAATGAAGTTTCTCTGATGTTGTTTTTAATTAGTTGTGTTAGTGAATTAAAGGAGTGGATGGATGAGAACTACCTGTCTTTAAACATCAATAAAACAGAGATGTTAATTTTTGGAGGGAATGACGCTGATCACAACAATATTTTGTCATCATTTAACTCAGTTGGAATCACCATTAATTATGCTGAATCAGCCCACAATCTAGGAGTTATCTTTGACTCGAGCATGTCATTTAAAATGTATATTACAAAGTTGACCAAATCATGTTTCTTCCATCTTAAAAATGTTGGGAAATTAAGGCACTTTCAAAATAAACAGGATTCTGAGAAATTAATTCATGCATTTATTTTTAGTAGAATTGACTACTGCAATGCAGTGTTCACTGGATGTTCAAACTGTTCTTTATACAGCCTCCAGTAATTCCAAAATTCTGCTGTAAGAATTATTACAAGAACAAGAAAATACGAACAAATAACTCCAGTTCTTAAATCCTTGCACTGGGTCCCGGTTAAGTTTAGGGTAGATTTCAAAATCCTCCTTTTAACATATAAAGTTTTAAATGGCCAAGGTCCGGCTTGCTTGTCTGAACTTATCATGACTTACAAGCCAGAACACACATTAAGATCTCAAGATGATGATTCCAAGGATTAATAAAATAACAGTGGGAGGTTGAGCTTTTAGTTACAGGGCCCCTAAACTGTGGAATGGTCTGCCTGCTACAATAAGAGATGCCCCTTTGGTCTCAGCTTTTAAATCCCGGCTAAGGACTCACTACTTCAGTTTAGCACATCCTGACTAGAGCTGCTGATTAACTGTACAGACTGCATCTCTGTTGTTAGTCATTATCACTAAAACATAAGTAACATGATAGTTATAATTGGATACTAACCCTCACCTATTCTGTTTCTCTTCTCGGTACTCAAATGTGGCACTTGGTGCCACAGCCCACCTGCCAAGTTGTTTTTCCTGTCTAAGGTAAAGTCATCTCTGATGGAGGATCGCAGGAATTTTGGGGTAGAGGGGTCCTTTCATCGGATTGGCTGGCTAAGCAATGTTTCAGTTGTGGAATGGCCAAATGGGGGAGGCAGATTGATGGCTGAGGTCTCCAGGACTCTAAACAAATCCAAATCATATTATGTGATATCATCTACTGTTAAATTCTGCTCTGTACTTGTAAAATTTTTATTTTTATACTGTATTGAGGATTTGTTTTGTTTTGTGTATTGTATTGTATTGACCCCCTTCTTCATGACACCCACTGTACGCCCAACCTACCTGGAAAGGGGTTTCTGTTTGAACTGCCTTTCCCAAGGTTTCTTCCATTTTTTCCCTACAAGGATTTTTTTTGGGAGTTTTTCCATGTCTTCTTTGAGAGTCAAGGCCGGGGGGCTGTCAAGAGGCAGGGCCTGTTAAATCCCATAGCGGCACTTCTTGTGTGATTTTGGGCTATACTAAAATAAATTGTATTGTATTGTATATGTACACTAAAAATGTTCATCCATTCCTTCATCAATTTTCAAACACACTTAGATGATTTCTGGTTTGTTGAGAAAAAGAAAACATTTAATCAAAATATGCATGTGATATCCTAAAAAATAAGAAAAGAATAAAAAGTGTTAAACTTTTACAGAGATAGTTCAGTCAACACACTTGGGTAAGGTAAAAAAAAGTTCATCCTTTTATACAGCCAGGCCCTAGCTGTTCCTGCTACCAGGAATTCAATTTACTCCACCGGATGTCTGTTTCTTTACACACAGCCGAGTGTTTTCCTTGTGAAATCACTACCCATGGCCACAAGGAGTAATCGCTTCACTGCAGACCTGTTCTTTTCACTTTATATCATTTATTTCATTGTTGCCTTTTTTTCTTTGAATAGCACAGAACACAAATAAAGAATGTGACTGGGCAAAGCCTCTAGTGTTACTTAAAACATAAAAAAAAAAAAAAACACAAAACTAATATTTGTATTTTAATTCTGCTCTCAGCATATAGTGACAACCCAGCCATTTTTGCAAAACAACTTCTGATTTATCAGAGCTTCATTTTAATTCTCAAATCCTGTCTCCAAATGTTATGAGAACAGATACAGCAAATGCTTGAAATGAAGTGTGAAGTAGTTCATGTAATATTTCTAATACTAAGAATGCCCAGTGAGAGGAAATTCCCCAGTTAAAACATTTAAAATATAAAACAAAAAAGCTTGCAAAAATAAATAAGGCTTTTAGAGTGATCAAGGGAAAAGCTATCACTGAATTGCTCCTACTACACATACACCTTTGGTAAAATGTGAGATTTAGTTGAACATGCACTTTGTACCATTGAGGCATGGTTCATCTAAAGGTAAAGGACATTTTTAATAGATTTTGCTGCAGTTATATGTACTGTACATAATTTGTGAGCAGTACTGACTATGGACTGAAATATTGTCTTAATGGACATGTGGCAGATAACAATCATGGTCTTTCTTTTAGGGATTTTCAAAAGAATAGTCAGGCACATTAATGCTTTAAACACACAAGTTGTCAGGTCTTTTGCAAATTATAAATACAGAGTCAAAATGTAAAACAGGAAGTTACCAGAATCCTATTAATAAATAACTTATTTGCTTGCTGGAATGCACTACTCTCATTAAGCTATTTCTTTAATGTCTGAAAGTTTGAAGGTTTCTCACTGAGCGATGTGCAGTCATGACTATATTATGCATCACACAGCATGTGCATAGAGCACTCGTTCCATAATAAACAACTACAAACATTACATCTCCAATTAAGGATAAAAATATAAAATACAAATTAGCTATCACTGTGATTAAAAATAAAACACAAACCCCAGAAATAACTCAACAACATGCTATTTACAGTCTTGTATTTAATGAGGAAAGCCTGGATAATGAGTTCTCTAGGTTTCTTGCTATCATATTTTACTTTCCTTTACAGATTCTTAGACAATTGGAGTGGGACTGCCTGGAATTCATATTTTACATACTGAGTTTGATTATGGTTGTGCTTATTTTCAACCTTAGCCATGCCACAGTTGCTCCTGTGCTTTAGAAGCAGCATCTACGTAAAAAACTATCTAATAATCAATTGCTATTTAAGAATAATGTTTAAAGAAAACTTTGTGTACTCACTGAAGCCTGATTTTAGAGGGTCTTCTTGGTCTCTTCTTCTTCTTCATCTTTTCCCACTTCTAAATTGGGTAGATGTGCTTGATCAAGCTTCTCCAAACAGCTCAGTCCTGCACCTCCTTGCCAGTCAAGCCCTTATTCTTCAGATCTTTTTTTACTTTATTCATCCACCTCCACTTTTGCCTCCTTTGCTTTCTTTTCCATTATACTTCCATTCCAGTCATTCTTTTGCCCACATATTAATTGTCTCTCCTCATCGCATGTCCATACCACTTCAACCTACTTTGCTGTACTTTCTTAGATATCTCTCCCACTTTTGTTGTATCTCTGATTGTCACATAACATTCTCTTCTTTTTTGTAACTCCACATATTCATCTCATTTCTGCCACATCTAACTTCTTCTCCTGCACTCTCTCTACTACACATGTCTCAGCTCCATACATTACTGCTGATCTTACAACTGTCTTAAACTTCATCTTAATTTGTCAATCACAAGTTAACTCCTGATACCTTCTTCCAATTGTTCCATCCACACTACACTCTATGGGTTATCTCTGCATCTAGTTTTCTTGAGCTACCATTTAACCTAGATATTTAAATGTATCCACTATTATTTAAAAGCTCTCCCTGTTAGCTAACCTCTGAATCCTGATCACCATTAAACCTCTTATTGTGAAGAGGGGGGCTGAACGTACTCCTAGAAACTCCTCCGAAACCCCCTCTTAAACGGTGATGCAATGGGAAACAAATACAGTTCTTTTTACCTCCTCTTTGCTCGGTTAGCTGCTGGCTTGCTGCTGTTGCTGTGCCGCGTGATCTGCTTCTCGTGTGGCACTTCAAACATTTTAAAGCCTGTACAGCAGCTGTCCTTTTGTCTTTTTGCCTTGTCTCGATAAGCTAGGTGATTATGATTTCTTGAAGCTAAAGTTATTCGACGTAAAACTACAAGCTTCCTGGCTAAGGGCTCTGTGCTTTGCAAATGGAAACTGGACCTGGATCGCCTTGTTCATGCTCAGATTCAGGATTTATTTCATCTTGTTCACAGCTGGTTTGAGGGTGACCCGATTGAGCGGATTGTGGAGAAAGTAGCCAGTGATGTGGTACTGGCGGGGATACCTGAAGTTTTCCAGAACAAGTTTTTTGTCACGATGTTGAGTCGTTCTCCAGCTTGGACAAACGATTGGAAGGCTCCCAGGCTGCTTGGAGACAGGATGGTGCATTTGCTCAGCCAAGGCACACTCTCAAACTACCCGAGATCACCGTATTGAACAGGGGGCTCAGGACCATAAACATCCAGTTTCCTCGGAAAGGCCATTACGAGCTCCTATTGTTGCTGATGTGACCATATCTGGTGAGGCTCCTGGTCGTAGATGCCGCTGTGAGTATTTCGGCAGTGGTGCAGAGTGTGATCAGGTCAGCCACCTTCCCAGAGAATGTCGCCTCTCCCCTGCTCAGTCCTTAGAAGTCGGCTTAGCGGAGGTGTGTTGCTCCCATGTTCCTTCTATTTCACTAAAAAAGGACCGCTTAATGATCTCCGTGATGTTAGTGAGCCACGAGATCCCTGCCTTGTTGGACTTCTTTGTGTTGTCAAATGTGACTGCCTCAGCAGTACGTCCCCATGTGCACTGAGACTGTGAACATACGCTGTTGTGTACATGGGGATGTTAAGGGCTATGAAACAGTGTTGCTTCCTTTAAAATATAAGGGTCGGAACTTTAAAGTTTGGACTGCCATTTCGGATTCCTGCCCATGGCCCTTGCTGATCGGCAGGAGGAGTAGCCTATTCCCTAGGCTCTTAGCTGAGTTTGGGGTGCCAGCCCTAGAGCCCCCTGTCATCACGAACAAAGGGGAGGAACTGGTGGCTGTCGGAGAAGACCTAGAGCCCTTATTGGACATTGAACCTGATCTCTCAAGCGAGACCAGGACAGACTCCTCCAATATCCTAGAGCAGCTGGCTGGCCCATCTTCAGCTTCTCAACCTGCACCAGCCACTGAGTGCAAACCGAGCACTAGCGAGCAGACGGATTTTGTGTGTTTGCAGCGTGCTGAAAGCTCATTAGAATATGTGTTTAAGCAGGCTTGCTCTGCTACTGACTCCTACTATCAGGAGTGTGAGTCTGCAGGCTTGAAAACCCTGCACTTTCTCGAGAAAGGCAGCTTCCTTTTTAGAGTGATTTCGGATCATTTATTGAACAGTTAGTTGTACCTGAAACACATAGGAACATTCTTTTGCAGCTGGCCCATTCTCACGTCTTGGGTGGACACCCGGGGGCTGGTAAGACTAGGGATTGATAATGAAAGCGATTTTATTGGCTGAAAATGGGCAAAGATGTTGAACAATTCTGTAGGTCATGTCCTGACTGCCAGGTCTCTGCTCATAAACCTCCTCAGGCTCCCCTTTCTCCTATGCCTATTTTGGATATTCTTTTTCATCGGGTTGGACTAGATATTGTTGGCCCTCTTCCTAAGAGTAAAAATGGGTATCAATATATTGTTGTGCTGGTTGACTATGCAACGTGATATCTTGAAGTGATTGCTCTGAGAAAAGCCAATTCCTCCACTGTTGCCAAAGCTGTGGGTAAGATTTTTACTCGTATTGGCATCCCTAGTGAAATTTTAACTGATCAGGGTACACCTTTTACTTCTTGCATGATGAAACAATTATGTGACAACAGATAATCAGGCAAGTTGTCCATGATAACCCGACGTGTTTGTGGTGTGGGAATCACCGCAGGCGTCCACTGGCTTGAGTCCTTTCGAGTTGTTGTTTGGAAGGTGCCTGCGAGGCGTCTTGGATGTTGTCCGTGAGGAATGGACAGGGATCCGGATGAAAGCTCACGGACCGAGCTTTGTGGATCAGGTAATTTCATTGCAAGACAGGATTTATAAACTTTCTTCTATCGCTGTGGAGCATCAGCAGTGTGAACAAGAAATCCAGAAGCGTCTATATGATAGATGCTGTAAGCGCTGTGAATTCAAACCTGGTAATCATGTTTTGGTTCAGATTCCATCTGACCCACACAACTTCCTAGCAAAATGGCAGTGTCCTGCCATTATTGAGGAGTGTATTGAGGAGAGAGGAGAATGCCGGGCCGGCGCAAACCATTCCAGATTTTACATGTTAGTCTCTTGAAGGAGTGGCGTGACCTGCAGGGGGTTTGTGCTTCCTTGGCTGGCGTCTCTCAGACCGATGTTGCCATTGGTGACAATTCGACTGACTCGCAAAAGACAGATGTTATCTTTGATTGAACAGAAAACTGTTCTTTTCCGCCCTGCTGGGCTTGACTCACCTTGTAAAACATAAAATCACTACTGAACCCAGTGTTAGGGTGCAGATGCGCCCAGTTCGGATCCTGGACGCGCAACAGAATATTGTGAGCGAAGAAGTCAAACAGATGCTGGCATTGGGTGTTATTCGTGAAAATAAGAGCAAATGGTGCAGTCCCAATGTATTAGTCCCAAAATCGGACAGTTCAGTTCGGTTCTGTATCGATTTCAGACGCTTGAATGAGGTCTCCAAATATGATGCTTACCCAATGCCCCATGTTGATGAAACTCCCTCTTAAATGGTGATACAATGGGAAACAAATACAGTTTTTTACCTTTTTTACATGTTGAATGTTGGATAAAGGCATCAGTTGTAAATGTAAAATATTTTGCCCTTAGAATAAATAACTAGTTTCAAAAGTTGTGTGAAAAAGTACAGTCGCTGGTTGCGAGCAAACATGGAGCTGGGAGCAAATAAGAAAATGGCCAAATACATACCTAACTTCAACCTTTGTTCATTTCAGACTCAGAAAAAATGACCATCAAGTCCTTTCACAAACATATTGTGCGAAAAAGAAAATACCACACTATTATAATGCCAGATCGGTCTCCTGTCCGCTTCTCGTCACACTCCATGACTCTACCGGTTCTTGAGTTCCTGTTTCTTGCCCTTCCCATTGCTGCTGAAAATCACATGAACAATATAGTTTGCACACAGAACAGATAAAGTTCATACACAAAGCTGCAATAGGGTGCGCACACATGACCAATATGTTTCATACAAGAAACCAACATAGTGCACACATAAACCCAATAGAGTTCAAGCAATAAACTGACATGATACCCACCTGAAACCAGTATAAGATGTACATAAAATCAATATTGTGCATACACAAATCTATTGTTAGACTGGCACAGAACGCAAATGATAACATGCAAGCGTAAACCAATGCAGTTCACGCACAAACCAACAATAAACACACTGGAACCAGTGATATACACTCCCAAATCAATATAGTTCATATGCAAACCAGTGGCATGCATATACAAATTGATATAGTTCACGCACAAACCAATGATATATGGACACAAACCAATATAGTTCATATGAATGAAACCAGTATTGTACGCATGCAAAACAATTAAGTATGCATGCAAACCAATAGTAAATATTCATAAACCAAAAGTCTTCACATTTAAACCAATAGTTTTTGAACAAAAAATATATGATTTATGGCCTGTTTGGCTCGTCATACTAAGCAGCCCATCCCCAAATTCAATATAAAGGTTATGGCCTGCACATCCCCAGGAGTGGTTCAAAGGTTTTAAAATCAATAGTATGCTCAAAGGGATAGAAGAAAAACAAAGGACAGTTCATTTAATATTTAAAGGTTTATTGCAAATTCAAAAAGCATACTTTACTGATTAAGAATGAGACAAGTGTATATTTAATGAATAGGACCAGGAGATAAACAGAAGCAGAACATGTCTAGATCAAATCCAGAAATCAAACCGATCAGAAGGATTAAATTAAAATCAAACCAAAAATCTAAGACCAATAATAGAAGAATAGAATCTAAATACAAGGAGGACAGAGAAAGGATTTTTAAGGCACATGTTTAAGGTTTATATCCATCAATCTTGGATATGGAAGAAATGTCCTTACTGGCCTAAATATGAACAGGCTGATAATATCACATGTGTTGTGTTTCTTGGAGAATTCTGGGAGGCAATAAAAATGGAAACACGCAATGCTTAAGCACCAAAATGGTAGTGCCCAAAACAAAATAAAGATAGAACTGTGACATAATGGTAAATATTTTCAACTTTTTAAAATCACCCTCAAACGGGAAACAAATATTATTTTTAGAAATACTAACCCTAAAACCCCCCAAATCGTCTGTTCGTCTGTTAAACCCAGGTAACACAAAGGAATGCCCCCAGAATACTTCCAGTGAAACCTGTGAGAACATTGCTGTATTTTTCACTCAAAAAAATAATGATATTAGAGATAACATAGTATATCTCCCCAACACTGCAGAACCTCCAAAGCCCCGGTACTCCATTATAAACAAATTAAATGCTTTCACCAGGATAGATTTACCTGAATTACATAGTATAATCTCTCAACTGAAACCCTCCACCTGCGTCCTTGACCCAATACCAACCAGGTTTTTCAAAGAAATATCAGACGTGCTAATTGACAATATTCTGGACATAGTTAATTCGTCATTAGATACGGGGGTCTTTCCAGACTGTCTTAAGACTGCTGTAGTTAAACCCCTGCTCAAGAAAAATAATCTTGACCCCTCTGCCTTTGAAAATTTTAGACCCATCTCTAACCTGCCCTTCTTAAGTAAAATTCTAGAGAAGGCAGTCATTATGCAGTTAAATGACCACCTCAATAAACATGCTATTCTTGATACTTTTCAGTCAGGCTTCAGAACAAATCACAGTACAGAAACTGCACTCGTTAAAGTAGTAAATGACTTGCGGGTAAATGCAGACAGAGGCCATTTATCTGTTCTCATCCTCTTAGATCTGAGTGCTGCATTTGACACCATTGATCATAATATTCTTAGAAATCGCCTTAGTCAATGGGTGGGCCTCTCTGGCAGTGTCTTAAATTGGTTTGAATCCTACCTGGCAGGTAGAAAATTCTTTGTGAGTTGTGGTAATCAAATCTCAAAGACACATGATATCCGATATGGTGTTCCACAAGGCTCTATCCTGGGTCCGCTGTTATTCTCAATCTACATGCTTCCGTTAGGTCAGATTATCTCAGGTTACAACGTGAGCTACCACAGCTATGCTGATGACACACAGCTGTACTTATCTATAGCACCTGATGACTCCGACTCTTTGATACACTAACACAATGTCTTACTGGTATTTCTGAATGGATGAATAGTAATTTTCTCAAACTAAATAAAGAAAACTGAAATTTTAGTAATTGGCAATAATGGATTCAGCGAGGTTATCAGAAATAAACTTGATGCACTAGGATTAAAGTTAAGACGGAAGTAAAAATTTAGGGGTAACCGTTGACTGTAATCTGAATTTTAAATCGCATATTCATCAGACCACTAGGACAGCATTTTTCACTTAAGAAACATAGCTAAAGTTAGACCTCTTATATCATTGAAAGATGCTGAGAAATTAATTCACGCGCTTTGTTTTCAGTAGACTAGATTACTGTAACGCACTCCTCTCAGGACTACCCAAAAAAGACATAAATCATTTGCAACAAGTGCAGAATGCAGCTGCTAGAATCCTAACTGGGAAAAGAAAATCCGAACACATTTCTCCAGTTTTGATGTCACTACACTGGTTGCCTGTGTCATTCAGGATTGACTTTAAAATACTGCTTATGGTTTATAAAGCCTTAAATAATCGCTCCATCTTATATATCGGAATGCCTGACGTTATATTCCAAATCGTAACCTTAGATCTTCAAATGAGTGTCTCCTTATAATTCCAAAAGCTAAACTTAAAAGAAGTGGTGAGGCGGCCTTCTGCTGCTATGCACCTAAAATCTGGAATAGCCTGCCAATAGGAATTCGCCAGGCTAATACAGTAGAGCACTTTAAAACACTGCTGAAAACACATTACTTTAACATGGCCTTTTATAACTTCACTTTAACTTAATACTGATACTCTGTATGTTCAATTCTTCATAATAACTATTCATGGTGGCTCTAAAATCCGTACTGACCCCTACTCTCTCTTCTGTTTCTTTTTCCGGTTTCTTTGTGGTGGCGGCCTGCACCACCACCACCTACTCAAAGCATCATGATGCACCAACATTGATGGACTGAAAGCCAGAAGTCTACGTGACCATCATCATCAGGTCCTTCCATGAAAACCCTAAATACAAAGAGGACTGTTTGACTTATGTTAGGTAGATTGCCCAGAGGGGACTGGGCGGTCTCTTGGTCTGGAACCCTACAGATTTTATTTTTTTCTCCAGCCTTTGGAGTTTTTTGTTTTTCTGTCCACCCTGGCCATCGGACCTTACTCTTATTCTATGTTAATTAATGTTGACTTATGTTTATCTTTTATTGTGTCTTCTATTTCTCTATTCATTTTGTAAAGCACTTTGAGCTACATTTTTTTGTATGAATATGTGCTATATAAATAAATGTTGATTGATTGATTGATTGTTGATGTATATTTTACTATATATGTTCTAGAGAACCTAAAAATTACTAAAAAAAAAAAACTACAAATCATAACAAAAGTAAAAGGATAACAAACTAGTCAGAACAAAATCCAAAATCAGTACCTTAAAACAAAACCCAACAGTCAATAACCAGAGAATCCAAATCCAAATCCAAATGCAAAATTGAAAGTTAAAGGTAAGGAGGTAAACTCAATGCCGAATGAGCCTTTAATAGCATCGGGATGAGTCTCCAGCTGCAGGATGAGGTGAAACTGTCCCCTATGCCCAATATATAGGATGAATTAATAAACAAAATATTCATCAATACAACATATATACAACATATAACAAAAACAAAATGAATAATACAGTTCACACAATATTTTAAAATAACAACAAAAAGATCAGATAAAAAATAATGTCTATCTCTCAAGGTACACTCACGCAATCATTTTAAAGTTTGTAATTAAGCAGTTTGCACATCTTGGAGTCCAGAACACCAGACAACAAGCAGATTCAGAGAAAAAGTGCAAACTCCATATAGACAGTGGCTAACAAGGGTTAGAATCAAGGGTCCTGGAGCTGGGAGGCAGCAGTGTCAAATATCATAGCACTGAGTTTGCAGTATTAGAGACAGTAAATATTTATCATCAGATCACAATCAAAGTGACATTGCAGTTATGTCATTGCTTTTCTGGATCAGATTTTGGGAAAGAAAATTCAGATGATATTTTGTTCTTTTTTATACAATCTGAATCTAATGTCAAAATACACAAATATCAGACTGAAATAAAGGGAAATGAAGCATGCTGCTATCTCACAGGACTGGCATCTCATAAGATTATCTTGAACCATGTAGATTTAAACCACAGGGAGTTATGGTCTAAAAGGACTGAAATTCAAGAATACATAGCTGAATGATTTTTTTAAAGCTGACTGGATCAATTTCCAGATTAGAAATTTTCAATTAATGCTTATTTAGCAGTATTAGACATTATTATTGAACAGTCTTAGATTCCAAACAAGAAAAGCAGTTAAGTACAGGAAATTCACTTGTTTTTACTGCCTTGGTCTAATGATAAACATTGAAAGTGATCGACTCCCAAAAGAGGAAAACAACAGGAAAAGTAAACTTGGCAGAATGTTGAAGTTTGAGAGGTTAAATCAATTCACAATTTACTGTACTCATGATTTTTCATTATTAGGTGACAGTAAGAATAAATCTGCTGTAGGGAAATTAAGAAAAAGAAAAATAACAGCTTGGATGAGAGGGAGTTGCCCTAATAATATTTCCAGTACCAAAGCTATTACAGAATCACTTGATAAAAATATAAAATTGACTGATGCTGAAGCAATTCAGATATTTTTTAACATGACCTGTACACCTCAATGTTAGCTCTGGTTCTCTGAAGTGAAATGTTTTTAGTTTGTGATCATTTTGACACACAGTAATAGTTTGGTGATTTTTACTGTAGTTAAATTTAGTCACAAATTGCAAATTGAATTGATGGGATTATATTTATATTATGGGCTGGCGCCCTGCCCGGGGTTTGTTTCCTGCCTTGCACCCTGTGTTGGCTGGGATTGACTCCAGCAGACCCCCGTGACCCTGTAGTTGGGATATAGCGGGTTGGATAATGGATGGATGGATATTTATATTATAAAAACACATATATAAATCAGTTACAATTGTATATAAACACATATATAAATCAGTTACAAATAAGTTCATCGTCATTTTTATCATCACTTTCAGTTATAAAGGATGTCTATAAAATAAGGAAATCACAAATCAGTTTAACAGCACAGTAATTCACAGACTTGTCTCTGAATACATTAAGATAGCTGAAATATGTCATTTGCCAGATATCATTAGAGTAATGAATTCTAATTTCAGCACTTCAGATCTCCAAAACTGAATTAATCATTTTATAGAATCTCAAATGCTGGATTAGCGTGAGGCTGTTGAAAAGTTCAGGTTAACAGAATCTCTCTTCGAAAAGGTAGGTTCCTTGGCGTCATTGTTGAAATATCGTGACAGCTCCCTTTCTTCTGGGAATTGTACAGATGTGTTCAGCCAACATTAAGGAAGCACTCCCTTTCAAAAAAGAAGATTAGATGAAGCTAAACTCCAAATGTCACTCAATGAATTAATTCAAGTCGTATCTGAAGCAAAAATCAAGTCAAACTGCTGTGTGCCTTGAATTGCGTTTGCAATGCAGACTGCTGAATAGGTGAAGACAGAATAAATTAGACCAGCACAAGCCTGTTGAAGGAGAGGTGCAGCAGGAGCATTCCCTCAGCTATAACAAAAAAGCACCTCAGCACCTCTGTTGATTTAAAAGGAAATCAAAAGAGATGTCATGCAAAAAATATATATTATTTCTTGTGTTTTTTTAGGAATAAGGAATGATTAATTAATTACAAGTATTCAACTTTAGTATTTAAAAGAATGAATAAACACATATTTACCTTTTATCTATCCTGTTTAACATTTCAACAATTAGAGCTTACCTGCAAATCCAAGCAGAGGCTGCAATAGCAAGTAAAGAATATTATGGGCCCTGTAATGGCACTGTGTTAAGGCTGGCTGGTTCCTGCCTTTCACCTAATGCTGCCAGGGTAGACTCTAGCTTTCTGGAATTGGATTAAGTAGGTTTGAGAATGTAATGTTATTACAAAGTCCACCCATTTTTTCTGGCTTTGTAGTTGTCCAGAACAAGTTTGTAAGACTCAGTCCAGAAGCATCAGACTCCCAGAAGAAAACAACACACAATTACGTCAAAATTAGAACTCCCATAAGCCTAATATGCATCTCTTTGGGATGTGGGAGAAAAATAGTGTACCTGGAGAAAACCAACATAGGCACAAGGAGGATATACAAACACCCACACAAGCAGTAACAGGGCCAAACTTCAATAATAATAATACATTTTATTTAACAGGTGTCTTTCTTAGCACTCAAGGTCACCTTACAATAAAACTAAACAACATTAGTAAAATTAAAACAAGAGAATGATAATTCAAAAAAGCAATAATTAGCAAACAAACAAAGATAACTGGCAGTAACAGTGCAAAATTCACAATTGGTATGCCAGTTTGAAAAGATAAGTTTTGAGGGTAGTTTTAAAATGTGTTATTGAATCGAGCTGATGTATATGAGAGGGAAGAGAATTCCCGAGTTGAGGCGCACTACAAGAGACGCTCGAGCCCCCGTAGCACTGTGTCTGATGTGTGGTACAGTAAGTAGAGCTGCAGATGAAGATCTGAGTGAGTGAGAGGAGTGTCAGTCTGGAGGAGATCAGTGAGGTTGTGGAGAGCTTTAAATGTTAAGAGCGGTATTTAGGATTGTATTCTGTAGTTAACAGGGAGCCAGTGGAGTGTAGAAAGAGTGGGTGTAATATGTTCAGTGAATTTATTAGAACAGCAGGTTGTTATCCTGGCAGCAAAATTTTGAAGAAGTTGTAAGCAATGGATAAGTTTTTGTGAGATGCCAGATAGAATAGCATTACAGAAGTCTATTTGAGGTGACTCGGGCATTAACCAGTACTTCAGTACTGTGTTGCGTAAGAACAGGACGAAGTCTAGAAATGTTTCTGCGATGGAAGAAGGCAGTCCGAGAAATGTTACTTATATGGGAGGAAAAAGAGAGAGTATTGTCTAGAATGATGCCCAGGCTCTTAACTTGGGAAGAGATGTTTGTGTTAATATTGTTAATTAAAATAGAAGAATGGTTAACCTTAGCAAGTGTAGATTTAGAGCCACTGAGGAGCACCTCAGTTTTATTGCTGTTTAGTTGGAGAAAACTGTGAGCCATCCATGTTTTTATGTCTTGGAGACATGCCATAAGAGTATCTGGAGGAAAAACAGAAGTGGATTTAGTGGATAGATATAACTATGTGTCATCAGCATGTGACGATGCGGGTTTGGCTCCACGCTCCCATCGCTATTCGGGAGCCCTTCAACCCAACACCTTCGATAATGTTACCGAGTGAGCTAGTCAGTGAAGGCAACATTTGAGCAAGGGGATGGTAAAATAGTGCAACAGTGCTTTTATTAAAACAGTCAACAAAAAAACAGTCAAAGTGTTCAATTAAATAAAGTGCAGTGCTTTCCAATAATCTTTATTAAATAAATAATCCCATAAAAGAAATGTAGAGGTTAAAAACACTAAATAGAAAAATCCTCTAAAAACAACAAGGTAAAATAGTACAGGAAGTGTTAAAAATGTTAAAACCAAAAGCCCGGTATCTTCTGCTTCCATGGCGGCTCCCCTGCTACACTCATCAGGTCTGCTCTACAGGAGAGTCGCCCACCTGCAGGATCCGCTGCCCTTCAATCAGGTCCAGTAGCCCTTCGACCCTTGGCTTCGTCAGGCTCCCAACCGGACCAAGACTTGGGTTATTTCCCAGCGGAAAAAGGTGCTCACGCTGGGACTACACCAGCCCAAAGTCTTCTCGACTCCCGCTCCTTCTACGGTCAAGTCGATTCCACTGGTCACTCCAGCTACTTAGTCGCTCAGCTGGAGCGACCGCTTTCTCAGCCCCACTGAGTGTCGGCCAAACACTCCCCTCGTGGGCTCGCCTCCCAGCTGCCTTCTTTCTCCCTCGCTCACTCTTCCATACCGGCACTCTCTCTCTTACTTCCTACTTTCTTCAGCTACCTCCGTCTCTTTCTCTTTCCGTTTTCTGATCTTTCCTTTCTTTTTTGTTTCTGATCTTCTTTCTCCAAACCAACTTGCGCTTCTTATAATGCGAGGGGCCATAGCAGCTGTAGCATATTAGCCATGGGAGCAATCACGGATGTGGGCAGTCCCTCACCTGTGCACTCGGTGAGAAATGCCCACACCGCAGATCGCCCCGTGGCTTGCTATGGCCCAACGCCCCCTCGCTAAGCCACCGTGAGAACGGTGATTATTTATTTAAAAAATGGCCTTTACTAACCAAGCTGTGGACCCGCTATACCACATAGCACAACAATGAAATTTAATACCATGGTGCCGGAAGATATTACCTATTGGGAAGATATAATTGAGAAAATGAAGCTGCCCCAAAACAGAACCCTGCGGCACTCCCTGAGTAACGACTGCATTCTCAGATTTAAATCCCTTTATTTGAGCAAATTGCTTCCTATCAGTGAGGTAGGAAGAAAACCACCGGAGGACAAGGCCACGGACTCCAAAACCAGCTAGTCATTTCAAAAGTATCTGATGGGATATGGTGTCAAATGCGAAGCTGAGGTGAAGAAGCACAAGAATTGACAGAAGTCCCATGTCAGCTGCCTGGAGAAGATCATTTGTGATTTTGACCAGGGCAGTTTCTGTGCTGTGTTTAGGACAAAACCCAGATTGAAACTATTCAAAAAGTTTATTTTTTGAAAGATGAGACTGGATTTGGGAGGCAACTATCTTTTCGAGAACTTTAGAGATAAACTGAACATTTGAAATAGGCCAGTAATTGTTAAGTATATTTGGGTCTAAACCAGGTTTTTTCAGAATTGGAGTAATTGAAGCTGTTTTTAGTGAGAGGGGGACTGTGCCTGTAGTAAGGGAAGAGTTAACTATAGCAGTTATCATGGGGGAAATATGTGACAGAGAGGACTTAACAAAGCTTGTAGGTATTGGATATAACTGGCATATGGAAGAATTAGAATAATATCCATTATTCCTCTACATCACGATCACCCTAACAAGCAATCCATATATGAAAAATTGTAATACACAAATAGAAAGAGTTCATTCAGGGACAAACTACAATAACTAAAACTTAGAAAGGGGAAAATGGAGCCAGACACCAGCTGTTTTATTTAACTAGGATTTAACAGAAAATTCACAAGTGAAGGTTTTGCAATTCAGCTCCTTTTGGCTGTGTAGTACATGCCTGTCGATTGTGTCACAGGTTGAAAGTTTCAATTCTTTGTTTTGAGTGGAGGTTTACATTTTTTTAAGTAAAGCATCAGTTTCTTTATACAACTCTAAAAAAGCAGCTTCAATTGTAGCATACATCACCAAAAATTTCCAAATAACATGGTTTCATAATCATGTATGCTTCTTTCCCTGAGCTTGTAACCCTCCTGCCTCTTAGGAGAGAAGGCATTATATTTAATTAGCTCATTTTATGGTGGAGATCACTCTATCAGGGAGCTTATTTGATTTGTAAGTACCTTGTTTTGGTTGAAAACCACATATTTAGTATAATTATAACAACCTGTCTAGAAGCTACCTCTTGACTACAGTTTAACCGGTGCTCACTGACCACTTTGATAAACCACTTGGGATCATCTCACATGCGCTTTTCAGGTTCAACACAGAGAGTGTCAAGGACTAAGAGATAAACAGTAGTATAGGTAATCCTGGTCAGAAAGCTTTAATGTTCAACAATTGAGAAGTTTTACAACTCAAAGGTTTATTTGTGATCTTTTTTGTGATTTTAGCTTGCTTTAGTAACTTTACTAACATTCAGAATAAACATGTAATGAGCAAAATAATGAAAAACAAAGCAGAGCATGATTATAGAGCATGGAACAACCAAAGTTCCAAAAGAAACACAAAGCATAACTAACTATTGGACAAGAAGTACCATAGTTAATCAAGGCGTATGGATATATTAAAGGATGTCAAGCACTATAAATACCAAGGCTTAACTGACATAAAAAAAAAATATATGAATTTGTTAGAAAAGTGCATGCTGAATCCATAAGGTTGTACAGTATTAAGAGAAGGGAGACTGAACAGTATGTGGAGTTCAATACCTTGTAATAGGCTGCATTACTGGGTTACTGCGTTACTTATAGTTAACAGTACAAGTCTGTTATGTTTCAGCCAAGGTTACAACACTGGCTCAGGTTCAAATTCAGTTTTTATGTTTTCTTTTTTTGTTTGTTTTGATTAATTTATTTATGTTAACATTACCTTTGTTAACTACTTGCCTTATTCCTTCAACTTTGTGCATAATTGTATTTATAGTGTATGTATTCATGCTTGTGTTATGTTCCATGTGTTTTGTGGGTGGTTCCTGTGGAAACTGAATGTTCTCTTCGTTCCCTTGTACTAATTCATGTCTGAGAAGTAAGCTTTACTAAACCTTGTAAAAGCATGTTTTGTTTTAGCAAACAGAAAAATATTTGTGCAAAGGACTCAAGGTCTGAGCATTCCACACATGAGTCTGCCTTATCACGTTTTCCCTTAGCTTACATCTGAACGCCATAACAAAAGGAGCCAAGAAATCATGTTTTACAAGGGATGTTAAAGGGGCTCAAGGTTTGTGTATAATAAATGTGTTGACTGTTACATTTTATAATGATATTAAATCACGCATTCTAGGGGTATAAATATGGATCCCACCCAACAGACGGGGTTCAGAAGAGCCCTGACGCTGTCATGTATATTTGATTGTCTGTTTTTCTGAAACTCTTCTCACCGTGACTCTGAAAAATAAAGCTGCTTTATAACCACACCTGCTGTCGGGTCTGAGTTTTCGTCCACATTCCCCAAGAGGTGGGGGGGCCACTTGTCCATCAAGTCAAGGGACTGCCCTCACCCCTATAAAGGCTGAGAAAACCCTCAGTCTCTTGTGCTTCATTAAATGCACAACATGGTGTGGTTACGTTCTAGCATTGATTGCCTTGCCTATGATTTATGGTTCTCGATTTCATTCATTTGTTTATTTGACCATTCTTTGGATTTGCATATCAAGACATTGTTTGGTGCAGGACTACATTTTTAGGCCTCTCCTTTTGCCCTTTGTACTCCTCAGAACTTTCGTTAACAGAGCATTTTGCAAAATAAATTTTTATTTATAAAGATTCTGCTTTTGCCATTTTTGTGACTAAGTGGGGTTTTTCCCCTCTCTAGTGGGCATTTTGAAGTGATGGAGTGATTTTGGGACTCTTTGGTGCTTCTGCAGCACAACTCAATCACATGGACCTGCATACGTTATACAGCAAAATGATTGCTAAAAAATTAAGGAAGATTGATGCATAACAATAAGAAGCAAAGAAGTAAAAAAGCAAAATGCTAGAAAGAAGAACATTACATTAATAATGAAATAGTACATTAAGATGAGTTCTGCTTTCTCAAGTGAATCAGAAGAGTTTTTAGGTCTTCTTCTATGGTGGGGCCTAGTTGCAATGACAGTATATGTCACCTCTTCTACCGCACCCTTACAATACATAGATGGATCCCAATATAGGCTTATCAGGTTAAACTCAGGGCCAGTGAGCCAGTGGTAAGGATTTTGTGCTCATTAAAAGGTCAGTTTATGGGTAATATTGTCATTCCAGGCATATTTCAGGGCTCTGGACTCTGGGCACCGCAAACCAGGGCCAGGGTTTTCCTCTGCAACCGATTTATTCATTGTTCTTCTGTATTTCTTCTTTAGGTGTGTTTTCTTCTGTTTTAGACCTTGTGATAAGTATTGGCCTAATATCCCATAGGATGTTAAATAAAGACAATGCTAAAACCTATAACATTATTTTTTGTAGCTCATGTACACCTCTCTGTTGGCTATACTACTGGATGTTTAGAGCACAGCTTGTGAGCATCATCATCATCTGCAGTGCTGTACGTTGCTCATCAGCAAAATCCAGTTCCGCACCTTTCATTCTGCTTTAGCAAGGACAGTCTGATGTAATTGAATTATTTTCCCAATACATGTTATTGAGAAGTGCGTTATTACAGGCTTTTGCTGTATTTTGAGTTTTATTATTGAAGGTATAGTGTGTATAGGCTATTGTATGTTGCCTCAATTGCCAGCTGCTCAAGCAAAGAATGCTAATCCCAAAGCAAATTATTGTTGTGGAAATTAAGAAGTATGTGCTGTCTACTCAGCTAATATAATTACACTATGTTTGATGCCCTATGAATACAAATAATCACTGGCAATTGGTGTAGTAATGCACTTTTTTGATGTGTCTGTAGGGTGGTTTGATGGGTGGCAAAGGTAACAGGAGAGGGATGACTTGATATCTTGCCAGGCCCAGGAGCCTGTTGACTTGGGATCTGCTATTCCACCCATCTCATTCAATACCCAAATGACACATCAGTTTCTCTAATTCTAGAAGTACCCTATGCACACCTTTATATATAAACTAAAGGGTATATACTATTACTTTCTCACCAAGTTTTACACAGAGGAAAACTATCAACTAAACTAAACTATCAAAGCTGTTAAAACATTAGAATTGTGAACTATCACCACTTCTATTATGAGTTGCTTTGGACATAGCCATTCGTAAAGAGACATCTTACAAGCATGGAATTACTTGATATTTTATGCTATTAGGAAGAGAATTTATATTTTCTTTAGAATTGTAACATAAAACGAAATGTGCATTAAACTAGCTTGGGATGAAGAAGAGGCTGGAGGAATTGTTTTTTTTTTCTTTTGATAAGAATAGGCCATTCAGCACAACAAAGCTTGCCAATCCGATCCAATTAATTGCTCCAAAATAACATCAATCTAGTTTTGAAGGCCCCTAAAGTCCTACTGTCTACCACACTACCTGGTAACTTTTTCCATGTGTCTATACTTCTCTATGTTAAGAAAAATGTCCTAATGTTTGTACAAAATTTACCCTTAACAAGTTTAAAACTGTGTCCCGGTGTTCATGTTGAACTCATTTTAAAGTAAAAGTCTCTATCCACTCTATAATTCCATTCATAATATTAAAACACTTTAATTATGTCACCTCTTAAACCCATTTTGCTTAAATTGAAAATCTTTAGATCTTTCAGTCTCTCCTCATAACTCACCCACTGCAATCCCAAAATAAGACTAGTTGCATTTCTCTGGACTTTTCCTAGTGCTGCTCTGTTCTTTTTGTTATTTGGAGACTAAATCCTCCATTGTGTATTAAATTTAACATTTTTACTTCCTGCAAATATAAGTTTACATTTACTTACATTAAATTTTATCTACCTAAGCCTCTATGCTGACCAAGTTCCTCTGTAATCATTCAATGGATTCTAGATTATTTGCCAATACACCAAGCTTGCAAACGTAACCAGCTATGAAATCATTTACGTATACTAAAAACAGCAGTAGCCCCAGCACTGACATCTGAGGGACACCACTGTTAACATCACCCAATCATGATAAGTTCCTCCCACTATAACTCTTTGTTTCCTGTGTTTTAGCCAATTCTGCACCCATCTGCACACTACACCCCGAATTCCCCACTTATTTTAATTTAATACCTGGGACTTTATCAAGTGCTTTCTGACAACTGAGATAAATAATACACATACACCACTCTAATCACACCCTTTTGTTGCTTCCTTATAGAATTCTAGCATGTTTTGTAAAAACACCTGCCTGAATCCATGCTGACTATTCAGTGAATCTCCCATACATGTCATGTCTTACTCAATAACTTCCTAAATAATTCCTTCTTGTTAATTTACCTGTAATGCATGTTAAGCTCAGTGCCCAAAACACTAAGTATCTACATATTGGTGCAAACTATATGCAGTATACCATACACAAGGAAAAAGAAACTGAAGAAGTGAATTAATTTTCCAAAGATGGTGGAACATTGGCAGCATTGAAACCTTACTTAAGATACGGAAATCATCACAATTAGTGCAAAACTACAAATTTTAATTTTAATATAATTACATGCTGTTATGTGCACCGTTAGGAATTAATCTCTGTTAGGGATGAGAAAATACACAAATCATAATTCCACTGATGATCCATCAGATGGAACTGTTATAAAATATATTTCGATGGGCTCTAATCTGATAATACAGATTATTGGGCATATGGTATTTATTAATGATGTCTATAGAAATATGATTCTTTCCTTCCTCTGAAGGAATAATAGTTTGGATAAAATAAAATTAAGAATTCTGAAGTGCTATGAAAGATTAGCAGTAAATACTGTACATCTTAATTGCTATAAAGTAAAAAAAATTAAAGTAAAAATTGTTATACAATCATTGGTGCATTGGACACATTTTTGGTGAAACAAACCAGATCACAAAAGAAGCATTTGAATGGCCAGGAAAAGGACAGTGAGGAAAGTAGAGGAGCAGGGAGCAGGAAAACCCTGAAACAAAATAAAGTCTTCAACAACAAAATTAAATCTGATTTAAGAGTTTTGTAGATGCCCTACGCATCGTGCAAGGGTGAGAGGCTTACACCATCATTGTTCAAAACCTATTTCATAATACATCTGGCTGCCTCCATTCTTTGAAAAAACCTGACTAGTATCACGTAGGAGAGATTTAAACTAAACTCAAAGTCCTACAAAAATGCCCAAGCTAGTGCTTCCCTCAAGTAATGTTGTCCGTGATTCATTTACCATGAACACTTCTAAAGGGATTTCCAAAAAGTATAAAAACACAGAATTTTTAAGTTGTTTTATCTTTTATGATTTAACAAGTCTCTTCTCCCTCACAGAAAGATCTCAGGACTGATCCACTCTCACTACCTGCCTGTGAGTTTGTGCTACATTGTATGTAAGACTACATATTGTTATAAAGTATACCACATAGTAATATACTATTCACACCATTGTCAATGACATTATAAACATGCACAACTTCCAGCAATCAATAAACAAAGCAATCAGAACTTTCGGAAAATATCCAAATCTTTCAAAAAATGAAGCAGAGAACATTTAACAAGATTATTATTAACATTTTCAAGGGCAGGATATTGAGTCAACCAGAATTTATTCTACAATTTTGATGTGACTCAGGGCTGTTAGGCAAGTGGGAAAGCTGGCATATCCTGTGGGGGATGGAGCAGCCATGCTTTATTGCAGCGGAATTAAAATGTGCCTTACAGTAAAGAAAATATATACAGTGTATTGTTAACATTTTGCACCCCTGAAAAATTGTAATTTTCTATAATGCTGTCCAGAAAACTTCTGTACAAAGAAATAATTCCTGTTGATTTTGAAAACTGCTGTTAATAATGAATTCTGCACAAAGATGTCTTTTAACAATAGATCATTGTATCATTAAGGCAAGAGAGTGATCAGTGAGCTCCATGCCTGTTCTTACTGATGGATCAATCAAAACACATTACAAAGTAGCTAGTTAATGATGGGAATTTGTACATCATATATAAATAGTACACAGCAAACAGAAACAGTGCTGCTACATTTATAATGAATCCAAACTATTACAGGAACAGATTTAGATGAATTCACTGAATAAATAGGCAGACTCCTGCAGTTTTGGACTTTGTGATTAATAGAATGATAGGAGTCTTTGATTCAGTAACTGAAGCATTTCTTCTGGATACTCTTAGAAATTTAAAGCTGCATGGATTAAAATTGATAAGAATTCTAGAGCTACGGGTGTTAAAGGGAAAAAAATACACATCATAAAAAGCAATACCAGGTCATGAATTTTTCATTATGGATATCATTTTGTCCAACTCTTCATTCCTACAGACAGAGCCGATTTCATCCACCAATTTAGTAATAGTTTTCCTTGTCTTTTCTAAAAGTCATGCTGACAAAAAACAATCTTAATTTTTTTTTCTTTCTAATGGTAACTAACTGGTTTGGACCGAGATTCAGCATCTCCATGGTAACCCAATGTTTTCAGAGCATGTGCCTCATGCAGAAGGGAAATGGTAAGAAGATTAGACTGTCAGTCACATACCATCACTCTTCTTTTCGGCTAGTAGACTGTGGCAAAAGATCAGTACGCATTTATCCTCAATCATCAAGTGGGAATTATAAATCAGCATACATTTGACTTGTCTGATACAGAAATATTTTTATAAGATCTTTCCATTAATCTGACGTATTATCATGTGGAACTGTCCAGTTTTCATTCTAAATTACAATAAAGTAAAAACAGACTCATTCATTACTTCAGAATAGCATATAAAAACAATTTTCTGTATTCTAAAATGCATACCTGAGGGTTGACTGGTGCAGCAGCTACCCTGCTGTTTATGTTAGATACATTCCTCTGTTGCTGTTAGTATAAGTTAGCAAGATCTGCTTTTGTTAGTGTGTCAGAGGCTTATAAATGCACCAATTAGTTTGTCTACAAAAATATATACTAATATGCTGTTGCTCTTTTTTGTGCTGCCCTAACAGCTTAGACCCACCAAACCATGCACTCTAGAAGACCTAGGAAATTTTCTTATGGTATCTGGCACCAGAACATTAGCAGCAGATCCAATAATTTCTATAAGTTATGAGGTGGAACCACTGCAGGTTAGACTTGTTGTTCCAACAGATCCCACAGATGCTCAACTGGATTGAGATCTAGGAAATCTGGAGACCAGTGCAACACCTTCAACTCTACATCATGCTGTTCAAACCATTTCCGAACAACTTGTGCATTGTGGCAGGATGTATTCCATTGGGGAATTTTATTGTCATTAAGGTAGGGTTTATACTTCCTGCAACGTGATGCATGCTCCAGGGGATGCTCCTGCTACGCACACATTTTACTGTTTATACTTGCGCGCGCACTTTATGTAAATCTGGAAGAATCCACCAGGTGGCAGTGCAAGATATCATCACGGTGAGAACAGGTTCGGTTTCGCTGTGTTGTGAATTGCCTGGAACACCCATTAAATTCCGATGACACCTTACCGCAATATCTCTGAAAAGGATGTTTAATGATTAAATCCATCAATCCAGGGATGTGTCCATTCCAGCTAGCACTGGGCACGAGGCAGAAACAATCCCTGGACGAGGCATCAGCTCATCGCAAGGTGAATACAAGCACTCACATAGAGTGACATCATTTTAGTGTCACCAAATCTGCATATCTTTGGAAGGAAACCAGAGCACACTGTGGAAACCCAGCAGGAAAACATGTAAACTCTAGGCAGAGAATACCAGCAATATGACTCCCTGCGAGACAGCAGTGCTACCGCTCCGCCACCATGTCACCCCCATGTGTGTAACTTATTAACAGTGTTCATTATTTAAACAAAATGAATAATTTATCTGTAAAATGTAACATACATACTTTATTGCATTTCATCATGAAAGTGATATCTATAATAATAAAAGGCAAAGCCCTCACTGACTGACTGACTGACTGACTGACTCACCAGTAATTCTCCAACTTCCCATGTAGGTAGAAGGCTGAAATTTGGCAGGCTTATTCCTTACAGCTTACTTACAAAAGTTAAGCAGGTTTCATTTCGAAATTCTACACGTAACGGTCGATAACGGTTGACAACGTCCGCCATATTGAACTTTCTTATTCATGGCCCCATCTTCACGAAATTTGGTAGGCGGCTTCCTTGCGCTAACCGAAACCAATGTACATACTTATTTCGGTGGTATGACGCCACTGTCAGCCGGCATATTGAACTTTTAACGGAAACCGATATCCGTACTTATTCCGTTGGTATGACACCACTGTCGGCCGCCATATTGAACTTTTCAACAGTCTTTGTTACTTATGGGCCCATCTTCAAGAAATTTGGTACACGGGTTCCCAACGCTAACTGAATCCTATTTACGTACATATATACGTCCATAGTCTGCACCTCGGTCACCGTATGAGGTGGCATTGGGTCCCCCATCCCAACGCCTCCCACGATGTTGGCTGCCTGCCAATATAAGGCCGTCCGTCGCTCCGGTCTCTACATTCCCTTCCTTGCTTCGCCACGGGATTCACGTCTCCCTCCTGATAACTACAGCCTTTTTGTTTAATCCACGGCTTCTCCGCTGTTTTATTGTTTGTTTATTACAATTATAATTATTGTATAGGTATTTTAGACTTACTTTACATTGCTCAGGTACCCATTTCCTTTATCGTTCCAACCCCATTACCATGTCTATCGAAATGATCACTATCGATCAAAGAACTGTCACTTACAGAGTGGTTTACATGCCCGGAGATGGCACCCTACCTTTTCCATTCTCTTTGTTACATATTGCACGGCCATATCAGGCTCACTCTTGATATCAGGAGGAACATTCTGTCTTATGTATTGAATGACTGGGACAGGTTCAAGGTGTGGACTGATGACGGTACAGGAGATAATTATACTACACAGGAGCACTATAAGAGTGAAATGCTTAAGCCCTTCACCTATGGTTCTGCATGTGAGTTGATGGCTACCGCTGAATTGTTCAGTTGTCGCTTTCAAGTGTACCGAAATGGCCAAATATTTTACACCTTACGACAACCGCCAATGCCTCTTAAACATCTTAGATTGGCAGGTGACGATTTCAGTAGTGGACACTTTGATGTTTATGAATGTTTAAACTCTCAAAAGCTGGATGTGATTTTATCGATGAAACCGGTTGTGTGCTTACAACGCTTGACAGATGCCGAATGTCTCTTCAACACAAGTCCTACAAATACTGTCGTAATTGAAACAAACCATGAAACTCAAACCGATTATGACAGCAGCAATCCAAGCTGTGAGATTTGAGACAAAATTACTGTTCACATGGCCAACTGTACGTTACATGCTCAAGAGTAAGCTCAGTGCACAGCTTGGTCATGTTACAACCAGAGGGCTGAACTGACAACATGGTATACAAAGAGATCCTTAACAAATAATTATTTGCATATTTTCTCTCAGTTTAAAAAGGTTTAATTTTCTTCTCAATAAAAATTTTAATGCTGTACTTCACTGCTGCGAAGCACGAGTATTTTGCTAGTCTATACTAATAAAAGGCAAAGCCCTCACTGACTCACTCACTCACTGACTGACTGACTCACTCACTCACTCACTCACTGACTCACTCACTCACTCACTGACTCATCACTAATTCTCCAACTTCCCGTGTAGGTAAAAGGCTGAAATTTGGCAGGCTCATTCCTTACAGCTTACTTACAAAAGTTGGGCAGGTTTCATTTCGAAATTCTACACGTAATGGTCATAACTGGAACCTATTTTTCTCCATATACTGTAATGGACATTAGCTCGAAGGCCATGGGGGGCGGAGCTGCGTGTGACATCATCACGCCTCCCACGTAATCACGTGAACTGACTGTGACCGCAGTACGTAGAAAAGAAGGAAGAGCTCCCAAAGGGCGCTGAAGAAAAACGCCGAATACTTTATTCGCGATATACAAGTTTAATGAGAAGACACAAGGTATACAGTAATCCCTTGCTATATCGCGCTTTGACTTTCGCGGTTTCACTCTATCGCGGATTTTAAATGTAAGCACATCTAAATATATATCACGGATTTTTCGCTGATTCGCGCTTTCTGCGGACAATGGGTCTTTTAATTTAGGTTACATGCTTCCTCAGTTTGATTGCCCAGTTGATTTCATACAAGGGACGCTATTGGCGGATGGCTTAGAAGCTACCCAATCAGAGCATGTATTACATATTAACTAAAACTCCTCAATGCTATAAGATATGCTTCCCGCGTGGCTTGTTTTGTTTGCTTCTCTCTGTCTCTCATTCTCTCTGCCTGACGGAGGGGGTGTGAGCAGAGGGGGCTGTTTACACAGTGGCTGTTTGCCTAGAAGATAGGACGCTCCTCTACAAAATGCCGCTTTATCGCGGTGCTTCTGTATACTTAAAAGCAGGTATTGATTTTTTGATTGTTTGCTTTTCTTAGCGAGCGCTCTCTCTGACATTATCTGTTCTTCACGGTGCTCCTTTGAAGATAAGATATGTTTGCATTCTTTTAATTGTGAGAAAGAACTGCCATCTCTGTCTTGTAATGAAGCACAGTTTAAACGTTTGACTAAAGGGTGTTATTTCATGTCTAGAGGGCTCTAATAATGTTAACAGTGTGGGAGAGTTTATAAGGGCTTAAAATATACAAAAATAACCATACAAACATATGGTTTCTACTTCGCGGATTTTCACCTATCGCGGGGGGGTCTGGAACGCAACCCCGCGATCGAGGAGGGATTACTGTAAACGAGACTTTGGATCACTTTGTAACAGAGTTAAAATTGCTTTAGCGAGAAACTTTTAAGTGCCAGGTCTTAGCTAACATTAAATAAAGCCGTGGACATCGCAACATCACACAAGAGAGCAGCTCACGTGAACTGACTGAACGCAGTACGAGTGATCACTTCCATGCATCAAACCTGTTCAAAGCTAACGCGGTCTTGCGGAAGCAACTTCGTCACGCTGCCACCAAATACTCACAGAAAAATCCACAAGTTAATACACACGCTGTCTCTAGAGTTTATCCACACTCAATGTATTCCTCGCATCCCCTTTATACCCTCTGATCTCCTATTTCAATTCAGATGCCTCCAATTTCCAGTAAGGCTCTGCTGCGCGATGACAATTAATAAGTCTCAGGGACAGACCCTACAAAACAATGCCATTGATTTCAGGCAAGATTGCTTTTCTCCAGGACAACTATACGTTGCATTCTCAAGAGTGAGCTCGCGCAGCTTTGTCATATTACAACCGGAGTGCTGAACTGACAACGTGGTATACAAAGAGATCCTTAACAAATAATTATTGGTATATTTTCCCTCAGTTTAAAAAGGTTTTCTTTTCGTCTTAATAAAAATTTAAAAGCAGTTCTTCGTCGCTGCGAAGCGCGGGATTTTGCTATATACAGTATATATATATGTAGATATATATGTATATATTGTGGTCCCTGGCCGGAGCTGAAGCCCGGCGGGACGCCCAGGAGGACCAGAGGAGGGCTTGTGCCTCCCCCAGTCCACGAGGGGGCATCCGTCCTGGTTTTGTTGGGGGCCTCGGGTACAGGGCTTGGAAGCCCAGCCCTGTAGGGACCCGTGGCCACCGCCAGGCGGCGCCCCAATGCCTGCCAGGAAGTGCTGGGGGAAAGACGACAAGGGAAAACCAGGACGGCTTCCGGGTGCGCAGCCGGCACTTCCGCCACACTGGGGTGTGGCTATGACTGATTGCCGGGAAGCAGCTGGTGCCCACCCGGGTTCCCATATAAGGGGCCATCTCCCTCTAGTCAGCAGTGGATGTCGGGTGGAAGAGGACAGAACTGGAGAGAGGACGGGAGGTGGCCAGGAGAAAGGCATAGGACTTGTGTGGCCTGGACATTAGGGGAACGGTGCGAGAGGCACTGGGGGTGCACGTGAGCACAATTTGTAAATATTATTGTAAATAAACGGTGTGTGGTGGAATTATGTTGACCGTCTGCCTGTGTCCGGGTCCCAGTTCACAGTATGTATGTGTATATATATATATACACTGTGTGCACAATTATTAGGCAAGTTGTATTTTTGAGGATTAATTTTAATATGGAACAAACACAGTGCTATCAGTCAGTCCAAAATGTTAATAAACCTGAAACCTGAATGTTTCACAACGGAAATGTGAGTGTGAACATCATCAGGGAATACATATGTGCACAATTATTAGGCAACTATTAGTGTGCAGATTTATTATGCAACTAAAGGAAAAATGAAAATTTTCCCATCTCACTTGTTTATTTTCATCTGTTATAGTGAGAATAATAAACAAACACCTCAAAATTTACAAATAAACATCTCTGACATTTCAAAAAAATCAATCAATCAATCAATGACCAATATAGCCACCCTTCTTTCCAATAACAGTCATAAGCCTTTCCATTCATGGAGTCTGTCAGTTTCTTGATCTGTTGACGATCAGCTTTTGTGGAGCAGTGACTACAGCCTCCCAGACACTCTTCAGAGAGGTGTATTGTTTTTCTCCCTCGTAAATCTAGCGTTTAAGAAGTGCCCACAAGTTCTCGATAGGGTTTAGGTCAGATGAGGAAGAAGGGCCATGTCATTATTCCTTCATCTTTAAGGCCTTTACTGGCTGGCCATGCAGTGGAGAACTTCGATGCAAGTGATGGAGCATTGGCCTGCATAAAAATCATGGTCTTTTTCCTGTATCACTGTTTGAAGAAAGTGTCTTCAAAAAACTGGCAGTAGGTTTGGGAGTTGATTTTGAGTTCATCTTCAATGCAAAAGGTCCAACTAGCTCATCTTTAAAATACCAGCTCATACCAGTACCCCACCTCCACGTTGGAGTGGAGCTCTGTGCCATTACTGATCCACAGGTCCATCCATCTAGTCCATCAAGAGTCACTCTCATCTCATCGGTCCATAAAACCTTATGAAAAAACTGTCTTCAGATATTTCTTGGCCCAGTTTTGACGTTTCAACTTATGTTTCTTGTTCAGTGGTGGTTGGGTTTCAGCCCTCCTTACCTTGGCCATGTCTTTGAGCACTGAACACCTTGTACTTCTGGGCACTCCAGGTAGGTTGCAGCTCTGGAATATGAAAGTACTGGAGGATAATGGGTTCCTGGTAGCTTCACGTTTGATTCTTCTCAAATCTTTGGCAGCTAATTTGCGTCTTTTGTTCTCAACACGTTTCTTGCGACCCTGTTGACTATTTGCAACAAAATGTTTGATGGTTCTGTGATCACACACCAATATCTTAGCAATTCCAAAAGTGCTGCATCCCTCTGAAAGACTTTTTACAATTTTTGACTTTTCAGAGTCAGTTAAATCTCTTTTTTGGCCCATTTTGCCTGAGGAAAACTAGCTGCCTAATAATTCTGCACACCTTGATATAGGGTGTTGATCTCCTTAGGCCACACCCTCCCTCATTACACAAATACACATCACCTGACGTGCTTAAATCCAATAAGCATTCAAGTTAATACAGCTTGGAGTTGGAATATACGCATTAAAAATGATGATATGGTAAAAATACTCACTTGCCTAATAATTGTGCACACAGTATATATATATATGTAGATATGTATATATATGTGTATATATACTGTATATGTGTATTTTTCTATATATATGTGTGTATATATTTAGATATGTATATATATGTAGATCTGTATATATGTGTCTGTGTATATATATTTATATATATTTGTGTGTGTATGTATGTATGTATATGTATGTGTGTATATATGTTGATATGTGTATATATATGTATATATATGTAGATGTGTATATGTATATATATATAGATATGTGTATGTGTAGATATGTGTATGTGTAGATATGTGTATATGTAGATATGTTTATATGTATATATGTATATGTATATATGTTTATATGTGTGTGTGTGTGTCTGTGTATATATATATATATATATATATATATATATATATATGACAGCAACACTCATAACAGTAACAAAACAATTACATTGACAATCATGTTACGTTATTTTTAAAATGTTTCCTTTTCTTTTTCATAACTTCTTTAACACACTACTTCTCCGCTGCGAAGCGCAGGTATTTTGCTTCAAGTATAAATCTTAGGATTCTAAATGTGCAGAGAGTTGGAATATCATACATTTAATGTGTTCTGTGTGATGATCTATTGCTGTTTGCCGCTGCTGTCAGGTCAGGAGGAAGCCCCAGAAAAAAAAGACTGCACAAAAGATGGTAGGTGAGACTTTTGAAATGTATCGTGTCATTATGATCGGGAATATGCGACACTTGAATATAAAAGAACAACAAATGCATCTGTATGTTGGCATTTTGCTTCACCACATCGAACCATCAAACATGAAGCGTGAACATCTAACCCACTAGGATCTGCATAGTGGCTTTATGTCACATGTAGATAGTAAACAGAGACTCTGACGTCACGTTCTGACTTTTATCACACTGAGCACCCCGACTTTTTGCTGGTTCTGCAAGTCGTGCACGCGTCGCGTTAAATTTCTGAGGACCTGCTCAGAGGACGCGTCAAATGAACACTGGGAACACGTTCTGAGTGTGAAGTACAAACAAGCCCTTAGGGTTGTACCTGGTTTGCAACAATGTTTAGGTAGGTGGTACACATCACATTAGTGTCGACATGTATACCTTGATAAAGAGTTTCCCAGGAGAATGTTGTTCAAAGTTTTACACTCTCCCTCTACAAGCTTGTCTTTGTTCCACAATGCATCCTGGTGCCATCTCTTCCCGAGGAAAGTATTTGACATGTACCCAGCTGTCCACATGATGAAACAGAAAATGGGAATCATTGCATTGATTCAAGGTTCAATTCCAAAGGTCACATGCCCATTTTAGACACTTTTAATGGCTAGTCTGAATCTACGCAGTCCCATACAAGACAGGGTTCAATGCACTGTGTGCTGCAACACATGGAGGCAGCATTTGGGGTGTGCAGGGCATAGGGCTGACCAACCAGACAAGGGACCAGTTATGTCAAACGATGTTACCGGTATGTGTGGACTGTATAAACTTGCACGCGAATTTAATTAAAATAATGTTAACATACACTGGATTGTCTCATTACAGTATTCAGCTAATTTTTTGTAAAATAACACACAGACTTTATCAAAATATAACTGGACAATATAACTTCACAAATCTGCTCAAACGGGACACATGGACCTCAAAAGCCGGGCCCCCTTAGGCACGGGTCCTGGGGTAGTCACCCCACTTTTCACCCCCAAATGCCGCTCTTGGTGACACATTACTCCCATAACTGTCATTAAAATTATTTGTGCTACAGTAGCCCTGTGTAATGTGTGCCTCTCGCATTGACGAGTCTTTGCTGGCCCACATCCTAACCCTAACTCTAATTTCTAACCATCATTACTCGCTATAGTTGAACAGAAATACCTCATAAGCTAGATAGATAGATAGATAGATAGATAGATAGATAGATAGATAGATAGATAGATAGATAGATAGATAGATAGATCACTCAGGTCCGTACACTTGCCAATATCTTATTACATTCAACACATCGACTACAAATATCTAATAACAGCATATGCTCTAATACATCAGTAACCTTCACACATATTTGGCCCTTGAGGAAGGCCCTTAACCTGCAATTGCTCCAGGGGAGCTGTACAATAGCTGACCCTGCGCTCTGACCCCAAGAGGTATGTAATAGCTGCATTTTGTTGTACCAGTACAACGAGAGGAAAGTTGAATCATTAGGATTATGTTTAAAATAAAATAAAAATATATCTGATATCTTCTATTTAGATCTTTTCCTGGTCTCTGCTAGAAGTGCCAGTGGATAGATCTAAGATCTTCAGAAAGAAAAAAATACTCAATCTACTGATTTATCAAAAAACCCATTTCAGTAGACATGTCCATCTCTATAAGCTACAAGTTACAGGGCAACTGGCAAAATGGTATTATACCAAATGAATTAGGCTATGAGTTGTTAAAACAGATCATTATTCTGTAGTTTTATTTTACTTCCCTTATTCCCTGATGAAGTTCTTAACCCAGAAAAGGGTCTGTGACAGAAGAACAATTAGTTAAAAAAAAAAAGAGTTGATTAATTTGTTACGACAGTCATATCTTCCAAACCAGGGGTTTTCAATTTGGCTGTAATGGCTAGAGGTTTTCACTGACATTGATCTTTTAATCCCTATTAATAATTAAACTGTTAGCTTTGTCTGGTTTGTTGGCCTGTTTTTGCACTCAGCCAAAGAGCTCAGAATTAAACAGTGTTATGAAAATTACCACAGCCCAATATCATTGTAGAGATTTGATGATTCATAAAATCTTATAACTTCTTTATTGACCTATTAATATTTGGCTGTCATCTATTTTTGTTTAGTTTTGTTTTTGTTTCTTTATGTGTAAATGTATTTAAAACTGAAAATGACTTCATATATTCAAATGTGGTCATGCAATGAACAAGTGCTCAGTCCATCGCCCAGAACAGGCTCCCCCACCCTTCATAACAGTGAAATGATTATTCACTTAATACTGTGAAGTGAGATGTGCTTGTCATTGGTGCAATTAACAGGGTTTGGATGTTGTGGCTTCAATTTTAGGCCTTCCAGTAATGTGTGGAACCGCTGTAAACTAAGAGTCCATTGCATTGCATTCTGTACCCAGACATGTCAGTTCTGTTCACTCTCTTTACTGGTACCCATCTGTCTTTCCTTCCCTCTGCGTCTGTCTTTCATCTTGTTTGGCTTCTAAGGTTAATCTCACTTTGAGATGTAATAAGATATTTCTGGATGACAAATTGATTAATCTGAATTTTGTTAAGCTTCTTACAGTAAATCAAATTTTCAGAGATGGAGAGTGTAAAAACTAAGAGCAATGACTCATCAAGGAACTTAATTAAAAATCACAATCCTTAAGAGTTTAGGAAACTATTGTTTTATTCATAAGAATTAATTCTCCTAAATGCACTAATTAAAAGATGTTGCACCCTTAATTTGACATAAATATTTTAAAACCACCACCTGCCAAGGAGTACACAGCTGAAAATGGCACTGATGTAATTTCTGATCTTTATGATTCTTTTTCATTTACACCACATGTGTAAACTCTTTGATAATTGTCACTTTTAAAGTAAACCATAAGGAAGCGATGAATTAAGCAAACTATTAAAGTGAAATCTACAATGGGATATTGGTTTTATAGGTCATGACCTATACTCTTGACTCAATGTAAATTAAAAATTCATGTTCATCATGAAAAGGTGATAGACCTATGAATAAGCAGATACACACTATTTATCAGATTTCAATGTATAACTGTCTAAACAAGCATTTACATAACATTCTCCAACCTGCATAATCCAGTGCAGGGCTGTGTGATGCCAGTGCCAAGCCAGGAATCTACACTGAACACGGCAATGCATCACATTCAGACCCACATGTGGGAGCAATTTCCACACTAACATCTACGCTAAAGTGGATGCAAATGAAAGAGAGATAACAGCTTTTAACTTCTTAGAGATACCATAGCTGACAACCTGAAGTATGCTATCTTGGCTACAGATAAGGTTCACCAATGCCTTTACAACCTTAGACATCTGAGGAAAGCTCTGATGTCTTCATCTATGATCATTAGCTTCTACAAGTGCACTGTGGCGTGCATACTCACTGACTGCATAACATCCTGGTACAGTACTGGCTCAGCTTGGGACCACACAGCATTTTAGAAAGTGATGAAATCTGCATAGAATACTACTGTACACAACTCTATCTCTTATATATATATATATATATATATATATATATATATATATATATATATTTCTCTTGTGGTTCGTCCTGCTTCCTCTTCAAAACCACACCCTACACGCAGCCCACACGGCATTTCTCGATTCCTATTGGTTCGTCCGGCTTCCTCTTCAAAACCGGTTCTCCCCACACTGAGCCCACACGTCATTTCTCAATTCCTATTCCTTCTCTTCCAAACCCTTCTCCACGATGCCTGTGGCCTCCCATACACCCCCACGCCGACTTTTCTCGATTCCTATTCCTCCTTCGGACTACCGCGTTCCCCGATACTCTCTCATTGGTGTCACGTCAACACCCTGTATTTAGCCTGACTGCATGAACTTTCACTTCGGCCATGTGTGCGCCTGGGAGTCTTTTCCATAGCGTGCTACAGGAAGGTACTCTCTTGACCATTGGCATTGGTTTCGCTCCTTTGTATTGGTTTCGCTCCTTGCTATTTTCGTTATACTGCAACGGTTGTTTCCTAAGCCTTTGTTATAAAATGAACGACAGTATCTACTCTGTCGACAGGTTTTTGTACAACGTCATCACTATTCTCGGATCCGGCAACTGCCTGTTCCTATCATTGGGATATTTTTTGACACAAACGGTTGACGAAGGCAATGCACTCTCACTACGACAAAGGGCAGTAGATTTCGTTGCATCACATTGGGACAGATTTTTAGATGTTCTTCCTGTTGTTCTTTCCAACGCAAGTCGAGTTATCACAACAAGTCATGAGTACTATAAATACATGGCAACATCTGGAGTTTATGGTGGTGAAGCTGAATTTAAAGCTCTTTCTGAGATTCTCCATGCAACCATTGTCATTTACTTCAAACATGACCCGAACATCCCACCTTGCATTACGTTTGCAAAGATTTGCGTTAATCTACAACTACCAGTCTTCAGCCATGGTCAGCTGTACGTGGCTTTTTCTAGGGTTAGATCTTTTGACTCATTATCTGTCGTATCCAGCAAAACACCTATTCACAACTGTGTCTTTCAAGAAGTATTTCTTTCTTCTTGATTTCTGAATTCCTTTCTCACTGTTTTCCGTTCCTGTTCTTACACCACCATATGCTATGGCGGGTGTCGGCTAGTTCTATTTAAAACATATATAATACATGCTTCCTTAGAAATGCAAATTTTATTACTAAAGATCTCAGTCATCTTGGGCAGCTTCTCTAAAACAGTAAAGGATCATTAGCAGTCACACCACTAGATTCAGCAATTACTTGTTTTTTTATTTAATTCCCTATTATAATAAAAATCTACACATACTGTATAAGGAGGATATAGCTGCATCACTAGCAAAGACAGATTGCACTGGAGCTGGAGAAGGAAATTGTGTCTCCAACTGAAAAACAAATTGGATTTCTAGGTCACAAAGCTTGCTCTATATGGCTACAACAAGTGGAAAAGAAGATCAGCATACTATCCAGTGAAACTGAGCAAATGAGAGACAAATGAACAAACAGCAATTCTGTTTGAAAAGAGAATGAATATTAGGTCACTGTGATGTTGATAAGAATCGTAGCCTGTTGTGTGAAAGACTACCCTGTGTGGTTTTTACACACAGAATGCCAGGTCAAAATGAAAGACCTTCAAGCTGTTCATTTTATACTTTAATGCCAGCAGAAGTCATTTTTTTTCAATGAGATAACGAAAGAGCCACATCAATAACTGGGGTGCAAATCTTTAGCTTATTTTTGGAAATAAACATACAATTGTAATAAGTCACAATTTATTTGTTAATGAGATGGAACATAACTTGAGATAAACTAAAATGTACTCTAGCACCAAGAGGATACGATTTTAGAATTAATCACAAATATGAAAATGTTACAGTAATGCAGACACACTTAGCTATATCCCACCAGCAATATTAAATAATTTAAATAAAGAGAAATGAATACTATGCTTAGAATAATATGACCTGACACATGTAGCTTACCTGTACTATATAATTAATGGCATTCACAATAAACATGAAGCTCTTTGAAATAGGATGAATGAAGGTAGTTATGGTGGGTATAGCAGAACATTTAGTTAGTGTATGCTAAAGTGACAGAAGGACATTAAATAAATGTATTAAGCAGGATATGTTCAGCTCCAAGTTAAGCTTACGAATTGCAGAAGTTTTATAGCCTTTCACCCATCAATTTACAGAACCCATCACTTATTTTATGAGAGCTGCAACATACCCTGGCAGCTTCAGGCATATGGCAGGAACTACACACTGCTTTACCTCTTGATAGCTGTGAAGTTTCGATTGCATTGAAAAAATAAAGGGGGCATATCAATGACCATGTCAAAGCCTGTAGCTTTGGTTTGTGAAGTCTACAAAACTCACGTTTTTCCACATCTACTCTAACGAGTATCAGGATAAGAGAGACTTAAGAGGAGAGCTGACGTTTACTTATGGTACTGATTATCTCCAAATGCTGTTACCGTACAGTTTGAAATTTGGGCTTTTTGGTACTTTTCCAGTACCTGGATAGGGTTTCAGTTCATCACAAGGCATACTCATACATAAGCACCAACACTTATTCATGAAGTAAAGCCCCCAATTCATATAGCATATGCTGCTTTGGGATGTGAAAGGAAAACCAAAATACCCAGAAACAGCAGGCACAGAGAGAAAGTTCCTTGATTCAAATCCCGTTTCCTCAAACTGTGAAGCAACAGTACAAATCTCTGTGACTACTTGCTTATGTAGTGTATTGATTTAGAAGCAACTGTAATTTCACTGTACCCAGCGCATATAATAATATTACAGATAATAAATTCACTTTATATGAGCAATAAACAGACAATGGATAACAGTATAGCTAAGCATGTAAAGATGTCTAGGTCAGAATATAATGGCTGGATCGAAGGCAGCCACAACTATTTTTTAAGTTACAAGTGATAAAGTAATTTCAGTTATTTCATTGTAGCGCTCCCAGATTTATCATATTAACAGCAATGAAAAAATCTCTTTTTTTCTCTTCCTCTTTAATATACTCTACCAACCAGCAAGAAAAATCTAATAGAAGCTTTTATACTGCCAATAGTATATACCTTCTTGTTATGATTCTGCCTGTTAACTAAAATAGAAAAATCTGACTGGCATCAAAATGAAAGCCACACATGCTTTCCACCACAGATTTGAACTAAACTCAAAATGCAGGCTTAAGACCTCCATATGCCCAGTAGCTAATAAAATCAAAAATACCCTCAAAGTAAAAGAGGATCACCATCCAGTGAAGTCAAAACAAAATCCCTTTAATATTTAAAGGTTTATTACAAATTCAAAAAGTATACAAGGGACAATAAAGATAAGAATAAAGATTCAAAAAGTTAACACAAAGGTTTGTCTAAATGACAGACCTGATAGTAAACATGTTATTACAAAAGCTAGAGTTCACCAGGGAATCCAATATTAAAATGCAAAACATAAAACCAAGGAACAGGAGAACAACCTCAGTGCTGAAGTACTCATTACATGGGTTGCTCCTTCTTAAGTATTATCTTTAGTGTTTTCCCAGATGCAGCATCAGGTGGCCCAGCCTCTCTAGACTCAACATACCAGATGCAAGAAACATGTTTTAAAGTACTAGACACAACATAATGTGGCAGATGCCTGGGTCCTATACCCGGCCAGGATGCTCCTTCTACATATGTTCCAGGGGAGCATCCATGGACTCCTCAGTACCTCCCCCGGGACACTTGGTAGCAGCCTCCCTGGCAGACGATGGTGCCTCAGTTTCCTGCAGGGCTCCATGGGAGATGGAGTTCTCCACAGACCTGTTGGGATCTGGGGTGGTCACCAGGGGGTGCTGCATGGGTCCCTGAGACCGGCCTGATATTATTAGCCAGATCTGCATAAATAACAAAAGTAATTGTATGTTATCAGCTATATGGGTCAAATTTAAAGAACCACAACAAAAGTTTAGAGGCAAATGTAACAATAAGTTCTTCTCTGAGATACTCCTTGTGGTGTACATGTGTCACATTAAGTCTCTGAGGAGATCATAAAATTAAACTTGTAGTTCAGAAGCAGTCGAGAGGAGAGGAGCATAGGCTTACAGGAAAATGGGGTGCCTTCAAAAACAGATAGAATCCTTGTACCACCAGGAATGTTATACTAGGAAAGCATATACATATTTTAGATGAGGGATGTTAAAAAAGGGGCTGGTAGAAGACAGAAGGCTAAAGAGTTCAAATATTATACTGGATAATATTACTAATGAATTCAAGAAAAGACAAAATAACAATGAAAACAAAGTGAAATGTAGTATTCTCCAGCAAAAGTGCCAGCTTAAAAGTGAGATCAGTTCTACAACAATTAAAACAACATCACTGAGCAGAAGCTGCACATACTGTAGCTTCACATACCTGTAATTATATTATAATGATCCTAGCTAAATTGAAGAGTATATGTAACATACACTACTTAGACAAGAAATATATGAAAGGTGGGGGTGGCAGTACTGTGTATGTCATGAACTTAAAGATACTTGAAATTTAAGGCTACTCCAAATTAGATACAAACTGACTATAATTATGGGCATTTAGATGAAAACAGAAAACAGCAAAAACAAAACACTGTTTAATGCTGTAGATTGCCACCAGGTTGCTGATTTTATACAGCAGCAGTGAAATAAGCAGATTTTTAATGCCATCAGGTCTGGTGTTTAGATTGGGTTATCATAAGAAAGAATGTTCATTAACAAAATACATCAAAAGGTAAACTGTACATTAATACATGTACATTGCAGCACATTCATAAACAAATCGGACATTGTGGGCTCAACTATGTGCTCACACAGTTACGGCAGAAATACTGGATACCTCAAGCAAATTCAGCTATCAGAAAAATAATTTCAAAGTGCACAACGTATAGAAGATACAATGCGAAAGCAGGTGAGCAAAAAATGGCAGATTTGCCAGAAGATCGCCTAGCACCCAGCCAACCTCCGTTCATTAATGTTGGAGTCAATTATTTTGGCCCATTTCTAGCCAAAAAGAGGACAAAGTCTGGTCAAGAGGTACGGAGTAATTTTCATTTGTTTAACAACCTGAGCTGCGCACATAGAGATTGCACATAACTTCAACACTGATTCTTGTATCCAAGCCATATTCTAATTTATGAGTAGAAGAGGTCAAGTTAAAATCATGCGCTAAGACAATGGAACAAATTTCGTTGGAGCACAAAGAGAGCTACGAGAAGCTACTAAAAACTTGGAACACGAAAAAATCAGCAACGCTATGAAACAGGAACAAATCAAATGGATTTCCAATCCACCAACAGCCTCTCATCAAGGTGTTGTGTGGGAAAGACAAATCAGAAGCGTAAGAAAGATCTTAAATTCAACACTAAACCAACAAACACTCGATAATCAAAATCTTCATACAATGATGTGTGCAGTGGAATCTCTCGGGGTCGTCAGGCACTATTGATAAATACAGATGTGTGTCATCGGCATAGCTGTGGTAGCTCACGTTATGCCCCTAGATAATCTGATCTAACGTAAGCATGTAAATCAAAAAGAGCAGCGGACCCAGGATAGAGCCTTGTGGAACATCATATAGAATATCATGTGTCTTTGAAGTATAATCGCCACAACATTACAAAGAATTTTCTGCCTGCCAGGTAGGATTCAAACCAATTTAAGACACTGCCAGAGAGGCCCACCCATTGACTAAGGATATCTAAGAATGTTGTGATCAATGGTATCAAATGCGGCACTCAGATCTAAGAGGATGAGGACAGATAAACATCCTCTGTCTGCATTTACAAGTTATTTACTACTTTAATGAGTGCAGTTTCTGTACTGTGATTTGTTCTGAAACTCGACTGAAACTTATCAAGAATAGCATGTTTATTGAGGTGATCATTAAGCTGCATAATGACTGCCTTCTCTAGAATTTTACTTAAGAAAAGCTGGTTAGAAATAGGTCTAAAATTTTCAAAAGCACAGGAGTCAAGATTATTTTTCTTCAGCAGTGGTTTAACTACAGCAGTCTTCAGACAGTCTGGGAAGACCCCCGTATCTAATGACGAGTTTACTATGTCAAGAATACTATCAATTAGTACTCCCGATACGTCTTTGAAAAAACGTGTTGGTATTGGGTCGATAATGCAGGTGGAGGGTCTCAGTTGAGAAATTATTTTATATAAATCAGGTAAGTCTATCCTGGTGAAAGAATTTAATTTGTTTAAAATGGAGTACCGGAGTTTAAGTGGTTTAGTATTGGTAAGATGTACTATATTATTTCTAATATCATTAATTTTTTGATTAAAAAATACAACAAAAATCTCACAAGTTTCACTGGAAGGTTTTTGGACACATTCCATTGAGTGACCTGGATTTAGCAGACGATCAATCGTAGAGAATAAAACTTTGGGATTACTAAAATTGTTATTTATAATTCTAGAGGAATAACAGCGCCTCTCAAGACAAACTATGTTGTTGTATTCTGTTAATTTAACCTTCAATATTTCATAATGGACAGTCAGTTTAGTTTTTCCCCATTTACGCTCAGCTCTCCAGCATGTTCTCTTAAGATCAGACACTCTTTGGGTCTTCCACGGTATAACAGTGCTAGAAGATTTTTTAACTATCTTTTCAGGTGCTAATATGTCAGTAGCAGCTCTCACCTTAATATTAAAATTTTCCACCTTACTATTTACATTATCCTCACTATTGTAGTAAGCAGTACAAATGTACTGGTTGCTTAGAATGTTTGTAAATTTTGAAGCTGCTGATGAATCAAAGAAGTGTTTTTAACAATATGCTTCTCGTGAATATTTTCTATCATTATTTAGATATTAAATAGTAACAGAAAATGGTCTGATAGACCAATATCAATGATCAGCTTCACATCAACGTTTAGTCCTTTAGCAATTACTAAATCTAACGTACAGAATTTTGTAAGGATTAAAAGTTTGCCAACATCTAGAATTATGTCATAACAGAATATCAATGTCAGCTATTTCAATTAGGAATGCAAAATGAAATATTTAGTTTGCAAATGTTTTAAAATATGATTGATCAAAATTATAATTCCCATCATGCTGACCAGATTCTCACATCCTCACGATGTGTAAAGTGAAGGTTGCTCAAGCTGGTCAGGAAGTCGGATCTTGGATGAACTGCAAAACTACAGTGTACTGTTAGCTGTGAAGTTGACATTTAACAAAGTTGTGGAAGACTTCACATTGAAGGAGTTCACCCACAAACCATTAGTGAGAAACACTGAGCAATAAAAAGAAGAAATGGTTCTCTGCACGGAGTGGCATAAACTCTACCTCTTCTACATTGGTGACACTGAGAAGAAATAGAGACAAGACCAAAGGGAGGGGAGGCTTTGTCTTATGCCAGTCCAGCTTCATCTTTGGTATACCTCATGACTAATGGGTGCAGGTGGCTCCCTTGGTTACTCCAGCTCAATTGCAGCGTGACTGGACCAATGGGTGCAGCCCTCCAGTTTAGGTTTTCTTCCTGGCTTGATAGGCTTGTAAGCTCATACAGACTAAAAAGATGTGAAGTGCTCCTACCCACACCTTGTCCACTTTGGTTAACTCACACTTTCCTAACCAGGTGGTTCCACAAAAATGTTACCTGATCTAGTAGGGTCATAAAGTACTAAAGCCAAAATGAGTTATACAGCTGTCTTCCTTTTAAACATTATACAAATATGAAGCTAATTGTACAATTAAATACATACAAAAAAGAATCAACCTGTATGCTAGATAAAACTCCACTGCACCATCCAGTTTATTCCACATTTTGTGTCGTATTGTTATAATGATGCTTTTACTGAGTGTGCTGTAGACAGACACCAAGCTCCATTTCACTGCTTTCTGGTGGACATACAGTAGCTCAGAGATCATTATCCTTTAAGGATGTGTGTCTTAATAGAGTCAGAATCATAGTAGTAGGAAGGTCATCGGAGCAACGTTTCAGCCGTGGCATGGCCAAATGGGGAGGAAGCTAGATTGATGAGGTCTCCAGGACTCTAAAAATATCCAAACCTAATTATGTCATATCATCTACTGTTAAACCGCACTTTTAAAATTTTTATTATTTTGCTGTATTAAGGAATTGTTCTGTTCTGTGTATTGTATTGTATTGACCCTCTACTTTTGACACCCACTGCACGCCCAACCTACCTGGAAAGGGGTCTCTCTTTGAACTGCCTTTCCCGAGGTTTCTTCCATTTTTCCCTACAAGGTTTTTATTGGGAGTTTTTCCTTGTCTTCTCAGAGAGTCAAGGCTGGGGGGCTGTCAAAAGGCAGGCCCATTGCGGCACTTCCTGTGTGATTTTGGGCTATACAAAAATAAACTGTATGTATTGTATTGTCTGTGGCTTAACATTAAATTTTATTGGCTGACATGAAAATGTATGATTAATTCTTTTGAAAAAATTTTTGTAAAACATAAGTCTTTAATTGAGTGAAACTAAAATGATATTTACTCAAATGTCTTTAATTGAGTGAAACTAAAATGATATTTACTCAAATGTCGAGGAAGAGTTTTACTTGGAAACAACTACATAAGCACGCATTTACAATCTGAGTGATGTGAATGACTCACAAAGCATTTACATCACACAAAAGCTTTCGCATGACATAACAGTCAACTTTGAATGGCATATCGTGGCAGACTTGAAAGGTACTGTAACATAACATAACACTGTCGAAGAACTGTAGAAAACAAAAAATGTCTGCATAATTACTGCTGTATTTTGCATGCTTCCTGGAAAATTATTCTGTTACTTACAGCTGCAACTGACAGGCAAATCTTTTCATAAGCACACGCTTCAAAACACTCAAACAATAAAGAAAACAAACCTTGGTCTGACTTTAACGATGGGTTAATTTGTCACATACAAGCAAATGTAAATGTGTCCATTATCACCAGAACAATAACTAAAACAGGATTATGAGTGATTTTCTTAAGTTTGAATATGTGTTAGCTGTGTATGGTTGACCTTATACAAAGGAAAGACATTCACAGGGCTCAAGAGCTGAGGATTGCCATCTTTGAGTCTAAGGAAGAGGTAAAAGAGGCTGGTTGTATAAAAGCAACAAGAGCTTTGTTTCAGGTAAGTTGTATACAACATGAAGAATACAACAAATAAAAACGACAACAAATGATACATCCCCGCCCTACCTGTGCAAGAGGCTAATTCAAACTATTATATGACATTGTTGCTCTGTTTGCTCGGAGTACTATTCTAAAGCTCAGTGCTACCTGTCCACAAAACAGACTCCTAGCCAGTTCTCTCTTCCACCCATCAGTTGACCATTTGCCAATATTACATTCATTTGTAGATAGATAGGGTGTGGTCAGTCAGGAAAAGTAATCAGATGAAGAATCAGTCTGTCAAAATTGAAATGCTGAACAAAAACTAGACCTTGGTAAGTTTAAAATCATTACTGAATTCTTACTTTATCAATTTGTTTGTTTGCTCTATTATGTTGTCTGCTCTTAATAGTTCACATGCCATCTCCACCATGGCTGCCATGTAGTCATAAGTCACAGGCTTCACATGAATAGTAAGCACATAATATCATCACAACCAGAAATGCTAAACTGTGGTGTGCAAGAAAATAGCAAAAACACAGGGACAAAATGGCAATGAATTTGCATCATCACAATCACATCAAAATAAATCAGTCATAGAAACAATAATTTACCTTGCACATAAAAAAATGAAACATGCTTCTAAATGATTTCTCACAGCCAAATGCTCCTCATTTCAAGATACAGTAAATGACCATACAGCCTGAAGGGGTTTTTAAGCCCCAGCTATGAAATAATTCACCTCATACCAGGGGTCAATATATCGCAAACTGAGGCTCCCTGCTGTTGCCTTATGTTGTCTAACCTTACAGGTTAGCAGTAGAAGTATTGTTATTTATACAGAATACAGTTAAATTCTTACCATGATAAGCAAGAATGTATTACATGCAATTTGGAGTGTAGTAGCTCATCTTTTTACAATAGAATTTTTTTAAACAGAAATTACTAAATATCCCCTTTTGTCTCTGATCCTGCTTGTAATGGGGAAATTCTAGCCAGGTTTTAGTTAAATCAAAAAATAAATTTTGGATGTGAATTTTTCACTTTATATGTTTCCTTGCAATCTCCCTCTTTTTGAATTTTTACACTTTGTGTTATTCCCGTTGTTTCATTGTCTGGCTGCTTGAAATCACTCTCTTTCATTTCATCTAGAGTGTAGCATTAAGAATGATGCCCTTTCTAGCACATGTTAAATATCTTAGTGTATATACACTAAATGCAAGCTAAATATACAGCAAGATGTACAAATTAACAGAGCTGCACAACCTTTACAGCAGAAATCACAGAGATGCACTGATTACTGTTTATTGACTATTTTAACTGTATAATACAAGTAGCAATACTGGAGACCTAAGCAGCACTGCCATTGTTATGGTCACAGCACAAATGTCTCCAGCAGTGTTTCTAGAAGAAGCCCTGTTCTAGATATAGTAACACAGCAAGATGCAAATGCTCATTTGCATCTGTCACTTACAGATTTAAAATCTACTAGTTTGATTTAGATAGATAGATAGATAGATAGATAGATAGATAGATAGATAGATAGATAGATAGATAGATAGATAGATAGATAGATAGATACTTTGTTAATCCAAAGGGAAATTCACATACTCCAGCAGCAGCATACTGATAAAAAACAATTCAATTAAAGAGTGATAAAAATGCAGGTATAACAGACTGTGGTTACATTTAGCATTAAAATTATAGTCAAGAGTGTATTTACCATAACGTTTGCTAGCAGTAGTCATGTCAGTCATGCACAGCAACCTGCGGAAAATAAAAAAGCTTGCATAAATGATTCATTGTTTGAAACTACTTATTGCCGTTAGGCTTGCAGAGAGCCAGAACAGAACACTGGAGCATTGGCAGAAGGCAAGGAGAGTGTGCCAGTCACCTGCAGATAAAACTCATGTCCACACCTACACAGCAATTAATTGCGAAACACTAATTTATAGTGATTTTCCAATTTTTGAAATTTACTAGAGTTGGCACAGTGGTTAGTGCTTCTGCATCAAAGCTCTTTAGTTGAAATTCTTACCTGCTTAGAATTTGTACGGAATTTGAACATTTATTGGATACTGTGAAATGTCTCCATAAAAGCGAGTGTGTCCTGTAGGTTCGCTTCATGTCTTCCACTAGAAGCTTTGGGGAGGTGGAGGGGCTGAGAGGGGAACAGTAACTGGCCTTCTGCAACTACAAATGACAGATTAGTGAAAGAAACTTTAGTCTTATATGATTTTCATGTGTGACCTAGAAGTGCATATCAAAATGCTGTACCTACCAATCTATAGTATGCAGTGTGATAAGGTGCTATATAGGCATCCGTCCCAACACAGACTGACAACGAATGCACATGTACCAACCAAAGAAAAGATTTTATTTTTCTTCTTCACCATGTGGGAAACGCCTTCCCCGTTTCCCACAGGCACAACACAGTCCCACAAGCACGCAAAACAGAAACCACAACTAAAGTTTCCTCCACTCCTTCCAGACAGCTTTGTCTTCCTCCTCTTGAGTCTACTTTTATAGTCCACCCGGAAGTGCTCCAGGTGCTTGATCACCCGTTTCTGGTTGCACTTCCGGGTGTGGCTGAAGACGGGCTCAGGTACCCTTCCTGCACCCCTTGGTGGCCACCCCGGGTCCCAACAGGGCAGTGGAAGACTCCATCTCCCAAGGAGCCCTGCAGGAATATGATGCACCACTGCCACCCAGGGGGGTTGCCATCTAGCGACCCGGAAGAGGTATTGTGCAGCCCATGACTGTTCCCCTGGATTATATGCAGAAGGGGCGTCAGCCGGGCATCGGCCCCGGCCGTCTGTCAAAACAGTTAAAAACCTTAGATTTTTCCGAAAATACGATAAAACAAACTTTAATAATATCGAAAGGGTAATTATGCACTTTTCTACTTTATTAAAAGTTAAGGGTATGAAAAGAATCTAGTTACATGAAGACAGAAGCTATTTGTTCCCGGGTACACAGAATGGTACAGTAGCAAGCACTGCTGCCCCGCACCTTCCTAGTTTGTTTCTGTTTTTGTGGTGCTTAGCTGTGGTCTCCATGTTCAAGTTAAATTTACTTTTGTGAATTCTACCATCTAAGAGTAAATACAGATTCTTTCTGAAGAGCATATTCTAGAGAAAAAAAAAATTTTTGTGTTACCTGCACTAGAAATTCTACAAGAATGAGGAGAATAACATTGAATGGAGCGCCTTCAGAGTTTTTTTAGACTCCTTCACTTTTTTCATATTTTGTTAAGTTGTGACCTCATGCTGAAATTGTAATTGTTTACCTCATCAAACAAAACTCAATATCCCAGAATGGTAAAACAAAAACAGAATTTTAGGAATTTTTGCAAATTTATTGCAAATAATAAACCTAAATAACAAACTGACACAAGTTTTGAGACCCTATACTTTGACACTCGAAATCTGGCTCAGGTGCATCCCATTCTATTGGTCATCGCTGAGATGTTTCTACATCTTGTCTGAAGTTCACCTATGGTCATACATGATTAGGAAAGGCACACACCTGTCTACATAAGGACCCACAACTGACAATGTGTATCAAAGCAGATACCTAGTCATGAGGTTAGCTGGATTGCAAGCAGTGCTTAGACATACATTGTGTCAAGGACCAGATCTTGGGAAAGCTACAAAAAACCTCTGCTGCATTGAAGGTTCCCAAGACCACAGTGGCTTTCATAATTCTTAAATTGAATAATTTTGGGAAATCATAACTCTTCCTAGAGCTGGCTGCCTGGCCAAACTGAGGAATCAGGGGAGAGGGGTGTTGGTAAGAGAGGTGACCTAGAACCCGATGGTCACTCTGGATGAGCTCCCGAGTACCTGTGAGATGACTGGAGAAACTTCTACAAGGACAATGAGTACTGAAAACTCCACTAATCTGGACTTTATGGCAGAGTGGTCAGGTGTTACATAAAAGCCTGCTTTGAGTTTTCAAAAAGGCATGTAAAGGACTTTCAGGCACTGAGAAACAAGATTTTATGGACCGATGAAACCAAGATTCAACTGTTTTTCCTCAATTCTAAATGCCATATCTGCAGGAAAGTAGGCATCACTTATCACCTGTGCCACACCATTTCAATGGTAAAGCATTGTAGTTGCAGCATCATGCAGTGACTGTGACTGGGAGAATAATCAGGATTGAGGGTGAGCTACACAGAGCAACATACAGAAACATCCTTATAAGAAATACCTGTTTCAGAGTGTTCTGGTCCTTAGACTGGACCAAAGGTTCACCTTCCAATAGAATAATAACCCCCAGCTTGAAACTAAGACAACACAGGAGTGGCTTAGGGACAACTTTGTAAATGTCTTTGAGTTACGTAACCACAGCCCTGACTTACACTCAATTGAACATCCCTGGAGAGACCTGAAAATATCTGTTCATTGATGGTCTCCATTCAAAATGACAGACCTTGACAGGATCTGCAGAAAAAAAAAATGGCAGAAAAATCCTCAAATCCTGCTTTTTGTATCATACCAAAGAAGACTCCAGGCTGTAATCGCTGCGACAGGTGCATTAACTAAGTATCGGGTAAAGGTTCTGAATATTTATGTTAATGTAAGATTTCAGCTTTTGAATTTTTAATAAATATAGGAACATTTCTAAACTCTTGTTTTCACTTTGTCATTCTGGGTTATTGAGTGTTGCTTGATGAGGGAAAAAAATCATGTAAATGATTTTAGCATAAGGCTGAAACATAACAAAATGTTTTAAAAGTGAAGGAGTCTGAATTTCTTAAGTCACTCTATACATTAAGATCAATTTTTTTGCACATCTCACTGCTTTTAAACAAAACCATAAAATCAAACTCCTTTCCTTTTTTACAAAACTAACAAAAAAAAAAAAGAATTACATCTGTTACATCTAGTTTCTGTTATGTTAGCATTGCAATAAAGTTACAAAGCGAGCTAAATCATTACTTATACTTAATTGCATCCCTTTTCAAAGACGAAAGTTGCAGTGTTGCTTTGATGTCAAGGTAATTAATGTGAAAGTAAAGAGATGCTTTTGAAAAATCTACTCAGTAAACTCAACAAAAGACTCTGACAGGCTAATTGTTTGTGTCAACAGTTTATAATAAAAAAGAATTTTAAATCTATTGGTTTATTTTCAAATTAGCTGATGTAGCAGTCAGAAGACAGCAAGGCTGTAGCAGCTGTATAGTTCTAGGACAGACTGCTGTCAATATACAGCCTTATACATTCATCAATATAAAATTTTAGCACACTTAGTACAGTGAAGGAGCAAATAAGATGGTCATGTTACGGCCCTAATCAAAAGTATTAGACTTCACTTGGAAAGCATGCTGTACCACTGAGCACTGGTAAACAATAAGTCATTCTGACAACAAGACAGAAAGGTGAGAAGCAGAATGTTTATTCTCAGAATTTTTAAAATTACAATCAATTTCTATTTAGATTTCCATCTCATTTAATGCACTACCATACATTCAGTTTTGGGTAACTTTTTTTAGCTATGTGCCTTTCAATGCAAAAGATGGCTTTAAGTAAAGAAGGACTAAATTAATGGCAACTAGACTAGTAAATAAGAAAAGGGACATCACAATTGATCCCCAAGTCTTGGACAAAGTTCATGGGAAAAACAGGGGAATCATGGCAAAAGGGAATGAGAACTACGGATGCCTCAGAGTTTGCTCTGCTTTTTTTTCAGGAGGACACCAGACAAGACATCAGAATGAAGCTACCATTGAGGGTGCAGGCCTAGCCCAGGATTTCTGCATCAGAGAAAAGGAATGTTAGTTTGCCTGTGGATATCAAAAAGCTATCAAGGCTTATCTATGTCTTGCCCTGAAGGGAAAACTTTATGAAAGCTGTGTGTGGATGCTATATGTGAGTATGACATGTGAAACATCAAGCAAAGTTTGAAAGAACATAGATCACCAGACGTGGAGTGTTACAGAGTGAGAGGAAAATGAATGTTGAGTTAAGAGGAAGCAATTGGTGTTATGCCAAGGAGAAACAGACTAAACCTACTGGAGCAAAAGGCAGAAAATGACCGAAGGAAGAGCTGCACTGTCATGGAGGTGAAGGGAATAAGGCCAAAGAAGACATTGTTGAAGCTGGTGTCAGGTAATAGTATTGGTCTAATCCCAGAAGATTCCCAGGAGAATGGATATTTAAGGGAAATAAAAATGGGGGCAACTGGCTGACCTAGGGAATCCTGTAAAATGAATGTTAAACATATTGATTATGATAATATCATACTATTATAAATAAACAAACAGGGCTCACTTTGAAAACCAAATGTTATTTTTCTAGCAGGTCTGGATTGATAAAGTGTATTTACAGTATGACCTCTTCCTTTGTCAAATGTCCTCTAGCTGTCCCAATAAGTAGAAAAGACGTCTCTTCTATTGGTAATTTTAAGTTTCCTCCCCAAAGTCAGGTGCACAGAATTGCAGCAAGCTGAACATTTTGTCTGTCAGCAAAAGCTGCGACATGCTTGTGCTGATTTTCCTACTAAAATGACTTGAATGAGCAAGCCAACTGAAGCCTCAGCAGCTAGAAAGATTTGAACATTTGAAACACATTGATTTTTTAACAGTGTAATATTAATACATAATTCATACTATCAGTTTTAACACCATTCCTTAGCATGAGTGCACTGCACAAAGGGAACTGAAGAACATGATTAGATAATCAAGCTTCCATTATCTACCACCTGGTGCTGAAAAGTAGAATACACAAGGCTCAATTACAGAAATGAATAGCCCAAGGAACCGAACCAATTAAACACTGAATGGATCGTATTCAATCCTTGTTCTCATCCTGTATTTTCAGTACAACAGATTCAACTGAATAATATTCAATCTGGAGTTCTGCAACACAACAAAAGAAACAACCAAAACATATCTAAAGCATTATTTGTATGGTAGATAGATAGATAAAAAATGACTGACGATAGATAGATAAAAAATGACTAACAATAGATAGATAGATAGATAGATAGATAGATAGATAGATAGATAGATAGATAGATAGATAGATAGATAGATAGATAGATAGATGTCAATATATTCTAAATGACCCTTTGACTTTCACTCAGTTTAAGGCTCTTAAAATACTGCGTGTCCAACATTCCGACATATCTCACAAATTGTCACCTAAATGCTTGCTAAAATTTCCCAAGACACATGTCAAAATATTGTCTCTGTATTATAATAAAAAAATCCAGGGACGAGTCATGACTTTCTCAGAGAGATACTTTCATGTCCCGTGAGACGAGACTTTGTGCCAAGAGATTTAAGCACACTCAAGACCGGAAATAAAAGACAAAGTGTAGATGATAAAGTAGAACGTCGTAAACAATTAAAAAACGTTGGTGCAATACACATGCAGATCAGGTTAGAGTGAAAGTATTAAAATTCGAAAGTCTCAAAAAATTGATAGTAAAGGTCACATTTGTGCAAACAAACGGAAATTAATACTCGGTGAAATAACGGAACATTGAAAAGAGATCAAATATATTATTTGGATTTAAACTTTAAGTCGGAAACTTGTAGATTGTCTAATTCGTGTTGCCATCAAGGAAAAGTAGTGTTTCTTCCCAATGAAGAGAATTAAAAGATTTGTTGTTTGGTGAAAGTGAAATCCGCAAATGCGAGAGGTAGAGATGTGAATTGGCTGGCACGTAGTGCAGGCTGGGGGGAGTGGCAAGCAAAGCGAGCAGGGGTGCAAAGTCCCCTGTTGAACTATAAGATATTTATTGGTTTTACATCTTTCACAGTATATGCCACATATATAATTGACAGCAGATTAACACTGTTGACCATAAAAGCTAACAACCTTCCTTTCCTATCTAAAATACTTACGCATGTTACTGCTAAAGTCAAATCAGTCTCTTTGAATCATTTCTGTTTGAATTCTGTTCCCTAAACAGTACTGATTTAGTGTTTTAGGGTGAGCCAGTTCTGACCACATTAAGTCCAAGGTAGAGATTAAATCTGGGTAGACTGATAGTCATTAACGTGCCTACACCCATACTTGGTTACAACAGGCACATTTTGAGGCACCCTCTATATGTTATGTAATGAGGGGAAATAACAAAGTATCCCATGGAAACCCCACACAGACACACAGAGAGAAGGCAGATTACCCACAGATGGTGCTTGGGCAAAGATATAAACCCAGCCTCCTCAAGGTGAGAGGAAGCAACCTTAACCGCTACATTGTTTTATTTTATTTTTTTGTATTGATTTTATTAAAAGCAAGTAACATTTCAAGCATTCAAGTCAAGCTTAACAAACTACTATATTGTTATAATCAGATGTTCATTATCAAAGGCGCATAGTGCCCTTCAAACAATGTGATGAGTATTTTATATATAAAAGGTGACTGTATCTGCTGTGAAATGTCTTCCTTTCTTCCTTTTTAATGTCATCTACACAAGTTTCTTTTGTTTCAACTTTGAGGTACCAAAGTCAATAATTGTCTTCAGGTTAAATTATGATTAGGGTTTGTAAAATGATGGAAACTTCTCACATATAAACATATAAACGTTAATGTTTTCATGTACAATGGTATACATTTCTAACATTGTTAAGTTCCAGAAAAACATTACTGGGCTCACATGTTGCAAAGAAATAAAAGTATCATCCTGCTAGGTGAGCGTCCACTTAACTTGACTGTAGTCCTGCTAGACTATGTTCACAACATCATAATAATGGTTAGATATGTGCATAGCCAGTTCACAATCAAATTCAAGTTGATCATTAAGTGCCCAGAGTGCAGAGACAATCTGACCAACATGTAACACGTTGCCATTATCCAGATCCACAATTAGCACATATTGCAGAGAGGGAACTTACTTCAAAAACTCTGCATTCTTCCTTTACCAAACGTCATTTGTGCATAGCAATTAAAACAAGGCAGGAAAACAATGGTGCTAAAACTGGAATGACAAGGATGTCAGCACTGGAATGTACCCAGCTATTTTGTGCCAGGAGCAGAATTGTTTTCCCTAGTCTTTAATGATCTGAATTCCATCACAGAGCTTTTCTTTCTGTAATTAGATGTCACACATGGGCATCTGGGGACCACCATACAGGCTCTCATAAGGTACACAATACCACACCAGGATGAGAGGGGGCACTGTCACCAACAGTATTGTGTGTTTTCTCTATGGCAGTGCCAACAAGATTCCAGTGGGGACAACTAGACCCCGTATGCTACACTCTAAGAAGCCCCGCCTCTTCCAGACCAAGAGCTCTTGGAATATGGTGATCAGGAATTCCTGGATGACGGAGCTCCCCGACAGTGACCTGGTAGAGACAGAAGATCCTTCTGATAAGCCTGGTAGGCTATGCAGATCATTATTCTGCTTGTTTTCTGCTGTGTCATGCACGTACATATTTGTTTAGTATTTTAGACTTTGGCAGTAAACAGGTCAGCCTGCTTGGCACTTGTCTTTGGGTCCCCTCTGGTTGCTTTATTCCTAACATAGGAGATTGAGATTGGACATTTGTTTTCTAAAAAAAAATAAAAATATCTAATTTTTTCTAAGCTAAAAAAAAATTGAAGAATGAATCTTACAGTCTTGTAAGCCAAGACATAAGTAACATAACGTAACATTCTCATACTTTCTTAATTCAATTCAAGTCCTGCAGTCTGTGCTGGTAACTCTCTTAGACAGAGCACTAGTCTGTTGCAGGGCAGATTCAGTCACACACATATGCAGTGCCAATTCAGAACCACCTATTAATCTAGCACGCATGTCTCTAGGGATGGGGGAATGACAGGCACAGGAGTCAAACCAAAAAGGCTTAATACCCTCCTACTAAACTATGTCACCCTTTAAATATAACTAACTGGTAATATCTGCTAAAAATTAAATCTTAACATAAAATATTTTATAGGAGTGTTTCATCTGAAGTAGCCTTAAAGTCTGATCCTTTTTCCTTCCCAAATCTTAACGGGGTATAATACCACTTTCACACCAGGAACATCCCACCCATTTCCCCTTTTACAAAATTTACAGCCTAAATTTAAATCTGCATGTTTTATCCTCATGAAACTTTAGAGAAAACTTAGCTCTTCCTGTATGAGACAGAAAAAAGTTTTAGGAGCAATCATCCCTTAATGTGTCTGAAAATGGTCTCAGTAAACTTAAGAGCTACTATTGCAATGACATTTCTAATTTTTACAGGGTGATGAGTCAGAAAAACTCTACTTTGAGAAGTTGAAACATTTGATAACTGAAGGCCACACTTCACAATAGATTAATAACGAGTCTCAAACAGATTTCATTTTTACAATGCAAAACAACACAAAGATCAGCTCATAAAAGAGAAAAAAAACTTGTCATTCGCAGATATTGCAAGTTACAAGCATAAAGGTTTTGTGACAGGAACTGAAATAGGTAGGGGAGCAATTGTCTTATTTTTTCAAAATGTTCTGCCCTTAAATCTAACAGAAAATCTGACAACGAATGTAAAAAAAAAATAGGCAACTGTCACGAATTTGAAGATTGCATAATTTTCTAACACATGAGATAGTGACTATCACAACATCTACGTTTGTAAAATTAATGTAAAGTTGATCAATAACAATAATAATAATAATGTCCCAATGTCCATGCTATATTGTCCACCATGGCCTAATCATCCCCTGTCTCTTATTGGTTAACTTTCTCTCCCACCCTGTCTCCACCTAATAAGTAATGTGTGGTGTGTTGTTCTGATGCAAGAATGGCTGCTGTTGCATCATCAAGGTGGATGCTACACATTAGTGGTGGTTAAAGTGGTTCCCAGCTGTCTACGTAAAGTGCTTTGAGTAGATTAGAAAAGTGCATAGATGTAAAAATAAAAGCTAATATTAAACTAACTATTGACTTGCAGTAATGAAAATAACTACCAACTATTCACTCAATAGGGTAATATTTTCATTCAATTAACACTTTTTGGACTCTTTTCTGGGTTTGCTGACCATTTGTTAAAAAACATAGTTTTATTTATGTATGTATATTGTCAAGAATCTAACCACACTGCAGTCTTTTTAGGGTTAAGTTAAAGAGAAGGCAGGCAGGTTGGTGCTTAAAATGATAATCTACCTGTTTTCTTTTCTTCCTTGGTTCTGATGATACCTGGAAAAGATACACTCTCTTCAAATCTGACACTGCCCACCAGTTCACCTGCTGTCTCTTTATTTTACAGTAAATTTACTGATGGAAAAATACTTTCTGGAATGAGAAAACTACAGTTAAGGCTTGAGTGCTTTCATATATATTTGTCAGTATGTTTTAACCATTTGACCAACAGTATAGCCAGTGCAATGGGAGACTGTAACGCATCAAACACATGAACGTTTGTTAGATCTAGGAAGAATGATGTCTGGTCTGCGCCTGTTTAAAAATATGAAATAATATCTGCATCACTGCCAAAAGAGCAAAAGAAAGGCTCCATGTGAACTGTCAAAGGCTCACATCTCCTATACGACCTTCCCCTACAGTAGGACAGTGCCAGGCTACATACTGATGCTGTGGTCACAACTGTTCTGAGGAAAACATTCTAGTGTGCAGAAGCTGCCTTAACCTGCCTTCTCTCCTGACTTTAAATCCATAGAGCATCTTCGAGATGCCCTGGATCACAATATCTAGAAATTGGACCCTCTGCCTGCTAAAGGCCAGCAATTTGATCAATCCCTTCTGCAGGAATGGGAAAACATCTCACAATTGCAGATTCAGAGGCTTTTTGGCTTTGTGTACCAGAGGTATGCAGCAGTCTTACCAGCAAGAGGCAGTCAGACAAGATATTGATAGTCTATTCGACAATTTTATGTTCTCAATTATATTTTCCCGTTGTTTTGTTGAAACACTTTTTGTGTAACTTTTTACATCTTTGTCTGTGCTTGGTGCTTCTTTTCTGGGTTGTAATATTTATTTTATTTACAGTGCCCTTCATAATGTTTGGGACAAAGACACAGTTTTCCTCAATTTACCTCTCTGCTACACAGTTTCAAATTATAAATCAAACAATTCAGATATGATTAAAGTGCACATTGCAGATTTTAATTGAAAGGTACCAGGGTGTACTGAGTATTAATTTCCATTTGTTTGTGCTAATGCTGCCTTTATTATTTTTTTGAGACTTTTGAATTTTATTACTCAAAGCACCTCTCATTGCTTGATTAGTGCTAAGATACCTATGCTTGATGATATGATGATATGATACCTAGACATGTTTCTACCTACAGACTACCTTTGTAGTCTTTGTTGCCATTGCACAGTATAAGGACAAGATCTGTGTCAATGACCATCAAAGAAGTCATCATGAGGCTGAAAAATAAGAATAAAGCCATTATAGATGTCAGTAAATCTTTAGGATTACATACATCAACTGTCTGGAATATCATTAAGAAGAAAGAACACATTGGTGAGCTCAGTAATTGCAAAGGGACTAGTAGGCCGAGAAATATCTCCATTGCTGATGATGAATACTCACTATGGTAAAGAAAAAGCCTTAAACACCTATCCAACAGATCAGAACCAGTCTTCAGGGGGCAGATATGTATGTGTCAGGAGACTACTTGCCGCAGAAGACTTCATGAACAGAAATAGAGAGGCTACACTGCAAGATGCAAAACACTAGTTAGCCACAAAAACAGGATGACCAGATTACAGTTTGCAAAAAAGGGCTTAAAAGAGTCCTTTTGTGGACAAATGAGACAAAGATGAACCAGTATCAGAGTGATGGCAAGGGCAAAGTGTGGAGATGAAAAGAAACTGCTCAAGATCCAAAGCATACCACCTCATCCGTTAAACATGGTGGTGGAGGTGTTATGGCTTGGGCATGTGTGGCTGCCACACGTACTGGCACACTTATCTTCATTGATTATGTAACTGCTGATGGCAGTGGCACAATGAATACTGAAATGTATATAAACATCTTATCTACTCAAGTTACCGTAAATGCCTGCAAGACAATGAACCCAAACATACCGCTAATGCAACACAGGAGTTTTTTCAAAGCCACAGAGGTGGCTGCAGGGTGGAGAGAGACTGGTCACAAAACAAAAGCAGAGAAGCACAAACCAACCCGAGTAAAACACTGGCCCTTATTATAGATAGTGAAACCCTGTCAGCCGGTCACAGAGCATGATCCTGTGGCTAAACGGTATGATGTAAGTGACATAATGCCAGCTTGAACAGGAACCTCCATGGAAACAGAAGGCAAGGAATTACAGATCATCACACCCCCTAAGGTCGTCCTGGACTCACTCTCAGATTTATTTTTCTTATTTTGGCAAACTCTAGAATCTTTCAAAAAAGAATAATGGAATGATGATTCCCTATGGTTTGTCAAGTATATGGCATCTAACAACAGACAATGTATGTTTTGTTTAATGCCACCTGGTTCACACTTTGTGCTTAATAACTTAATGATGACTTATTGTACTGTGGCGAGCATGAGGGTGAGGTTACTGTTGTCGGTTCAACAAACTTACCAGCGGCAGGCTTGCAAATTAGCATATGCCCACCTCTTAGTGGCCCATTTGGGAGTTGAAGAGACATTAGAATGAATTAAGCTCCACTTTTACTGGCTGAGGATTGAAAAGGCGGTCCACAGTTTCTGTGTTTTCTGTCAGTAATGTCAATTATGGCAGATTCCTTGGAAGGACCTTGTTTCCCGTCCCACTCGTTGACATCCCATTTAAGTGCATTGGGGTAGATACAGTTGTATCGCTTGAACCCTCTGCTTCACGATACCCAGAGGATATTTCCTTGAGACTAGCCAATTCCAGCAATATCACATGGGAACTGGTAGGGATCTTCATGTGTGTCAGCATCGCTAAGGAATTCTAAATGGACCTAGGGACACCTTTCACCTCAGAGATGTTCAGGGAATTTGCCAAGTTACTCAGAATTAAGCACTTAAAAACCTTAATCTTCAAGTATGAATAGAACAACCTGACTTCATTTTTATCAGCATATTCATATCAGAAAATGAGATTATCAATAACATTTAAGTTTGTATTTTGTTCTCTAGTAACAGTTTACATATAAGAAGTCTTATTTCTTTTAACTAGGTATACATGACTCTTAATAATTAACTATTTCGGGACTTTAACCAATAGTGCAGGGATATATTTCTGGATTATACCATTTATTTGTATGTTGATTGGTGTGATTGAAAAGCTTTGTAGCCACTATATGTAAATGAACCTAGCTGATTAAAGGACGCTTTCTGGTAGATTTCTTCAGTCTGCCATGCTGTATTGAACAAAGCATGTGTGGCTCCACCTGTTGGTGCAAATGAAAGCTGTCCATGCTTAGGTTTCATATATGATGATGGCTGAAGACTTTATCTGCTAAATATTTTTCACAACAATAGTGTTTAGGAACTTGACCTCAACCACTTGAAAAACAAACATCACAGACACCGTCGGTTGCTTTTTTTGATGAAAGGAGATGGCTGAAGTTTTTGAGTGACAGAATGTTGCTAACAGGTATAAAAGAAGCAGGCAGAAAAAAGTTTTAAGGTCCCTTCTAAGTAATAAATTTGTTGCAGAGATGGTTCTTGTAGGGAGTAGTAAGGTGAGCAAGGACACTGCTGATGTTAGCTTTTGCGCAATATTAAACACTGGAGTAATTACTTGTTCATTAGCCTTTAAGGACAATTCCGTGAAGATCCTTTTAAAGGGAACCACAGATAGAATTAGCAGTAGATATAGAAGTGGGATGAGTCAAATGGGCATCACAGTTCTTCTGGTTGAGCGATATTAAAACTTTTAAAGAAAGCTTGACCTGTGACTTCTTTTCCAAAAATCCTTTCCTGTGATTCATTTGATTTCACCTCTGTAGTCTCAAACAAATAGTCACACTCCTGACACAAGACTGGCAGGATAGAAGTCACCAAGGCACATAAATGTTCCCAGGAGGTCAGGCAGCAAGTGTTTCAGATACAAATGGTAAAGGAACTGAGGTGACTGACATATATATATATATATATATATATATATATATATATATATATATATATATATATATATAAGACTGGTAATGGCAGCGGATATTCTGGAATGCAGAAATGAATACATTTATAATAATAGTCAAGTTCTGAAAATGATTCTACATCAGACAGGAAGCTAGTGTATGAATCATGTTGTTAAATTACCTATGTGTATTTTTTGCCATTACCTTTGTCTGTTGTTTAGACATATTTCTTATTTCATGTACTGCCATTTGTACTGTCCATGAATGTGGTTTGTTTCCACTAAATTCTCTCGGTTCAATACCAATTAAAATGAAGACCATTTGCAAGGTCAGGCAGAGTCATGAGTAGAAAGGCTCAAATAATAAACAAATGTTCAATGGAGACAGGAATTAATTTAATACTGTCAAGTATTTATCTGATGCAAAGCAACACCATTTCCATCCTGCTGACCCATTTAAATTAAATTTGGGTTTCAACAAGTCCATTGCATGCTTATGTATCATCCATCTGTTGTATGTGATGGGTGTAAATTAAAGTCTGTCAATATTTCACCTCAACCAATCAAGCGCTGTGTTGAGTTACAATATTGATATATTTGAATAACAAGAAAATGTTACACAATTATCGACAGTACATTGGATTTATTTTTGGCTGCAGCATAGACTTATTTTCTTAATCATCAGCCTGTACATAACAGCAAATGACCTTTGGCCTTTTAATCGATAGACAGCATATGCTGCAATAATATTTATAAAAATCCAATAGCATCATCCATTAACTATTTGCCAGATTGCCTTCACAGGTATAAACTAACAATAAAATACCAGTAAAAACTGTAAAACCCTTATCAGCCCTTAGCAGTTGGGACTTATCTGCAAACATAAAAATGAAAAGGAGTAAATAAAGTGTATCTGGGTGATAAACCAACTTATTTTCCCAGCTCATTCAGGCTAATACAGTACTATAATATCAGTTCACCTCCTTATTACAATGGTACTTCTGAAATATGAATACACTTCTTTTCACAAGTGTTTCAAACTAGGAATTTCATTTTAGTGCCTGTAAATGTGATGAGCGGATATTTCCAAACCCGACCTATGCAAAGTGGGTAGCAGGCTGACTACTAACTCGTTTATTTTACTATAAAACACAGGGAACTGTGTTTACTGATGCAAAGTTTTATAATATGCCAGCTCTTGAAATATCATCAGAGTACTGCACATGATGTGCTTTTGAACAGCTATCTCATAATATAAGTGATTAAAAGAATATTCTACAGTTTGTAAAATCTTCTTACTTTTATTTTTTTCATTATCATCCTCCAGATAACTTTGCTATTAGAATATCAAAATAGTGATGTTTTCAATGGAAGGTTTCAGGAAACATATGACAAAAATTCAGCACAGGAAATGAGGCAACACGTCATGTGAAATTCATTTTTTCATTTGTGATAAATATCGTCCAAAAAATAAACACATGCTACATATTGGACAGACTTAATAGTATTCAAGTTCAATTTCTAGCTGCTATGCCTTATGTGCGGAGACTGCATTAACTCTTTAAGGGCTGATGTCGACTTTTGTCAAAATTTTGGGCTAGAGGATGGTAATTAGCTGTAAGCTGTGACAAAATTCGCTCTTACGTTTTAGTTTGACTCTCTTTGCTAGAAAGAATGTTACATAGCTTTGTTGATTTCACCTCGATTCCCTACACGTGCGTGAGCAGCGAAGAGCACACAACCTCTAAAATGGCATCGACATCTGGCGAGAGACCAAAGCGAATGTGCAAAGCAAAATACTTAATGGACGTTTTACTTGATTTCGTTGAATAGAACTCTGAGTTTGATACAAGTGATCTGGAGATGGACGAAAGTGAGGTACCAGTATCATCAGATCGGTCCCCAGCTGATTGTGGTACTGAACGCTTTCATGTAGATGATGCACCTACAGCAGTGTTCGCCTGGGAGGACCACCAAATATTGCGTTACACTGCAACCACCACCAACCACCCAGCTGCTGTGCAAAGACAGCCAGGCAGCAGGCCCACCGTGCATTCCTGCTGTCCATTGAGGTGCCCCATACAGCCAGATATGCAGAATATGCGCCAAGAGCAGCCAAGGCACGTAGCAACAAATGTTTTATGTTGATTTATGCATGAAACAATTGCTTTGCGTGCTTCTCATAAAACTGAGTTTTTTCGAAAAAATATTCAGCCCTCAAAGAGTTTAGAGTTCTACACTCACCTAAAGGATTATTAGGAACACCTGTTCAATTTCTCATTAATGCAATTATCTAATCAACCAATCACATGGCAGTTGTTTCAATGCGTTTAGGGGTGTGGTCCTGGTCAAGACAATCTCCTGAACTCCAAACTGAATGTCAGAATGGGAAAGAAAGGTGATTTAAGCAATTTTGAGCGTGGCATGGTTGTTGGTGCCAGACGGGCCGGTCTGAGTATTTCACAATCTGCTCAGTTACTGGGATTTTCCCACACAACCATTTCGAGGGTTTACAAAGAATGGTGTGAAAAGGGAAAAACATCCAGTATGCGGCAGTCCTGTGGGCGAAAATGCCTTGTTGATGCTAGAGGTCAGAGGAGAATGGGCCGACTGATTCAAGCTGATAGAAGAGCAACTTTGACTGAAATAACCACTCGTTACAACCGAGGTATGCAGCAAAGCATTTGTGAAGCCACAACACGCACAACCTTGAGGCGGATGGGCTACAACAGCAGGAGACCCCACCGGGTACCACTCGTCTCCACTACAAATAGGAAAAAGAGGCTACAATTTGCACGAGCTCACCAAAATTGGACAGGAAGACTGGAAAAATGTTGCCTGGTCTGATGAGTCTCGATTTCTGTTGAGACATTCAAATGGTAGAGTCAGAATTTGGCGTAAACAGAATGAGAACATGGATCCATCATGCCTTGTTACCACTGTGCAGGCTGGTGGTGGTGGTGTAATGGTGTGGGGGATGTTTTCTTGGCACACTTTAGGCCCCTTAGTGCCAATTGGGCATCGTTTAAATGCCAAGGGCTACCTGAGCATTATTTCTGACCATGTCCATCCCTTCATGACCACCATGTTCCCATCCTCTGATGGCTACTTCCAGCAGGATAATGCACCATGTCACAAAGCTTGAATCATTTCAAATTGGTTTCTTGAACATGACAATGAGTTCACTGTACTAAAATGGCCCCCACAGTCACCAGATCTCAACCCAATAGAGCATCTTTGGGATGTGGTGGAACGGGAGCTTCGTGCCCTGGATGTGCATCCCACAAATCTCCATCAACTGCAAGATGCTATCCTATCAATATGGGCCAACATTTGTAAAGAATGCTTTCAGCACCTTGTTGAATCAATGCCACGTATAATTAAGGCAGTTCTGAAGGCGAAAGGGGGTCAAACACCGTATTAGTATGGTGTTCCTAATAATCCTTTAGGTGAGTGTATGTTCCACTTCCTATTAAAGTGCAAAATTACAGTCGTTGGACTGTAGGAATAACCAACACAGACATGGGGAAGAACATGCAAACTCACTTCAGTGACGACCCAGGACACGATCTCTGATCTCCTTATTGCAAGGCAGCGACAATACCACTCTGCTACCATGCCACTCTCAATACATCAGTGAAAGAGAGAATTGGCAAAATGCTGCCTGTATTATAAATGCAGCAGATTACTTTACATAACAGAAAGTGACAGAAAAGGCTTCTTCCTCTTTCTGTCCACCTCTTTCCATGGCAGATGGCGTTATCCGAGGAAATCTAACAGCCCCAGAAACAGTTAGAAATAAGAATATGCATTATTTGCATAGAAATAATGAAATAATGAAATTGAGTTATCAAAATATTTCCTTATTATATGCTACTGCCACAGAAATTTTCCTGCAATGTTGAAAAAATTGACCAGACACAGCCTGGGTTTAATTTAGACCCTAAACATTTGTTTGAGTAGTTTCTGATTTCAACAGAGAGGCAAATGAGTTTGTATGGGAGAACACCTATGTAGTATTTTTTCTAGGGGATGCAGAAAACTGCTGAGGATTTCTTAGAATCCCATTTGTACAGGTCTGCGTTAGCTTTGTATATATTTACACCGCAGTTATTTTTAAAATTAGTTATCATCTAATTTGAAGTGTCTTGATTTGGTACATTTCATCTGTTGAATTACAATTGTAATTTTTCTTGTTTCCAATTGTTATTCCTTTTCATGAATGCTGCCATGTTGTTGAGACCAGTTGCGCTGTTGTTATATACACAACCTTGTGTTTGACTGTTATGACCTTGGGAGTTCTGAAGTACAATAAGACCCCAAAAAATTCTTAAAATTAATCATTAAAGCCCGGCTAGAAATAAAAAAGGCAGCAAAAAATTTTATAAATAAAAGTATTTATTTAAACAAAAGCTCTTTAGAACAAAAAGCAAGTGGTGTGGAAGGCATAAAGCATAGAAGGCAATGCCTTGAAAAGGCAATCCCAGAAATGAACAAAATCCCAATCCAACATCCAAAAGGCAAAGTTAAAACACGCAGCACAAGTTAAAAAAATCTGAAACAGAAATTTTAAATTTTAAATCAGAAAAGGCTACATTTACGCTGCAGTTCAAGTCCCTTTCTTTACTTATATGTGATATAGATCTCTTTATTAGAGAAGTGTGATTAGCATAAAAATGCCATGGAATCAAACCTTTTCAGAAATATAACACCTTGTTCAGGACAGAGTGAGTTAAAAAAGGACTAACTGACTAATTTTAAACTGTTTTTGTAATGGCTATATTTCATTCAAACCTTCCATGTCGCTCTCTCCAGTCTGGTCTCTAGGTCTTAAGGCCACTTATTCTCTATGTTAAAACACCAACAGGGATATGCGCTCAAACAAACAGCTCCGATCGTACGTTTCTTGATTCTCTTCCTTGTCAACATCCATCCATCCATCCATTATCCAACCTGCTTTGTCCTAACTACAGGGTCTCAGAGGTCTGCTGGAGCCAATCCCAGCCAACACAGGGCACAAGACAGGAAACAAACCCCAGGCAGGGCGCCAGCCCACCGCAGGGCACACACACACACTCACACACTCCCAAACACAAACTAGGGCCAATTTAGAATCGCCAATGCACCTAACCTGCATGTCTTTGGACTGTGGGAGGAAACTGGAGCACCCGGAGGAAACCCACACAGACACGGGGAGAACATGCAAACTACACGCAGGGAGGGCCCGGGAAGCGAACCCGGGTCTCCTAACTGCGAGGCAGCAGACATCAGCTGACATATTTGTGTGCATCCTGAACTGAAATGATGAGAAGTAGAGCAGGAACAGGCCTCGTTTAGTTTGCATCTGTCTGACAAAATTGTTTTATTCATTTTGTGCATGCAGGACACATTCAGGATATACAAATTTTGATCAGTCACTAAATGAGCTTTTTTTTACTAATTTTTTTGACAAATGTGCATTTTTCAGGGAGGGTTCCCCTCTTTCTCTATTGTAGAGGGGCTCATGAATTCTGTACTATACCACTGATTCTTGCACCAGTGAGGTGAGCTGGTAACTCCCTATTATCATGTGCTGCTATGGTATAGTCCAAAAAATAAATGAAATGATCGTAAACTATTAGGGGCTTTGAATGTTATAAATAAATTAATATAAACAGCATGGTTGAAGATAAATTTGAAGGGAGTTTCTTAATGAAATAACAGCAAGTAAAAATGAACTGGTAATCATTTAATAATAACTCATTCATTAATTATTATTTCTTGACTTCCAATGTTTTTACATTAAACATTTTGAATTCTTTTTGCCATTAATTACTCAGAACTACCATTAATAAAACATATCGGGAAGAAGCTTATCTGAAATAATGACGTTTCCAGCATGACCAAACAAGTGTCTCAGATTAAGTTATTTAAAATGAAACTCAGAAATACTTCTGTGGCTTGCCAGATTACACACAGTGGCTTGTGTGGTTATCACATTTGCAAGAGACATTCAAAAATATTCACAGGAGACTAGCTAATTATGTTTTAGAGACATGCAATACTAATAAGGCATCAGCTCCTCTGTGCAGCCAATTTGACCTCTGCCGAGTCCCTGGATGCTCCTGATCTACACTTTATCTTCCTCATTTTCTCTCCCAACTTGGCAGGAATAGCTGCAATAGGATTATGCTGTTGTTTTAATTGACAGTTAATACCAGGCTTACTTGGGTTACAAAAGCTTGATGGAAATATTCCAAAAGTGTTAAATCATAATATAATAAAATGAAGTTCTGCTTTCACTGAAAGTCAGCTTGAATTATTTGCCCATAAGCCTGACAAACCAGCGGCCCTGTAGAAGAGGAATAACTGAAATGACTGCTTGCATCATGACAGAAATGATAACTACAGTAGAAAAAAGCATATAACAGAGACCAACAAGTTAAAGTCAAAGGCTCTTCTCTTTGGACTCACATATGCCCATCCTGCTAGGTAGTTCTTGATAGAAGAAGGTCTGCATATGTATTTGAATTTAATCAGAAAGTAGACAATATAGCACTGGAGCACAGTGCTGCACTTTTCTTAATTATGAATCTTCTGTCCTAAGTTAGAATTACACACCCAGTTATTGGCTGTGTGGTGTTTCCACACTCCCCTCATATCTACATACAGGTTTATCCAGCTACCGTGGTTTTCCTCCAATATTCCAAAACACATCCACACTGATTAACTGGCATTTCAAATTGAGCAGAGGAAGAGGATGGGTGTGCATAAGAATGGGAGGGCTACTCATCCAGGCTGGATCCTGTTATTCTTTGCACATCAATGATTGGGAAATTTTCCCAATAATTATTGTTTTTTTATCTGCAATTTTCAAATAAAAAAGCTGGCTGCAGACTCCTCTAAAACTTGTTGAGCAGCTTTTAAAATCCTAATAAATAATTATAATCGAAGATATAATAATACTGCGGTGGGCTGGCGCCCTGCCTGGGGTTTGTTTCCTGCCTTGCGCCCTGTGTTGGCTGGGATTGGCTCCAGCAAACCCCCGTGACCCTGCAGTCAGGATATAGTGGGTTGGATAATGGATGGATAAATATAATAATAATGCCATAAATAATCATTTAATTAAATTAAATGAGCTTTGAAATGAATTAAAAAAATGGACTAATTAATCACATTAATGTATGTAATTAATTGTGATTTTTCTCATCTAACATAAAAACATATAAGTTGTGGTGGGTGGCTGGGGGCTGTGCCCAGCCAGGATGGCTGGAAGGACCGGGAGAGAGAGACTATGCCTCCCTTGGACCACAAGAGGGCAGCCGCCCTGGTTGGTATGGGGGCCACGGGAATGGAGCATGGAAGCTGAACCCTGTAGGGGCCCGTGGCCACCACCAGGGGGTGCCCAGATGACTGAGGAGCCCTGGACGTCAAAAGAAGTATTACCAGGGACACCCGAAGTGCTTCTGGGTGCTAATGCGGCACTTCCATCACACCAGGAAGTGTCACAGGAAGCTCATCAGGAGGCACCTGGAGCACATCTGGGTGGGCACAAAATAGGCCGCCTCCCTCCAGTCATGAACCAGAGTCGGGTGGAAGAGGATGAAGCTCGGAGGAGAGGAGAGGAGAGGAGAGGAGTGGAGGCGGTGAAGACAGGACTTTTGAAAGGCCCGGTTGTAAGGGTGATTGGTGGAAGGACACTGGGTTGTGTGCGGGACTTTACTCACTTGTAAATACTGTAAATAAATGTGTGTGTGCTTGAACCATCGATGTCTGCCTGTCTGTGCTAGGGCTGGTCTTCCACAAAGTATATAAAATTAATACATAAATTATGAAGTAAATACACACTAAATCACAAATTTAATGTAGAATCAATGCAAAGGGAAAGAAATAATGGCATAGTTTAAACTTAAACAATGACCTTAAACCTGAACTTTAACAAAATACTACTTGAGCAAGTACAACCTGAATTTGAATGCCTTGCTAAAAGGCAAGTTGAAATGTAGGCAAAAAGAAAACAATGTATTAATTATCATAACTGGTATGATATATGAGACACAGAAATGTCAAAGCAAAAATTAAACAATCAAAATGACTGATGAGTTTGAATTCACTGCCGACGACTGGTTTAAATGTAATCATCTCTTAAATAGGCATACATTAAAACTTGCGTAAAAATTCCACAAATACTATCCTCAATTGTTCATCACCATCAACAACTTGACAATTATACTAAGTGTTTTTCAACCAGTGCACTGTGGAAATAACAGTATAGTGCCCCTGGGTCCAGTCCCAAAAGAGACATGCTCCTCAGGTGGTCGAAACCTATCTTAGGAGGATGGGACTACCTGGAGAAGTCGACATAAAAGCAAGCCATGTTCACGTTATCTTTAATTGGACTCAGACTTGTCTAACCCTGCCTTTCCCTTCAGTGTTACTGCCCAGAAGCATTCCTCTCTTTCACTGTCACTCCCCTCTACTCATTCGTTCACACTGCGCTGCACCTTCTTGTCCGCACCCTTGCCGCAGCTGCTCTGTTTGACTCCTGCACTCCATCACCAATGCTGAGCAAAAACACTTCTGTTCCAGCACCTTTCACACTCAAATCCATCTCTCATGCTCATTCCACCTTAAGTTTCATTTGTATAATGCACTGCACCTTCTGAAAGCACAGTGCTTAGTAGCTGTCTAGCCCTCTGCATCTCCAACCTGATCATTACAGTTTTATTGCTTTGTAATATTAAAAAAAAAAGTGAAAATGCAGCTCTAACCAAAGCATTGCCTGAGGTGTTTGCCTTGTTGCCAGCCCTGGATGCGAGAATACTTTTTAATGAGTTAAACAGGCCACATTAATCACAAAAAATTGCACATTAACTTTCCCAGGCCTAAACTAAATAAAAATGAAATGGTTTATTAAATAAAATTAAACAGGCATTTAGATCAGTACATAAATGGATGATAATAATGCCTTTGTGCATGAAAAATCAGTGCTCTCTACTCTACATGAACATAACTTTACATAAGCTACATTAATAAAGTATTCATTTGTGTGCATCATGCAGCCAATATGTTGACCCTGTGTATAGAAATGCTTTATCTTACACATGTGATGGATGTCAGGAGATAGGCATCATTTAAGCCGATGTCACATTACACAACGTCTAGTCAGAGAGGATGTCAGATTTGCTGACTATAGTTGTTGATCTCATTGCCAGAATGTGTCATTTTACATGACTTAAAATCAATAGGGATCTCAAATTTAGTGATAGCGTTGACAACTTTTCAGCACAGTTTTACTAACGTCTTTTCTAATAACGTGCTTCGTGACTCAGCCTATGCTGTACAATGATTTAACAAGTACAGCCAGCATGTTTCGTGGCAATCAAGGCTCATTTTTATCTTTTTTTCATGCTGTCATAAAAAAACATGAGTCATTAGACAGATGATCTTGTTTGCAAGTTTTGAAACATCTACGATGCATACTCCTCGTCGCTGCATTATATGCATTGTACTTCTGGATGAGCATTCATTGGTTGTCAGTTCTCATATTCACACAGCTCACCCCTACAACTTCAGATAGTTTGATTTTGTCTGAGCGATTCGTAGACTAGCTGGAGTAACTCACTGGGTTTGTCAGACTATGTGACTGGCTGACAGAGGCGTGCCATTTACAGCCTCTGACTCACTGAGGTTATGCAAATGAAGGCTATGACAGAAACATAATCAAATGTGAAATGACCTTTAGTCAACATTGACAGAAGTGCAGTGCATTTTGGGAAAGATAAAGATGGAGCTGGATTCAGAGGATTCTGTATAGCTTTTGATTCCCATGGGAAGATATCCCTGAGCTTGTGATAATGATTTTGCAACATTTTCTGTGCATGCTTTTATTGCTTTTGGAGAAAACTGCAAAATGTCAGTGCACTCTGATACTAACAAGTATGGAAGGTTCTTTGTATATGTGCTCATTTGGGGTGAGAAGCAAGGGGGAGATCAGCTGCTTTTTGTAAAAGTTAGATTTTTCAAAGATCTCTCTCTCTCTGTCTCTCTCTTTCTCCCTCCCCTGTTATTTTTTTAATGACACTTTGCACTCTGGCAAGAAATTTTATTCTTTTCAGTTTTCAATTGAGGATATATAATCTCTAACTGAATAAACTGACTGCTGTGAATGGAACTGCATGAAGACATAACCCACCCAAAGTTGTGTGATTTTGTGTATCATTTTATATATGCTACTATTAGTTTTGATGTAAATAAATGTCATTTTTAAGTGAAAGATTAAAGCCACTGCCTCTGTCTGACTGCTACTAGTATTGCTGGGAGTTTACGTTAGGGCTCAAGGGGACGCCTTTGAGAAGCCCTCTATTGGTGGTAGACTGGGTTGAAGTAAATGAGTGAACATAAAGACAGCCCCAGTCAGTGAAGCTGCCTACCATAGGGGTCCCTAGGGTTAAATATGAAGGATGAAGCATAAACATTGAGAAGGATGACAGGTTACAGGTAACAATCGTATAGCTGGTTTTGATATTTCTTCCTATCCATTCAGAAAAGAAAATAAGAGGTTAGTTAATACCTTTTGTGTTATGTGAACATCATATCTGATCTGATAACAAAATAAAACCCAGTAAAAGCTGACAGACATTTGTAATACTATGCTTATTGTCAATGACATAAATATGATGTAGGTCACAAGACAGAATTTCCCATTTACTTTTCATCTTTAAAATTCTGTCACATTGGCTTTGTGTTGTGTGATTGCATCCCATCTCAAAATCTGAATCGGTAATATGCACTATCATCTGTAGCATGAGAAATCCATTTTTCTGTAATGAGAGCCTGCAAGTGCACAATAGTCTTAGTCTCTTTATAATTATTGTACAAGACAATGTTATTAGTGTGAGCAGCAGGGAAGTTTATGTACTCTTTCAAATTCTGAAAGCATATTTTTGAAGAATGGTCTGTCCACCATGCTAAGTAATCGTATGTCTGAAACAATGAAATCTGCAGGCCATTTAGTTAGTTTTCTTGTTCTGGGCTGTTTTACTATATTGGCTGAACATGGCTGCTGTCATTTGGATATTACTGCCTTTCTTTGTGGTGGTATCTGTTGCATCTGTCACAAGCATACATAAGTAATGAGTAAATGGACGTCAACCACAAGTTTTAAGGACAGGCAATATTTGAATATTGGGAATGTAAAATCCATCCATCCATCTATCCATTATCCAACCTGCTATATCCTAACTACAGGGTCACAGGGGTCTGCTGGAGCCAATCCTAGCCAACACAGGGCACAAGGGAGGGAAAGAACCCTGGGCAGGGTGCCAGCCCACTGTAGCCTGCAAGTTAATATTTTAAAAATGAAGATATCTACCATTTCTTCATGTGCTGATAAATATTTGAAGTGAGTTAACTTAGAGAATTTGTCAAAAACTACCAGGTTGGTAGTGGTGGCTTTCAGGCTACCGGTAATCGGAATTGGTAAACTCCAGAAATGACTCTGCTCCATCAGACCCTTGAGCAAGACCCTTAACCTGCAATTGCTTCATCCTGTATATGACATTAATTTGCATCCAAACCTACAAGCAGGTCCTGCAACATACAGGGGAGACTGGGGGGTTGATGGTAGGATTGGCACTCCAACCACTGTAAAAAGCCTCACATTGTTCCATTGCTCTGAGGTGTCATCCGTTGCACAGCTAGACTCAGGTCCCAATTTGGGTGGTTCATCGTGTGGTGGGAGCAGCAAGGTGCTGTAATCAGCACATGCTTCCAAACCTTTCTGTCTCTTACTCTCCAAGGAAGGTAGTGCATTGTTAGGAGAGAATCAAGTCTGCAATGAAATCCTTTGAAACTGCCTCCCAGGGTCGACTGGGATGGGTAACAGATTATAGAAGGCCCATCAGTACTCTATGCATAGATTTTCATCTACAAAGGTTCTCACAAGCCAATATGCTATACATCTTTATATAGGCCATCCCTCAAAAATAGTGTTTTATACTGTAAGTTAGGTTGTTTATGTGATTCGTCCATATATAAATACTGTGGACTCTTGAGTTCACGCTAATACATCACCCTGAGATTCTGAAGAATACTACTTATTTTATGGAGACTGTTTAGTGCAATTTTGATGCACAACAGATTTTGCTAATTTTTAAAACAAACTGATGGAGAATTGCAACAAGGTAGCACCTAATATTTTATCCAGAATAATTAAGTTTTCTGGTTCTCTAGACATGTTATCTAGTTCAAAAGTCTGGATAAAGTATTAGCTTTTCCTATTTGTATCCCCAGACCAGTATCCTACTACTACAACTACAAATAATAATAATGATACATTTTAAGTGCCTTCCATGACACTGTGTATAAAAGAAGTTTAAATCAAAACATATAAAGAATAAAAATATATACTTAAAATTACAAACAGATAAATTAGTCAGCCTAAAATACAATAATCACATAAAAGTTGTTTTAAAAAGATTTATCTTTAAATTAGCTTTAAAAGTAGAAATTGAAGGAGATGGTCTAATATAAAGAGATAGGGAGTTTCGTAATGTGGGAGTTGCAGAACTAAAAAAATTGGATCACCCATTAACTTGCATTTAGTGTGTGGGACAACAGGAAATTCCACATTGGATGGCCTTAAATTGCAACAGGGTGGACAGTATAGTATTGTGATATGTTCAAAATAAAGAGAGGACAGTGAAGAGCTTTATATGTTAGTGAAAAAGTCTTATAAAAGATCCAATATTTAACAGGTACTGTATGAAATAATGAAGTCAAGTCAACTGAAAAATAGTTGTACCCTCTAGCCATGTCTTGCATTTTGTTTCTTAGATTTTTTAATAAACAATAAAGTCTTTAGGTCTGTGTATATGATACAAGGAAATTAAGTGCTTTCTAGCCAGTGCTGCCATTCATCCAAACCTATTTTGATCACAAACACCATCTGTTAGCCGTACAAATGAAGTTAGTTGAACTACCAGAGTACCTCGGTGTTGCAAAGCTTGCATATGGTTTTATTTTTTCAAAGTATTGGCCATGTATATCTACATGAAATCCAAAATCTTCAACCAAAAATCTCCAGTTTCACGATTTCATTGTTAAGAAGGAACAAATGCCTAAATGACATGATCAAAAAGACTTGGCAGGAGAGGAGAGGTTCAGTGGAGGTTAATTAAAGGACATTACGTCACATCACCCCCTTCTGCTCACCCTGTTCTACAAACAACTAGTGAACTGAATGGGAAACAGTAAATGCAAAAGACAAATTTAATGCAATTTTACTCTTTCAATGCCTTAAGAATCCATCAATAAAATAGCGAGAGTTGTTTTATGGCATTCATAGTTCCTACATTTTATAAGTTGTCCTGCTTTCTATCAGCTAAATCGGGAGAACCATACTTCATTTAACTTGAGCAGAAAATAATCTTAAAGAAAATAAAGTCATAGGAAATATTTTGTGTATTTCTTATCTCATATGAAATATTTTGCTTATCTTGGCTTCTATGAAAAATAAATTGAATAATGCCCTGGCTCCGGGAATAAGCTACAACCTACACCCATGACAGTTTGCTTCATAAAAATGCAATTCTTGTACCCTTGATCAAAATTATATTCCTTCTGCAACTCCCTGATTAAATGAATTGAATCAAATTTTAATTCATTTAGATTTCAAATAAAAAAACAAGTGGGACTAAGCTTTATAGTTCCATTCATGTATGTTTTTGTGATATGTTCAAATTTCAGCAGCTGACCTAAATGCCAAGGCTAGCTAGATATGTATCCTGATTGGTAAAATTATTAAAATTATGGCTGTAGACCTTATGAGTATAGACTGTGGGATAATGTGGAAATTTTGCCATCTAAAACCCTTACATTTATTTATGTTGTGACCAAAAGAGTGAAAATGTTTTCTCTAGCAAGAAGCCTTGCACTGCACTATTCAACCAGGCAGCCAAATGCTTTTGATAAAATGACTTCTGCAAATGCATTTGATGCTTCTGATAAAGCAGCCTCTATGAAAACAGCTGCAATGTCTTGACAAGTTAGTCCTGCAGCTCGTGTTTTTATGTAAGTCTGTTATGATTAGAAACAAGCTGCCAGAAATTGCTGGACTTACAGGCTTTCACAATAAATAAAACCTTTACAACCCATTCAGTCATTGGCTTGCTCCTCTGCTTATGGTCACAAGGCTGATTCATCTTGGTAGGCTTTGTCTTTCAGCATGTCTAAGTCCATGCCGGAAAACTCCTGCTGAGAATCCCCAAGTCTTCAGCCATCTGATAACGAGGAGGAAATCACTGAGTTTTACTTTTCTTTGGATGCCTGAATAGGAACGCTTTCTATTCTGAAACATTATTCTCAAGTTTGCAGTCTTGGTGTAAATGAAATCTTCCTAACTCTTTTTCCAAATAATGTTTTGAGATTGCAAACGTTAAAATGGATCTGCATTTATTTATGTTTCCTACTACAGGTATTAAAGTTTTACTCTGTTGGCCTAGCTCTCTTTCTCATGGGTGGGGGTTGATTGTTTCATACCTAGTTTTGTAAAAGTCGACTTGCTTGTAGAATATTATTTGATTTTAATAAATTCAATAAAATGTTTTTAAAAATAAATAAATAAAATGGATCTGCCTGAAGTTTTTTCTGCACCATATAACCTTCCTGAGCAACACTGTATATACAGAATATTAAACATCCCTGGCACTGTACACCATCAGCCAATAAAGGCAGAAACCAAATAAGATTCAATGCAAATATGGGCTTTTAAAAATGCATATCAGTTCAGCACACCTACAACAACACCTCTGGCATTTGCACATTAATTTATCTTTTTTGGAATTAATTATAACAAAATGATACAATGGAAAACATAATATTGATTGAAAAAAGAGTATTGCCCTAGGGATTTGAGTTAAGTATTTTTGACTAGTTTTTTTTATATTTTGGAAAACAAAACATTGTGGAATTGTGGGTTAACAATCCAACTCCACATATATGAAGTAGTATACCTATTTCTTTGAATTGCTAAAAGTTCCCTAAGTTCTTTAAAAGTTTCTCCTCAGAATGGCACATGGTCTTACCTGAAGATCTGACCAGTAGAAAGAAACATAGGTGCGTGACTACAATTAACATATAATAATAATAATTTATTTAACTTCAAACAGCTTTCCTGACAAGTTGAATTGTAAGAAAAATCTTGTCTCTGTAGCAAAGTTTTTATTTTTCAAGAAAAAACAATGACGGTAATTTTGATTGTTTAATCTCAGCCTGTCATTCATTATTTGTGAAGTACCCCAGAATCATCCCTTACAAGAATGTAATATTTTACAGGGTACCTGAAAAATTATTGGAGTTGTCTTTCAATATAATGTAAAACATATATAATTCAAATATATATTTTTAAGATTTTGTCTAAAAAACAATGGAACAAACATATTTCTAAATATATTGCATATAAGACATGCAATATATTTTATGTGGATTGGACTTGACGTTAGCACATTGTTTGAGCTGCGACACTATGCCGAATGACTATGCACATGTCTAACTCAAACGGTTAATAAAACTATACTCTATGGTAAAACTAATCCAGGCCTGTTGTAACTGGTCTATAGATGTACTGTGCTCCCCTTACGCACACAATGTGTGTGTAATCTGATTTCTCACTCTCCTGCTATATTACAATTCTGGGAACTTATTGACTGCCCCTCGTGTATATATATATATATATGTATTGTCACAGATGTCCGGAGACACTGCCCGGCCGGGACGCCTGGATACTCCCCGACTTGGGCAATACTTCTCGGCCACGAGAGGGCAGCCACCCGGGTCTATTTGGGGGCCACAAGGATGGAGCTGGGACGCTCGTGAGAGGACGTGGCCACGGCCAGGAGGCGCCCGGACAGTTAGGGAATCCTGGATGGCAGCACTTCCGCCACACCAGGAAGTGCTGCCGGAAGTAATTCCAAGTAGACCCGGAGTGCTTCCAGGTGCTTTCCTGACACTTCCGCCACACCAGGAGGTGACATCAGGGGGAGCACCTGGGGCTCATCTGGGTCATAATAAAAGGGGCCGCCTCCTTCCAGTAGACGAGCCAGAGTTGGGAGGAAGGAGACGAAGCTTGTGAGGAGGGGACAGGAGGTCAAGAGAGAAAGAAGAAGAAAGGAAGAAGAGTTGGTGAGAGAAGGCATTGTGGTGCAGAAAGATTTAAATAAAAAGAAGTGTGTTTTAGACATTCTGGTGTCGGTCTGTCTGTGTCTGGGGGTACGCTTTCCATAATATATATATATATATATATATATATATATATATATATATATATATATATATTCAAGGCATTCGTAGTCTGAATCACAATCTGATTGTACAGGTGGTTACCTACCAGGTAACGCTTGTGGTTGGTCAGCAAGTCGGCTAACGTCCGCCACGGTGCCTTCTTTCAGTTGCGAGAAGCAGATCATAGAATGGTTGAAATAGTTTTATTGTCAAATAATGCAAAGAGTATGCGACACATGTTTCGCCCTAATTCTGGGCTCATCAGGCGTACACACTCACTACACCCCCTCTCGGGAATCGAACCTCGGACATCAGTGCTAGAGGCAAAGCTTCTTGCATTGCGCCACGGCGTGTGGTTCGTTTATTTGTTGTCCGAGGTTCAATTCCTGAGAGGGGGTGCAGTGAGTGTGTACGCCTGATGAGCCCAGAATTAGGACGAAACACGTGTCGTGTACTATTTGCATTATTTGACAGTAAAATTATTTCAACATATATATATATATCTATATTAATAAAAGGCAAAGCCCTCACTGACTGACTGACTCACTCACTCACTCACTCACTCATCACTAATTCTCCAACTTCCTTTGTAGGTAGAAGGCTGAAATTTGGCAGGCTCATTCCTTACAGCTTACTTACAAAAGTTAAGCAGGTTTCTTTTCGAAATTCTACACATAACGGTCGACAACGTCTGCCATGTTGAACTTTCTTATTTATGGCCCCATCTTCACAAAATTTGGTAGGCGGCTTCCCTGAACTAACCGAAACTGATGTACATACTTATTTCGGTGGTATGATGCCACTGTCGGCTGCCATAATGAACTTTTCAACGGTCTTTGTTACTTATGGACCCATCTTCAAGAAATTTGGTACGCGAGTTCCCAATGCTAACTGAATCCTACTTACATACAGTACATATCTACGTCCATAGCCTGCAGCTCGGTCACTGTGTGAGGCGGCGTTGGGTCCCCCATCCCAACGTCTCCCACGTTGTTGGCTGCCTGCCTATATAAGGCTGTCCGTCGCTCCAGTCTCTACATTCCCCTCCTTGCTTTGCCACAGGATTCACGTCTCCCTGCTGATAACTACAGCCTTTTTATTTAATCCACGGCTTCTCCACTGTTTTATTGTTCGTTTATTACGATTATAGTTATTGTGTAGGTATTTTAGACTTACTTTACATTGTTCAAGTACCCATTTCCTTTATTATTCCAACGTACCCCCATTAACATGTCTATCGAGGTGATCACTATCGATCAAAGAACTGTCACTTACCGAGTGGCTTCCATGCCCGGAGATGGCACCTGCCTTTTCCATTCTCTTTGTTACATATTGCACGGCCATATCAGGCTCACTCTTGATATCTGGAGGAACATTGTGTCTTATGTATTGAATGACTGGGACAGGTTCAAGGTGTGGACTGATGACGGTACAGGAGATAATTATACTACACAGGAACACTAGAAGAGTGAAATGCTTAAGCCCTTCACCTATGGTTCTGCATGTGAGTTGATGGCTGCCGCTGAATTGTTCAGTTGTCGCTTTCAAGTGTACCGAAATGACCAAATATTTTACACCTTTCAACAACCGCCAATGCCTCTTAAACATCTTAGATTCACAGGTGACGATTTCAGTAGTGGACACTTTGATGTTTATGAATGTTTAAACTCTCAAAAGCTGGATGTGAAGTTATTGATGAAACTGGTTGTATGCTTACAACGCTTGACAGATGCTGAATGTTACTTCAACACAAGTCCTGCAAATACTTCATCAAATCATCACTCTGATGACACACTCATGTGAATTCTGTAAGAAGTTGGACCATGGTAAACGTCTGTTGCAATCATCTTCAAATTCTGAAACATGGAGGGGTAGGAATTGTTCTCAGTTTTGGCTTGCCTGTTGTTTTTGCCCAAAGTTAGGAATAGATGATAACCTGAGTACAGTCTGACAGAAATAAATACTGTAGGTAGAATATAAACCCTTTCCAAATCAAGATATAAATTAAAGATTACAGTGAAGTATGATTCAAGCATGAGTTTCATATTAACAAAAAACCTCATCTGAAAAAGTGAACCCCAATAACTAAAACAGTTTTACCTTACATAGACATAAATATTATATTTTATACAATATTTTTTGTCCCATCATTACTGATATCTTTTACAAAAGCTCTCGGTCAATTAGAATATAGTTGTGTATTTTATGGATGTGTTGGGAAAGGGAAGAGACCCTTTATTTGGAGTTTTCTAATTAAGCATATCTTAAAAGATAAAAAAATATTTGTTCCACACCTGTAAAACTTGGGATTATATTTCTGCAACTCATGACCTTGCCTTTGTTAGAAATATGGTCTTCAAAACAGCCATGACTTGAATCTTAACTGGCTTGTTACAATTTTTTAAAAAAAAAAACTGGCATTAGAAGGAAAGGAAACATTTTAAAATTTTCTTCAGCCACATATTAGGAAAGACTGTTGCCTTTGAATTTTTGTTATTAAGAAAAATTATTTCACTTGTATGGAGACCTTTTTTCTATATAACTACTGTGAGGGAATAATTTAGAGGTAACAGTAGTTAAGTATTTTTGTTTGCAGTGCATATTGAAATATATCAGCATGAACAAACTGCTGAAATGGTCAAGTAAACAAGCAAAATGTTCCAGGAGGTGGTTCAAGAAATTGGCAGATGTAATGTTTTTTCATACACCTAGAAAGACTTGCTAGTTGGCATGTATACAAGTTTCCTAACAGAATAAGAGCTGAATTAAAGAGCTATTGAAGAACAATATAATAATGGAGATAGACTTTCATTTAGGCTGACTTTGCTCTAAGCATTAATTCAGCACTGTTATGCAGATTCAAGTTGTTTATAAAATATACCAATGCCCTTATTTCTCTGACCATTCTGATCTTTTTGTAACAGACTGCTGTGATGAATGCTTCCTCTTCAAGCATTTTCTGCATGTGTCTAAAGGACACAAAGGACAAGCTTTCTCCTGCCTGATTACTGACTGAAAAAGGTTTTATCAAACTTGTCCTGGCAGAGGATAAGTTTCTTTCTTTAATTAATATGTTAATTTCTACTACACAGTTATCAAGGGTTACTTTTAAAGCTATAAGAGTTCCTTTAACGCTGGCAATTTAGCTGATTCCCAATACAATAAGTGTAAATTTGAGTGGAACCTACAGCTCATTGCAGAAAGTATGTATTAATGAATTGGAATACCTTATTGCGCAGATTTTTTCAACATACAAACAAAGAGTTAATTTCTCTTTTGCAGACATAGCTGTCCACTAAGTAAATACTGAGGCAAATTATGAAAAATGCTGCCATTATGTGTTGGCAATTTTTCACACAAAAACATCAGTCAAGTTTGGCAGAGTTTCTCAGCATTGTAAGGACCAGCAGGCAAATTAATTTAGTAGTGAAACACAAATATGCCACCAGGTCACCTGAATTTCAGGAGCAACACAAAAACAAAGCAAACAGCATACCAGAAAACATAACAAGTTTCTTACACTTGCCAGAAATTGACGGTAAACAGACAGCCTACATAGAACTCTCACGAGTTTGCTTGACTTTCTTGTTCTGCATTGCTAGCATGAGCATCTGTCTAATTTTACTCTGAATGTGTATAAAACAAACAATGGGACAAACAAAAAATGAAAAGATACGGTAAATGTACACAAAATGCAAAGAAATTAATATGCAGAAGCAAGGAAAAATAGTAAAACTCTTCCACAGTGTATGCCCTATGCCAGCTGCTACACTTCATTGATTTATTATAGTGGAAACATACTGTATGATAAGATGAAATACAACACCATATAACATTCCCCTTTTAAAACTGCTTTAATGAAATTATAACAATTTAGATATTGTAAAATATATCAAAATTGACGCATTGAAAAAACAACAGAGAACAGCAAGAAAAGGGTCATGTGCACACATAATAACATACATTTAATGCCACAATATAAAACAGTAGAAATTCCCACAAAATGAGCAAAGCATAACAAATTGTAATAGATTAGGGTTTGCTCTCGCACCCTTGTACCCTCAGACTATACGTCAGACACCAGGTAAAAGTCCAATGATGATATTTATTATAATAATAAAGTGCACAAAGCACCACCACTCCACTATTCTTCAATAAACAATACAATAATTAATCACAATCCTCCACTCCCAGACGCTTAGCCACCCTGCCTCCCAACTCAGCATCATCGTCTGGGAGCTCCCACAGTCCTTTTATATTCCCTGACCCGGAGGTGTTCCTGCCCAACAGTCCACAAGTCCTTATTCCTTCCGGGTCAGGGTAAATAGTCCTTTTCTTCAACCCGGGAGCACGTCGTTTCTTCCTGTCACGTGACCGTGACGCACTCCCGGGTCATAGGGCACATAAGAGCCTACGAGCCCCCCTACAGCGACGCCTGGTGGCCCCCAAGGTATCCAGCAGGGCTGTGTACAAACATTACATAGTCCATGATGCCCTGCTGGAACTCGGGGCATGATCATGCTGTCGGGAGAGTTCCTCCTGGCGGCCTGGGGTTGAGGGCCGGAGTGAAATGCCGGAAATCCACCACAACATCAATGAAGACATGCCTGGATTTACAGTACATATTCAAGAAAAATAATTTAGCAAGTAAACAAAAATATAAAAATTCTATGTGGTGGGAGTTTACTTCTCAAAAATGGCTATGATTTATAATTTATAACTGGAAACATCAACAATAGACAATAGCAGTTAATACATGATATATGATATTGTGAAGATGTAGTTATGAAATACATAAAACTGTTATATGTCACCCTGGTGAGCCACGGGGTGCAGGGCTACAGCAGTAGTGCCAAAGGTAGGTGGTATTCTTCATTTTAAAATTCTCAAATCAGGATCCTCAGCAAAGCCCCTTGTTGACTTTATATACCACAAGTGATACTGAATGTTGTGAAATGGCAATAATAGCTGCCGTTCTGCTCTACAATGCACAGCTGTAACTTGCACTATCCTGAGCTGAACTCCTTTACTGTTTTAAGATCTAGTTTTATATATGATTGGTTCACATCCCCTGAGAAATGAAAAATGAAATGAATGGGATGTTCCCCCTCAAGGGGTACTGCTAAAAATCATTACTCTGCTTGTCTCCAGTTCTCAAGATAAGGAAGTGTTTTCATATATGCGATTATTTCAACAATATCATTATTTTCTTTTCACTGAGCTGGCCTGACCAGACATCCCTTTCAATAGCCACTTTTTCCATGTCTTTTCTGGCAGTAGCCAGATACTCCCACAACAGTGAAAAAGATGTAATCTCTTTAGCATTTTCAGGGCCTGCTACTGTGTGTTCTCTGGTAGGCTATATCTTATATGCCTCTCAAGAGACAGAGTCCATCCTGGGGCATCCTAACTACATGTTCAAAAAAACGACAGCTTGAAAGAAATTGCAGTGGATGGCCATTTGGGTTTCACACCCACAAGGTGAGAGGTGAGCATCAGGTGCAATGCCGAAGGGTGTCAGGCAAGATCAGGACAGGTCCAGACACTTAAATATTTTTTTGTTTTAAAAATATAAACATCATATGTGTTGGTGGTACAGGTTAAAAAGAAAAAAAGAATGTCAAAAAGACAGAAGTTAGTTTCTCAAAAACTGCTATAGTCATACTATTGAGCAGTCTTAATTTTATATTAGAAATAGTGGCTGCAGAGACTATCTGACATGCTCATGTGACACATCATTCACATGGCTATACTATAATCTTTGAACCCTAAAATAATATAACATCACAAGTTGAACAGTAGAAAATGTGCAAAACAAAAATTATAATATCAACATACAGTGTGCTCAATCAGCTGTGAAAATTCAACCAACAGGAAGTGGTAGACAATGACATTATCAATATAGCAATCCATATATATTGCATTGGGATTGTCTGTTGTTAAACACAAGAACATGGCGAGTGTTTTGCAGGGTCCAAAGTGAATGCGCATGAGGGAGACATGGAGATAGAGAGTTTCCACTTTCTTTCTTAGAATAGATGGGAAGGCTTCTGAGGAAGGCTACCCTGCTGGTAGCACTGCCTCTTTCAACATCTTGAAGAAAAAAAATAAAATGGACCATCTCACCAGAGGAAGGAAAAATCACAGATGCAGACATCAAAAACCCTTTAACCCTAGAATTTCATGTGTCAATTTCTTTTGACTTTACCAGTTAAACAGAGTTTTCCCAGTTGGAACCTCAACATTATATATATATATACTACAATTAAACATGTGGAAGCAATCAATGTTTGATGTGATGCTGTGATGAAATCTATACTAATAAAAGGCAAAGCCCTCACTGACTCACTGACTGACTCACTGACTCACTACTAATTCTCCACCTTCCCGTGTAGGTAGAAGGCTGAAATTTGGCAGGCTCATTCCTTACAACTTACTTACAAAAGTTAAGCAGGTTTCATTTCAAAATTCTACGCGTAATGGTCATAACTGAATCCTACTTACGTACATATATACAGCCATAGACTGCAGCTCGGTCACCGTGTGAGGCAGAGTTGCGTCACCCATCACCACACCTCCCACGTAGTTGGCTGCCAGATTATATTGCGTCCCCCATACGCACGCCTCCCACGTAACTGAGTGCCTGCCCATATAAGGCCGTCCGGCACCAGCAATCCAATAGACACGCTGCCGCTACAAGGCTTTTGTCATGCCTAAGACGAATACGATATTGGCGAGATACAAGTTTAGTGAGAAGGTATAAACAAGACTTTTGATCACTTTGTAACGGAGTTAAAATTGCTGGTGAAGGACTGTGCTTATGCAAACGAAGATGAGATGGTCAGGGATAGAAAAGTGTTTGGCACAAACTCAGCAAAAGTGCGAGAGAAACTTTTAAGTGCCGGGTCTGAGCTAACATTAAATAAAGCCGTGGACATTGCAAGATCGCACGAGATAGCACAACCATAGCTGAGAACCTTCGATCCATGTACTCCGAGCAGCTCACGTGAACTGACTGTGAACACAGTACACACACAAAAAGCAAGAGCTCCAAAGAGCGCTGAACAAAAAACGCATTACACAATTGAGAAAGCAGCAAAAGAATATAAAGCGTGGGATGCATACAAGCATATTCATAAGTGCAGGTACTGCGGAAACACAGCACACGGTGGAAAAAATCAATGTCCCGGTAAAGGAAGACAGTGTAAAAAATGTGGTAAATTGAACCACTTCGCTAAAGTTTGCAGGACTGGGAAAGGTAAACACGTGCATGCAGTGTGTGATGTCTCAGATAAAGAGGAAGATGAGCTGTTTATCGATGCAGTAAGAAAGGAACAACCCTCTGAATCTGAACAAGCCTTTGTAGACATATCAATAGGAAAGCAAGGTGTAAAGCTTAAGTTTAAATTAAGTTCATAGACACGCATATATATTCGCAGGCAAATCCACGACTTAATACTGGGAATGCCTGTTAAACATCTTAGATTCATGAGTACCGATTTGGGTAGTGAACACTTCGATGAATGAAACCTGTTATCTTTACAACGGTTGACAAATACGGAATAAAACCTAAACACAACACATCCTCCAAATACGAACCTGATTGAAAGAAATAATGATAATCAAATCCTTGATGACAGCAACACTCATAACAGTCACAAAACAATTACATTGACAATCATGGTACGTTATTTTTAAAATGTTTCCTTTTCTTTTTCATAACTTCTTTAACAACTTACTTCTCCGCTGCGAAGCATGGGTATTTTGCTAGTCATGGTATATTTTGTGACAATTGTTTACTTCATTTTGTTGTGCTGCTAAACAGATGCATTGAACTTCAAAAGTTTAAACATGCTTATAGAAAGTCTGTGAGTCTGTGGACATAATCTAAACTTTTGCCAAGAAGAAAAGTAATATCTGCCTTTAACAGATTGTGTGGGTCTAGTACACAGGGCTCTAAAAAAAGGTTTGAGAATGGTAGAAGTTCTTTGAAAAATTGTGATATCTGCCAATGGACAAAGAAACTAAAAGCTAGCTTGACAAAAACAGCTGTTTCACTCTGTTTTGCTCCACTTCCTGTTCTAATAGTCTCTTTTGACAGCTCTTACTGGAGAGTATAAGCAATCAGTATTAATAGAAAAAGATATAAGTACAGATATCAGCTACCTGCTGGGCACAGCTGCCAAATGCACCTCTGATGGTGTCAAAAGGGAAAGTTGCAGGGTCTTCAGCTGGGAGCCACATCTCCATTGTTCCTGGGACATTTCAAAGTGGTAGAATAGTGGAAGGGATGTCTCCCTATCACCCCCTGCAACTGACCCTAGGACCCTTATCAACCTCACACCTTGCCCTTCCTACTTAGCCAGAGCCAGAGTCAGAAGTTTACTTTTCCACCTTTTCTCCCAATTCCCTGAGTGCCTTGCTTAACCTTAGTTCAGTAACTCCCAGGAACTTAATTAAGTAGACACTGGGTGGAGATTCTGATCAGGGCTCTGCAACCAAGTTAAATTCAGCTCAGTGTATCTATCCCTCTTTCTTTCTCATGGGACCATAAGCTCTACGGCCCATGCTCTCCAATTTTATATACAACAATGAATGTGTTCCAATGTATTCTAGGGATGCCATATATCTCTAAGTCTGCACTGTCTACAGTACATAGCCCTTCTATACTGAACACCAGGTTGCTCTAAAAGTTCAAGGAGATGTGATAAGTGAATTCCTGAAGGTCATATGGTGAGTTAATATTCTGGAATTGGACCAAAAGCTTTCCATTACAGTTCAGCACTTTAATCTATAGACACATTTACTGTCAAAAGGAATTTCTATATATAATTTTTTATATACAATAAAAATTAAAACCAGATGTTTTCACTATTTATTATTGTACAGCTTGAATCACAGTGCATTTAAATGTTAATCAATTATTTTGGTTTTATATTTGTCATTAATTTTCACAGATCTGTTTTCACTATATTAAAAAGGCTTTTTCTATTTATCAGTCTCAAAAGAGCCTAATTAAATTCACTTTGATTCGGTGCTGTATGACAACAATATGTGAAAACTTCCAAAAAGGTTAACATTTTTTATAGGCACTGTACATCAGTCCAAAACACTTTACAAATATCACTCAAACATGTATAGGGTGGTCCAGATCTAATTATGCAATTTTCATTATGCTATAACTTATTAAGTGTCACACATGTGCGATTAGGAGGCAGTCAAAGAGCCTAAAGGTGAGTGAAACATCGCGAGATAGAGGGTTATCACGTGGTACTTACCCAAATCTCTTTTGGTCAACAGAACACCTGAAGAAAAATAGTTCCTCAACTTCCAGGTTCCAAAATGGCCGCAACGACGTCACTTCCGGCCAACCATGATGATGTCACTTCCAGCTCCATCAATCCACCTCACTTCCGTCCAATCATGATGACATTGTTTCCGGTTCCTGTTTCCAACGTCCCTTCCTGCCAACCATTTCCTGTACCATAATCCTGTTCTGTATAAAGCCACCATTTTTGTCAAAGAAAGTTGTTCACTGTTTTACTTTTGGAAACTCTATATCATTTACATTATTTATTGTCTGGACGACAATATATGGGGACGGTCCCCAAAACTTTGTTTTTGTTTGTGCTGTCTTCTTTGGGGAAGAATAAACACCACAATTGGCGTAGTCGGCTAGGATTGTTTTTTGTCTGCTTCAAGATGTCGGAGGAACAGGACCTGAATACCGTTCTCAACACCATCATGGGCGATCTTCAAACCCTGAAATTACAGATGGGCGAAACAAGGACCCAAGTAGCAGAAGCCAACGCTCGTGCTGCTGCTGCAGGAGTACGGACAGAGGTCGCTCGACCACCTCCTATTGCCATAACTACACTCACGGAGTCGGACGATATAGAAACATATTTTTGATCTTGAGCGTACGCTAAGCGAACGCATGGCGAGGTCGGAATGGGCGTACCTACTGGCTCCCTTCCTGAAGGGAACGGCGCAGAGAGCCTATTATGATCTAACTGAGGAGCAGGCTGCTGATTATGACGCTCTAAAGAAGGAGGTGTTCAAGCGCTACGGCGTATCTGCGGAACAGCAGGCGAGAGAATGGAGGGAGTGGCAGTTTGATCCGGAGAGACCGAAAAGAACCCAGGGGGAAAGTATGTCTCTGGCTACGGCCCGACATTAATAATTTGCACAAGATGGCCGAGCTTATAGCGTGTGAAACCTTTGTGCATGCCCTCCCTGACCATATCGCCCAGCAAGTCCGCAAACAAAACTTCGAGGACATGGACACCTTAATACAAATCACAGAGCGCCACTGGGCGGCTTGCAAATCAGGGAAATCAGAACGGTTCTCACGCCGAACCCAACAGGCACGTGGGGCAGCTCCTGAGCCCACCCGACAAGCTCCCGAGCCTGCCGTCCGTAACGGGACAGAGGTGCTAATCTTCCCCGCTGTTTCAAGTGTGGGGAGATTGGACATCTGTCCCCAACTGTTCCTTTGAGCCCATGGATTGCTCATTAGTTAAGGGAGAAGGGTATTGTGCCACTGTGACTAATCCTTTATCTCTTCCATATACAGGTGCAGTTATTATAAATGGCAGGAAGGTAAGAGCAATGTTTGATTCCGGGAGTAACATTTCCATTGTTTTATTAGAATAAAAACTAGTCTAAAATGTATTCATGGGGATATCCGGTATTATAAAACTGCCAGATGTGTGGTATCGGTAAATCATCACCTTACGAGCATGGCCATGGCTGTATTACCGGATCCCCCTTTTCCAGTTATACTGGGTAGAGACTGGAATAAAATTACCAGCGGTAATAACGTAACTGTACCTAAAAAACATTTAGGCTTAGTAATGGAGAATACTGCTCCGACTGCCTCCACGCCATGTCCCACAGTAGCACGGACCCATACGGGTACCCAATGCGAAGGAATTGATGTCCCATCGACCTCTGCGGGAACTAGTACAGTTAACGTAGAGGACGTGGTGACTGAAACCACACCCCTTGAGGTCGCACAAGACCCAATACAAGACTTAACTGCCCAATTTCTATTAACACCATCGTCTTTTAAAAGAGAACAATGGAGCGATGATTCCTTAAAAAATATTAGGAATGCAATAGTATCTACCGAGGGTTATACAACCCTGGATCCCATGCCACCGATGCCGTTCTTTGTACTTAAAACAATTATTATATAGAGTGGCAGAACATGAGGGAGAAGTGCGGCTGTTGTTGATTCCATGCACTTTTCGCTGAAAGGTGTGTGAATTAGCACACGCTCACCTTCTAGGAGCCCACTTAGGCTCCGAAAAAACATTAGAGAGAATAAAACTCCGATTCTATTGGCGGGAATTAACGAGGAGTTCCGGCGATTTTGCACTTCATGTCCGAGTGTCAACTTCGCCAGATTCCAAGAAGGACGCAGCTCCTCTCGTCCCCTTCCCTTATTGATATCCCTTTTGAGCGAGTGGTGTCGATCTCGTGGACCATGGAACCCTCATTAAAAGGTTTTAAATATATTTTGGTGCTAGTAGATTATGCCACTCGTTTTCCGGAAGCTGTTCCGTTGCGCTCAGCTAATACGAAAACATCGCACGGGAATTAGTAGGGATATTCGCCCGTGTTGGGATCCCCAAAGAGGTTTTAACGGACCAAGGGACTCCTTTCACTTCGGAGACGTTCAGGGAAGTAGCCAAATTACTCCGAATAAAACATCTGAAAACGTCTGTCTATCATCCCCAAACTGACGGGTTGGTGGAGCGTTTTAATCAAACTTTAAAACAGATGTTACGCAAGGTAGTTAACGAGGATGGAAGAAACTGGGATCAGTTGCTTCCTCTCGCTTTGTTTGCTTATCGGAAGTCCCTCAGACCTCCACTGGTTTCTCTCCTTTTGAATTATTATATGGAAGACAACCCAGGGGCTTTTGGATATGTTAAAGAAGGATGGGAAGAGGAGGTCCTCCCTACTTCAAATATTCTTGAATATATCGCGCAATTACGCAATAGATTAGAGAAAATCAGACCTATTCTAAAAGAAAATTTGGAAAAGGCACAAGCAGCGCAGTCCGTTATTATAACGAAACACCACCATTCGAGAATTTGTCCCGGTGATCGTGTAATGGTGCTCGTCCCAACTTCTCATTCAAAGTTGTTAGCACATTGGCAAGGCCCTTATGAAATTAAAGAAAGAAAAGGTCTGTTGATTATTTGGTTAAACAACCTATTGGCGACCGACTGAACGAGTGTATCCTATTAATTTGCTGAAACCATGGAAGGACAGGGACCCTGATCCCTCGTCTAATCAGCCTCGTTCTCTTTTTAAGTCATGTGCCCACCTTAATTTTGGCCCGATTTGACATTTAAACAACGACAAGATCTCGAGGCGGCTATCTTGTCTGTCCCTAAAGTTGTGGACGAGTTACCTGGGCGTACTGCGCTGATTGTTCACGCATTATTACTGACCCTGGAGTGATTGTCAGAGAGACCTTATATGCTCCCGGAGGCAAAGAAAGCGTAAGTAGAGTTGGAAATTAGATGAATGCTGGAATTGGGGGTTATTGAAGCGAGCTATAGCCCTTGGTCTAGTCCAATTGTCTTAGTTTCTAAACCTGATGGGTCGTGGAGGTTCTGTAATGACTTTCGTAGACTTAATCAGGTCTCTAAATTTGATGCGTATCCCATGCCGCAAGTAGATGATTTACTTTAATCGGTTAGGGAACGCTCAATTCCTAACTACTCTTGACATGACCAAAGGGTATTGGCAAATTCCCTTAACGGACTCCGCCAAAGAAAAACGCTTTTAGTACTCCCAGTGGACATTGGCAATACAGGGTCCTTCCTTTTGGCTTGCACGGGCACCAGCTACCTTCCAACGTCTGGTAGACACACTGCTACGGCCCCACAATTCATATAGTGCTGCCTACCTAGATGATGTTGTCATTTATTCCAGCACGTGGAAGGATCATGTATGGCAGGTTCAAACAATACTCTCCACGCTAGCGTCTGCTGGTCTTCGAATTAATCCGAAGAAATGTTTTTTTGGGTTAAGAGAAGCCAAATATTTAGGCTACCTAGTAGGAGGGTGTTGTTAAACCACAATGTTCTAAAATTGATGCCATTTTGAATTGGCCCGTCCGATGAATAAGAGGCAAGTTCAAGCATTTTGGGATTGGCAGGTTACTATCGCGTTTTGTACGCATTTCTCAGAAATAGCTGCGCCCTTATCTGATTTAACAAGGAAACGCGCACCTTTAAAAGTGGTATGGGACATTTCGGTTGATAAAGCATTCAGTGACTTAAAATTGGCCCTTACTTCAGCACCTGTTTTAAGTTCTCCTGATTTTTCTGTTCCTTTCATCCTCCAGACCGACACATTGGCCACAGGTTTGGGTGCCGTGCTGAGCCAACGCGTTGATGGTGCTGAACACCCTGTTATGTACCTGAGCGGAAACTGCTGGACCGGAGACCAAGTATGCTGCGGTGGAGCGAGAAGCCTTGGCGATTAAGTGGGCTGTCACGTCTTTGAGCTACTACCTATTGGGACGTGAGTTTACTCTGGTGACGGATCATGCTGCTTTACAGTGGATGTCCCTTCATCGGGAGTCTAACCCTCGCATCACTAGGTGGTTTTTGGATCTTCAACCTTATCGTTTCAGTGTCATTTATCGTAAAGGTTCCTTGCAAGCCAACGCAGATGCTCTCTCTCGTGTCCACGACCTCTCGGTGCAGGTCGCCCGACCCGATGGGTCTGGGCTGAGGGGGGGGTCATGTCACACATGTGCGATTAGGAGGCAGTCAAAGAGCCTAAAGGTGAGTGAAACATCGCGAGATAGAGGGTTATCACGTGGTACTTACCCAAATCTCTTTTGGTCAACAGAACACCTGAAGAAAAATAGTTCATCCACTTCCAGGTTCCAAAATGGCCGTGAAGACGTCACTTCCGGCCAACCATGATGACGTCACTTCCGGCTCCATCAATCCACCTCACTTCCATCCAATCATGATGATGTTGTTTCCGGTTCCTGTTTCCAACGTCACTTCCTGCCAACCATTTCCTGTACCATAATCCTGTTCTGTATAAAGCCGCCATTTTTGTCAAAGAAAGTTGTTCACTGTTTTACTTTTGGAAACTCTGAATCATTTACATTCTTTATTGTCTGGATGACAATATATGGGGACGGTCCCCAAAACTTTGTTTTTGTTTGTGCTGTCTTCTTTGGGGAAGAATAAACACCACATAAGTTTATTACATAGAAAATAATCCAAAAAATCCCGGACCATCGAGAAGTGGAATCTTCCCCGCATAAATCAAAGTCATCCAGACGATCTGGATCTGCATTATTATATCTGGACCACCTTGTATTGCACAGATTTGTAGAACAGGATGACGAACTCTGAAGTTTTGTAAATTGCTCAGTGTCACAGAGTAATCTTGTGGTACGATTTTAATTTTGACATTGGGCATTCTGCATTTACACAACTGTCTGCTCACCATACACAAGCCATACACAAGGATGTCATATTTTGCTAGTCAGATACAAGTCAAAACTGTTACAAAGAAGAACAAAGTAAACAATTTTAAAAGTTCAAAGTCCACAGTGAATTAAACACAGCAGACATAGTTACAATCTTATAAAGTACACTGTCAAGTTCTGCATAGTTTATCTATTTCTTTCATCTATTTTCAGAAGCATTTTTTCCTGCACATCATTTCCCACTCTTACAGTATGTGTGTCAGCACTCTGTGCATGACTTCACGGATGAGAAATCAATTTGCAGGTTGCATCAAAGTCTATACATCCCAAACAACAATTTAGAGGAGCTAGCATAATGCAATGAAGTTGTGTGTTTTGAGAAAGTAAAACAGAAAATGGATGCAAGTCTGGCTGTACAAGCTGAGACGATCTTGCAAGTAATTGCCATACTGTTGCCATAAGAAGAGCTCCATATTTGTTAAGAATTTTGTTTTATGTAGCTTCACACTGCCTCCCTATAAGTACAAAGTCAGAAAGACAGGTTAAACAAATGAGGTAAGGATAAAGAGCTATAGATCCCTCAAGCATATTCTTTCCCCTTTTTAGGAGAGGACAGAAAGCCTCTCAGAAGGAAACTGGAACTTCCGGGAAGTCTACCTGACTGATCAAAAACCAGGGATCTGAGGAATGTCCCTTCAAATCTCAAGACCAAGGATAGCTATAAAGAAGGAACAATAATGAAGAAGGTCAGTTCTGCTTCTCACTACTACAAGGAAGGAATTATGCCTAAGAGACTCACTAGAGATGAAAAAATGGCAAATGTGAGAGGGGTCATACCCTGTTAACTAGGTAGCAGTTGAAAGAAGAGAAGAAGGCTTGTGTAAATGACTTCTGAAAATAATGAAAAGCTCTGCTAACTGGAGAGAACTAAGACACTAATCTTCTTCTTAGCACTTCTACTATTTTGGTCTTGAATTTTTTGTTTGAATAAATGCATTTCCATGTCTGAGATTGAATCCTTAATACAGAACAACACTGAAGGAACAAATCCTTATAGGGTTTATTGCTTTAACCAACTGCTGAATTTCATCTACGTGCCAGCTTAGTTAATCTTTAGCATAATTCCAGGATTTTGCAACTGGGAGGTTGAAAAGAAATGAACTAAGATTACAAAACAACACGTTCCTATTAGCAACACCATATATATTCAATTGAATTTATTTTTGTATAGGGTCCTTCACTTAGTACAGGTGCAGAGTTCATATACAACTTTTGAGCTATAATACATTAAAAGAATATTTAAACCATGCATCATCTATATACATGAAAACAAAAATTATCTTTAACACACACTAAAGAAGAGATATTTCAGTTTGATTGACATAAACAAATCATGAAAATATAAATCCATAAACATTCTACTTGATACATAGTCAGTTGAAATACAGGAAAGGAGAAGAAAACCAAAACTTTTTTCGACAACATAAACCTCTGTGGGCCTTAGTAGATTATAAAAGATAAGTATTCATCATTTAGAAATACTTCTAGTGAGGGTGACAGTAAAAAGAAATACTCATATTTGGTGACCCTTTAGTGCAGAATGTTAGAATTCCAAACTACGAAAATCAAAATTAGAGCAAAATGCCTCCTTAGTTTCAAGGTTGCCAGATTTCTGACAATGAGGCTAAATTGGACTCTGGTGAATGATGAGGTACCCATCTACTTGCTGTATTTAGGCACTAACAATATCCATATATAAATGTCTGAGGTATTAAACAAGAACTTGGTATATCTGTGAACAAAAGATAAAGGAAAAAGTAATGTAATTTTTTCTGGCCTCTCTCCTCTATACAGTAAATACTATAGCAGATATAGTCTATAGGTGACAACATTCCATTCATTGCTGGTTATGAATATGGTATGCAATAATAATAATAATAATAATAATACGCATTTATAGAGTGCCTTTCACAAACCCAAGGTTGCTTTACATACAGAGTAAAAAAAAAAAATTACACAGAAATGTAAATAAAAGAATGCTCTTTGTAAACAGCTGGGATGATTTTTAAGATCAAAATCACCTGATAGTGAATAGAGGCCTAAAAAACCTACAAAGCATACTAGACCTAGAAGGGCTGTATTAGTAACTTCATTCATATAAACATAAAAATTATAGAACTAGCTCAAAAACATCTTTGTTGAAATTTGGTTTACTGAATATTTACTCAATAGGAAATAACTCTGCTTCTGTAACATTAGACAATTTGATCTCTTCTTCTTTACTGAAACTTGGCTTAATAAATCTTACAGAATTGATTTAATTGTGGCAGAACCAAAATTTTGTACATGTCTTTATTAAAAAATAGAAAATTTGTTGATTAGTTCTTAGAATAATTTTATTTGAAGTACATTTTCATTCTAAAAATATGCATGACTTAATATCCTAAGAGGCTTGGTATTAATAATAATAGCATTAGATATTAATAATAGTACTAATTCATAGACCACATGAGTCATATTCATTGTTAATGGCTGCATTTGACAGCTTTTCACCTGACCTAGTTGCAAATTATGACCATGAAGTGTTTATTAATATTCATATAGATGTAGAAAAGTCATCTTTAGTATATGTTTTACATACCTATTACGTTTGATAGGGTTTTTCCAAAATTGTTAAAGGTCCAGCTCATTATCACAATCATGCTTTGCAAAATTAGTGCAAACCTTAATTGTTATTCTGGCAGTACCCACTCCTAACATTATAAATAGATCATTATAGACTAACACGTTTCATAATATACTAACAGTGTTAGTTGTCAGAGCATTAACAACAAAATCAGAACTAGACCCAAATATGCATAATAATTATTGACCTATTTAACCTTTTACCTGTTCTTTCTAAAATAATTAGGAAAAAGTAGTTGCTCCACTGCTTTAGTGTCAGTTTATTTATTACAAATACATTTAAGAAGTTTCAGTCTGGTTTTTAAACTATTTGTAGTACAGAAACAGTATTAAAGAAATATAAATGTTTTCTTGTTAAAAATTACAATTATTTAATGCCATTAGATTTTATGCCAGCATATGATGGGAAAAGAATTTTTCACTTAACATTTTAGAAAAGGAGAGGAAGGCAGCCATGCATAGAATACACTCCAGCTCCATATGCACAAAGCATTCAGTCATCCAGCTTAAAATCTTTTATCAAGCACGTTTATCTCATTTACAATTGTTCAAAATTTATCCAAGGCAAGATTCAACCTGTGAATGTTGCAATTCCAGCTCCAACCTCACTGGGCCACTTGTTTTAGGTGTGGACCAAATTAACATCATTCTGGACAAAAATCTTTGTATTTTTAACTCATTAACAGCTGTGTTTAGTGTACTACCGTATGGATTTGAAGTGGAAAAGGACAAATTGATTGTAGTTGCCTATACCATACTAGTAACATGTAAACTTACCTTGCTCAACTGGTAGAATCCAAACCTACCTGTCATAAGTCAGTGGGTGACTCATGTCCTATACTTTTCAAAAATATGGCAAGATCTGATTAATCAAATCTTAGAATCAGCATTTTTTAGGGAAAAGGACATTCTCCTTTCTTTGTTATTTTTAAAGAGTTGCTCTTGCTGTTGGGTCTCCTCTCTTTCTGTCAGGCGGGGGTTGAATTCTGGTTTGATAAATATGACTTGATTGTATGGAATGTTGTTTTCTTCAAATAAAATCAATAAAATTAATTAAAAAAATGTAATCACAGCCATTTACACTAATTACCACTAGTACCTTTCTTGCATGGTTTACTTTGTATTTATCAAGTAGATTTCAGTATGTACATAAATGTCACTAGAAAACATAATATTCTCTCTCACAAATGTAACCCTTATCCTTGGACCTCATCTAACTTTTGCCACTGAAACATTACAAAAATACTTTAAACATGTTTTTTCACCTTGAAATATATACAGTATAGCATTAAGAAATATTAAGGAAATATAGAATAAATAAATATATATATTTATTTCTGGTGTAATTGACTACAGCAATATGTTATTCACATGCTGTTCAAATCATTACCATCCAGTCATCCCTATTAAGAGCTAAGGTCAGAGATATGCAGGGAGATAAGCCCATAGTGTCCTGGATAATGAACACTCTGTCCAACAGACTATACTCAGTGAGGTTCAAGGACTGTCTCTGATACGGATGTGACCAATACTGGAGCACCACAAGGAACAGTCCTGTTTCCTTTTCTCTTCGCTCTGTAAGCCTCAGACTAAAACTATAACAACAAATCATGTTACTTGCCAAAATTCTCAGATGCACTTATAGGGTGTATTGCGAAGGAGGTGAGACAGAATATAGGAGTCTAGCAGAAACCTGTGTTTCTTGGTGTAGAAAGAATTGTTTACAACTTAATATTGTGATGGTGCAGGCTGGCTACACACTCCGGTTGCTCCTAGTTGCCTCTTGAACCCGCCACCGTCAATAACATTACGGAGATGAGCTAGGCAAATGAGTACACATACATATAGAAAGGGGTAGGTGCAAAAGGATGGCCAGTGCTTTTATTAATAATCCAAAAAACAACACAGTGTCCAAATTAAAATGCAGTGCAATCTCCAATAAAAAAATTAATAATTCATTAAAAGTCAGTGATTGTGGAGGTTAAAATATCCAAGTAATTCTTTAGACAGGAAGCTGCCTTTTAAAACTGAGTCCCTGGTTCAACCCTTTTAACCTGACATCTTCTCCTCTTATCCTGTCTGGACCTTGCAGAAGGAGGAGATGCTCAACCAACATTACACCCATCCAGCTTCTACATGTCTGGGTCCCTAATGTCCCAATGCTTCCAGCAGGGCTGTCCACATGAACCTCACCTATCCAAGGCTCAAGTCCCTGTGGCCATCTGTGGCCCCGAGAGGGCTCTTCATCCAAGCCTTCTCAGCTCCCTCTTCCTTCCAGATGTATGCAACAAGTTCCACCAATTGGTTACTCCAGCTCCGTGATTGCTCATCTGGAGTAGCCTTCTCCATCCCCTGAGCATCAGCTACACATTCCCCCACTTTCTTTCTCACTCATGCACCGGCTCTCTCCCACTCCTGCCTTTCACTTCTGCTCTTTCTTTTAACGGAGTCCCATTATGAACAATGTTGTACATCCTCTGTCTAACTCACTAACACTGAGTAATTTCAGCCAAAGAATTATTCAGCAAAAGTGTGCTAAAAATACTATTGGGACTCCTTTATACTAACAACAATACACCTACATAATGCCACTCTGTAACTGTGACTGACATTTTTATTAACATTTCATTCTGAATACATTCTCCCACAATGCTATTTTGTATCTTTATGTTGCATGACTGCTAGTTTGTTCCTAGGCAGGAATACTGGGAGTGTGAAACATGTGATATCATTACCACAATGATATAACAGACCAGGTCGCACACTTCTGAGTCATCTTTGCAAATCTCTTAGAAAAAGTTACTGTTATCATTTTTATCTCTTTGTTTTGATCTCATTTTGTCTTCTTCTTTTTCTGTTTTTGGCTGCTTCCGTTAGGGGTCGCCACAGCAGATCATCTTTTTCCATATGTTTCTGTCCTCTGCATGTTGCTCCATTACACCCATCACATTCATGTCTTCTCTCACCACATCCATAAACCTTCTCTTAGGCCTTCCTCTTTTCCTCTTACATGGCAGCTCCATGCTTAACATCCTTCTCCCAATATACCCAGCATCTCTCCTCTGCACATGTCCAAACCAACACAATCTAGCCTCTCTGACTTTGTCTCCCAGCCGTCCAACCTGAGCTGACCCTCTAATGTACTCATTTATAATCCAGACCATCCTTGTCACATCCAATGCAGATCTTCACACCTCTAACCCTTCCTCCTCCAGCTCTGTCTCCTGTTTTTTGTGCCACCATCAGTCAGTCAGTGTCACCATCTCCAACCCATATAACATAGCTGGTCTCATTACCGTTCTGTAGACCTTCCCTTTCACCCTTACTGGTAGCTGTCACAAATCACTCCTGACACTCTTCTCCACCCACTCCACACTGCCTGCACTCTCTTTTTCACCTCTCTTCCACAATCCCCATTACTCTGTACTTTTGATTCTAAGTATTTAAACTCCTCCACCTTTACCAACTCTACTCCCTGTATCCTCACCATTCCTCTGACATCCCTCTCAGTTTACACACATGTATTCAGCCTTGTTCCTAATGTCAGTCAGTCTTATCATCTCTAGAGCATATCTCCATCTGTCCAGAGTCTCCTCAAACTGCTCCTTACTCTTGCTATAGATCACAATGTCATCCGCAAACATCATAGTCCATAGCGACTCCTGTCTAATCTCGTCGGTCAACCTGTCCATCACCATTGCAAAATAGAAAGGGCTCAGAGCAGATCACTGATGTAATCCCACCTTTACCTTGAATGCATCTGTCACTCCTACCACAGACTTCACCACGTTCACTTCCCTTGTACATATCCTGTAGCAATCTTACATACTTCTCTACCACTCCCAACTTCCTTCATACAATACCGTAACTCCTCTCTAGGCACCCTGTCATATGCTTTCTCTAAGTCCATAAAGACACAATGCAACTCCTTCTGGCCTTCTCTATACGTTTTCATCCACACCCTCAGAGCAAACATTGCATCTGTAGTGCTCTTTCCTAGCATGAAACCATACTGCTGCTCACTAATCATCGCCTCCCTTCTTAAACTAGTTTCCACTACTCTTTCCTATAAATTCTTGCTGTGGCTCATCAGTTTTATCCCTCTGTAGTTACTGCAGTCCTGCACATCTCTCTTATTCTTAAAATCAGTACCAGTACACTTTTTCTCCATTCCTCAGGCATCCTCTCACCTTCCAAGATTATATTAAACAATCTAGTTAAAAACTCCACTGCCATCACTCCTAAACACCATCATGCTTCCGTAGGTACTGTATGTCATCTGGACCAACAGCCTTTCCATTCATCATCCTCTTCATAGCTGTCCTTACTTCCTCCTTGCTAATCTGTTGCACTTCCTGATTCACTGTCTCCCCATCCTCCAATCTTCTTTCTCTATCCTTCTCTTCATTCATCAGCCTCTCAAAGTTTTCTTTCCATCTGCTCAAAACACCCTCCTCGCTTATAAGTATGTTACCATCTTTATCCTTTATCACCCTAACCTGCTGCACATCTTTCCCAGCTTGGTCCCTCTGCCTAGCCAATCAGTACCGGTCTTTTTCTCATTCTTTAGAGTCCAACCTCTCATACAACTCATCATGTACCTTTTATTTAGCCTTCACCTCATCTTCCTTCACCATATGCCTTTTTCTCCTTGTATTCCTATCTATTTTCTGCATCTCTCTGACTATCCCATTTCTTCATCGACAAACTATTCCTCTGTTTACTCTTCTGTACTTTTCCATTCCACCACCAGGTTTCCTTTTCCTCCTTCCTCTGTCCAGATGTCACGCCAAGCACCCTTCTAGCTGTCACCCTTACTAGCCCTGCTGTAGTTGCCCAGCTATTAGGTAACTCTTCACTGCCACTCACTGCCCGAGCCACCTCATCTGACTCCTCTCGATGCGGAGGAGTAGCGGCTCTACTCTGATCCCCTCCCGGATGACTGAGCTTCTCACCCTATCTTTAAGGTAAAGCCCAGACACCCTGCGGAGGAAACTCATTTCAGCCGCATGTATTCACGATCTCGTTCTTTCGGTCACTACCCATAGCTCATGACCACAGGTGAGGGTAGGAACGTAGATCGACTGGTAAATTGAGAGCTTTGCCTTACGGCTCAGCTCTTTTTTCACCACAACAGACCGATGCAGAGCCCGTATCACTGCGGATGCCGCACCGATCCGCCTGTCGATCTCACAGTCCATTCTTCCCTCACTTGTGAACAAGACCCAGAGATACTTGAACTCCTCCACTTGGGGCAGGATCTCTCCCCCAACCCTGAGAGGGCACTCCACCCTTTTCCGGCTGAGGACCATGGTCTCGGACTTGGAGGTGCTGATTCTCATCCCAGTCGCTTCACACTCAGCTGCGAACCGATCCAGAGAGAGCTGAAGATCACGGCCTGATGAAGCAAACAGGGCAACATCATCTGCAAAAAGCAGTGAACCAATCCTGAGTCCACCAAACCGGACCCCTTCAACACCCTGGCTGCGCCTAGAAATTCTGTCCATAAAAGTTATGAACAGAATCGGTGACAAAGGGCAGCCCTGGCGGAGTCCACCTCTCACTGGAAACGGGCTCGACTTACTGCCGGCAATGCGGACCAAGCTCTGACACCGGTTGTACAGGGACCGAACAGCTCTTATCAGGGGTCCGTACCCCATACTCCCGAGCACCCCACAGGATTCCCGAGGGACACGGTCGAACGCCTTTTCCAAGTCCACAAAACACATGTAGACTGGTTGGGCAAACTCCCATGCACCCTCCAGGATTCTTCTAAGGGTGTAGAGCTGGTCCACTGTTCCGCGACCAGGAGGAAAACCACACTGTTCCTCCTGAATCCGAGGTTCGACTATCCGACAGACCTTCCTCTCCAGAACCCCCGAATAGGCTTTTCCAGGGAGGCTGAGGAGTGTGATCCCTTTGTAGTTGTAACACACCCTCCGGTCCCCCTTTTTAAAGAGGGGGACCACCACCCCAGTCTGCCAATCCAGAGGCACTGTCCCCGATGTCCATGCAATGTTGCAGAGACGTGTCAACCAAGACAGTCCTACAACATCCAGAGCCTTGAGGAACTCCGGCGTATCTCATCTACCCCCGGGGCCCTGCCACCAATGAATTTTTTGACCACCTCGGTGACCACAGTCCCAGAGATGGGAGAGCCTACCTCAGAGTCCCCAGGCTCTGCTTCCTCATTGGAAGGCATGTTAGTGGGATTGAGGAGGTCTTCGAAGTACTCCCCCCACAACCCACAATAGTTCAGGACTACAACAAATATAGGAAGAGTGTATTATTATAATAAGTGATTTTCTGTGGTTGTTGTTTTAAGAAGTCTAACCATTACTTGCCATGTTGGAGTTGATATGATAGAGAACAACAACAACATTTATTTATATAGTACATTTTCATACAAACAGTAGCTCAAAGTGCTTTACATAATAAAGAATAGAAAAATAAAAGACACAATAAGAAAACAAAATAAATCAACATTAATTAAAAATAATAATAAAAGTAAGGTTCAATGGCCAGGGGGACAGAAAAAACAAAAAAAACTCCAGACGGCTGGAGAAAAAATAAAAATAAAATCTTATTTTATTTCTTAAAGGCCTTTACTTATAATTTTGTTTAATAGTTACATCCCTGTGGTGCCTAAAGAGGCTAAATTTGGAAGCTGAAATAAGTTATACAGAAAACAAATCCCCTCTTTTTAGTAAAAATACATATTTATGTAGTAAGTTATATTTTGTACAGAGCTATTAATTAATATAAAAAATACTAGTTAAAGATTCTCAATTTGTTTAGAACACCTGCATCTTTGCCCATGCTGATCTGGGGGCTCAATTGTAAAACTTGCATGATTTCGAGTGTGAAAATATGCATGGGTCAAAAACAGGAAAACGTGGTGTGAAAAACTATTTGCCCCCTTCCTGATTTCTTATTCTTTTGCATGTTTGTCACACAAAATGTTTCTGATCATCAAACACATTTAACCATTAGTCAAATATAACACAAGTAAACACAAAACGCAGTTTTTAAATGATGGTTTTTATTATTTAGGGAGAAAAAAAAATCCAAACCTACATGGCCCTGTGTGAAAAAGTAATTGCCCCTGAACCTAATAACTGGTTGGGCCACCCTTAGCAGCAATAACTGTAATCAAGCGTTTGCGATAACTTGCAATGAGTCTTTTACAGCGCTCTGGAGGAATTTTGGCCCACTCATCTTTGCAGAATTGTTGTAATTCAGCTTTATTTGAGGGTTTTCTAGGATGAATTGCCTTTTTAAGGTCATGCCATAGCATCTCAATTGGATTCAGGTCAGGACTTTGACTAGGCCACTCCAAAGTCTTCATTTTGTTTTTCTTCAGCCATCCAGAGGTGGATTTGCTGGTGTGTTTTGGGTCATTATCCTGTTGCAGCACCCAAGATCGCTTCAGCTTGAGTTGACGAACAGATGGCCGGACATTCTCCTTCAGGATTTTTTGGTAGACAGTAGAATTCATGGTTCCATCTATCACAGCAAGCCTTCCAGGTCCTGAAGCAGCAAAACAACCCCAGACCATCACACTACCACCACCATATTTTACTGTTGGTATGATGTTCTTTTTCTTAAATGCTGTGTTCCTTTTACGCCAGATGTAACGGGACATTTGCCTTCCAAAAATTTCAACTTTTGTCTCATCAGTCCACAAGGTATTTTCCCAAAAGTCTTGGCAATCATTGAGATGTTTCTTAGCAAAATTGAGACGAGCCCTAATGTTCTTTTTGCTTAACAGTGGTTTTCTTGGAAATCTGCCATGCAGGCCGTTTTTGCCCAGTCTCTTTCTTATGTTGGAGTCGTGAACACTGACCTTAATTGAGGCAAGTGAGGCCTGCAGTTCTTTAGACGTTGTCCTGGGGTCTTTTGTGACCTCTCGGATGAGTCATCTCAGGCCTGGGGGTGGCTACGGAAATTGAACTCAGGTGTGATACACCACAGTTAGGTTATTTTTTAACAAGGGGGCAATTACTTTTTCACACAGGGCCATGTAGGTTTGGATTTTTTTTCTCCCTAAATAATAAAAACCATCATTTAAAAACTGCATTTTGTGTTTACTTGTGTTATATTTGACTAATGGTTAAATGTGTTCGATGATCAGAAACATTTTGTGTGACAAACATGCAAAAGAATAAGAAATCAGGAAGGGGGAAAATAGTTTTTCACACCACTGTATATGGGCACAAAAAAATAAGATTTATAAAACCTGACATACATGCATTTCTGTGCAATTTATCATTTATTAATCACAATCATCTAGTAAATGTGCATTTTTGAATGTGCCTCAAACCATGCCCGGTTCAACCCTAAAACAACCATACATGAATGATGCTAATCAACAGTACAGAGTAATGGGGATTGTGGAAGAGAGGTAAAAGAGAGTGCGGGCAGAGTGGAATGGGTAGAGAAGAGTGTCAGGAGGAATTTGTGACAGACAGGTATCAGCAAGAATGAAAGGGAAGGTTTACAGGATGGTAGTGAAACCAGCCTAAGAGAAGGTTTAAGGATGTGGTGAGAGAGGACATGCAGGTGATGGGTGTAACAGAACAAGATGCAGAGGACAGAAAGATATGGAAGAAGATGATCCGCTGTGACGACCCCTAACGGGAGCAGCCAAAAGAAGAAGAAGAATCTCCTATATATGTAATGAAAATGCTGCAGTCCTTCATTGGCTGCTAGTGCAGCCACATGATGCATCCATTTGTGTGAGACAGAAGTTCACATCTCTAAATTAGAGGCTGTCATGGACACCAGTGTGGAAGACGGCCGGGGTCCATACCCGGCTGGGACACCCATTCGCTGTATGTTCAGGGGGAGCAGCCATGGACTGCAATTCCTCCCCCTGGATGCTAGATGGCTGCCCCCAGGTTGGAGCAGTGCCTCAGTTTCCTGCAGGGCTCTATGGGAATTGGAGTTGAGTAAAACCCTGCTGGGTCCCGTGCCCCACAGGTCAAGAAAAATAATACGTTTTTTGGTTTTTATACATGTCTCCAGTGTGAGTCTGTATTGGGTCAGGCGCTTATACAGAGTCTTTTACACCAGGTATAGGCTAGTGTTCCAGCCAGTTGGCCACTTTAATGGAGGAACAGGGGGGAACTACTCGCATGGACTATTTGCTACACCAATACAATAGGTGGAAGTCTACCAAAGCTACAGTGGCTGCATGGATACTCATAGAGCAGGCCTGGAATTGCAGTCCCATTAGATAGCCCTGTTAGGTCCCATGGGTGCCTCCAAGAGGAGCTGCAGGGACAGACCATTCCAACATTAAGGAACTTCCATCTGACCTGGAAGTGCTTCCAACCTGTAATGCTGAACAACAGAAGTACTCCTGGTTCTGGCATAAAGGAAACTGCTGTACCTCATCCAGGAAAGTTGGAGTTGGGACAGTAGCTTGACAACATTCACCTGAGAGGAGCAGAGAGGAGAAAGTAGGGAAAGGAAGAAAGAGAAGGGGGGATTGTGTTTCTGCTTGTGTTTGTGAATAACCTGTGAAGGTATTTATTAAAATAAATTATTTGAACCCAATGGTAGTGCCATTGTGTTTGGGGCTTGCGGGCACAGTCTCACCCACTATAGGTCGTGCCTATATAAGGCAAGAAAATAATTTTTATTTGGTGCCTAAGTGCTGGTGTCAGCAACATTTTACTGCTTCCATTAATGCCATGATTACCATACATGAAATAAGAAAAAAGGTCCAATATCTGTCAGTGAAGCGGACCACTAGTCACCAGCAGAGGGTATGTGTAATTGGAGGAGGAAAAATACACATCTACACTCTCTAATGTAAACCTGCAAATGGCATCTTTTTTGGAGATGCTTTTTTATGCAGCATTATGTTAGAGCAACCCTTACGATTGTCAGTCTTATCCCGACATGATAAGTAACTTGAATATTAAATAAATGGTACTACATATAGTTAACAAAAGAAGCTTCATTCCCACTAGGTGCCCTTATTGCAATATGACTACATTAAAGTGCTCCAAATAAAGTAGGAAAATGGGCCTTAGTGCAAACTGCCTTTTTATGTTGGTAACAACATGTTATGTTGTCTAAACTGATAAAAAAAAATGTTTTTCAGTGTAAATATGCAGCAATGCTGCTCTTAAAAGAGAACTAAAATACAGTCTGTGCATCATAGTCATCACATTTAAGCTTTAATATGTGTGTCACGTCAACACACGTTATAATAGCTTGATGATATTAATTATGTGTGAGAGTTGCCATTTATCTGATTTTGCTGTATTTCCCTGCTTGATCAAGGGTGTCATCATTACACAGTTTCTCCAAAATCTTGTGCACATATTGGTCAGAATTGCCATAAATATAAGCACATTACCCTGTCAAGTTTTCTTCTATAAATAACAAGGTTTGCATGGAAAGTTGTATACGCACATTTTGAGTCCCTTTTTGTTACTATGCAAGCTTTATAAACAAGTTTTCTTTGTTGGTATTTAAAGTAACAAGGCTTACTTTTGAGTTTAGCACTGTTGTAGTGTGCCACAGAGCTGAAGACTAGCAGCAGACCAAGACTAAGATAAAGTGCAGCTGCCTAACATATCCCACTCCCATTAGGTACCATTGTAACAAGATAATCAATGTTATATATTTCACCTGTCAGTAGTTTAATGTTGTGGTTGATCAGTGTATTTATATGTGGACTGAAGCATAACACGATATTAAATTAAATATATTTAACTCAATGTCACAATATTGCGTAATATCCATCCATCCATCCATTATCCAACCCGCTATATCCTAACTACAGGGTCATGGGAGTCTGCTGCAGCCAATCCCAGCCAACACAGGGCGCAAGGAAAGAAACAAACCCCGGTTAGGACGCCAGCACAGATATTGCATAATACAGTGATCCCTCGCTATATCGCACTTCGACTTTTGCGGCTTCTCTCCATCATGGATTTTATATGTAAGCATATCTAAATATATATCATGGATTTTTCGCTGGTTCGCAGATTTCTGCGGACAATGTGTCTTTTAATTTATGGTACGTGCTTCCTCAGTTGGTTTGCCCAGTTGATTTCATACAAGGGATGCTATTGGCAGATGGCTGAGAAGCTTCCCAATCAGAGCACGTATTATGTATTAAATAAAACTCGTCAATGATATACGATATGCTTCCCGCCCGGTTAAAAGCCCGAACAACACCTATTGATTTTTGATTGTTTGCTTTTCTCTCTCTCTCTCTCTGATGGAGGGGGTGTGAGTAGAGGGGCTGTTTTCACACTGGCCTAGAGGATAAGGACGCTCCTCTAAAAAATGCTGAAAGACTACCTTCACATTGCTCCCTTCCTTTTGGCTGCTTTGTCACGTGGTGCTTCACATACTTAAAAGCCCAAACAGCACCTATTGATTTTTGATTGTTTGCTTTTCTCGCTCTGTCTCTCTCTCTCTGACATTCTCTGCTCCTGACACACACTCCTTTGAAGGGGAAGATATGTTTGCATTCTTTTAATCGTGAGACGGAACTGTCATTTCTGTCTTGTCATGGAGCACAGGTTAAACTTTTGAAAAAGAGACAAATGTTTGTTTGCAGTGTTTTAATGTCCCTGTCTCTATAACCCCCTATGTTTCTGTGCAAATCTGTGACCCAAGTGTGTCAATATAAAAATAACAATATAAACGTATGGTTTTTACTTCGTGGATTTTCACCTTTCATGGGGGGTTCTGGAACGCAACCCCTGCGATCGAGAAGGGATTACTGTATAAGAAATAGGAATAAACAAATCAACATGAATTTAACAATTAATCTTCAGTAAAAAGATGCTGAGTTGGTGTCTCTAATTAAGGAATAGCTCAGTCACCAGTTTGCATAGTGTGCATTGAAAAATGCTGCCAGCTTCTTCCATGCTGTATTCCTTCCAGTTGTCATGGAGGTATCTTTTTGTGCATCCTCCAGATTTAAAATGGAATCTGTCACAATGTGTATCATATAGAACTTGTGCTCTACTCTGAGGTTTGTGTTTTGATGAGACATTCTTTATTAATGTTTTTCCTCCCATGACTGGGTATTTAATACACTTTTCTGACTGTTGTTGTGGTCCTGATGAATCAACTCTTCTGTATTATTTGTCTTGAAAAAGACAGTTTCCCCTGAGGTATTAACAAACTATATCAAAAATAAAAAAAAATAAAAAATGAGAAATGAGTTACAGCAAGGCCAGGTGAAGACCTGCACAGGCACCAGAATGGCATATGCATATATTTACAATCTATGAATATAACATGTAAAAATAAAATGAGTTGTGTGCGGTTCCCCATAGATATTTAAGTGTACAGTCAATTTTACAATACATTATGAAATCAAGAGGGGTGATATAATGTACAAAAAACCAAATACATATATTGTGTGGCAGAGTGTGGTACTGTTGAAAAAGAAAAATGCCGGATTTTTTAGGCTTATATGTTAAGGCCCCTTGAAAACCAAAACACTAAGGCACTAAGGAAGATCTGTCCATAGGTGACAGAGAGACAATTATGCTTCAGATACAATTCTATGGTTGTGTGCTCATTTTGTTATTACTTTCTGTATAGAGAATTCTTTATTTTTAATTTAATTTTATTGTTGTTATTTGAAGAAAACAACATTTCATTACAATCATATCAAACCTAACAAACCAAAATTAATTTATGGGCCTCTTCATATGCTCAAAATGAAACATTTTCACAATAACTACAACAGAGCTAATGTAGCTTAACAACTGCAATTATTTTTTAATAAATTTACATGAGGATCTACAATTTTCCTGTTCTATGTCCGTTTAAATCAAGACTCATGTATATTGGAGCAAATTGTTAACTGATAGAGGATGAGATGTTAATTGCTAGTTAACTGGCAATCAGACAGTCAGCTAAGCAAACTGGGGAGAAACAGGAAGCCAAAATGGGAATGGCTGCAAATGAATTGCACTTGGTGCTGATCTTATTCTGCAACTTACTGAGACTGTTCTTATACCTAAGGATCATCTCTTCAGAATCTTCAAGGTGCAAGAGCATAGGAGCAGCAGCGAGCAAAAGCACAGGAGCGATGTCTCACATACGCAAGTAGTGTTTTACAAGCACCAGGAAAGAATAGCCGAAAACTAATCAAATCCATCAGTAAAGTTTAACTGAAGTAAAGCCAACATCTGATGAGGAGAAAAAACCAGCAGCATGAAGTCCTTCACCCAGCAAGTGGTGAAAGCTTAAAGCCGACGGTCTCCTAGTGATTCAGCTGAATGCAGAAAGCACCAAAGTTACTGCAGAAAGAGATGAAGATGAACTCAGAGCTGAACATATATTGCATTTTGTTCTCTGCCCATCAACATCGTTTATATGTTGTGTGTCCTGCAACAATTCCAGCCGACAATACAGACAGTTTCACCTGGCAAAACTGGATATTTAACATAGAATTGGTCAGGAAAATAAATGAATTGGAGGAGAGTGCTAGGAACTTGATAGAAATTAGGCAAATTGAAAATTGGATTGACTCAGTTTCTTTAGATAATTCAGCTACTTCTGATTTGGCTTCAGTCACTGCAAGTCCCACTGTAGTCAGTGCATGGCTGAAATCAGCAGTACCAATCCAGCAGCAGGGTGAGTGGCTAGCAGTGAGACAGGGGTCTAAGAAGCCAAAATTTACTCCCTTGGCACTCAGGTCACCAGTTTGGACCCAGAACAGATTCTCAGCACTCTGCAGCACACCTGTGGGTCCTGAGAACAATAAAGTGCTCATAACTGGTGATTCCATAGTGCACAATGTTAGAATTCCAAACTATGTTAAACCAGCAGTTAATGTTGAATGCTTCCCGGGGAGAAAATACCTGACATAGAGGTTAAATTAAAACTTCAGGCTGATGATGAAGTATCTACCATATCACTGCATTATGGCACTAATGATATTTATTTATAGTAATCTGAGATATAAAAGAGGAACTTCATCTGTCTATGCACCAAAACAAAAAGAAAATGTCAGAGTTTAATTGTGTCTGGTCCCTTAGCCAAGATTATATACAGGGGATGTGGTTTATAGCAGATTGTATTCTCTTCCCTGCTGGCTAAAATCCTATCGTGCAAATAACAGCATAGCCTTTGCAAATAGTTGGGATGATTTTGGGAAAGGCCTGAATTTTTCAAGACAGATGGTCTCCATCTCAACTGGAGGGGATCTTGTGTATTATCCTAAAATATGGCAGCAAAACTGCCTGGCTGACTGATTAGAGCACCATCCAGTCTGCGGTCTTGTGATCTTAAATCACCGGCTGTTGTTTATCCCACCTGTTATTATCCTGAAGCTGTTACCCATAATCCCTGTTGTGGGGCATCTTATAAATTTAGTCATGATGTAAACCTAAATTACTTTATAAACAAAAAATGAGGTGTATAATTAGACCAAGAGATAAAACCAGCTCCTTCACCAGAGTCACCTGTAATAATAACTTAAATCAAATTAAAACAAAAAATCTACCACTGGTTCAGAAAAATCTATGCTTATTAAACATTTGGTCTCTTGGAGGTAAAGCTGCTTTGGCAAATTATATTAAGTACAAAATCTGATCTGTGTCTTCTCATTGAAATCTGGTTTAGTAAATCTGACACTGTTCCCCTAGCTGATGTGTCATCACATGAATACACATTTCTTCATAAATCTGGAGGTACTGGTCGTAAAGGTGGCCTTGGACTAATCCATTATGACAAAATGTAAAACACTTCCAAAAATTTAGGGGTACTCACATCCTTTGATGCACTCGTTTTAAATATTAAAACAGATTCTAGCACATTTTCAGTGCTAGTCTATACACCATCAGGGCCATATTCATTGTTTATGACTGAATTTGGCAGCCTTTTATTTGATCTGGCTATAAATTATGATCATGTAGTGTTGATCATGTAGTTCAAACCACATACTGGCTTAGCAAATCCTGTCTGACCTTGCATTCAACACTTCAGAAATTTTAATCCTATAACAGAACTGGAAGTCTTAACTTTAAATTTCTAAAATGAAACCTGCTACTTTTTCCCTAGATCCAGTGCCAACAAAACTAGTAAAAAGCACAATGGATGTTCTTGTAGCACCTATTCTTAGCATTATCAATATTTCATCATTCCATGGCACAGTACCAGATGCACTAAAAGTGTCATCAAACCATTACTTAAAAAGTCAGACCTAGACCCACATATACTTAATAATTATAGACCCATTTCAGATTTACCTTTTCTCTCTAAAATACTTGAAAAAGTAGTTGCCAATCAGCTTCAGTCTCACCTTACACATCACAATTTAATTCAGAAATTGCAGTCTGGCTTTTGCACCAGTCATAGTACAGAAACGGCACTAACACATATTGTAAGCAACAATCTTGTATCCTCTGATGAACAAAATTCCACTGTAATTATGTTGTTAGACTTTAACACTAGAATTACCAAAGCCTGCGAAAAAACTTGTAAATCCAGCCCACCTTAAATCCCTTCACACCTCTCAGTCTGTGTCTTTTGTCTTGTAAATGTGCTGATCAAGACAAGCAGCAAGTAGCCTACAATTCCACATTTTCACAAAAGGTTCAAAGATGATAAAACAGTTCCCGTGGCACAGCAGTGAGAATTGCTGACTTGTAATCAAGAGTCCCCCGGTTCGACCCTGACTTCTTCGTATATTTACCATTTTGAGTAGTGAGCTGCTCTTATTGTTAATATTATACGATAAACACATACATTTGGTTTGCGTCTGTAACAACTGGTGTAAATTTATAGTACTTGTAAAAGCTAGTGTTTTTTTTTTTCGCTTTTATTGTCTCAGTCACGATCATGATACATAACACCCCACCCCACTCAGAGATCTGAAGCTGTTCGTTTTTATTTGAAACTAGGAATAACTGTTGTCACACACGCGCGCTTAGGAGACAGTCAACAAGCCCAGAGGTGAACGATTTAATCTATACTAATAAAAGGCGAAGCCCTCACTGACTCACTCATTGACTGACTCACTCACTGACTGACTCACTCACTGACTGACTCACTCATCACTAATTCTCCAACTTCCCGTGTAGGTAGAAGGCTGAAATTTGGCAGGCTCATTCCTTACAGCTTACTTACAAAAGTTGGGCAGGTTTCATTTCAAAATTCTATGCGTAATGGTCATAACTGGAACCTATTTTTCTCCATATACTGTAATGGACGTTAGCTCGATGGCTGTGGGGGGCGAAGCTGCGTGTGACATCATCACGCCTCCCACGTAATCACGTGAACTGACTGTGACCGCAGTACGTAGAAAAGAAGGAAGAGCTCCCAAAGAGCGCTGAAGAAAAACGCCGAATACAAGTTTAATGAGAAGACACAAGGTATAAACGAGACTTTGGATCACTTTGTAACAGAGTTAAAATTGCTGTAGCGAGAAAGTGCCAGGTCTTAGCTAACATTAAATAAATGCGTGGACATCGCAATATCACACAAGAGAGCAGCTCACGTGAACTGACTGAACACAGTAAAAGTGATCACTTCCATGCATCAAACCTGTTCAAAAAACGCATTACACAATTGACAAGGTGGGAAAAGAATATGCTCCAAGCTGAGCTCTACAGCTAACGTGGTCTTGCGGAAGCAGCTTCGTCATGCTGCCACCAAATACTCACAGAAAAATCCACAAGTTAATACACACGCTGTCTCTAGAGTTTCTCCACACTCAATGTATTCCTCGCATCCCCGTTACACCTTCTGATCTCCCATTTCAATTCAGATGCCTCCAATTTCCAGTAAGGCTCTGCTTCGCGATGAGAAGTAATAAGTCTCCGGGACAGACCCAACAAAAGGTTGTCATTGATTTGAGGCAAGATTGCTTTTCTCCTGGGCAAATATACATTGCATTCTCAAGAGTGAGCTCGCGCAGCTTCGTCATATTGCAACCAGACTGCTGAACTGACAACGTGACATATAAAGAGAACTATAATAATCGTAATAAACGAACAATAAAACAGCGGAGAACCCGTGGACTAAATAAAAAGGCAGCTTCCTTGGCAAAGCAAGGAAAAAGGATGGCTTTATATGTCATTCGTTTATAAAACAGCGGAGAAGCTGTGTAAAGGCTGCTTCACAAAAAACCAGCGGAGCTATATATGAGCAGGCAGTCAGCTAAAGAAGGGAATCAATAAATATCTATAATCGTAATAAACGAACAAAAAATAGCATACAAGCCGTGGATTAAATAAAGAAAATGGGTACCTGAACAGTAAAGCAAGTCTCGAATAGCTACACAATAACTATAAGAATCGTAATAAACGAACAATAAAACAGTACAGAACCGCGAAGCAAGGAGAAACGACGGCCTTATATGGCGTTCGTTTAAAAAGCAGTGGAGAAGCTGTGTGAAGGCAACTACACAAAAAAACAGCAGAGAGCCACACTCTGAATGTATTCCTCGCATCACCGTTATACCCTCTGATCTCCCATTTCAATTCAAATGCCTCAAATTTCCAGTAAGGCTCTGCTTCGCAATGACAATTAATAAGTCTCAGGGACACACCTTACAAAAGGTTGCCATTGATTTGAGGCAATATTGCTTTCCTCCTGGACAAAACTATACGTTGCTTTCTCAAAAGTAATCTCAGTGCACAGCTTGGTCATATTACAACCGGACTGCTGAACTAACAACGTGATATACAAAGAGATCCTTAACAGATAGTTATTGGTATATTTTCCCTCAGTTTAAAAAGGTTTTCTTTTCTTCTTAATAAAAATTTAAAAGCAGTTCTACGTCGAAGCGCGGGGATTTTGCTATATACAGTATATATATATGTATATATATACTCAGCAAAAAAAGAAACGTCCCTTTTTCAGGACTGTGTATTTCAACAATAATGTTTTAAAAATCCAAATAACTTTACAGATCTTCATTGTAAAGGGTTTAAACAATGTTTTCCATGCATGTTCAATTAACCATAATCAATTAATTAACATGCACCTGTGGAATGGTCGTTAAGACCTTAACAGCTTACAGAAAGTAGGCATTTAAGGTCACAGTTCTAAAAACGCAGGACACTAAAGAGACTTGTCTACCGACTGTGAAAAACACCCAAAGAAAGATGCCCAGGGTACCTGCTCATCTGCGTGAACGTGCATTAGGCATGCTGCAGGGAGGCATGAGGACTGCTGATGTGGCTAGGGCAATAAATTGCCATGTCCGCACTGTGAGACGCCTAAGACAGCGCTACAGGGAGACAGAAAGGACAGCTGATCATCCTCGCAGTGGAAGAGCCCGGATCTCAATCCCATTGAGCACGTCTGGGACCTGTTGGATCGCAGGGTGAGGGCTAGGGCGATTCCCCCCAGAAATGTCCAGGAACTTGCAGGTGCCTTGGTGGAAGAGTGGGGTAACATCTCACAGCAAGAACTGACAAATCTGGTCCAGTCCATGAGGAGGAGATGCACTGCAGTACTTCAAGCAGCTGGTGGCCACATCAGATACTGACTGGTACTTTTGATTTTGAGCCTCCCTTCATTCAGGGACACATTGTGAAACATTTTTAGTTTATGTCTTATGGTGTTCACTCTTTTAGTGTTCATACAAATATTTACACATTAAGTTTACTGAAAGTAAAAACAGTTGAAAGTCAGAGGACGTTTCTTTTTTTGCTGAGTATATATGTATGTATGTATGTGTATATATATATATATATGTAGATATGAATATATATGTGTATATATATATATGTGGATATGTATATATATATATATAGTAAACAAGGCGCTATATAGCTCCCGACCTGGCACAGACCACGCTGAGGCACGTGTTCACACTCACAGGTATTTATTATTTTTTTCTTCAGCCGTGGGCACACGTCTTCCCCGTGTCCCACCGGCCCAACAGAGTCCAAAGCACAAACACACAAAGAAACCAACACAAACCCACACTTTCCTGCTCCACCACTCCTCCCAGGCAACCTCGTCCTCTTCCTCCCGATTCTGGCCTTGATTGCTGGGAGGCAGGCCCTTTTATACCCCACCCGGAAGTGATCCAGGTGCCTGACAAGCTGGTCTTAATTGCACCTCCGGGTGGGGCTGATAAACCGTCCAGTGTGGTGGCTGGCTCTCTGCAGCACCCCCTAGCGGCCACCCCATCTCCCAACTGGGCTGCTGTGGTGGACTCCATGTCCCATGGAGCCACGGAGGAGATTGAGGAGGAATCCATTGCCAGGGAGAGTGTCCCCAAGTGCCCCGGGGAAGGTATTGCAAAGTCCATGATGGCTCCCCCGGGACGTATGCATCAGAGGCGTCCCGGCCAGGCATGGGACCCGGCTGTCCATCACAATATATATATATATATATATATATATATATATATATATATATATTTATATATATATATATATATATATATATATATATTTATATATATATATATGTGTGTGTGTGTGTATATATGTAGATTCAGGAATCCCTCCTCGATCGCGGGTGTTGCGTTCCAGAACCCCCCGCGATAGACGAAAATCCGCGAAGTAGAAACCACATGTTTGTGTAGTTATTTTTATATATTTTAAGCCCTTATAAACTCTCCCACACTGTTAACATTATTAGAGCCCTCTAGACATGAAATAACACCCTTTAGTCAAAAGTTTAAACTGTCCTCCATGACAAGACAGAGATGACAGTTCTTTCTCACAATTAAAAGAATGCAAATAGATCTTCTTCTCTTCAGGAGCAGAGAATTTCAGAGGGAGAGAGAGAGAGCGCTCGCAAAGAAAAGCAAACAATCAAAAAATCATTACATGTGCTTGAGATAGCGCTCGCAAAGAAAAGCAAACAATCAAAAAATGTGCTTTTAAGGTTGCCGGCATTTTTTAGAGGAGCGTCAGTATCTTCTAAGCAAACAGCCTCTGTGCAAACAGCCCCTCTGCTCACATCTCCTCCGTCAGGCGCAGAGAACGTCAGAGAGAGAGCGAGATTAAAGCAACAATCAAAAAATCAATACGTGTGCTTTTGTGCTTTTAAATATGCCAAGCACCGCAATAAAGCGGCATTTTTTTAGAGGAGCGTCAGTATCTTTTAAGCAAACAGCCTCTGTGCAAACAGCCCCTCCGTCAAGGCGCAGAGAATGTCAGAGAGGGTGAGAGAGAGGCAGAGACAAGCAAACAATCAAGCTCCGTGCGGGATGCATATCTTATAGCATTGAGGAGTTTTAGTTAATATGTAATACATGCTCTAATTGGGTAGCTTCTAAGCCATCCGACAATAGCGTCCCTTGTATGAAATCAACAGGGCAAACAAACTGAGGAAGCGTGTAGCATAAATTAAAAGACCACTGTCTGCAGAAATCCGCGAACCAGCGAAAAATCTGTGATATATATTTAGATGTGCTTACATTTAAAATCCGCGATAGAGTGAAACCGCGAAAGTCAAAGCGCGATATAGCGAGGGATTACTGTATTGTGGAGGACTGCCAGCTTCTTACTCCGGCCCTCACCCCCCAGGCAGCCAGGAGGAGCTCTCCCGACAGCATGATCGTGCCCCAAGTTCCAGCAGGGCCTCATGGACTATGTAGTGTTTATACACAGCCCTGTTGGATACCTTGGGGGCCACAGGGAGTCGCTGTAGGGGGGCTTGTGGGCTCTTATGTGCCCTATAACCTGGGAGTATGTCACAGTCACGTGACAGGAAGGAACAACGTGCTCCCGGGTTGAAGAAAAGGATAGTTTACCCTGACCCGGAAGGAATAAGGAACTGTGGACTGATTGGGCAGGAACACCTCCGGGTCAGGGTGTATAAAAGGACTAAGGGAGCTTCCAGACAGCGAGCTGAGCTGGGTGTTAGGAGGGTAACACATCTGGAAGTGGAGGATTGTTGATTTATTAGTGTGAGTAGTTGGTTTATGAGTAGTGTGGAGGGTGCTTTGTGCACGTTAGTGTTATTTAATAAAGAAATGTTGGACTTTTATCCGGTGTCTGGAGTGGTACCTGAGGGTCAAGAGGTAGACAAGGGCGTCATCTGCAACACTGGCATAGTCGGCAGGATTCTCTAGCTGTCTGTTGGCAGAGGACCTGTAAATCAACTAAATTGTGTATGCAGACGACCCCAAGAAGGTCCCGCTTCACTACAGGAAGGTGCAAACACCTGACGGGTCCTGCGGAAACCAGAGACGAAATCTACGCTGTGAGAGAGCACTGGCTAAGGCAACAGCAAAGCAGGGAAAGGATGACTGTGCTGGAGCCTGAAGCAATCCCTCATACGTTGGAGGTATGTGTCGCGACCGTATCCGAGGCGCAAGAAACTGTATATTCTTGTTTTGCAGAGGCCGAGCGGTTCGGGAAATTGTTTTACAAAGACGCGTGCCTCATACCTGGGCAAGATGGCTGCGATGACGAGGAGGCTGTAAATGGACAGCTGGGGAGCTTATTCATTGATGACGATCACATGGACCAACCTGGTGCAGGCTGGGAACGACGTGGGGTAAACACGAAGTTACCTGACCAGGAAGAGGCCTGTTTATTTGCCGACACGCATCGCGTGACTGCACGTGATGGATGGCGGGATATGGAAGGTCGGTTACCATCTATCAGTGAGGTAGTCTTGCCCCTGACGACTCCTGACTCCCTGAAGGGGAAGGGGGAGGCAAGCAGAGCAGCGCCGAACTTGAAGACAGGTAAGGAGGGGCGGGTTGTAGCTGAAGAGTCTGCCGTTAAAAGAAAAATGGCAGATCTCAGCCGGCTCGGAGTAGCAAGCCGTTCCTCTGAAGACTCCAAGTCCCAGAAGCCTCCGTGAAGCCCAGCAGAGCACGTGCCAGGAGCGGACGTGCTCTTTGGCTCCCGGCCAGTAGGTGAGACGAATGCGGAAGTGAGCTTACCTCCGGCCGAAATAAGTATCTTTATAGACTTACCGGAGCTCGAGAAATATCTCGAGCCCGTCTATACTGTCTTCCAGGGACTGAAGGAACTGAAGGCCCATGTGGAGGAGCTGGGAGCTACAGCCAAGGCGCCTCTGAAAGGACTGTTGGAGTACCTGCGAGGCCGAGAAGCCCCGGTCTCCATTGATTCAGCGGTGCAGGTGAGTGAAATCTGTGTCGTATATCATAAGGGGACACAGTGCAATCCGTCCCCGCAATTAATAAGCAGCGGGTGTCAAAGCGCTGTGAACCCGACAGTGGAGTGTGGTATGGTGACTGAGTGGTCAGGCAAACGAACCGGGACAGCGGTACGAGACAGCTTCCTGGAACAATACAGACCTCAAGACCACAACCCGCGTGATGAGGGAATTGTCGCTCGTTACTGGAGGGGCGGGGGAAGTGCCGATCTCCCCGGTACAACTAAACAGTGCGGTTACCCGGAGAGATGCGGTACTAATGACACCGCCTCCGAAACAACATAGAACAACGGGCGTGCAAACAGCAAAGAGGCTCTCTTTTCTCCATAGAGTACCTCAAGCTGAGCACAAGCCCCAGAATAAGCAGGAGATCCCCAAAATAAAACGTGAGTCTCCTGACAAAACAGAAAAAAGGGCTGAGAGCAGCAAAGCGGCTGTAAAACCCTCCTTGGCGGAGATGATGCTGACAGAATTTCTGAGATGTTTCTGGTCTCGCAGAGAGAGACAACCAGGAGGGTATCGTCGGTGTTACAGCTGTCGTCGGCCGGGCCACGAATGGCGAAACTGTCCCCGGAGGACAGGGGAACGGGGGGACGGCTATGTAGTGTTTTTACATAGCCCTGCTGGATACCTTGAGTACGTCACGGTCACATGACAGGAAGGAACGACGTGCTCCCGGGTTGAAGAAAAGGACTGTTTACCCTGACCCGGAAGAAATAAGGAACTGTGGACTGGTTGGGCAGGAACACCTCCGGGTCAGGGTGTATAAAAGGACTAAGGGAGCTCCCAGATGGCGAGCTGAGCTGGGTTGTAGGAGGGCAACGTGTCTGGGAGTGGAGGATTGTTGATTTATTAGTGTGAGTAGTTGGTTTATGAGTAGTGTGGAGGGTGCTTTGTGCACGTTAGTGTTATTTAATAAAGAAATGTTGGACTTTTATCCGGTGTCTGGACTGGTACCTGAGGGTCAAGAGGTGGACAAGGGCGTCATCTGCGACAATATGTATACATATATGTAGCTCTGTATATATATGTTGTGGTCCCCGGCCTCCTCCAGACCGCGAGGGGGCGTCCGTCCTGGTTATGTTGGGGGCCTCGGGTTCAGGGCTTGGAAGCCCAGCCCTGTAGGGACCCGTGGCCACCGCCAGGCGGCGCCCCGATGCCGGAATATCCCGTGTGGGACCCGGTCGGGGCTGGAGCCCAGCCAGGATGCCCAGGAGAACCGGAGGAGGGCTTGTGCCTCCTCCAGACCGCGAGGGGGCATCCACCCTAGTTATATTGGGGGCCTCGGGTAAAGGGCTTGAAAGCCCAGCCTTGTAGGGACCCATGGCCACCGCCAGGCGGCGCCCCGGTGCCTGAGGAACCCTGGAGCCCAACTCTTCCGCCACACCAGAAAGTGCTGGGGGGAAGAAGACAGGAGACACCCGGACGGCTTCCGGGTGCACAGCCAGCACTTCCGCCACACCGGGGTGTGTCCAAGGGGGAGTGCCGGAAGGCAGCTGGAGCCCATCCGGGTTCCTACTTAAGGGGCCGCCTCCCTCCAGTCATTGGCGGAAGTCGGGTGGCAGTGAGACGGAGCTGGAGAGAGGACTGGAGGCGGCCAGGAGAGAGAGGCATTGTGAGGCCTGGACATTTGGGGGAATGGTGCAGAAGGCACTGGGAAGTGCACTGAGATAAGGACTGTAAATATTATAAATAAAAGTGTGTTGGGTGCAAAAGCGGTGTCCGTCTGTCTGTGTCCGGGTCACCTTCCACAATGTATATATGTGTCTGTGTATATATATATATATATATATATGTGTGTGTGTGTGTGTATGTATGTATGTATATGTATGTATATGTATGTGTATATATATATATATGTATATGTGTATATGTAAATATATATAGATATGTGTATGTGTGGATATGTGTATGTGTAGATATGTTTATATGTATATGTTTATATGTGTGTGTGTATATCTATATATATAATTCACTAAGGCAAGACAACCATGAAAAGCACGCCGGAAGGGGCGTGGATTCACTAAGCCGCCGACAAGTGAGGCACCTATGGCACACGAAGGAAGGAGCCACGGCCACCAACTCCATTGGATACGGCGACAACTCGCAGGGCCACGCCCACCAAGTCGGACGCGAGGACACAGAAAAAGTGGCGTCATTTATATTCGTCTGTCGAGGAGGCCACATGCGGTGCAGGGCAGGTTAATGTCATGCACCTCCGAGCTACGTTGACTGTTCATAGAGGCGAGTTTCTCGCGGAGGTGAATCGCCATATGCAGCAGGTGAGGGGTATCTCATGGGATCTTTAAAACAATCCTTTACAACTGAGGTTAAAACACAATGAAGTAAGCAGTCTTTAAAAAACGATTTTTCGGTTACAACGCATGACCGCTTGCACCATAGCAAACTGTTTTACACACTACATACAGATTCGCATCCGCGACAAACATGCGTCTTCTTAGATGCTCCTGCAGGAACACGGAAGACGTTTTCCTACCCACCAACACTCCTTTTCACCGGCCGCGTCCCCTCGCTCTCTAGGCATTCACACTGCCTGCCCATGTGCCCGGACGCAAAAACTCACCGACCACCCAGTTAGCCTCTTTCGTCTTTGCTAGGAGTCCACATGCACGTCTAAGCCACGTTGACTTTTCATTATTCTTTTTGGTTTCGACACCATGAAAAACCATGCGAAAGGAACAACGAAGCCCCACCCACAAACTCTACCCCTCCTCCCACGTGCTCAGGAACGCACCTCAGTCATTTCATGTGAGACGCGTACGTTCCTCAACGGGATTGCGAGTCAAGAGAAGCGGCAAAAGACAGCGGAGCTGCGGCGATCTCTGAATTGACTGTCACTGTGTGCAGAGCTGCCTGTCGCTTAGAACGATTAAATAAACCGGCTTTCTAATCTAGGCTGGTTTGATTTGAAATTAATCGTTTGAAATTAAATTTTATTTATACATCCCGACTCTAACCCTAACACCGTCATAATCCTGTTTGAAGTAGTACATGTAATAGTAATATCCGTCATATCATAATAGAAAATAGGTACGTAGGGCGGCGAAACCACATTCGCACAAAGGCGCCGTCTACCCCGGATCGGTCCTGACGCTCCCACTGGTTGCGTCGCGACAAACGTGCGTCTTCTTAGATGCTCCTGCACTTTCTACGCACCCCCCTCCCACCTCGCTACTACCGTGGTCAGGTGTCTTGGTGGATTATATATAGAAAAGCGGCCAAAACCGCACAGAGCAATGAAAAGTCCACGTCAGTCACATGTACATCTGGACTGTGTAAAGACGACGACACAAGTGACAAGTTGGAGGTGGGTACGTGACCGGGCAGTACATACTGAACGAGAAATCAGCAGACTAGCATGACGGACGGAGCTGAATGGACGTCCTTCTCTCCTCCCGTTCCACTCTCCGTGCCGTGAACCCCCATCCCTCCGTCTGGCAGCAGAAGGCGCGAGGACGATCCGCCGGTTTTCAGTCACGGACGATTGTGTGTTGGTTCGTTCCGTGCATTGTTACAATGTTGCTTTTCTTGCTGATTTATTACATTACCGGTGTTTCAAATGTTAATTTTCTCCCTGTGCTTAAAATTCAATAAAAAACCGGCCTGATTATGCGGCGTATGGTACGCCGCGGGTTGGCTAGTATATATATATATATGACAGCAACACTCATAACAGTGACAAAACAATTACATTGACAATCATGTTACATTATTTTTAAAATGTTTCCTTTTCTTTATCATAACTTCTTTAACACACTACTTCTCCGCTGCGAAGCGTGGGTATTTTGCTAGTAACAGATGAAGGGTTGTTTGATGGTATTGATGCCTCTCTCTGTAATTTTCCAGAACCAAAAAAGATAAATAATCACTCACCTACAACAGTCCGTATTCCACAAAATGGTTTCCCATGCGGTTCCTCATTTGCCATGTCACTTCCGGCTCCCAATGATGACGTCACTTCAGATCCGTCAATGATGACGTCACTTCCGGCTTCTGATGATGATGTCACTTCCAGTCCTCCATTGATGACATCACTTCCTGTATAATCATTCCAGTGGCCATCTTGTGTATAAAATTTTGTTGAATGTTTGGATTTTTTTCACTTTTGACCAGACCATATTGCACCAAAGCAATATACAGGGCCAATCCACAAATCTTTGAAGTTGTCTTTGTGTTTGACTTATCACACTGTAGATGTGAGTGGTGTTTTGAGATAATGGAACTGGAAATTCTCTGATCTGGAGGGATAAAAGCTGACACACAAACACTGGTGAATCTGCCTTCTTTCTATCTCACTGTCTGTCACTTGATTTTTTTTATTCAGTTTTATTAAGTGTTCCTGCGTTCGCTGAATTAGCATGCACCTTGTAGTCCATGATGCCAAAGCCACACTGACAAAAAATAGAGACATAGGTACAGTATATATGATATTTGGAATTATTCATTTCATGACCTATATAGTACATTTCGGAAAACATTGTGGCACATACCACATACTTTTACAAGTACTATAAATTTACACCTTCTGTTACAGACACAAACCAAATGTATGTGTTTATTGTAAAATATTAACAATAAGAGCAGCTCACTATTCAAAACAGTAAATATACAAGGCTGTCAGGACTGAACTGGGGACTCTTGATTACCAGTCAGCAATTCTTACCGCTGCGCCACGGAAACTGTTGTATCATCCTTGAACCTTTTGTGAAAGTGTACGCAGATGACACCCAGTTACAAATGACGTTTCTCAGAAGATTTCTTTAATTAGACGTGTTAGTGAGTTGAAGGAGTCGATGGAGAGAACTCCTTGTCTTTAAACAGAGAAAAAGCAGAAATGTTTATTATTGGAGAGAATGATGCTGATTGCAACCATATTTTGTTGTTATTCAACTCAGCTGGAATCACCATTAGTTTTACTGAATCAGCCCCAAATCTAGGTGTTATCTTTGACATTAGCATGTTATTTAAAGTGAACGTTACAAACAGTGGCAGTTTGCAATGCAAGGTACTAGGGTACCACCTCCCCCCTAAATATTTTAAAACTTCGCTTAAATTAATTAGCAAAATAATCATTAAATACATTTGTTTATTTGCACAACATGCCTGATGTCAGTGCATGTCAACATCCATAAAACAATATATTTGTTTCATTTCTGTGTGGATACCTGTATTTCCTGAGTGAAAGGCACTGGCCAAATTAGAGTCTATGTACAGTAAGTCCTTGAACTTTTGGCAAGAAAATGACCTGAGTCTGCCCTTTAATTGGCTCTTTGTGCCCTGGACACTTCCACATTTATTGGCAGTAAATTATCGTTGTTTAGGTTTTTTTAATTTAATGTGATTGGACAATTGAAAACGCAATATTTCAAGCTCGCATTAATGGTTCACAGTTCACACCTGCCATTAAAGTAAATGCTTGTGAGTGAGCATAACTTTACAGAGATGGCAACTTCAACTGGAATTTCAGAAATCAAAGACAATTTAGTCATATCTTAATTGAAACATCCCAAATTGTGATCGAGGACAAGCTACAGACAGACTTTTTCCTGCTCTTATAATGACAGACGGTGTTGGCTAACTGGATGTGGTGTATGTAAAGCCTTTCCATGTTTTCCCTATTTGCTGTTTCAAAGTGTTGTTAGTGAAGCATTGAGGACAATGATGGGGTTGTGAGACCTAAGACATCTTTCTGAAAAATGCAAGCAGCATTTAAAGTAGCCACAGTCATCTAGACTAACTTTAGATTACATTTTTGAACAGCTAGATGAAGGCTACCGGGTTGGCATTAGAGGTGACTAAAATTGAAACATCCTATCCAGAATAAAAGACTGTATGAAATTTTGTAAAGCATTTGTATTGGCTTTGCGTGGCCATGATAAAAGCGAGAGCTCTGGTAAGTGTGGGGTTTTCCGCAGGTTGATAGATTTTGTTGCCACTCTCTCGGTGGAGGGTTGGAAGAGCACCTTGAGAATGCAACTATAGTTAAGGGAACTTCAAAAACTGTACATGTAGCTGCATTTCCCCAAAATTCTGCAGCTCCAGCTTGTAAAAGGGATTCAACAAAATCTTGATGTGTCGAAATGATTCCACAGACAAAATATCTTCGTTTTTAAAACCTTTAGTAAAATTTCCAATTAAAACAGTTCAAACACAAAAAGAGAAAACAGATATAGCAGAAAAAAGAAAAGTTCTATTTAAAGCTTAAAATTATTCTTTCATTTCTTTTAGTTTGCTTAATTAGTTAAATCATTTCCAAACGTTTCTGAACCATTTAAAAACGGTTAGAAAACCTCATGCCTATCCCATTTCTATGTTGAAAATGGGTCTGTTAAGTCCCTGTGCACTGGGACTTATTCAAAACAACAACTGACTCAATTATCACATTGTATCTTAATTATAGCAAGAAAGTTCTATCTCATACTAACTTAAAGGGGGGAAAAAACTATACCACTTTCTATGACTATGAAAGAAATTTAAATTCTACTGAAATTAAGCAAACACTAATTCAGGTTAAACTCAAAACCTTTACAGTACAGAATAAGCTTTTGGACTCCCCAGAACACTTGGCACCATGCATACATTTTCTAACTTAATTAAAATAAAAAAATCACATCTGTTCTGGCTGGTATTTGGGTAGTGCTGTCATCTGCAGGTTTTTTAATATTAATAATAATAATAATTCTTTGCATGTGTATAGTGCTTTTCTCACTATTGTCAGTAAATATGTTCAAGTTCTATTGTGACGAAGATATGCTTTTTTCTCAACTGGTTTGTCTGCCACCCATTAAGAAGCCTATGTTTCAAACTATTAACCTGCTGGTGTCCTGCAGCCTATCAAACATTAGAGATTTATGTATTTTTCTACATATTAGCAAGTTTTTCAAAGTACATATTACTTTTCCCCAAAACATTATGACTCAAGAGAAGCTGAATACATTGACCATGTTCTCAACTGAAAAGAGACTGGTGACTGAACTCCTTCTTAAGGAGTCAAGGCTGGGGAGGCTGTCAATAAAAAGGGTGTTTTTAATGCCCATTGCTGTGCTCCTTGTGTGATTTTGGGCTATATAAAAGATAAATTGTTGTTGTTTTTATCTTTTCTTAGTACTGTACTATATTGTCTGGTCTTGACGTGCAGGTAGTACTATCTCAGGTATGCTGCAACTGACCTGGTGAGTTTGCCCTGTGGGAAAAAGAAATTATTATGAACAAAGATGTAGTTTAAAAGACAGTATAATTTCTGTCTCTTATTCTGTTCCCTAAATTCTTGGGTGTAACATTCCTTCAATGCCAGTTGCATCCTTGAATGTGCAAATAAGCCAGTACGCAGAAAACAAGAACAGCATGTCTCAAAAGGTAAAGGGAAGTAGGCCTAACCACAAAGATGACAAATAACTGTATTTTGGTTAAACTTTATATGTGAAGAAGTAATCTTTCAAAATGCACGCTTTAAGGTAGAGTCTTATGACTCATTAATAATCAAAAATGCTTCCTTAAATTTTAAGCTAGAAGTGATTTTTTATCTAAGCTGTATGTCTGCTACTCAGGATGTTGGCGTGATGTGTATGTGACAGCTAACTTATAAAAGTCTGTAAGAAAAGAGGAACGAGAGATTCTGCTAGCGCTGAGTCCTGAGCTAACAGGCCTGCGGAGTCTGGCTACTCACCAAGATTCACAAAGAATAAAGGTGTGTATTGATTCAACAAAATGTGTCTATCTTCTGCTGTCTTCTCTCTTTGAACCCACGTCCACAGTCCTATAGAGTTACTTACAGCGAAGAGAATCAGGCTGAGAGACATCTCATCCCAAGCCTTTCCTACACTGTAACAGAGTTGGAGGTCAGGTACTATTAATCCTTCCTCCAACGTAGATCTCTGGAGCAGGATTTGTTTTCAAGCAGGTGTGTTTTTTATTCATAATAAATAAAGATTTACAACTATGTAAGGTCTTAAATAAGAATTTAGAGATACAAAAAGGAAAATTTTGAAATAGAGTACATTTTTGAAATAAATATATTCAGTTGCATTACTTCTTGCGGCTACGCATATAATGGACCATTTGGAGAGAACTTCCTTATAGCTCTCCAGAGAAGGAATGAGATTACACATGAATAGTTTTGGAACACATATTTATGTTTATATGTGTGACACAGAGAAAGAAAACTGTTCCTTTCTCTTCTGCTGACTGGTTTGCTTCATCTTCATATTCAAATATGTCTTTGTTAACTAGTTTCAAGGTGTGTTATTTTCTAAAATAACATGAAGCTGTGCAAAAGATCATTCACTACATTGGAAACTAGTCAGATATGTGAAAGTAAAATTAGCTGCTTGCAAGCTACTAAGGGTTAATAGCAGACAAAGCCGTTTTGTTATAACAGCAGGTTATTCACACAGGCGTCAGTTTCTTTAGGAACGCATCTGTTTGACACAGGAAAGATGACCGTTCCTTCTTTAAGGTCTATCTGATCAGTGAAAAAATAAGAACAGATGTCCCATTAGTGTACCAAAACAAAATGCTTAAGTAAACGATATTATGTTTATTTTTAAGAAATAAGGGGAACTACAACAACAACAACAACATTTATTTATATAGCACATTTTCATACAAAAAGTAGCTCAAAGTGCTTTACATAATGAAGAAAATAAAAATAAAAGACAAAATAAGAAATTAAAATAAGACAACATTAGTTAACATAGAAAAGGAGTAAGGTCCGATGGCCAGGGTGGACAGAAAAAACAAAAAAACGGCTGGAGAAAAAAATAAAATCTGCAGGGGTTCCAGGCCACGGGACCGCCCAGTCCCCTCTGGGCATTCTACCTAACATAAATGAAATAGTCCTCTTTGTAGTTAGGGTTCTCACGGAGTCACTTGATGTTGATGGTCATACAGACTTCTGGCTTTTAATCCATCCATCATTGTTGGAACTTCACGGCGCTTTGAGTAGTTTGCGCCACCACTAAAAGGATACCGGAAAAGGAAACAGAAAAGAGAGTAGGGGTTAGTACAGATTTTAGAGCCACATTGAATAGTTATTATGATGAGTTTGAGATATAGAGTATCAGGATTTTGATTACAATGAAATTATGAGAAAGCCATGTAAAAATAATATGTTTTCAGCAGTTTTTTAAAGTGCTCCACTGTATCAGCCCGGCGAATTCCTATTGGCAGGCTATTCCATATTTTAGGTGTAAAACAGCAGAAGGCCGTCTCACCACTTCTTTTAAAATTTGTTCTTGGAATTCTAAGGAGATACTCATTTGAGGATCTGAGGCTACGATTTGGAGTATAAGGTGTCAGACATTCCGATATATACTGTAAGATGGGGCGAGATTATTTAAGGCTTTATAAACCATAAACAGAATTTTAAAGTCAATCCTGAATGACACAGGTAACCAGTGTAGTGACATCAAAACTGGAGAAATGTGTTCGGATTTTCTTTTCCTAGTTAGGATTCTAGCAGCTGCATTCTGCACTCGTTGCAAATGATTTATGCCTTTTTTGGGTAGTCCAGAGAGGAGTGCGTTACAGTAATCTAGTCGACTGAAAACAAATGCGTGAACTAATTTCTCAGCATCTTTCAAAGATATAAGAGGTCTAACTTTAGCTACTGTATGTTTCTTAAGTGAAAAAATGCTATCCTAGTAATCTGATTAATATGCGATTTAAAATTCAGATTACAGTCAACAATTACCCCTAAGCTTTTTACCTCCGTCTTGACTTTTAATCCTAATGTATCCAGTTTATTTCTAATAGCCTCATTGTATCCATTATTGCCATTATTGGGACGGGGGAGGAAGAAGAAATTATAAAAAGCCAATAGAAAAAAAATGCAACTGCTCTTCTGCCTGGCAATATGGAATCCACGTACTCATCTGTGACTGAATAAAAATCCAATTGATTGAATTTGTCCTGTCTTCCTCGGGGGAGTTGTTTTATTTCCAAAGACAGTACATGTAAGATGCATTGTAAAGAATCTGTAGGTACTAATAAACATGTTCCTTTATTTGGTCACAGATGTTTTTTTCAAGAAACATTCAAAGGTGGAAATTATTCAAGCTGTTGTATCATTTTGTCCCCCAAACAAATGGCTTTATTGAACACTATGACATCCACATTAGCAGCAAATGATTTTCTCCGACAGAGCTACAGGTTTGTCACTTCAATCTGTAAACTGACACATTCAGGAAATAAATATTGAAAAGTGCTTTCCTAAATATAAGCTATTTGTGCAAATACAGTGATGAAGGGATGAAAGATAGTGTCATACTGCACCTGTTCCATTTCCAGAAAATTCTTTTCTCAGATATCACAATGTCCTGCTGTATCATCTCTTTTTCTTCTCTTCTTTTTCAGGCTATGAAGTATGATCTACAACTTAAAGTAAACTAAATAAGCTTTCTGATACTTCTTGTTGCCAACCATTTGATTTAATTGTAAACATTATTTTATTCTGTATTTTTTTTTACTTTAAAGTGTTGTTTTGTTTAATTAGTCTACTTGATTTTCAAAGTATTTACTATTTATATGGTATATTTTATCACAATATGCAGTATTGTCAGGACTATTGACACAGAGAAGTACATTTGTCCTCTAGGTATCTTATGTATGTGTTTGTTTAACAAAATGAAACAATGGACAAACTTTTTAACTGTCCTAGAATAAGCCTTAAAATAAATGAATCATTGGCTCTGTCTCTTCCTAACTCTAAAATAAATAAAGAGGGTCTGAAAATAATTGCATGGGTGCATAAATCTAGTCCAGTGATTTGCAATGTACTTTCTATTTATTCAGCCTACTTGATTGTCTATAGATGTACGGAGAGAGGGTACTTAATATGTAGTATACATTTTGGAAATACTGTATGTGTTATATTGTAATGTCTATTAGAACAAAGTAGTAAATTTGTCATTAAAGTCTACTTATTTATTTAATTAACTGAATCAATGCATACAGTATGTTATTAACTGTTCCACATTAGTTATAAACTAAACCTAATTGTCTCTGACCCTCTCTTGACTCTGAATTGGTATATGAGGGTTTTAAAATGGATGAATGAATAAACATAAACCAAATCCATGGCCTGGCATCTCCACAGTTCCCAGCTTGGTTTACCTCCTGATCATAATGTGGGTAGAATTTCCATAGTATCCACCTGCAAGTTGGTTTGCTCAGGGTACTCCAGTTAATTCTAACAATAGTTTCACTAATATTAATATACAGCATGAAGCTGTATTTTTTTAGTTACATGCTGAATATCAATTATATGTTACATTAAAGAATCCCCCTGTGACGGACTGGCACCCTGTCCAGGGGTTGTTTCTGCTTTGTGTCCAGTGCTTGCTGGGACAGGCTCCAGTTTTCCTGTAACCCTGCACTGAATTAGAAAACTGGAGTAAATAATTCATAAACACACAGTTTTCTGAAGCTTATTTGGTTAAATATTAAAGATGAAAATGTCATGAAAGGGTAAGAATAAGAGGGAAAAATATTATTATTGGAGTTTTGTTTAACAAAATTAGAATTAGCTCTCACCACAAGAGGAACAATTACCAGTATTCCACTGCCAATTTAGTTGAAGGAAGATCATTTAAAGTCTACAACGACATCTCCTCTCCAGTTTACATAAACTCCTGGTAATAAGATAATTGGCAGATTTACTGAAATACCAACAAAACAACATATTAACCATAAAAGAAAAATATAGTGGTGCATATATGGTAAAATTATGTATGAAAATAACAAAAAAAATAACATATTAGTAGAATGACTTTGAGGCAAACACTTCTGCCATCCCACACCCTTCAGCACTAGGTTTATGTCAGCACAATCCCTCACTCTATGGCCATTGTATATCCCCCTTGAGCCTGTGTGGGCCTTTTTTCCAAGTGCTTTTATTTTGTTCCCAAAGAAGTGTTAAGTTAGGCTGATTAGTGAAGCATTTTTCTGTCCTTCCTGTCCACCTGACCAAAGAATGTGACTTATTGTTATTGACTTAAAAAATAATGTTAGAGCTTCTACCATGCTGTAATGAGACAAGGGTTTATAACTCAGGTCCTCCCTGTGTGGAATTTGAATGTTCTTCCTGTGTCCATGTGGGTTCCAGTTTTCTCCCACATTCCAAAGACATGCAGATTAGGTGGATTGGCATTGTTAAATTGGCCTGTTGTGTATATGTGTGGTGTGGGTGTCTATGAGTGTGTTCACCTTGCGATGGACCAGCACACTGTCCTGAAATTATTTCTGCCTTGTTCTGTATGCTTGCCAAGACAGGCTCCGACATCCCATGACCCTGCTCAGACTAGGTTGCCTTAGAAAATTGTAAAAATCTGTTCATATTAGTACACTGTTTTATTCAATTTGGTGCAATTTCCAACTTAGTTCTAACTGAACTTGGAAACTCATTGGATTTCTATTGCTCTGTATAATCACCACTAGTGAAAGATATGTAACAAAGGGTAGAGTTGCTTTTCCTTATATGTTCTATATCAGATGAGCTTCCAAATTTAGCACAATCATTTTTTTTGTTTATGGAAATGCATGTGGATCCATCTCTTTAGGAACATAATGTACTTCTTCATTTTAATTAAAGTGCTAATAACAATTTGCTTCTCTCTGAACATTCAGTGCTTTTAATGCAGACTATGCAGTGCACTTAATATAGTTCTTTATGGTTGAAACTAGCTAAGAACAAATTTTTCATAAATGTGGACAAACTAAAGAATTAATTAATAAATTAGCATCACTTACTGACAATTGGTTGTTAAGTCATTAACAATTCCTTGCATTAAACTTGACTATCCTGGTAACCCTTTTAACATATACTGCAAAAGATAAATGAATCTATAATTAAAATGTGAAACAATCTGAATCTTTTTGTCTTTGACAAAGATATCACGTCTGAATGCCAGTTTCTTTTTGATCAAAATGGAGATGCATGTAATCTGCTTCATATTGAAGGTAAAATAGGTCTGAGCAAGCCAATCAAAAATATTAGTCATAGCTAATGTTAATTTATGTGCAACCTGTTACCTTGTCTTTCCAATAACCATATCGGCTGCTTGCATTTGTATTTGATATTCAGCACATGCTCTAGGAAGACCATTTCCATATAAATTAAGCATAGTGTGGTCCCAAAACTGACCCCCAGGGAATGCCAATAGAACAGTTCATAAATGGTGAATTTGTAGAGCCAACCCTTGTGCATTGCTTTATTGTTATTAAAGTTCCAATCCATTGAACTGTACTCTGAGATAAATTATGACAGTTTGGGAAGAAAAAAATTAAGCTCTAATAAAATCAACTCTGTCAAGCATAACTTTAATTTATAAAATAATAATAAATACTCGTAATATTTTTATTTTCTGCTCAAAGATCTTTTCTGAACACAGATTGCATTGGATGGAGGAAAGCAAAGTGTGTGTTCAAACTGCTGTGTGTACAAAGAAAAGTAGTTTGTGTGTTGAGGAATTCTACAGGTTCTCCTTTTACCATCAAATTTCAACAAACTTTGCATTGTTATTGGATGCCATGGAAGTAGATTTATTAGCAGGGAGATTTTAAAAAAACTGACCTTTATAAAGAATGATAAATAAACTTAGTAAACAATGTGTATGACTTTTGCGAAACATAGAGTCCCATGTAAAAGGTGTCCTTTGCATTAACAAAGTTTACATTTCTTAAAACATAAAGATTTAGGGAGAAAAGACTGGGAGATTTTTAGCGTGTAGAAGCCGAGAATTGCATGCCAATATGTTATATTTATAAAATTTGTTAAATTTGCTCTTCCGTCTGCTAACTCTTAACCCAGGAGAAAATACACATCTCCTAAAGCCTGAAAGAGTTTTTACATCCTGCATATAATCTTCCCTGTTATGAAATCCAACTAAAGCCCAGCACATGGTTCTTCAGGATGCCTTCAGGTAACAATAACACAACAAGTGCTGTGGTTTTTGTGATTTATATTCTAAAGTAAAATTCAAAGCTGTGACTTTCAAGTTTCTTCTTTACTCCATGCAACACTGCAATAACATTTCAGAAACGATTTATTACATGTCACCTTTACTTAGTCTGGTGTCCTTGTCACTTCAAACTAAACTCCTTAGTGAGACTGCTTAGATGTTACAAGGCTATTGACACTGAGATGATTCTTATGCTGATTCAATCAAACTTTTAATAGATTCTTCTCTGTACAATATGGCAAAAAATGTTCTTATTGTGACTGGTTTTGTATTTAACTAGTAGCAATTGAATGATTATAATTCCACTACAGGGCACTTTCTTAGATGAGATCTTTGACCACATTTTGGCATCTAGATCAAGATTACAAGATTCATCCATCCATCCTTCCAGTATCCAACCTGCTATATCCTAACTACAGGGTCACAGGGCCATTGAAAAATGGAAAATAATAATAAAAAATTATAAAATATTTTTAATTTATCAAAAAAGACTTTTTTGTATGTGTGTCACATACAAAACTGTAATGTACTATTCATATAGTTCTCCAAGAAATTTACTTGATTTATTAGTAAGACATTGGTAAATTCTGACTGGAAACTTAACACAAAAGACATAATGCAGAAGGACAGAACAGTAAGTCATTGTGACCATAAGGTTTTCACCATTGAAGGGACAGTGATTTATTTATTTTTTTGATGGGGATCCCAGGGATGCACCCCAGAGGCGGCCTTAGGGATGTGAGGCACCTAGGGCTGACAAATCCCATGCTGGGCCAGTTATGTCAATAGTTGTTACTGGTATGTGTGGACTGTATAAACTTGTGTGTGAATTTAATAAAAATAATGTTAACATACACTGAATTTTCTCATTACAGTATTCAGCTAAATTTTCAGCAAGATAAGAGGTGGACTTGATCAAAATATAACGATATATTCTATTAAAAAAGTGCAATTCATAATTCATGACAATACCACAACAGTATGAAATGCGATGCGGTGTCATTCGGAAATTAGCAGGCTCTCTTCTAGAAAAGTATCCAAATTGCAAGTATACGCTGCCTCAATATGCAGGATGTCATAGTCATAACTCACGTTGATGTCATGTCAGCTGGTTATCATTAGCGATACATGTTTTTGTACATTAATATTTGGACATGTTTATGGCCTACAAATAAAATGTGAGTTTCACTGTTTCGACAGGAAGTGTGAAATTAACGTAGAAGTATCATCATGAAATCTCTTACTGGTTTCCAGGTTCAGAGACGAAAATCCACTTTTCTTGCCTTCTGATTGGAAAAGTCGTTGATGACATCTTCGTAGTCTAATCTGAATGCAATATCTTTTTCTACAGATAGGAGAATTGGCTATACCTATTTTAGGAAGGGATTATACTGGCGACCCTTTTTGGGCGATGAAGGTGGACTATGGAATGTATTCAAAGTTGTACATGTGCGGAATTTGACCTTGAAGAGGAATTTTAAAAGGGTTCCTCTTAGAAGCATCTCAAATATATATATATACTAGAGAATATAACTTGACAAATCTGCTAGAACGGGACACGCGGACCTCAAAAGCAGGGCCTGGGGCAGTCGCCCTACTTGCCACCCCCAAAAGCTGCCCTTGATGCACCCAGTCTTGACCCGACTTGCACATACTAACTCACACAGTTACAGTTAAAACAGCAGACTACATCATTAATAATGCAATATATTAAAAGAAATATAAATGTAAACAACAAATACTGTAGACAGATAACCCTCCCTCTCCCCTACGGATAACAACACAACAAAACAACAAGAAATTGAAACAATTAACACTAATGACAAAGTCGAAAACACAGTCCAAATGTAGTGATAACAGATCATGATGGATGACAGAAGAGAGAGAAATTTTGTGAGCAGTTCAATGTAAGCAATGCAAAGTTTGTCCTACCAGTATCCTGATGTGGTGAAGGGTGATGAGATTGTGAGCACTACCTCTAACAAAGACAAGATCAATACTCACACCACTGGCAGACACAAGACATAAATCCAAACAGGAACAGCAATCCAATACATTAAATGGTAATCCAAATTGGTGTGATGAAAAGACTGATAAATTCAGACCTCAGATCTTGGATATCAGACCTCAGCTCATTTTGCCGGTTCTCTCTTTAAACAGCCAACCGGCTTGATCTTCTTCCTAGCAGCCCTTGCCTCCTTCGCTGTCATCCAATGGAGCAAACCTCTTGAGGCCGCTGGTATATGTAGTCCTTTATTCAATACCGCTGCTACAACACCTTTCTTCCATCATTGCACGTCATTCTTCTCATTGCTGTAGATGATCCTTTTCTAAATAAGAGTAACTTTTCAATGAGTGCAAGTCTAAAATGAATGACTAAATGATACTTGCAAAACTGGTATACTATTTAAAATTAACTAAGCTTTAAATCAAACAAAAAATCATAAACATGTTATTTAATAGTGGGCGGCATGGTGGCGCAGTGGTAGTGCTGCTGCCTCGCAGTTAGGAGAGCAGAGTTCGCTTTCCGGGTCCTCCCTGCGTAGAGTTTGCATGTTCTCCCCGTGTCTGTGTGGGTTTCCTCCGGGCACTCTGGTTTCCTCCCACGGTCCAAAGACATGCAGGTTAGGTGGATTGGTGATTCTAAATTGGCCCTAGTGTGTGCTTGGTGTGTTTGTGTGTTTCCTGTGGTGGGTTGGCACCCTGCCCAGGATTGGTTCCTGGGATTGGCTCCAGCAGACCCCCGTGACCCTGTGTTCGGATTCAGTGGGTTTGAAAATGGATGGATGGATGTTATTTAATAAAAACATGTCACATTTATTGTTTATTGTTTATCTTGTAATCTATACAATAATGAATTATTTTAAATTGCCCAAGTTTGTTCACATTTGCCTGAAAAGACTGAGCAAACAGAATCCGAGGAAGGGGTTGTAAAAAATCCGAGGGGACTTCCATATCAGTCTGAGTCATCTCCTGCTTCTAAAAGTCTCTGTCTCAGAAAAATATTGCTATTTTCTATTTTGTTTTTGTATTAGTTTTTCTTTGCTGAAAACCAAAATTAACAACCAAACCAAAAGCAGAGACACAATTCATCAACCAAAACATTTGAAATTGAAAATCCTATGTATTGGCTTGTTTGATTTTTTTTAAAGCTTTTTTTTATTTTTGTCCTTCTATATATTTACCTTCTATAAAATTAACAAAGTTCAGAACAGATACTCTGTGATTCTTTTATTGAACAGCAATATAGCACTGGTTAAGTCACATCCTATAGTATGCATGGTGACAACAAATGCATCCTATCAGTGCCCCAAGGTGTTGTCCTTACCTTGCAATTCACAAAACTTAAATAACTGCGGAATCTGACACACATGATCCAAGTAATGAAGTTCAGTGAACTGGTGGATGGGATGGGATGAGAACTATGTTGTTTTTTACCTTTATATATTTGTGAATATAGATAGCACTGTTATCTATACTAATAAAAGGCAAAGCCCTCACTCACTCACTGACTCACTCACTGACTCATCACTAATTCTCCAACTTCCCGTGTGGGTGGAAGGCTGAAATTTGGCAGGTTCATTCCTTACAGCTTCCTTACAAAAGTTGGGCAGGTTTTATATCGAAATTCTACGCGTAATGGTCATAACTGGAAGCAGTTTTTCTCCATTTACTGTAATGGAGATGAGCTTCAACGCCGTGGGGGCGGAGTTTCGTGTGACATCATCACGCCTCCCACGTAATCACGCAGTACATAGAAAACCAGGAAGACCTCAAAAAAGCGCTGAAGAAAACATGCATTATATAATTGAGAAGGCAGCGAAACAATAAGAAGCGAGCGAGTGACATATACAACCATATTCATGAGTTCTGCTACTTCGGAAACAAAGCACGATGTAAACGTACACTTTAAATTAAGTTCATAGACAGGCTGCCGCTGGCGTTTGTAATTTAGTGCCTGCCCATATAAGGCCGTCCGTCAGCGGCAATCCAATAGCAAACTGCCACGGGTAAATATTCACGGGTGAAGGACTGTGCTTATGGAGAGGAAGATGAGATGGTCAGGGTGGTGTTTGACACAAACTCAGCGAAACTGCGAGAGAAAGTTTTAAGTGCCAGGACTAAGGTAACATTAAATACAGCCATGGACATAGCACGAGATGGCACCAGCACAGCTGGGAACCTTCGATGCATGTACACCGAGTGGCTCACGTGAACTGGCGCAGTGCACAGATAAAAGGCAACAGTTCCAAAGAGCGCTGAACAAAAACCGAATTACACAATTGAAAAGGCAGCAAAAAATATAAAGCGTCTGATACATATAAGCATATTCATAAATCCAACTACTGCGGAAACAAAGCACACGTTGGAAAAAGTCAATGTCCTGCTAAAGGAAGACAGTGTAAAAAAAACCCGTGCATGCAGTGTGTCAGGTCTCAGATAAAGAAGAAGACGAGCTGTTTATTGATGCAGTAAGAAACGAATCGATGAATGAAACCTGTCATCTTTACAACGATTGACAAACACGGAATGTAACTTGAACACAACACATCCTACAAATACGAACCTGATTGAAAGAAATAATGATAATCAAATCCTTGATGACAGCAACACTCAGTAACACTCACAAAACAAATACTGTATATTGACAGTCATGTTACGTTATTTTTAAAATGTTCCCTTTTCTTTTTCTAGCTTTTTTAACACACTACTTCTCCGCTGCGATACGCGGGTATATATATATATGTATATATATATATCCCGATCTACATACTCGAATAATGGATACTTTATTTGCCATCAATGATTGTTTTGGTAAAGCCATACTCAGTGTATTCATTAGATGAGCGGTAAAAAGTAAGAGCGAGGGAGGATGACTTATTGAGGCATGCAGGCTGTAGTCTTGCGTCAACTCTATCTGAATTGCGCGATCACATTTGAAAAATATATCTTTTCAAGTTCTATTTAGTCCATATGTGTCAAACTCAAGGGCAGCGGGCCACATCCGCCCGTGTAATTATATCCGCCCCGAGATCATTTTATATACTGTATTATTGTTATTAAAGCCGGGTATATGAAGCGCTGGTAACACAATAAACTACAGATCCCATAATGCAGCGCTTCAGCTGCCTTGCCGAACACTTACCGCGTTAATCAAGTCTACCTTATGATGCTGCAAGTTATTGCGAAGCTAGCTCACACGATGCTGAAGAGAAAAGTTGATTCTGAAAATAGAGCCTTTAAAACCGATGGGAGGCTGAGTATATGTTTACTGAACCCGTGTGTCTCATTTGTGGAGCTAATGTGGCTGTAATTACAGAATTTAATCTAAGACGGCACTATGAGACAAAACATCAGGGTAACCTGAATGCAATGCAGAAGATACAGAAAGCAGCATAATTAAATAAGAATCTGACACTTCAGCGGACGTTTTACCCGTGCACAATCACAAAGTGATTTCAAGTGAAGCTGCTTTTATGGGAGACACAAATGCACCAGTTCACCTTGCCCCACTTTCCCTGTTGCCAAGTAATGTTAAACCAAGTCGTCACTACGGTGTTCCCAAATCGCACTTTGCTGATAAACTGAGCGCACTGCACTGAGTTTGCACGGCGCTTTGGTGACTTTGAAGAACAAAAAGTCCGTCTACATGCGGCTCGAACCTTGTGCATGTTTGGTAGCACATATCTGTGTGAGAAGCTCTTCTCAGTGATAAAGACTAACAAAACAGCACACAGGAGTCGCCTCACTGATGAGCACCTGCAATCCATCCTGAGAATCTCCACAACACAGAACCTCACACCAAACATAAACGAACCTGTTGCCAAAAAATGCCAGGCGTCCAGCTCTAAAATGACATATGAGCAAAGACAACTGAATGATTTGATTTGTTATTGCTGAAAGGAACACATTTTATTTATATTTCCAGGTTTTGTTATGCAGCATGTTCATATTTGAATTTGTTTAATTTTGACAGGATATATTTTTATGGAGAGCAAAATCTTTTGGGATATTTAAAATCTAAGTTTATTTTTTATATAAAATTACATAAGAGTAAAGAAATTTGAATGTTTGTTCTTTTAACGTTTACTTTATTTCTAACTTGTATAATTTAGACAGGATATATTTTTATGGAGAGCAAAATATTATAAGTTGTTTAAGGTTTGAGTTGATTTATTCACGAATAATATTCCTGTCTGTTTTTACCATTCCTACCAAAGATATTTCTGTCGACTAAATAAAAATTCCTTCTATTTAAAATTTAAATAGAACTTGAACAAATACGATAGTTCATAATATCCACGCAGACTTGCACGTAAGAGCGGAGTCATCCGTTTTAACAAGCAGCGTATTGCACTGATCTGAAATAGCTGTGTGTGTATATATGTAGATATGTATGTATATGTATATATATGTTTATATATGTGTGTGTGTATGTATGTATGTGTGTATGTATTTATGTGTGTGTGTATATGTATGTGTATATATGTAGATACTAGCAGAATACCCGCGCTTCGCAGCGGAGAAGTAGTGTGTTAAAGAAGGTACGAAAAAAAAAAGGAAAAATTTTAAAAATAACGTAACATGATTGTTAATGTAATTGTTTTGTCATTGATATGAGTGTTGTTCTCATATCTATCTATCTATCTATCTATATCTATATATATATATATATATAAATATATATATATATATATCTATCTATATATATATATATATATATATTGGCAGCGAGAAGTAGTGTGTTAAAGAAGGAAAGAGAAAGGAAAGGAAACATTTTGAAAATAACGTAACATGATTGTCAAAGTAATTGTTTTGTGTATTTGGCGGCAGCGTCACAAAGTTTTTTTCGTCTAGCTGCATCAGAAAATGTAGCACGACGTCTGACACGCCTCCTTTTTACCGTTTTCTCACAGCTTGGATTGCTGCTGTCATATACACACACACACACACACACATACATATATATATATACATATATATACAGTACACATACATATCTTCATATCTATATACATATCTACATATACACTTATATATATACATACCTATCTACATCATATATACACACACATACATACACACACACAAATTATATATATGTGTGTATGTATGTATGTGTGTGTGTGTGTGTGTGTGTGTGTGTATATATGTATATATATATATATATAAAATGTAGATAGGGGTGTGTGTGTGTATATATATATATATATATACACATACATACATATATACACATACATATACTTGTGTGTATGTTTGTATGTGTCTATATGTGTGTGTATAGCTTTGGTCACTGAGTGCAAGGGAAAAATAATAAAATATAGTCTATAAGTTATTAAACAGTAAAACATTAACGTTTTAAGAAGTACAGGTACATTGAGCACTACTGGAGTGATTTCGGTAAACTACATTTTAAAGTCGTGTAACACAACAGGTAAGTAACTAACAGCAGCTAAAATGTATATGGATCATCTCTCGGTAGTTGATCCCTTTTGAAAGGCGCTACACGACGGCTGTGGTATAGAAATTACATTTTCTATGTGAACGTTCAAATTTGTGCCTCTGGTAATGTGCCTTACCGGCATTTAAAGAAAATTAGTTTTGTGTCTTCTGCAGTGTTAAGAGAGAAAGGCTTTGGTTTGGGATAAAAGGAAAAAAAGGTGTAAAGAAAGGAAAGTTGCCTTTTCTTTTATATAGTATAGAGAGATGTGTTCGCTGACGTTATGATCGCCTTTTGGGGACAGTCTTGGGGTGGGTCTTGTGTAGACTGGTGAGACGTCCCGCCATTAATCGGCTGTGATGGCACTGTCAGTCCTCCACTCGTATGCGTGTCTTCATAATCCGAGCTGACAACCTCATAATCGTAAACGTGCAAAAGAAAGTGCGAATCGCCTTAATATTATTTTGCCGTGGTGTAGAAAAGGGGTCCCATGTTTGCACTTGTCTGGGCTATAGCGCAGGGGGAGGATGAAAAAAATTAAAAGTGCTCACTTTGACTTAAGGCAGAAGCGCAGTCACCGTCTCAAAGGCCGGCACAGCTATGCACGCGCGCTGGCTGCTCGACTTTTGCAGGGCAGCAGACTACAGTTTTTGCAGACACGTTCATGATATCAAAAGTCTCAGTGCTCTTTGGAGGTCATTCATATATTATATATAGCAAAATCCCCGCGCCTCGCAGCGGAGAAGTAGTGTGTTAAAGAAGTAATGAAAAAGAAAAGGAAACATTTTAATGATAACGTAACATGATTGACATTGTCATGAGTGTTGCTGTCATATATATGCCTGCCTAAATAAGTCACCCTCGCTTTGCTCTTACTTTATTTACCGTTCATTTAATCACGGCTAGTGGCGGAAAAATTATAAAATGGAAGGAGGATGGCTTTACCAAAACAATTATTGATGGCGAATCGATTATTCATAAAGCTTGAATTGGTGATCTGTTTTTCTGTGTTAACCTCATATTTTTTCATACTTCTTCTCAAAGTGGTGCGAGGGTAAAATGAATCGGGATGCACTGATCAATGTAATCCGTGTACCAGGAAATCATGCATTGACAAAAGCTCCCCTTTGCTTGTAATGCAAAGTGTGATTAAATGCATTATTTTTTAACGCGTTATGGAGCACATGCATCGAAGCTTCTCAGCTGTGCTTGTGCTAAGAAAAGGAAAGATTTTAAAAATAACGTAACACGATTGTCAATGTAACCTTTTGTAAGTAGTGCCTGGAGGATTCAGTGTGTAGAAACTCTAGAAACAGGGGTGTGTATTAACTTGTGGATTTTTCTGGGAGTATTTGGTGGCAGTGTGACAAAGTTGCTTCGGAAGACGGCGGCGCGGAGCTCAGCTCAGAGCGAAATGAGGTAAATGGGAGGGGATATGATGACGTGACTCCCCACCCGCCTTATCCGTCAATCCCCCACAAACACAGTCTCTCGGAATTTGCATAAGCACACCCCTTCACCTACAATTTGAACTTAGTTACAAAGTGATCAAAACTCTATATGTCACTCGCTCGCTTCTTATTGTTTTTCGCTGTCTTCTCAATTATATAATGCATGTTTTCTTAAGCGCTTTTTGGAGGTCTTCCTGGTTTTCTACGCACTGCGTTGACAATCAGTTCACGTGATTACGTGAGAGGCGTGATGATGTCACACGAAACTCCGCCCCCCCACGTCATTCCACCTCAACTCCATTACAGTTAATGGAGAAAAATACCTTCCAGTTATGACCATTAGGCGTAGAATTTCGAAATGAAACCTGCCCAACTTTTGTAAGTAAGCTGTAAGGAATGAGCCTGCCAAATTTCAGCCTTCTACCTACACGGGAAGTTGGAGAATTAGTGATAAGTCAGTGAGTGAGTGAGTGAGTGAGGGCTTTGCCTTTTATTAGTATAGATATATATATATGTATGTATATATGTGTATATGTATAGATATGTATATATATATATGTTTATGTGTGTGTGTAAATATACATATATATGTATAGATATATATAGATATGACAACAACACTCATATCAATGACAAAACAATTACATTAATAATCATGTTACGTTATTTTAAAAATTTTTCCTTTTCTTTTTCATTGCTTCTTTAACACACTACTTCTCCGCTGCGAAGCGCGGGTATTTTGCTAGTACTACATATAAAAATAAAGTATTCCTTATAAACATTATTAGTGAATATAAAAATTAATTGATTTAAATTGAATAACCCCTAACTTCAATAATTATATTAAAAATCTTCTAAAGATATTCTATGTAATTCTACGCTGATAAGGTATGATTCATGAATTTAATTAGTGAGACAGAATATATTACTTATTTATACTGCATGCCTAAATTTTCTTAACGCATTTAGCATAATACTTAGTCATCGAACCAGAGCATAGCCCAGCACCTTTATACACAAAACAGGAACCATGCTTGATTGGAACATCAGAGCATCACAAGGCACTCACACACATGCCCCAACTCTCATGCATTTCAAGGCAATATAATATTAGCAATTAGCATAACATGACATCTTTATAATGTGGTAAAAAAAACAGTAACTGGAAAAAAGTGTATGTAAATCCTGAACAAATGTGCCAATTCTGCACAATCAGTGCTTAAGGCAGGAATTCTGCTTAGGTCCTTGCTATTTTGAGGCAGCAGCACTGGCCTCTACAGCACTGTGTCACTATACTTAGACCACTGACTTACTTAAGTTAGTTTACTCTGTGTATTTTGTTAATGTAAAGTAGTTGTAGAACATTTTGGACCTGTGCACAGGGCTGGAATTTAGGACAAGCCACGAGAAAATGTTTCTTTTCTTTATACATGAGACTGTGAAAGCTTGACTTTTCTACTCAGGCCAACAGTTGTTTTTTGCAGTATTAGATGGTAATTCCTTTTGAAACAGATTGTCATTACATATATTTTACATAATAAAAAAACAAGATTTTTAATAGAATTTGATTTATATTTCACAGTGTTAACAAAGTAAGAATAAAATGGTGAAAGTTAGCTGCCTTGTTTCAAATTCAGGAACATTATGTAAAATCAAAAACATCCACTATCACAAGAAAACAGAAAAATGATGAGGAAAGTTAGCCAAGTTTAGTTTTCAGTATGTAACAGGTAATAAACAAAAGGAAAATATTTCGTTTTTAGATATTTGATTAAATCTATTTTCAAACAAATAAGATGTAATGATAACACAGTTTGGTTGAAAGACTATGGGAGATGGACATCTGAGGCAGAACTCCATTAGCAGCAATGTTATTTTTTTCAATTTTCTTTTATAATTCAGAGGTATCCTGTATATACTCAAACTTGGGGGGGGTTCAATTACAGTATATACAAGCATATGTAAGCATGAGTGGCAGAAAAAGACTCCAACAGAAACGGAAAAGACAGCTAAAGCTTCATCCAAATCTATACAGACGTCAATTTCAAGCTCAAGGTACGGCCTGCCAGAAATTGACCTAGAACAGATAGGCGAAAGCACAGATTTCCCGGAACTTGCTGATGCTGCTGCATCATTCCCACAGAGAGCAAAAGTGGGAGCAAATGTGCAAGTGACTCTGCCAAGGATAATTCACCTATTCCAGAAGGCTCAGTGAAACTGAAAACAGCCTTACCTCGTTGTCATCTACCCCTCGTGAGCCAATAACATCAGCTGCAACTAGGCATGCTACTTCACCCATGGAGTTCAGGAAAGACCAAAACGATCTCTCCGAGCTGAAGGCAATGATTGCTGCAATTACGAAAGAAAGAAATAAAGGACATACAGAAGACAAACTAGAAGCTGTTTCAGGATATTAAAGACCAGGAAACCCGTTTAAGTAATCACTTTCAGGTAGCCTTTAAAGGTCTGCTAGAAAATATTGAGTACAAATACAGGAAAATGCTTCTAAATTTGAGAATAAGCTTAGAGCACCTGGTGCTCAGTTTGAAGATGTTAAGGAAACGTTCACGACTCGAATTGAAATAGCGGAACAACTGACGAAAAAGCAATGGCTGTTAATTCTGAATGCAAAGTGCTTAGAGACTAGCTGCACTGGAAGATGGATGCAGAAGGAATAATATCAGAATCAAAGGTCTCCCTGAAAGTCGCGAAAGTTCAAACCCAGTGAAATTCGTAACTGAACTACTCTCTAAAATAATTGGAGAAGATTTCAAATCAGACACTAAGATAGCAGCAGCTTACCACATACGTGGATCCAATACCTCAAAGCCTAGGACTTTCATCATGCGCTTTGAAAAACTGCAGTTTAAACTACACACAATGTTATTTCTCAGACAGAAACAAGGGATTATATTTGAAACCACCCACATTTATTTTTTCCCTGATTTCTCACTGGCAACAGCTGCTAAACGTGCCGCATTTTACAGCATTAAACAGTGCTTACGGAAAGCTGAGCTCAGATACAGCCTCTTATATTCTGCCAGACTGAAAGTGGACATTCAAGGCAAGTTCTACATTTTTACCTCAATGGAGGAAGCAGAATAAGAGTTAAGAAAACTGATCCTGATACTTTTGAAAGACAATCATGAGTAGCATTGTGTCCTGGCATGGCAAAGAAGATCTTACCTGCTGTAGGATCCTTTCGCAATGAGACTCATTATGTAATTATACATTCTATTTCCTTATCTGCCATTTGTTACATTTTAATTACAATTAGATAGATAGATAGATTATATGAGTGTATGTACAGTATGTATGTGGATTTTTAATTTATTCATAGTGGACTGTTTAACATCATACCGTTGGTTCATTGTATTAGGGCTTACAATCAAATGTCATCTGCTTATCCATGTCTACTGTTTAATATCATTCCCTGGGTTTATTTTCTCAAACTGTTTAAGATTACATTTTATGTTTATAGTATTTGGACTGTAAGGTCAATAGATATCTTTTTTTCAATCTTCATGGACCACTACTGTGGGGCTTGTTTTGTCTCTAGGTATGTCAGAGGACTGGGACATTGTGAAGTGTGGTCTAGACTCACTTTGGGGAGGCAAAATGGGGGGTGGTTAGGGGGAGAAAGAAAGAGAGCAAGCTATTTCTTATCTATCCTATTTATGCTTATAATTGTAAGAGCCAACACAACAATAGGCTTCATGGCCATGACACCTGGAAAAACTGGAAAATAAGGTCAAAGCCCTCTTATGTAATAATGTACTAATACCTTAAATTAAGGCTACAGAATGTCAACAAAAGATCATCAAACAATTAATGTTGTGAGCTGGAATGTTACAGGTCTAAATCATGAATTAAAGAGAAAGAAAGTATTCCCCCACCTAACAGGTCTAAATGCTAAAGTAGTATTTTTTACAGGAGATCCACTTAGTAAGCAAGGATCAGGTCCAGCTGCACAAAAACTGGACTGGCCAAATATTCCATTCCAGCTTTACAGAGAAAACTAGAGGTGTGAGAATTCTTATACATAGAACAATCTCATTCATGTAGTATCTGATCCTGAAGGGTGATATCTTATCGTCATGGGTAATTTATTTAACTGTAAAGTAATTCTGATAAATATCTTCACACCCAATGTGGACGATAGGGACTTCATACAAAATGTATTTGCATCCATTCCCAATGTGAACACTCATTAAATTATAATGGCTGGTGACTTTAATTGTGTTGTCCAGACCTCGATAGGTCACCTACCACGGGGGGTGATGACATCTAACATTGCAAAAACAAAACAAAAACAACCACACATTTTGTACGTATCAGACCCTTGGAGGTTCCTAAACCCAAATTCAAGAGCATATTCCTTCTATTCACCTGTGCATAACTGTTACTCAAGAATTGAATATTTCTTCATAGATAACAATTCTTGCCCCCGATTAAATCTTGTAAGTATAATGCTATTGTTATCTCCGACCATACCCTTTTGATCATGGAACTTAAATCACTTTGCCCCATTTATTCATCTCACAGATGGCACTTTAACCCACTGTTATTAGCAGACGAGAACTGTATGGAGTTTATATCTAAGCAAATTGATTTTAGAGACAAATACATCCTCCGAGATCTCTGCAGGAATCCTCTTGGAAACTTGGAAGGCTTTCTCAAAAGTCGAAAACTAAGAAGGTATCAGAGCTAATAGGTGAAATTATCAAAATAGATGACGAACAGGCCAGTTGTCTGAATGAGACACTTCATACGAAAAGACAGGTTTTGCAATCAGAACTCAACCTCTTGACAACAAAACAAACAGAACAACTCATTTTTAAATCATGACATCATTACTATGAACACGGAGATAAAGCTAACAAGATCTTAGCTCAACAAATCCACAAGCAGGAAGTTTGCAATGCAGTCCCAGCAATTACCAATACAGATGGAGACAAAATCATTGACCATAAAAATATAATGCACACCATTAGAGACTACTATAAGGCCTTATATTCTACTCAGACTAAAGAAGACAAGACACAACCTAACGTGTTTTTGGATGCATTACAGATAACACAACGAGATACTCTTGGTGCAGAAGAACTGGACAAAACCCTGACACTATTAGAATTACTAGATGCTATAAACTCACGTCAGAGTGGGAAAGCAGCAGGCCCTGATGGTTACCCTGACAAATTTTATAAAAAGCAAATCTCAATTAAGTTAGCTCCCCTTTTATTAGCAACATTCATAGAAGCTAGAGGCAATAAAATTCTACGTCAGACTTTTCAGAAAAGGCATGGAAGGTAGCCATGCACAGAATTCGCTCAAGCTACATGTGCGCAAAGCATGCAATTATTCAACTTAAAATGATATATCGAGCACATCTGTCTTGTTAAAATTGACCAAAATGTTTCCAGGGCAAGACCCAACCTGAGAACACTGCAATCAAGTTCCAGCCTCACTGGGCCATATGTTTTGGACGTGCACCAAAAACATCATTCTGGACTGAAATCTTTAAGTGTCTTTCAGACAGCCTTG